>NW_026712299.1:9456819-10726649 GCF_030504385.1 Musca domestica
AAAATACTGAATATTGGGGGTACCGTTATATGGGGAATATACGATATTGTAAACCTATATAGACAATTCTCCTTCGGGGGGTAAAGTACTCACAGGGAACTTCTTGTGACAATTTTCAGACAATCCCATTGAAAAATGTGGCTAAAATCATCAAAATACCGAATATCGGTGGTTACTTTATATGTGGGCTATACGATAGCGTGGACCGATATAGCCCATCTTCAGACTTGACCTGATGCAGACAAAAGTCAGATCTGTGCAAAATTTTAGCATCCTATATTAACTCGTTTTGACTGTAGCGGGATTACAACAGACGGACGGACGGACACAAACGTCTTAGAATTTTAAAGAATTTTAAAAAAGGAAGTAACTCGCGGTGAACTTTCTTTTTGAAATTATAAATAAAACTGATAGTGTTTGACAGTGAAACATAACAGGAAACGTGCGTGAGCTTTTCAAAACTAGTGTTGCCAAAAAGATAATAGCTAAAATATTACACTTAAGTTGAACTCTCTGCTATTTTTTTTTTGTGTTAAAGGAAATTAAAATCATAAAAATTATATCGACACACATATGTCTGAAAAGATGTGCTCATTCAAATTTTTTCATTGGCCCCTACACCCCTTTTCTAAAAATAAACTCTACTAACTGTCACCTTTTAGCACAAGCAGCTATTTGCTAAAAAAATTCATAGCCAACATAACACAGTGACGTAAAAAATACTCTACAGCTGACTCACAACAGAAAAGGTACAATGAACCGGTATTTGCAATTTAATGTAGTTGCTTATTTTCGTCTTCAAAGACAATTTAACCAGACATACTAAAACCAGATTGGATGGACCCCCCAAAAACGGCAGCATTACTCGGTCATCGGCCACACGTGAGATTTTTTGTATTTTTTTATCTAATTGTTGAAATTTTTTATTCTATTTTCAACAGCTTCAATAGCTGAGTGAAGAGACTGTCATCACAGAGGCGTCAGATTTTTTTTGGTTACAATGAAATACGTTTTTTATTCAACATTCCTAAATTGATAAGAAAAAACACATTTTTGTTTCATACCTTTAAAAAAGCAGTAGCTCGTGTAAAGCGGTAATAAATTTTTGGCAGATATTGAAATCACATCTTGACTTTGCCATATAACATGCTCTTATTTGATTTTTTGTAACATGCTAAGCAACACCAAAAATAATTGCAGGAAAAAGCCATCGGATTATGAAGGGAGAGGTAAAAATAGAAGAAGACACGTGTATTGGTGTTTTGAATGTATTTAGAGGGTGGAAAGTTTCCTCCGTTCTTTAAACTTTTTTGATATTTTCGGATCAAGATTCCTTGGAACTGAGGCATTATAGGCATATATTGTGTTCGGCAGTATTACTATGGAACAAGTAAAAAAGCAGAAAAAAAGCAAAGCTAAAGCTAAAAGCGACCGGGCCCAACTTTTTATACCCTCCACCATTCGGAAGGAACTTGAAATATTACAAAAAAATCCGTCCAAAAATACCGCTTAAATATAAACCTTTATATGGTGGCTATACGAAGACGTGGTGCTGAATAAGTATTTTTCTGTCATAGGCTATAGTACCGATTCCGAACTTCAAATACAAAATTTGACGCAATTCCGGTGAATAATGTTGCGAAAATGCTAGAAATACCGTATATCTCGCTGTAGCGTTATATGATTGCTATACTAAAAAGTAGAACTCAGAGAGGATTTTTAGAAAATTCCATTGAAAAATGTGTCTAAAATCATAAAAATGCCAAATATCGGGAGGTACCATTATATGGGGAATATACGATATCGTGGACCTACATAGACACTTCTCTTTCAGGGAGTAAAGTACCCACAAAGAACACCTTGTGTAAAATTTCAGACAATTCCATTGAAAAATGTGGCTAAAATAATCAAACAACCGAATATCGCGGGGTACCGTTATATGGGGGCTATACGATATCGCTGACATATATAGGCAATTCTCTTTCGGGGGTAAGGTAATCATAAAGAACACCTGGTGTCGAATTTCAGACAATTCCATTGGAAAAAATGTGGCTAAAATCATCAAAATGCTGAATATAGGGAAGTGATGTTATATGTGGTATATACGATATCGAGGACCTATATAGAAAATTCTCTTTCAGGGGGTACAGTATTCACCTTGTGTAGAATTTCAGACAATTTCATTGAAAAATGTGGAAAAATCATCAAAATTCCGAATATAGGGAAGTGCCGTTATACAATGACAGAAAATTAGGAGTAACAAGTAAAATAGTACTTGCTCTAAATTGGCAGCAGAGCGTGTGTCCATTATATTGCATAAAAAACCGGTCAATGTAGGTCTAAGTTTTGGTATAGCTCCCAAATAACAGTACAACCAGATATTCGGTATTTTGATGATTTGTGTCACACTTTTCACCGGAAATGTTTATAATTTGGAATTTGAAGTTCCTAATGGGTACTACAGGGTTGCCAATATTCGACGGACCCATCTGGCAACACCATAACTTTTGACAGAGATGTCACATCGCTTAATGACATACCACGTTTGAAGCGTCAGCAGATTTTTACCATTAACAAATACACACGCTCCCATATATATTGTTCATCCGATTTGTTATTTTTGTACTCCGCAGCCGTAATATGCACTCTGTGACAACAATATTTGGGGAAATATATCAAATGCAGCTCAGAAATACCTTTGCTAAATTTTTTATATAACTTCGTCCGATTTACTTTTTATTGTGCACGTCTAATTTTTGTGCAAATGGGATGGAATTTGGCACTTACGACCGAAATGAGTCTAGAAGCTAGTATGTCAAATTTGGTGAAGATCGGTTCAGATATAGCTATAGCTTCCATATATATTGTTCATCCGATTTGTTATATTTGTTACCCACAACCGTAATATGCACTCCGTAGCAACGATATTCAGGGAAATATATCAAATGCAGCTCATAAATATCTTTGCCAAATTTCATCGAGATCGGTTCAGATTTGGATATAGCTCCCATATATATCTTTATCCGATTTCAAATTAATTGTGCACCAAATGGGCAATACAATTCCGAATTTAAAAGATACAAATGCTTCGGCATATTTAGTCCTTTGAACTTTAAATTATAATTATAATCATAGCGTGTATGATTGTATTCTCCCATAAAAACTTTTAATTGTTATGTGGAGCTCTACTAAATTAGCAGAGTGGTGTAGGGTATCATAAAGTCGGCCCCGCCCGACTTTAAGGCTTTCTTTACTGGTATTATTTTAATTTCTAACGGACTTTTTTTAAAATTTGCAAAGTCCTTCCAAATGGTGAAGGGTATTCATAGTTCGGCCCGGTCGAACTTACTGCTTTTTTACTTATTTATCTATTTATTTTGTTATTTATTTATTTATTATTTTTTTTTTTTATTTTTTTTTTTTTTTTTTGAAAAACTTTCATAAATCTTTTAAAAAATTCCCCTTTAGATACTTGACATGACAAGGTTGGCCAGTAATGCACAACAATCGATATGAAAAACCGGTACCGGTGTTTTGTAAATACAAACAAAGAGCAACGCAACCATAAACTTCCCACCAACTTCATTACATCCACATGTAGTAGACATTACTCACACAAGAAGTCACTCAAAGTATTGACTCCGAACCACAAAGAAAACAGAGCGTTGTAACTCTTTTTTTTTCGAAATTTTCTATATTTCCATGTTGATTTTGAATTCTCTGTGACGAACGGTGGAAACCACAACTTAACTCATGCAACACCAACCACACACCACAGACTTGGTGACTGGTTGACTGTCTAACTGAGTGACTGGGTAGTCAGCTAGCTCTACGGGGTCATTGATTTAATTTAATTATGCCAGAAGTTCGTTCCAGTGTGTGCGTGTGTGTGTGTGTGTGAATCGGTATGTCCCCATGAGTGTCTGTAGTGCGTTTACTTTTTCTTCAATAGCTCGCAATAAACAATAAAACGCTCAGTACGGTAAATGGGTCTGCCAGTAAATAATAAAAAAAAAACACATTGGAATAAATAAATAATTAACATTAAACAATGAAATCGTTGTCATGTTCTAAAGAAAGGGGGGAATACATGCATATGCATGGATTTCCCTGAACGGGGCAACGTTGTTGAGGGTATTTAAGATTCTATAAGGAATTTGAGTAGCGTGATTTTAGGTTTGTTAGATATGATTTGTGGCTTTTAATAGTACGTATATCTAAATAAAGCGAATTCAAGCCATAAACGAATTATCTATGCACTAAAATGTGGAATCCACAACAAAATTGTGTTGGCTTGCCAATTTTTTAAAGGATTAGATCCTATAAAATGATTCTTGATACACACATTTTTAAGTAAAAAATTTCTTTCGAGATCTCATATGTTTACAGTTTTTTTTTTTTTTTTTTAATGTAAAGTAAGTTCGGAATTTCGAATTTTCAATACTCTCCGCCATTTAAAACTAATATGGAAATTTTCAAAAAATAAAATCCTTTAAAAATTCTGTTAAAATCTTAAAAATACCGAAGGTAGACGTTATATTGGGGTCTATACGAAGACGTGGTCTTATATAGGTAACTTTTGTCGTAAGCCATTACAATATTCAAATACGAAAATTAAAAAAAAAAAATCAGGTGAAAGATGTAGCTAAAGGTACCGTTATAGACTGTAGTACCCATAAGGAACTTCAAATACGAAACTTTAAACAATTCCGGCGAAAATCAACCAAAATCATCAAAGTATCGAATATAGGGAAGTGCCGATAAATAGGGACTATACAAAGACTGGCGCCGGTGAATAATGTCGCTTAAATAACCACAGTCTGTAGTACCTATTAAGAATTTCAAATACGAAATTTCGAATTTCGGTGAATATGTTCCTAAAATCGTCAAAATACCGAATATATATGGGGTCTATACCAAGACTTGGACCTGCATAGACAATTTTCTGTCATAGATTGTAGTTCCCATTACAAACTCTAAATACGAAATTTGAAACAACTCCGGTGAATAATGTCGCTAAAATCATCAAAATACCGAATACTCGGAAGTACCGTTATTTTGGGGTCTATACGAAGACGTGGACCAGCATTGGCAATTTTTAGTCACAGACTGTAGTACCTATTATGAACTTCAAATACGAAATTTGAAACCATTTCAGTGAATAATGCAGCCGAAATCATGAAAATACCGAATATAAAGAGGTACCGTTATTCGGAGGCTATACAAAGACCTGGACCTGAGTAGACAATTTTCTGTCATAGACTGTAGTTTCCATTATAAACTCTAAATACGAAATTTGAAACAACTTCGGTGAATAATGTCGCTAAAATCATCGAAATACCGAATATAGGGAGGTACCGATTTAGACAGGCCATGCGAAGGCGTGGACCTCCACGACAATTTTCTGTCATAGGCTGTAGTACTTATTAGGAACTTCAAATACAAAATTTGAACAATGTCGCTAGAATCAACAAAATACTGAATATCGGTAGGTGCTGTTATATGGGGCCCATGCGAAGGCGTGGACCTCCACGACAATTTTCTGTCATAGGCTGTAATATCCATTACGAACTTCAAATACCAAATTTGAAACCATTCCGGTGAATAATGTCCTTAAATTTGTCAAAATATGGGGGCAGGGGTAGCTATACGATATCATGGACCTATATAGACATTTTTCTTCCAGGAGGTAATGTGCTTAGAAAGAACTTCTAGTATGGATTTTCCTACAATTCCATTGAAAAATGTAGCTAAAACCATAAAAATACCGAATATACGGAGGTGCCTTTATATAGAGGATATACGATACCCTGGACATATATAGGCAATACTCTTTCAAGGGGTAATGTACTCAGAAGAAATTCCTTCTGTGGATTTTCAGATAATTTCATTGAAAAATTTGGCTACAATCATCAAAATACCGAATATCGGGGGGTACGGTTATATGGGGATATACGATACCGTATACCACTATAGTCCATCTTCGAACTTGACCTGACTTTAGACAAAAGACTGATCTGTGCAAAATTTTATCTTCCTATCTTAATTCGTTTTGACGTTTTTGGCGTGATTAAAACAGACGAACGGACGGACAGAGCTAAATCGTCTTCTGGAATTTTACGCTGATCAAGAATATTTATAGTTTGTTCGGTCTTAAGTTCTTAATTCGATGAGTTACAAACGAACTAAATACACCCTCCATACTATGTATGGTGGAGGGTATGAAAATCACATGCAATGTGGTGAAAATCATCAAAACACCAAAAATAGGTATGTACCGTGATATAGATAGAGGCTATAGCAATGCATGAACCTATATAGCCCACTGGAAACACAATATATTCGGCAATTATCAGTCATAGACTAAATTTGTGTGGTTCTGAAAAAAAAAATTGATAAAAAATAACAAATATTCAATATCAATTTCAAGTCCAGGGGGTGTGTTTCTTGATAACCTGGCTTATCTGTTGAAAATTTGAACACCTGATATATTTGTCGAAAAAATATGGAAATTGGCAATATATGTATGTATAGCTTGCAAGATCAAATTACTTGCATTATTTTGAGTTCCCTACGGTTATCAAAATAATTTTAGAACAATAACAAATGGAATGTTCTTCAGAAAACGATTAATTTTATAAATTTAGACCAGACTGAGCGACCAAATTTAATTGTTTCAATAATTACAGGAAACCCCCAGCAGATTTTGAAAGTACTGCTACGTTTTAGAAGGTTACGATGAAAAGTAACCTAAATAAAGGGGGCAAGTTTCCCCCTTTTCCACACTTTAGGACATTTTCGGATTAAGATTCCTCGGAATCCATGTACATACCTAAAGTGGTATCTTCGTCAATATTGCGGATAACAATTCGAGGATTATTTAGGAATTTGAACCCTCAAGCGAGTCAAGAAAGTGGTCAACATTCGTCCAGAGCAGAGATTTGCTCATTTTCCCTCAGGAGCGAAACTTGCCCGCGAGCAGGATTGCTCGAAGAGTGGGAGTTTTTACGGACTCCACTTTTCACTATTTTGTTTTTGTGTGAAAGCACTCTCGAGTCACTCCTGTTCGAAAAATTAGAATGGAAGCAGACTCTCTCAAAAAGAGCAAAAGTTTGTTATAAGAGTTAAAAATATTGGAAAAAATGTTTAATATTCTGATGTGCTTGCAACATCAAACGGGTCTAATGTTGCTGTGTACTGAAGAAGACGGGGAAGAGAACGATATAACAAAATTAATTGAGTGTTCGGCAATAGTAGAATCTGCTCGATTTTACTCCCACTCAAAAAGCAGCTACCTAACTCCGAAATTAATGCATTGCGTACAGCGTCTAATGTTCATCCGGAAGATGTTAAAAAACCATCTGATTTCTATATTTTGTAAGGAACCCATGTCTATCCTATAATCGGACTCAAAGTAGAGGGTAATTGACGCAGTTCTTCCTGTTTCACGCAGTGTGTGCAAAAATAAAGAAATATACAACCACGCCAATTCAATATGCCAGGTAAGTTTCTCTACCGGAATAGCTGGTACTTCTAAACAATCCCATATTTAGGATCCTCTTGAATTAATTTATTTTGGGTGGCTTAGTCATATTTTTACCCTCAGCCATATGGCTAGAGAGGGTATATATCATTTAATACGGCCAAAAAGTGCCTCATCGAAATAACGGTTTTAGACCCTAGGACCAAATCTGTTTCAGGAGTCGCTCTAATGATGTCCGTACGTCTTACTGTCTGTCTGTTGACTGGTTTGCACGTCAACTTTCGAAGTTAGTATCCGCTATGGTCCAAACTTGGCGCATTGTATTAGTATTATCGAGTTCGGGGAAGAGCAATATCTGTCCACTACTTCTCGTACCTCCCTCACAAAAGATTGAAATTTTCGAAGAAAACAATTTACTGCACAGTAAGAGATTATCCGATTTTGCTTGTATATCTGCGTTCGTGCTAGATCAGATGCGAAAATGGACGGTCCAGTCCATCAAGTAACTTCCCCACAAGGGTTAAAATTTTGAAAAATTATGTAAGAGCCCGATTATATTCAAATTACACATGCCATAATATTTTTATTATCCCAAGGTTTGGTGTGAAGATGGGATATATCGGTCCACTCCGCCCTCAAATGGTCAAAATTTAAAAAAAAAATATACTTTCTGCACAGAAAGAGAAACTATAATCCAATATTGCTCCAACTTTGAAAATTCTAATATTTGCATCAGTGCTAGGTCAGGTGCGATAATGGTCAATATCGGTCCACTCCATCAAGTACCTCCCCCACAAAGGGTCAAAATTTTTAATAATTACGACTATTAAAAAATGTGATGTAAGAGTCCGATTGTCTTCAAATTACAAACATCTCAATACTATTAATAATACAAGGTTTGGTGTGAAAATGGAATATATCGGTGTCCACACTTTTTGGTACCTCCCCCACAAAGGTTCAAAATTTTGAATATCCATAAAACCCAAAATTAATATCCGACTCTATTCATTCTTGGCACATCTTAATATTTCTATCAACTCAAGATCTGTTATAAAGATGGTAGAGATCGGACCATTTCTTCTGGTACCTCCCCCACACAAGGTTAAAGTTTTGAATAGCCAAAACGATTATAAAATCTGAATTCTCCTCATATTTCAGACATCCCATTATCTCTACTAACACAAGATTTGCTGTGAAGATGAGATATCTCGGTCCACCCCTTCTGGTACCTCCCACACAAAAAATTTTTGAATAACCATGAAACTCATAGAACTCATTGAGACTTGGAACATCTCAATATTCCCATCAACACAAGATCTGTTGTAAAGATGGTGGAGATCGGACAATTTCTCCTGGTACCTCCCCCACAAAAGGACAAGGTTTTGAAACACCAAAATGATTATAAAATACGAAATAAGCATCCGATTCTTTATATATTCTTTATACCCTCTACCATACTATAGAGGTTATATTAACTTTATAATTCCGTTTGTAACTCCTCGAAATACTCATGTCAGACCCAACGAAGTATATATATTCTTGATCAGCGTAAAATTCTAAGTCGATTTAGCGATGTCCGTCTGTCTGTTTGTTGTAATCACGCTATCTTTCGAATGAATTGATAGATGGCTAAAATTTTGCACACATGTTTATTTTTCCAGTAGGCCATGTAGGTCCACGTTTTCATATAGCCCCCATACAACGGTACCTCCCGATATTCGGTATTTTGATGATTTTAGGGACATTATTCACCGGAATTATTTCAAATTTGGTAGTTGAAGTTCAAAATGGATACTACACTCTAAGACAGAAAATTGTCTGTGCAGGTTCACGTCTTCGTATAGCCCCCATATAACGGTACCTCCCTATATTCGGTATTTTGATGATTTTAACGACATTATTCACGGGAATTGTTTCAAATTTTGTATTTGAAGTTCCTTATAGGAACTACAGTCTGTGACAGAAAATTGTCTGTGCGAGTCCAGGTTTTCGTATAGGCCCCATATATCAGTACCTCCCTACATTCGGTATTTTGATGATTTTAGGTACAGTACCCACCGAAATTGTTTGAGATGTGGTATTTGAAGTTCGTAATGGATGCTACAGCCTGTGACAGAAAATTTTCTATGCTGGTCCAGGTCTTCGCACAGCTCAAATTTAACGGCACCTCCTTATATACGATATTTTGATGATTTTAGCTACATTATTCACCGTTTATTTCAAGTTTTGAATTTGAATATGGTAATGGCCCCATATACCCCAATATAACGGCTATATTCGGTATTTTAAAAATTTTTAACAGAATTTTTTAAGGATTTTTTTTTTTTTGAAAATTTCCAAATTCGTTGCAAATGGTGGAGGGTATTAAAACTTACTGCTTTTTAACTTGTTTCTACTAACACAAGATCTGCTGTGAAGATGGGATATATCGGTCCACTCCTTCTGGTATTTAAATAATCCAACATTGGCTGAGGGTATACATCTGATATCGACTGATACTTTTTTACTTGTTTTCAAATTGTTCTAATCGATTTGACTGAATATTTGTATTTTACTTTCTTCTGGGGTAAATTGCGGTATTATACTCTTTAAAGGCTCTAATATAGCAAAAGGTGTTGTCTAGTTCCCATGAGTTTTGATACGGTTTAATTTTGTCGTCAACTTAGGCCCTGACTGCTAACCAATGAAATCAAAACCTCAAAATGACTAGAATTCAGTTTCTTCCCTCAAAATCCACAACGATTTGAATTTATTTAGATCCGGTCGATTTGCTTTTCTTATTGAACCACAAAGTTCTATATATCACACAACGGCACGAATACATTCTCATTGTGACCCAGAAACTTGAGTGGGCGAAATGAACAGCAATGCGAATGCCATAATCTCAAATGCAACGTTAATGTGGAATATAATTTATAATGAAATTTCATATTTTAATCGAAGGACCAATTGTAACATAAATCATACACTTCACAATGGTCCTTGCCATGCCATACTTACATTTAAATATTTCCGCAATACTTGTTATCCATTTGCACCCACTTGTGGTCGATTAAAATTCACTTTTTTCTGAAAATTCTATTGAAATACTTTCTCCCAATTTTTAAAATTTCACTCAATTTACAATTTCACCCAAAACAATTCACACTTCTCAATATCAATAATAAGAATCTACATTCATCATTATGATCGGTATGGTAATCATTAATTCAAACAATGAGTAAGTGGCATGTTTTCAATACACCGACGACGACGACATCGACGGCGAATGATCGATGTGGAACAGTGAGCAATGAATACACAGCATGGAGAGCGCCTGAAATCACCTCAAACTCTCTCCGTAGCCTCTTATCAAGTTCAAAGCTCCAAAATTGTCTAAAAAGAAATGTGTTTCTTCTTCTTGCCGGCCTTATCTTGATGGAAATTCGTTGTGTTGGAATATATTTTCCTTCCTCTTTTTTCTTCGATTTTCGTTTACTTTTGTGGGGAAAACTTTTACTCGATATTATTGTTTTTCGTCTTTTCTTGTTATTATGTTTTCATTTCCACGCGCGACCGTCAGTCATGCCGTTGAACATTTCTTCGCTTGCCACAATCTAATAAAAAAAACCCGTTTCGATCTGCAACTTGTTGCAACGACGACACACCAATTTGTACTGAGGAAAATAATCGACATTCATAGGCAACAGCGCGCGACATTGCTTTGTTGGACGACGCGTCGTAGTCGTCGCACTGGTATGAACTCACACACAGCCAAACGTGCACACAGTCTGTGTCATAACAAATGCCGAACGTTACCAATTTGGGTGATTTCGACCAGAATGCAGAGAAGGTTTTTATTTGAATTTTGGTCGAATGAACTTTTAAGCAAGTAAAAAAGTAAAAAGTTCCGCAGGGCCGAACTTCGTGAAAAAATGTGAAAAAACATCAAAATACCGAATATCGGGAGGTACCGTTATATGGAAGATATACCAAAATGTGGACCGATATATCTCATTTCAATACCAACCATCCTAGACACAATACAAATTGTTCTGCTAAATTTTGACGCTCTACTTCAAATAATGTGGGCTGATTTCAACAGGCAGACAGACGGACGGAAGGGCAGACAGACGGACATCATTAAATCGAATTAGAATGTTATGCTGATTATGAATATATATACTTTGTGGGGTCTACGATGAATATTTAGGGTTGTTACACACGGAATGACAAAGTTAATATACCCTCCTTTCAAAGGTTCAGGGTATAAAAATAGGTGAATAATGTAGCTATAGCTATACCAAAACGTTATAGGCTGCAGTATCCATTATGAACTTCAAATACCAATTTGAAACAATTCCGGTGAATAATGCCGCTAAAATCATCAAAAACCGAATATCGGGAGGTGCCGTTATATAGGGGCTATGCGAAGACGAGGACTTGCACAGACAATTTTCTGTCTTAGGCTGTAGTATCCATTATAAACTTCAAAAACCAAATTTGAAACAATACCGGTGAATAATGTCGCTTAAATCAGCAAAAAATTATATATGTTTATATGTGAGCTATACCAAAACGTGGACCTACATGGCCCATTTTTAATATCAAAAGTTCTGCAGACGTAATATACATTTAAGATATAAGAAGAAATGGTCCGATCTCTATCAACTTGTGATCTTGTGTTGATGGAAATATTGAGATGTGGCAAATCTGAATGGAATTTATGACCTTCATTGACACTTAAAATTTTGACCCTTTCTGGGGGAGGTACCAGAAAAGTGGACCGATATATCCCATCTTTTCAACATACCTTGTGTTAATAAAAATATTGTGTATGTATGTAATTTGAAGATAACCGGGTGCTTATTTCGAATTTTATCATCGTTTTGGTTATTCAGAATTTTAAACCTTTTCGGGGCAGGTACCAGAAGGAATGATACGATCTCTACAATCTTTATAACATATCTTGTGTTGATGAAAATATTGAGATGTGGCAAGTCTGAATGAAATCGCATGTTAATTTCGTGTTTTTTAAACCTCATGGCTAACCAAAATGTTGGTCATTTGTGGGGGATGTACCAGAAGGTGTAGACCGATATATTCCATCTTCACACCAGACCATTAGTTAATAAAAATATTGTGATGCGCGTAATTTGAAGCCAATCGGACTCTTACATCACTAAATTATTCAACATTTTGACCCTTTGTGGGGTATGTACTTGATGGAGTGAACCAATATTGTCCATTTTCGTACCTGACATAGCACTGATGCAAATATCAAAAATTCGCAAAGTCGGGGCAAAATCGGATTATGCTTTCTCTTTCTGTGCAGTAAATTATCTTCTTTGAAAAATTTACATTTTGTGGGGGAGGTACTCGAAGGAGTGGACCGATATTGCCCATTTCCGAACCCAACCTAAGTTTGATATAATATTACGATATACCAAGTTTGATTCAAATCGGATACCATGTCCGTATGAAATGATATATACCCATTTGGCTGAGGGTATAAAAAAAGAACCTTTATCTAAAGAAAGAAAAAGTAAAGCTATCGAACGTTTTGTATTCAAAAAGATTTCTTAAAAGCTCTGCTATCCTGGTGGGAATAAAAAACTTAAAGTCCTTGTTCTTAGGTGTTGCAGTGCTGGCGTATTGCATCAATTCATTGGCATTAGCTGGTCGAGTAGCCGGGTTCTTTGCGACATCTACCAAATAAGACAGACACAAAATATACCACACATGCTAGTCTAAACCAGAACCAGTAAGGAAAGATCAACAGTCGGGCGCGGCCGACTATATGATACCCTACACCACCATGCGTACCGAACTTGACAAAATTTGAAACACTTATTTCAGACCTGTATCTGAAATCTTGTACCAAATATCATTGTTGTCGAATGTATATTGCGAATGAGAAGGACTATAGCTATATCTGAACCGATTTTCACCAAATTTGAAGCACCTACCTTTAGGCTGAATTCCATCGAAAGTGCCAAAATTATTTGGTTATTTGGATTTAAAATGGCCATTCGATGCACAACAAACCTTATAGCGGATAAAGATATATATGGGAGCAAATCTTAACCGATCTTGGCAAAATGTTAGGCACTAATTTCTGATCTATATCTGATTTCTGGTACCAAAGATCATTATTGAGGGGTGCATATTACGCATGTGAGGGACTTAAAACACCAAATCGATTAAAACATATATATGGGAGCTATATCTATATCTGAACCGATTCTCATCAAATTTGATATACTTGCTTATAAACTGAATTCGGTCGTATGTGCCAAAATTGAGGTCGTTTGGAGTGATATTGGCCATTTGCTGAATAATTAACCCGAAATCGGTTGAAGCTATATATAAATTTGAACCTATTCTCACCAATTTCAAAAAGTTTCGACCTTGGGTCAAACAAATATTGTTTGGAAAATTTCATCTCAATCAGTTAACAAATTCGTCCTGCATTTTGTTCACAAAAATACATCGACAGACTGATTAAGATGCATAAATCAACTCAGAAAGCGGTTCTATGAAGATCCTCAAAAGTAACTATGAGTCTATCTCGCTGCCTTTTACATGTTACAAACAAATGCCCAAAGACATAATACCCTTACCACTATGTGGTGCAGGGTATAAAAATAAATACTTATCTCATGGTTGTGGGTTTGGGCCCCAAGTTGGGCGCCATTTTGTATTCGGTGGGATTAAAAAAAATAATATTTCATTTTTTGGTCATGACTCTCAAAACGAGCAGCATGGCAGCACTGTCTATAAAAATATACTGCCACAACAACAACAACATTAGGGCACATTTTTATAGAACATTATTATCATCATCGCCACAGTCATCATCATCGCCTTCGTCGTCGTTGTTGCGGCTTTGATGCGCAACAACACTCCCCTCCATGGATCGGAAACATTATTTTATTCCTTTATTTTACTCTCTGTAATTTACGCAGCTGATTTGATTTGTTTTGGGATTTATTGCCACTTTTGGGGTAGAACGTCGTCATACATCGATACAAACATACATAGTAGGTATGTATGTGTGTGTGAGTGAATTTAGAATTTTCTCGTTGGCTGAACTTCACATCGATATGACCATCCTCCATACAAAAAACAAACAAAGAATGATTCTTAGTTACTCCGTTTATTTGGTTCTTTTTTCATTACTTTATAGTCTCCCCTTCTACGCATTCCCCTTTCAGAACATTATTGTTGTTGTTGTCGTTTTTTTCTAGTTCATATACTGGTAGTGCACTCTTTGGCGGCTAGGGCATACTTGGAACAACAAGATTTTATCTGTTGTTATGCTTTTATTATCTGTCTTTTTGGATTGTTTGCTCATGGGGTTATCTTGCCGCAGGAAGGGGGATAGTGTGATAATTTTGGGAAATCTTGACCCTGAGAAAAATTCTTTAAAAAATCCACATTTATTGGCCAAACAGACCTTGAGAAAAATGCTTTAAAAATACACGTTTATTGGTCAAACAGACCTTGAGATTTTTTTTTTTAAAAAATCCACGTTTTTTGGCCAAACATACCTTGAGATTTTTTTTTTTTTAAAAATCCAAGTTTATTGGCCAAACAGACCTTGAGAATTTTTTTTTTTTAAAATCCAAGTTTATTGGCCAAACAGACCTTGAGAATTTTTTTTTTTTAAAAAATCCAAGTTTATTGGTCAAACAGACCTTGAGAAAAATGTTTTAAAAAATCCGCTCTTATTGGCCAAACAGACCTTGAGAAAAATTCTTTAAAAAAATCCACGTTTATTGGCCAAACAGACCTTGAGAAAAATTCTTTAAAAAATCCACATTTATTGGCCAAACAGACCTTGAGAAAAATGCTTTAAAAAATACACGTTTATTGGTCAAACAGACCTTGAGAATTTTTTTTTTTTAAATCCACGTTTATTGGTCAAACAGACCTTGAGAATTTTTTTTTTTTAAATCCACGTTTATTGGTCAAACAGACCTTGAGAATTTTTTTTTTTTAAAATCCACGTTTATTGGCCAAACAGACCTTGAGAAATTTTTTTTTAAAAATCCAAGTTTATTGGTCAAACAGACCTTGAGAAATTTTTTTTTAAAAAATCCGAGTTTATTGGTCAAACAGACCTTGAGAAAAATGTTTTAAAAAATCCGCTCTTATTGGCCAAACAGACCTTGAGAAAAATTCTTTAAAAAATCCACGTTTATTATTTATTGGCCAAACAGACCTTGAGAAAAATTCTTTAAAAAATCCACGTTTATTATTTATTGGCCAAACAGACCTTGAGAAAAATTCTTTAAAAAATCCACGTTTATTATTTATTGGCCAAACAGACCTTGAGAAAAATTCTTTAAAAAATCCACGTTTATTGGCCAAACAGACCTTGAGAAAAATTCTTTAAAAAGTCCACGTTTATTGGCCTAACAGACCTTGAGAATAATTCTTTAAAAAATCCACATTTATTGGCCAAACAGACCTTGAGAAAAATTCTTTAGGAAATCCACGTTTATTGGCCAAACAGACCTTGAGAAAAATTCTTCAAAAATCCACGTTTATTGGCCAAACAGACCTGGAGAAAAATTCTTTAAAAAATCCACGTTTATTGGCCAAACAGAACTTGAGAAAAATTCTTTAAAAAATCAACGTTTATTGGCCAAACAGACCTTGAGAAAAATTCTTTAAAAAATCCACGTTTATTGGCCAAACAGACCTTGAGAAAAATTCTTTAAAAAATCCACATTTATTGGCCAAACAGACCTTGAGAAAAATTATTTAGGAAATCCACGTTTATTGGCCAAACAGACCTTGAGAAAAAATCTTCAAAAATCCACGTTTATTGGCCAAACAGACCTGGAGAAAAATTCTTTAAAAAATCCATGTTTATTGGCCAAACAGACCTTGAGAAAGAATTCTTTAAAAAATCCACGTTTATTGGCCAAACAGACCTTGAGAAAAATTCTTTAAAAAATCCACGTTTTAATGGCCAAACAGACCTTGATAAACATTAAAAAACAATCAAAGTTAATTGGATTTACATGGTGTGATGAAAAAACTGTAACCAACTTCAGACTACTGTCATTTCTAAGCCACTCGTCCAGCAGCTGTAAAATTATTTCAGTGACAGATAATGATCTGTATCTATTGTTTACAAGCGTACAAAATCTTCCGACATTTTTGATTTTGCTTTGCTAAAAATTATGACGTTTGACTTGATTGCATTGTTTACCTCACCCTGTATAGACCTTGAGAAATATTGCTTAAAACCACGTTTATTGAACTTACGGTCCTTGAGAAATATTCCATAAAAATTTACATTTATTTGACTAATAGGCATTAACAGATGAGATTTTCAAGCTTTTCCCCCTGCCTTTTCAAACTACCCCACCGCACAACAATAAAAAAGTCCATTGGTATTTGTTTAGATAAATTCGAAAAAGTAAATATTTACTTTTTTTCTATGAATGTGTTGATGTTTGGAATCTATGGCAAATGTGTGTGAGGTGAAATTTGGGGTTTGGTTTTCATGGTTTCATAGCTGCAACTAAATCGTACACTTTTTACAATAACAACAACAAACATAGATTTGTTGCAAATTTGCATGTAGTTGAACTTGTTTGCATGACTAACTGGTACAGGTCCTAAACTCATTTCGAACAGGAAAGAAATGTGAATGCATAACAAATGAAATGCGGTGGCAATATTGTATTGATTTATTTCTCTTGTCAGGATGGAGGTATTTGTTGGGTTTACAATAATAATATTCAATGGAGACTAAGAAGAACAAATAGACAAACAATGTGGATTTTTTAATTAACCTAAGGAGGAAGAAAGGAAAAGGGACCGAAAATAAGTATCGACTTGGGAGTTTTTTTTATTGATTTTTGGTAGGCTTCAGAAAGAACAATTGATGTGGATAACAAAATGGCAATTGAAATGGATTTTTTGTAATTTTTTGAGTAGCACCCACAAATGTCTATCACCGTAGATTTTTTAATTTTTTACAATTTTTTGGAATCATTAAAAAGGACAAAAGACGTTAATGATTAGAGGGCTTTAGGAAAGACAAAGGCCCAAGAAAGGATAATAAATTAAAATTTTGGAGTCCTTAAAATAGAAAAGCATGGAGGAGATTTTACAGATTTTAGTAGGTTAGGTTGAAAATGTGTCCTGTGACATACACCTATATCTGTATAGGGCTGTTGTGCACTCTAGACTAAGAGTTTCTTATTATAATTGAAATTCAGTTACCCTTAAAAACTTCCTGAACTGTTCCATTTAATTTACCAATGTCTGATTTAGGTTTGGTATGGAGTCGTTCCCTATAAATTAAGATCTGTAACGCTGGGCATTGGCAGAGAAAATGCTCCAAAGTTTCATTATCTTCCCCGCATGTTCTGCATATGCTGTTATCTGCACATGTGTAGGACCAGGTGACCCATAAAAATCCCTGTTAATCCACTAATCTCTTTTTTGTCAAAAAATAGAAGGTTCTTCGTTTTTATCTCATTGTGGTCGCCACATAGGATTTTTGTGGTTTTCCCTACGCCTTCATTATTCCATGGACTTCCTTGCCATGCCTTTAATCTAGACGTGACGCATTTAGGGGTATTCGACTGTGCAAGTTTACTGTGGCTAAACCCCTGCCTGTTTAGCGAAAAAAAAATGAAAGAATCTATGAAGATCGATGATGATTTTTAATGACTTTTTAATGAGGATTATTTCAATATTTTTAAGCGTCTCAAAAGACCTGTCGAATTGGACTTTTTAAAACTGGGCCTAGAAATGGGATTTTTTAAGAGGTTCCACAAACTGTGGATTTTTTAAAATTTCTAAGATTCTTTGGAGGCCATAAGAAGCACAACGGAAGTAAATTTTTAGAAGGTTTCAAATAAGACAACTGAAGTAGATTTGTCCACAGTTAGTTAAAAAATACACAAAAGCGCAATTGATGCAGATTTTCGAAAATTTTAAATATTTTATAAGATTTTTTGGAGATCCCGCAAACCGTTGTTACAGTAATTTTTATCACACCAGTGTATTTTTATATCCTGCACCACATAGTGATAAGGATATTTTGTCTTTGTGCATTTGTTTCTAACATGGAGAAGTAAGCGAAATAGACCCGTAGTTACTTTTGAGGATCTTCATAGAATCACTTACTGAGTCGATTTATGCATGTCTGTCCGCCGGTTTATGTATTGTTGTGAACAAAATGCGGGTCGCTATTCAGATCCATCACTCTGCATTGTATGAATCAGATTATATTGTCGCCTTCGTCTTTGGAACTTGGAGTACATAATAGTTTTAATGTGACTTTTCTAATGTCGTTGACGAGCTTGGATCCAAAATATCGAGGAACGATCCTGGCTTCGACAAGTCTACAATTTTGTTTCTATTGGACACTCTGCCATGAGGTCTCAGTGCAGGGATTCCCGGCTGGTCGATATATTTCCTTCCATATGTTTGATTATCCTAGTTGTCACCCACTTGTTCCTAGGGTAGTAGATAAACTTTTCACTTCAAAGGACTTAAATGCAATCAATGGGATCTATTTGGCCGACCTTTTCAAAAATAGACTTTTCCACATCTCTCATTGATTTTTCATTAAAATAGTTTTCATACAAATTTATTGTTCTGTTCGAAAAAATCTTCCCTTCACTTCATCATTTACATACAATGAATTTGTGCAAATATACATCCCAACATACATATGTCCGAATATGCCATTCTAACTACGAATTATGACTAAGCATCAAGAATTGTTGTTTTTCTCGTTCACTTTAATTTTTCTAATCTCAATTCATTGCCCTTTTCCAGACTTATGGCGATACTTTGCCATCGGCGGGCCTTTATTTCCTCAGAGTCATACGATTTATATCTAACCGAGAATAAGTAAATTTAATCATTTCGTCAGTTTAACAGCCAGCCGGCGAGCCAGCCAAAGTCAGCTGCTAGTCATCATGAGATAACAGTTTTTCCAAGTAAATCAAGTTTCTAGACATATTTTCTTGTTCATAATTTTTTGCAAAATAACATAAAATATTCATACATACATATCGACATACATACATGCATACACATACCGTCTAGATAAAATTGCAATTGTTGTTGTTGTTGTTATTCTTCCTAGTTTCTTAAATGAAGTTGGTTGTGCGCAGTTCAATCATTAATTCATTTTGTTCTGGTCAGTAGCAGCCTTACCAGCAATGACTCCAGTTTATGAAGTACACCTCAGGCTAGATGTATGCTCAGCTAGATGTGATATGCGCCTTATGCCATTCTTTGCCATATTTCGTCTGGAGAATTAGTTTTAAACTGCATCCGGTCAATTTGATGGTGTAATTTTTGGTTGGGTTTTATTGGCTAATTTTCTATTTTTTTTTTTTTTTTTGATTTTTTTAAATGTAATAAAAATTAAAATGTAATTATTGCCACAACAATTACAACATTAATTTCCATTATTTCATGGCCTAGTTTGGAAAATAATTTGGAAATATGAAACTGAGTTGAAGTAATTTTGGAAAAATATTAGTGGCCAATAATACAGATGGTCAAGTTAGACTAGGAATTTTGAAATTACACCGAAGGTCATTTTGTAAATTATATGCTCTCATCTTAAGATGATATGATTGAATTAAGTCTAGTTCTTGGATTACAATCCAACGATTAAAATATTCATAGGCTGAAATAAACAACAATGTACCATTTAAACCATGTCCTTATTTCCACATTTTTAGAGGCCCCCAAATGGTTCACTTACGTGTATTTTTAAAATATTTTGTAGAATCATACGGACGTGTTTTATTGTGTAGTTGAAATATCTAGAGTTAAATGTAACCTTGATCTTGTAAGCTTTCGGCTCGATTTGGCCAACTTTAGCAAAATTTGTTTGTATTTCAGATTTTTTCAAATATTTGAAAGAGTTTTTTTTTTTTTTTTTTTGAGAAAAAAAAAGAAAAAAAAAATTTTATTACAAATACTTCAAAAGTGACTGTTTTTGATATGAAATCATTGATAGATTCCATTAAATCATCATTAAAACTCATCCTAATTATTACGTTATTACGAACGCCTAAAAGTATGCTTTGATTTTAGGAAGTGAAATGCACACAATTGTGTTGCCATTTTTTTTAACTTTCCGACCAAACGTTTTTATTTAAAAGAAATCCAGTAGGAAAGGAACCAAAGCATGGCGAGAACGCCTTATGGGCACCCTACAACTCTATGCATGTTTAGCTGTGCTTCTCGTAACAAATATACGTTTTTTGGGAAATTTTGTCTTATGTAAATCACACCAGCTGAATGGTCGTAATTAAATGCGTAGAGTCAACAATTGGAGAGGTTTTTTTCGGTGCTTAATTATACCCTACACCACATAGTGTGTAAGGGTATTATGTCTTTGTGCATTAGTTTGTAACATGGAGAAGGAAGCGTGATAGTTACTTTTGGGGTCCTTCATAGAATCACTTTCTGAATCGATTTATGCATGTCAGTCCGTCTGTCCATGTATTTTTGTAAACCAAATGCAGGTCACGTTTATTATCCGATTGAGATAAAATTTTCCAAACAATATTTCTTTGTCGCAAGTACGAACCCTATTGAAATTGGTGAGAATCGGTTCAAATTTAGATATAGCTCCCATATATAGCTTCAATCGATTTCGGGTTAATTGTGCAACAAATTGCCAATATTAGTCCAAATGACCCGAAGTTTGACACATCTAACCGAAATCAGTCTAGAAGCAAGTACATATAAATCGGTCCATATATAGCTATATCTCCCAAATGTATGTTTTATCCGATTTGGTGTTTAAGCCCCTCACATGCGTAATAGGCACTTCAAAACAATGATATTTGGTACCAGATATAAGATAAAGCCCAGATATGCCTCTGCCAAATTTTATCAAGATCGGTTCATATTTGGATATAGCACCCATATATTCAACCGATTTCGGGTTAATTGTGACCAGATGGCTAAAATCGGCCCAAATGGACTGATTTTGGGCTATTCCGACCGAATTCATCCTAGATACAAGTATATTAAATTGGTTGGGTTCAGATATAGGTATGGCTACCCATATATATCTCTTATCCGATTTGGTGTGAAAGTCCCTCAAATTTGTAATATGCACTCCACAATAATAATCTTTAGTACCAGATATCAGATACAGTTTAATATTTTGCCGAGATCGGTTCAGATTTCGACATAGCCCCCATATACAGGGTGAGATGAAAAAACTGCAATCAATTTCAGACTGCTGCCATTTCTAAGCCACTTGTCCGACAGCTGTTAAAATTATTTCAGTGACAGCTCATTATATTGTTTACAGGCGTACAAAAGCATTTTAGTGAGAATTTTCCAGAAAAAGTTATTCGTGATGATATTCAAGCGTGATAGTGTGATTTCTTTATATTTCGCTGGAAAACCACAAGTGGCTATCGTTAGAGCACTCCAGCATTTAAATGTGAATAAATCTTTTGTGTCTCGTACCATCGCTCGTTACTGTGATACTGGTAGCGTAGCCCGACGTCAAGGAAGTGGACGAAAAGAAAAAACAGCAACATCAGCAGAAATTTTTCGAAAAGTAAAGAAGCGACTTGATAGAAATCCGCGTCGCAGTGGCCGAAAAATAGCTCGTGAGCTGAACGTATCGCAATATTCCCTTCGCAAATATTGAAAAATGAGCCATTGAAATTCCAAAAAGTCCAAGAACTTACACCCCAACAGAAAGAAAATAGACTCAAAAGAGCTAAAGAGTTGCTTCGCTTGGCCGAAAGTGATGAACTGCCGAATTTAGTTTTCTCCGATGAGAAAACATTCGTTGTCCAGCAGTTTGTAAACAAACAAAATGATCGTGTTTACTTGCCAAAGAGGTCAGCAGAAAATGTGAACCTTCGGTTGGCCACCAGAACTCAAGCGCCGGCCATAGTGAAGATGTGTGCCCCCATAGCAGCCGATGGTCGCTCTCCGCTCGTTTTAATCGCGAAAATATTCTGTAGGATGTATTAAAGCCTTGGGCACGCAAAATATTTTGGCCGCAGACCTGGAACAGGACTTAGCGTCATCGCTCTCAGCACGTTCACCCAAGAATGGTTACAAAATGAGGTTCCTCGCTTCATTTCCAGCACACAATGGCCACCAAAATCTCCGGATACCAATCCATTGGACTATTGTGTCTGAAGTATTTTGGAAGGAAAGTTTTGCACTAAAAAATACCAAATTGTCGATCACCTCTAGCAAGCGCTTTGCCGGAAATGAGCCAAAATACTGCAGAGCAACTGTTGGCCAGGGTGTGACGGTTTCATTGCCCGTTCGAAGGCCATAATTCGTGCCAAATGTGACCAATTTGAACAAATCTAAACTTATTGTAAAATTGATGCTATTTCCGACAATTTTCGCTCTCATTCAATAAAATTTTAGAAAAAATCTAAAAACTATGGCATTTTACTTTGTGACACACTGTTTGTACAAATAAGAAATCGTGGTCCTGCATAGACCACTTTTTTTCAGAAGGGTGGTATCCACTGAGAAGTTTAAATGACAAATTTCACACACTTTCTTTAGAAACTGTGATCTATATCACCAACATCAACAGAATATCGGAAGGTGGCATTGTATGGGGAATAAAGGAATATGTGATTCATGTTCAATAGGGGTTATTATCTATTCTGAGCTTTAAATACCATCTTTTAAAGAAATCCAATAGAAAAGGTGTGTTAAATCTTCAAAATTACGAATATTGAGAGATACCGTTAAATTAGTGTTATACGAATATGTGGCCCTATATAGACCACTGTCTGCCTGAAAGATTAGTATGTATTAAAAACATAAAATAGGTAATCTCGTGAAAACGAGAATAAACCCCTTTGGGCACACCTCACCTATTTGGACCAAATTATTTGGATTTCTCTGTTTTGATATGTTTACCATCGTATCAAAAATTGGCCAGGACAACTAATTTGTGAAATATTTTCAACGTGTCGATAATTCTCTACTTTGAAATCTCAATGGGCTCAAAATCGTTTGCCCATCAATGTCCAGGTTTTAAAATACCTCAACTGCATCTCCAAGTTATGGTCAATCTAAATATCCTCTTTTAATAAATTAGGGATAGTTTGTGGTTCATTTAAGACTTCAATCTCATTTTTCAATCGATTTGGATGTAATTTAAGTATCTCTATGGCGAAGGGACATAATTTTGGTCCGGCCTAATTTGTAACCATGTTTGCCGGTTAACGTTGGAGCTACTCATTAATACGTATAAACCCTAAAACAGATCTCTTTGGCATGGAATTTGGTCTTCAGATTCACTACACATGAACTAATACCACTAGTGTTTCTATAATTGTAGACCTACAGGTCTACTGTGGATTAAAGGAATATCCCCAGATTTCTATGGGTATAAGGCTTTGTATATGCCTATGACGATCTATCATTTATAGACAAACTTTTACCGGTCTTTTCTAGGTGAAATATAGTTGACCATTCATTTGATAAAATTTTCAAACAGCATTTCTTATATATTATTTTTCCCTTTGAGTTCTTTGTTCTCCATTTTTGCATATAGAGTATTTGCAACTTGAAATTTCTTATTCTTGTTATCGACCGCTAAATAAAATTCTCCATCTTCCACAAAAATAGGTATATATATTTATTTATAAAAGTATATAAATTTATTCACATATTACAGTACTACAATATATAATTTTTTTTATATATTTATATACACATAAATGGGAGGAATTCGTTTGGTGTGTTAGTGTGTAGATGTGTCGGACTAAACGACATTCGTATTGATTAATGATTTTGATCTCAAGCATCAAGCTTAAGATACCAACGAAAAAAGTTTCCCCTATATGACGACAGAAAGAAAAAAAGATAAATAAAATTAGAGAACTTATATAAAACAAATTAAAAATTCTTTTAACCAATAAAAATATCGCATGTATATATTTAGATGACTTATAAGCTACGGGAAGAAAGGAATAAATTATTATCGTTGTTCAAAATACAAGAAAAAGCTAAACGGCCAAAAAAAGGGTAGGTTTTGCCTAAGAAATCCCAATGGGGACCACTTGAATATGAAGAAAAAAATAATTGTCATGATGATGTTGGTTATGATTATGTTATGGAGAGAGCATAGTCTTTTTGTTTCTTTTTTGTTCATGCTAAACATTTCTGCTTGCGGAATGTTTTGTTCTTCGCGGCCACCGACTGTTAGCTTTTAAGGCATATTTTGGTAAATTTTTGGTTATTCTCTGAATACAGACTACAGAATAGAAGTTTTTTTCTCTTTACTTAATAAAAAAATGTTGTGTTCGGCAAAAACAATTTGTTCATTTAATTTAAAAAAAATGTTGATCACGTTTAATCACGTTTGGCTTTTGAAAAGACAATTTCTTTTGGATATCTTACATACTAGTCGTAACAACAAAATAAAAAAGATTTCTGTATTTTTGTTTGATTTTACAAAATAAAAAAGAAATAATCCCCTTTCTATTCCACTATGTTTTTTTTTTCATGTAAAAAATATGTTTAAATTCTTCTAAAATCGCATCCATCCATCCAACCATCATCTCTCTCTCTCTCTCTTTCACTTAGCGTGCTGTCTTCAACTTCCATTTCAAGAAGAGATATGCCGACAGTCTCAACACCACAAAGATCACGACCAGAGCAACAATATCCAAAGTATAGCTAGCATCAACCATATCCAATTCTTCCAATGTGGTCATGGGCGATTTGAAATGACAATAGGTTTGGAAGCACTTCAATTTCTCACGACCGAAACCATAGGTGGCCAAGGCAGTACCTTCGAAACCATAACGGATGTATGACAAATAGGTGATCCATCTCAGGTAGACAGGGATGGCATCGAACGATACAAAGAAGCCGGAGAAGAGCAAGAATGGCACCGACATGACAGGGGCCAAGAAGACACCATTTTGCACATTCATGGCAGCGCCCACAACCAAACCGACCGATTGGGCGACAAATGAGATCATCAGACAGGCACCCAAGAACATTGCAAAACGCACCAACTCCCATGGCTGTGAGGTGAAGTAGTAAACAATTGCCACATAGATGGTACAGAAAATAGCCTGGAAGAGGGGAGAGTGAACATTTTTATTAACTCAAATGTATTTTATCGGAAATGAAGAAGAATATTTTTCCAACTTACCTGGAATGGTATATCCGCCACGGATATAGCCAAATAGTACGATTTCAATGAGTACCATCGATTAAAGTTTTCCTTTAGCAATACCGGCATTTCGAGAGGGACTGAAAAGAATGAAAATAACGTTTGATTAAAGGATTCA
The DNA here is from genome assembly GCF_030504385.1 of Musca domestica. Lineage (NCBI taxonomy): Eukaryota > Metazoa > Arthropoda > Insecta > Diptera > Muscidae > Musca > Musca domestica. Next base: position 9,482,599 of record NW_026712299.1, read on the forward strand.
AAAAAGGTTTTGAAAGCTGGATATAGAGGGTGAGATGAAAAAACTGCAACCAACTTCAGACTGCTGTCATTTCTAAGCCACTCGCCTGACAACTGTTAAAATTATTCCAGTGACAGCTCAATATACAAGCGTACAAAAGCATTTTGGTGAGAATTTTCCAGAAAAAAAGTTATTTGTGATGGAATTCAAGCGTGATAGTGTGATTTCCTTATATTTGGTTGGAAAACCACAAGTGGCTATCGTTAGAGCACTCCAGCATTTAAATGTGAATAAATCTTTTGTGTCTCGTACCATCGCTCGTTACCGTGACTCTGGTAGCGTAGCCCGACGTCAAGAAAGTGGACGAAAGAAAACAGAAACATCAGCAGAAATGGTTCGAAAAGTAAAAAAGCAACTTGATCGAAAACCGCGTCGCAGTGGCCGAAAAATGGCTCGTGAGCTGAACATATCGCAATATTCCATTCGGCAAATATTGAAAAACGAGGCCGGGGGTAAAGCCATTGAAATTCCGAAAAGTACAAGAACTTACACCGCAACAGAAAGAAAATAGACTCAAAAGAGCTAAAGAGTTGCTCCGCTGGGCCGAAAGTGGTGAACTGCCGAATTTGGTTTTCTACGATGAGAAAACATTCGTTGTCCGGCAGTTTGTAAACAAACAAAATGATCGTTTTTGCTTGTTGGTGCCAAAGAGGTCAGCTGAAAATGTGCACCTTCGGTTGGCCACCAGAACTCAAGCGCCGGCCATGGTGATGGTGTGGGCCGCTATAACAGCCGATGGTCGCTCTCCGGCCGTACTAATCGACCGTTACATCAGAATAAATTCTGAATATTCTCGCGAAAATGTTCTGGAGGATGTATTAAAGCCTTGGACACGCCAACATTTTTGACCTTTGACATTCCAACAGGACTTTGGAGAAGCACCATCGCACTCAGAATGGTTTCAAAATGAGGTTCCTCGCTTTATTTCCAGCGCACAATGGCCACCAAAATCTCCGGATACCAATCCGTTGGACTATTGTGTCTGGAGTATTTTGAAAAGCAAGGTTGGCACTAAAAAATACCAAAGTGTCGATCACCTCAAACAAGTGCTTCCCAGGAATTGACCAAATTGCCGCAGAGCGTTTGAAGGTCATAATTCGTGCCAAATGTGACAAATTCGAACCAATTTAGACTTATTCTAAAATTTAATGCTATTTCCGACATTTTTGCTTTCATTCAATAAAATTTAAAAATAAATTGTAAAAATTATGGCGTTTGACTTTGTTGCAGGTTTTTTATCTCGCCCTGTACATTCTTGTGGACCTTTACCTCATGCACAGTGGGTTGTTCTTATGTTTTGTTTTTAATCTATTTTTTTAATATTTGTCAAACGGGATAAAGTGTAGAACTGTACTAAATCTGGGTTTGGGTGAAGGTATGGAGTTGGAATTTTGAAATGTTAATATTGGGATCACTGTGATTTTGGAAATATGAGCTAAAAAGTACTAAATATGGTGGTTGGGAAAGGAATATAGTTGAAAATCTCACATTTTGTAATGGTATGACTTTTTGTGAGGACTTGGATATACGTACTTAAAAAAGTACGAAAAGTCCTTAATTATATGGGAAGCACAGCCCTCTCCCAAGGAGGCAAAGGCTTCTCAGTCGATTACCTTTTTGGTAACCATTGGAAAAAAACAAGTAAGCAAAGGCTATAGTCGTGCGGGGCCGACCATGTGATACCCTACAACACTACAATATGTTAGAAGCACCCTTATGTCCAAGTCCATTTTGGAAGATTTCGCTTTTGAAATTTTGTCATGGAGCACTGCACAGATATTGTCCTTAGCATTTGACCAGAGACATTTGCGCACTCCGTCGTGCTGTTAGTTGTTGTGGTCCATTTTACAGCTAAATATAATCAATGGTCATCCAAAAAGCTAGAATTCTTCCCTATCCCTAACTCTCTTCTCAGGCATGTCGATTGGCTTCAATTGTGTGATTAGGATTTTTTTTCTGTTTTTGGTTCATTTGAACCCCTCAACATTTTGCGATCATCTCCAAAAGCAAGAAGCCGCTCTGCATCTACAAATTTAGACCTTGATTTGCTTGACTACGATATTTGGCTATATTCATCAACGATTTGTCAAATTCGGTCCAGCCATTCTTAAGATATATGCATTCTAGCTAACATCCCCTTTCATTGTATATTTACATTGTATATATTTCACGATATATATCAGATATATTTACTATCGACATCTACGTAACGGTCAGAATTGACCTCTGCATCTATTTCTGATTTCGCCGGGATTAAAAATATTCGCGGTTCAATGAAAAATTTGAGTTTTATTTAACACAAATGCTATGGTCTAATTCACCCACTAAATATTACCCGATGACCATCACAATTGGAAGGCTTCTGTCCAGCCCTAAGTTCTAGCCCAATGTTAACTTCCGCGTCGATTGGTCTATAATTGCGACCTGTAGAGCAACTGCAAAATGAGGAAAATTTTCAGTATTTGGTCCATTTCAACCCCTAAATATTGTGCGATCATCTCCAAAAGCAATAGCGTTCTATTCTGGCCCAAACCCCACCTCCATTCTAAATTTCGTGAAGATCGGGCCATAATTGCGACGTGTAGAGTGATTACAAATTAACATGGACAGACGGACATACATACATAGATCGACTCAGCTCGGCGAGATAGGAAGATCCATATATACTTTCCTATATGGGAAACCAATATTTCGAGGTGTTACATAATTTTTGGCCCAATCAAACTTATAATATCCCCAACACATAGTGTTGTAGGGTATAAAAATAACAAAACCGGGCCGACTGAAAACCCATTTCAAAAACCGAAAAATGGTTCAAAGGAAGTGTGAACCGAACCAACGCAAATCCACAAGTGGTTTGAGGGGTTTACCACCTTATTTAAAACCTCGTAGTATTCCCCAAGAATATTCCATACTTACATGATAAAATCGTAATTGTCATGGAGGTGTACATCAAGAACAACATATTGAAGAAGAGGAAACCCAAATTACTCAAGACCTTGGCGCCATCATTACCAATGTCATAGTACAGGGCACCGATCAAGAAACCGACCAATAAATGGGCAAACAAACGCAAGTACATGAGAGTCTAAAAATACAAATAAAAAACGCAACATTAGCATTACTTTATCACACGGAATACAAAAAACAAACTTACCCAATCGCGGAAACTGAACAGCAGAGTACGCTTCAAGACAATCCAGAACTGATGGAACTGTGATGTGGGATAACGTTCCGGTGATGTGATTTCCGATGACAACAAAGCCGTTGTGCAATTATCTGTTTTCTCCAGCTCAATCATGGCATCGCCCTTTTCATTGGTGCTCACAACCGGTCCGCTGGATTCTTTGGCAATATCATTGACTAAATTCGATTTCAAAATACCATTGTTCAACTTTAGATTATCCTCAAATTTGCCACCCGTAGAATTGGCAGCATCATTTTTATCCAAAATGGCCTTTAGATTTTGCATCTTCATCAAATCGTTGCGGGCCTTTAGTTCAGCATAATCGGCCGCCGAACGAATATCTTTACTACCATTGCCAATGGCATCGACCAGACGACGTGTATGGTCACCATGTTCACCGCATGCCACTTCAATGATGTAACTGGCCGGATTGTGATAACTGGGACATTCCAAATTCAAGGTGGACAAGAAGGGAACCAATTGCTTAGTGCTACCCTGATAGACACACTGACCATCTGACAACGTGTACAGTTGATCGAACATTTCGAAAAGACGAGCCGAAGGCTGATGAATGGTACAGATAATGGTACGACCACCCTCGGCCAACATTTTCAGCAAATTAATACATTGGAAACATGTCGAACTGTCCAGACCCGATGTGGGCTCATCGAAGAACATAATCGGGGGATTATTCACCAATTCCAAGGCAATGGAGAGACGTTTCTTTTGACCACCCGATAGATTGCGTGTCAATGTGTTACGATGTTCGCTCAAGCTCAGGGTCAAAAGAATATCATCGATCTGAAATGGATAGAAGAGAATGGGGATTAATTTTTAATTTTAAATAGGGGGAAATCTAAAATTAAATATAGAAACGGGTGAACCCTATTAGATTTAAAATAAAAAGGGGGAATATCTTACATCGAAAAGGGAGTTTTAAGACATTTTGGAGTTATACTTTAGTTACCAGATCATCGATAATCATTTTATAGGCAGAGCAACTCTCTTGGACCAACTAAAGCTAGAAGTCCTACTAAACTTTTAAAAGCAATGGGGTCCCTAGTTTTGGCACAATTTTTAAGAAAATAATTAAAAAAAATAATAAAACTCCGAAATAAAATGTTCCAGTTATTGAAGATTGTAAAAGACACAAACATATATTCCAACTCCCTTTAGATTTGGCCCAGTAGGCTTTGTTGACAATTTCTGGAAAAAATTAAATATCCAGGGTGAGATAAAAAAACTGCAACAAAGTCAAACTCCCTGATTTTTACATTTTTTTTTATTTTATTGAATGAAAGCAAAAAATGTCGGAAATAGCATCAAATTTTAAAATAAGTTTAGATTTGTTCAAATTGGTCACCTTTGGCACGAATTATGGCCTTCAAACGGCCAATGAAACCGTCAGACGCTGCCCGCATGTTGCTCTGCGGTATTTTGTCCCATTTCCGGCGAAGTGCTTGATTGCTTTTCAAAATACTCAAGACACAATAGTCAAACGGATTGGTGGCCATTGTGCCCTGGAAATGAAGCGAGGAACCTCATTTTGTAACCATTTTTGGGTGGCGCGGCATCAGACCGTGGCATCAGAATAAATTGCCGAATATTATCTCGAAAATATTCTGGAGGGAGTATTAAAGCCTTGGGCACGGAAACATTTTGACCGGAGCATCTGATTAATACGAGTGGAGAGCGACCATCGGCTGTTTTGGCGGGCCACACCATCACCTTGGCCGCCGCTTGAGTTCTGGTGGCCAAACGAAGGTGCACATTTTCAGCGGACCTCTTTGGCAAGTAAACACGATCATTTTGTTTGTTTACAAACTGCGGGACAACGAATGTTTGCTCATCGAAGAAAACCAAATTCAGAAGTTCACCACTTTCGGCGAAGCGAAGCAACTCTTTAGCTCTTTTGAGTCTATTTTCTCTCTGTTGCGGTGTGAGTTCTTGCACTTTTTGGAATTTCAATGGCTTTACCCCGAGCTCATTTTACAATATTTGCCGAATGGAATATTGCGATATGTTCAGCTCACATGCCATTCTTCGGCCACTGCGACGCGGGTTTCGATCAAGTCGCTTCTTTACTTTTTGAACCATTTCTGCTGAAGTTGCTGTTTTCTTCTGTCCACTTCCTTCACGTCGAACTACGCTACCAGTATTACGGTAACGAGCGATGGTACGAGACTCAAAAGAGTTATTCACATTTAAATGCTGAAGGGCTCTAATGATAGCCACTTGTGGTTTTCCAGCCAAATATAAAGATATCAAATTATCACACTTGAATTCCATCACGAATAACTTTTTTTTCTGGAAAGTTCTCACCAAAATGCTTTTGTACGCTTGTAAGCAATATAATGAGCTGTCACTGGAATAATTTTAACAGCTGTCAGACAAGTGGCTTAGAAATGGCAGCAGTCTGAATTTGATTGCAGTTTTTTTCATTTCACCCTGTATATTTGTCCAAGATGCCAAAATGAATTTGTGTATTTTTTATGTTTCTAAAATTACAAATAATCGGCTTCCAACAGCATAAAGATATTTCCCCCTTTAGATTTGGCACAGTAGAATGTGCTGATAACATTTTTGGAAAATCACAAAATTATTTTTTCAACATTTTGGAAGGGAATTGGGCTCTGGATATTTTTGGAAGTACTTTCCCCCAGATTTTCAATGATATTTTCCATATGGACCTATCTCTCCTAGATTTGGCACAGGTATGCGTTAATAAAATGAAACATTTTTTTAAATTTTCAACAGATTTTTTGCCTTTATAATATTTTTGCAAATAATTCTAACCAGCTACAGCTACAGTGGAATAAGAAAAATATATAATAAAAATAGGTTTTTTTTCAAAATTTCCAAAATGAAATATTGAAGTTATGGAAGCTTTCCAAATCACTTCTAACCACTTTTTCAATGGTACATTGAATTATTACCCAATTATTTCAAGACTTCGCACAATGACACATTTTTTTCAATACATTCTAACAAAGTATCAAATTTCGACTTGGTGAAATTTAACTCAAATCCCCATAAATGTCATGCCAAAATTCGTGATTTTTTTCTAAAATATTCCATAATGTGTGTCTAAACAAAGTCATTAAACAAAGAATGTAACTTAAAGACGAATCTGTCATAAATTTCAAGATGTTTCGTGCAGATAATTTATTTCAAATTGAATGTATCCAAGCTCATAGCTAGACAAAACGTAGAAAAAAGCATCCTACAATTATTAAATGTACGAAATGGAGCATTAATATTTCCGCACATTTGTCTAACGAGTTGTTTTTTTTTTTTTTTTCTTTTCTACGGAAATACAAAAACAAATTTGTGCTTGAAACTAAAACAAAGCGAACGAACGTGTCTTCTACACGACTACGATGTTTGGAGGTATGAAAAACAAGTCAGCATAAGTTGTGAGTTTGACAGAGACAAATTGCAGCCAACAAAATACTAGTTGTAAGGCAGACAATTTTGAGAAAAAACTAAACAATAGCTTAAGAAATTCTTAAAGAAACCCCTCGATTTTTTTGTTATTCAAAGATAGTAAATCCATTGTAAGGCAGAAAGTTTAAAAATAAATGGAAATATAATAACTTAAAAAATATCAAATAAAGGTCTAGACCTATCTTTGTTGCTCAAAAAAAAAAAATAATAATAATAATAAATAAATAAATTAATAAAAAAAAAACTCACCATCGATTGTTTTTCGGCTTTGGTGAATTTTTTGCTCAACTTCAGATTGGTAGCAACAGTCATGGCCTCCTGGACGGTCAAATTGCCGTGCAATTGATTGTCCTGCATAATGTAGGCCGATAATTTACGGAAGGCACTGATGTTACGCTCATGACCATTCATTGTTACACTACCCTCGATGTTGGTGGCTCTGGAAATAAATAAAGGAAGATTTACATTAGAACATGTTATTGAAACGGACTTAAACTACAGATTATAAAAGACCTTCTCTTTAGATAGAATGCATTTACCTATATTTTTCACAACGAATTAATAATTTCAATACATATAAAAAAATGGTTTTATTTTACACATTTTTATACCAAATCTAACTTTTCTCTATAGTAAATTTTTAACAAGTAAGTAAAGACTATAGCCGTGCGAGGCCGACAATGTGATACCCCACAACGCTATAACATATTAAAAACCCCTTAGATCCAAACCAAATTTATTCGATTTTTCTGGAAATAATGCCATACAGTCCTGCAAAGAAGTTTACCTTTGCTTTTGACCGATGAAATTGGCTTATACAGGGTGAGATGAAAAAACTGCAACCAACTTCAGACTACTGTCATTTCTAAGCCACTCGCCCGACAGCTGTTAAAATTATTCCAGTGACAGCTCATTATATTGCTTAAAAACGTTCAAAAGCATTTTGGTGAGAATTTTGCAGAAAAAAAGTTATTCGTGATGGAATTCAAGCGTGATAGTGTGATTTCTTTATATTTGGCTCGAAAACCACAAGTGGTTTTCGTTAGAGCACTCCAGTATTTAAATGTGAATAAATCTTTTGTGTCTCGTACAATCGCTCGTTACCGTGACACTGGTAGCGTAGCCCGACGTCAAGTAGACGGAAGAAACCAGCAACATCAGCAGAAATGGTCCGAAAAGTAAAGAAGCGACTTGATCGAAACCCGTGTCGCAGTGGCCGAAAATGGAAAATGGTTCGTGAGATGAACATATCGCAATATTCCATTCGGCAAATATTGAAAAATGAGCTCGGGATAAAGCCATTGAAATTCCAAAAAGTAAAATAACTTATTCCGCAACAGAAAGAAAATAAACTTAAAAGAGCTTCGCTTGGCCGAAAGTGGTGAACATCCGAATTGGGTTTCTCCGATGAGAGAATATTCGTTGTCCAGCAGTTTGTAGACAAACAAAATGGTCGTATTTACTTGCCAAAGAGGTCAGCTCAAAATGTGCACCTTCGGTTGAACACCAGAACTCAAGCGCCGGCCATGGTGATGGTGTGGGCCGCCATAACAACCGATGATCGCTCTCCGCTCGTATTGATAGACCGCGAAAATATTCTGGAGGGTGTATGAAAGCCTTGGGCACACAAACATTTTGGCCGCAGACCTTGGACATTCCAACAGGACTCAGCACCATCGCACTCACCACGCGCCACCCAAGAATGGTTACAAAATGAGGTTCTTCGCTTCATTTCCAGTGCACAATGACCACCAAAATCTCTGGATAAAATTTCATTGGACTATTGTGTCTGGAGTATTTTGGGAAGCAAGGTTGGCACTAAAAAATACGTGTCGATCACCCCAAGCAAGCGCTTCGCCGGGAATGGGCCAAAATACCGCAGAGCAACATTCGGGCAGCGTGTAACGGTTTCATTGACCGTTTGAAGGCCATAATTCGTGCCAAAGGTGACCAATTCGAACAAGTCTAAACTTATTCTAAAATTTGATGTTATTTCCGACATTTTTTGCTTTCATTCAATAAAATTTAAAAAAAACAAAAATATAAAAAATAATGGCGTATGGCTTTGTTGCAGTTTTTTATTTCACCCAGTATTTCTTCCCCAAAAATCAAATTTAGTACAAATTAGTAGTTTTGGTACTTTTGTTTGTAAATATTTCCGAAACCACTTTCAAAGCTCAACCCTTAACACTAACAGTGACCGAACTCAAATTGTACCACAGTTTGTACAGTTCGTAGACTTACATATTGCAAAAAAAAAAAACCTGCTTATATCAACCTTACATCGCTAACTTAATTTTGTACAAAATCTAGCTCTATCCGTTCATGTAAATTTTTGTACTTTTGGTACTTACACACACCCCAAAATCCCTTTGGTTTGCCTATTCTAAATCACAGCAGAAACCCTCATTTCAAAACTCAGATTTCAACCACCTCGCAGAAAATGATGCTCATTCCAAATTTTTGATTTCTAACTTATTCCTTTTCCCAATAGCTAATAATGTAGTATTAAATTTTAGTACATTTTGTACATATTTCCAAAACCACTTTCAAATGTCAACCTTTAACACATACAGTGACCTCAATGTCAAAATTTCAAAATTCCAGGTCCTACGTTAACCCAGAAGACCTCCTGAAGGTCTTCTATGGACAAAAGATCTCTTGAAGGTCTTCTATGAACAAAAGACAACCTGAAGGTGTTCTATGGACAGAAGACCTCCTGAGGGTCTTCTATGGACAAAAAACCTCGTGAAGGTCTTCTATGAACAAAAGACAACCTGAAGGTCTTCTGTGGACAGAAGATCTCCTGAAGGTCTTCTATATGAAGATCTACTAAAGGACTTTTATAAAAAGAAGATTTGAATGTCCCCTCTAGGTAGCGGACCTCCTCCAGAAAAAGAACTACTATGGGTAATTGTAAGTATTCTTCCCTTCTATAGGTCCAATATGGATAAAATGTTTATATATAGAGATAACACCTCTAAAGACCTTCCATATATACGAAAACTTGGCTAGAAATTGCATAAAGATTTTTTTAAAAGTCTACAGAAAACCTTTACAAGGTATGAACATAACAGCTTAAAATTATATATTACGCAGAAATGTATGGTCATCTATACCTTTGCAAAGTTTCTTAACAATTTGTGTTATTTTATTTAAGAGTTCTCAAGGTCTAAATATGCACTTTATAGCTATGTAATTTGTTACGAGAGGTCACTTACAGCAGAAAAAAATAACTTTGTCAAATTTAGTGGAAATCGATTCAGACTAAGCTATAGTTCCCAGTTCCATCCGATTTGATATTTAAGCCATGCTAAACGTATTCTATAACTATCATAGTTTGTAAGATTTTCTACACAGAAATTCCCACAAGAAACGTATATTTTTTGCGGGTATAGCTGCTAAATATGTATTTGCATTTTCCCACTGGTTTTAAAGAATTTTTTCAACCAGTTATTCCTGAAAAAACATCCATAGTTTAATGAATATTGTATATAAGCAATATACAATTATTATAATTAAGAATATCGAAAACCACCCAAATGGCCATTAATAAAACATACGATATTTGTTATCTAAACTTATTTAAGCTGAAAAAAAAAAAAAAAAAAAAAAAAAAAAAAAACATGAAATTATTCTTGTCATTTTGTTTTCAAAATCGCAAACTTCATCGAAAGATGTATCCATTGTGGACTTCGGATCGTATACAACAGTCTGTCATAACTTCTGACTTGTAAGTTGTTGTTTTTGTTTTAAAATTGTTTTTTTTTTATATCAAAATTTGACTTAATTATAAGAATAACAGCAGTGCTAATTATCGCACTTTGACGTGTATATCGTATGTGTACTTTTGCACGATTTATAGCCATCACAATTATGACAGGTGGACAAAGTCCAATAAAAAACTTTTGATATACCGACGGTTAAGGAAAAAATAATAATTTTAATAAATAAATAAATAATAATAAAAGATAAATAATAATAAATATAATATAGGATAATAAAAAATATATTTTTAAGTTATTTATATAAAATAGGAAGAATATATAAGAATGAGAACTTTTCCAGAAGAATTGAGTTCATTTGTGTCATAATTAAATCTTCTCAGGCAAAGGGAAACTTTTTCTAGCTAACCTTATCTAATATCATTTTTATTATTTACTTGTCAATCTTTCTCCCTTAAAAGTTGTCATTTCGAAACAATTATCATCTCGTGTCTAATTATGACTTAACGTTGACACTGTAACTGATATTAATATCTGATTTCATTCCATTAAAAAATTAATGGAAGCTTTTAATTTTTAATTACAATAGCATGCACACGATAAAAAAGGGTTATACTGCTAAGAGAATAACATTCTAAAGGTCTTCAAAACAAATTAGTAGGAAAAATTGTGAAAACTCAAATTGAAGGTAAAAATGATATATGCCTAACTTTAAATCTAAACAAGTTAAAAAGTATCAGTCGGTTTTGCCGACAGATGCATACCCTCAGCTAATGTTCGATTATTTAAATATATTTTGACTTTTGGTATGATTATTGAAATTGTTGACTGTCTATAGAGTAGGTTCCGAACGAATGGACCAATATTGTCCATTTCGTATCGAAGATAAGTAAATATGATATAAATATTGCGTTCCAGGTTTTTGCTATATTTGTAACTTCCTTCCAATTATATGAGATATGTGATAATTTTTAGGAAATGTTAAAATGTACGTGAGGTACCGGATATAGTCGACCGAATTATACCATTTTTATATTTCATCTCATACAGATAAAAATATTGGTGTGGGCAAAATTACAAAAGATCTCACAATCTGTGGGCAAAGAACCAGATCTTGTGTTAGCAAAAATTGATCATTTGTTTTTCAAAACTTGGACCCTATATGAGGGAGGTACCAGAATAAATAGTCCGATTTCTACCTTCTTTATAACAGATCTTGTGTTGATGGATATATTGAGATGTACCAAGTCTGAATGGAATCGGATGTTAATTTCGCGTTTTATGAGCTTCATGGATATTCAATTGTTGGGAAGGAACCACAAGGGAGTGGACCGATATATTCCATCTTCGCATCCCAGACCTTGAGGACGGACATCGCTAGATCGACTCCAATTGTCCTGTAACTACGGACTAAGACTGTTACTCCAATGGGGCACGTTTTGGTCGTATCATATGACCGAGGGTACAAAACGAACCAACTACTTTATCGTCACTATAAACAATTTATTTTTTACCTTCTATTTAATTTAAAGGTTTTCGGAAATTCGAATCAAAATTGCACTTAAAGTACTAAAAGGTACTAAAAATTTAACCCATTTTATTGGCTAGAGCTAGAATTCCGAATTTGAAAATGGAACGAGGATTGCTAATGGAGTGTAGGCTAGATGTACAATTTTTTTTGGAAATGCGAACTATAGGTGTTCTCAAAGTACTAAAAAGCACTAAATTTGGTATCATTGCGTATATGCGTATATTATATGTACGGAATAATATTTACATTTGGTAGAAAAATTAAGTTGACGAAGTAAGGTTGATATACATCGGCAGTTTACTCTTGCGCCACCTTGTACATGCATACGTACTTGAAAGACATTCCGATGTTTATTGGCTATAATTAAGACATTAGGCACCAATCGTAAAATGTATAACATTTTCTGATAGGAGGATTACTTTTGCGCCACCGTTTAGAAGGAGGCGGTTTTCGAAATGTGTTCTAAGTATAAGAACCGTACTAAATTTGGTAAAATTTGGGTTTGGTTAAACGGATGGAACTTGCATTTTGAAATATTGATTCGAGCAATGAGGTCGCGTTTAGTATGTAGGGTTGATATTTCAAGGTGGTTTTGGATATATGTACTAAGTAGTACTAAATTTTGTATATGAGAAAGGAATAGAGTTAGAAATCTGAAATTCGGTATTGGAATCACTTTCTGTGCGGCTGGATTGAGAAAAGGATGTGGCTTTGGAAATAGGTACTAAAAATGTGCAAAAAGTACTATATGGTATAGAAAAAGGTATAGAATTGAAAATCTGAAATTTGGAATGAGGATCTTTGATGATGTGTAAAATAGACGAACGAAAGGGCGTATGAAAATTCAAACTCTAATTGCATTAAAATTCACTAAATTTGATACAATTTAGAATCATGTGAACGAATTGAAATATACTCTTGAAATTTTGGCAGGTTTGGGAAGTAATTTTAATATAAAGAGGTGTGTGTGTGACAATGTGTGCTTAGTGTATAAGAATTGTACTAAATTGTATTAAATTTCGTACAATTCTGTTTTGGGTGAACAGATGGAGCTGGAAATTTGAAACGTTGGTATTGAGGTAACTACTGGTGGGTTGGGTTTATATTAAAGATGGTTTTTATAATGCGTACAACAAGCATACGAAAGCTACTAAATTTGGTATTGGCCAAACAGAAATTTGACATAATGGTCACTTTTGTGAGGTAGGGTTGATATTTGGAGGTGTTTTTTGGGAAGACGTACTATAAAGTACGACATGATACTAAATTAGGCATATGAATAGAAGTGAAATTATGGTTTTTGGAAAAGTACTAAATTTTTTATAGAATGTAGAAAAAGAGCTGGGATTATGATTCTGTGATTATGAAGCATTTAGATAAGGACGTAATTTCGGAAATTCTTAGTATATAGTGTACGAAAAAAACTATAAATAGTACTAAATTAGATATAGAATGTGGAAGAAGAGCTGGAAGTGTGAATATGGGTATCACTGAGAGTGCGCACGATAACTATCGATGGGAGTATCCGATTTAGTCTCATCTTGGTACATCGTAATATTATTATCAAACTAAGATCAAGTTCAGAAATGGGCAATATCGGCCCACTCCTTAGGTACCTCTCCACAAAAGGTAAGATTTTTAAAGAAAATAATTTACCTCACAGAAAGAGAAAGAATCATTCGATTTCATTCAAACATTGCTAATCCTAATATTTGCATCAATGCTACATCAGGTGCGAAAATTGACAATATTGGTCCACTCCATCATGCACCTACACCAAAAAGTTTAGAAATTTTGAATAATTATAACTCTTATAAATAATGGATCAACATTTGGAATAGCTATGAAGCTGGTAGAGCGCAAAGTGAGCATCCGATTCTTTTTAAACTCGGCACATCTCAATATCTCATGATCTATTGAGAAGATACTAGATGCTATCGGTCCACTCCTTCTGGCACCTCCCCCATAAGGTGTTAACATTTTGAATAACAAACGCTTTTAAATGCGAAATAAGCATCCGGTTTCTCTTGAAATTTCACACACCTCTACAAAGATTTATTTAAACAATACATGGGTATTATTTGTCCACTCCTTCTAAACCTTTCCCAGGGACGTAAGTCAAAACATACTAAAGAAACGGGCATTGCCTGGGGCCACACGTCTGTCGAAAAAACCGACTGGTACCTTTTAACTTGATTCTTAAGTTGTTCAGTACCAATTCTATTAGAACGCGCCTTAAACAAAAATAAAATTTTCCACCTGCAGTGAAGTTTGGCCCTCACAGCATATAAAGCTTTTCCAGTGGACGGGATTGGCCAAATTTTTTACGTATTATTGCAATTCTACAACAGTGCATCTATTTTTGCAAATTTATTTCTAGTTGATTTACTTGAAGTTAATTTTTGGACACAAAACTTGCTAAATATAAATTGTATACCTGTTAATGAAAACCAGCTTCCGTTTTCTATAAATACGCACACATACATATATATGTGTGTATGTATGGCTTTATAAACATTGAAATGCAATCAAACTGTTTCTAGTCTCACGATTTTTTTTTTTAATTTAATTCACATAATTAGACAGGCGATTAGTGTTTGTTAAGCAAACAAAGCGCCAGACGTCTGCAATGATAACTTGATCTGAACTTAAAATAAAAACTATTGACGTTGTGACTCTAACCGACTTCATGCTACTCTTCACCGTTACAGTTTGGATATATCGGAGAGGTTTCTCGAATAATAAGCATAAATACGAATTGGATCGATAGTTTGCTTAAGGTATATGTATATGGATGGTAAATTTATAACGGAACCAATCGTATCTAATATGTCCTAGAACAAAGTCAATTAGGCGGAATATTTCAATGGGTTCCCATATAAATTATAGAGTAGCACAACACCTAATTAAATGTTATTACAATTTCATATATTTTTTATAATGTCTGCAATTAAGTTTGTACGTAGTTCACATAATACCTTTACTTCTAACCCACTCTAAACATATCTATGATTGCAATACCCTAATCAATGACATTTATGTGTAATAGTTACCACAGCTGGCCATTTAATTGTTTTCCTTGACGTTCTAAAGGAAAAAACACCTAATGACCATCGGGTTGCCTTCGATTGGCATTTTTATTTTATTATGCCTTTATTTTTTACAATGGTCAATTTTCTTTCATGGAAGCATTCTGATAGCTGCTTCAGTTCATTTATGATTCGCACAAGGTCATCATAAAAGTTAATTGACTTTATTGGACTTATGCGCCCGGCAGCGATACAAAAAAATAAAAAGGTTGATAACCGAAATTGCTGATACGAAGTCATCGATAATTCACAATTGGCATTTTTGGTTTTCTTTTTCTTAATAATGTGAATGTAAGAAATGAAAAATTACATGGGAACAACACAACGTGGAGTTTTCAAAATAACAGAAAATAATTTAATAGAATTTCCATTATTTAAGCACCAGCAAAAGATATCAATAGAAGAACTGTAAAATATATTCATGTAAAAGGCCTTCTATTCATTTGTGACTTGCAAAGGCATTATATCTCTGGAGGACCAGTGGTTGATCTTCTGTCCATAGAAATCCTGTAAAAGGGGTTCTGCCCCGCAAGAATTTTTGATGAGCCGAATACTTCATTAAAAGTAGTCTAAATATAATAAGTGATTCATTAAAAATTACAATGACAAAGGGCTTATTTTTGTCATTACCAAGTAATGAGTTACGACAGTACGGAGTGTTTACGTTCGACTACAGGTCCATAATTTTCTGTCTTATGCTGCAGTATCCATCACGAACTTCAAATACCAAATTTGAAACAATTCCAGTGAATAACATCGCTAAAATCATCAAAATACCGAATATGGGGAGGTACCGTCTATGGGGGAGGGTATATATACTATGGTGAAGGGTATAAAATTTTTTTTTACATATTTGTCGAGATTTAGTGGCCAAAGTATTTCTACTTATTTTGGGCGATATGTCCTTGTGATTTTAACGTGCTGGCCGGTTGATTGGTAAGTTTTTATGATAGTCAAAATTTGATTAGAAAATTTTGACTGGGTAACCCTTGAATACCTCTGAAATACACTCAATCCCAGAAGACGAATAAAATGATTTTTTCTAAAGAAAATATGGTATATCTTTCTCTATAGAAGATCTGAAAAGTGAAAGGCCAAATATTTATATTTAGCAAAACTACCCTACAAACATAGGTTAAGGAGTTATATCTTAATCCGAATTGAAATGCGAGTTTTACTCTCTGCTCAAATTCAAGCAGGAGAACTTCATGAGTAAACTCTTACTCTATTTCAAAAATGTTGAGACCTTACTTCTCATTTTCAAACAGAATAAGAAGAGTAAACTTTGAGTACTCCTGCTCGTCAGTATGTTTCAGCCGCGAGTAAAAATGAGCAAATCTGAGCCCTGTCTGTATCGTTGTGTAGAGAGCATATTATGAATTTGAGAAGGTCTAAATATAAAATTGAATGAAACATATGTATATATTGGTATATAAATCTATTTGTTCCAAGGTTTTTAGATGCCTTTGTTATAGTCGGAACTTCGCCGTATGATCCAAATTTTTAAAATAAATATATGGAAGCTATATCTCGACAAAATTTGGCCAAGAGCAAATTGCAAATTCGACTGCACCGATCTTCACCATGTTTCATAAACATGGTTCTAAGCTCAATTCGGTCGTAAATACCAAAACCCATCATATATTTGGGTTGATTTTACAAACTTGGCGGATAGTAAACATGAAAACGAAAAATATTATATGGGAACTAAATCCAAATTTGAACAAATTTTGACAAAATTTTGCAGGGGTATTTCTAGAATTTTTGTTAAATATATTAAATAAATATAAAAAAAAAAAAAAAAATAAAAATTCATGTATCAAATTGGAAACAACAAATATATGGGAGTTTATAAAGAGTAAGGAAGAGAAAGAGTCGGAGAGTCCTTCCCGGAAACCTTTCGTTTGAGTCCCACCTCAATCCCGCATCATTCTTAATTTGTGTACAGTCGGATTTTTTTATATTCATTTTGTATTTTTTTTAAAGTGATGCCTTTATTTATTAATTTTATATTAATTTATTCCTCTGTGTTTTTCGACTTCTTCTCTTATTTCTTTGTGTTTCTCTTTATAATAAATTTGATTTTAAATGCCATACATTTTCCTCCTCTTTATACTCACAATTTCTCTCTCATACTCTCTACCACTTTCTTTATTAACCCTTTCTGAACTCGAGAACAATTCGCTTGGTGTGTGTCTTTCCAGGATAAAATTTAAATTTATCTTCACAGACATTAACGGATGCAGATATATATGAGAACTATATTAAAATCTTTTTTAGAATCGAAGATAATCTGGCTAGAGCAGCCTTAGTCATGATTTTCTATTTATTGAAAATCCTAATATATTCTTTATAAAATATAATTTCTTGTAATACTCACTTGTATCCTGATAAGATATTGAGCAGGGTACTTTTACCAGCACCAGATGGTCCCATAATGGCGGTGAGTTCACCCGAACGCAAGCGTCCGCTAACTCCCTTGAGAATTGTTTTGGCATCTGGAAATAAAAGAAAAATTATGAAAATTAGTGATGAGAATTGGAATATTATAAAAAATCTATTTAAAACTGTGTCAAATCATGAGACGACTTGAATAAATCGTTTGGCAAAATTCCTCCCAGTTAGAGTTACCAATATCTAATGGTTATATATCAAAACCTGTAATATTACTGAGAATGAAAATATGGAGAGGATGACACACCAAAGCCAGAAACTGGATATTTTCACGAAAATGGTTTCTAACTATTAAGATTAAAAAAAATAGCAGGCATTCCGTCTAAAAACTACAACTGACATCTAGAAACACCATACAATCGAACGGAATTCTTACTTGACACGAAATCGAATGTTTTTCCAGGGACGAATTCTCATTCAACAAGAACCAAAAAAAAAAAAAAATGGAAATTACAGACAATTCCATTTTTTAAATGGTGGCGGAAACCTATAAAATAATGAAAATGAAAAGATAATGGAGGCTGTACAAACACTGGACTTGGAGTATGTCCAGTACGAAGTATGACAAACTCAGCGGAAGTCCTGTCAATCAAGAGAGCAGTCGCAATGGCAAAAGAACTCTGGAATAGCTTAACAAGACCAGTTAAGTCAAGTGCCAGAAAATCGAGAATCACTCGTGACTTCAAGAAAGCCCTGCTTGAACCACATGGACTCATTAAGTTTCCGACATAGCAATGTAGTAGGGAATAAAGTGGCTGATAAATAAGCTCAAGGCGAATGCCAGTCGATTGATATAACGATTGATGAGACTGTTAAATCACGAATAAACTTTTACGCTAGATGCTTCAAAAAATCTCTCATAGAAGAAGCTGGAAGGTTATGGAGCTAGGTAACCGGTTGCAGGGTATCTAAGACCAACTGGCTAGTAATCCGAGGAGAAGAACAACATCCCTTCTATCACTTAGTAGGTCTGACGATTCTTATCGTGAGCACTGCAGTGTCAGATATATGACCTCAAGATGGGACAACAGAGTTCCTGACTACTGTAGACTATTTGAAGATGAAGAAGAGGTAGATACAAGAGACATAGGTTGATCGGCAGGTGGGAGAAAAAAACTCCATTGAAAACCCATTGCAAGTTTTCGGAAGGCATTCACTTTGTTTGAATTTTATGTATTCAGCAACGAAACTAATGTTTGGCTCAATGGCTACGTAAATAATCAGAACTTTCGATTTTGGTGTGAAGATCGCCTAGAAGCATTACAAAAGCTACCAATGCTTCCAGAAAAATGTTCGGTGCCATCATTGGACCGTACTCCTTCAATGAAGCTGCTCATCGTATCACTTAAATATTACTCGATTGTCTGTAACTGTGACCAGTAGAGTGGCTGCTAAATTATGAAAATAACTCTTTTTTGGTCCATTTCATCCCTCAAACATTTTGCGATCTTCTTCAACTACATTAGGATTTTATTTTGACCCTAGCCCTTTCTCCATGCAACTTTATGTAGGGATCCGGCCATAATTGCGGCCGGTAGAAGAATGGGAAGATCAATATACTACATCCTGGGTCTAGGCCCAATATTTGAAAGTGTTGCAAAACATTTTGGCCCCATCAAATTTATAATACCCTGAACACACAGTATTGTGATGTATGAAAACATGAAAATCTATGAAATCTTTATGATTTCCAAATTTTCACATTTTCCAATTCTCTTGAGTCATACTCTTAAAAATTTTAATTTTCTCATACAGAGCATTGCAAAATGTTTTAATTAACGTACATTTAGGAAATACAATTAACAGCAAACGCAGCAACAGCTATGACGAAAAATGTTACTCAAGTCAAGACTTCGAAAGCTACGTTGAACAATTTACGCAATTTTGCTGTGGAAATTTGACAACAAGTAGAGTTCAGTCACAACGAAATAGCGTAAGTAAAGCACATGGAAAACTACTATTGGCCTTGTGACAATCAGCGAAAACAAAAATATAAAAAGTAAGCAAACAAGTAAAAAAGCAGCTAAGTTCGGCCGGGCCGAATTTTTAATGCCCTCCACCATTTTGAAAGAACTTGAAAAATTAAAAAAAAAAAAGTGGCAAAAATTCTTCTCAAACGATACTCCTTATACAGGGTGAGATGAAAAAACAGCAACCAACTTCAGACTGCTGTCATTTCTAAGCCACTCGTCCGAGAGCTGTTAAAATTATTCCAGTGACAGCTCATTATATTGTTTACAAGCCTACAAAAGCAATTTTGATGAGCAGAATGATCGCGTTTACTTGCCAAAGAGGTCAGCTGAAAATGTGCACCTTCGGTTGGCCACCAGAACTCAAGCGCCGGCCATGGTGATGGTGTGAGCCGCCATAACAGCCGATGGTCGCTCTCCGCTCGTATTAATCGATCGTGGCATCAGAATGAATGCCGAATATTATCGCGAAAATATTCTGGAGGGTATATTAAAGCCATTCCAAAAGGACTCAGCACCATCGCACTCAGCACGCGCCATCCAAGAATGGTTACAAAATGAGGTTCCTCGCTTCATTTCCAGCGCACAATGGGCACCAAAATCTCCAATCTATCTATTGTGTCTGGAGTGTTTGGGGAAAGCAAGGTTGGCACTAAAAAATAGCAAAGTGTCGATCACCTCAAGCAAGCTATTTGCCGGGAATGGGTCAAAATACCGCAGAGCAACATTCGGGCAGCGTGTGACGGTTTCATTGGCTGTTTGAAGGCCATAATTCGTGTCAAAGGTGATCAATTCGAAACAAATCTAAACTTATTCTAAAATTTGATGCTATTTCCGACATTTTTGCTTTTATTTAATAATATTTAAAAAAATGTAAAAAATTATGACTTTTGACTTTGTAGCAGTTTTTTATCTCACCCTGTATATGCAGTGTTGAAGAGAGGTCGAAGAAAAATGCATCAAAAAATATGGAAATTTTTTAGATAATTTTTTTTTTAACAAAATTCAAACAAATATTTTTTAGATATTCTTTCACCGATTTCTCTTCTTTGGTGACTTATAGTAAAATTTGATTAAGAATAGTTTTGTCTTTGACGTCTCCTTCTAAATTAATGATTTGTTGGAGATTTTTGCACAAACCCACACAATGTACGGATTAAACGCTAAAATGTTATTTTTTAATATACAGGGTTGCCAATATTCGACGGACCTTTGGGCCCTTTGGACCCATTCCAATCGACGAGGCTTGTCCGCAGGCAACATTCTTTGCGTTAATTGAATTTTGTATGGGAACAAATGCAAATCAATGCGAATAATCCGTTGTAAAGTGGGCCGAGCCATGTCCAACTGCTGAGAACGGCGTTTTTGGGATGTTCTTGGGGACCTCTCAACACTGGCTCGTACGGCAGCGATATTCTCGGCCAATCGCCATGGTCGACTTTTATATGACCTCTTCGGATTAGAAAGAGCCTTACCAGTCGAAAATTTTTCGTATAAACGCTTAATGGTGTTCTTAGAAGGCGCACTTCTCACATTTTTTAATGTTTTAAAAGCACGTTGAGTTTTCACAATTGACTTCTTGTTAATTTCAACTATTTCAGAGCGCTCGCGTGGCGTGTATTGGTTCATGGTAAAAACCTGCTTGGACTGACGCGTCAAACGCGGTATGTCATTAAGCGATGTGACATCTCTGTCAAAAGTTATGGCGTTGCCAGATGGGTCGGTCGAATATGGGCAACCCTGTACATGAATTCCTGGCGTTTAGGTAAGATTTAGACCCTTGCCATCTTCTGGGACCTATAGTAGAATTTTGAAAAATAATGACAAATAATTTAATGGAATATTTTGACTTGCTGCGATCCCGTTTAAAGGGAGTTTTTAACCATATTTGAGAAAAAGGGCCGACTTGACTTCTTTATTGTCTCGCTGGAGGGTTAATTTTTTTTTCAAAATATTCCTCGTGTTTTTATTTGCAAAATTGCGGAAGACACTGTATAACTAAAATGCACGGATTTCGAGGAGTCTTCATACGAAAATTTCTCATAGTGCGGAAGAGCGGGAACTTGTCCCCTCTATTTAGCTTACTTTGTGATGTAAACTTTAAAAGCGCCGATATTTGTGTCTTCTATTCTTAGCTCTACTTTCATAATATGCTGGATTTTCCCCGTGATTATTTTTGTTACAAACTGAACATGTTTGTCAGGGAAATATGTGAAACAAGCGAATATAGTTCAGTTTTGGCAAAGTACAAAATTACAAAATATAATTTCCTGTCGCGGTGAGCTATTAATGACCTAAGCAAAAGATGTTTCTAGAGAAAAAAATATTACCTTTATGTAAGTCACACATAAACAAACAGTTGCAATATTTTAGTTTTTCAAGGCATAAAAATTATAATAATAGGAGTATTTAAAATACTAGTAGCCATTAAAACCTTTAGTACATGTTTTTTGCCACAACTAAACAACAAGTCATAACTAAAAGTGGTAATTAAAATATTACGCATGGTTTGAAAACCAGTAAACAAAGCTAAAAAGAGACTCTTTCAAAACAACATAAATTTCAGTTTCAAAAAATATTAATATTTTTATGGGGCCAACTTGAGGTTTCATAATATAACTATAAACAGTAAATATCACACTCATACACCATCATTCTTGCAAAAAGGTCAACACTGATGGAATGACAAGAACTGAAAATAGATTAACCTTCATTCACGTTCGAAAAAAAAGAATCTTCAAGAACTTGCCTATTTTTCCATTCTCATGATTCTCTTATGTATCATTGTTATTTGGTGCGTAAACAGTATTTGGCATGAAAATAAAATATATAGTTGTTTTTTTTGGTATATTTTATAATAATTTAAATAAATTATAGAGGAATGAGATATAAAGTCCGAATAGTGAAGCGTTTCTCTAATTCTTGAAAACTTTCCATTATTTTTTGTGATAAAAGTTTTACTTTTGGTATCTACAAACAGAATATGTAAATAATTTTACATGATATACATGGGTACACATTAAGATTGTTTAAAATTATTTTAAAATGCTAAATAAAAAATAAAGTTTATTTTTATACCCTCCGCCATCGTATGGAGGTATATATAATTTGTCATGCCGTTTGTAACGCCTCGAAATATTCTTTTCAGACCCCACAAAGTGTATATATTTTTGATAAGCATAAGATTCTATGTTGTTTTAGCGATGTCTGTCTGTCACTCTAGTCAAATCACTCTAGGTTCCGAACGAAATTAAGTAAGTTGGTAAAATTTTACTCAAATGTGTGTTTGGCATTGAAAATGGACTATAAAAGCCCACGTTTTGGTATGGCCCCATATAACAATACCTCCCAATATTCGGTATATTGATGATTTTAGCGGCATTATTCATCGGAATTGTTTCAAATTTCGCATTTCCAGTTCATAACTGGTTCTACAACCTGTGACAGAAACAGACCTATGTAGGTTCAGGTGTTCATATAGCCCTCATATGACGGTACCTTCCTATATTTGGTATTTTTATGTTTTAGTGGCATTATTCCCCGGATTTTTTTTTTTTCAACTTTCGTATTTGAATATTGAATTAGCCTACGACAAAACTTCGTCTTCATATAGACCCCGAAATAACTGTAACTCCATATATTTTATGATTCTCAAAGATTTTTTTAATGATTTTTTTTTAATTCCAAAATTCCTTCCAAATGATGGAGGGTATTCAAAGTTCGACTCATCCGAACTTGTTGCTTTTTTACTTGTTAGAGTAGTAAAATAACTGGCTGACTGTTTGAGAATAGTTTTCCAGTCAAAACTGGTGAAGCAAAATTGTGGAAATTTTGCAAGAAAGGTCCGTCTTGAGGCGTAGGTATTAGATAATGCTGGGTATTTGGAAATTCGTACCAAATGGTGCGAAAAGTTTTAAAATGTATTAAAAATTGAATACTTTATATTGAACAAACGGAATGAACTAGAATTCTGAAATTTGGAATCAGTCACAAATGGAGTGCAGGATAGATGTACTAACGGGTTTTTGGAACTTCGAAATTTATGGTTACCTTATTTCTAAAATAGTACCATTTGGTATTATATAAACGGATAGAGCTAAATTTGTTATGATAATCTAGGTTGGAACGTAAGTTTGATATAAAATAGTAGGTAAAAGTATTGTTTGTGGGGAAGGTAATAGAAGGAGTGGACCGATTTATTCTATTTACACACCAGATCCTGTGTTTGTAGACATATTGAGATGTGCGAAATTTAAAGAGTCTTATTTCGCATTTTATGAGCATTTTGTTATTCAAAATGTTGACGCCTTTATGGGGGAGGTACTAGAAAGAGGGGACCGATATCTCTCATATTCACCCCAGATTTTGTGTCAATAGAAATATTAGGATTTGTGAAATTTGAAGAGAATCAAATGGTTATTTCCCATGTTATAAGAGTATCAATTATTCAAAAATTTGGATCCGTTGTGAGGGATGTGCCAGAATAAGTGGACCGATATATCCCATCTTCAGGCCAGATATTGTGTTAGTGAAAATATTGGTCTGTGTGAAAAATGAAGACAATCGGGCTATTATTTCACATTTTATAATTATGATTATTCAAAATGTTGACCCATTTGTGGGGGAGTTACTTGATGGAATGGGATGATATAGTTCATTTTGCACCTGACCTAGCATAACAAAAATATTGGCGTTTGCGTAGTTTGCAGAAAATTGGATGATTATTTTTCTTTCTATGAGGTAAATTATTTTCTGTGAAATTTTTGACTCTGGTTGGGGGAGTTGCAGAACTTGAACTTAGTTTGATAAGGCTTGCACCAAATCGTATACTCTCTTAGAGAGTTTACAATATTTTCAACAATATTTTCTTCCTTACTGTTAATGTAAATCTTCAAAAATGTTGGTCCGAATTTCAGAAGTTTTGTAAAAAAAAAAAAATTGTGAAATAATAAAAGTCATTTCTTGCATATTTTCAGAGTCTATTTGGCACAATAAGACTCTTCTCAGAGTTGCATTTCCCATATCTCCTTCGAAGTTGGGCCACCTTTTGGAGTGCAATATTTTTTCAAGTTGTGATTTATGACCAAAGTCTTGTTTGGAATCTTAGCACAACTATTTCACAATAATTTAAATATTCAGATGGTGGAGGGTATAAAAAGTTTGGCCCGGAAATTTCACTGTTTTCAATTATTCTGGAAAAATGCACTCTTCCCTTACTGTCACTGTCATGCTAACTGGCATTGATTTATTTCAACATACTTTCACTTCCATCTGGGCTATATTTTTCTTCGTAAAACACCCCACTTCGCCCATTTCACTCCCGTTGTGCTCTCTTCCCCTTGCCAACGTTGTTCAGGTGTTAAACATAAAAAAAAAAAACAAATAAAAGAGACAAAAGAAACCCCATAGTCATTATCATCAACATCAACGCCATTATCGTCATCGATGACAACAAAACAAAAGAGTTCCTAGACTTCCCCAAAGCAAAAAAAAAACATAGTTGAATGGCCTCTTTGTTTTGACTGCTAGTTAAAATACTCAAAAAAAAAAATCAATACCCCCAAACATTGTTCGAAATTACAACAAAAAATTCATTTGTAAACATCGAGAGCACAAAAATAATAATTATTAAAGCACGGACAAAGTTAAACCAGGAACAACAAACAAATAATAATTTGACGAACAAAATATGAAAACAAAACAATATCACCATAAATAGTTTAGCAAACCAAACATGAAAGCGTAAAGCAGAAGAAGAAGAACAAAATATCGAAAAAAATACTTCGATGCCTTCCCAATACGTCAGACGACGACGGATGGTATTTCGAATGTTGTGTGTAGAGCGGAATACTCCGATTAGCATTATGCGGAAGTAAATGGTGAATAGCCAGCGCCAATTTATAAAACGCTGACTGCCGATGGCGGGTTTTGACTTTATAATGACATGATGGGCTATGATGATGAGTTTGGTTTTTGTTGCTGTTGTTTGTGTTGTCGTTGTTTTCTTGATGATGGTGATATGCTAATTTCGCCAAGACATGCAAATTGTGCCAAAGGTTCCAACGAATCCACAGTGACCGAATACAACACCTACTGGCCGATCAACCAACCAAACTACAAATCATCACACCAAAAACACAGAATATGTGAGGGGCATACAAAATAGATTTCCCTTTTTTTGGATTTTGGAAATCATATGGTCAATCGAACCGGCTGTGTGAACTTTATTTAAGCTGAATGTGAATGTAAATCGAAGTAGTGTTTTGATATCAGACCTAATATCATAATGTAAAAATTTCTTAAGAAAATAATAAATGAAAAATGTTTTGGGATACGAGATTGTGACAGACAAAAGAAAGGAAACAACAATGTTAGAACTTCGAATGTCTACACTAACAGAGCTAAATGTCATTAACCTTGTATGAACATGGCATAACTTATTCTTAAAAAAAAATCTTACTGATTTCGTTCAGAATTTCGAAAGTACGAAATGTTTTATCATGTATTTTATAAGTCTAATGTGAAACGGTTTGTGTATCATTTACATCATGTTAGAGGGAAATACAGAGGGAGATGAAAAAACTGTAACCAACTTCAGACTATTGTAATTTTAAAGCCACTCGTCCTAAAGCTGTTAAAATTATTCCAGTGACATCTCATTGCAACATCAGCAGAAATGGTTCGAAAAGTAAAGAAGCGACATGATCGAAACCCGCATCGCAGTGGCCGAAAAATGGCTAGTGAGCTGAACATATCGTAATATTCCATTCGGTAATTATTGAAAAATGAGATCGGAGTAAAGCCATTGAATTTTCAAAAACTGCAAGAACTTACAACGCAACAGAAAGAAAATAGACACAAAAGCGCTAAAGAATGACTTCGCTTGGCCGAAAATGGTGAACTGTTGAATTTGGTTTTCTCCGATGAGAAAACCTTCGTTGTTCAGCAGTTTGTAAACAAAGAAAATGATCGTGTTTACTTGCCAAAGAGATCAGCTGAAAATGTGTACCTTCGGTTGGCCACCACAGCCGATGGTCGCTCTCCGCTCGTATTAATCTACCGTGGCATCAGAATCAGAATAGAATGCCGAATATTATCGCGAAATATTCTTGAGGGTGTATTAAAGCCTTGAACAAGCAAACTCTTTGGTCGCAGACCTTGGACAACCCAAGAATGGTTACAAAAAGAGGTTCCTCGCTTCATTTCCAACTCACAATGACCACCAAAATCTCCGGATACCAATCCGTTGGACTATTGTGTCTGGAGTATTTTGGAAAGCAAGGTTGGCACTAAAAAATACCAAAGTGTCGATCACCTCAAGTAAGCGCTTCGACGGTAATGGGCCAAAATACCGCAGAGCAGCATTCGGACAGCGTGTGACGGTTTCATTGGCCGTTTGAAGGCCATAATTCGTGCCAAAGATGACCGATTCGAACAAATCTAAACATATTCTAAAATTTGATGCTATTTCCGACATTTTTTCTTTTTTTGTTTTTTTTCTTTTTTTTTTTTTTGTTTTTTTGATGTAAGCATAGTGGTATTTCAAAATTTTTTTGTATTTTGAAGTATTTTATAATAATAATTCATAATTTCCAACCAAACCAGGGGTAATTTTATATTTTGCTTTTTTGGTGGGGTAAAATAAACACACAAAGTATTCAATATATATGTATATATAGTCCCCCATATAACGGAACTTCAAAATATTGAGGATTTTGATAATATCCGACTTGTCATTAGTTAAGATTGCACATGGTGAGGGGTATAAAAATTTGGAATTTGGTTGTTTTTACTTGTTTTATCCAAGGTCTTAAAAGTCGGAGAGAAAGTTGCTCAGAGCCACCTGCAATGTTGGTTCTTTTCCTTCAGACATTTTAACAAGTCTCGTCCACAATATATGCATTATTGGTGCTAAGATACTCTCTCTCTCTCTCCCTCTCTCTCTGTCAAATCATTGACAAATGAAAATCTATAGAGAATACGTGTGATTTTGTGATACTTGAGGCTGCCCATAGCTGATTTAAATCCATTAAAACCCCTAAAAATATGCACTACTACCGCTGCTAGAGAACGACATTAATTTAAATACAGATGGCGTTGTTTTTAATTACTTAATCCTTTACATTTTTTTATAGTTGCCAGAAGAATATCACTTCATTGACAAAATTTTGGACTGACATGCAAATTTTTTTGGCCCTTTTTCAGAGACGTATTACAATATTAGACATAGTATTTTCATGAAATTTGACATAGGGGCAATAACCAACAGACATGATAAGCCCCTAAAAGTATACATTTCACACACAAAAATTGTACTTATGAATATCTCCATGTCAAATACAGATGTCGTTGATAGTTCTTGACTCTTTTAACAAGTTTCATATCCTGCTAGGGCGAATTTGCAAACGAAGCTTACTTATTTATAATATTCACAAATAGTTTAATCCACCTCTGGGGCGAATTTGCAAAAGAAGCTCACGGTATTTATAATCTTCACAGAAATAGCCCCTGACTAAAAATTGTCAGGATTCTAGCATTAGCCCCTTTTTACAGAGCCAAGAAACTTCGTATTGATTTACCATTTACCCATTTAAAACCTTAGCTCCAACTGAAATTTGACATCACTAGAGGGCAATAACCAATAGCCATGCGATTGATTTGTTTAATTAATATTGTTAATAATATTACAGTTTATTGACTCCATTATGGTACGGAGTCACGTACATGTACACAAAATGTGTATTTTAAACAAAAGGTCACTAAACTTGGTGGTCAAAAATATTTGCATTAATATTATTGTCTTTATACAAAATTTTGAAAAAAAAAAATTAATTAAATCTTATTGAATGTGAGATGGGATTACAAAGTAAAATGTTATATGTATCGGGAAATGGAAAGTATTTATTTGAAATATAAAGATCTCTTTAAAGTTCAAGATACTTAAAACAATATATTATTCACTTTTTTGTTTTCAAATTTGAACTCTTTTACGTGTTATAAATCGTAATAAATAAATAATTGCGTATGTGAATCACATACGAAATATAAATATTACTTTTTTCACAATTTTTTTGTTATTAGCCTACCTGATATTTGTAATATTCGATATTAAAATATTACGCACCGTAGTCATATTTTGTTCTCAGGCAGCAAGTACGTGCTGGGAAGCACACGTACTCGTATTGAAAACGATTCACATAAATATGTAAATGAAGTGTTCTGTTGTATTTGAAGTAATTTTTTAAAAAGAAAATGTTAAAAATACGCACCAGATTGAACCGGAAAGAAGTGTGTTTTCAATTAACAAATGTAATTAACCGATTTAGCATTGGATTTCATTTTGTATAGAGATCATTAGGATCATATTGACATATGAGATTCTTAGCAGGAGAGGATAGTTTTGACTTGGAGCTTACAAACCCAATGTACAGGGTGAGAATAAACAAAAAAGCAACAAAGTCAAACCCCATAATTTTTACAACTTTATTTTTAATTTTGTTGAATGAAAGCAACAAATGTCGGAAATAGCATCAAATTTTAGAATAAGTTTAGATTTGTTCAAATTTGTCACCTTTGGCAAACAGCCAATGAAATCGTCACACGCTGCCCGAATGTTGATCTGCGATATTTTGGCCCATTCCTGGCAAAGCGCTTTCTTGAGATGATCGACACTTGTGTGTTTTTTAGTGACAACCTTGCTTTCCAAAATACTCCAGACTGCGATGGTGCTGTATCCTGTTGGAAAGTTCAAGGTCTGCGTGAGCTGTCACTGGAATAATTTTAACAGCTGTCGAACGAGTAGCTAGAACTTACACCGCAATAGAAAGAAAATAGACTCAAAAGAGCTAAAGAGTTGATTCGCTGATGGTCAAGTGTGCTCCTTGGGTGGGCCACCAGAACTCAAGCGCCGGCCATGGTGATGGTGTGGTCCGCCATAACAGCCGATGGTCGCACTCCGCTCGTATTAATCGACCGTGGCATCAGAATAAATTCCGAATATTATCGCGAAAATATTCTGGAGGGTGTATTAAAGCCTTGGGTTGGACTATTGTGTCTGGAGTATTTGGGAAAACAAGGTTGGCACTAAAAAATACGAAAGTGCAAGCGCTTCGCCAGGAAAGGGCCGAAATACCGCGAGCAATATTCGGACAGCGTGTGACGGTTTCATTGGACATTTGAAGGCCATAATTCGTGCAAAAGGTGACCAACTCGAACAAATCTAAACGTATTCTAAAATTTGATGCTATTTCCGACACTTTTTGTTTTCCTTCAATAAAATAAAAAAAACTTAAAAATTGTGGCGTTTGACTTTGTTGCAGTTTTTTTTTTATCTCACCCTGTATACCTCAATATTTTCATATTTGATACTGACACATTCTCCTGATATTGCCTGTCATGACGACCTACATTAATTGTCATTTTAATTAAATCCATTGAAGTTATTTGTTAACAGCCCATTCCCAACCCATAAGTTTGTGTATTTTTGCATCCGTAAACAATTGTCTTAAGTGTTTATTTAACGCTTGTCTATAAGTGTATGTCATTTGTTAGTTTGCGCTAAGTATAAGCTATGTAAGCGCACTTAGAACAAATATTTACTTATAACTGTTCCACAGATTAACGCCATTTCAAGGGGAAAATTTGTAGAGAAAATAAATTTCAAGTAACAAAAAAAAAAAAAAAAAACGGCAGATGTTGGAATCATTTAAATATTGGAAGAAATATATTAGTATGAAAAAGTATCAGTCGGTATGGGCGACGTTTATTTAAACATATTTTGACTTACGATATGATTATTCAAACTGTTGACGCTTTATGGAGGAGGTTACGAAAAAGTGGGCCAATATTGTCCATTTTGAACATTTTTTCCCATTTTATGCCCTTAATTGTTAAACAAAATTTTAACTAATTGGGGGAGGTACCGGAAATGTTGAGCCTTTGTGGGGAAATTGGAATTGGTTATTTGAAATTTTCACAAGTATATATCCCATTTTCACAGCAGATCTTGCGTTGGAAGAATTATTAAAATGTGCAAAATTTGAAGACCATCGCATTTTATAGGGTTATAATTATTTAAAACCCTTCGTGGGGGAGCTACTACATGGAGTTCTCCGATATATTTTATATTCCCACTAGATCTTGGAAGATATATTGGGATGTACCGAGTTTTAAAAGAAAACGGATGCTCATTTTGCATTTTGTGAGCTCCATGGTTATTCGAAATGTTGAGCCTTTGTATGGGAGGTACCAGGAGGAATGGTCCATTCCATCCATACTACATACCAGATATTGTGTTATTACCAATATTGAAATGCGTGAAATTTGGAGACAAGCGGACTCTTGTTTCTCATTTTATTTATTATTCAAAATTTTGACCCCTTGCAGGGGAAGTTCTTCATGGAGTAGGCTGATATTGTTAATTTTGGCACCTGACCAAGTTTTAATACAAATATTAGTGAAAATATAAGCTAAACTACTTTATGTAAAAATGTAGACCTTTTGTGGGGGAGGTATCAGAAGGAGTGGACCGATATTGCATATCTCCGAAAACGATCTAAATTTGATAAAAACAAGTAAGCAAAGGCTACAGTCGAGCGGGGCCGACCGTTGAATACCCTACAACACTATAATAAACGATACAGTTTATATAGGCGAGATACTCGAAAGAATTCCACAAGATATTGTGACAAATAATAAAAGAAAATCATCAGGTTTCGTTCTCTAATTTTCGGATAATAGCAACTTAAACTAATTTGCTCATTTCCAATTTATTGGTAGATGTTGCACGTAAACGGTCTTCCTAGATCTGGAACCAATATTTCCCAAAGACCTATAATCTCTGAGAAGTGGCAAAAGATTAACATTTTATTGGTTTTTGACTGAAACGCATCTATATGAGATACAGACATTTAACTATATTCTGCAACGAAATCAGCGTTAACGAAATAGTCAGAAGTGCGTCTTTCCTGTATTTGTGAATTCTCCAAAGAGTCACTGGAATGGACATTTTCGTATTTTGTCTACAAAAATTGGCAAACTATTTCGCACATCGAATATTTTTGGATGGCCATCCAAAACTGCTTGGCTTTTGCAATGCCCGGTAACCCCCATTCAAATGTGGATCGGACAATAATTACGACCTGCTGACAATTTTGCATTTTTTTGGTCCATTTCAACCCCTAAATATATGGCGATCATCTCTAAAAAAGTAGGCTTCTATTCTGACCCTCATCTGATCCCCACGCAAAATTTCGTTAGGATCGGGCCATAAATGTGATCTGTATATGATATCCTGATATCCTAACTACTTAGTTTTGTTAGCTGTAGAAATATTACCAAATGTTTAATTCAAAATGAAAATATGCCAAAAATATGACAAAAATTGAAAAAATATGAGAAAATTTTAAAAAATCAATATTTTCATCTTTAGAGAGATATTTTTATGCGATTTTTTAGACGTTTTTTCTTTCCTGCCAAGAGGCCATTCTGAATTAATGAGAACTGTCGAAATCAGTTCAGCCGTTCTCGACATATAAGAGATTTTTCAAGCATATCTTCTTTGATAAACATATATATCGCACATATTTTGCTATATATCTGATTTCTTGGATGTTAACATCAATGTAAAGATCAGAAGTAACCTTGTCATGGCTTTGTGATTTCGCCGGGATTTAAAATATTCGCGGTTTAATGAAAAATGTTGAATTTTTTCAACACAAATATATGCTCTATTTTAGCCGCTAAATATTATCCGATGACCACCCAAATTGGTAGGCTTCTTCCCCGCCCTAAACTCTAGCTACATGCGAAATTCCGTCGATTGGTCTATAATTGCGAACTGTATAGCTACTGCAAAATCCGACATTTTTTCAGTATTTGGTCCATTTCAACCCCTAAACATTTGGCGATCATCTCCAAAAGAAATAGGGTTCTATTCTGACCCTAACCCCACCTTCGTGCAAAATTTCGTAAGGATCGGGCCATAATTGCGACCTGTAGAGTGATTACAAATTAACATGGACAGACGGACAGACGGACAGACGGACGGACGGACATACATAGCTAGATCGACTCAGCTCGGCGAGCTAGGAAGATCCATATATACTTTCCTATGTGGGAAATCAATATTTCGAGGTGTTACATAATTTTTGGCCCAATCAAACTTATAATACCCCCAACACATAGTGTTGTAGGGTATAAAAACATTAAGATTTTTCAAGTTTGGACGAAGTCGAATACACCCCTAGATCGACTCCAAATGTCCTGAAACGGATTTGATCCAAAGAGACCTAGGGTCTAAAACCATTATTTTGATAAGGCTCCTTTCGGCTGTATCAAATGATATATACCCCCTGTGGCCATATGGCTGAGGGTGTAAATATTCATCACGAACTCAACGGCCATACTTTTCACCACATGGACAGCGGAGATTAGAATATCACTGAATGTGTAGGTCGGTGGTGTTTCAATTTTAAGCGCCAATTACCTTAAAGTCTGATAGCCTTTTCAAGTCCTCCAATTCAATACCGATGAAATTCTACCTGCGATAGGATTAATAGTAGAATCAAGGTTCTCATGTCTCTTACCGTCAGCAGCTGGGGTTCTGATAATGAAACCTTGTAGATCTCTTACAGCGCGATAGGTCGATCCTTGGGAAACTATGGGGTCCCGGCGTGGTCAGCCAAAAATATTTAGTGCTGCCAGAACGTCGTCCTTAGAACCGCAACAGGGTGCCTCCTCGTGACATCTGTCGGATGGACAACCTCCGCCCATGCAAATAAGGAACGACCTTCATGATCCAGAGAGAGAGAGGCACAGAAGTATAAGAGATAGAGAGCCTCTACATCAAAAGGTCTTTCAAGTTGGAGTGAATGGTATACACCTTGATGCGGTTAAAGAAGTCATAAAGGATAATAGAGTAAATACTGTTCTCAAAGACCATCTCCCTCCCATCGCAGCTGAAGAGCAAGAACTGCAACAACTAACACGAGTAGTTTTGCCATAATTATGATGCGGTTGGTGCAGCCGTCTCAATTGACAGCTGTAGTACTTTTCGTGTAATGTTAGTACTCATTTGCAAAACCGTTCCATATCTCAATCCTGGACACCAAAAGTTATCGCAATATAAAGTTTTAGCTATATCCCTTCACTCAATACCAAATTTAGTACCATTTGGTAATTTTTGACAAATATAGGAAGTATTTCCGAAACACTTCCAAATCTGAATCCCACTTACCGACAGATATCCCGATATCAAATTTTAGAGTTTTATCTCTATCTATTACACAATACCATACATAGTACAGTTCAGTACGTTTCAAACAATTAAGTTACGAAACCAGCTCCATATGCCTAGGCTGTACATGAACACCGACCCTAATATCAAATTTCAGATTTCAAACACTATATGTTCACTCAATACCGAATGGTACCACAAATAGTACAATTTAGTACTCTTCGTGAACTTGTAGTACACATATCTAAATCACCTCCATATCTCAATTCCAGATACAAAGAGATCACTCAATATCAAATTTGAGGATTCCAGACATATTCCTTCATCCAATACCAAAATTAAGTACTTTTCGTATAAATATAGGATGCTTTTCCAAACGAGCGCCCAATCTCAAACACACATGCCATCGGAGATCGAAATGTCAAATTTCAGAGTTGTATCTCTATCCGTCACCCAATACTAAATACAATGCCATTAAGTACTTTTCTTACAATTATGGTACACATTTCCGAAATCACCTCCATATGACCAGGCTTCACATGAACAGAGACTCTAATACCACATTTCAGATTTTAAGCACTCATTACCAAATTGTACCAAATATACTACTTTATTACAAACCTACTTCCAACAAGGACCCCAATACAAAATTTCGAAATTTCAGCTTCACCCCAATTGTACAATTCGCATACTCAGTACAAATTTCAAAAAAAAAAAAACCTTCACATAATAAACTTGCTTTGATTCTCATTTTCAAGTTTTTAGTTTTTTCTCGTTCACATAATTCCAAATGGTACTATTTAGCAAGTTTAGTATAATTTTAAAACTTTTCGTAAACTTAAAGTTCGAATTTCCAAAAATTCTTTGGTACATCTATCCTACACTCCATCAGTGACTCTCATTTCAAATTTCAATTCTATCTCATTCCCTTTGTCCAACACAAAATATTAAATTTTTAGTATAGTTTAGCACGAATTTCCAAAACCGTACATGCCTACACGCCAAGACTGGCCCTTTTGCAAAATTTCAAGACGTGTTACCTTGGCGTAAATTCTGGGTCAGTCAGTCGATCATTTCACTGCTATTTAATGTAAAGTTAATAGCATTTCTTTCCAACAACAAAAGTTTAAATTTTATTTTCTTCATACAACAGGAGCTAGAGTTCTGGGACATATTCAGAAGAAGGGACCCCTACAAAATTAAAAATGTGGACACAATTTTTAATGCATTTCTTGAAAATTTTGAGCCCAGTGAATCTAGTATCTATACCTCAGCTCAATATCGTGATTAGTCTAGATAAACATATTATTGATTCTTTAGCCCTTAAGAAGATTTTAGCCTCTTCATAACTGCTGCATACTAATGTTAGATACTGATTTTCTAATTATTTTCAAGGTCTTTCAATTAATTAAATGACAAATTCCCTTATTTCCTGCGAATCATTTAATTGTGTATTTTGGAATTTGGACTTTTCAATATAATGATTTATCACCATGATTTGTCAGAAATAAGGGTTTTATTCTCGGACCAGTGCTGAATACAAATCCAAGTGATTCTTAGAAATAGTTCGCAAAATGCATTTGAAATATTAATTAAATAAAATATATAATAAAATTCATATATTTATTGCATTATTCACTAACAAAGCCAGTGAATTTAGTGAGTCACTGGGATGTGTACTGCATTTGAATTTTTTTGTACAATAGTTGACTAAAAATTTATAAATTTATTAGTAATCAAATTATTCAACGGGGAATGAGAAAAAATTCAAAATTCAGATAAAAATTACAAAAAAAGGAAATAATGCGATTTGCGTAAAATTTTTTGCACGTTTCTTGCAACGCTCTTGAAGATCATTCATCCTAACCAAACTGGTTGTATTATATAATTTTTTTAAATATACATACTTAATCCGTTTTTGTCTTATAAAAACATGTGCTAAGATTCTAACATTATATTTTGCGTTAGATTTTAAATAATAATCTCGTTTCTATACTACTACATTCAAGCTTTCACAATAATGTGATTAATTGCATTATTGTCATTTTATATTGTTTATTTCAATAATAAAATTATAATCGAATGTTAATGTATGCGAAGTTTATGTAAAGAGATTTTATTATTTAAATAATTAACAATGAACAATTTTCTAAACACCAACTTGGATTCCTATATCATTTCCCTCACTTCCCTCTCTTTCTCTCTCTATTCTTCAATTAAATATTATTTATATACCATTTAAGTCGTTGGTATTTTGCACTTTGTTCCCTTCAAAGCCCATATGTGTGTAATGTATGTAAAACTCATTATCATCAGATATCAATCCAGTGTAAATGAAAGCTATTGAGGACACAATTAAATAGGCGTGCTTTGTTGTGAACAAACGTCATATAAAATTTTGAAATTAAAAAAAATTCTAATTAAACAAAAGAATTCTATTGAAAACAAAATGGAGGTTCTGAGAAAATTATTTGTAGGTAACAATTATAAAGAGTAAGAAAAAATATTACTGTATATTACAATTGACCTCTTTCAAATATTTGCCAGCGATACCATGATTTCTTCCCGGCGAGATGAATCATATGACAATTTTGCGAAATCATAAATTCCATATTCATCTCAGGATTATAGTTGAAAGGAATATTTAGATATACCAAGTGGTAAAGAATCGCTGACTTGTTTCGCAACTTAAAAAAAATATATTGAAAATTTATGGGTGAGGCACCAGAAGGAGTAAGCCGATATATATCATCTTCACAACAGATCTCATGTTAGGAAAAATATTTGTTTGTGTGAAATTTGAAGAGAATTGGATGCGTATTTCGTTTCCTTTGAGCGTTTTGCTTTTCAAAATATTAAACCCTCTGTGGGGGAGGTACCAGAAGAAATGGTCCGATCTCTACCGTTTTTATAACAGATCCTGTGTAATGGAAATATTGAGATGCACCAAGTTCGAATGGAATCAGATGTTAATTTCGTGTTTTATGTGCTTCATGGTTATTCAAAACTTTGACACTTTGTATGGGAGGTACCAGAAGGAGAAAACTGATACATTCTATCTTCATAGCAGATCTTGTGTGACGTGTGAAATATGATGAGAACCGGATGCTTATTTCGGATTTTATAACCGTTTTGGTTATTCAAAACGTTGACCCTTTCTGGGGAAGGTGCCAGAAGGAATGATCCATGCTCTAATATTTGTAAAACGGACGGACATCGCTACATCGACTCCAAATATCCTGAAACGGAAACCGTTATTTCGATGAGGCACGTTTTGGACGTATCAAATAATAAATATATACCCTATCTAGCCATATGGCTGAGGATATAAATATGACTACAAAAGCCAAAACATCTTAAATTTGGCGGTACAGGTATTTTGGGGGCTATATTAAAATGTGGACAAATCTGACCCATGTTCAGTTCCAGAACCTAAAATGCATCTGAAAAATGTTATCAACCTACTTCATTTCGATCGAAAGCTGGAGTGATTTCCACAGACGGATAGACCGGACACGGCTTATTTCGAGAAACTTATTATACCCTCCATACTATGCATAGTGGAGGGTATAAGAATTCGACTGCATGCAACTTTTGGTGTTAAAAATTTTCACTTTTTCTCATATTCTCCATATTTTCTAAACAATTATTATCCAATTAACATATCACAACTCACATCTATAGCTTGTCCAGTAAAAAAAAAATATTTCCTCGTTTGAATTTATGATTAACACATTCCACAAATATTGAAATTCTCTACAAACAAATAATGTTGAAAAAATGCCAGACAGACAGTGGGAGATTAAATATCTAAAGCCTCGAGCAATAATCAATATACAATGACAGATTTTAATAATAAATATGTGTTTTGACAGATATGCTTTTTAAATGAAAGTTTTAAAATTAAGAATTTATACAAAGGAAAAAAAAAACGACGACAACGAAGGAGGGGAAATACTAATAAATGTAAAACAATCCGATTTGGTTTTCAATTATAAAATATGGGTTGTCGTTACATTGGCTATAAGCCTTTAACAGCAGTTGTAGGCTAGAACTTCCTTTTTCTCCAAGCGAGTTGGCTTTTTTAGACATTGGATCTTCGAATAATCGGGATATTTTTCTTCTCAAATCATATTGTTGAATATGTGGTGGTAGTGAAGTAGAAGATTTAAATATTTAATTTTGAATGTCGGATGTTTCCATGGAAATCTTCTGAAAAAGGTAATGTACAATTATATGGGGACTATACGAAAAAGTGAAAAGGCAAAGTTCTGTCACAGGAGGCATACCTCAATATAAGCACTAAATAGCGATTTTTAAACTATTACGTGTCAAAATGGGGCTAAAATCGTCAAAATACTGAATACGGGGAGGTACGAGTATAGGGAGACTAGGGAGGGTATAAAAACGAATTGTTTTTTTTAAAATCAATGACAGGAATACGTATTAAAAATATTAACCAGTTTTACCTTCGAATTGGAAGATTGAATAGATCAGATTTTTGAAAGCAAATCTAGATATGAATTAATCAAAACAACTCGTTGCATTTGATTTCTGCAGTTTTACGAAGTTTTTCTACCTCCTTATTGTCCCACGTATTTTATATATTTTTCTGAATTTTATGTGTTTTCTTAACCTCTCCTATAGCCCTTTAATCAAATCACCCTTTCATATTTACAGATCTCCGCTACCACCTTATGGGTTTAGGTTTAATTATACCCTACATCACATAGTGGTTAGCGTATTACGTCTTTGTGCATTTGTTTGAAAAATGCAGAAGGAAGCGTAACTATGGGTCTACTTTTGAGGATCTTCATAGAATCAGGTCCAAACGACCTGAATTTCGGAACATGCGATCAATTGCAGTCCAGATGCAAGTACATCAAATATATTTTTTTATCCGATTTGGGGTTTTAGGTCCTTCACATGCGCTCCAAAAGAATGATATTTGGTAACATATAACTTATTGAGCTCAAGAATGCCCCTGTCAAATTTTATCGAGATTGGATCAAATTTGGATATAGCTCACATATATATCTTTATCCAATATCAGGTTTATTGTGCACCAAATGGCCAATATTAGTCCAAATGACTTGAATTTTTGCACATCCGAATTCAGAATTCAGTTTAGAAGCTAGTACACCAAATTTGGAGAAAATTGGTTCAGATACAGCTATAGCTCCCATATATATGGTTTATCCGAGTTGGGGTTTTAAGTCCCTCACATGCGTAATATGCCCTCGACAGCAGTGATCTTTGGTACCAGATATCAGATACAGCTCAGAAATAAGTGCCTAAAATTTTGTTAAGATCGGTCAAGATTTAGATATGCTCTCATATATATCTTCAACCGATTTTGGGTTAACTTTGCAGCAAATGTCTAATATCAGCTCAAATAGACTG
This sequence comes from Musca domestica, assembly GCF_030504385.1. NCBI lineage: Eukaryota > Metazoa > Arthropoda > Insecta > Diptera > Muscidae > Musca > Musca domestica. Next base: position 9,521,680 of record NW_026712299.1, read on the forward strand.
AATTTTGTAAATCGGTTCCGATATAGCTATAGCTTCCATATATATGTTTCATCGGATTTGCGATTTTAAGTCCTTCACATGCGTAATATGCACTCAACAAGAATGACAGTTGGTACCGGACATCAGATTCACCTCGAAAATACTTCTGTCGAATTTAATCAAGATTGCTTCAGATTTTTGTATAACTTCGATATACATCTTCATCCGACTTTACGGTTATTGTCCACCATATATGTAATATCAGCCCGAATTGGATAGATTTTTTCATATTCAACTCGGTGCGGTATACAATAAATATTTTTAATGTAATTCTCGTCGATGTCATATTATGCACTATATTTGGTACTAGAGGTACAAGGGCCTCTATCAAATTTGTTGAAAATCGATTCAGAGTTGGATATAGTTCCCAAATTGTGACTACTCTGAAGCTGATACGCATTCCCATAATGTTCATAGTTGGTATGATTCCCAATATAAAAAATTTTGTTACAGGAGCTCTACTAAATACGCATAGTGGTGTAGGGTATCATATAGTCGGACCCGCCCGACTTTTGACCTTTCCTTACTGGTTAAAAATTGATGATGCCCTCGGAAGACGCAATTACACAATTTTTCCTCGGGCGTACAACAAAAAAAGGATGTTATGTTCCTCCAGAAATAAATGCCAAGGGAAGCAGATAATTCTGTTTTAGACACGACTTGGGGTTTCAAGAACAAAAATATTAAAAAGTTCCGTAGTGTAATTCCTTAACACATTTTTGACAAAATTGGTATCCATCGGTAGGTCTTAACGAGTACTTTTTTTCGTTAATTACCGAAATTGTAAGCATTCGAATTTTACCGACTTTTGTAGGTAACTAAAAAATGAGTTGGAGAATTCCACTACAGATGTAGAATTTTTGAAATAACCAACTAGCAATCCCTCAATTCTAATCAATTCCAGTGTGATGGCAACTCTTGCGACAAAAGAAATATAAATAAACACCAAAAGAGAGATCGGAGAAGTGTCATTCTTGTTAGAATAAATTCCATGGATTCATAGATTCCAATTCTAAAGAACAGTAGTGGGTAAGTCAAACACAGATACCAAATAATCAAATATTTTAATCAGAATATTGAATTAAAAAAAGCAAAAGAGAATATTTGGGAGAGAGAGTGAGGAAGAGAGAGTGAGGAAGAGAGAGAGAGATCTTCTCTAGACAAGAATAAAATTACAGACAATTGTGAAACGTAGCGGATGAACGCCAGTCGAACCAGGCAAGGCAGCAAATAAAAGACAAAGAATATTACGAAAACGAGAAGAATAACAGAAACCCGTGAATCAGAAATGAAATTAAATGCAGGCAATTAAAAATTAAGAAAAAAAAATAAAAAATGGGAAAGAAAAGTTACGGTGAAATCGAGACAATGGAAATTTACATAGAATGTAAATTTGTGTACGTAAGAGAAAGAGAGAGAGAGGGACTTCAAAGTTCACAGGGACCAAGAGTTCGAGGAAAAATAACATATTTACGGAAATTTATTACTTGCAATTCTAATTGGGTCGGATCATTATTTTTATTCCAAAATTTAAGTGGTAGTAATACTTACTGCTACGATTTCCTTCCTTGACGCGATATGTCAAATTGTGAAAAGCCAAATCCACGGCCGGCCGCTTGGGCAGATGTTGCAGCGTTTTTGTTTGGACGGGCACAATTTGGGCCTTGTTGCCCTGTCGGCTGTCACTTAAAAGATTTTTATTTAATAAATCGCTTTCCACCATTTTGCTACAATTTTTTTTCTTAGAACTTTTTCTATTTTGATTTCATTCAAAATCAAATCACAGTAACACAGATTTTTTAATAAATATTTTTTAGTTTTGGGGGCGGATTATCTTTTGTTTTTACAAATTACGTCTTGTTTTTCCCATTTGTTGTTGTTTTTGTATAGGATTTTTCAAACTCCACTGCCAAGAGTTTGTTGTTGTGGTGAACAAAAACTACGACGCGTTTTCTTTGTGTTCTTTCCGAAACGAAGATACAAGAAACGTAACACAACGAAGAACACCGATACTTGTTTTTCAAAATCAAAGGGCCTTTCGTTGGTATTGTTGCTGGTGGTGGTTTTTTGTATCTCGAACTTATTTTTTTCTTTTTTGGTTTACAGTTCAATATTTAAGTTTTCACCGTTCCCATGCACTACACTTTGGCCCCCTTTACACCCGAGATATTTTCAAACAAAGAACAACGAACGAACGAATAACTGAATGAATCTGGCGAGGAAAACCCCAACCGCTCGTATACACGGTGTGATCGCAACTAATTTCTATTGAATGCGGCTGTGGTTCGGGTACTTGGTACTTTGGCGTTTTTCTTTGCCCATTTAATTTTTTTTGTGTTTTTGCCTCAGCTTGGCTTTTCAGCTGATATGGATGGAGTGGCGTTGTTGTTTCGCTGTATGTGCGCGCTGGAGGTAGTAACAGCCGTCTATAAAGGTGATGATGATAGTGGCGGTGGTGGTATTGCCTTTGTTGTTGTTGCTATATTGATTAACCAGTCCTCAGTCCACTGTACGTTCGTTTTAATCGTTCTGATGACTACTGTCACTAGAACAGAAATATCGAACGAATAAACAACGACATCAACAGCATTTTATTATCAGCTGAGGTTTCTCACCACCACCAGCAACTGAATTGATTCTCTTTCTCACTGAATGGAATCCCACTATGTCGCTACTAAATTGATGTGGACAACTCTTATAAGAATCCCATTAGTTATGGCTCTGCCTCTCTTTCAAAGATAGCGGCTTGGCAACTCTACACAAAAATGTATCAAACATTTTCTTTGTTTAGAATTGGTATTACAAAAGTAATGCGAGAGAGCTAGTGAGAGCACATATGAAATGCTCTCCAAATATCTAGAGAATATCAGTAATATCAATGCAGCGTTTTTTTAAGCTCCATAATCACATAAAAATATTAATCAAATTAAAATCGCGTTAAGTGTGGAAGAAACGACGATCTTATGCTAAGTAGGCAAGAAACCGTATAGGGACGAACTCTGATATGAAGTGATCGATAGCAGTTGTTTTTGTAGAAAACTATAAAAATTTCCAGGAAGTTATCAGATTTCTCCAATCATCGCAAGTAACCCCATGCAGATATGTATGGGTGTTGTGGCAAATGCAGTCAAGAGGAATCCTATAACAAATAACGCACGAGAAAATACAGGGAGGAAAAAAATTAAGGAAAAAAGAGAACCACACGGTTTAAATGTTGATTTGATTTTCATGGTACAAGCTAAACTCATTAAAAAAACACCTCCAGCACTGCATTTTTATACCCTCCACCATAGTATGGAGGATGTATTAAGTTTGTCATTCCGTTTCTAACAACTCGAAATATACATTTTAGAACCCACAAAGTATATATATATTCTTGATCATCATAAAATTCTATATCGATTTATCGATGTTGGTCTGTGGAATTCACTCTAGCTTCCGAACGAAATAAATATAATAAATAAAATTAATAAAATTTTAAAATTATATAATGTCTGCACGACTTTTGGTATTGAAAAAGGGCCGTGTAGGTCCACGTTTTGGTATAGCCCCCATAAAACGGTACCTCCCGATATTCGGTATTTTGATGATTTTGGCAACATTATTCACCAGAATTGTTTCAAATTTGGTATTTGAACTTCGCAATGGATACTGCAGCCTAAGACAGAAAACTGTCTATGAAGATCCACGTCTTCGTATATCTCCAACATAACGGTACCTCTCGATATTCCGTACTTTGATGATTTTAGCCACATTATTCACCGGAATTTTTTTCAAATTTGGTGTTTGAAGTTCGTAATGGATACTACAGTTTATGTCAGGAAATTGTCTGTGCAGGTCCACGTCTTCGTATAACGCTACCTCCTATATTCGGAATTTTGATGATTTTAACTCTATTATTCACCGATATTTTTATTCAAGTTTCGCATTTGAACATTGTGATGGATTATGACAAAAGTTGCCTATGCAGGTCCACATCGTCGTATAGACCCTAATATAACGGCTACATTCAGCATTTTTAAAACTTTAAAATAATTTTTATCGGATTTTATTTTTTTGAAAACTGGCAAAATCGTTCCAAATGGTGGAGGGTATTCAAAGATCGGCTCGGCCGAATCTAGAACTAGCAGTAGAAAAAAAGTTTACTGTACTGTGCCGATCTGCAATTCAGTACATCATAAAACGGTTTAAAACAGATGGATGTGTAGAAAATAAGTCATAAACGGCAAATAATATTTAACTTGAGTAATGAGCAGTATATTTTACGGCAGATCAAAAAGACTCCATTTTTAAGTGCACCGAAGATCGCAACAATTCCTGAAGAGGATTTGGGAAAAGTATGTTGCCTTCAGACAATAAGAAATATACTTCATAAGGCGAATTACAATGGAAGAAGGAAGGAAGGCTTATAAAGTGCGGTCATGGTCCATAAAGAATTTATGGAGCTTTTTCGAAGGAAAATCCGCGAGCATTTAAGGAAAGAAGATTTGAAGAAAGCTTTGTTGGAAGAATGCAAAAAATTGAACCTAGTGTACGAGTTTAGCTTTGGCATTGAAATATCAACTCTTTTAATATTTATTTATTTACTATAAATGAATTAAAATTTTAAATAAATGTTGTTTATGTTGTGAGTTACATATTACGAACGTGACGGATGAAATAACCCGATGAAATATATAACGAAAGCTATAGCTTTATCTTGATCGATTTTCACCAAATTTGAAGTATTTACTTCTAGGCTGAATTTGGTCGTGTGGACTGATATTTACAATTTGGTACACAATAAACGTGGAATCGGATCTTTATCCAAATCTGAACCGATACCGATAACATTTGGCAGATGGAGCTATAGCTATATCTTAACCGGTTTTTGCTTCTTGCTTCTATGATGTATTTGATTATATGTGCGAAAATCCACTTAATTTGGGCTGATATTAACCAATTTGTATACAATAAATGTCAAATCGGATAAAGATTTTATGGAAGCTATATTCAAATCTGAACCGATCTTGATGAGATTTGGCAAAAGTGTTTTTGTGCTCTATGAGATAGCTGGTACCAAATACCATTGCTGTAAGTTACATTTTACCAACATTAAAAGATTTAAACACCAAATGATATTAACCAATTGGTACACAATAAACCTCAAATTGGATAGAGATGTATATGGGAGATATATCCAAATCTGAGCCTATCTTGGTGCAATTTGAAACTGGTATTGGTAAGACAAAAAATTGACTTATGCAGTTGCACGATATTTGGTATTTTTATGATTTTAAAGACAAAATTCATCGGAATGGTTTTAAATTTCGTATTTGAAGTTTGTAAAGGTTTCAACCTATGACAGAAAATTGCATATGTAGGTACCCTAATTTTTCGGGATTTTGATGATATTATCGACATTATTCAACGGAATAGTTTTACATTTCGTAATTGAAGGTACTAAGTCCTACTACAGCTTATGATTAACAAGTAAAAAAGCTGTAAATTCGGCCGGGCCAAACTTTGAATACCCTACACCATATGGAACGAATTTGGCAATTCTCAAAAACAATAAAATCCTATAAAAATGCTGTTAAAATATTAATAATACCGAATGTAGCTGTTTCATTGGGGTCTATACGACGACATGGACCTGCATAGGTAACTTTTTTCATAAGCCATTACAATATCCATATGCAAAACTTAACAAAAAAAAGAAAAATCGGCGAATAATGTAGCTAAAATCATCAAAATACCGAATATCGGGAGGTACCGTTATATGGGGGCTACGAAGACGTGGACCTGCACAGACAATTTTCTGTCTTTGGCTGTAGTATCCATTACGAACTTCAAATACCAAATTTTTTTAACAATTCCAGTGAATAATGTCGCTAAAATCATCAAAATACCGAATATCGGGAAGTACCGTTACATGGGGGGCTATACGAAGACGTGACCTGCACAGAAAATTTTCTGTCTTACGCTGTAGTATTCATTACGAACTTCAAATATCAAATTTTAAACAATTCCGGTGAAAAATGTCGCTTAAATCATCAAAATACCAAATATCGGGAGGTACCGTTAAATGGGGTCTATACCAAAACATGGCCCATTTTCAATACCAAAAGTCCTGCAGACATAATATACACTTGAGTAGAATTTTATCAATCTACTTTAATTTGTTCGGAAGCTAGAGTGATTTCCACAGACGGACGGACATCGCTCAATCGACATAGAATTTTATGCTGATCAAGAATATATATACTTTGTGGGGTCTAAAATGTATATTTCGAGGTGTTATAAACGGAATGATAAACTTAATGTACCCTCCATACTATGGTGGAGGGTATAAAAAATGCGTACACAGGTCCTCGCGTTCGTATAGCCCCCATATAATGGTTTTCATTAAAATAGTATTTTTTACGAAATTTGTTTAACATTTTGCATGTTTCTTCCAAATGGTGGAGGGCATTAAAAGTTCGGTCCGACAAAACCTAGCTGCTTTTTTACTTGTTATATATTTTAGCAGGACCCATTACAGTAAGATATTGCGCAGCTTTAAGTCAAAATCATAATATTTTCGACAAATATTGACAACACTAATGTTCCTGAAACTCCTCTCATACTTTCCTTACATTATTTCTCTTTCTCTCTCTCTCTCTCTCTTTGGGGTTCACGAAAGTCGACATCGTTTGCTGCCTCTCATGTAGGATGTGATAAGGAATATCGCTTCGAATTGTGAGACTATTGTTGTTGTTGTTGGTGCAATTTAATTTTAATCTTGTTGTTGTTTTAATTATTACTTGTTTCGTTGTTTTTGTTTGGTAATTTTTCTAATAAGTGCGGTTTGCATTAGTAATGGGCAAATTGTGAACTTCGAACCCTTACTGAACGTTATGTCCGATAATAAAAAACACATTTTTTTGCGATCTTGAAATAAGCATTGTTTCAGTTGATGTTGTTGTTGTTGTTAAGAAATATAACTTTTAATTGTTGTGTATTTTTCATAAAACAATTGAAAAACAAAAAATGATTGCAAATGGAGGCGAATAACTTTTTAATTCCAGTGATGAAATAATGAAATTATGGGGAATTGAGACCTTTTTAAACCTAAATAAAATGAGCCGCAAACCGTTTTCACCTTCATTGCTTATTTTGCTCCAGCCTCAATTTTTTCTGAGAATATTTTCACCTTTGTCGAAACGATGTGTATAATTAGCAAACTGAGATGTATTAGCATTCTTATGAGATTCCTGATTTTTTATTCAATATTTCAGATCAAGTATCTTAATAACTGGTTATTTGCCAATATTCAACAGTTTAATCAAGCCGAATCAGAGCTAATAACCGTGTCTACTGCAACGTTTTATGTCCTCATCTAAAATAAATAAATGTTAAGGTTTGAGTGCAACGAATTAAACTGAAACTGAAACGAATTAACTGAAATTTGCTATTTAGAGCCGAAGTTGAGGACTTTTGGTATTGAAAATGAGCTATGAAGGTCCACGTTTTGGTAGAGTCCCCATATAATGGTACCTCCCGATATTCGGTATTTTAAGGATTTTAGCGACATTATTCACCGGAATTGTTTCAAATTTGGTATTTGAAGTTCCTAATGGATATTACAGCCTATAACATAATATTTGAAGTTCGTAATGGATACTATAGCCTATGACAGAAAATTATTTTTATCTACATTATTAAGCGATTTTTTTCAAGTTTCGTATTTGAATATTGTAATGGCTTATGATAGCCTAATATAACAGCTACATTCGGTATTTTTAAGATTTTAACAGAATTTTCAACGGAGTTTTTATTTTGTAAAATTGCCAAATTCGTTCCAAATGGTGGAGGATATTCAAAGTTCGGCCCGGCCGCACTTACAGGGTTTTTTAATTGTTTTGGACTATATTGATTATTTCCTTCACTTTATGCGAGATATGCGATAATTTTCAGAAAATTTTAAAATCTGGGTGAGGCACCAGATATAGTGGGCCGAAGTATTCCATTTTCAGACTTCATCCAATACAGATAAAAAAATGTTGGTATGGGCAAAATTACAAGAAAATCGAACATTTATATCCAATTTTATGCGAAATCATAAATTCCATATTCACCTCAGGTTTCTGGTCGAGAGAAATATTTAGATATACCAAGTTGTAAAAAATCGCTGACTTGTTTCGCAATTAATAACAGATAGAAAAATTATGGAAAATTGTGACCCTTTGTGGGGGAGGTACCAGAAGAGGTTCGCAGATATATATCATCTTCACAACAGATCTCATGTTAGTAAAAGTGTGTGTGTGTGCGAAATTTGAAGGGAGTTGGATGCTTATTTCGCTCTATTTGGGCGTTTTGTTTTTCAAAATCTTAAACTCTTTGTGGGGGAGGTACCAGGAGAATTGGGCCGATCTTTACCATCTGTATAACAGCTCTTGTGTTGGTAGAAATGTTGAGATGTGCCATTTCTTATGTTGATGCTTATTCTACAAATTATTTATAATTATTTTATATTTTGACCCTTTTTGGGGGAGGTTCCAAAAAAGTTAACCGATATACCCCATCTTCACAGCATATCTTTTGTCAGTAGAAATAATGTGATGTGAGAAGATTGGAGAGAATTGGATGCTTATTTCTAATTTTATAAGAGATATAATTATTCTAAATTTTAACCCTTTGTGAGGAAGGTACATGTTGGAGTGGACCGATATTGTCCATGATCGCACCTAACATAGCACTGATGCAAATATTAGGATTTCAAAGTTGGAGCAAAATCAAATTATCATTTCTCTTTCAATACAGTAAAATATTTGTTTGAAAATTTCAACCTTTTGTGGGGGATGTACCAGAAGGAGTTGACCGATATAGCCCGTCTCCGAAATCGATCTAAATTTGATAATAATATTACGATGTACGTAAGTTTGGATGAAATCGGATACTTCATTCGAGAGTTATCGTGCGATCTATGCAGTCAGACAGACAGACGGATGGACATCGCTAGATCAATTCCAAATGTCCTGAAAAGGATATGGTCCAAAGTGATCTAGGGTCGAAAACAGTTATTTCGATAAGACACTTTTTGGCCGTATCAAATGATATATAAAGATAAAAAAATTTTTTTTAATTTTTTTGAATGAAAGCAAATAATGTCGGAAATAGCATCAAATCTTAGAATAAGTTTAGACTTGTTCGAATTGGTCACCTTTGGCACGAATTATGGTCTCCAAACGACCCGTGAAACCGTCACACGCTGCCCGAATGTTGCTCTACGATATTTTGGCCCGTTCCCGGCGAAACGCTTGCGCTTGAGGTGATCGACATTTTGGTATTTTTATACCCTCCACCTTGGAAAGGAGGGTATATTAACTTTGTCATTCCGTTTGTAACATCCTTAAATATTCGTCGTAGACCCCATAAAGTATATATATTCATAATCAGCATAAAATTCTAAGTCGACTTAACGATGGCCGTCTGTCTGTCCGTCTGTCTGTCTGTTGAAATCACGATACAGCCCACATTATTTGACGTAGAGCGCCGTATTGTGTCTAGGATGATTGGTATTGAAAATGAGATACATCGGTCCACGTTCTGGTATAGTCCCCATATAACGGTACCTCCCGATATTTTGATGATTTATGCCACATTTTTTCACGGATTTGTCTGAAAATTGGTATTTGTTGGTAATAATGGGTTCCAGCTCCGGTAGCGAAACATTGCATGTATGGGTCCACGATTTGGTATAGCCCCCATATAACGGTACCTCCCGATATTCGGTATTTTGATGGTTTTGGCCACATTTTTGCACTGATTTATCTAAAAATTGGTATTTGTAGGTCGTAATGGGTCCTAGTTCGTGTGGCGAAACATTGTATGTATAGGTCCACGTTTTGGTATAGTCCCCATATAACGGTATCTCCCGATATTTGGTATTTTGGTGGTTTCTGCCACATTTTTGCACGAGTTTCTCTGAAAATTGGTAGTTGTAGATCATAATGGGTCCCAGTTCGTTTGGCGAGTCATTGTAATTATAGGTCCATGTTTTTGGTATAGCCCCCATATAACGGTACCTGCCGATATTCGGTATTTTGATAATTTTTGCCACATATTTTCGCGGATTGGTCTAAAAATTGGTATTTGTAGGTTATAATGGGTTCTAGCTCCGTTGGCGAAACATTGCATGTGTAGGTCCACGATATGGTATAGCCCCCATATAACGATACCTCCCAATATTCGACATTTTAATGGTTGTTGTCACATTTCTTCTAATGTTTCCTTTACCCTAAGGTGGAGGGTATTAAAAGTTTGGCCCGGCCGAACTTAATGTTTTTTTACTTGTTTATAGCCAACCTTGCTTTCCAAAATACTCCAGACACAATAGTCCAACGGATTGGTGTCCGGAGATTTTGGTGGCCATTGTGCGCTGGAAATGGAGCGAGGAACCTCATTTTGTAACCATTCTTGGGTGGCGCGTATAATTTAAACAGCTGTCGGACGAGTGGCTTAGAAGTGACAGCAGTCTGAAGATGGTTGCAGTTTTTTATCTCACACTGTAGAGTGTTGGAAATGAGAGAGACTTGTGAGAATTGTACTCTTTTGATATGGAGGTGAAGTAGAGAATACTTCATATGGATCTAAAGCATATAAAAAATTCCACTGATTTGGACTCTGTAGGAATGGGGGCTTAAGTTACAAACACAACTGTTCCCATATCAAATTGAAGTTACCGATTAAGAATGCGATTAAGAATTACGAACATGATTCATTAAGTTTTGAATTATTAATATTAGCATTGTCAATGACCATTTGTAACGAACTCAGTGCAATTGACGTATTCAATTCAATTATATCAACAACAAAGACTCCTCTTACAGCATAAACAGTTTTAATAAATGAAACGAAGTCATTTATTAATTAATTCAAATTTGGAAAAAAAACAACTATAACTAAACACAAGCCAAAATCCAACTAAACCAGTTTTCCTGTCTTGCAAATCAAAATTGAAATTTGGAGACGATAAACAATTGCAAATTTAAATAGACGCACAGGTGAATCGATCAATACCTGTTCCTTCCTTGAATTCATTTTTTTATTAAATTTCAGTTAATTTATTTTTTTGGTGATGAACATTTTTACCTAGCACGGAGTCTGTGGCCGCTCAATACCAGTCCTACGCTCTTCTTTTTTTGTTTTGGCCATGACAATGAACCTGTAACCGTTAAATTAAATTCATATCTGAACTTGTGTTCAGTTCAGGTGAAATGAAACGCTTTGGGGGATTTCAGGTTTTTATTTTGGTCAGTAAAGGGCTTGTCGTAAAAGTATACGACGACAGAAAAAAAAAATACAATAACTTAAGAAATTTAACAACAAAGAAAACGAAAAATAATAAAAAAAATAAAACAGACTAATTATATGTTGGTGGTAGTAGGAGAACATATCGATGATGATAAGGACGGACATTAAATGAATAATTTAGTAGTGAGTTTTGATATTTGGGGTGTATTTGGTGGGTCTATTCTAATCAGCGGCACGATAACACAAAGTAACCACCATTAAATGTTAATAAATTCCAAGTAATTTTATTTCTTTGGTTTATCAAAATTTAGCAGGTGACTATAAAAGGGAAAACTCAATTTCGCATTTGATGATAGAAATTATTTAGTCGAAATTTAGGCAATATTAGTCGAAAATGCTATTTCAAGAATTTGGTAACGAGTGACATTTTTTTAGGTAAGCTAGCTTAGATAGTCCTCTAAAGTGTAGTTAAGTGTTAGTGGTAGTTAAAATTTAGGTTTTGGGTGAAAATGGACAACATGGATATAATATTTCTGCTTAGCTCGGAAACCTTAAAATCGCATGGAATATATGGATCGATTTCTACTAAAATTCATATATATCGAGGCAGAATTTCGAGAATGACAAACTCGGCCGGGCCGAACTTTGAATTCCCTTCACCATTTGAAACGAATTTGGAAATTTTCAAAAAATAAAAGCCGTTGAAAATTCTGTTAAAATCTTAAAAATACCGAATATAGCCGTTTAGGGTTTATACGACGTGGACCTACATAAGCATTGTTTGTTATAAGCCATTACCATATATAAATTCGAAGCGTGAAATGAACGGTGAATAATGTAGCTAAAATCATCAAAATACCGTATATAGGGAGGTACCGTTATATCGGAGCTATACAAAGACCTGGACCTGCATAGGCAATTCTCTGTCATAGGCTGTAGCATTCATTAAGAACTTCAAATACGACATCTCAAACAATTTCGGTGAGTATTGCACCTAAAATCGCCAAAATTCCGAATATGGAGAGGTACTGATATATGGAGCCTATACGAAGACCTGGACCTGTATAGGCAATTTTCTGTCACAGATTGTAGTTCCCGTTTCGAACTCCAAATACGTAGTTTGAAACTACTCCGCCGAATAATGACGCCAAAATCATCAAAATACCGAATATTGGGAGGTACCGTTATATGGGCGCTATACGAAGACGTGGACCTGAACATACAATTGTCTGTCATAGGCTGTAGTAGCCATTACGAATTTCAAATACCAAATTTGAAACAATTCCGGTGAATAATGTCGCTAAAATCATTCAAATACCGAATATCGGGAGGTACCGTTATATGGAGGCTATGAAGAGACGTGGACCCGCACATTTCGAACTTCAAATACCAAATTTGTGAATATGGGGGCTATATGAAAACGTGGACCTACATGGCCCATTTACAAACTTAAACACCGGAATTGTTTGAAATTTCGTATTTGTTCGGAATCTGCCTCAGCCTATGACAAGTTATTTATGCAATACCTTCTTCGTATAGCCCCCATTTAACAGGTTTCATTTGAGTGACATTTTTCGACTTTCTTTTTTTTTAAATACTTCAAGTTCCATTCAATTGGTGGAGGATATTAAAAGTTCTGCCTGGCCGCTCTTAGCAGCTTTTTTTAATTGTTCAAATCTCAAGCGACGTCCACAAAAGTCATTGTGATGTATTTTTGTTTTTCAAAATATTGTTAAAACCCCCTTTATAGTGGGTCCATAACGAGTCGAAAAATTTTATAGATTTATTTTTCCAAACATTGTAGGTCCCAGAAAGCATCAAAACTCTAAATTTTACTTAAACGTAGTGATTTGTATACCCTCGACCTTGAAAAGGAGGGTATATGAACTTTGTCATTCAGTTTGTCATCCCTAAATATTCGTCGTAGACCCTATAAAGTATATATCCTTAGGATCAGCAAAAAATTCTAAGTATATTCGTCTGCCTGTTGAAATCACGATACAGCAGACATTATTTGACGTAGAGCTTTAAAATTTGGCAAGCTATTTGTATCGCATCTACAGGGTGAGATAAAAAAAAACTGCAGCCAAGTCAAACGCCATAATTTTTAATTTTATTTTTTTAAATTTTATTGAATGAAAGCAAAAAATTCGGAAATAGCATCAAATTTTAGAATAAGTTTAGATTTGTTCGAATTGGTCATCTTTGGCACGAATTATGGCCTTCAAACGGCCAATGAAACCATTACACGCTGCCCGAATGTTGCTCTCCGGTATTTTGGCCCATTCCCGGCGAAGCGCCCAACCGATTGTTATCAGGAGATTTTGGTGGCTGGAAATGTATCGAGGAACCTCATTTTGCAACCCTTCTTGGGTGGCGCGTGCTGAGCGCGATGGTGTTGAGTCCTGAGTCCAAAATGTTTGCGTGCCCAAGGCTTTAATACACCCTCTAGAATATTTTCGCGATAACATTCGGAATTTGTTCTGATGCCACGGTCGATTACTACGAGCGGAGAGCGACCATCGGCTGTTATGGCGACACACACCAACACCATGGCCCGCGCTTGACTTTTGGTGGCCAACCGAAGGTCCACATTTTCAGCTGACCTCTTTGGCAAGTAAACACGATCATTTTGTTTATTTACAAACTGCTGGACAACGACTGTTTTCTCATCGGAGAAAACCAAATTCTGCAGTTCACCACTTTCGGCCAAGCAAAGCAACTCTTTAGCTCTTTTGAGTTTATTTTCTTTCTGTTGCGGTGTAACTTCTTGTACTTTTTTGAATTTCAATGGCTTTACGCCGAGCTCATTTTTTAATTTTTGCCGAATGGAATATTGCTATATGTTCAGCCCACGAGTCATTTTTCTGTCACTGCGACGAGGGTTTCGATCAAGACGCTTTTCCACTTTTCGAACCATTTCTGCTGATGTTGCTGCTTTCTTCCGTCCACTTCCTTGACGTCGGGCTACGCTACCAGTATCACAGTAACGAGCGATGGTACAAGACGCAAAAGATTTATTCACATTTAAATGATGGATTGCTCTAACGATAGCCACTTGTGGTTTTCCAGCCAAATATAAAGAAATCACACTATCACGCTTGAATTCCATCACCAATATTTTTTTTTTTTTCTGAAAAAATCTGACCAAAATGCTTTTGTACGCTTGTAAGCAATACAATGAGCTTTCACTGGAATAATTTTAACAGCTGTCGGACGAGTGGCTACGAAATGACAGCAATCTGAAGTTTGTTGCAGTTTTTTCATATAAAATCTAAATTTTTGGGAAGTACCTCCTGTATATTCAATTCCAAGTGGAATTTCAAAACTGTATATAGCCTATGTTACTTACAGGCGATGTTTTGGTATACTTGGAAATTTTCAGGAAAATCTGTGCAGCGGTTTTCGAGTCTATAAATTACAAACAAGCAAACATACAAACACTTTCGGCAAAATCGACTGAATTGTTCTGACTTAACTTTAAAAGACATCAGCATTTCCCATATGCTAGTGAAAATCTTGTTTTTTGATTTCAATTAGCCTAGTGATCCACTCTTATTTAAGTTCACAAATTTCAGCTCAATATTATAATCAAATATCCAAGAAAAAAAAATGTTCAAAGTAATAATGTTACGATTACAAATTCTTCATATCTTTACTTCATGTCGGCTATTCCTACAACAAATTATATGGAATTCGATAAAAAAAAAAAAAAAAAATTAGCGGCTCACATTTACTTCAAACGGCCACCAACAAAAACACGTGGTTGGACATAATTTCACGATACCCACTAATGATTGTAAAAAAATAAACAGAATTCCTCAATGACCAGAGCAATTAAGACGATATCGAGTGCCGAATAATTTTTTGTTATGTCATAATGGGTCCGGTTTTGTTTTATTTTCTTTTATCAGAATGTTGTTAAGAATATTTGAAGTTCAAAAGTTGCCTTTGGATGGTAAAACACCAGATATCTTGTTGTTGTTCTTTTCGGTTCGGTTGTTACCAATCGAATTAATCACCTGTGTCAAGATAATGCTGTGAGCTTTTAAATGGTTTGTTGTCACTTGAAATAGATTGTACTCCATGGTGGTGGTGGCGGTGGCTAGAAACAAACAACAACGACGACAATATTTCAGTTATTTTTGTAAACAACGATAATCAGGCCTATGGGGTGGGTATTCTTGGAGGTGAGGAATCGCCTATATGAATCGCCATGGAAATTTTAAAAATAATTTTTTGAAAGAATTATGGTGATAAAGCTGGAGGTTTTTTTGATGGACAAATAGTGTTTTAATTGAGGGGTTTTTAGAATATTTTCTTGAGGGCCATGAGGTTTAATAAAATTTAAAAATTTTAAGAACATTTTTAAGGACCATAAGACAATTAAACTTTGGTTTTTTAAGATTTTCTATTTTTTTTTTTTTTTGAAGGACTAACCGAATTATTATCCTCGATTTTTTCAGAATATTTTCTTGAGGACCATGAATTCTACAAATATGGATTTTTATAATTTGTTTTGGACAATAATAGCTATGTATTTTCTCATTTGTCATAACCTCTGATTTTAAGAATATTTCTTAGAAGACCGACTGAAATCGTTTATTTTTTTACAATATTTTTTAAGGACTATATGAGCTAAAATCGCTAGTTTTAAGAATATTTTTTGAAAGACCAACAGAACTAAAATCTTGAATTTTTTATGAATATTTTTTCAGGTAACATAAGATCAATATACAGGGTTTTTAAGAATATATGAAGAATATAAGAATATCTAAGAATATTTTTATAAAATCTACCGAAATATATTCGGTTTTTTCCTTCTGGGACCAACCGAATTAAAATCGTGTATGATTGAAGAATATTTCTTCAAGGACCAACCGAACTATAATCGTGCATTTTTTACAAATATTTTCGAAGGGTCAAACAAACTATAGTCATAGATTTTTTAAGAATTTGTTTAAGGAACATAAGAGCAATGTACGAGTTCTTTTAAGAATATGATTGGACAATATACGAGGTTTTTTTAAGGATAAGGATAGGACAAATTGAACCAAAATCCTGGATTTGTTAACAATTTTTTAGAAGAAACTATTAATCTATAGTCGTGGGGTTTTTATGAATATTTTTTAAATAACCTACCGATCTGCGAACGAATACTTTTGAAGGGCCAACAGATCTAGAATCGTATATCACTGAAAAAATTTTTTCAAGGACAAACCGAACTGTATTCATAACCTGCACCACATAGTTTTAAAATATACTATTTCTTTATGCATTTATTTGTAACATGGAGAAGGTGGCAAGATAGACCCATAGCAACTTTTGAGGATCTTCATAGAATCACTTTCTGAGTTGATTTATGCATGTCAGTCCGTCTGTCTATCCGTCCATCCCTCCGTCCGTCCGTCTGTCCATATATTTTTGTGAACAAAATTCAGGTCGCAATTTTTATCCGATTGCGATAAACTTTTCCAAACAATATACATATGTTTGGGCCAAGGACGAACCCTATTGAAATTGGTGATACTCGGATCATATTTAGATATAGCTGCGATATATATCTTAAACCGATTTCGGGTTGATTGTGCAACAAATGACTGCATTCTGTCACATCCGACCGAATTTAGTGTAGAAACAAGTTCATGAAATTTGGTGAAAATCGGTTCAGACATATACCCATATACAGGGTGAGATGAAAAAACTGCAATCAACTTCAGACTGCTGTTTTTTCTAAGCCACTCGTCCGACAGCTGTTAAAATTATTCCAGTCACAGCTCATCATATTGTTTACAAGCGAACAAAAGCATTTTGGTGAGAATTTTCCTGAAAAAAGTGATTCGTGATGGAATTCAAGCGTGATAGTAAATAAGCGACTTGATCGAAACACGCGTAGCAGGGGCCGAAAAATGGCTCGTGAGCTGAATATATCGCAATATTCCATTCGGCAAATATTAAAAATGAGCTCGGGGTAAAACCGTTGAAATTCCAAAAAGTGCAAGAACTTACACCGCAACAGAAAGAAAATAGAAAAAGAGCTAAAGAGTTGTTTCGCTTGGCCGAAAGTGGTGAACTGCCGAATTTGGTTTTCTCCGAAGGGGAAACATTCGTTGTGCAGCAGTTTGTAAACAAACAAAATGATCGTGTTTACTTGCCAAAGAGGTCAGCTGAAAATGTGCACCTTCGGTTGGCCACCAGAACTCAAGCGCCGGCCATGGCGATGGTGTGGACCGCCATAACAGTTGCTCGTATTAATCGACCGTGGCATCAGAATAAATGCCGAATGTTATCCCGAAAAAAATCTGGAGGGTATATTAATGTCTTGGGCATGCCACCCAAGAATGGTTAAAAAATGAGTTTCCCAAAAAATTTCCAATCCGTTGGACTATTGTGTCTCGAGTATTTTGGAAAGCAAGGTTGGTACTAAAAATACCAAAATGTCGATCACCTCAAACAAGCGCTTCGCCCGGAATGGGCCAAATTACCGCAAAGCAACATTCGAGCAGCGTGTGACGGTTTCATTGGCCGTTAGAAGGCCATAATTCGTGCCAAAGGTGACCAATTCGAACAAATGTAAACATATTCTAAAATGTGATGCTATTTGCGACATTTTTTCGCTTTCATTCAATAAAAAAAAAAATTAAAAATTATGGCGTTTTTTATCTCACCCGGTATTTGGTACCAGATATCAAATGAAATACCTCCGTAAAATTTTATCAAGATCGGATCAGATTAGGATGTAGCTCCCATATATAACTTTATACGATATCAGGTTTATTGTGCACCAAATGACTAATATTAGCTACATCCGACCGAATTCAGTCTAGAAGCAAATACATCAAATATGCACTCCACAAAAATAATTTTTGGTATCAAATATCAGATGCAGCTCAGAAATAAGTGTTTAAAATTGTTTCAAGATCGGGTCAGATTAGGATTTAACTCCCAGGTTAATTGTGTACCCAAATGGACTGAATTTTGGGAACTTCCGACGAATTTTAACCTTAAAGCAAATACTTCAACTATTGGTGAAAATCGGTTTAGATATAGCTATAGCTCCTGTATATATGTCTCATCCGATTTGGTGTTAAACATGCGTTGACATAAACTCCGTTAGACAGAAGGTGTCAAAAGAAGACATGTTTGTGTAGAATATTTCTTCTCTTGACATCTTCTGCCTAAAGCGGAACTTATTTAGAAGCGTCAACTCAAAAAAAGTCCAAGGAAAAATATATCGAAAAAATAGGAAATATTTTCTGTTTTTGGGAACATTGTTTTTTTTTTTTTGGTTTTACAGTGGAAATAAGGATTTCCTTTTTTCGGTGATCTTAAGTGAAATTTCATGAAGAATATTTTTGTCTTTGATATTATTCTTCTAAAATAATGCTTTTTAGGAGATTTTTGAGCAAACTCAAAAGAGTACTGCTTTAAACCCAGATCTTGGGTAAAATTAAAAACCTTGACACCTTCTAAGACCTATAGTAGATTTTTATGACAAATAATTTTGTAGAATATGTTTTGTTGCTACGATCCAATTTAAAGGGAATTTTAGCCATATTTTCAAAAAAGGACCAAAAAGACCCCTTTGACCTACGTCTTCAAAGTATCTTACTACGAAAATTCCTATAAGTATTGAATTGAGGGTATTTTGGTTTGGTTGCGATCTAAACTTTTTTTCTCTAGCTCTTTAAATAACACCCTTTATAAATATTTTTTTTAAAATGTAGAACATCCAAAATTTTGTATATTCGTTTCCAACAAGTTTGACTTGTTCTATTTTCATTTGTTTTTATCGATTTCTGTTCTCCCCCATCGACGTTTTATAATTGACGTCCATTTGACATTATTCCATAGACCGCCTAAGCGGTAACTCAAAGTCCGAATTTCTTAAAAAAATAACAAAATATGTTAGCCAATAATAAAAGCTGTTTATGTTCCGAATGAAAATTTTATATTATCAGTTTATGACTTGTTCTACGATAAAAGTTAATTAATTTGGCAACAACAACTAAAAATATCACTTAATACTTATGTTTGAAGCTCATGAGCACATGAGCAACAATTTTGGATTGAATTTTGTTTGTTTTGGGGGGAATGTGTTTAAAAAAACAAAAACTTATATAAAGGTCAATTATGTCATTATGTGGACGTTTTAGTGATAGGAGAAAATATTTTGTTGCCATACATAGGGGATATGTTTGTTTCCAGCGGTCTACTTTAATTTAATTAGAAATTTATTTTTAGATTTTTTTCCTGGTGAGTTTGTCCATTTATTAATTTCTTTGCATACTAGAGTGATAGACAATCTAAATAGTTCTCCAACCTGTCATAGACGTACATTGCACGACCTTTATATAATGAAGAAGAATAGAACTTATGGTAACCTCTTGCCATTTTCTTTCCTATTATAAAAAAAATCATTAACATACATACAAATGTATGTAAATTACATGTTATTGCAATTTCCCTTTTTCAATTAAATTCTTAAAAATAGTTCACTTGACATGAACATAAGTTAGCCACCCCAGTTTTCGTTCCATGTGAACCCAAATGACGCATTCAAATATTATAAAATGCCAAACGGAGAAAAAAAATGTCAATGGTATTGTTGCAGATTCTGGAATGGCAATACTTGACCTCATCTTAAAGTTTTCTCTGTTATGTTGGAACAGTAAAGTCTGCCATATTTCGACATGCATGTGATCTATAAAATTATTTACTGCAACGTAGGGATTCAATCACCGCCATCGATTTGGGTTTCTTGTTCCAAAATTTTCAAATAATTGAAATTCTTTTTTAGTTGGTTCCACTGTTTTGTTTTGTTGCCAATAATATCGCACACAATCTTCCAGCGATAAATGTCTTCATTAGCAATTGAATTGTGTCAAGCAGTTGTAGGGTTTGAATCAACAGCGGCTATGCTCAAAAGCCAATCTAACTTAAGTGACAAAGTTCATTGTTTGAAAAATTACTCAGAATGATTAACTCTACTTTGAGTAACAAAATATTGTCAAGAAAGTAAAGAGAGGAAACCTACAGGGAGTAGGTGTGATCCGATCGTCAATGGAACAATGGTTCCAATATTTCGTAAAAAGTCATAATCTATTTTAATAAAAGAGTGATGTAATTGACGATTCATCAATGCCCAGACGGAACGGCTAAAACTAGAGTCTTGACAATTTGAGTGATGATCACTCTTGGTCCAAAGGTATTTTGGTCTTGGAAAATACGTACTAGAACGGTACGAAAAGTACTAAATATGATACTCTTTGTATTAAACGAAAGAGTGGAGACCAGTAGATAACTCTTTGGAATGAGGGTCACTGATAAGGTGTTTTATAGGTGTACGAAAGGGTTCTTGGAAATTTGCACTATGAGTGTGAGAAAAATATTAAAATGCACTGTATTTGGTACAATTCGTATTATGTGAACGGTTAGATCTAGAAACTTGAAATTTTAAAATTGGAATCTAGATTGAGGGGTAGAATCGATGTCGATGTAAGGAGGGAGTTTTGGAAGTGCGTACTCATGCATACGAAAAGTACTAAATGGTACTAAGTTTGGTACAATTTGAAGTGGGAGGAACGGATTAGCATGGCTGGATTGCGATATAGAGGAAGTTTTCGAAATTTCTACTTATGTGCAAGAAAATTTGGGTAAACTAATATAGGGTGAGATAAAAAAACTGCAACAAAGTCAATCGCCATAGTTTTTACATTTTTTTTTTAATTTTTATTGAATGAAAGCAAAAAATGTAATTTTGGTCCATTCTCGGCGAAGCGATTGCTTGAGGTGATCGACACTTAGGAATTTTTTAGTGCCAACCTTGCTTTCCAAAAAACTCAGACAAAATAGTCCAACGGATTGGTATCCGGTGATTTTGGTGGCTATTGTGCACTGGAAATAAAGCGAGGAACCACATTTTGCAACCGTTCTTGGGTGGCGCGAGCTGAGTGCGATGTTGCTGAGTCCTGTTGGAATGTTCAAGGTCTGCGGCCATAGTGTTTGCGTTCCCAAGGCTATAATACACTATCCAGAACATTTTCGATAATATTCGGCATTTATTCTGATACCACGGTTGATTAAAACAAACGCAGAACGACCATTGGCTGTTATGGCGGCCCACACCATCACCATGGCCTGCGCTTGAGTTTTGGTGGCCAGTCGAAGGTGCACATTTTCAGTTGAGTCTATTTTCTTTCTGTTGCGGTGTAAGTTCTTGCACTTTTTGGAATTTCAATGGCTTTACCCCGAGATCATTTTTCAATATTTGCCGAATGGAATATTGCGATATGTTCAGATCACGATTCATTTTTCGGCCACTGCGACGCGGGTTTTGATCAAGTCGCTTCTTTACTTTTCGAACCATTTCTGTTTTCTACCGTCCACTTCCTTGACGTCGGGCTACGTTACCAGATTTAGAGATTTAGATTTATTCACATTTAAATGCAGGAGTACTCTAACGATAGCCACTTGTGGTTTTCCAGTCAAATATAAAGAAATCACACTATCACGCTTGAATTCCATCACGAATAACTTTTTTTCTGGCAAATTCTCACCGAAATGCTTTTGTTCGCTTGTAAACAATATAATGAGCTGTCACTGGAATAATTTTAACAGCTGTCGGACGAGTGGCTTAGGAACGACAGCAGTCTGAAGTGGTTTGCAGTTTTTTCATCTCGCCCTGTACATTTATAGAATATGCGGACTTGCCACGATCCCATTTAAAGGGAATTTTTAACCATTTTTAAAAAAAGACCTAAAACATCCCTTGGGTGACTCGTTTAAGGGTTATTGTTTCTACCAAAATAATCCTCGTAATATTATTTGTAATATTGCTGAAGACATGATATACCTAAAATGTAAGAATTCCATAGAATCGTATTTTCCAAAACTGGCAAATTGCCCTTGAAAAGTTTCTAAAATCATCCTATAATATTTCTCTGGAAGTTATTTTTGAATCTGATGGTTAACTTCTTTGCCATTTCCTTTGACGTTCCATTTATGTTGGCGTCTACTTCTTCTTCTGTTGTTGTGCTCAATGCAATATCCCACATCGAAGTATGTAAATATGCAAGAGCTCGATTCTTTAGATACTCCATGAATTTAATGTGGCATTTGTTTTATACGGCAAGAAGTCAAGTGAGGACCACAGACAAGATGCAGTTTTGATTGTGTGTGTGTTTGTTGGTATTACAAACCAAAGAACTTTGCCAAATTGCAAACTAACAATGGCAATTATGAAACTAATAAAAAGGACATTTGAATATCATTATACCATACAGGACTTTAAGAAGGTTGTAGTTTATCGTTGCAAAAAGTTGGTAAAAATTGGAAATGGCGGCCATAGGTCCGACAAGTCACAATACAATCAAAGGAAAATACGACTGGACATGTATCATTAAAATTTTAAAATTTGAGACGGCACAATGTTGTGATGACAAATGTTTTTTTACCCTACACCAAAAAATCTTGATCGGAGACACCTTAGTTGCAATCAATCAGACATTTTTAAAATTTAGATCATAAAATAATTGTGCCTTCAAACAATAAACTATTTTACGATAATCAATATCATTTCAATGTATATATGTATGTGTGCACTTCCACATGCAACAGTAGTGTGTATTCCGTAACGACCTATAAACTACCCGAGCACAATGTGCACCTTCATTCACATCACTGTCGACATATTCAATTTAAACGTCACAAACGTCTTTGTCCGCCACTGACAGACAGTCTTTTCATATTCCCAGTCATATTCTATGACTCGGATATGAGTTGGCGCTTAAAAAGTGTTATATTCTGATTAATTTATATGAAACATGCAATTTGAATGAATAAATAAAGTGCAAAGTAGCCAAGTCATGGCAGAGAGAGAGAGGGGGAGGGAGAGGATAATCTTACATTAGGGTTGTTATGCCACATTAGTGGAGGTATATAGAATATAGAATAATTTATTCAACTTGAATAAATATTATTAGAAATTTATGTAACTTGGACAAATTTTCTAAAATCGTTTGGAAAAATTAATGAAAATCGGGATACACAGTTCAGTGTAGGTATTTTAGTTTCACCAAATGATAAAATTCATTTGAATATGAAAAAATCTATTCAATTTGGTCTGATATTACAGGTATGGTGAGCAATAACTGTAAAATCGGAGGAAGATTTGTATCGAAGCTGTATAAAAATTGGAACCGATCTCGATAAAATTTGGCAGAGGTATTTTCGAGCAATAAAATTGTTGAGGAGTTCATATTACGCATGTGAGGGATTTTAACACCAATTCGGATGAAACTTATGTGAGATATAGCTATATCTGAACCGCTTTTCGCTAAAATTCAGTCCATTTGGCCATTTGCTGCACAAATAAACTAAAATCGGAAAAATATATATATATATGGGAGCTATATTCAAATCTGAACCAATCTCGACAAAATTTTAAAAACTTATTTCTGAGCTATATATGATATAAGGAGTGCTTATTACACGAATGAGGAATTTTAAACCCCATATCAGATAAAACATATATAAGGAAGCTATATCTGAACCGATATACACAAAATTTGAAGTACTGGTTTCTAGGATAAATTCAGTCGGAATTGCTAAAATTCAATCCATTTGGGCTGATATTAGCCATTTGGTGCACAATAAACATGATATCGGATAATGATATATATGGTAGCTTTATACTAATCTGAACCGATCTCGATAAAATTTGGCAGAGGTATTTCTGGGCTGTATCTGATATCTGGTATCAAATATCTTGTGAAGGGCTTTTTTACGCATGTGAGGGACTTAAAACCCCAAATTGGACGAAATATAGGAGCTATAGCTATATCTGAACCGATTTTCACCAAATTTGATGTACTTGCTTCTAGACTGCATTCGATCGGATGTGCCAAAATTCAGGTCGATTGGACTGATAATGGCCATTTGGTGCACAATTGATCCGAAATCGGATAAAGATATATATCGGAGCTTTATCTAAATTAAAACTGATTTTTACCAATTTCCTGGGGCCAAACAAATAGTGTTTGGAAAATTGTATCACAATCGGATAATAAATTCTACCTACATTCTGTCCACAAAAATAGATTGAAAGACGGACTGGCATGCATAAATAGACTCAGAAAGTGATTATATGAATATCCTCAAAAGTAAATATTGGCCTATCTCGCTTCCTCCTACATGTTACAAATAAATACATAAAAGACATAATACCCTTACCACTATGTGGTGTAAGAGTTAGGGTCATTTGGCCGTTCTTTCACAAAATGGTTAAAACTCAATTTAAACGAAATAGTTTCAAGTCCCAATATTCCACAAAATTATTTATCATCCAATTCTACTATAAGTCCTAAAATACATCGGAAGTTTAAATCTTACCTTACCTGTGAGTCTTGGCAAAATTCTCCTACAATGCTTCATTTTTGAAGGATGATGTCAAAAAACGTAAAAATATTTCGTATTTAACTATAATTCCCAAAATAAACCATGTGTCTAGGTATAATAGTTTTTAAGAAAAGAACATTCGAATTTTAAATTTTTTTGCTGATAAAGAATATATATACTTTGTAGGGTCTAAATCGAATATGGGATGATGGGATGAAGATGGGACGCTTTGTACTATAAACTTAATATCTTGAACGAGTTCCGCTCGACTTATTTTAGAAACGGGCAGAAAGTGCCTTATTTCTTCCTTCCCTCCTTTCTAACGACTTATTTCTTCCTCTTGTGTATTTCAAATAAAAATCAAATTTCAATTACAAGTTTTTCTGACTTTGTTTCTTTTAAAATATTGCAAAATTTGTAACATTTGTTAAAAGGCATTACAGCTCAAAACTGGTGAGACGGCCTCAAAAGTTTTTCACACTGCCACAACTGAATCAACAACAAAAACCGCAAAGTGCTTAACAAGTTTTGCAAATAAACTTTGCAATGTTTTCTGCGTTTGCAAAAAAATCAACAATCAAATATTGACTTTTCGAATACTTTAAATATTTTCATGCAACAGCAACAACAAAGAGAATGTTCTACGAGGTTTGTTCAAGAAGTATTGCAAATTTTAATAATCATGAACATATATATTGTCTCCTTAATATCAATAAAATCCTCCAAGTATCTCAATAGAATCAGTTTTTATGTGTTCATGTCTGGGACTTTTAGGAAACAAAAAATATAAACTGTCTACGTTGAAAATTGATCAAGCAGTGATCCAACTTCTGGGATATAATTGAAAAAGTAGATCGGTTTCGAAAATGGTTTGACAGATTTAATAAAAATATCTGGTCAGGATAGGGAATTTCTTCGATATGACATAACTGAAAAGTACCATCGTTGGTACCAATTCATATCAAGTGAATGTTTAGAACTAACATTTTGGAATGGGACTCAAGGTAGAGGAATAGAGTCGATGTAAGGAGGTAGTTTTGGAAATATGTACTCATGTATACGGAAAGTATTAAGCGGTACCAAAATTTGGTACAATTCGAATTTGGATAAGGAAACCCGGAATTTGAAATTAACTTTACTGGCAGAGTGTAGGATGGGGATATGGAGGAAATTTTCGAAATGTTTACTTGTGTGCACGAAAAGTGCTAATTGGTACTAAATTTGGTACAAATTTTATTTGGATGAACCGATAGAGCTGGAATCCAGAAATTTGGAAATAAGATTACTATTGCATTGTATGACTGAGGTACTAGATATATTTGGAAATTCGTACTTATTTAGTACACATAAGTACTAAATATGGTACTAAATTTGGTACAATTTAAATTTTGGGTGACCCGTTAGAGTTGGGATCCTGAAATTTGAATTTCTATTTGTATTGGACTGTATGATGTAGGTAGTCATAAAAAATTTTACTTAGAAGTACTAAATGGTACTAGATTTAGTACAATTTGGATTTGGGTGAACCAATAGAGCTGGTATCCTGAAAATTTGTAATAAGATTGCTGTCGGAGGGAAGGATTGGGATATGTAGTTGGTTTTGAAAATTTGTACTTATATGTACTAAAATGTACAAAATAAAGTAAAATTTGTATTTAGGCGAACCAACTGGGGCGAAATCCTAAAATTTGGTATTTGGAGTGTAGGATTGGGGTATGTAAGAAGCTTAGGAAATTCGTATTTATGTGGTACAAAATTTGATAAAAATTGGTATTGTGGTGAACGGTTAGAGCTGGAATTCTGAATTTTTTATGAGGGTCAATGATGTGCAGGATAGATGCACCAAAGCGAAATTCGAATTTTAAATTTAGGAAATGATCTAAAATGGTACCATTTGGTATTATTTGAACAAATAAAGCTAAAAACTTGAAAGGAGAATCATGGCTGAAAAGGCTTTGGAAAGGTGCACAAAGAGTGCTAACTGTACTAAATGGTACTTAGTATTGGAGCAGTTTGGTTTAGGGTAAACGAATGAAGTAGTTATTTTGAAGTTATGTGTTGAGGTCCTTGCTTGTGGTTGGTTTGTGATAAAAAAGTTATTTTGAAAACGTATACTCCAAGTGCATGGAAATTACTAAATGGTACTAAATTCGGTACAATTTGGTATTAGATGAATAAATAGTGCTTGAAATCTGAAATTTGATATTAGGGTCGCTGTTCATGTGTAGCCTGGATGTAGGTTCGGATATAGATGTAGGTTCGGAAATGTGTACTATATTTGTACGAAAAGTACTGAATGGTACTATGTTTGGAAATGGTAATAGGAATAGGGATAAAATTCCGAAATGTCATATTTAGATTACTGATGGTATCTGTGTATGAGATTTGGCTATGGTTTATAAATGCGTCCTAAATTTGTACGAAAAGTACTAAAGTGTACTATGTCTCGTATTGGGTGAAGGAACAGGGCTGGAATTCTCTAAATTGATATTGAAAGAAAAGAACTAAACTCAGTTGAGTATTGAGTGAAGGTATAGAGCTGAAACCATAAAGATCTATATTGAGATAACTATTGAGTCGATCTAGCAATATGTATACATTCGTCCGTCTGCCCATGTTAATTTGGAATCACTCTCTAGGTAGCAGTTATGGTCCGATCTTCATGATATGTGCATGTAGTCAGGGTTACGGACACAATAAGACAAATTTTGCATTAGGAAAAGTCCACAGCATATTTAAGGGATGAAATGGATCAAAATCATATTTTTGCTATTGATCTACAGGTGGGGGTTAGAGTTTATAACAGTTCTGATGATCAAATAATATTTATAAGGTGAAATTGACAATAAATTTTGTTTATATTTATCTGATTTCAGTTTTGTGCACCAAATGGCTAATATCTGCCCAAAAAGACTGAATGTTGGCACTTCGGACGGAAAACTAAAGGTTAATGTTTCAAATTTTGAAGAAAGTCGGTTCAGATATAACTATAGCTCACATATATATGCTTCATTCGATTTGGTGTTAAAGTCCCTCAAATGCGTAATATGTACTCCACAACAATGATATTTCATCCCAAATTTCAGGATTCCAGTCCTATTGGTTCACAAAAAATCACATTTGGTAAACATATAAATTTCAATAATCCAATAGAAATCTTAATTCCCAATGTCAGGATTCCATCTCTACCGGTTCTCCCAAAATTTAAATTGTACCAAATTTAGTACCGATAAGTATAAATTTACAAAACTACCTGCGTACCTCTGTCCTACAATGCAATTGTAATCTTCAGCTTCCAGGTTTTTCGGTTCACCAAAATCGAAATTGTACAAAATTTAGTACCATTTAGCACTTCTCGTGCATACAGGGCGACTTTAGACTGCTGTCTGCTCGGGGTAAAGCCATTGAAATTCCAAAAAGTGCAAGAACTTACACCACAACAGAAATTAAATAGACTAAAAGAAGCTGAAGAGTTGCTTTGCTTGGTCGAAAGTGGTGAACTGCCGAATTTGGTTTTCTCCGATGAGAAAACATTCCTTGTCTAGCAGTTTGTAAACAAACAATATGATCGGGTTTACTTGCCAAAGAGGTCAGCTGAAAAAATTTTGCACCTTCGGTTGGCCATCAGAACGGTTGGCACTAAAAAATACCAAAGTGTCTATCACCTCAATCAAGCGCTTCGCCGGGAATGTGCCAAAATACCTCAGAGCAACATACGGGCAGCGTGAGACGGTTTCATTGTCCGTTTGAAGGCCATAATTTGTGCCAAAGGTGACCAATTCGAACAAATCTAAACATATTCTAAAAATTTATGCTATTGCCGACATTTTTTGCTTTCATTCAATAAAATTAAAAAAAAAAAATGTAAAAATTATGACGTTTGACTTTGTTGCAGTTTTTTATCTTACGCTGTATAAGCACAAGTTTCGAAAACTTTCTCCATATGCACGTCCTACATTCCACCTGAAATGTTTATTTTAAATTTATGAGGATTCCAGCTCTATCCTTTTCTCCAAATTCCATTTGTACCAAATTTTGTACCGTTTAGTACTCTTCGTTTACATGAGTACACACTTCCAAAATTACCTCCTTAGATCGACCCAAGTCCTCAATTTAGATTCGCATTCTAAATTTCAAGTGATTAGCTCTAGCCGTCCACATAATACGAAATCGTAGAAATGTAGTACATTTTAGTTCTATTCGTACACTTATTGTGTGAATTTCCAAAAACCCTTTGGAACGTCTGTCATACACTCCATCAGTGCCCCTCATTTGAAATATAAGCTCTACAGCTTCCTCAAATACAAAGAGTCTTTTAGTACTCTTCGTACCTTTCTAGTACGAATTTCCAAAACCCCAGCCTTATCTGACCCCTTCGGTCCATGAGTGTCCCTCACACAAAATTTCAAGATTCTAGCTTCAGCCGTTTCGTCTTTGCGTTGATGGATCGTTATGTCAGTCAATCAGTCAGTCAATTACTTAACTCATTTATTAATATAGATATCTACTGAGAGATAAGAAATTTGAGACATCAGAATTTGACCGTCACTTAATTTTTTGGTATATTTTGACTCCATTATTTTGTTGTGATGGCCACCGGTTATTTATGCTTATTATTCGAGATAGTCTTTTCAGCACAAAAACCACTGTGATTTGATTTTGAGTAAAATAAAATAAAAAAGTCCCCAACAAAATTCAAAGATATCAACTTACTCGTTCTCTTCCTGGCCGCATGTCAGCAATAAATTTTCATTATAATTATCCTTGAAGTCCTTACGCATCATTGTAATCACCGGCTAAAACTCTGTGATATATGGAAGCCTTTAAATCACTCAATAGACGTGCAAATGACCGCGCTATTAAGATTATGAAAATCCCATTAAATGAGCAAAAGCGGGTTCAAGCGGTAAGGTTAATTGTACATTACGATATGCAGCGATGTTTGTTCGTTCGCACTGGACATTGGACTTTGAGAGTCAGGCGAAAAGCAACAGCTGCAGCAGCAACAAGTTAGACGTTTTTTTTCTTTGTTTTTCTACTTTTAATTAGGCAATTTTTGTTAAACATTAAGTGTATAGAAGTTTAATTGCACATATATGTTTTTTGTCGATTTTTGAAAAAAAGGCACTCTTAATTAATTTTTAATAATTTCATGTAATCAAAAAATTTCTAATAATTTTATTGTTTTTTTTTTTTTTTTTTTGCGAAATCCAAAACAAAAACCTTAGACTCGTTGTCGATTTTCTTTTTTCCTTACTAAACTATACAAAATCCGTATAAAAACTAAAAATCCACTGACATGAGTGGCAAGTCGGAGACCACCATAACAAACAAATGAAACGACAGCAACAGAAACAGCAAAAACAACATGGCCAAAACAAAAATCCAATGGTGTTGTTGCGTTGCGTCTGTTTGTTTGCCTGTGACCGCTCTCTTTCAATTGCGCTCTTGGCCAAGTTTTATAGTTGTTGCGATGGTGGTGGTTGGGTTGATGGCGACAATGTTCGGAAAATCAAATGCAAGTTTGTGCCCCAGTCCCTCCCCGCACCACAAACATGTTACCCAGAAGCAGGCCAGTAAGAAAACGTCTAGAAACAATTTTGTGGCACAACTGGCAAGCGGAGAAATAAGCAACAGTTAAACACCACTCCACACGTTGCAAATTCGTAGAAGGTAACTTGAAACTTGTCTGCTGCTACGTTTATGGATAAGTTGTACAACATCACTCTCAAATAAATGTCTAATACGAAGAGAGTTAGGTGAGTATGGGATATTCGAGGGAAAAACATAATTTTTGGACCAATGGAAACGGGGAGATTATCTGTAATATACAGATTTCCTGTAGAAATAATATTTTATAGAGGTTCCATGGAAATAATCTTCTTCGAAGTTTCCATAGGCAAAAGAATCTCTACAGATATTAAGTGAACATAAGTTCCCAGTAAAAAGTTAAAAGTCGTTTATCCCAAATTATCAGTAGGTTAAAAATAATGGACTGTTCTCTCATTACCAAGTAATATATAACAATATATAATAATAATAAATAAAACCAGTAAGGAAAGGTCAAAAGTCGGGCGGGCCGAGAGCTCCCGTAACAAAAATTTTTATACCACATTGGGAATTTATGTGAAATAGATAATGCCAACTATGAACCTTATTTGAGTGCGTATCATGGCCTTAGAGTTTTCACAATTTGGGAACTATATCCAACTCTGAATTGATTTTCAACAAATTTGTCGAAGGCTTATGTACCTAAAAAATATTTATTGGAACAATAGATATATCGGATTCGGTTGAATATGAAAAAAAAAGATCTGATGCCCGGTATCAACTACTATTGTTGAGGAGTACATATTACGCATGTGAGGGACTTTAACTCTAAATCGGACAAAACATATATACTGGAGCTATTGTTATATCTAAACCGATTTTTACCAAATTTGATGTACGTGTTTCTAGGATAAATTCAGTCACCAAAATTCAGTCAATTAGGGCTGACATTAGCCATTTGGTGCACAGTAAACCTGAAATCGGAAAAAGAAGTATATAATTACTTGTTTCTAGGACAGAATTACCAAGATATATCCAATATCCAAATCGGATCCGATCTCGATAAAATTTGACATTAGTATTTCAGGACTGTATTTGATACCTGATACCAAACATCATTCTTGTGGAGTGCATATCAAACAACTTTTATGTACTTGCTTTTAGACTAAATTCGGTCGGATAGGTGCTATATCTAACCGTGAATAGATTTCGTCCTTTCATCTTAATCGGATAATAAATGCGACCAGAATTTTGTTCACAAAAATACCTGTTCAGTGACATGCATAAATCGACTCAGAAAGTAATTATATGACGATCCTCAAAAGTAAGTATGGGTCTCTCAAACAGGGTATAAAAATCCACAGAAAAATGCCTCTTAAAGCATTTATTATTATTAAAATACCGAATATCGGGCGGCAAAGTTGTGTAGGGGCTACTTGTCAGAGTTGGCGGTGCCTATCGCTTACACGTTATACCAATTTCAATATATAAAAGCAAAAAGTCTTCAAAATCTTTCATTTTGAAATGTACTAAGGAAGATATTAGTAAATCCTTTGTATAATGGACCCACATCCATTTTTCTGTCCAAAAGTATTTCAACGTCTCCATATGTAAACCAAAAGTTACCTCAATATCAAATTTCAAGATCTAAACTCTCTTCCTTCACCCAACACCAAATTTAGTAACATTTAGTATTATTTGTACATGTTTCGGAAATGTGTACAATAATTTCCGAAACTACCTTCATATCTTAATTCCAGATATCAACAGAGACTTCAATATCAAATTAGAGGATTTCTGCTCTATTCCTTCACATAACACCAAAATAAGTACTATTTATTACTTTTTGAACAATTAGTACTTTTTGTACAATTGTAAACACATTTCCGAAACCACCTCCATATCTCAATTCCAGATCAAATTTGAGGATTCCAGCTCTATTCCTTCACCAAATATCCTAATTAGTACCACTTAGTACTCAGTGACATTTATAACAAATTAGAGAATTTCAGCTATATTCTCTAATCCAATAACAAATTTAGTACTATTTAGTAATTTTCAAACAATTATAGTACTCATTTCCAAAAACGTCTCCATATTTCAATTCCATATACCAACAGTGACATCTACATCAAATTTACGGATTTCAGCTCTCTTTTCACCCAACACCAAAATTAGTATTATTTATTACTTCTTGATCAATTATAGTACACATTTCCAAAACCACATCCATATACCATTTGTAATCTAAATATCAAATTTCTGAATCCCTTCACCAAATACCAAATTTAGTACCATTTAGTACAGGTTGCAAATTTTGGACACAAAAACACCTCCATATCTCAATGCCCGATACCAACAGAGACCTCAATATCAAGTTTGAGGATCCCGGCCCTTTCCCTTCTCCCAATACCAAAATTAGTACTTTTCGATCATTTATGATACGCATTACCAAAACCACCTCTATAACTTAACCACAGACGCCAACAGTAACATTTATATTAAATTTCAGGATATCAACTCTATTTTTTAACCCAATAAGAAATTTAGTACTATTTAGTAAATTTCGTACAATTATAGAACTCATTTCTAAAACCACCTCCATATCTCAATTCCAGATACCAGTAAATCAAATTTGACGATTTCAACTCAATCTCCACTCCCAATATCAAATTTAATACCACTTAGTACCAGTACGGAATTATACCAAATATAGTACACATTTCCAAAGCTATCACTTTATCACAAACCTACCTTAATACAACATTTCAAAATTTCACCTTTATCCGTTTACCCTAAACCAAACTTTTTCAAATTTAGTACGATTTAGATCAGTTCCCTAACTTAGTACACATTTTCAAAACCACCTTCATATATCAAACTTTCTTTCCAACCCTTAATTCATACAAAAAATTTCAAGTTTTAAGCTATATTCGTTGACATAATACCAAATGGTACCGTTTTTAGAAGTTTAGTAACATTTAGACCATTTCCAATAACGAAAGTTCGAATTTCCAATAACCCGTTAGTGCATCTATCCACTATCATTCACCATCAGAACTACAGCTCCATCGGTTCATCACAATTCCAATTTGTACCGAATTTAGTAACATTTAGTACATATTAATACGAATTGTAAAATCTTTCTATATAATCCAATCCTACACTCTCACAGTAATCCAATTCCAAATTTTAGGATTAGGACACAGTCCAATAGAAATCTTCTTTTCAAATTAAAGGCTTCAAACTCCATTGGTTCTTCTAAATTTTGAAATGTACCAACTTTAGTAACATTTAGTACTTTTCTTGCTCATAAGTAGAAATTTCGAAAACTTCCTCCATATCCCTTCTCTATACTCCACCAGTAAGTTAATTTCAAATTTCAGGATTCCAGCTGCATCTGTTCCTTCCAACTCAAACTGTACTAAAGTTAGTACCTTTTAGTACTTTTCGTATACATGAGTATACACTTTCAAAACTACCTCCTTACATCGACTCTACTCCTCAACCTTGATTCCCATTCCAAATTTCAAGTTTTTAGCTCTAACCGTTCACATGATACGAAATGGTGCCAAATGTAGTACTCTTCGTACTCTTATAGTGTGAATATCGAATAACTCCT
This sequence comes from Musca domestica, assembly GCF_030504385.1. Lineage (NCBI taxonomy): Eukaryota > Metazoa > Arthropoda > Insecta > Diptera > Muscidae > Musca > Musca domestica. The sequence goes on from NW_026712299.1 coordinate 9,555,566, forward strand.
TGGTATGTCTATCATGCCCTAGGTCAGTGACCCTCATTCCTAATTTAAGTGATCTCTACTAGTTCGTTAAATACAAAGAGTACCATATTTAGTACTTTTCGTACAGTTCTAGTATGTATTTTCCAAGACCAAGACACCTTTGAACCAAGGGTAACTCTCACCCAAAATTTCAAGATTCTAGCTTCAGACGTTTTGCCTGGACTTTGATGAATCCTTAAGTCAGTCAGTGAATTACTTTGCTCTTTTGTTAATATAGAAATGGTACCAAATATAGAACATTTCAGTACTTTTCGTACACTGATAATGAGAACACTTTTCAAAAACCCTTTGGTACATCCGTCAAACACTTCATCAGTGACCCTCATTCCAAATTTAAGATCTCTAGCTCTACTGGCTCGTCAAATACAAAGGGTACCATATTTTGTACCTTTTCGCACTGTTATTGTATGAATTTCCGAAAACCCCAACCTTATTTGGTATCTTCGGACCAAGAGTGACCCTCACGAAAAATTTTAAGATTCTAGCCTCATCAGTTTCATGTGGGCGTTGATGAATTGAAATTTCAAGATTCTAGCTTCAACCTTTTCGTCTAGGGGTTGATGAAGCATTAAGTCAGTCAGTCGGTTATATCAGTTCCACTTTTCAAAAAGATTTTTTTTTTAATTTTTAATTTCAAAAGAAGTCTGAAATTGGTTGTGAATTGACTAATGGCGTAAACGCTCATATGTTGTGGGTATATATCTCTCTCTCTCGCAAATTAACTGACATTTTCCATCTTCTCACATTTATGGTTAGCGTTTTAGGGTATACTTAACACCGTGCATTTCCGAATGCAGCACTTCTCGATAAGTGACCCATACAACATATTTCTACTTGGGTCATGATATTGTGGTTGATTGGCTGGTGGGGGGATTTTTGTTTACATTCCATTTTCTCTTCCTTCTCTCCTTTTTGCGCATGTCCACTTGTTATCCAATGCCGGTAAATTTCAGTTGGACTTTGTTTCTCAATATTACGCCAAAGTTGACTTTATTCCACAAATGTATGCTATTGTTGTTGTTTTAATGAGCAACATTGTATGTTGTTGGTGGTATCACAAACTAAACATACAAACTAAGCTTTCCTTAGAAATTACGCCACCAACGATTGAAAACGCATTGAAATTTGAACTATTTTCACACTGACCTTAGCGTGAAAGAAACATATTTCCCCCCACAATCCGGAGGATTATACGCTTTGCAGATGTGCAAACATATTTACAGATATTTTCTACATATATACAATTCCGCTGTTTATTTGTTGTTGTTTATACATAAGTCATTAATTTGCGCGCCTTGTTATTTTCCTGAGGTGGAATATGTAATGCCTTGCCTCAAAACCATACAAAAGAATTCGACAGGAATAGGTATTAGAGGCCATTGTGTTACGGGATGGGTTCGATGAATGACTGTCTGAAAGTCTCACGCTGCCCGAATGTTGTTCTGCGGTATTTTGACCCATTCCCGGCGAAGCGCTTGCTTGAGGTGATCGACACTTTGGTATTTTTTAGTGTCAACCTTGCTTTCCAAAATACTCCAGACACAATAGTCCAACGGATTGGTATCCGGAGATTTTGGTGGTCATCGTGCGCTGGAAATAAAGCGAGGAACCTTGCGTGCCCAAGGCTTTAATACACCCTTCAGAATATTTCCGCGATAATATTCGGCATTTATTCTGATGCCACGAGCTGAGAGCGACAATCGGCTGTTATGGCGGCTCACACCATCACTATGGCCGGCGCTTGAGTTCTGGTGACCAACCGAAGGTGCACATTTTCAGCTGACCCCTTTGGCAAGTAAACACGAAAATTTTGTTTGTTTACAAACTGCTGGACAACGAATGTTTTCTCATCGGAGATCAAAGAAAACCAATTTCGACAGTTCACCACTTTCGGTCAAGCGAAACAACTCTTTAGCTCTTTTGAGTCTATTTTCTTTCGGTTGCGGTGTAAGTTCTTGCACTTTTTGGAATTTCAATAGTTTTACCTCGAGCTCATTTTTCAATATTTTTCGAATGGAATATTGCGATATGTTCAGCTCACGAGGCATTTTTCGGCCACTGCGACGCGGGTTTCGATCAAGTCGCTTCTTTACTTTTCGAACCCATTTCTGCTGATGTTGCTGTTTTTTTCCGTCCACTTCCTTGACGTCGGGCTACGCTACCAGCATCACGGTAACGAGACATAAACGATTTATTCACATTTAAATGCTGAAGTGCTCTAACGATAGCCACTTGTGGTTTTCCAGCCAAATATAAAGAAATCACACTATCACGCTTGAATTCCATCGCAAAAAACTTTTTTCTGGAAAATTCTTACCAAAATGCTTTTGTACGCTTGTAAACAATATAATGGGCTGTCACTGGAATAATTTTAACAGCTGTCAGAAGAGTGGCTTAGAAATGACAGCAGTCTGAAGTTGGTTGCATTTTTTTAATCCCACCCTGTTCATGTAGTGGTAACAATTTTTGTGATACGAAGAAGCAGGACCCATCTTATGATAATATTGCTCCACAAAAAAATATTTAATTTTCAAGATTTGGTAAATTTTCAGATTTAAGTTATCACGAAGAAACAAGCTTTAATTCTTAGTAGACGGTTTATAAGGAACTTGTCTTAGCCCAAAACTTCACTATCAATAAACGTTTCGAAATTGATATTCTAGGCGACAATAGAGTTCCATTAACAAATCCCTACACTGTCTGCCCGATTATTTCACTTGATATAGTCCCGATAAATACAGGTGCCAGACATATTTTCCTGTTCTTGAAAATTTGTATGCTCATTTTCCCTACATATATTCCCATAGCTATCAGTGTTAGGAAACATTTCACATGTGACCATCGACTAAATGTGTTCTTTACCCACTTAACACACGCAGTATGTGTGATTGTAGTATTTGCTGTGGAATAACAGCTGCAACAATTCACAATAACAGTTGTTAGTGCATAAAACTAGGTCAGCCTTAAGGTATGCTTTAAATGCCAATGAATGTAACAATGGAAGTGTTGTCAATTACAATCGTTGCAAAAGTGTTTATAAATTATAAATAAGCAACATATAGCAAATAAAATCAGTAAAGAAAGTCTTAAAGTCGGGCGGGGTCGACTTTATGATACCCTACACCCCTTTGCATATTGAAAATCATACTAAAAAAGTACGGAAAGTGCTAAAAGGTACTAAATATGGTATCCTTTGTATATGACGGACTAGTAGAGCTAGCACTTCAAGTTTCTTAAATTTCGAATGAGAGTCACTAATGGAGTGTACGATGAATATACCAAAACGTTTATGAAATTTCGCACAAGAGTATGAAAAGTACTACATGTGGTACCATTTCGTATCATGTGAAGGGTTAGAACTAAAAATTTGAAATTTGGAATGGTAATCAAGATTGAGGAGTAGAGTCGATGTAAGGTTGTAGGTTTGACAGTTTGTACTCATGTATACGAAAAGTACTAAACCGTACTAAATTTAGTACAATTTGAATTTGGAGGAATGGAAGGAGCTGGAATCCTAAAATTTGAACTTAACATTATTGACGAATTGTAGAATTGGGATATGGGGGAAGTTTTCGAAATTTGTTCTTATGTGCACGAAAAGTACTAAATAGTACTATATTTTAAAAAAATCGATTTGGGCGAACCGTTAGAGCTGGAATTCTGAAGTTTGGTAATAAGATTACTATTGCATTCTAGTACTGAGGAATGCAGGTAGTATTGCAAATTCGTACTTATGTGTACAACATGCTACTGAATTTGGTTCATTTTTAATTTTGAGGGAACCGTTAGGCCTGGTATTCTGAAATTTAGAATTACGATTTCTATTGAATAGAGTGATGTAGGTAGTTGTGGGACTTTGTTCATATGAGTACTAACTGGTACTAAATTTGGCACAATTTGAATTTGGGCGAACGGAGTGTAGTTCTGGGGTATGTTGAAAGTTCCGGAAATTCGTATATATGTGCACTAAAATGTATTAAATTTGGTATAATTTTACCGAACCGATGGGGGTGGAATCCTGAATTTTGGACTTAAGATTATTGTTGTAGTGTAGGAGAGGGGTATGTGGGAAATTATGGAAGTGAGTACTTAATTGTACTGCATGGTTCTAAATTTACCAAAATAAATGAGAATCTTGAAATTTTGTACCAGGGTCAGTTTTGATTCGTGTAATACTGCTGGGTTTTTGGAAATTCGTTCTAAAAAGGTACGAAAAGTACTAAAAATTGCATTGCATGGACAAACGGAATGAACTAGAATAAAAATTTTGAAATTTTTTTGGAAATGTTAAGGTTAGGAAAAATTCTGAAATGATGAAGGTGGAATTTTGAAATATAGTATTGGGGTCGTTGTTGGTGATAAGCTTGTGCACGAAGAGTACTAAATAGTGCTATATTTGGTACAATTAGGTATTTCGTGAATGGATAATGCTTGAAATTTAAAACTTGGTATTAGGGTCGCTGTTTATGTGAAGCCTTGGCATATGGAGTTGGTTTCGGAAATGTGTACTACAATTTTTTAAAGGTACTAAGTGGTACTACTTCCGGAATTAGGTGAAGGGATAGAGCTGAAATTTTATGTTGACGTCAATGTTGACGTCAATGATTAAGATATGGAGGTGGTTTTCGAAATGTGTACAATAATTGTTCGAAAAATAAGGAATGATACTCATTGTGGGCATTGTGTAAAGGGATTGATATTGAGGCTTTTTTTTTTGCAACTAAAATTAAGACATGGAGCTGGTCTTGGAAATATGAGATTATGTATTTGAGATTTACCTGTGGCTTGGAAATTCGTCCTAAATTTGGTATTCGGTGAAAAAATAGAACTGGGAACTCGAAATTTATATTGAGGTCCGAGTTGGTACCTGGGATTGAGATATGATGGTGGTTTTGGAAATGTGCTTTATATATTTACGAAAAGTACTAAATTTGGCATTGGATGAAGGAATAGAGCTGAAATCCTCAATTTGATATGGACGTCACAGTCCACGGTCCTGTATTTGTACGAAAAATACTAAATGGTACTACTCAAATATAATATTGAGGTCTCTGTTGGTTTCTGGAATTGAGATATGGAAGTAGTTTTGAAAATGTGTACTATAATTATACGAAAAGTACTGAAAGGTGCTATATTATTAACTGAGTGAATTTATAGAGCTCGAATACCGAAATTTTATATTGAGGTATATCTCTTGGTATCTGATGTTGAGATATGGAGGTGGTTTTGGAAATATATATTATAGTTGTACTAAATGGTACTAAATTTTGGCAACGTGGGAAATTACAGAGCTGAAATCCTCTTTTTGCATTCTAAGGCGTCTGTTGGTATCTGGGATTGAAATATGGAATTGGTTTTGGAAATGCATACAATAATTGTACGAAAAATACTAAGTGGAACAAACTTGGGTATTCGGTGAAAGGATAGAACTGGAATCCCGGAATTTGATATTGAGGTCTCTGTTGTTCAAAAAGTCTACTATAATTGTTGAAAAAGTACTAAATTGAGATATAGACATGGTTTTGGAAATGTGTACTATAAATGTACTAAATGGTACTAAATTTGGCATTATATGAAGGGATAAGGCTGGAATCCCGAAATTTGATATTTAGGTCTCTGTTGGTATCTGGAATTGAGATATGGAGATGGTTTGGCAAATTTGTTGTTCGAAAATTATTTAATGCTACTAACTTTGGATCACTGTTGGTGTCAAGGATGAAGAGACGTAGATTGTTTTCGATATGAGTACTAAATGTTACAAAATTTGGTATTAAGTGAATTTATAGAGCTAAAATTCCGAAATTTTTATATTTAAATTCAAATTTAAATGAATTGTAAACAAGTAAGCAAAGGCTACAGTCGAGCGGGGCCGACCGTTGAATACCCTACAACACTATAATAAACGATACAGTTTATATATGCGAGATACTCGAAAGAATTCCACAAGATATTGTGACAAATAATAAAAGAAAACCATCAGGTTTCGTTCTCTAATTTTCGAATAATAGCAACTTAAAATAATTTGCTCATTTCCAATTTATTTGTAGATGTTGCACGTAAATGGTCTTCCTAGATCTGGAACCAATATTTTCCAAAGACCTATAATCCCTCAGACGTGGCAAAAGATTAACATTTATTATTGGTTTTTGCCTGAAACGCAACGAAATCAGCGTTAACGAAATAGTCAGAAGTGCGTCTTTCCTGTATTCTCCAAAAAGTCACCGGAATGGACATTTTCGTATTTTGTCTACAAAAGTTGGCAAACTATTTCACACATTGAATATTTTTGGGATGTCCATCCAAAACTGCTTGGCTTTTGCAATGTCTGGTAACCCCCATCCAAATGTGCGTGAGTATCGGGCAATAATTACAACCTGTTGACAAATTTTGCAGTTTTTTGGTCCATTTCAACCCCTAAATATATGGCGATCATCTCCAAAAAGAGTAGGCTTCTATTCTGACCCTCATCTTATCCCCATGCAAAATTTCGTTAGGATCTGGCCATAAATGCGATATGTATATGATATCCTGATATCCTAACTACTTAGTTTTGTTAGCTGTAGAAATATTACCAAATGTTTAATTCAAAATGAAAATATACCAAAAAATATGACAAAATTGAAAAAATATGAGAAAATTTTACAAAACCAATATTTTCATCTTTAGAGAGATATTTTTATGCGATTTTTTAAACGTTTCTTCTTTCCTGCCAAGAGGCCATTCTGAATTAATGAGAACTGTCGAAATCAGTTCAGCCGTTCTCGACATATGAGATCTTTCAAGCATATCCTCTTTGATAGACATATATATCGCACATATTTTGCTATATATCCGATTTGATGGATGTTAACATCAATGTAAAGATCAGAAGTAACCTTGTCATGGCCTTGTGATTTAGCCTCAACCCTACTAAACCCCACCTGCATTCTAAATTTCGTGAAGATCGGGCCATAATTGCGACCTGTAGAGTGATTACAAATTAACATGGACAGACGGACAGACGGACGGACGGACATACATAGCTAGATCGACTCAGCTCGGCGAGCTAGGAAGATCCATATATACTTTCCTATGTGGGAAACCAATATTTCGAGGTGTTACATAATTTCTGGCCCAATCAAACTTATAATACTCCCAACACATAGTGTTGTAGGGTATAAAAACAGGCACTGAGAATAGGAAATTAGCTGATCTATTTTAAATATTTTTTGGAAGCTATGTTTTGGACCATCAACATTTAGAAACAATATAGCAGCAACAGGCAAACGGATGTACACCCTAGGGTAGATCGATTCAGTTCATTATACTACCTTTACTTACCTTCTCCTCATATTTCCCCACTTCATCAAATCAAGATTCCGCACAAAATGTTTTATATAACTTTTTTTTTGTTTGATTTGTTTTATTTATTTATGAATTGTTATTGGTTGTGATGTTTGAGTTTTAGAATATTGTTTTAATATTTTCTTTTGTTTTTTGTTTTGGTTTATAATTGTTGGTTTTTCATTTCATGTTCCTTTTTTTGTTTTATTTAAAAGCTAAATAACTTATAATAAATACTTAAATTAATAAATGGATTTGTGAAATCTATATTTCGATTTAAATTTATATATACTATTGTTTGTTTTTCTTTTTTTGTGTAAATGTGTTTCTGCATTTTTATATATATGTTGTTGTTGTATATGTATAACTATTATAATGAATATTATATTAAGAATAGTTTTTAAAAAAATCTTTATTTCACAGAATAAAAAAAGAATTAAAAAATAGTTGTAAAAAATTGAACTAACTCACACCGAAAAAAGTATATTTTTTATTAAGAACACAAACTGAAAATGTATTTTGTTTAATATCAATTTCGAATTTTCTATCAAAGATGGTAATATTGTTTAAATTTCAAAAATTGTATAATTAAATTAAGAAATCTGGTGGGATTGAGTGAAACACTTTAATATATTTTAAATGATACGGAGTATATTGAAATTATTTATTTTTCAAGCATTTCAAGTCAATGGGCTTGCAGATGTTAGAGAATGTGTGTTTGTTAAAAAGAAGCCACTTTACCCAACAAATTCTACATGGGTTATTGCATCTTGTAATGCTGTCTCTAATAACTTTCTTAGATTAAATAAAACATTTTAAATTTTCCTTTTTTCTCATTAACATTCCCTGCCACTCTTGGGAAAACCTGACAATCTTGACTCTCTTTCCGAACTTTGTGTCGGCTAAATTTTGCAATCTAAATTTCCAATCTATGCTTGGTACTGAGGGATTTTCCTTGATAGGAAAGCAAAATGTTAAAATCATGAATAAATTTTAAATCTTATAGCCACCACAAGATCCATTTTCCACACCACTCCGACTCCAACTACGAAAATAAAATATTATTAATTTCGGTATAAGAATTTCTTTCTCACACTGTGGCCCCATGACATAAAATAACGGCTAAATCGGTTAAAAGGTGTTACTAGGGTTTCTAATCAAAGGTACCCTTTTGGGTAATGTTTCAAATTTCAAGATTTTGTGAGGGTGTAAAATTGTGCCCCAATTCAGCATTAGCAGTAGTTTTGGACATCGGCTATAGAAGACATACGTTTTGAGAATGTTTCTAAGGTGATTTGAAAGCCTCTCGGATTGTCGTAGAAAGTTCGTTTTATATATTCGATATATTCAATCTTATTAAAAGTGTTGACCTTTGAGGAGGAGGTACTAAAAGGTGTGAGCCGTTATATCCCATTTTCACACCCTATCTTGTAATGGTTAAAATATTGGGATGTGTGAAATTTAAAGAGAATCTGATGCATGTTTCACATATTATGAGCGTTTTAGATATTCCGAATGTTGACCCTTTGTGGGGAGGTATTCAAAGGACTGGTCCGATATATCCCATTTACACATCAGATCTTGCTTTGGTAGAAATATTTGGATGTGCGATGTTTGAAAACAATCGAATGCTTATTTCGCATTTGGTTATTCCAAATGTTGACCCTTTGTGGGGTCGGCTATGCTCCATCTTTGCACCAGATTTTGTAATTGTAAAAATATTGGCATGTGCGAAATTTGAAGAGAATCTGCAGTATATTTCGCATTTTAGATATTCCAAATTTGGACCCTTTGTGGGGGAGGTACTAGAAGAAGTAGTCAGATCTTGTTCATTCTCGCACCCAAACTTGCTGTAACGCAAATATCACGATTTGCTAAAAATACGGTGAATTATTTTCTATGAAAATTTTGTCCTTTTGCGGAGGGGGGGGGGGGGGGGGGGGGGACTCGATCTAAGTTTGACAAAAATATTACGATGTACTAAGATTGGACCAAATCAGCCACCCAGAAAGAGAGACGGACATTGCTAGATCGACTCCAAATGTCCCGAAACGGAATTGGACCAAAGAGAGCTAGGGTCTAAAACCGTTATTTCGACTAGACACGCTTTGGGCGTATTAAAGGATATATACCATCTCTAGCCATATGGCTGAGGGTATAAAAAATAATAAATAGAATATTACTACTCAGAGATTGAGTCGACTTATTTTTCTCGACTCAGACTTCATCCAAATTTTTCGACAAATCAGCATGATTTTCTTGACCTATAGTCGCTACAAGTTGTAAAATAAAAGTCTGAGTAGTGAATAAAAGATTGTGGTTTTGGGTCAAAAGATTATGGTGTTCAATCACAGTTATTTAAATTTATCCTAACACATTTTTACATAACTGAAAAATATTAGAACGCGAATATTCAAATTTTAAGATACAAATGCTGAAATCCATTTGTCTATGGTTCGGAACCAAAAGGATTTCCGTGATGTTGTGCCAATGTGAAAAATTTTGAAAAGTAATACTTCGGCCTATTGTTGGCTAGCACTTCAAAACTAGTAAAAATTGATAACAAATCGAATTCTAGAGAGATTCTCAAAAAAACTTTTTGAAATTTTTTTACACCAGCGAAGTCGACTAGAAATCCGTAAAAAATATACTTTTATATTGCCAATTCATTCCAACTACGATCATCATTAAATACGCATTACAGACTAATATATAAAGCTATATCTTTATCTGAATCGATTTCCATGAAATTTGACGAATGCATTTTTTTCTGATGCAGGTGACCTCTCGTAACAATTATGAGTGCTATAGAGTGAATATTATAACATTCAGATGGATTAAATATAAAATCGTTTGAGACATATAAACGTTTGTTGAAAGAGTTTATTCTAGTCGGAACTTGATCGTATGAAACAAAATTAAACCCAATTGGTCGAACGTAGTGCGTGTGTGTCTCGGAGCTATACCTAAATCTGTACTGTCTTCGACAACATTTTACAAAGGCATTTCTATGCTGCATATGATATTTTGTGTCAAATATCATTGTTATAGAAAACATATTTCAACTTTGAGGAGCTTTTAAATCAAGTCGGATTATACACATATATCAGAGCTATAGCAATATTTGAACCTATTTTTACCAAATTTGGTAGACTTGCTTCTAGGCTGAATTCAGTCGTATGAGCAAAATCCATCCTACTTGGGCTAATATAATACATTCACTGCACAATACATGTGGAGTCGGATGAAGATATAGATAACGTTCGCCTAGTCCAAGAAATACGATTTTACACAGATCAGCGAAAGGATTTATCTATTTTGTATCATTTTGCCAGTTACAAAGAAATTAACAAAGCCTGTAGCACAATGTGGCTAATTGTATACGAAGTATATGCTGTGCCAGTGTAGATAATTTTCAGCAGGAATATTTGAGAACTTCTGAGGTCTCAAACTTCTACTTCCAGAGGAATATTCAAATATTAAACATTTTTGCCCTGTGATTTTCTACTCATTTGAGGTTTTGTCCAGGACCTTAAAACATATAATATTTTTAGTTTATGCTGTTGGAATTTCATGCTGAGAAATTCAAAATGCCGAAAACAATAGATGCAGTTATACAGAGGCTCACAAAATCATGGACCTATATTCAACATTTTTTACAAGGACTCAGATTAAGAATCCAAAATGTCTAATTACATTTGGAGCGAATAGAAAATTGGACTGGAAAAACGTTGTGGTGTTTCAAATGGAAATGCAAAAAATATTAACAACTTTTAAAGTTTAAAAGGCGCCGTACCATATGAATGGGTGGATACTTTAAAATGTGGAGCCAGTTGGAATGGTTTTAAATGTCCCTTAGATCTCAATACACAATTCGATATGTAATTCTTTCTTCACGAGGAACCCTTATTTTAAAGTTTCAACAAGTAACTTTGATCTGAACTTTTATTTCGCCCCTCCATTTGGAAAGTAGCATTTTTAAAATATATTTCTAAAAATGAATTGGTCCTACATTTGTGCGGTATGTTATTTTTAAAAACAAATTTTGAAAAATTCTCTTAAAAAATGTAGCTAGGATCATCGAAATACCAAATATCAAGAGGTCAATATGAAAACGTGGACTTACTTGTATAGACAATTTTCTAGCAGAGAGCCATTGCAAACTTCAAATCCCAAGTTTGAAACACTTTTATAGAAAAATTTTCTTCAATCATTAAACTAATGAATCTTTGGAGGATCATTTTATATAACTTTTATCAACAAAATTCTGGATATCGGTAAGTACCATTTTATGAGGTCTATACCACATTTAAGTAACATTTAATCGCCACATACGACACGGGCCGACATTGAATAGAATTTTATGCTTGTCCACAATATATACTTTGTGGAGTCTTAAATATTTGTTTCGAGGATTTAAAAATGCAATGACAAATTTAAGATACCCTCAATAGAATGCGTAAAGAAATCCTCTGGTCTGAAAAGACCACCTTTTCATTAAACAAACTGGAGAAAATTACAAATTTTGAGTGAACATTTTAAAACCCTAAATGTTAGCACCTATAGGTACTCAAAAAAAAAAAAAAAAATAAAATTAGTTTTATATTCAAGAACCTGAATTGCGAAAAAGGGCGTATTGATTCCAAAATATTTTTTTCAAATTTTAATATTTATTGAAACTACTTTAAAAAGTGGGCATACTTTAAAAATTAGACATTCTATTGGAACTATGTATACACATAGGAATAATAAGGGTCTACGACTTCATATGTATTACAACCACATTGGTACTTTGTTTTCAAAATTACGGAAAATACATGATATCAAAACACTGATAAATTTGGGAAATTTTTAAATTTTAATTCATGAAGAATCACATTTTTAACGATAGTGCTCTGGGAACTATAACACACAGTGGAAAACTTAATGAAAGAAGTTCTTAGATCTATATGACTCATTCACATAATATTCTGGGACCCCAGATGCTAGATTCTTTTTCCATAAACACATGATATGAAAATATTTTCTTTAGAACATATCTCATTTAACAATTCTTTCCTTCACATCTTTTTTCAATCACATTTGTACAAAACCCAAATAAAGCCACATATTTCTACTAGAGTGGCATTTCAAGTAGCTTCTTTACAATTTTCATCAACTTTAATGTGAAAACAATAATTTCATCTGTCATTAACAAAATAATCTCTTCATTTTCAATGTTGTATTTATTATTTTAAATATCAATATATATATTAAAACTGTATCACTCAAGACCAGTAGACATTTTGTTTGTTTGTTTTCTATTTCTCCGAAAAATTTACCTAAAATTATAAACTACTTACACACAAAGAATATGTATAATGTATCAAAATTCACACAGAGTTCATAAAAAAAAGAATATTTTTCTAATACAATTGAAAATAATAAAAAAAAATTAAACACATAAACATGTAAACTTTGTTTTTTAAAATAATGCCACAGCTTCCATTGAACAGAGAAAAAAAAACTTAAATTGAAAATTCAATTTATGCAAAAAAAGAAATATGTATATAAACATCACAATAAATATAATACAATAATATTAATTCTAGTTTATATATAATAGCATACGAGTATGGTAATTTCAAGAATATTGCGGAATAAAAATTACAAAAAAAAAAAGAGTTAAGAATAGAAAATACAAAAAAACGTATATATAATATCGAAAATAGAATAAACTATTTTTTGTTGTTGTTGTTTTATATATATAAATATGTTTTCAATATTTTTCATCATATATATATTTATATAAAAAAACACATTACATATCACACCATATTGAGAATAAAAATGTTTGTTTGTTTTGTTTGTCTGTCTCATTGCTAATACTAAATATATGTAGGTATGTATGTATGTATGCATGTTGGTTTGTCTGTCTGTCTGTATGTAGTATAGGCCTACAGAAGTCGTTTACAGAAGAAATATATGTAAGTAACATTTCTTTTTCTCAGTATGACTGACTGACTGACTGACTGCCCGACTGGCTCTATGAAATTCTACGCGCGTTCGTACACACACACACTGAAAAAATCCTAAACCTAATACTATATCATGTGGTGTTCAACTAACTTCTAACTTCTGCTATTTTCTTAATGTTTTTTGCTTGATTTTTATCCGGGATTATATAGTTGGTTGATCTGCTCGCCAGCTCGCTCGATCGCATGCATGCACTACGTTACGTCTACGTTTAACGTATCATGTGTAACTTCCAACGCAGCACAAAATAGGCTATAATTCTCAAAGCAATAAATATGCCAATCAACGCCACAGCATCAATCCAATACTCTGCTTTGTCCATGGACATCTCCTCCAAGAATTTCTTCGGACTACGGAAGTGACAGTACATGGCATCACACTGCAGTTTGGCCCGATCCATGCCATAAATCGATACCATGGCTCCTAAAAAGAGGGGTTTTAATTAAATTTCCTCGAAAATAATATCTAGTAGATACTTACCCTCAAATCCATAGCGCACATAACTGACATAGGTCACCCACTGCAAATAGCCCGGTATTGTATCAAAGTTCACAAAGAAACCCGAAAACAATATGGTCGGTATAGTGGTAACAGGCCCCAGAAAAACACCAGCTTCTATATTCATGCCAGCACCAATGAGCAAACCCAACGATTGGGCCACCAGCGATGTCAGCACACATATTACCACAAACATTGTCACCCGCTGCGGTTCCATGGGCTGGGATGTTAGATAATACACTACGATGACATAAACGCTAGAGAAGATAATCTGCAAGATAAAGGAATGAAAAAAAAGAGAATTAATTAAGGCAAGTAAAAAAACAGTTAAGTTCGGCCGGGCCGAAATTTTTATACTCTACACCATTCTGAGGGAATTTGAAAATTTTCAAAAAAAAAAAAAAAAAAAAAAAAAAATACGCCGAAAAATACCGCTCAAATGAAAACCTTTATATGGAAGCTATACAAAGACGTAGTTCTACATTATTTTTATACCTTACATCATAAGGTGGTCAGGGTATTATGTCTTTGTGCATTTGTTTGTAACAGGCAAAAGGAAACGAGATAGACCCATATTTCCTTTTGATGATCTGCATAGAATCACTTTCTGAGTTGATTTATGCATGTCAGTCCGTCCGTCCGTTTGTGAACAAAATACAGGTCGCATTTATTATCCGATTGAGATGAAATTTTGCAAACAACATTTGTTTGGCCCAAGGACGAACCCTATTGAAATTGGAGATAATCGGTAAAAAATTAGATATAGCTCCCATATATATCTTCGTCCGATTTGCCTTTTATTGTGCACCAAACGTGTAATATCAGCCCGAATAGTATGGAATTTTGCACATACAACCAAATTAGGCCTGAAAATAAGTATGCCAAATTTTATCGAAATCGGTTCAGATATAGCTATAGTTCCCATATATATTGTTCATCCGATTTGTTATTTTTGTCCTCCGCAGCCGTAATATGCACTCTGTAACAACAATATTTGGGGAAATATATCAAATGCAGCTCAGAAATAATTTTGCTAAATTTTATCGAGATCGGTTCAGATTTGGATATAGCTCCCATATATAACTTCGTCCGATTTACCATTTATTGTGCACCAAACGTCTAATATTTGTCCAAATGGAATGGAATTTGGCACATACGACCGAATTTAGTCTAGAAGGTAGTATGCCAAATTTGGTGAAGATCGGTTCAGATATAGTTATAGCTCCCATATATATTGTTCATCCGATTTATTGTATTTGTTACCCACAGCCGTAATATGCACTCCGTAACAACGATATTCAGGGAAATATATCAAATACAACTCAGAAATATCTTTGCCAAATTTTATCAAGATCGGTTCAGATTTGGATATAGTTCCCATATATATTTTTATCCGATTTCAAATTAATTTCGCATCAAATGGGCAATACAATTCCGAATTTAAAAGATACAAATGCTTCGGCATATTTAGTCCTTTGAACTTTAAATTAGAATTATAATCATAGCGTGTATGATTGAATTCTCCCATAAAAACTTTTAATTATTAAGTGGAGCTCAACTAAATTAGCAAAGTGGTGTAGGGTATTATAAAATCGGCCCCGCCTGACTTTAGGACTTTCTTTACTGGTTTTTTTTTGTCATTGGTTCCGAACTTGAAATACGAAATTTGAAACAGTTCTGGTAAATAATGTCGCTAATATCATCAAAATACAGAATAAAAGGAGCTACGATTTTATGGCGGCTATAGAAGGTTCAGACAATTTTCTGTCTTAGGCTGTAGTATCCATTACGAACTTCATATACGAATTTTCAAACAATTCCGGTGAATAATGTCGCTAAAATCATCAAAATACCGAATATCGGGAGGAACCGTTATATGAGGCCTATATACTATGGTGAAGGGTATAAAAATAATACATATCTGAATAAAGGCTATTGGAGGTGTAAAGTTTTGGAAGTTTCAAGAATATTTGTAAAGGACTATAGGACGGACTTTTTAACGACGGATATATTAGGAATACTTGTTAAAATAACAAAATGTTTCAAAATTTTTGGATTTTTTTACAGATTGTCACAATTTTTGGATTTTTGAGAAGATTTTTCAAGGACAATTGATTTTTTAATTAGTTTCTAAAATGTGAAGATTTTAAGAATAATGGTTTGAGCACTTTGGGAGCTTCCATACTTCGAGGATTTCTTTAGGAATATTATTTCAATAACTATTTTAGCTTTAAAGAGTGAAGCTTTAGAAATATTTTGAAATGTGGATTTTTTATAAGAAAACCTAGGACGTGGATTTTAGGACCATGCTTAAGAACTACAAACATTTATATTTTAAAAAATATTATTTCAAAAATCAGCAGACCTACAAATTCAATTTTTTAAAATCCTTTTTAACCTATAAACTTGGATTTTTATTTTTAGGAATAATTTCCACAGACTAGACTGGACCTGGACTTAAAAAGGTCTATCTGAAGTATGAATTGTGGATTTTTCAAAATATTTTTTAAGGACTATCTTTTATATGACGCGTGGATTTTAAAAATATTTTTCTAGTCTGAGTTGGAATTTTTTAAAAGTATTTTATTTTAAAGAAAATTTGAATGTAGACAGGACTATCTAAAAAGTGAGTATTTTAACTTATTTTTAATGGCTACTGTAGGTCTGGAAGTGGACTTTTTAAGTCAATTTTTCAAGGACTGTACGAGCTATAAATTGTAGTTTTTTTTTTTTCTTGAATATATCTTTGTGTACTTTCAGAACCCTGAAACATGGATTTTGAAATTTATTTTTTAACGACTATCAGAGAAGGATTTCTAATGAATAACATTTTTAGAACTGTCCGAAATGTGGGCTCTTTTTCTGGGACAACGTGGATTTTTAAAAATATTTTGAAGGACTGTCTGAAATCTGAAGCGTTGCTGCAAACGTGGATTTTCTTAAAAAAGTTTAATTACTATTAGAGTCTGAAAAGTGGAACTTATAAGAATATTTTTCAATGGCTATCCGAGCTATGAAATGCAGATTTTCCACAACCCTGAACGTGATTTTTTAACAAGTTTTAGAACTCTGAAACATAGATTTTTTTCAAATATTTTTTAAGCATTATCTGAAATCAGCATTTTTGAAAATATTTATATACATGGATTTTTAAGACTATCAGAACTCTAAAACGTGAACTTTTTAACACATTTTGAAACGTCAACTTTGAGAAATATTTTTTAAGAACTATCAGAGCTCTGTAATTTTATTATTTATAGACATTTGAGGTAAATCGTGGATTTTAAAAAAGATTTTTCTAGAAGTATCAGAGTTCTGAAATGTTATTTTTTAAGATTTTTTAGGGATTATCAGAGTTAAAACTTGGACTTTTTAAAATATTTTTTTCAGAAACAACATAGCCTCAAAAAGAATAATTCTAGGTCTATCCGACTATTGAATAGTGAATTTTTAAGACTATTTTTAGAATATTTTCTAGGAATATTTTTGGGGACTAACTGAGTACTAAAACTCGGGCTTTGAAGAATATTTTTCAAGGACAATCAGAGCAATGATGCGTGTATTTCTTAAGAATAGTTGTGAAAGATTTAAGAGCTCGAAAACATTTTAATAATTTTTCAAAGCCTATAAAAGTTTTGAAACCCACGTTTTTTTTTTATCATTTTTCAAGGACTTTCACAGCTTGGGATTGATATTGAAAATATTTTTTGAGGGCCAGAAATATTAAAATAAGTGATTATTTTAAGTACAGTCGTCAAAGACTATATGAGCTATGAAGTGTGGTTTTTCAGAATATTATTAAGGAGCTGAGCTCTGATTTTTTTTAATATTTTCAAGGAAGAATTTAAGAATGGATTTCTTCAGACAAAAGATTATCTGAGTTTTAAAGAATATTCAAGAGGCTATAAAATCTCTGAAACTGAGATTTTTATGTTGCTCTGAGCTCTGAATTTTAATTTTTCAATGGTATTTTGTTATTGTGGTGGTCAGGCTTAATCCCATTATTGTTGTTTTTTAAATAAAAAAAGGGTTTGTTTAAGAATGGATTTCTTCAGAAAAAATATTATCTGAGTTTTAAAAAATATTCAAGAGGCTATAAAATATCTGAAACTGGGATTTTTACGTTGCTCAGAGCTCTGAATTTTAATTTTTCAATGGTATTTTGTTTTTGCAAAGTGTTTAGGCATAATTCCATTATTGTTGTTCTTAAAAAAACAACGTTTGTTTATTAGTGGAGAACGATTGTAATTTTTATCAGGGTTAAGGCAGGGGATACCTAGGTTTCAGAAAGAGGCACCAGTCTTTATCAGTTCCCTTGTTTTTTGTCTGGGGCATATTTACATGTTCTTTATCATACATTTCTTATGATTTCTTATGAAAGTCTATATTTTCCAAAACTCCTAGTGAATATTTGAGGCCAAAACTATTTTTTTTTAATCATTTGTTTAGAACTACGTACGTTATAATTCTGGAATTTTTAAGAGCATATCTGAGCTACAGAACATATATCAGAATTTTTAAGATTTTTTTTTGTGAAGACATATGTGAGTCTTTATTCGGAATTTTTTATAAAATGTGTTTCTGGAGACCTATGTGAGTTACAACCCTAAACATTTTTAAAACTAATCGGAGGTATAATCCAAAAATTTAAAGATTAGTTTTGAAGGCATATTGGAGCTTCAGTCTTAATTTTTTTACAGACATTGAAGTCCTAACTGAGTTAAAAACTTTTAATATTAAGGCTTTTTAGTAACCTATCTGAGCTGCAGTACTGAAATTTTTGGAGTATAATTGAGCCTCAATCTCAGGGGTATTGAAATAATGTGGAATGTATAACGAAATCCCTATTTTCGGATTTTTAAGGGCTATCTACGACACAATCCTTAAGGCCTATCTTAAGGCCTACAGGAATTTTAAGAGGATATTTCTAATCAAACATCTACAATTCTGAATTTTTGTCGATCAAATTTTTTTTAATTATTTTTAAATTTTTATTTCATTTATTTTTGAGATATGTATTTTTTGGATTTTAAAAAAATATTTTAAATGGTATCATAACTCAAGTTGATCCGAGTATTCTGAAACTATTTTAAGGTCATTTTCATAATTTCTTTTCTTACCTGAAATGGTAGATCAGCCATTGTTTTAGCAAAATAAAAAGCCTTAAGTGAATACCAATAATTTAAATGCTCTCGTACAAACACCGACATTTCTGTGGGGACTGCAAGAAAAACATGTAAAATTAATACAATTTCCAATTCAAATAACACACCCTCCTCTCTCTTCCCTCTTCACTTACATGTCAATATTGTGGGCATCATTGCTGTAAACATGGTAAATAGTGTGGTAAAAAATATACAACCAGCATTACTCATCACCTTGGAGGCCTCGTTGCCGACATCGTAATAGATCATGCCAATAATGGCACCAACAATAATGTGCGACGCCAGCCGCATATGGGTCAGCATGCGATCGCGCATAATTGTGACAAAGGAACGTTTGAGCAATATCCAAAATTGGGCCCAACCACTGGTGGGAAAGCCGGATTTGTTCGGCATAGCAATAACACTTTCGTGTGAGTCCAGCAGTGAGGTGGTACAGCCGGCACCGGAGTTACCATTGCCGCCACCACCACCACTACCGCCTCCCCCAGCACCATTGCCATTCGAGCCAGTCACATTGGTGGTGGCATTGGTACTCTGGCCACCCTTGGAACTGTAGCTACAACTATCTTCACCCGTGTGATCGCCACTATTGCGTGTTGGCATATTGTTGACCGAACAATCGGATTGCTGACTCTCTTGGGTTTCTAGTTTCGGTGGTTTCAGGATGCTCGATGAGTTCAGTTCCAATTCGGCCGCTGATGATGGTTCATCCAGTTTGGATTTTTCATCGGCCAACACTACAGTGGTGGTATTTGCAACAACGCCCGAATTGCCGACATTGGCCGCCGAGCCATTGCCCTTGGCAATGTCATTGGTAATGTCCTTGCTTATATCGAGGCCATAGTTCTTTTGGCTATACTTCTTGCAGACACCACTCTTGACCGCTGCCACCAGTTTCGGTACACACTCACCATATTCACCGCTGGCCACCTCGAGCACATAATCGGCCGGATTGTGATACGATGGACAATCATAGCCCAGAGAGGATAAAAATGGCACCAAAGCCCTCACCCGTCCCTCGTACATACACTGACCCTCGGCCAGCATATACAAATGATCGAATTTCTCAAACAGCCTGGCGGACGGTTGATGTATTGTACAAACAATGGTACGGCCACCGCGTGCCAGCGACTTCAACAGCGATATCAATTGGAAGCACGTCGAACTGTCCAGACCCGATGTGGGTTCGTCGAAAAACATAACGGGTGGATTATTCACCAACTCCAAGGCAATCGAGAGTCGTTTTCGTTGTCCTCCGGAGAGATTACAAGTCTTGGTATTGCTTGATTCGATTAGACCGATGGTTTCGAGAATTTCATCGACTACGACTTTTTTGGCAGCCAAATTCATGTTTTTGCCCAACTTCAGATTGGCCGAGACCATCATGGCCTCGCGCACCGACAAATTGGCAATGAGAACATCATCCTGCATAATGTAGCAGGAGAGCTTGCGGAAACGTCGCAGGTTACGCTCCTTGCCGTTGATAAGCACCGAGCCGCTCAGCTGGGATGTTCTGGAAAGAGAAAAAGAAAGACAGAGAGAAGTTGTGATTAGAATAGAGCAAAATAGGAGAGAGGTGTTGATACAGGAAAATATTGAGAGCTGTGATCTATAAAATTTAGACAACTTTCTGAAAAATTCCGAAAGGTAAATTTTTACGAATGTTTTTTAAGGACTTGAGCTCTGAGATGTGGATTTTTAAGAATATTTTTAGGGACTATCAGAGCTCTGAAACTTCCATTTAAAGAATTTTTAAGGACTATAAGGCCCCTGAAACGTGGAGTGTTAAATATTTTTTGAAGCAATATCAGATCTCGGAATCGTGGATATTTAAAGAATATTTTTTCAAGGACTATTAGAGCTCTGAAATGTCGATTTTTTAAAGAATATTTTTTCAAGGACTATCACATCTCGGAAACATGGATTTTTAAAGAATATTTTTTCAAGGACTATCAGACTTCGGAATCGTGGATTTTTAAAGAATATTTTTTCAAGGACTATCAGACATCGGAAACGTGGATTTTTAAAGAATATTTTTTTAAAAGACTATCATCTCGGAAACGTGGATTTTTTAAAGAACATTTTTTCAAGGACTATCAGACATCGGAATCGTGGAT
This sequence comes from Musca domestica, assembly GCF_030504385.1. Lineage (NCBI taxonomy): Eukaryota > Metazoa > Arthropoda > Insecta > Diptera > Muscidae > Musca > Musca domestica. The sequence goes on from NW_026712299.1 coordinate 9,576,723, forward strand.
TTTTAAAGAATATTTTTTCATGGACTATCAGACAACGGAATCGTGGATTTTTAAAGAATATTTTTTCAAGGACTATCAGACATCGGAAACGTGGATTTTTAAAGAATATATTTTTAAAAGACTATCATCTCGGAAACGTGGATTTTTTAAAGAACATTTTTTCAAGGACTATCAGACATCGGAAACGAGGATTTTTAAAGAATATTTTTTCAAGGACTATCAGACATCGGAAATCGAATTTTTAAAGAATATTTTTTTAAGGACTATCAGACATCGGAAATCGAATTTTTAAAGAATATTTTTTTAAGGACTATCAGTCATCGGAAACGTGGATTTTTTAAAAAATATTTTTCAAGGATTATTAGAGCTCTGAAAATTGATTTTTAAAAATATTTTTCAAGGAATATCATAGCTTCGAAATTTAGTTTTTTAACCATATTTTCTAAGAACAATTAGAGCTCTGAAACGTGAATTTTGAGACTATTTTTCCAAGGACTTCTGAGCTCTATTGCGTAGATTTTTAAGAAAATCTAAATAATATTTTCTAAATAATATTTTTTCAAGGACTATCAGATTTTGGAAACGTGGATTTTTAAAGAATATTTTTTCATCGGAAACGTGGATTTTTTAAAGAATATTTTTTCATCGGAAACGTGGATTTTTTAAAGAATATTTTTTCATCGGAAACGTGGATTTTTTATAGAATATTTTTTCATCGGAAACGTGGATTTTTTAAAGAATATTTTTTCATCGGAAACGTGGATTTTTTAAAGAATATTTTTTCATCGGAAACGTGGATTTTTTAAAGAATATTTTTTCATCGGAAACGTGGATTTTTTAAAGAATATTTTTTCAAGGACAAAGCGCTGAATTCTGTTTTTCAATTTTTTTTCAAGGACCACCAGACCTCTCGAACGTGGATTTGTAGACAATTTTTTAAGGAAGAATTTAAAAAATAGGATCTCTGAAGCGTGAATATTTAGGGCTATTTTCCCAAAGACTATCGGGATTATCTAACTTCGTACAAACTTTGGAAACCTTAATATTATTTTTAGTGCACACATCCCATTATTTCTAGTACCACAGTACATTCCTTCGGAACCTACTCCATAGAGTGTCAACAATTCGAATAATCTTCACAGAAGTCAAAATATATTTGGCTGAGGGTATACATTTATTCGCAAAATCGTTTGATACTCTTTAACTTGTTCCAATGACATCTTGAGCTCAGGTTTTTTTATAAAAAAGTGACTCTCTTAAGTGCTTTAATCGACCTTCTTTAGCCATGTTTTGTTTTCCTTCCTAATTCAGTGAACTCTTATTCAAAATGTCTTCCTTGACATAAATTTAAAGCATCCGGAGAAAAAAAAAACACAAAACGGAATTTCTTTCCCTCTCCCATTAAATAACATATGTTTCGGATATTCATCCAACATCGCTGTCAGTTATATACGAAATTTATCCCCTCCAAAAAAAAAAAGAGCAAAAGCAGAGCAACGAATCGCAATCGCAAATCCATGCCAAAAGAGCCTTAATGAATAAGGAAATGCCACCAACAACAATCCAACCCAAAGTGGCAACAAAAACAATTTTTGCTGTCATTCGTCCATACATTCTCTCTGGAAAACCCTCGCAGCATTCATATATATACGTATGTATATACATATATACATTTTTTGTTATTATCCTGTTAAGAGGAAAATCTGCCGAAATGCCTTTCGTTCAATACGGGAAGTGACAGGAGAGTGCATGTGAGTGTGTGTGTTTGTACCCGAATGTACGAAATCTATAATTCAGACAAAACGGAAATTTCAAAGATAAAAATGAAAAGCATTTTGGCGTTTGAACCCATACAGACATACATATGTACATGTATACATACATACATGTATGCATATGTTGGAGGAATTATTTATTGAAAATGGGTCGTCCGAAGTCAAATGAAAAATATTGATTTTATATAAGTAACATATGGGAAGGTCTTATGGATTTCATGTTATAGGGATTATTGTAATGGAAATGATCATAATGGAAATTGGAATATATTGAAAAGGGTCCTGGTCAGTTAGCTATATATAAAAGAATAGAGATATAAATGACTGTCTGAACGATGATCAAGGACCTGAAGAAACGCCTGAAGCTAGAATCTTGAAATTTTGGCACAAGGGTCAGTCTTGGTGCGTAGGCGTAAGGCTGGGTTTCTGGAAATTCGTACTAAAAGGGTATGAAAAGTACTAAAACGTACTATAAATTGAATACTTTTTATTAGACAGATGTAATGAGCTAGAAATCGTAAGTTTTGAATGATATGGAGTGCAGGATATATGTTCCAAAGGGGGTTTGAACATTTGAACTTTAAGGTTACAAAAAGTACTAAAATGGTACTAAACATCTAAAATTGTACCATTTGCTTTTATGTAAATGGAGAGAGCTAAAAGCTTGAAATTTGGTATGAGAATCAAGGCTGAAGGTGGTTTTGGAAATGTGTACTAAGTGTGCAAACTGTACGAAAAGGTACTAACTTTGGAACAGGGTAAACAGATAAAGCTGAAATTTTTAAATTTTGTATTGGGGTGGTAGGTTTATGATAAACAGGTGGTTTTTTAAATGTGTACTATAAGTTCACAAAAAGTACTAAATTGTACTATATTTAGTATAATTTGGTTTAGGGTGAAAAAATAGTGCTTGAAATCCAAAATTTAATATTGGGATCGCTGTTCAGGTGTAGTCTGGACATGTGGAGGTGGTATCGAAAATCTGTACCAAAAATATTAAATGGTTCTATATTTGGTTTGGGTGAGGGCATATAAATACAATTCTGAAATTTGATACTTAGTGGTGGTTTGACATTAGTTGTGGTTTGAAAATGTGTCCTATATTTGTACGAAAAGTACTAAATGGTACTAAATTTGGAATTGGGTTAAGGGATAGTGCTGGAATCCTTAAAATAGATATTGAGGTGTCTGCTGTTCTCTGGAATTGAGATATGGAGGTCCTTTTGCAAATGCGTACTATAATTGTATGGAAAGTACTGAATGGTACTATATTTGGTATTGGATGAAGGGATAGAGATACAATTCTGAAATGTGATATTTAAATTACCGATGGTATCTTCGTTTAATTTGATTTGGTGGTGGTTTAGAAATGCGTCCTACGAAAAGTACTAAATTTGGTATTTGGCGAAGTGATAGAGCTGAAAACGTAAAAGTTGGTTTGGTGTCTTTTATTAAGGTATCGAACGGTTTTACAAAGGAGTACTAAAATTATATGAAAAGTAGAAAACGTTACTAAATTTCATATTAAGTAAATGTCAGGAGCTGGAATCCTGAAAATTGATATTGAGGTCTCCGTTTGTATCTAGGATTCAGATATTGCGTACTAAAATTGTTCGAAATGTACTAAATGGTACTAATTTTGGTGCCCGGGATGGAGGGATGTAGATAGTTTTGGAGAGGCGTACTAAATGTTACTTAATTTGATATTGGCTGAAAGGGTGGAGCTGAAATCCTATATTTGATATGTCACTGTTACTGTTTGTATTGAGAGAAGGATGTGTTTTGGAAATGACGAAATGGAAAAAATACGAAAAATGCAAAATGCCACAAATCGTGCTGTTGGGTAAGATATGTTATTCTGAAATTAGGTATCGACGTCACTGTTGGTTTCTTGGGTTTACATATAGACACGTTGAAATACTTTTGGTCAAAAAAATATGATGTGGATCCATTTTGCAATGGTTTTACTAATATCCTCCTCGGTAAATTTCAAAATGTAATATTTTGTAGACATTTTTGGGTTAGAAAGTAAACATTTTCCTATTAATCTATCCAAAAAAAAGAGAGGAAAAACTTGACTAATACAGGGTGAGATAAAAAAACGGCAGCAATGTCAAACGCCATAATTTTTAATATTTTTTTTAAATTTTATTGAATGAAAGCAAAAAATGTCGGAAATATCATCAAATTTTAGAATAAGTATAGATTTGTTCGAATTGGTCACCTTTGGCACGAATTATGCCCCTCAAACGGCCAATGAAACCGTCTTCGGTATTTTGGCCCATCCCCGGCGAAGCGCTTGCTTGAAGTGATCGACACTTTGATATTTTTTAAGTGCCAACCTTGCTTTCCAAAATACTCCAGACACAATACTCCAACGGATTGGTATCCGGAGATTTTGGTGGCCATTGTGCGCTGAAATGAAGCGAGGAACCTCATTTTATAACCATTCTTGGGTAGCGCGTGCTGAGTGCGATGGTGTTGAGTCCTGTTGGAATGTCCAAGACCTGCGTCCAAAATGTTTGCGTGCCCAAGGCTTTAATACACCCTTCAGAATATTTTCGCGATAATATTCGGAATTTATTCTGATGCCACCGTTGATTAATATGAGCGGAGACCGACCATCGGCTGTTATGGCGGCACACATCATCACCATGGCCGGCGCTTGAGTTCTGGTGGCCAACCGAAGGTGCACATTTTCACCTGACCTCTTTGGCAAGTAAACACGATCATTTAGTTTGTTTACAAACTGCTGGACAACGAATGTTTTCTTATCGGAGAAAACCAAATTCGGCAGTTCACCACTTTCGGCCAAGCGAAGCAACTGATTAGCTCTTTTGAGTCAATTTTCTTTCTGTTGCGGTGTAAGTTCTTGCACTTTTTGGAATTTCAATACCTTTACCCGGAGCTCATATTTCAATATTTGCCGAATGGAATATTGCGATATGTTCAGCTCACGAGCCATTTTTCGGTCACTGCGACGAGGGTTTCGATCAAGTCGCTTCTTTACTTTTCGAACCATTTCTGCTGATGTTGCTGTTTCTTCCGTCCACTTCCTTGACGTCGGGCTATGCTACTAGTATCACGGTAACGAGCGATGGCACGAGACACAAAAGATTTATTCACATTTAAATGCTGGAGTGCTCTAACGATAGCAACTTGTGGTTTTCCAGCCAAATATAAAGAAATCTCACTATTAGGCTTGAATTCCATTACGAATAACTTTTTTCTGGAAAATTCTCACCAAAATGCTTTTGTATTCTTCTAAACAGTATAATGAGCTGTCACTTGGTTGTAGTTTTTTCATCTCGCCCTGTATATTTCACGACAAGCTTTGAAATATGACAGATGACTTTGGATTACAGCTTCAATCAAAATACTATATCCAAAAAATCAATGCATTCAAAGGACATTTCTTCCGAAAATTTCAAAAAATATGGAGGAGGAAGATCCCTTTTCCCACACTATTTAGGCTACTTTGTAATGTACATTTTTAAACCGACGATACACGTGTCTCCTTTTTTTAGCACTACTTTTATAATCTGCTGGATTTTCCTTGTGATTATTGAAAAATATTGAGATTTGTTATCATTAAAAAAACTTCTCTAAAATGATATCCTTGAATCCTTGATTAATAAGGCATTTAATATTAAGGGAACTGATAAACTTAAATTTTCCCAAAAAGTTTAAGTAGGAACCACTTAAAATCCCCCTCTCCTCCTGTCACGAACACAAAATAGAAACTTCAAGTCCAAAAAAAGAAAGATTAACAGAAATGTCACATTCAACGACATTGTCTCCAATTATTCGTCCCCCCACTTTTAATTAACATTGTCAGATTATCCATCTAACTAAGTTTGTACGTGTGTGTGTGTTATTCGAATTTCTCTCCTACTATGGAAGGACACTTGTCCTTCTTTTTTTGCTCCCTTTCTTGCCTGCTTTCATTCGCTCTTTCATTCATTCATTATATTTGTAGTTATATATATATATATATATATATATATTGCCACTTACTTATATCCTGCTAAAATATTCATCAGCGTACTTTTGCCAGCACCCGAAGGTCCCATTATTGCCGTCAGCTCACCATTGCGAAATTTGCCCGAAACACCTTTTAATATTGTCTTAAAGCCGCGCCGTCGTCCCTCCGATACAGAATATGAGATTTCTGTGAATTCAATATCGACCGGTGGCCTCTGGGGCAGATGGGTTAGGGAGACGGTGCCCTTTTTCTGGCCATTGGGGCTGCAGCTGTTTTGAATTTTTGGCGCCAATATATGATTGCCGGATATAACGCCATTGCAGAGATTATTTTGTGAGCTGCAAGAAAATAAGGGAAGAGAAGAAAAAAACAAAAATGTTAATAAAGTAGTCATAGCAGCAAATTGTGATGAAACAAGGGGGAGGGGGGGAGCTAATGTATGTATAATATGAAAATAAATACTAAAAGATTATTTGTTTTTTTTTTAATATTGGGTATGATTTTCATGGGGAGAAAGAGAGGAATTGTAAGGATGGATAATGGCATAAAAATAAGTAAAATGTAAATATTTATCCCTTTTATATGAAATGTTATTAAAAATAGGTTTAAGGTTGATTAGGGGGCTGGTAAAGAGTATTTTTTAAATAAAATGCCTTTAAATATGTTTTTTATAAATATGACTTCTATCTATAGAGTTTCGTTCTATAGAATTTCTTATAAATGGTTTTCCATCTGTAGAACCTTATTCGAAGTCGTCTATATAACTTCATGTGACGCTTGGAATATTCTTCCCTGGGTACAATATTTCACGTTTTTACACAGCACAAAGTGTCATGCCTGAAAGTTCTGAGCTGTAGGTAATAAACTATTATTTTTTTTTCTCAAATACTCCAAATTACTTTCGACTTTGATGCTTAGTCTAGTTGTCTCAGAATTTTATGGATTTTTATTAAAAAAAAAATTACATTTGCTGACCTCGACATAATTAACATAGAGTTAGGTTATGATATTAAACAAGTTAAAAAAGCAGTAATTTCGGCCGGGCCGAACTTTGAATACCTTCAACCATTTGGAACGAATTTGGTTTCAGAAAATAAAATCCTTAAAAAAATCTGTTAAAATTTTAAAAATACCGAATATAGCCGTTATATTGGGGTCTATACGACGTGGACCTACATAGGCCATATTCGAATTCGAAACTTGAAATAAACGGCTAAACGGAAATAAATGCAGCTAAAATCATCAAAATATCGTATATAGGGATGTACCGTTATACCGGAGCTGTTCGAAGACCTGGACAAGCGTAGATAATTTCCTGTTACTGGCTGTAACATCCATTACGGACTTCAAATACGACATCTCAAACAATTTCGGGGGTATTGTGCCTAAACTCGTCAAAATACCGAATATAGGAAGGTACTGATATGTGGGGCCTATACGAAGACCTGGACCTGCATAGGCAATTTTCTGTCACAGACTGCAGTTCCCACTACAAACTCTAAATACGTAATTTGAAACAATTCTGGTAAATAATGTCGCTAAAATCATTAAAATACCGAATATCGGGAGTTACCGCTATATGGGGGCTATATGAAAACGTGGACCTACGAACTTAGCCTGCCTACTGGAAAAATAAACATGTGTGCAAAATTTTAGCCTTCTATCCCAATTCGTTCGAAAGGTAGCCTGATTACAACGGACAGACAGACGGGCATCGCTAAATCGCCGTAGAATTCTACGCTGATCAAGAATATTTATTCTTTGTTGGGTCTGATATGAGTATTTCGAAGAGTTACAAACGGAATGACAAAGTTATACCCCCCTCCATAATATGGTGGAGGGTATAAAAATACATTAATAGTTTATGATGAGTTTAAAAGTTATTCCTTCACCATCGGATAAAGGATATATTTGAGTATTCCAATTATTCTCAATTTTTGTAGCTGAGGAAAATTTTTAGTCTATTTTTCTATGGCTCTTTGTCCGTCAGCCTGGGTGGAAGACTTTCTTATAAAAAATCTAACAAAGTTCAACTTTATAACTTTGCCCGCATTTTTCAACAAAATTGGCACCACGGGATTTGTGAAGACCTCTGGTGTATGCAAGAGGTTTGGAATATCCGTACCATCGATTACAAAGTATTTTTAAAGTCGTAGCCACAATTTACTTAAACTATTTTCCAATAGATTTGATTATAACTTATGTCTCTTTAATAGTGGCACTTATAAGAAGCTCGTCTGGGTTAAAATGCTTCCCATCAATTTAAATTCGTTTTTACTTGCAACCAGTAAGAAAAAGCCAAAAGTCGGACGGGGCAGACTATATGATATCCCACACCACTATTCATATTTAGTAGATCTCCCGTAACACAAGAATTTATTTGAAGTACCTCAAACCACCTATTAGAGCAGTTATAGTTTGTTTTCAGAGGGAACTAATATATGGGAGGCCATCCATATATTAGGGGGCAATCCAATTCTGAATCGATTTTTATTAAATTTGACGGAGACATTTTAATCTTTTATACCAACTAACATTGCTATAGAGTGCATGATATCACTTCGAGAAGGAATTATATTAACAACCAGTAAAGAAAGTCTTAAAGTCAGGCGGGGCCGACTTTATGATACCTTACACCAATTTGCTAATTTAGTAGAGCTGCGCATAACAATTAAAAGTTTTTTATGGGAGAATTCAATCATACACGCTATGATTATAATTTAAAGTTCAAAGAACTAAATATGCCGAAGCATTTGTATCTTTTAAATTCGGACTTGTATTGCACATTTGGTGCACAAATAATTTGAAATCGGATATAAAAATATATATGGGAGCTACATCCAAATCGGAACCGATCTCGATAAAATTTGGAAAAGATATTTCTGAGCTGTATTTGATATATTTCCCTGAATATCGTTGTTACGGAGTGCATGTTACGGCTGTGGGTAACAAATATGACAAATCGGATGAACAGTATATATGGGAGCTATAGCTATATCTGAACCGATCTTCACCAAATTTGACATACTAGCTTCTAGACTCAATTCGGTCGTAAGTGCCAAATTTCATCCAATTTGGGCAAATATTAGACGTTTGGTGTACAATCAAAGGTAAATCGGACGATATTATATATGGGAGCTATATCCAAATCTGAACCGATCTCGATAAAATTTAGCAAATGTATTTCTGAGCTGTATTTGATATATTTCCCCAAATATTGTCGCTACAGAGTGCATATTACGGCTGCGGAGAACAAAAATAACAAATCGGATGAACAATATATATGGGAGCTATAGCTATATCTGAACCGATTTCGATCAAATTTGGCATACTTATTTTGGCATACAAAATTCCATACTATTCGGACTGATATTACACGTTTGGTGCACAATAAAAAGCAAATCGGACGAAGATATATATGGGAGCTATATCTAAATTTTGACCGATTATCTCCAATTTCAATAGGGTTTCTCCTTGGGCCAAATAATTGATTTGTGCAAAATTTCATCTGGATAGGGCAATAAATGCGAACTGCACTTTGTTTACAAAAATACATGGACAGAAGGACGGACGGACAGACATGCATAAATCGACTCAGAATGTGATTCTATGCAGATCATCAAAAGGAACTATGGGTCTATCTCGTTTCCTTTTGCCTGTTACAAACAAATGCACAAAGACATAATACCCTGACCACCTTGTGGTGTAGGGTATAAATATAAAAATATATATCGGAACCGAGTTCCACAAAATGAATAAGAACGTCCCGAAATTCACTCCATTTGGTTTGATATTAGCCATTATTTGCACAATAAACTTAAAATTGGAATATCGGAGCTATATCCAAATCTTAGCCGATCTCGATAAAATTTGGCAAAGGTATCATGTAGTCGAATGCATATAACGAATGTGGAGGGCTTAAGCAACAAATCGGATGACACATATGTATATGAGCTATAGCTATATCGGAACCGATTTTCTCCGAATTCAATGTACTTGCATCTAGACTGAATTCCGTCGGATGTGCAATAATTCAGTCCATTTGGGATGACATTAGCCATTTGGTGCACATTTAACCCGAAATCGTTTGAAGGTATATATGGGAGCCATATCCACATCTCAACCGATCTGTATAAATTTTAACGGATATATTTTTAAACAGTAACTGATGTCCGGTACCAAATATCATTCTTTTGGAGTGCATACTACGCAAGTGAGCGACTTAAAACCCCAAATCCGATGAAACATATATATGGGAGCTATAGCTATATCTGAACCGATTTTCATTAAATTTAATGTACTTGCTTATAGACGTAGGATGTACCAAAATTCAGGTCACTTGCAATTCTATTGGCCATTTGATGCCCAATTAAGCCGAAATCGGTTGAAGATATAAATGGGAGCCATATCCAAATCTGAACTGATCTTGAGAAATTTTGATACACTTATTTCAGAGCTGTATCTGATATCTGCTACCAAATATCATTCTACTGGAGTGCATATTACGCATGTGGGCGACTTAAAACCCCAAATCGGATGAAACATATACATGGGAGCTATAGCTATATCTGAACCTATTTTCAAATTTGATTTACTTGCTTCTAGACTGAATTCGTTGGGATCTACCAAAATACAGGTCATTTGGACTTACATTAGCCATTTAATGCACAATTCACCTGAAATCGGTTGAAAATATATGTGGGAGCTATATGTAAATCTGGTCCGCATCACCAATTTCAATAGGTCTCGTCCTTGGGCCGAGCAAATATTGTTTGGAAATTTTCAACTCAATCGGATTGTAAATGCGACCTGCATTTTGTTCACAAGAATGCATGGACGGACGGACTGACATGCAAAAATTGACTCAGAAAATGTTTCTATGAAGTGGTTCCATCTTCAGTGCATATCTTGTAGAAATAATGGGACGTGTTAAATATGAAGAGAACAGGATGCTTATTTCGTATTTTATAATCGTTTTGGCTATTCAAAACTTTGACCATTTGTGGGGGAGGTACCAGAAGGAATGATCTGATCTCTACCACTTTTATAACAGATCTTGTGTTGATAGAAATATGGAGATGTGCCAAGTCTGAATTGAAACGGATTTTAATTTCGCGTTTTATGAGCCTCATGGGTATTTAAAATTTTGACCCTTTGTGGGGCAGGTCCCAGAAGGAGTGGACCGATATATTTCATCTTAGCACCAGATCTTGAGTTTATAAAAATATTGGAATATGTGAAGTTTTAAAACAAATGGATTCTTACATCACATTTTATAAGAGTTATAATTATTCAAAATTTTGACCCTTTGTGGGGGAAGCACTTGATGGAGTGGACCGATATTGTCCATTTTTGCACCTGACCTAGAACTGATGCAAATATTAGGATTTGCAAAGTTGGTGCAAAATTGGATTAGCATGTTGCTCTCTCTTCCACTCTTTCTGAAGCAAAATATTTTCTTTTAAAATTTCTACCTTTTGTAGGCGAGGTACCAGAAGAAGTGGGCCAATATTGTCCATCTCCGAATTCCATCTAATTTTGATAATAATATTACGATGTACCAAGTTTGGACCAAATCGGATACTCCCTTTTAGAGTTATTGAGTGCACCAACCAGCAGAGTGACAGGCGGAAGGACGCATTGGCATTGGTAGATCGACTCCAAATGTTCTGAAATGAATTTGGTCCAAAGAGACCTAGGTCTAAAACCGTTATTTCGAAGAGGTACGTTTTTGGCTCTATCAAATGATATATACCCTCTCTAGCCATATGGCTGAGGGTATAAAAATCGGATGATCCTTGTTTCTTCAATGAGATAAATTGTTTTCAATGAAAATGTTGACCTTTAGTGGTCCAATATGGCCCATCTCCCAACTCGATCTAAGTTTAATGATAATATTACGATCTACTAAGTTTGGACCAAATCCAAGTATCAGACATTTGGACAGCTATTCCTAGATCGACTCCAAAAGTCCTGAAATGGATTTCGTCCAAGGAGACCTAGGGTCTGAAACCCTTATTTCGATGAGGCACGTTTTGACCGGATAAAATTAAATATACGCTCTGCTGCCATATGGCTGAGGATATAAAAAGGACCAATGGGACCCCTATGGTAACTCGCTTAAATGATAAACTGCTCCGCCCCACAAAAAAAAAAAAAAAAAAAGTACCCCAAAGACACACTATATTCCAAGGAATCTTAATACGAAAATTTGGAAAAAAGGATGAATAAGGGAGTAACTTTTCACCTCTACTTAGGTCATTCAAAACGGCGATACAGGTGTCTTATATTTTTGGCTCTACTTTCATAATCCAGTGAAATTTTTGTGGGATAAAAAAAATATTCAATCCTTAAAAAACGTCTCTCGCCATGGAATTGAAATTGATCCTTTCCAGGATATATTATCCTTAATAAGATAATAATTCAGTATTATATTCTAAGAATAATACAACCCTTCTCTTCATTTCGACTCAAGTAACCTTAATTTAAACATATTTTCTTATTTTTCCCATGGCTTGAAGTGCTTGTCAAGAAGTTAGTTCTCCGAAGGATATATCGCTCACAGCTCATGCCATGTTATTTAATGAAAACTACACCAAAAACAAAACAGAAAAAAACCCTGAACTTACTTTTGTGCCTTGAACCAGGCACGTTTCTGTGGTCCATGTTGAGTGTCCTTTTGCGTGCCCAACTGAGTTTGGCAATGGTCAATGTAGGCTACCGTCGATGCTACTGACTCATGCGGCACTGAGGTGGTCACGTAATCACCATTCTTGGTTACAATCGTTTGTATGTAGGATGCAGGACGTGTTTGTGGTAGTGGTGTTGGTGCTGTTGCTGATTCTACTGCTGTTGTTGGCGGTGCATTGTACTGATTTAAATTACATTTACTATTATCGTTAACCAAATCTCTGTAGATCTGGGCATAGGCAGAATGGCGTCTTAATTTAACTTCGCTGCTGGGGGGTTGTTGTTGCTGTTGCTGCTGATAGTTGATATTTGCATTGAAGGCAGGTGGAGAAGTATAAGATTCTGATGCAATCCGATGATGCTTATCCAGACTACTATCTTTGCTGTGCTTTCTTTGTGGCCTTACCACATCGCCGGCCTTGCCATTACTGTGCGACGACAAGTGGTCACTGGCCGAAGAGCTGGTGATATCGTCATTTACCCCCACAGCTGGATTGTCAATGAAGGCTGTATTCAAAATACCACCTTCACAATCCAAATGGATACGCAAAACAGCTGTGTGGTGTTGAGGATGATGATGAGGTTGATGATTATTGGTCGCCGCAGTTGCCGTTGTTGTGTGGGTACTGCCGCTGCCCGCCCGTGAATTTGTGGTACTAGGGCTACTCGTACTTTGGATCCGGGAGGCAGGTACTGCACTATATTTAACCTGAGCCGTTTTGCAGGCATTCACCACCAAATAGGCATTACTGTCGGCACTGTTGCAGCGCGACAGGGAATTGGGATCGGATTTATCCTGATTACAGCTGCTGGACTCTTGCGACTCTTCGGAGGAGTTTTTTTGTATAGAGGCCATAGTCTTGATTTTTTTTATCAATTTTTATTTATTTTTTTTTAATTTTTTTTAAATTATTTTTTCACAATTTACATATTGGGGTTTTCGCAACACTTCACTGCGTTTGGAGATTTTGAAAATTTTCATTTATTTTTTTCTTTGTTTTTTTTTTTTTTCTGTGTGTGTTCTGATCTACTTGTTCTCACCTCGAGCTTAATTTTCTGAATGGGAATTGTGACAATTTTGTTTTCCATCAAAGGCCGCGCTATTGTTAAACTAATTTCAGAATCTTGGCTATTGTTTTGTTTCAGAAAGCCAGGAGGAGTAATTTGCAGGCGGCAGACGTGGTTGGGCTGAGCTTCATTGGCGCTGTCGCCGTCGTTGCCGTTGTTGTGGTTGTCGGGTTGGTTCTTATCAGTTCGAGCATTACTTATGGCAAAACGTTTAACGTCACTTTTTGGATTTTCAAATTAATTTTGTTTTTGTTTGTGTACCTAATGGCTTTCAGTACCATTTGCCATACTTGCGAATGTAGTTGTTGTACTTGGTTTTATGACCAGTTGTTTTTGTAATTTTGTTTTGTTTTTTCGTTCTCTGTTCGAAAACTGATGAATTCGGCGTTGAAGTTCTAGATGGTCGTTAGCATCATCAGAATTAGATTTTTTTCGAATCAATCTCAGATGTCTGGGTTTCCAAAGCGGTATTCAGTTCTGTCGTTGTCTCTGTTGGAAGCTTTATTATTAGCTCGTTTTTAATTACTTTGGGGTTTTTTATATCCCCCATGAATTTGTTGCCTATTTTTATTATTTAATTTCACAGATGTCTAGTTAGTTTTTTTTTTAATTTTATTTTTCAGATCTTTTTGCGATTAATATTTTTATGTATTGGACACGTGTGTGTATGCGTAGTATATTTAAATCGGGACTTGAAATAAAAGTTGTAGCTGTGTGTGGTCTTTTGTACAATGGACCCACATCCAGCTTTTGTGTCCAAAACTATTTCAAGGTCTCCATATGTAAACCTCAATATAAACAAGTTAAAAAGCAGTAAGTTCGGCCGGGCCGAACTTTGAATACTCACTATTTGGAACGAATTTAGAAATTTTCAAAAAATAAAATCCGTTAAAAATTCTTTTAAAATCTTAAAAATACCGAATATAGCCGTTATTTTAGGGTTTATACGACGTGGACCTACATAGGCATTATTTTTATTTAGCCATTACCACATTATAAACGTTGAATAATGTAGCATCATCAAAATACAGTATATAGGAAGGTACCGTTATATCGGAGCTATACGAAGACCTGGACCTGCGTAGACAATTTTCTGTCACAGGCTGGAGCATCCATTACGAACTTCAAATGCAAAATTTGAAACAATTTCGGTGAGTATTGTACCTAAAATCGTTAAAATACCGAATATAGGGAGGTACTGATATATGGGGCCTATACGAAGACCTGGACCTGCATAGAAAATTTAGTGTCACAGACTGTAGTTCCAATACGTAATTTGAAACTACTCCGGTGAATAATGACGCTAAAATCATCAAAAAACCGAATATCGGGAGGTACCGTTATGAGGGGACTATACGAAGACGTGGGCTTGCACCGACAAATTTCTGTCATAGGCTGTAGTATCTATTATGAACTTCAAATGCAAAATCTGAAGCAATTCCGGTGAATAATGTCGCTAAAATCATCAAGATACCGAATATAGGGAGGTACCGTTATATGGGGGCTATATGAAAACGTGGAGCTACATGACCTATTTACGAACCTAACTTGCCTACTATCTTCGTTCGAAAGATAACGTTATTACAACAGACAGACGGACATCTCTAAATTGACTTAGAGTTTTACGCTAATCAAGAATATATATACTTTGTTGGGTCTGACATGAGTATTTCGAGGAGCTACAAACGGAATGATAAAGTTAATATACCCTCCTTAGAATGGTGGATTGTATAAACATCGGAATTCCAGCTCTAAACCTTCACCCAATACCAAATTTAGTAAAATTTAGTACATCCACAACAATCTACGTCTAACCATCTTTAACACCAACAGTGGTCCAAAATTGATACTATTTAGTATTTCACGTACAAAACCCACTCCATATCCCAATTCCAGATACCAACAGTGAGTTTAATATCAAATTTAGGGATTGAAGCTCTATGCGTTAATCCATTGCCAAATTTTGTACTAATTGGTACATTTCGAACAATTATAGTACACCTCCCCAAAAACCACCTCCATAACATAGCCACAGACACCTATACATGACATCTATATCATATTTTATGATATCAACTCTATTCCTCAACCCAATGACAAATTTAGTACTTTTTAGTAACTTTTGTACAATTATAGTACTATTTTCCAAAAACACCTCCATGTCACAATTTCAGATATCAAAAGAGACCTTTATATCGAATTTCGGTATTTCAGCTCTATCCCTTTACCAAATAGCCGATTTAGTACCATTTAGTACTTTTCGTACAATATTATACACATTTCTGAAATCACCTTTATATGTCCAGGCTACACATACGCAGCGACCCTAATAGTAAATTTCATATTTCAAGCACTATATGTTTACCCAATACCAAATTGTACCAGTACTACTTTAGTACTTTTGCGTGCACTTGTAGTACATATTTGCAAAACCACCTCCTTATCACAAACCTACCACCAAGAGGGACCCCCATATAAAATTTCAAAAGTATAGCTTCATCGATTCGACCTAAAACCAAAAATTACCAAATTTAGTACTATTTAGTACAGTTTGCACACTTAGTACACGTTTCCGAAAACACCTTTTTATATCAAACTTATTTTTCAACCTTTATTATCATACCAAGTTTCAAGTTTTTACCAAAGGTACCAAAGGTACAATTTAAGAAGTTTAGTACAACTTTAGAACTTTAGGTGACATTAAAGTTAGAATTTCCAAAAACCCTTTGATATATCTATCCTGCACGTCATCAGTGAGTCTCATTTCAAATATCAGATTCTAGCTTATTTCGTTTGTCCTATGCAAAATATTAAATTTTTAGCACACTTTAGTACTTTTCATACCTTTTTAGTTGGAATTTCTAAAGCCCCAGCCTTATCACTAGCCTACGCACTAAGACTGACCCTAGTGCAAAATTTCAAGATTCTAGACCTTCTGGTCTTGTTTAAGAAGACCTTCTAAGGTCTTCTATAAAAAGACCTTCGGGTCTTCTATGAGAAGACCTTCGGGTCTTCTATGAGAAGACCTTCGGGTCTTCTATGAGAAGACCTTCGGGTCTTCTATGAGAAGAACTTCGGGTCTTCTAAGAGAAGACCTTCGGGTCTTCTATGAGAACACCTTCGGGTCTTCTATGAGAACACCTTCGGGTCTTCTATGAGAAGACCTTCGGGTCTTCTATGAGAAGACCTTCGGGTCTTCTATGAGAAGACCTTCGGGTCTTCTATGAGAAGACCATCGAGTCTTTTTTGAGAAGACCATCTGCTCTTCTATGAGAAGACCATCTGCTCTTCTATGAGAAGACCATCTGCTCTTCTATGAGAAGACCATCTGCTCTTCTATGAGAAGAGACCGTCTGCACTTCTGTGAAAAAGACCTTCTGCTCTTCTGTGAGAAGACCTACTTTTCTATGAGAAGACCTTCTGCTCTTCTGTGAGAAGACCTTCTGGTATTCAGTGGGAAAATTTTCCGATCTTCTGTGAGCAGACCTTTTGATCTTCTATAAGAAGACCTTCTGATCTTTTTTTTAAATACCTTCAGAACTTTTTTGAAAAAACGTTACGATATTCTGTGGGGAGAAATTCTGGTCTTCTTGGGGAAAGACTTTCAGGTCTTTTGTGGGAACACTTTCGCTTCTTCTTAAGGAAGATCTTTTCGTCTTCTTGACCATCTCGTCTTAGATGACCATATGGACATTTAAAAGTACCCCTTCAATTTATCTATAGTTAGTAAAAATATCATGACATACGAAGTTTTAAGAAAAATTTTTATGAGGCTTATAATTGTTTAATATTTTGACTCTTTGTATGAAGATACCAAAAAGAGTAGTCCGCTGTAGCCCATTTTCACCCAGCATCGTTTATGAAAAAAAATATTGGGATGTGCTAACTTTGAAAAGAATCGAGTGCTTATTTTTTATGAGTGCTATAGCCATTCAACATGTTGACCTATTGTGGGAGAGGTATCAGAAGTATTTTGTATAAGAATTATGATTTTTAAAAATGTTCAACCTTCGTGCATCTGACCTAGCAGTGATAGAAATATTGGGATTTGCAAAGTTTTAACCAAGCCTAGGTCAACACTAAATTTTCTGAAACATATTCCGTCTACAAGAGACCGGTATACAATCGATTAGACTTTAGTCGATCTTAGATTGGAAATTAAATGTCAAATATAAATGATAATTTTTTTTTTTGACAAAACCGGTTGCCATTTTTTGAACACTTTTTGCTCTAGACAACTACCTTTTCATTCATAAACGTACCGAAGCGTTGTGTAAATACCTCGCGCATTAACTACTTGCTTAACCTCATTGTTTTACAAATTGCGAATAAATTAAAATTTCAATTAAAATAAATTTCTAAATCGATTGCATGTTCAATAATTCCATACGGAGGACATTGGCTTATTTTTGATGTTGTTGTGGTTGTGGTTGTTATTGTTGTTGCTGTTTGCTATTGGAAGGACACTTTGCTGGCAAAATTAAATTACGACGACAAGTTTATTAAGACAATTGTATATGGGTGTGTGGGGGGAGGAGGGGCTTGAAGATTGCAGCATTGATTTACACAAAGTTTATCTAATTTAGCAATGCAGCAATGTTTTCCAAAGTGTCACTCGGACCAAAAGCTGAGCTGAGAAGCAATTCCAGCAGCAATAAATTGAACATTTAAATTATTTATCAGCAATTGAATAAATTTCAAATTACATATTCTATTGGATGTGTGAAAGAGAGAGTGTAATAAATGTTGAAGATTCATATGAATGTGTATGGATGTGTGTAGATTATCTTAGAAATTGAAAAAAGGCTAGTAATAGGGTGTTGTGATTTTTAGAAGAGAGAATATTTTGAAAAAGACCTACTTCCATGGTAAAAATATTACTGATCTCGAAAAGTTTTTGCATGTATCAACGACGTGGCCAGTGGCCACCTGTGAAATAATAATTATACCTTACAACAATATGTGTTGGGGGTATTATAAGTTTGATTGGCCCAAAAATTCTGTAGCACCTCGAAATATTGGTTTCACACATAGGAAAGTATATATGGATCTTCCTATCTCGGCGAACTGAGTCGATCTAGCTATGTATATTCGTCCGTCTTCAGGAAATTTAGAATGGAGGTGGGGCTAATGCCAGAATAGAAGCCTATTGCTTTTGGAGATGATCGCATAATATTTAGGGGTTGAAATGGACCAAAAACTGAAAAATATCCTGATTTTGCAGTTTCTCTACAGGTCGCAATTATAGACCAATCGAAGCGGAAGTTAGCATGGGGCTAAAGCTTAAGGCTAGGCATTAGGGTAGGGTTTTGCTCAGAAGAGCTAGGCCTATTGTTTTCGAATATGTCCGCAATATATTTAGGGGATTAAATGGACCAACAACTAAAAATGTTCTTGATTTTGCAGCCGTTATAAAGGTCACAAACAGAAACCAAAGGACACGAAATCTCGCATGAAGTTAGAGTTTAGGCCGGCGGGTAGAATGGACCACTACTTTTGTGTGAATAAATACCAACATTACTTACAGGCGATATCCGAAATACACAAAAGCGAACTTCTGGCTTTTTTACGTGACATAATTTCAAAAGCGAAATCTAACATGGATTTGGACATAAGGGGGCTTCTAACATATTGTAGTGTTGTAGGGTATCACATGGTCGGCCCCGCACGGCTATAGCCTTTGCTTACTTGTTTTTTGTATATTTTTTGAGCATTTTACTTGAAAATCTCATTTTATATCGGTTGGGCCCCCGAAAAGGTTTCGAAAGTCATTATTGACTACGTCGGTTGCATGGAGTTCTGCTAAAAACTAATTTTTTCTAAAAAATCCAATTGGATCCCCTACTTATGGTCGAATTGTTAAAATTATTTTCACCACCAAATGAAGGATATCATAAATTTGTCATTCCTTTGGCAACAACTTGAAATATTCGTCGGAAACCTAATACATACAGGGTGAGATGAAAAACCTGCAACCAACTTCAGACTGCTCTCATCTCTAAGCCACTCGTCCGACAGCTGTTAAGATTATTCTCATTATATTGTTTACAAGCGTACGAAAGCATTTTGGTGAGAATTTTCCAAAAAAAAATTGATTCGTGATGGAATTCAAGTGTGATAGTGTGATTTCTTTATATTTGGCTGGAAAACTACAAGTGGCTGTCGTTAGAGCACTCCAGCATTTAAATGTGAATAAATCTTTTGTGTCTTGTACCATCGCTCGTTACGGTGATCTTGGAGGCGTAGCCCGACGTCAAGGAAGTGGACGGAGAAAACAGCAACATCAGCAGAAATGGTTGGAAAAGTAAAGAATCGACTTGATCGGAACCCGCGTCGCAGTGGCCGAAAAATGGCTCGTGAGCTGAACGTATCGCAATATTCCATTCGGCAAATATTGAAAAATGAGCTCATGGCAAAGCCATTGAAATTCCAAAAAGTGAAAGAACTTACACCGCAACAGAAAGAAAATAGACTCAAAAGAGCTAAAGAGTTGCTTCGCTTGGCCGAACGTGGTGAACTGCCGAATTTGGTTTTCTCCGATGAGAAAACATTCGTTGTCCTGCAGTCCAGCCAAAAAAGTCAGCTGAAAATGTGCACTTTCGGTTGGCCACCAGAACTCAAGCGCCGGCCATGGTGATGGTGTGGGCCACCATAACAGCCGATGGTCGCTCTCCGCTAGTATTATTCGAACGTGGCATCAGAATGAATGCCGAATATTATCGCGAAAGTATTCTGGAGGGTGTATTAAAGCCTTGGGCACGCAAACATGTTGGTCGCAGACCTTGGACATTCCAACAGGACCCAGCACCATCGCAATCAGTCACGCTACCCAAGAATGTTTACAAAATGAGGTTCCTCGCTTCATTTCCAGCACATAATGGTCACCAAAATCTCCGGATACCAATCCATTGGACTATTGTTTTTGAATTATTTTGGAAAGCAAGGTTAGCACTAAAAAATACCAAAGTGACGATCACCTCAAGCAAGCGCTTCGCCGGGAATGGGCCAAAATACCGCAGAGCAATATTCGGGCAGCGTGTGACACTTTCATTGGCCGTTTGAAGGCCATAATTCGTGACAAAGGTGACCAATTCGAACAAATCTAAACTTATTCTAAAATTTGATGCTATTTCCGACATTTTTTGTTTTCAATTAAAAAAATTAAAAAAAAATGTAAAAATTATGGAGTTTGACTTTATTGTAGTTTTTTTTATCTCACCCTGTATTTTTTAATTTTTACTAATTTAATTTTTTATTTTCTCTTTACGTCTTTTTTATAGTTTCCTTCCCATTTGCCCTTTTTTAGTACTTTTTGTCACATTTAATATTTAATTTTCCTGTAATTAAATTTTTACCCAACAAACAGAACTTTAACCTTGCCTCAAATAGCAAATTTTCTCTCTCTCTCTAGGTCTCGAAGACATATTTTCACCAGACAACAATTGACATTGCCAAAAGAAGAAACAAATTAGAACAATGCAAAAAAAAAAAAAAAATAGCCCATAAAATTCTTTGCCATATTTAAGAGGTCCAGATATGTAAGGTCAATGTATTCATATGATTGCAATGTCCTTTCTCTCTGCCGCTCTCGGTCTCTCTCCATTATTCTAGGCAATTGTCAAAGGTAAGGCCGGCCGTACGGCAATAACTATGACATTCAAATGTTGCCAATGAAAATCTACCACATATGGCCAATTGTGAAGAGGTTTTTTGCTATCTGCCTCTTCCTCTCTTTGGCTTTGACTTCTTAACTATTGTTGTCCATAACCTTTCACACATAAAAAGCTATTATCCGTGCCGAATTACCAAACTGAGTGAGCCTGTTGCCCTGGCCGGGCAAAGCATTTTTTTTTAATGTAGACAAGGATGTGAACACATATGGTAGTGGGAGGGGTGATAGCCTTGTTGGCTGGAATTGTTTTACACAACAACAACAACAAAAATTGTAGATATGTTGTTGTGAATGTAAATGAAATCATTGGGTGAATCAGTGAAAAGTTGTTATGTTCCTCTACCAATTTGAAAGGAAAGTGACAACGGCCTCCATCTTACTAGCCAGTTTGGAAGCTGCTTGGTACCATGGTGATGATAAATTGTGATTTTTTTTGAAGCTATAAAAAAAGGAGAATTAAAGGGATTTTTTAAGGGACACATCAAAAGTCATGTAAGGGAAAACATCAAAGTTCTTCTTAGAGAAGCCTCAGCGGTCTTCGTGTAAAAGATTCCTAAAATATTCCCAAAGAATACCTTTAAATATTTTTATAAACATCCTCAAAATTTTCTATATAAAAGAGTCTATAGGAATTTACGTAGAAAACCCTAAGGGAAGCAAATTCGAAGGTTCAATGAAGAACTCCAGGTCGAAATGAGGGTCGTCATACAAAAAATATCAAAGGTCCTCAAACTTCTTCTTTTGAAGATATCTGGCAGTCTTCTTTTAGAGCACCCCAATTGCCTTCTTATGTAATACTCAATTGTGTCCTTTGGGAACGCCGGCCAGATTTTGAATACAAAAACTCAGAATCTTTCTAATAAAGGGTTTCAAAAGTATTATTATGGGATACCTCGAATGAATTCTATCTGACGATCTTGCAAAGAAAACATCGATGACTTTTATAGAACAACCCACAATAGAAAACTCCCGAAACGTTCATATCTTTCTTATCAAATAAGAAGACTTCGAACGACTTATTTTTGAGTACCCTAAAAACGAATTCAAAGGGCTTCATATGGATGATGATAAAAGTCTTCTCGAAGGGCTTGAATGTTATTCTATATTTTTTTTTTAATTTACATCAGCATTCGTTCGAGGAATAGATAGAATCTGGAAAATATGGACATCATATTTTGCCTACCCAAGCGGCTATTCTCAATTCCTAAAATGGGGAAGCTATATCTATGTTGTATGTTTTTGGTGGAAATCAAGGGAGAATGGATATAGCAATTTAAAACGTGAATTTGAACCCTAATTAGCCAATTGGGGCTGAAAATCAGAAGTAATTTTTAAATGGTGTCAGAATGGTTACCATTTCGGAGAATTCGATAAGGTCTATAACAAAAAGTGGACCTACATTAAATATTTTTGATAAGAGATAAACTACTCATTGAGAATCTGAAATGATAAATAACAACAACTTAAAATACCGAAAATCAGTAGGTATCGATACTTGGAAGTGTTACCTTCTTGGGAGTACTACAAACATGTATGACAAATTTCACTCATTTACCTTAACCTCTATCCTGATTTTAACACTTGTAGTTAAATCGGTTTAGAATTTTATTCTGATCTCTAAGGTATAAAAAGTATCGAATCTTACAATAATACAGGGTGAGATAAAAAACCGCAACAAAGTCAAACGCCATAATTTTTTCATTTTTGTAATGTTATTGAATGAAACCAAAAAATGTCGGAAATAGCATCAGATTTTAGAACAAGTTTAGATTTGTTCGAATTGGTCACCTTTGGCATGAATTATGGCCTTCAAACGTCCAATGAAACCGTTACACACTGCCCGAATGTTGCTCTGCTCCCAGGAAAGCGCTTGATTGAGGTTATCGACACTTTGGTATTTTCTAGTGCCAACCTTGCTTTCAAAAATACTCCAGACGCAATAGTCCAACGAATTGGTATCCGGAGATTTTGGTCGCTATTGTGCGTTGGAAATGAAGTGAGGAACCTCATTTTTTAACCATTCTTGGGTGGCGCATGCTGAGTGCAATGGTGCTCAGTTCTGATGGAATGTCCAAGGTCTGCGGCCAAAATATTTACGTGCTCAAGGCTTTAATATACCCTCCAGAATATTTTCGGGATAATATTCGACATTTATTCTGATGACACGGTCGATATATACGAGCGGAGAACGACCTTCGGCTGTTATGGTGGCCCACACCATCACCATGGCCGGCGCTTGAGTTTTGGTGGCCAACGGAAGGTGCACATTTTCAGCTGACTTCTTGGGCCATTAAAACCCGATCATCTTGTTTGTTTACAAAATGCTCTGCTGGACAGCGAATGTTTTCTCATCGGAGATCGGAGAAAACCAAATTTGGCAGTTCACCCCTTACGGCCAAGTGAAGCAACTCTTTAGCTTTTTGGGGTCTATTAAACCCTTCACCATAATATGGAGGGTATATTAAGTTTGTCATTCAATTTGTAGCACCTCGAAATATACATTTTAGACCCTACAAAGAAGATATATTCTTGATCAGCATAAAATTCTATGTCGATTTAACAATGTCCGTCCGTCTATCCGTCTGTGGAAATCATTCTAGCTTCCGGACGAAATGAAGTAAGTTGATAAAAATTTTCTTAAATTTGTATTATGTCTGCAGGACTTTTGGTATTGAAAATAAGCGATGTAGGTCCACATCTTCGTATAGCCCCCATATAAGGGTACCCGCCGATTTTCGCTATTTTGATGATTTTAGCGACATTATTTACCGGAATTGTTTCGAAATCGGTATTTGAAGTTCGTAATGAATATTACAGTCTAAGATAGAAAATGGGCCATGTAGGTCCACGTCTTCGTATAGCCCCCATAAAACGGTACCCCCCGATGTTCGGTATTTCAATGATTTTAGAGAAATTATTTAACGGAATTATTTCAATTTTTGTATTTGAAGTTCGTAATCGATACTACAGCCTATGCCAGAAAATTGTCTGTGCAGGCTTATGACAAAAGTTGCGTATGCAGGTCCACGTCGTCGTATAAACTCTAATATACGGCTACATTCGGTATTTTTAAGATTTTAACAGAATTTTTAATGGACTTTAATTTTTTGAAAATTGCCAAATTTGTACCAAATGGTGGAGGCTTTACCCCGAGCTCATTTTTCAATATCTGCCGAATAGAATATTGCGATATATTCAGCTCACGAGCCATTTTTCGGCCACTGCTACTCGGGTTTCGATCAAGTCGCTTCTTTACTTTTCGAACCATTTCTGCCGGTGTTGCTGTTTTCTTCCTTGACGTTGAGCTGCGCTTCCAGTATCATGGTAACGAGCGATGGTACGAGACACATAAGATTTATTTGCATTTAAATGCTGGAGTGCTCTAACGATAGCCACTTATGGTTTTTCAGCCAAATATAAAGAAATCATACTATCACGCTTGAATTCCATCACGCATAACTTTTTTTTCTGGAAAATTCTCACCAAAATACTTTGGACGCTTGTAAACAATATAATGAGCTGTCACTGGAATAATTTGAACAGCTGTCGGAAGAGTGGCTTAGAAATGACAGCAGCCTGAAGTTAGTTGCAGTTTTTTCATCTCACCCCGTACAAACTGCTTTCTTATATTTTAGTAGTCTGCCCATTTGATAGTCTTCATAAATTCTAAGCCAAAGACCTGTATACCCTCATAGGTTTGAACATAGCAGAAAAAAATTTAGATTTCCATTGTAGAAATCCATTGTTAGTTCCATGCTCCATAAGGACTTTTGAGAATCTTATGCGTAGAGAAAATGTTTATTTTAGAGTGGTATGTTAGGTCACAAAAGCAGTTGTTTTTATAGCAAATATTACGATTTAAAAATGTCACAGGGAAATAAAAAATACGACCCATTTCCCTTTGAACCCAGAGATTTGAAACCCAAGATTTGAAGACTTATTAAGAATAAAAAATAAAGAGTGTGTTAGTTTTGTAGTTCTAAGCCGTAAAAGTTGACTTCTCTATTTATATGGACTTTGTTTATATGGAAACCTCAATTTTTGTTAGTTGACCCACTTCGAAATCGCATCAAAATGCATTTTCAGGCACGTCGCTGTTGTGGCGCCCAACTGGAAGAACCATGAAATATGTGTTTAGTTCTTCACATGGAAATGATACCATTTATCTACATAATTTGAATTAGGTTATTATTAAAACTCTAAACTGCTTAAACTGGGCTTATAAAAATTAAAGGTTTGGCTAGATAAGCCTATCAGGTCCAATAAAAAATCAGACCCAATAAAAGGCCATTAAAAAGATCTATGCTCTAAGAGCAAAGGCCAGCTGGAACTTTGACGATAATCAAACTCCTTTCAACAGTTCATCTCTCTCTTTGTTACTATCTGAAGAGAATGCTCTACAAAGACACATTTGTCAAGGACATTGTATGTTTGACCTGATATGATGAGAAAAAATATATGGAGTGTTGGATGGAGTTGTTTTAAATAAATATGCCAAAAAATAAAGGGCATTCATTACAACTACCATGGCAATCTATGCCATTATACAAACCCCGCTAGGATTTTTCGAAATAAATTGCGTCCTATTTTATCTTTAGAAGGGATGAATGCTTTTTCGCTTGTTGATAATGTGAAACGTAATATATCACCCGGCGGCGGCATCGTAGCAATCACCCACTCTTTTAAAGGATATTATTTTTCTATGGCAAAATTCGTACATCCTCAGTAAGAAGTATCATTTATTTTGCTAATACCGAAGTACACATGAACGTAACGCATGAAGTTCATTTGCGAAAGAAAGACCTATCAATCACCCCTCCCATTTAAAACGTATTTTGTCTACTACGCATTTAGTTGCATCAAATCACTGCCATAGATGTGATTCTCTCTATGAATGTGGCATCATGTGTTTGGGATGAGAATTTCCAGGATATTATGATATGAAGATGACTTCTCGTGTTTCTGTTTCTAATTCTCACAATTCTCACAAAGGTAATTGTGTGGGTAATTGTATTGAACATTTTCTGGGGAAATTTTGCTCTGATTAGAAGTTCCACGAAGTGTTATTGCTTCGTTCGTTAGTATCATATAGTAATTAGTTTCATAGTTGTAATTTTTGAATTTTAACTGGCAATTTGTCTGCAGAACTAATTAGGATGACACGTGTTGAGGGGGTTAGAAATGTTAACATTTATTTGCAAATTCTGGTAATCGGTTATGGAAAAACATTATTGGAAAACTTATTGTAAGGAATTAATCTGAAGAATTAAGAATGGATGAAGGAAGGGAACTTCTACAGCTCTTATACAGCTAACAGCTGTTTTTTTTTTTTTTTTTTTTGATTTTTAGTGATTTTTTCGGAAATCGCCAAAAGCTCCCAAACAATACATTTTTACTAATTTTTCCATTTTTATTGACGAAGGGGTAAAATTCGAGTGGGACCGACTTTATGATACCCTATACCACTATATACGGGAAATATGTCCAAATCTGAGCCGATCTCGATTAAATTAGGCAGACATATTACTGACCTCTATGAGATATCTGGTACCAAATATCATTGTTGAGGAGTGCATATAACGAATGTGAGGGACTTAAACACCAAATCGCATAAAACATATATTTGGGAGCTCTAGCCATATCTTCACCGATTTTCCGATACCGATTTTCACCAAATTAGACATACTTGTTTCTAGACTGAATTCGATTGGAAGTGCCAAAATTCACTCCATTTTGGACTTATATTATCCATCTAGTGCACTATAAACGTGAAATCGGATGAAGAATATATAACGGAGCTATATCCAAATTTGAGCCGATCGCGACTAAATTTAGCAGATGTATTTCTGACCTCTATAAAGTATCTGGTATCAAATATCGTTGTTGAGGAATGCATATCATGAATGTGAGAAACTTAGACACCAAATCGCCAAACATATGTATCGGATCTATAGCCATATCTGCACCGATTTTCACCAAATTTGATGTATTTTTGTCACTCCATTTGGACTGATATTAGCCATTTGGTGCACAATTAACCCGAATCGGTTGAAGATACATATGGGAGCTATGTCTAAATTTGAACTGATTTTCGCCAACTTCAAAAGGGGTTCGTCCTTGGGTCAAATAAATATATTTTGGAAAACTTCATCACAATCGGATAATAAATGCGACCTGCATTCTGTTCACAAAAATATATGGACAGATGGCGGACGGACTGACCTGCATAAATCGACGTAGAAAGTGTTTCTATGAAAATCCTCAAAAGTAACTATGTCTCTATCTCGTTTCCTTCTCCATGTGTGCACAAAGACATAATACCCTGAGCACTATGTGATGTGCAGAACTCATAAACATGTTTTCTTGGAGCTCAGGTCTGTAGAAGGTTCATTGCAGACCAGTAATAGGTTTTCTATCCATGGAAGGAAGTGTATACATATAAGTCCTGTATAAGGTACTCAAGCCATATGAGACCTATAAAGGATCTTCAAATCATAAAAGAAGAAGACCTGTAGAAGCTGTCTTAGCCATAGAAGAGTTCTTCCATCCCTGGAAGACTTCTCAAATATCTTCTAGTCACAGAAAACCTGTAAAAGGTCTTTAAACTGTAAAAGACCTGTAGAAGGTCTTCAAGCCCTAGAAGTCCTGTAGAAGGTATCCAAGCCATAAAAGACCTGTGGGAAGTTTTCAAACCACAGAAATCCTTTAGAAGGTTTTCATGCATTAGAAAAACAGTATATGATATTCTGCTATAGAAGACCTGAAAAAGGTGTTTTAGCCATAGAAGACTGTAGAAGGTCTTCAAGTCATAGAAAACCTGTAGAAGGTCTTCAACTGATAAAAGACTTCTGAAATGTCTTCAAGCCATTGAAGATCTGTGGAAGGTTTTCTAGTCATGGAAGACCTGTGGATGGCTTTTCAGAAATGGAAGGTAGAAGGTCTTCTAGCCATAGAAGACCTGTAAAAAGTCCTCTAGCCATAGAAGACATGAGGAAATCTTCTAGCAATGACAAACTTAATATACCCTCCATAGTATGGTGGAGGGTATAACAATCGATAAAAGACCAGTAGAAAGTCTTCTAGCCATAGATGACCTGTTGATGTTCTTCTGCCATAGAAGACCGGTAGAAGGTCCTCAAGTACTGTAGAAGGTTTTCTAGTCATAGAAGACCAGTGGATGGCCTTTCAGCCATGGAAGGTAGAAGTTCTTCTAGCCATAGGAGACCTGTAAAAAGTCCTCTAGTCATAGAAGAAATGTGGAAATCTTCTGGCAATGACAAACTCAATATACCCTCCATAGTATGGTGGAGGGTATAACAATCGATAAAAGACCAGTAGAAGGGCTTCTAGCCATAGAAGTCCTGTTAAAGTTCTTCTGCCATAGAAGAGCGGTAGAAGGTCTTCAAGCCATAAAAGGCTTGCAGAAAGTCTTCCAGCCATTAAAGACCTGTAAAATGTTTTCTTGTCATAGAAGGGCTGTAGAAGTTATTCTAGCCTTATAAGACTTGTAGAAAGTGTCCTAGCCATAGAAGGTCTTCCATCCCTGGAAGACTTCTAAAATGTCTTCTAGCCAAAGAAGACATGTAGAATTTATTTTGCCATAAAAGACCTGTAAGAGGTTTTCAAGCCATTACGGACCTTCAATCCATAGAAGTCCTCTAGAAGTTCTTTAAGCCATAGTAGATCTCTAGAAGGTATTCTAGCCATAGAGGACCATTAGAAGGACTTCTAGCCATAGAGGATTTGTAGAAGGTCCCAACGCCACAGAAGACCTGTAAAAGGTCTTCAAGCTATATAAGACCTCTAGAAGGTATTCAAAACCTTTGGGAGGGATTTTTGTCATAGAAGACCATTAAAAGGTTTTTTAGCCATGGAAGACTCCGGGCTGTAGAAGGTCTCCGGGCTGTAGAAGGTCTCCGGCCTGTAGAATACCTGGAGAATGTCTTTTAGCCATATAAGATATCCAAATGGTCGTAGAAGACCTCCAGAAAGTCTTCTATCCATAAACGACCTATAGAAAGACTGCTATCCGTAGAGGACCTCTAAAAAGTTTTCTAACCATAGAGACCTATAGAAGGTCTTCTTGCCACATAAAAGCTTTAGATGGTCTTCTATCCACAGAAAACTAGCAAAAGGTGTTCAAGCCATAGAAGACTTGTAGAAGTCTTCAAGCCATTTATGACCTGCAGTAGTTTTCCCAGCCATAGAAGGTCTGTCTATAAAAGACATGTAGAAGCTCTTCTAGCCACAGAAGACCAACAGAATTTCTCTAAACCATAAAAAAATTCAGATGGTCTCCCATGCATAACATACCATTAGAAAGTCTTCTTGTTCAGAAGACTCTCGATTTCATCGGTTTTTCTATCGCAAGTCCCATTTCACTTTCACCAAGTGCATAAAATTAATACTACAATTCTTGGAATGCAAATTACAGCAGAGGACGTGCTTGCAATGCAATGTACAATTGTAAAGGTGTGCTCATTTCAAACCCCCTACCCCTCGCAACATCCCCCAGTCATTCATAATAATTATTATTCAATTAAAAAGTACTTTTTATATTAATTAAAATACACGAGTGTATGTTTTTTTAGTTAAATATAATAAACATACGTATGTTCGTATGTATGTATTGCGTAGTATACACCCATACAATGTAACCATTTTCAGGACTTTCGTCATTCATAGAGAAAAATGGCGCATGTGCAGTAGCGTTTTGTAAATCAGATGATATAGGATACGTTTTTTTTTTTGTTACATTTTGGCTATTGCGAATTACAATAACAAGTAAGTGATAGGGAGGGAGGGAGGGAGGGAGGGAGGGAGAGAGGGAGGTAGGAAGAGAACCCAAATATCTATGGGGAAATTAAGTGTGGGAACTTGTAAGAGAAACATTGTATCCTTTTATTTCACATGGGGTTTTGCGTGGGAAACATTTTTTTCCGCCGTGTCGTTCACTTTAAAATAGAAAACCATTAAGGAATTGCTTTTTTTGCAGGTTTGAGTGAATGAAATTTATACCAGAGGTAGGAGCAATTATGTTGCCAGGTTGAAAATGTAAAAAAAAAAATATTTAAATTATGTATTTGTAGGACAAGTTTTTTTTCGAAAATGCAATTTTACATTTAAACGTTGACATAGAAAAGGAACTTATTTTATTAAAGTGAAAGTGATGTCTCTCCCTATGAAATCGCCCTTTCAATGTCTTTGTGAGAACTACAAACAAAATCCAAATTGCCATCAATGTTAGAACACTGGTCATTTTATTTTCGAATAACATTTAAAGACCCTGAAAAAAAAAAAAACAACAACCAAAAACAAAGACATCAAAACTTAGTTCAGCGCAGACAACCAAATCCGATACATTTCAATTTACGACATGAAAATAATAAAAAAAAACCAATGACAATAACAAACAAAGTCAAATGCTCATATCTTAGAAACAGCTTTACAATGAATGAAAAAAAAAAACAACAACAAAAAAACTTTGAGTCTTCTTTGGATTTTCATGGTCATTGCTAAGTGGTTTAACATGTAACATCGTACCAAGTACATAAGTACATGTATGTATGTATGTAAAAAAACAAACGTTAACTACTGTCTTCCTCCCTCCCGCACACAGCCCGGCGCTACGACAACACTACGACAATAAAAACGATAAAGAATACAACAAAGAAGATTATTACGAAAAGAAGAAGAAACAACATAAAACAAGCTCGCTCGTTCGCACACACAAATAATGCAAGTCAATGAAGAAGATTTACAACATGAACATGTATGTACAATACATACATACATATAGACAGATATCGTAAAAAATGACACGTGAATGCTCAAACAGTGTGGACATGTCAATGGCACCTCGTAGTAAGATGTATGGTGTTTGTTACACTGTGCGACAAAATCAAATTTGTCAATATTTACAGAAAAAATGCAGTAGATTTTGAAAGTAGAGTTTGAGAACTTACAGAAGTTTACAACCAGGTCTTCTGTCGATAAAAGACATCTAGAAGGTGTTTTAGCCAAAGGAGACCTCTAGAATCCCTCTGGCTATAAATATCTGTAGAAGGTATTCAAGACATATAAGGCCTGCAGAAGGTCCTCTATCCATAAAAGTCATGTAAAAGGTCATTTAACCATAGAAGACCTGCATAAGGTCTTCTTGCCATAGAAGCCATGTATAAGATCTTACTGCCATAGAAGACCTGTATAAGGTATTTTTGCCACAGAAGACCTGTAGAAAGTCTTTTAGCTATAGAAGACATCTAGAAGCCCTTCTGGCTATAAATATCTACAGAAAGCCATAGAAGACCTTAGTCTTCTTGCCATAGAAGACCTGTATAAGGTCTTTAGATCCCCTTTATAAATCCCTTTGACTATAAATATCTGTAGATAGCCATAGAAGACAATATCAAGTCTTCTTGCCATAGAAGGCCTGTATTAGGTCTTCCGGCCATGGAAGATCTGTATAAGATCTTCTTGCCATAGAATACCTGTAGATGGTCTTTTAGCCATAGAAGACCTCTAGAAATTCTTTTGTCTATAAATATCTGTAGATGGTCTTTAAGACAGGTGTTCGAGCCATAGGTTTCAGTCCATTTCAATATTAATAAAAATAATATTAGAATTATTATGGTCGAAAATTTTAATCATCAATCAAAAAAGGGGTATTTTTGGTCCTTTTATACCCTCAGCCATATGGCTAGAGAGGGTATATATCATTTGATACGGCCAAAACGTGTCTCTTTGGACCAGATCCGTTTCAGGACATTTGGAGTCGATCTAGCGATGTCCGTCTGTCTGGCTAATACGCACAATAACTCTCGAAGGGAGTATCAGATTTGGTCCAAACTTGGTTCATCGTAATATTAGATATTAGATGAAGTTCGGAAATGGGCAATATCGATCCACAACTTCTGGTACCTCCCCCACAAAAGGTCGAAATTTTCAAAAAAATATTTTGCTGAAAATCCTAAAATTTGCATCAGTTCTAGGTCGGGTGCGAAAATGCATCAAGTACCTCCCCCACAAACCGTCAATATTTGTTATAGTCATTACTCTTATAAAATGTGGAATGAGGGTCGGATAATTTTCAAATTACACACATTACAATACTTTTATTAACCCAAGGACTGGTGTTACCTCCCCCACAGAGGGTCAAAATTTGGAATATCTATGAAGCTCATAAGACGCAAAATTAACATCCGATTCCATTCAGACTTGGCAAATCGCAATATTTTTATCAACACAAGATCTGTTATAGAGATGGAAGAGATTCGTCTATACGTTGTGGTATCTCTCCCACAAAGGGTCAAAGTTTCGAATAACCAAAACGATTATTAAATCCGAAATAGGCATCCGGTTCATATTTCACACATCCCATTATTTCTACTAACACAAGATCTGCTGTGAAGATGGGATATATCGGTCCACTCCTTTCGGTACCTCCCACACTGAGGGTCACAATTTTGAATATTCATGAAGTTCCTAAAACGCGAAATTAACATCCGATTATATTCAGACATGGCAAATCTCAACATCAAAACGATCATAAAATTCGAAATAAGCATCCGGTTCTTGGATTGAGTGGCATTACATACATGCCATTAATTTTCCTAACACAGGACATCAGCTGAGAAATGGGATGTATCGGCGCACTCTTTCTGATACTTTTCCCACATAGGGTTCACGATTTTGAAATGCAAAACGCTCGAAATAAGCATCAAACTCTCTTCAAATTTCACACATCTAACACAAAATGTTGTTGTAAAGATGATAGGTATCTGTCAACCCGTTTTGGTACATCAACCACAAAAGGTTCACAATACTTATATCTATCACAATTGCGAAACAAGTCGGGTCAACAATTAGAACAATCATAACTCAAGGCTGGTGGTATCTAAAGGCCAATCATGAATATTAAAAACACATTTTATGGTTGAATCCGTATTTTATGTGAGTTTATGAACATTTCTCCTACAAATACTCATTGAAGAAGTATGACGTCAAGGACAAAATTTTCGCCAACTAGTCTTCACTGCAAAAAAAAAAAAAAAAAAAAAATGATTTTCATTTTCCATTATGTATCAAAAAAAATTTTTGCATCAATATTTTCTTGATATATGTGCAGATTTCTTTTTTTGGGGGACTTAGAGTGAAATTTGGTGAAGAATGCTGTGTAGGAGAATTTCTGCATATATTGATCAAGTACGGCTTTAACCTTAAAATGTCTTTTTAATTCCTGGCGTGTAAGTAAGGCTAAGACTTTTGATATCCGATCAAGAAATTTTTAAGAAGACTAAACCCGAAATTAAAAAAAAAATGGAGAAGGGTTCTACCTTTTTTCTCCCTATTTAAGTTACTTTTTGATGTAGACTGTGTTTATATTATTTTTCCATGTAAACTTTCAAAATGCCGATTAATGTGTCTTCAATTGTTAGCTGCATTTTTATAATCTCCTGGGGCTTTCCTGTAATGCAATGATTATCCAAAAAAGCTATATTTCACTGCGTACTCCTGCAGCATATTATCTTTATAAATCAAGATTATCACCTTTGCAACATGTTGCTGTTGTTGTCTCGCAAATTATTCAAACTTATTTCCTCAGTGCATTTGTACCCAAGCCAATGCTTGACAAACTCATACATCGTTTCGGTTCATATCAGACTAGGTCAGTAACATTTGGACAATGCTTTGATTCGAGAGTAAACAAGTACTGGTCATTCGCACCCATGAGTGCGTTGTTTTATTATTATGTATATATCTGTATGTGTGGCAAACTAACCCTAAACGGAAACCTAATTTGCTGCGGCTCCATAATGAATGAATGCTCTCTCTCTCTGTACATGCCATTGCACCCCATTAACCCACATTATAATCGTATAAATCCGAAATACGCAGAATTTCATAATTGAAACAAATGCCCCCAAGCATAGAACTATAAATGTACACATTTACATATGTACATACGTATATGTATAATATGTAATAATTAAATTTTAAAAATGCGATTTATAATTATATATTCTTTAAGCGTTCAAAGTCCAAAGTGATTAGAAATCACGGCCACATGTACTTGTGCGGAAAGAAAACAATATCAAAAAAAGGAAAAACATATGTTTTATGCAGATTAGGTGTGAGTGTGTGTGGTTTTTATTATTGTGATATGGGGAAGGCCTAATGGATTTCTGAATTTATTCTGATTTAAAAACCCAGTAAGAATGACGTAAAGTTTGCCAAGAGGGTATCTATATCTATTTCCGATATCTATTTCCCCCATATAACGGCACCACCCGATATTCGGTATTTTGATGATTTTAGCCACATTTTTCTGAAAATCTACACAAGGAGTTCCTTGTGAGTACTTTATCCCGTAGAAGAGCATTATCTATAACGGTCCACGATATCGTATAGCCCCCATATAACGGCACCCCCGATATTCAGAATTTTGAAGATTTTAACCACATTTTTGAATGGAATTGTCTGAAATTCTACACAAGAAGTTCTTTGTGAGTACTTTACCCCCTGAAAGAGAATTGTCTATAGGTCCACGATATCACATATCTCCAGTATAACGGTTACTCCCGGTATTTTGGTAATTTTTGCGACGTTATTCACCGCAATTGTTTCAAATTTCGTATATAATGTTCGGAACAGTTACTACAGCCTATAACATAAACTACTTGAGCAGGACCAGGTATAGCCCCCACATAACGATTTTTATTTGAGCGGTATTTTCCGAAGAAATTTTTTAGAAAATTGTCAAATTTCTTTCAAATGGTGGAGTTCATAAGAGGTTCGGCCGGGCCGCTTCTTTTTTACTTGTTTTTATACCCTACAACACTATGTGTTGGGGGTATTATAAGTTTGATTGGGCCAAAAATTATGTAACACCTCGAAATATTGATTTCCCACATAGGAAAGTATATATGGATTTTCCTATCTCGCCGAGCTGAGTCGATCTAGCTATGTATGTCCGTCCGTCCGTCTGTCCATGTTAATTTGTAATCACTCTACAGGTCGCAATTATGGCCCGATCTTCACGAAATTTAGAATGGAGGTCGGGCTAGAGCCAGAATAGAACCCTATTTCTTTTGGAGATGATTGCATCCTATTTAGGGGTTGAGATGGACCAAAAACTGAAAAATTTCCTGATTTTGCAGTTGCTCTACAGGACGCAATTATGAACAAATCGAAGCGGAAGTTAGCATGGGGCTAGAACATCGGGCTGGGCACAAACCTTCCAATTTTGGTGGTCATCGGTTAATATTTAGTGTGTGAAATAGACCAAAAAATTTCTGTTAAATAAAAGTCAAATTTTCCATTAAACCGCGAATAGAACAGGTCAATTCTGACCGTTACGTAGATGTCGATAGTAAATATATCGGATACATACAGCGAAATATATACAATGTATATATACAATGGAAGGGGATGTTAGTTAAAATGCTTATATCTCAAGGATGGCTGGATCGATTTTGACAAATTTCGTAAATTCAGAATGCTCTCTTGGCATAAAAAAATAAAATCTAAAAAAATCGCATAAAAGATGTCAATAATGATGTTAACATAGATTATGTAGTATTCTGTGACATTTTTTTAATTTTTCATATTTTTTATCGCAAGCGATTTTTTCAATTTGACTTATAATGTGAAGTGTATATTTTGAAATATTTTTTTCACCTTACAACACAGGTTGGGGTTATTATATACAGATTGCAATTATCGTCCGATCCTCACGAAAAGGGTAGGGTTAGCCAAGAAGGGGTAGGGCTATAGTTTTCAAAGACCAACAACCAAAAATTTTCCTGATTTTGCAGCCGTTATAAAGGTCACAAATAGAAATCAAAGGACACGAAAACTCGCATGAAGTTCGAATTTAGGACAGTGGGTAGAATGGACCACAACTTCTGTGTGAAAAACACCAGCATTACTTATAGGCGATAACCGAAATACACAAAAGGCGAACTTCTGGCTTTTTATTCTGATTTCGTTGAATATATAGCCCAATATCGGAGACAAAAACAATTTTATAGATGAGTCTAAATTTGGAGATACAGAGGGACCTCTTGCATTTTGATATGATCGCAAAATATTTACTAAAAACAGAAAAAATATCTTGATCATACAGTTGAAGCCAATCGACACTCCTGAGAAGAGAGTTAAGAACAGGGAAGAATTGTAGCATTTTGGATGACCGTTGGATTATATTTAGCTGTAAAATGGATCACAAAAACTAATAGCACGACGGAGTGCTTAAATATTGGTCAAATGTCCCTGGTCAAAATGTTAAGGGTAATATCTGGGCAGTGCTCCGCGACATAATTTCAAAAGCGAAATCTTCCAAAATGGATTTGGACATAAGGGGGCTTCTAACATATTGTAGTGTTGTAGGGTATCAGATGGTCGGCCCCGCACGACTATAGCCTTTGCTTACTTGTTTTAATTTCGCATTAGGATTTCTTGAAATACGAGAGGTAACCTATGTAGAGGGAGGTATTTGAAAAAATTATTTTCTTCTAGAACCTATAGTAGAATTTTAAGACAAATAATTTTGTGGAATATTTTGACTTTCTACGACCAGTTTTAAGCGGAGTCTTTAAACATATTTAAAAAAGGACTGAAAAAACACCTCCAGGGTTCAAAATTTCGGTCAAGATATCCTTCGTATTTTTAATCTGCGATATTGCCGATCAACGTATTCCAAAGAATATTAAAACGAATATTTTTTCATGAGTGTGGAAGAGGAGTGAACTTGTCATCTCTATTTAGGCTACTTTGTGAGGTAAATTTTTAAAGCGCCATTGCGAAAGTCTTATGTTTTTAGCTCTGCCTTTATAATCTGTTGCTGTTTTCCTGAAAAATATTGAATTTTGTTGTTTTATGATACAACAATGACATGGAGCAAAAGTGATGAGTCTGATTTATGGAGAATATGCTTTTGGACCATGGAGAAGCATTGGCGTTTTAAAGGCTTATATTAATTAAAGTTAAAATGATTTGAGGACAGACAAAACTGAGATCCAAAATATCCTTCGTATTTTTAATCTGCGATATTGCCGATCAATGTATTCCAAAGAATATTAAAACGAATATTTTTCATGAGTGTGGAAGAGGAGTGAACTTGTCATCTCTATTTAGGTTACTTTGTGAGGTAAATTTTTAAAGCTCCATTGCGAAAGTCTTCTTTTTTTAGCTCTGCCTCTGTAATCTGTTGCTGTTTTCCTGAAAAATATAGAATTTTGCTGTTTTATGATACAACAATGACATGGAGCAAAAGTGATGAGTTTGATTTATGGAGAATATGCTGTAGGACCACGGAGAAGCACTGGCGTTTAAAGACTTATATTAAGTAAAGTTAAAATGATTTGAGGACAGACAAAACTGAGACCCAAAATCGGTATATGGCTTATAAAAGACTCTCAATTAGCAGTGGACTTGTAGATCTTTAAAAACAAAAAAAAAACCCTTGATTGATACTTTTTAGGTAGATTATTCTATAGATTTTTCAAAGACAGATGGTAATTATAGTTATGGCAATGAAATTAATAAAATTCCTTAAGAACAAGGTGGATATAAAGTCCAAACTCCGCTCATGTAGGTTAAGAACAACTGAAGATATTTCGTTTCATACATGTCTGCTGCATGGGTAAAGTATCGATCTATCCGTTAAAGTTCAAGCAATAGAAAAAAATATTTTTATAATTGTCCAAGATATGTACTTTATCAAACAATTTCCCTTTTTCTAATTGAGTGTCATTTTTATGACTTAATGTCTATATAAAAGTACATCTCTGACGCAATACTTCCTTAACAATAATACCAAAATAAAATATGATATTCATAATAATTATTGTAGATGTAATCAATTCAACAGTAGTATTTAGTCATATCACACATTTAGTATTCACAAACAGCCGCATTCATCTCTAATTGACGACAAATGCCGAGAAAAAAAAAAAAAAAAAAAACAAAAATGCAATAAGCCATGACTAAACAAAATACAAATATATATGTAATTATAAAATAATTGTTCATTGGAAATTGAAATCCACATGTTAATAAAAAATAGCAACAAATTGGGAGGTGTATGAGTCGAATAATCCAAGAAAAGTTAACGTAAACTACCCTGGGCATTACAATTACCAGGCTAAAAATAATGGGTTTCTTCCTTAAATAATTATTAGGAAAAAGGAAAATAATAGAGGGATTATTTTGTTCGAAAATGTGGAGACAATTATGGGGGTAATTTTTATCTTTTTTTTAATATGACTAAAATCTCCTTTTAAAAGAGGTCGTAATAAGACAAAATATTCTACAAAATAATTTTTCATAAAATTCTAATATAGGTCCCAGAATACATCAAAAGTCTAGATGTTACCTTAACGCCAGGAATTCATAAATATAAGAACTCATTTGAGTGCTAAAGCCGTGCTTCATGTGAGTTGATGTAAAATTTTCCTACAAAGGATCATTTTAGATAGGTGGCGTCAAAAGGAAAAATATTCTTCATCAAATTTCACTACAAGTCATCAAGGAAAATAAATCTCTCTATTAGAAAAATATTTGCACCAATGTTGCCCAAAATAGAAAATATTTCTTAATTAATTTAATTTATTGATAAAATTTTCCTTGGACTTTTTTCGACTTAATGTAGGAGAGTAACATAAAATTACATATTAGGCAGTAAGTGTCAATAGAAAAAATATTCTGCACATAATGTCACTATAATTCTCAAAATAAACCAATAGTTTTTAAGAAAATTGTTTTAAAGAAAATTTTAAACGTAAAAACGTTTTACGTTTTATGCTTCTAATTTAACACGTTTCAATTGTAGGCTAAAATCTCCCTTAATACTTCATTTTTGGGGAAAGTGACAAAGGAAGAAATGTCCTAGATCGAATTTTATTATGAGTCACCAAAGAAAAAAAATGTATTTATCCATCCAGAAAAGGATTTACATCAATGTTCCCAAAATACTCGTAAATACAGGATGAGGTAAAAAAATCGCAACAAAATCAAACGCCATAATTTTTACATTTTTTAAATTTTATTGAATGAAAGCAAAAAATGTAGGAAAAATTATCCAATTTTATGTTTAAATTTTTTTTGAATTGGTCACAATTGGCACGAATTATGGCCTTCACACGGCCAATGAAGCCGTCACACGCTGCCCGAATTGGCCCATTCCCGTGGAAGCATTTACTTGAGGTGATCGACACTTTGGTATTTTTTTAGTGCCAACCTTACTTTCCAAAATACTCCAGACACAATAGTCCTTAGATTTAGGTGGCCATTGTGCGCTGGAAATGAAGCGAAGAACCTAATTTTGTAACCATTCTTGGGTGGAGCGGAATTTGGGTATTTTGGCCCATTCCCGGCGAAGCGCTTGCTTAAGGTGATCGACAGTTTGGTATTTTTTAGTGCTTTTCAAAATATTCCAGACACAATAGAGCGAAGGATTAGTATCCGGAGATTTTGGTGGGCATTATGCGCTGGAAATGAAGCGAGGAACCTAATTTTGTAACTATTCTTGGGTGGCGCGTGCTGAGTGCGATTGTGTTGAGTTCTGT
This sequence comes from Musca domestica, assembly GCF_030504385.1. Classification (NCBI taxonomy): domain Eukaryota; kingdom Metazoa; phylum Arthropoda; class Insecta; order Diptera; family Muscidae; genus Musca; species Musca domestica. The sequence goes on from NW_026712299.1 coordinate 9,616,482, forward strand.
TGGAATGTCCAAGGTCTGCGGCCAAGATGTTTGCGTGCCCAAGGCTTTAATACACCCTCCAGAATATTTTCGCAACAATATACGGCATTTGTTCTAATGCCACGGTCGATTAATATGAGCGGAGAGGGACCATCGACTGTTATGGCGGCCCACACCATCACCATGGCCGGTGCTTGAGTTCTGGTGGCCAACCGAAGGTGCACATTTTCAGTTGACCTCTTTGGCAAGTAAACACGTCATTTTGTTTGTTTATAAACTGCTGGACAACGAATGTTTTCTCATCGGAGAAAATCAAATTCAGCAGTTCACCACTTTCGGCCAAGCGAAGCAACTTTTTAGCTCTTTTGAGTATATTTTCTTTCTGTTGCGGTGTAAGTTCTTGCACTTTTTGTGCAATGGCTTTACCCGGAGCTCATTTTTAAATATTTGCCGAATGAAATATTGCGATATGTTAAGCTCACGAGGCATTTTTCGGCCACTGCGACGCGGGTTCCGATAAAGTCGCTTATTTACTTTTCTAACCATTTCTGCTGATATTGCTGTTTTCTTGTGTCCACTTCCTTGACTTCGGGCTACGCTACCAGTATCACGGTAACGAGCGATGGAAGGAGACACAAACTTTTTATTCGCATTTAAATGCTGAAGTGCTCTAACGATAGTCACTTGTAGTTTTTCAGCCAAATATAAGGAAATCGCACTTTAATTCCATCACTAATAAATTTTTTTCTGGAAAATTCTCACCAAAATGCTTTTGTAGGCTTTTAAACACTGGAATAATTTTAACAGCTGTCGGACGAGTGGCTTAGAAATGACAGCAGTCTGAAGTTTGTTGAAGTTTTTTCATCTCACCCCGTATGTATCGATCGATAACAGATGCAGTCTCCAAATTTTTAATTCGTAATTTTGAACAAACATAAATTTGTCGAATTCTATCGAAATCGGTTCTGATTTGAATATAGCTCTCATATATATTTTCGGCCGATTTCATGTATTTGATGCACCTTACACGCTGTGTACGATCCTGTTTAAAGGGATTTGTTAACAGTAATTTAAAAAAATATTGGTAAAATTTTCAATTAAAGAAATGGTTGCAGTGATATCTATAACCTTGCAGAAGATGCGTATGTAAGTTTTTACGAGAAGTAGTTGTTCAACATATATATCCTTTCTTGACCTAAGTCTGACATAAATATTGCCACAGACAGGGTATCGGGTATACGATTAGTTTTTTATGAGATATAATGAATTTTGGTAAGGAGGTACATGAAAGAGTAGACCGGAATATTGCATTTTTATACTTGCTTTAAAATAGGCCATAGTGTTGAAATGTGTATCAGCAACATGGAGATGTCTAGGTCGACTCCAAATGTCCTACAACGGATTTTATCCAAAAAAATGTTTTTTCGACGAGGCATAATTTGTACGTCTCAAATGATAAACACCATCTGTAGCCATAAGGCTGAGGGTATAAAAAACAACAACAATTATTTCGCATTTACTTGCAAATGATATTATCAAGTCAACATCACCAAATGGCCAATGGTGTTAATTAAAAGCAATTGAGACAAAGACCATCAATTTCAACTCGAAGTCATGACATGTGCCACCTCCTCTCCGAAAAAAACACAGATAATGAAAAAAATCCATCCGATGATGATGATGTCTGCAAAAAATATTTTTAACAGTTTTTTGCTCTTTGATCTTCAAACTAAAATGGCAGAACAGAATATATTACCACTTATCAGCAGCAACAACGGCGAAATACAAAAAACAGAAGCTTCACAACTTTAAAACGCAATCAAAAATAAAGCCGACATTAAAATATGGCATTGCCCCCGTTATTTACATTTATCTGAAGGGGGAAAAAGAGGGCGGTGATGGCGATGATGTTACTGTGGGGTGCTGACCCCATTTGTCATTTGGTTTTCAAATGAAGCTAGTCAGCCAGTCCGCCAGCCAGCCATCCAACAACGCCTCTGGACAAAAGAAACAAAGACAACGAACCGAAAATGGTTGGTGGCAGAAATCACTGCGACTGCCACCACAACAGATCATCAGCCAAGTTCCAACAACAGACAACTTCCAAAGAAGTTTTTAATCGCTTAGTTTATAGTTTCATGTCTTCCAAAAAAACCAACTAAACTGACTACAGCTTTGGACTCTGCCCCTGCAGTGCAATTGCGACTGTTTTTCTCTACTTTTCTTTGGCTTGTGTCGGCCATTAGCATTTGCTGCCTAGCCAATTGAGAAATAAGTCTGTAACTGAAGTTGGTTGCTATGACGCATTCAACACGCACACACTCTCACACACATCCAACTCAAACGTCATGTTTCAGACACAAAAAAATCAGAGAATGAATAAAGATTTGATAAAACTAAAACAAAAGAAGTTCGGTATATATTGCAGATATTTGAATGTTTGTGAAGTGTTTTCTTTTCAAGAATTTCGAAAGTGGAAACAGTCATTGGCCAGTGGGGAATTTAGATGAGAACGTCTAGAATATGAATGAATAGGAATTAAAGGAAGCAATTTTAGAGAGATATTAAGATGGATGCAGTTTTAAAAGGTATAATATCCATCTATCGCCAGTGAATTCCGCTATCTATATAACTAAAAGAGTAAAGTATTTGACGGACTGATTGACTGACTGGCTGACTTAACGATTCATCAAGGCACAGACGAAGCGACTGAATCTTGAAATTGTAAGTAAAGGTAACACTTGATCCGAAGGTTTCAGATAAGGCTGGGTTTCTGGAAATTCGTACTAGAACGGTACGAAAAGTACTAAAAGGTACTAAATATGGTACCCTTTGTATTTAAGGAATCAGTGGAGCTAAAACTCTTAAATTTGGACCTAAGACTGATAAAAATATTTAAACCTGCAAGATCTACTTCCCATACTTTATATGAGGCATGTGTAAATGTTTGGAGAATATGCAAGATTTGAGGGAAATGAAAGATTTATATCCAATTTAATCCGAAATCATAAATTTCGATAAACTACATATTCATATCCGGTTTGTGGTTTAGAAAAATATTTAGATAGACATATCAAGTTGTAAAGAATAACCGACTTGTTTCGCAAGTTATGATTGATATTAGTATTGAAAATTGTGACCCTTTGTGGGTGAGGTACCACAACAGATCTTATGTTAGCAAAAATATTTCTCTGTGGGAAATTTGTGGAGATCGATGGATGGATGGATTTGAATGCCTATTTCGATTTCTTCTTTGAGCGTTTTGTTTTTCAAAATCTTGACTCTATGTGTGGGAGGTACCAGAAGGAATGTTCCGATCTTTACCATCTTTATAACAGATTTTGTGTTGGTGCAAACACTGAAATGTGACAAGTCTGAATGGAATCGGATGTTAATTTCGTGTTTTATGAGCTTCATGAATATTAAAATTTTTGAGCCTTTTTGGGCGAAAGTAGTGGAATTATATATTCCATCTTCACACCAGACCTTGGATTAATAAAAATATTGTAATGTGTGTAATTTGAGGAGAGACGGATACTTATTTCGAATTTTAAAATCGTTTTAGTTTTCAAAATTGTAACCCATTGTGTGGGAGGTACCAGAAGGAATGGTCCGATCTCTAGCATCTTTATAACAGATTTTGTGTTGGTGCAAACACTGAAATGTGACAAGTCTGAATGGAATCGGATGTTAATTTCGTGTTTTATGAGCATCATGAATATTAAAATTTTTGAGCCTTTTTGGGCGAAAGTAGTGGAATTATATATTCCATCTTCACACCAGACCTTGGATTAATAAAAATATTATAATGTGTGTAATTTGAGGAGAGACGGATACTTATTTCGAATTTTAAAATCTTTTTAGTTTTCAAAATTGTAACCCATTGTGTGGGAGGTACCAGAAGGAATGGTCCGATCTCTAGCATCTTTATAACAGATTTTGTGTTGATGCAAACACTGAAATGTGGCAAGTCTGAATGGAATCGGATGTTAATTTCGTATTTTATGAGCTTCATGGATATTCAAAATTTTTACCCTTTGTGGGGGAGGTACCAAGAGGAGTGGATCGATATGTAATAGAGGGTCACTGATAAAGTGCATAATGAATGTACCAACGGGTTTTTTGCGCTATAAGTACGCGAAAAGTACTAAAATGTACTATATTTGGTAACATATTGTATTATGAGAACGGTAAGAACTAAAAACTTGGAATTTGGAATGGGAATCAAGGTTTAGGCGTAGGGTCGATGTAAATAGTTAGTTTTAGACGCGTGTGGTCATGTATACGAAAGGTGCAGAACGGTACTAAATTTTTGTACTATTCTAATTTGGGGGAACGGATGGAGCTGAAATACTGAATTTTGAAATAAACATTACTGGCGGAGGGTAGTATTGGGATATGGTGGTAGTTTTCGAAATTTGTACTTATGTGCACGAAAAGCACTAAATGGTACTAAATTTGGTACAATTTCGAATTGGGTGAACCGGTAACTGGAATTCTGAAATTTGGAAATATCATTACTATTGCACTGTAGGAATGGGATATGTAGGAAGTTTCGGAAATTAGTAATTATGTGTATTAAATTGTACTAATTTTAGTACAATTTAAATTTTTAGAGAACCGCTAGAGTTGAAAACGTGAAATTTGAAAAAAGATTGATATTGGATTATATGATGTAGGTAAGTATGTGCACTAAATGGTACTAAGTTTCGTACAATTATTATTTAGGTGAACCAATAAAGCTCGTTTTCTGAAATTGGGAAATAAGATTACTGTCGGAGTGTAAGATTGGGACATTGAGGTTGTTTTGGAAAAGCGTACTTATATGTACTAAATTTGGTACAATTTGGATTTGGGTGAACCAATAGAGTTAGAATCCTGAAATTTTGAATTAAAATTATGATTTGAATTAGGATTTTGGTATGTAGGACAATATAAAGCTACATATACTTATGTACCCATTTTTCGAAAATGTATTTTACAGATAGTACGATTTCGTATATAAGTTTGAATTTATCGCATGTGAAATAGGTATTTTGAGGAGTGCTGACATTGTCCCTTTAATTTATAACTTGAAATTAAGAAAAACGAGATCTTTCATTTCATACATTCTATTTGTTGTTAAAAATCACGTATAATTTCACTGAACATAAAATCCTTCCTCAGCATAAGAAGTAGCAAGCATTTGCTAGTTTGGTATAAAATTCTACTTAAACAAGCTAAAAAGTATAAGTCGATTTTTGCCGACGTATGCAAACTCTCAGCTATTGTCCGTAAATTTTAAACATATTTTGGCATCTGTCATGTAGAGCCTTTTATGGGAAGGTTCCGATAGCGGTTGCCAATATTATCCAACCCCTCTTTGGTATATGTCTGATATGAATATTACAACGTACCATATTTGGCCAATATCACTTAATATGAGATATGTGATAATTTTTAGAGAATGTTGAAAAGTGCGTGAGGTGCCAGGTATAGTGGTTCGAAGCATTTCGCTTAATCGAATGTAAAGAAAATCGGACATTTATTTTGAATTTTATGCGAGGAAGAGGAGGTATCGGAGGGAGTGGGCAGAAAAATTCACATTCATTCACATCAGATCTCTTGTTGAGGGAAATATTATATATTATATACTAGGTTTGAATGGAATAACTGACTTGTTTCGTAAGTTTTAATAGATTTAAGTATTTAAAATTGTGATCGTTTGTGGGGGAGGTACAAAAGGGGTAGACCGATATCTATCATCTTCATGCCATATCTTGTATTAGTTAAAATATTGAGATGTGTAAAGTTTGAAAAGAATCGGATGCTTATTTCTCATTTTTGGGCGTTTGATACCTCTGTGGAGGAGGTACCAGAAGGTGTAGATCGATATATCTCATCTTCACGTCAGATCTTGTGTTAATAAAATTATTGGGATATGTAAAATATTAAGAGGGTCGCATGCTTATTTCACTTTTTATGCGAAACATAATTATTTAAAATGCTGACCCGTTGTGGGAGAGGTACCAGAAGGTGTAGGCCAATCTCTACCATACTTATAACAGGTCTTGTGTTGATGGAAATATTGAGATGTACCAAGTCTGCATGGAATCGGATGTTAATTTCGCACTTTTTGTGAGCTTCAGGAGTATTCAAAATGTTGACCCTTTGTGGGTAAGGTACCAGACGGAGTGGACCAATATATTCCATCTTCACACCAGATCTTGGGTTAAAAAAACTATTTTGATGTGTGAAATTTAAAGACAATCGGGCTCTTACTTCAAAGTTTATGAGAGTTGAAATTATTCAAAAATTTGAACCTTTGTGGGGTATACTTTATGGAGTGGTATATTGTCCGTTTTCGCACCTGATATAATACTGATGCAAATATTAGGACTTGCAAAGTTGGAGCAAGATAGGATTTATCTTCTGTGCAGTAAACTATTTTTTGAAATTTTCGACCCTTTCTTGGGATGGTACCAGAAAGAGTGGTCCAATATTGCCCATCTCCAAACTCGATCTGAGTTTGATAATAATATTACGATGCACCATGTTTGGACCAAATCGGATACTGCCTCCTAGAGTTATCGTGCACACCAGCCAGCAAACAGACAGACGGACATCGTTAGATCGACTCCAAATGTTCTGAAACGTGTTTGATCCAAAGAGACCTAGGGTCTAAAGACGTTAGCCTGCACAATGAGAAACCGAAACATTAAATTACACCAGATTTTGAGACAAAAACCTGTGAAATATCGCAAATCTAGAGGTACCTATGTTTTACAACTATGTAGACCTACATTGAACTTTATTTGCTGGAAGTTAAACTATCCGCTGAGAACTTAATTTTAGACCAAAATACTTGGAATTTCGAAAATTCGCTGGTCGAAAAATCGGAAGACAACTAATTTGGTTGGATTTTGTGGCCGAAAACTTGAGAATATCGAAAATCAGGAAATATCATTATTTAGGGGCTAAACAAAAAACGAAATATTTTTTTTGCGAGGAGTCAAAATGTCTGATTGAGAATCCGAAATACCGGATTACAGCTGATTTTGTAGAGAATTGAAAGGTCGAAACTTTCAAAATGTTGAAAATCAAGAGGTACCATTGTATAAGGGTTATACCAAAAATTGGAACATTTTTTGAGATGTTTCCTTACGCAATGAGGACCATAAAAAATGAAATTACACCAGATTTTGGAAAAAATTCAAATACCGAATATCCACTATTTTTTGTGGGGCTATGTTAAAGAATATGTCTGAACTGACGAGGCCGCCTCAATTGATGCATTGGAAGACAACATTGAAGCATTTATTCATGAGTTACCAGCCGAAATGTTGTGAAGAGTATGCCAAAATTGGATTTGAGGATCAACCGCGGCCAATATTTGCATGAAAAAATCAAATTGTATTCAGACAATAAATTATGTGTATCCATTAGCAATAAAGATTTCATGCATTTTCTGATCATCTTTAGGTCCTAAAAATCACCCTATACCACTGATGCCATACGCCTGTGTGGATAAAATCCTTTTCAGATCATTTTCTTTTTATACAATTCATCAGATTTTTCATGTAACGATTATAGCTCTATTTAGATTGTTATCAAACCATTTTCGAGTTAATTTGGTTTTAGAAGGTGAAAATTCCACTTCGAATCAAAGGTAAAATTTCCGAAGCATTTCCATTTCAAGTTGGAAAATGTAGGAACATGTAAAACTGTGTGTGTTTGTACCGATTATTCTAGAAGTAATTATAATGTCTTCATAACCTTTCCAATTTATATCCTAAATATTGTGACTTCCAGTGCAAAATATTGGGGGACCATCGTCTACAGAACAAGTCATACATAAATATGCATGAAAAGTTCGGTTTTGAGAACATACTCCCATTTTGCTGTTTTTGTTCTACTAACCTAATATCATCTCGAATTTCGAAGACCATTATTGTTATGATTGTTAAGCAAATAAATTTCAATGCGCACTCGAATTGAAATTTATATATTCCAATTCTGCTATAAACCAATATGGGTTATTTGTATTTTCCACGTTTTCGTTTTGATTATTTGCACTTTGAAACATACGTCTGTTCGTCAAATTGGCAAAGGAAGGGAGAGCGGAGCAATACCGAAAATTACATCACGTTTCATGTGTTTGGTTATGTTTATGGTACGAACGAACTTCCTCTTTAGTGTAGCAGTCAGGCGAAACAAAGAAAACAGAAGCAAGCCTTTTGTCTTAGTCAGAAACAGGCAGGTAATAAACAAGTCATTGTCAGTGTTGCCATTGCGAATTTATATTTGTTACCAAATTTGCAATTTAAAACATATTTGATTTTAATCATTTAATCCGGTCCCAAAATTTTGTAATTTCGCAGATTAAGATTTCTCGGAATACTTGCATTTTAGGCATATACAGGGTGAGGTGAAAGAACTGCAACCATCTTCAGACTGCTGTCATTTCTAAGCCACTCGTCCGACAGCTGTTAAAATTATTCCAATGACAGCTCATTATATTGTTTACAAGCGTACAAAAGCATTTTGGTGAGAATTTTCCACAAAAAAAAATTATTCGTGATGGATTTCAAGCGTGATAGTGTGATTTCTTTATATTTGACTGGAAACCCACAAGTGGCAATCGTTAGAGCACTCCAGCATTTAAATGTGAGTAAATCTTTTGTGTCTCGTACCATCGCTCGTTACCGTGATACTGGTAGCGTAGCCCGACGTCAAGGAATTGGACGTGGAAGGAATTGGTAGAAAACAGCAACATCAGCAGTAATGGTTCGAAAGGTAAAGAAGCGACTTGATAGAAATCCGCGTCGCAGTGGCCAAAAAATGGCTCGTGAGCTATACATATCGCAATATTCCATTCGGGAAATATTGAAAACTGAGCTCGGGTTAAAGCCATTGAAATTCCAAAAAATACAAGAACTTACACCGCAACAGAAAGAAAATAGACTCAAAACAGCTAAAAAGTTGCTTCATTGGCCGAAAGTGGTGAACTGCCGAATTTGGCTTTCTCCGATGAGAAAACATTCGTTGTCCAGCAGTTTGTAAACAAACAAAATGATCGTGTTTACTTGCCAAAAAGGTCAGCTGAAAATGTGCACCTTCGTTTGGCCACCAGAACTCAAGCGCCAGCCATGGTGATGGTATAGGCCGCCATAACAGCCGATGGTCGCTCTTCGCTCGTCTTAATCGATCGTGGCATCAGAATAAATGCCGAATATTATTGCGAAAATATTCTGGAGGGTGTATTAAAGCCTTGGGCACCCAAATATTTTATCCGCAGACCTTGGACATTCCAACAGGACCACCATCGCACTCAGCACACGCCACCCAAAAACGGTTATAAAATGAAGTTCATCGCTTCATTTCCAGTGCACAATGCCCACCAAAATCTCCGGATACCAATCCGTTGGACTATTGTGTCTGGAGTATTTTGAAAAGCAAGGTTGGCACTAAAAAATACCATAGTGTCGATCACCTCAAGCAAGCGCTTCGCCGGGAATGGGCCAAAATATCGCAGAGCAACATTCGGGCAGCGTGTGATGGTTTCATTGAGCGTTTAAAGGCAATATTTCGTGTCAAAGGTGACCAATTCGAACAAATCTAAACTTTTTCTAAAAATTGATGCTTTTTCCGACATTTTTTGCATTCGTTCGATAAAATTAAAAAAAAAAAAAACAAGTTAAAAAGTATTGGGTTTATAAAATTTTTAGGATGTGTAAAATTTAAAGGCAATCGGACTCTTACTTCATATTCCATATGAGTTGTAATTTTTCAAAATTTTGACCTTTTGTGGGGGAGGTACATGATGGAGTGCACCGATATTGTCCATTTTCGCGCCTGATCTAGCACTGATGAAAATATTAGGATTCGCAAAGTTGGAGCAATATCGGATTATCCTTTCTCTTCCTGTGTAATTAATTCTTTTCTTTGAAAATCTTGACATTTTGTGTGGGAGGTACCAGAAACAGTGGACCGATATTGCCCATCTCCGAACTCGATCTATGTTTGACAATAATATTACGATGTACCAAGTTTGAATCAAATCGGATACTCCCTTCGAGAGTTATCGTGCGCACCAGCCAGACAGACGGACGGACGGACATCGCTAGATCGACTCCAAATGTCTTGAAACTGATTTGATCCAAAGAGACCTAGGGTCTGAAACCGTTATTTCGACTAGGTACGTTTTGGCCTATCGAATGGTATATAGAGGGTATATAGCCATATTGCTGAAGGTATAAAAATGTAAAATTTATGGCGTTTGACTTTGTTGCAGTTTTTTATTTCAACCTGTATACATATGGGAGCTATAGCTACATCTGAACCGATTTTCACCAAAATTGATGTACTTGCTTATAGACTGAATTCGGTTGGATGTGCCAAAATTCAGGCCAATTGGACTAATATTCGTAATTTGGTGAAAAATTAACCCGAAATCGGTTGAAGATACATGTGAACTATATCTAAATCTGATCCGATTATCACCAATTTCTATAGAATTTTTCCTTGGGCCAAAAAAATATTGGTTGGAAAACTTCATCTCAATCTGATAATAAATGCGTCCTGCTCAGAAAGCGATTCTATGAAGGTGATCTAAAGTAACTATAAGTCTATATCGCTTCCTTCTTCATGTTACAAATAAATGCACAAAGACATAATACCCTCTCCACAATGTAGTGTAGGTTATAAGAATCCAAAGCATTCCCTGATTTTTTTTTTTTTTTTTTTTTTTTTTGAAAATTGTTTTCAGACTTTCTACAATTTGTTTAACCTAATTTTGGACCAAAACTTTATAGTTTAACAACACGCCTCTAGCGATTCCCAGTCTTCTGAATTGAATTTCATGCAATAAAAAACCTTATGGTATCTCATTAAATAAGCCCTTTTAAAGCTATTCTATAGATATCACTATCTTTACCTAGCTTGCACTGGTCTTAAGGTGTTCTTTATTTATTTATTTATTATCGAAATCCTGAAATCTTTAAGAATACTGTGAAATTTGGTCGTAAAATCCCAATCCAGTAATACCGAGCGATTATCAGCCAATACATTCGAAGTGTGCAGCGAATGATTCAGAAGAAACCAGCATTCCTCCAAAAACACACAATAACAACAAAAATCTGATGCCAATCATCCATTACTCCACACAGGCCGATTAGATGTTTGATTCACTAACCGAGACTGCAACTGATACTGCTGACGTACTAACTTGGCCAATGTGATGACAACAACGCAGACGTCAACGGCGATGTCGTCGTCGTTGGCGACGAATCCGAACAATAAAACAGTGTGCCGGCTAGCAGCCAAAACAGCTGTCTTTTGCAACATTATTTTCCTTTAAGTTCGTTCACTCAGTTCGCGTTCGAATAGCTATGGGTACATGTGTGTGTGCGTTTGTGTTTTAGCCATTATTGTTTTAATATTCTTGCTGTTGTTGTTACTCTTTGGGAGGAGGTCGTTTGACTTCGTTCGCCGTAGTCATCGCCGTTTTTGCTGCTTTCGGCTTGTCTTGCCATTTATTGTTATGACTTTCGTTTTATTTCGCTGCTCTCGGTGCATGTGTACCCAACCGACCAGTTAGTTATTGTTTGCCTCTGTTCTTTTGGAAAGATTTTGCGCTCTAGGTGCAGATGTACCCAGAATCAAATGAAATAAAACTTGAAGAACAGCAAAAGCGGCAGCGTATGATTAGTCTGCTTGCTTTCTGTTGGTAGTGGTAACACGCTAGTGACTTAAAACAACTTTTCACCGAGAATGTATTCATCCGCATTGCACATTGCTCAAGTGGTTGGTTGGTTGGTGTGTTGGCTGGTTGTGGTTGCGCTGCGGTGATGATGAGGCAGAAAAATAGCAACCAGAAACATATCTTTGAAACTTTAACTTGTTTGGAGGGGCTGACTAATATATAAGCGCTTATATGGAAATGTTTCTCTTAAGCATTACTCTTTCTAATCAAATAATTTGGTGTGAGGAATTTCGAAATGGTGTAGAGGATGAACTTTTCGTAAGAGAATATTTATGGAAGAATTGCCTAAATTTTTAGGAATATTTTTTGGAAAAAATTAGAAGTCTGAAAAGTGGATGCTAAAGGATTTTCTAAGGATCGTATTATTTTTGAAGAACTATAACTGACATGAATTAATTTTAAACAATTTCAGGGAACGTCTGAGCACTGAAATTTGGATTTTTAAGAAATGCGTAGATTTCAAAAAAATAATAAAAATAAAATTACAGGACTATTAGAGCTCAAATTTTCAAAGACCGCCATATCCTTACTACTTGGCATCATCACGCTGGAATTATTATTATTTTTTGGAAAAAATTAGAAGTCTGAAAAGTGGATGCTAAAGGATTTTCTAAGGATCGTATTATTTTTGAAGAACTATAACTGACATGAATTAATTTTAAACAATTTCAGGGAACGTCTGAGCACTGAAATTTGGATTTTTAAGAAATGCGTAGATTTCAAAAAAATAATAAAAATAAAATTACAGGACTATTAGAGCTCAAATTTTCAAAGACCGCCATATCCTTACTACTTGGCATCATCACGCTGGAATTAAAAAAAAATCTTCAAATACCATCCAGGATCAGCAAGAAATACCAAAGCAATAAAACAAGGATTTATGGAAATATCGCAAGTCGTAACGAGGCCTTTTAAAAATGTTCAAAGACCGCCATGGTCTTACTACTTGGTGTCATTATGCTGGAATTAAAAAAAAAAATCTTCAAACACCATCTGGAATCAGCAAGAAATTCCAAAGCTTTAAAACAAGGATTTATGGAAATAACGCAAGTTGAAACGAGGTCCTTTAAAAGAAAAATGTTCAATGACTATCAGAGCTCAAAATTTTTGATATTTAAGAAATATTTATTTAAGTACTGCCTATCCGGCCTCAGAAACGTGGAATTTTCAGAAATATTTATGGACAACCAGAGCTCTGAAACGCGTACTTTAAAGAATATATATTTTTTATTTAGACCCTTGACGTCTTCTAGGACCTATAGTGGAATTTTATGACAAATACTTTTGTGGAATATCATAACTTGCTACGATCCCGTTTAAAGGAAGTTTTTAGCCTTATTTAAAAAAGGACTACAGCCCTCTTTGTTGACCCCCTCGAAGTTTAAAATTTTCCATCATTTTAATTTTGAATGGTTATAACGCTCGGATTTTAAGGAACCTAAATACGCAAAATTTCTAACAGTGTCGAATAGGGCAGAATTTGCCCCAGCTTTATTTAGGTTACTTTGCGATGTAAAGTTTCAAAGCGCCAATACACGTGTATATTTCTTTATACCCTCAGCCATATGGCTACAGAGGTTATATATTGTTTGATAGGGCAAAAACGTGCCTCATCAAAATAACCGTTTTAGACCCTAGGTGCCTTTGGACCAAATCCGTTTCAGGACATTTGAAGTCGGTTTAGCAATGTCCGTCCGTCTGGCTAGCTGGCTGGTGCGCACGTTAACTCTCGAAGGGAGTATCCGATTTGCTCCAAACTTGGCACATATTAATATTATTACCGAACTTAGGTCGGAGATGGGCAATATCGCTCCACTCCTTCTGGTACCTCACCCACGAAAGGTCGAAATTTTCAAAAAAAAAAAAAATATTTTACTGCACAGAAAGAGAAAGGAAAGGTAGAAATTTTCTGAAAAATATTTTACTGCACAAAAAGAGGAAGGATAATCCGATTTTGCCCCTACTTTGCGCATACTAAAATTTGCATTAGTGCTAGGTTAGATGGAAAAATGGACGATATCAGCTCACTCCATCGTGTACTTTTCCCACAAAGGGAATAATTATAACTCTTATAAAATGTAATGTAAGAGACCGATTGTTCTCAAATCTGGTATTAAGATGGAATGTACCAGTCCACTCCTTCTGGTACCTCCCCCACAAAGGATCAACATTTGGAATAGCCATGAAACTTGTAAAACGCTGATTCTTCCAAATTTCACACGTCTCAATATTTCTATCACCACAAGATCCTGTAATCTGCGAAATCAGCATATAATTCTCTTCAAATTTCACACATCTCACTATTCCTCTCAACGCAATGTATGTTATAAAAATGGTAGAGATCGGATCACTCCTTCTTGTACCGCCCCCACAAAGGGTCAAAGTTTTGAATAACCAAAACGATTGTAAAATCCGAAGTAAGCATCCGGTTCTCTCTATATTTCATATATCCCATTATTTATACTAACATAAGATCTGCTGTGATATATCGGTTGACTCCTTCTGGTACCTCCCCCACATAGGGTCAACATTTTTCATATCTATGAAGCTCATAAATTATATTAAAATCTGATCCCATTCAGACTTGGCACATCTCTAAATTTTCATCGACACACGATTTGTTATAAAGATGGTAGAGATTGGACCATTTTTTCTGGTACTTCGCCCACTTTAGATTCAAGATTTTGATAAACAAAACGGTCAAAGAAAACGAAATGAGCATCTAACTCTCTTCAAATTCCACACATCCAAACATTTTTACTAAGGCAAGATCTTATGTGAAGATGATATATATCTGCGAACCCCTTCTGGCACCTCCCCCACATAGCGTTAAAGATTTTCTATATTTGTATCTGTCATAAATTGCGAAACAAGTCACCGATTATTTACAATTTGCTGTATGTAAATATTCTCAACCAGGAACCTGAGGTGAATAAGGAATTTATGAATTCGCATGAAATTGGATATAACAAGTAGAAAAGCAGCTAAGTTCAGCCAGGCCGAAATTTTTATACCCCCCACCATTTGGAAGAAACTCGAAAAATTAAAATAAAAATCCGTCGTAAAATACTGCTAAAATGAAAACCGTTATATGGGGTCTATACGAAGACTTAGGTAATTTGTGTCATAGACTAACGCGAATAACGCGGCAAAAATCATCAAAATACCTAATATAGGGAGGAACCGTTAACTAGGGGATATATGTGTGATATCGAGAACCTATATAGACAATTCTCTTCCAGGGGGTAACATACTAACAAGGAACACCTTTTGTAGATTTAAAGACAATTCCATTGAAAAATTTGGAAGAAATCATCAAAATACCGAATATCGGGAGGAACCGTTATCTAGGGGATATATGATATCGAGGACCTATATAGACAATTCTCTTCCAGGTGGTAATGTACTAACAAGGAACTCCTTTTGTAGATTTAAAGACAATTCCGTTGAAAATGTGGCTAAAGTCATCATACAACCGAATATCGGGAGGTGCCGTTATATGGGGGCTATACGATATCATGGACCGATATATCCCACCCTCGAACTTGACCTGCCTGCAGACAAAAGACAGATCTATGCAAAATGTTAGCTTCCTATCTTAACTTGTTTTGACTCTAGCGTGAAAATAACAGGCGGACAGGGCTAAATCGTCTTAGAATTTAACCTGGGTCTGCAATTATTATTACGATGAGTTACAAACGGAATGACGAACTTAATATACCCTCCATACTATGTATGGTGGAGGGAATAAAAATCGATTTTTTTGTTTTTTGGCCATACCAATAATTATACCCTACAACACTATGTGTTGGGGGTATTATAAGTTTGATTGGGCCAGAATTTATGTAACACCTCGAAATATTGGTTTCCCATATAGGAAAGTATATATGGATCTTCCTATCTCGCCGAGCTGAGTCGATCTAGCTATGTATGTCCGTCCGTCCGTCTGTCCATGTTAATTTGTAATCACGCTACAGGTCGCAATTATGGTCCGATCCTAACGAAATTTTGCACGAAGGTGGGGTTAGGGTCAGAATAGAAGCCTATTTCTTTTGGAGATGATCGCCAAATGTTTAGGTGTTGAAATGGACCAAATACTGAAAAAATGTCGGATTTTGCAGTAGCTATACAGGTCGCAATTATAGACCAATCGACACGGAATTTCGCATGTAGCTAAAGTTTAGAGCGGGGAAGAACCCTACCAATTTGGGTGGTCATCGGATAATATTTAGCGGGTAAAATAGACCATATCTTTTGTGTTGAAAAAATTCAAAATTTTTCATTAAACCGCGAATATTTTAAATCCCGGCGAAATCACAAAGCCATGACAAGGTTACTTCTGATCTTTACATTGATGTTAACATCCAACAAATGGGATATATAGCAAAATATGTGCGATATATATGTCTATCAAAGAAGATATGCTTGAAAGATCTCTTATATGTTGAGAACGGCTGAACTAATTTCGACAGTTCTCATTAATTCAGAATGGCCTCTTGGCAGGAAAGAAAAAACGTCTAAAAAAATCACATAAAAAATATCTCTCTAAAGATGAAAATATTGATTTTGTAAAATTTTCTCATATTTTTTTCAATTTTGTCATATTTTTGGCATATTTTCATTTTGAATTAAACATTTGGTAATATTTCTACAGCTAACAAAACTAAGTAGTTAGGATATGAGGATATCATATACAGATCTCATTTATGGCTCGATCCTTACGAAATTTTGCATGGGGATAAGATGAGGGTCAGAATAGAAGTCTACTCTTTTTGGAGATGATCGCCATATATTTGAAATGGACCAAAAAACTGCAAAATTGTCAGCAGGTCGTAATTATCGCCCGATCCTCACGCACATTTGAATGAAGGTTACCGGACATTGCAAAAACCAAGCAGTTTTGGATGACCATCCAAAAATATTCAATGTGTGAAATAGTTTGCCAACTTATGAGACAAAATACGAAAATGTCCATTCCAGAGACTTTTTGGAGGAGTCACAAATACAGGAAAGACGCAATTCTGACTATTTCGTTATCGCTGATTTCGTTGAAGAATATAGTCAAAAACCAATAAAAAATGTTAATCTTTTGCCAATTCTGAGAGATTATAGGTCTTTGGGAAATATTGGTTCCAGATCTAAGAAGACCATTTAAGTGCAACATCTACTAATAAATTGGAAATGAGCAAATTAGTTTAAGTTGCTATTATTCGAAAATTAGAGAACGAAACCTGATGGTTTTCTTTTATTATTTGTCACAATATCTTGCGGAATTCTTTCGAGTATCTCGCCTATATAAACTGTATCGTTTATTATAGTGTTGTAGGGTATTCAATGGTCGGCCCCGCTCGACTGTAGCCTTTGCTTACTTGTTTTGTCTGTATTAGATGAAGTATGGAAATGGAATTCTTATCTGGTAGATCACTCGCATTTCATCATTATCTAAAAATTATCACAAATCTCATATAAAGTGAAGGAAATAACCATTATAGTCCAAACCTGGCACGTCGCAGTATATAGATCATAAAAACGGGTAAAACGGGGTTTCTGTCCTTCCTCTTTCAGTTTCTAATTCTATGTGTCTGTCCTACATTTCCACAATCTTTGAAGCTGATAAATCAACAATCCGATACTTTGTCTAGCGGTAGCCGAATATACCCTTAATATTGCATATAATTCTATCCCTCCCTTCACCCCACTGTGCCAGCAACGAAAAACTAAATAAAATAAACATCAATGACAACTAACAAGAAAATCAAATGCAAAGAGAAAGAACAAGTAAAGTTAAAAGGGAGAAAACTAACCATTCATTTTCTTGATTTAGGTTCAAAAGACACGCACAAGTAGGTGTGTGTGTGAGGGGGTGAGTAGGGTAATTTGTAAAATATCAGCCATGCTAGACCTTCGTCTACCCCGTTCTTGTTTTTTTTTTTCTTTCCCACACTCACACACAGCAATAGTTCTATGGTCAATTAATGACTTTGTAGAAAAAAGGAAAAGGAAAAAATGGTAACACACTTTGATATAGTCCAACTATTACTAAGTATCCTTATGTCTGTCTATAATTTTTTCCATCTAATATTCTTGTGTGGTTGAGTGTATATCAATGACGACACACACTACAATCTTTCTCTTTATTTATTTCTTTGAGAATTTCAAAGTTAGTTTTTTGTGTCCATGGACATTCTCTGTCCTTTCTTTGAATAGTAAGTTATTTCATGTAAATAATTTATGAGAAAAAAACTAAATAAATATTCAAAAGAGGAAACTTTGTTTAAATAAGTAAAAGGAATAGAGAAAAAAAATTGGAAAATAAAAAAGATATAGTACGTGTAGCACAAGTTATTGGAAAATTGTTGTTGCTTGTTTGTAAAAAATGGAGAGCTATGACGCAGATGGTTAGTTTGCAATACTTAATGATTGGAAAGTCAACAAGTAATAAAAACAAATTTATATGAACTTATATAAGTTTGATGATATGCCAAACCGAAATCAGTTTCTAGAAAAAAGAGCGCATTTTAAGTTATCGCTCGATATTTGACTTCCCAATTTGAAAAATATTATTACACGGAATAGAACTACCTAGGCAATTACACTTTAAGACAAAATTCATTTTTTATACCCTCCACCAAAAAAAGTATGGAGGGTATATAAAGTTCGTCATTCCGTTTGTAACTCATCGAAATAATAATTTTAGACCCAACAAAGTATATATAATCTTGATCAGAGTAAAATTCTAAGACGATTTAGTCCTGTCCGTCAGTCTGTTCGTCCGTCCGTCTGTCCATCCGTCCGTCTGTCCGTCCGTCCGTCTATCCGTCTGTTGTAATCACGCTACAGTCTAAACGAATTAAGATAGGAAGCTAAAATTTTGCACAGATCTCTCTTTTGTCTGCAGGCAGTTCCAGTTCGAAGATGGGCTATATCGGTCTACGATATCGTATAGCCCCCATATAATGGTACCCCCGATATTCGGTATTTTGTTGATTTTAGCCAAATTTTTCAATGGAATTGTCTTAAAATCCACACAAGTAGTTCCTTGTGAGTACTTTACCCCCTGAGAGAGAATTGTGTATAAGTCCACCATATCGTATAGCGCTCATATAACGGTACCCCCGATATTTGGTATTTTGATGATTTTATCCACATTTTTCAACGGAATTGTCTGAAATTCCACAAAAGGAGTCCCCTGTGGGCATTTTACCCCATCAAAAAGAATTGTCTATATATGTCCACGATATCGTATATCCCCCATATAATTGTACCCCCGATATTCGGTATTTTGATGATGTTAGCCACACTTTTCAATGGAATTGTCTTTAAATCCCCACAAGTAGTTCCTTGTGAGTACTTCACCCCCTGAGAGAGAATTGTCTATACAGGTCCACGATATCGTATATCCCCCATATAACGGTACCTCCCTTCGGTATTTTATGATTTGACCCACATTTTTCTTCGGAATTGTCTGAAAATCCACACAAGGAGTTCCTTGTGGGTACTTTATACCTCGGCTGAGAATTATCTATATAGATCCACGATATTGTATAGCCCTCATATAACGGTACCCCCGATATTCGGTATTTTGATGTTTTTAGCCATATTTTTCAACGGAATGGTCACAAGGGGTTCTTTGTACACAAGGGGTTCTTTGTGAGCACTTTACCCACCGACAGAGAATTCTCTATATAGGTTAACGATAACGTATAGCTCCCATATAACGGTACCCCGCGATATTCGGTATTTTGATGATTTTAGCCACATTTTCCAATCGTATTGTCTGAAAATCCACACACGGAGTTCCTTGTGAGTACTTTACACGCAGACATAGATTTGTCTTTATAGGTCCACAATATCGTATATCCCCCATATATCGGCACCTTCCTATATTAGATATTTTAAAGATTTTAAAAGAATTTTTATTGGATTTTTTTTTTTTTGAAAATTTTCTAATTCGTTCAAAATGGTGGAGGGTATTCAAAATTCGGCCCGGCCGAACTTACTGCTTTTTTACTTGTTTTTTTTTTAAATTTCGATCTTTTTTTTGGTGGAGGTACCAAAAGGATTGGAGCGATATTACCCATTTTCGAACTCGATGTATCTTTGACAATATCATTACGAGGTCCTATGTTTGGGTCAAATCGGATACTTCGTTCTAGAGTTATCGTGTGCAGCAGTCAGTCAGACAGACAGACGGACGTATATCGCTAGATCCTGTGCTGAAACTGATTGAGTTCGAAGAGACATAGGGTCTAAAACCGTTACTTGGATGACCTAGGGTCTAAAACAGTTCTTCACCGTCTTTAGCTGTATGGCTGAATGTACAAAAATCGTAAGAAATATTGTTTAAGTGAAAACTGATTTAACCGAAGACGAGGACCTGCATATGTAATTCTTTGTCATAGGTTGTAGTAACAAATATGATCTTTAAATACGAAATTTGAAGCAATCTTTGTCTAAAAATACCGAATATTGGGTTGGATTGGATAGATATGGGTTATACGAAGAGGTGGACCTGCATAAATAAGTTTTGTTATAGGTTGTAGTACCTATTAAAATCTTCACATGCAAAATTTGAAAAAACTGCGGTAAATAATATTGCTGAAGTCATCAAAATACCGAATATTGGGAGATATTGTCATTTGTGGGCTATACGAAAACGTGGACCGACATTGTCCATTTATGAACTTAACCTGCCTGCTGGCAAAATGCACATGTTGGCCAAATTTTAGCCTTCTATCTCAATTCGTTCTAAAGATAGCGGGATTACAATACACAGACGAACTTCGCTAAACCGGAATTTTATGCTGATCAAGAATATACATACTTTGAGTCTGACATAAGTATTTCGAAGAGTTACAACCGGAATGACAAAGTTAATATACCCTAGCGTAGTATGGTGAAGGGTATAAAAAAAAGTAACAAAAGACCCCTTTAAAGACTTGCCCAGTAATATTTGCGAATACACTATATACCTAAAATGTACGAATCATAAGGAATCTTAATCCGAATATTAACAAAACAAAAAAAAATGTCTCAGGGGGGGATGGATTTTTCCTCCTTTTTATACCCTTCACCATAGTATGGAGGGTATATTAAGTTTGTCATTCCGTTTGTAACACCTCGAAATATACATTTTAGACCCCACAAAGTATATATATTCTTGATCAGCATAAAATTCTATGTCGATTCAGCGATGTCCGTCTGTCCGATTGTGAAAATCACTCTATGTCTGCAAGACTTTTGGTATTGAAAATTGGCCATGTAGCGTTTTGGTATAGCCCCCATATAACGGTACCTCCCGATATTCGGTATTTTGATGAATTTAGCTACATTATTCACCGATTTTTTTAAAGTTTCGCATTTGAATATTGTAATGGCTTATGGCAAAAGTTACCTATGCAGGTCTTTGTCGTCGTATAGACCCTGATATAACAGCTTCATTCGGTATTTTTAAGATTTTAACAGAATTTTTAACGGATTTTATTGTTTTTGAGAATTGCCAAATTCGCTTCGAATGGTGGAGGGTATTCAAAGTTCGTCCCGGCCGATGTTGTTTAATTAGCTTTATGAAAAACCATCATTGGAATGTATATTCCTTTTAAACAGACTAGGGAGCGTATACGTGTTGTCATACATAATACATCACGGTGTTCACATGCATTCCCCATCATGTACTAAATATACAAAACAATGTAACTCATTTCGTCAACATTTTTATAAAAACTCTCTTGAAAATTCTACAATGCCTGTAACTATAAAATCTGCCAATTTAAAGTAGTTTCTGTTCTCCTCAAACAAATTTTCCATACGTATGATGAACTTTTCCAACTTGTTAACCTTTATGTCAGGTCAAAGTTATTTATGATACGTTTATTAATAGCTTAGATTTTCGATTAGAGTGACACCCACGTCAAAGTAACATGTTCTGGCATAAATGAAAAAGAGAAAAAACACACACAGAGACACAATGAAGAGAACATTGCGGGACCATTGACGACATCCATGACTTCCTTATCCACCGAAAAAAAGACGAATATATAAAAAAGAGAAAACAAAAAACTGAATATTAGCAAATTTGTTAGTAAACATGACATTTTTATTGGGCCACACTTTTTTCCAAACACATACCCACAACTGGCTTTCCGGGGTACACAGGAAGATTGGACTACTGGTGGGTGCCAAAAAAGAGGAAAAAAAATACTGAGGAACCCCAAAGCTTAGATGGAAGTAGAGCGGTAGCATGACCATGAACTTTTTTCCCTCTGACTTTAGGTTTTCATTTTTTTGGCTTAGTTTTCGGTGAGAATTTCCTTTCTTTATCGGAAATATTGTTTTTGTGTGTGTATTATAATTTATGTTTCGTATCGTTTTTTTTGTTATAGTTTTCAATAGATTTTCTTTTGTTAGACTTTGTTATGTAGAGTCCATTGATGTTGAGCTGTTGTTGTTGATGTTGTCCATTTTTATAACTTTTGTTTACTTCCTTTCTTTGTTGGGAAAATTTATTTCATATCCATTGGCCTGCACGTGTACACAAGTTCATCATCGTATTCAATGGCAAGGAATTTTCCGCCTGAAGTGTGTGGAAAGTGTTGGCTAACTTTTAAGTTACTACGACTCAATGAAATTTTGTGAAGAAAAAAGTTCTTAATTTTTATTAGCGATTTCGACTTTACCAGCGGAAGTTAAAAATAATAGGAAAAATTACGCTGTGCGACAAAATTAATTTTTGCAATAATTACAGGGAAAATCCTGCAGGTTATAAAAGTAGGGGTAAACAAGTAAAAAAGCAGTAAGTTCGGTCGGGCCGAAGTGTGAATACCCTCCACCATTTGGAACGAATTTGGATATTTAAAAAAAAATAAAATCCGTTAAAAATTCTGTTAAAATCTTAAAAATATCGAATACAGCCGTTATATTGGGGTCTATACGACATGGACCTACATAGGCTTTGTTTGTCATAAGCCATTATTGTATTCAAATTCAAAACTTGAAAAAAAAAGGAGAATAATGTAGTTAAAATAGTCAAAATACTGAATATAGGGAGGTACTGACATATAGGGGCTATACGAAGACCTGGACCTGCATAGACAATTTTGTCACAGTCCATTACGAACTCTAAAGATGTAATTTGAAACTGCTCCGGTGAGTAATGATCCATTTCCTGTTTTATGCTGTAGTATCTATTACGAAATTCAAATTCCAAATTTGAAACATTTCCGGTAAATAATGTCGTTAAAATCATCAAAATACCGCATATCGGGAGGTACCGTTATATGGGGGCTATACGAAAACGTGGACCTACATGACCCATTTTCAATACCAAAAGTCATGCAGACATAATACACATTTGGCTAAAATTTTATCAACCTATTTAATTTCGTTCGGCAGCTACAGTGATTTCCACAGACGGACGCACGGATAGGCGGACAGACGAACGGACATTGCTAAATCGATATATAATTTTATGCTGATCAAGAATATATATACTTTGTGGGGTCTAAAATGTACATTTCGAGGTGTTACAAACGGAACGACAAACTTAATATATCCTCCATACTATAGTGAAGGGTATAATAATAAGAAAAATTACACTGTGCGAAACATGAATTTTTTTAATAATTTCGACGAAAATCCAGCAGATTATGAAGGTAGGGATAAAAACGACGTTTTTGAAAGTTTGCATCGAACAAAAAACACTTTTGGGCCTTTTTTGGATTGAGATTTCTCGGAATCCGAGCATATCAGGTTTATAGTGACTTCGGAAAAATTGATGATACTAGTATGAGAAATATTTTGGTCGAAAATGTTAACCCTCAAGCGAGTACCCCATTGGCTCTTTGTAGTCCTTTTCCAACAAATTAATTTAAATGGGATCGTAGAAAGTCCAAAAAATGATTTAAAAAAATCCATTTAAATGGCATCGTTAATTCTATAGGTACCAGAATACAACAAAGCTCGAAATCTTACCCAAACACCATGAATTAAAAAATATTAAAAACATATAAAGTCGTACTTCATGTGAGTGTAGGCAAAATTCTTCTACAATATAACAATTTAGATGGATAATGTCAACGATAAAATGCAATTCATCAAAAAAAGATATGATCAAGACTAGAATTGTGAAAATCTAGTTCTATGTGACAATCTTGTCTCTTTTCGGGACAACGGTCGTATGGGTGACATGAAATCACTCATACTTTTAGGAACTGGTGTACTGAACTATGAACTAGATTGACACAACTCTTACGAAGACCCACAAAATAACTTGACTCGTGGTGAACGCAAACATAGAGGCTATGCCAAAAACTGGACCCATTTAACCCACTTCTTGAACCAAGTATTCTTGAAGTAATCTAAATCTCCTAATAAAATTTTAAAATTCAATATTAAATGTTGCGAAATATATATCATATACAGGGTGAAATGAAAAAACTGCAACCAACTTCAGACTGCTGTCATTACTAAGCCAATCGTACGACAGCTGTTAAAATTATTCCAGTGACAGCTCATTATATTGTTTACAAGTGTACAAAGGCATTTTGGTGAGAATTTTCCAGAAAAAAAGTTATTCGTGATTGAATTCAAGCGTGATAGTGTGATTTCTTTATATTTGGCTGGAAAACCACAAGTGGCTATCGTTAGAGCACTCCAGCATTTAAATGTGAATAAATCTCGTTAACGTGATGCTGGTAGCGTAGCCCGACGTCAAGGAAGTGGTATCCCGAAGTAGGCCGACGTCAACATCGGCAGAAATGGTTCGAAAAGTAAGGAAGCGACTTGATCGAAACCCGCGTCGCTGTGGCCGAAAAATGGCTCGTGAGCTGAACATATCGCAATATTCCATTCGGCATATATTGAAAAATGATCTCGGGGTAAAGCCATTGAAATTCCAAAAAGTGCAAAACCTTACACCCCAGCAGAAAGAAAATAGACTGAAAAGAACTAAAGAGTTGCTTCGCTTGGCTGAAAGTGCTGAACTGCCGAATTTGGTTTTCTCCGATGAGAAAACATTCGTTGTCTACAAGTGTGTAAACAAACAAAATTATAGTGTTTACTTGCCAAAGAGGTCAGCTGAAAATGTGCACCTTCGGTTGGCCACCGGAACTCAAGCGCGGGCCATGATGATGGTGTGGGCCGCCATAACAACCGATGGTCGCTCTCCGCTCGTATTAATCAACCGTGGCATCAGAATAAATGCCGAATATTATCGCGAAAATATTCTAGAGGGTGCATTTAAGCCTTGGGCACGCAAACATTTTGGCCGCAGATCTTGGACATTCCAACAAGACTCTGCATCATCGCACTCAGCATGCGCCACCCAAGAATGGTTACAAAATAAGGTTCTTCGCTTCATTTCCAGCGTACAATGGCCACCAAAATCTCCGGATATCGATCCGTTGGACTATTGTGTCTGGAGTATTTTGGAAAGCAAGGTTGGCACTAAAAAATACCAAAGGGCCGCTCACCTCAAGCAAGCGCTTTGACGGGAATGGGGAAAAAATACCGCAGAGCAACATTCGGGCAGCGTGTGACGGTTGGCTATTTGAATGTTATAATTCGTGCCAAAGATGACCAACTAAGCTTTGATGCTGTTTCCGACATTTTTTGCTTTCATTCAATAATATTTAAAAAAAATATAAAAATTATGGGGTTTGACTTTGTTGCAGTTTTTTATCTCACCTATAATGTCGCTTAAATCATAAAAAAAAAACGAATATCGGGGGTTACCGTAGGCTTACGAAAATGTCGACCGTTATGACGAACTTAACCTGCCTACTGGCAAAATTTTAGCCTTTTATCCCAATTCGTTCGAAAGATAGCAAGATTACAACAGACACACAGACCCTCTGTCGTCCTCGCTAAATCAACTTAGGGTCTAACAAGATTGCAGACGGGATGACAAATTTAATATATCCTCCATCGAATGGTGGAGGATATAAAATAGTTTTTAGTACCTTTTTTAGTACGAATATCCCAAAACACCAATAATGCTTTGATATCTCGTATTAAGAGTAGCACTATTAGAGTGCCTAGAATATATTCGAGTATAAGAACTGCATCTCTTTTTAAGTCAATCACCATTTACCAGCACCATTACTTATAAGTAGCCAACTTTTCACGACTTGCTACCCACAACCTGTAATTACTTTCCTTCACCCACCTCACATTTACTTTGCAGCCAGAATTTGTTTTATCAATACTGGGTGTCGTAATCCCGTCATACGCCGTCTGATTGTTGTTACATAAATAAATAACTGGCAATTTTACGTTTTACGTCACTCGAGAAAAGTTATTTTTAACATTTCTTTCATAGTTCGTTGGCTACAATTTGTTGCTATTTGGAATTGGAATAAAAAAAACAGAACAGATATAAGAGAAATACCAGAATTACCACTCCAATCATGTGGTTAAATATAAATAATTTAAATATAAATAATTTCCGAACTGATTTCCGGTGAGTTTTGTGTGTGTTTTCCAACGGAAAATCATCATGTTTTTATTCACTTCAAAGGCGGGAGAGTGTTAAGGGGGAGAGTGTTGATATAAATTCAATGTTTTCAAGAGAGATTTATATTTACTCATGGGCTAAATGGTATGGTTATGTATACCAAAACATATATGGATGGTTACTGGAAAATTTGTGTTAAGCGGAATTAACACTGAGAAAACCAGATACCATATAATTCTTTTTCAAATACGTCAAATAACGAAAATGTAAATTTTTGTAGATACGTTTCCCGATACATAAAAACCGGACAAAATCTTATATAAAGATCCAAAATCAGATTTTTGCGCAATGTAACCAGCAAAGCAATAAGGAAAAAATTTCTAGCCATTAAAAAACACAAACAATCGACTTTGTCGGGAAACTGTAAAATTCCTATCCTTTGAAGAGGGGGATCCCCCATACATTGGGAAAATGGCATGCCTGTTTGCAGATTTTGATAAAAGTCTTTAATAAAAAGGGTTAATTAAAATAAAATTTTAAAATATTAAAATTAAAACAAAATCTTAAATCTTACAAATTTTCATTTCGGGCTGTATTAAGAAGTGAAACCACGCTGAAAAAAACTCAAATTTCCAAACAGGCCTAAAACAGTAAAAAAGCGTTAGTCCGGCCGGACCATATTTTTTAATCCCAATAGGAGAACAAAGAAAACCTATTAAAATAACAGTATGGTGATTGAATATTTAAATTAGCGTCTTACTGAACGCAAATGCCAATCTAAATCCCATAAGGCGATTATAGAGGACCTATACACCAAACTCTAAACACCAAATTTTAAACAATTTCGTGGAAAAATGTTCCTAAAATTATCAATATATCGAATATGAGGAGGTTCCGTTACATGTGGACTATAAGAAAACTGGTCATATACAATATCTTTTATGTCAGAGAAAATCGTGGTTCATTAGAAAGTGTGGTTAGAATAAAAAATGAAGATATTCACAAAATAATTGGAAGCTGAAATGGACAAACCAAAAATGAAAAAAATAGTTCCGGATTTTGTAGTCACTCTACAGGTCACAATAAAATACCAATAGACACAAAATTTAACAACTTTTGTGTGAATTTAATAATATAGGGCATGGGACATTTGCCACAGGTCAAAAACCAAAGGTAAAATTTTTGCAGGACCTTTTTTCCTTTATTTCAAAAACGACCCAAATGGGTTTGAATCATATGTAAATTTCTAATGCAATTTTCTAAAAAACTACTAAGCATTTTGACAAATTCTCATTCATTTTGACATAAAAAAGAAAATTCTCTGTGGAGGTAGCCCCCATATAACGATACCTCCCAATATTCGGTATTTTGATTGTTTTTGGCGGCATTATTCACCAGAATTGTTTCAAATTACGTATTTAGAGTTCGTTATGGGAACTACAGTCTGTGACAGAAAATTGTCTATGCGGGTCCAGGTCTTCGTATAGGCCCCATATATCAGTACCTCTCTATATTCGGTATTTTAACGATTTTAGGTACAATACCCACCGAAATTGTTTGAGATGTGGTATCTGAAGTTCATAATGGATGTTACAGCCTAAGACAGAAAATTGTCAATATTAGTCCAGGTACTTTAGCTACATTGCCACATTATTGACCTTTATTTCATGTTTCGAATTTGAATATGGTAGTGGCCTACGACAAACAATGCCTATGTAGGCCCACGTCGTATAGACGCCAATATAACGGCTATATTTGGTATTTTTAAAATTTTTACAGAATGTTTTAAGGATTTTATTTTTTGAAAATTTCCAAATTCGTTCCAAATGGTGGAGGGTATTCAAAGTTCGGCTTGTTAATATATATGAAATTGGGGTAGGAACTAGACCCTTAATGTATTCTAGTACCTATAGTAGAATTTTATGACAAATAATTTTGTGGAATATTTTGACTTAAAATTGTCGATCAAAATGCTCGTATTTTATTTGCAATATTACCGAAGACAATATATTCCTAAAACGCACGGATTTCAAGGAATCTTAATCTGAAAAATTCTAAAAGTGTGAATGTTGGGGAACTTTCCCCTCTATTTAGGTTGCTTAGCTCTACTTTCATTAACTGCTGATTTTACCCGTTATTATTGAAAAAAAAAAAAAAAAAGGAATTGTCTCACAGTGTTATCTTTCATGGATCCAAAAATATGGGCACATCAATATCAAGACCCCGCCTGAAGGCAGGCTACTTAAACATTATTAAATTTAGAAAACTTTGATTCGAAGAACTAAACCGAATCGGGTTGCCCGGGTTCAAAGACCCATATCTTCGCATCCAGATTTTGCAGCATATTGGAAAGTCTAGATTGTCAACTATATTTTGGTATATATTTTATGGACTTCCATGATGCCTCCATTTTCCACTTGGCGTTTTATAAAAAAATCGTGTCCAACAAATCTCATTTCATTTTCATGACACCTATAGGGTCCATAGGGGTTAGTATATCCGGGGCCCTAAAGAAAAAATACTTTCCCGGTATCAGGTTACAAATACCTACTTCTGTATTGCAAACAAATGCGTGGCGCTCAGCCCATGTCCTCCCGATCCTCACGAAGTTTTGCGCTAAGCCATGGTAAGGGTCGAAAAATGAACCTATTGCTTTTGGAGATGATCACAAAACATTTATGGGAAAAATTAGACCGAAAATCGTACCTCCCATACCTCCCTATATTTAGTATTTAGACGATTTGAGTTATGTTTTTTAAAGCAAAGGTTTTTAAATTCGGTATTTGGAGAACGTCATGGGTTATGCCTCGTGTGGCAGAGCCGATTTCAGACGATTTCGTTTATTTGATGGACCAAATACGATAAGTATGTCCAACTTCAATGAAATTCGGAATGAGTGATGGATTTTGAAACCAAAATGAATTTGCCAAATTATATAGAAATCGGTTCAGATTTGGATAAAGCTCCCATATAAATATCCCCATATATTTTTTCATATATTTGATGCACCAAACACGCTATGTATGTCAAATATCAATAAGTATGGAATGTGTGACGGAATATAGTCTGAAAATATTTTTGTCAAATTATATTGAAATAGGTTCAGATTTGGTTTTGATTTGATTAGGAAACATAGACCCACCACACATTTGCAACGGTGGCTAATAGTGAAAAAAATACCCAACAATTTAATTGAGGCTACGATTTTAACGGGGTAGTATGTAGGTTTAGTTGTTTTGCTACCTCGTATCCCTCTAATAGCAACAGAAATGCAGTTTAATTTAAAAAAAATCAGTTTCATATACGCTTGGCAAACTCTTCGTGTATGAGGAGTAAATTTGGTATGTTCCTGCTTTTCTCATGGTCACCTGTACCTGTACCTGTCATGTTAATTTGTTTTGTTTTTATTTAAAAACCACGAAACATTCGTATATACAATTTTGAATGCATATAAAATTAAACAAGTAAAAAAGCAGTAAGTTCGGCCGGGCCGAACTTTGAATACCCTTCACCATTTAGATCGAATTAGAAAATTTTCAAAAAAATAAAATCCATAAAAAATTCTTTTAAAATATTTAATATAGGAAGGTGCCGATATATGGGGGATATACGATATTGTGGACCTATATAGACAATTCCGTTTCAGGGGTAAAGTGCTCACAAAGAACTTTGTGTGTGCATTTTCAGACAATACGATTGGAAAATTGGGTTAAAATCATCAAAATACCGAATATGGCGGGGTACCGTTATATAGGAGCTATACGTTATCGTTAACCTATATAGAGAATTCTCTGGAGGAAAAATATGGCTAAAAACATCAAAATACCGAATATCGGGGGTACCGTTATATGAGGGCTATACGATATCGTGGACCTATATAGATAATT
This sequence comes from Musca domestica, assembly GCF_030504385.1. Taxonomy (NCBI): domain Eukaryota; kingdom Metazoa; phylum Arthropoda; class Insecta; order Diptera; family Muscidae; genus Musca; species Musca domestica. The sequence continues at coordinate 9,646,543 of NW_026712299.1, forward strand.
CTCTCTCTGGGTGGAAGTACTCACATGGAACTACTTGTGTGGATTTTAAGACAATTCCATTGAAAAGTGTGGCTAACATCATCAAAATACCGAATATCGGGGGGTACAGATATATGGGGGATATACGATATCGTGAAACTATATAGACAATTCTTTTTGAGGGGGTAAAATGCCCACAAGGGACTCCTTTTGTGGAATTTCAGACAATTCCATCGAAAAATGTGGATAAAATCATCAAAATACCGAATATCGGGGGTACCGTTATATGAGGGCTATACGATATCGTGGACCTGTATAGACAATTCTCTCTCAGGGGGTAAAGTACTCATAAGGAACTACTTGTGTGGATTTTAAGACAATTCCATTGAAAAATGTGGCTAACATCATCAAAATACCGAATACCGTGGGGGTACTGTTATATGGGGGCTATACGATATTGTGGACCTATATAGATAATTCTCTGCCGAGGTATTAAGTAACCACAAGGAACTACTTGAGTGGATTTTCAGACAATTCCATTGAAAAATGTGGCTAACATCATCAAAATACCGAATATCGGGTGTACCGTGATATGGGGGCAATATGATATCGTGGACCGATATAGCCCATCTTCGAACTTGACCTGCCTGCAGACAAAAGAGAGATCTGTGCAAAATTTTAGCTTCCTATCTTAATTCGTTTAGACTGTAGCGTGATTACAACAGACGGACAGGGCTAAATCGTCTTGGAATTTTTTCGCTGATCAAGAATATATATACTTTGTTGGGTCTAAAATGATTATTTCGATGAGTTACAAACGGAATGACGAACTTAATATACCCTCCATACTTTTTTTGGTGGAGGGTATAAAAAGAGTAGTAAAGCGCAAATTCCACATGATGTGTAAACTAGCCCTAATAGTCATTTTATCTACAGATCTTTAAAAGTTCCAAAAACTATAGGAAATGGATGATCGGCGAGTTTCTTCGCGCCTCTGAAATATCTCGTATTTCTGTTATTCTTTGTTTTTTTTTTAATTTATCGTTAATATATCTTGTTTTATATACAAATATATAAATTTTCATAAAATATTGTCTCAATTACAGAAAATGTATTTCTATTTTTGTCATTACTAAATTAGCAATTATTCAGGTGTAATCTTGATTTTTTTTAGATTTGTTGACCCATTAAAAATTGGTTTCCACGCTTGATTTTTTAACCAATTGAAATGTAATTGGTAACACGTACGCACACACACTGACACAATACCAATTGACTTTAAATTTGGTTAAAGGAACCGGAAAAGTGTATTATTTTTGTTTACCCACACACACACATGTATGTCCATAATATATTAATATGTGTGTGTAAATAATTGAGCAGAGCACACACATTTCGTTACGAACGGTGAGGCGGAAAGGTAAATCAAGTTGGTCACTTTTTTGGTAACGAATTAAAAAAAGAACAAGCGCCGAAACCCATGTACATATTTATTTATTATTTATAATGTATATTATTAACACACATACACACAGGTATATAATTATTTACTTTATACCACTTGGCTGTTGGATTTTTATTATATAATATAGCTTCACTTCGTTGTAACTTATTTTGGAAAATGAAAAAATTATTACATTTTCATATTTTTTATTTTTTTTTTTAAATTTCTTTTTCACTTTTATTTTGAAAATAAAATTCCATCACAAAATTAAGGCCATTTCTGGTATTTAATTCGTATTGCGGCGAAAGCCAAGAAGAAAAAAAACGAACAAAAAAACACAACTCTGGTGGGGTTTCTTTGGCAATTTTCTTTTGTTTGTGCTTCCCCTTTTCGTTGTTGAGGCCTTCTAAACTTTTGCCGTGATAATTACAAAAATATCGACCGGTGTTTTGCAAAAATGAAACCGAAATGTTGAAACTCGTTCACTCATTCACTTATTTCCGAATTCCGAATTTTCCCCAATTCGAGATTGCGTGTGTTGTGGCATTATTTTTGTTTTTCTTTTTCCACTTTTATTTTATTTTACTTTTTTTCTCGTCTTCCTCGTCTATTTTTTCGGCATTTTTTTGTTGTGTTCTATGAATTCTATACTTCTTCTTTTCGGTTCGATGTTGTTTAAGGTTGTCCGTATGAACGAAGACTGACAAATGTTCTCTGAAAATGTTGTTTGTTCCTTTTTCCTCTGGTGCTACGTCAACAACATGGTAGGTTGTCGATGGTTGGCAGATGGGGAGAAGAGGGGGGACTGGTGGTATTCGTTGTAGTTGGTTGGCTGCTTGGTTTGTTGCACAGGTTTTGGCCACTACAACTATGCATTGGAACGGAAGGAAGGCAGGAAGGTTTTTGTGTTGCCTATATTCCAGGCTGGCATGCCATCGAATACTTGGCCAAGTATCACTGTGTGTGTGTGTTTGCGTGTGATTATATTTATCTATATTCAAGTGTGTTGGTGTGAGTTGTACATGTGATAATCGTTGTTATTATTATGTTCCCCCTTACCCTTACCCCCTCCTCACCCACCCTGCCTGCCCCATATTTCATTAAGATAGCTTTCAATGTAGTTGAGTAAAATTGAATGTTTTTAATGTATAAGTGTGCCACACACTGATTACTGGGCAGACATTATGTCCCCCATCTCGATGCAAACGCACGCACACACACACACACACCTCCATAGCCACTCATCAACGCATTAAAACATATTTTCATTTTTCTTTTCTTCGTCGCAATCCTTGTAGCCTTAGTTTAGTTTATTTTATTTATTTTGTTCTCTTTCCCCCTCCTCCTCCCCACCTCCATTGATACAATGGTAGGTGGGTGGTCCGTTCTCCTACATTGCATTAAGGTTGATTACCTCTATTCATTTTCAGCCATTTCATGGTTTGCCTGAGTTCTTCACATTTTCTTCCATTTTGAACCGGGTTCTCTATTTTTTGTTTCATTTGAAATTTGTTTAGTTTTGGAAACATGTGTTCATGTGAGAGATGGGGTTCTTCTGGGCGAAAAAAAATTCTGCAGGTCATGTTGCTATTAACTAAGTTTGCATGTTAATTTTGCAAGGGGTCACCCTATAGTTGGCCTTATTACTTAATGGAACATTCCAAATTTTGTATATCCCTTTCAGAATTTGGAATACCTTCGTTAGGAACAAACGACTTTCCGGACTTCTATGAGAAGACCTTCAGGTCATCTATGAGAAGACCTTCAGGTCATCTATGAGAAGACCTTCAGGTCATCTATGAGAAGACCTTCAGGTCATCTATGAGAAGACCTTCAGGTCATCTATGAGAAGACCTTCAGGTCATCTATGAGAAGACCTTCAGGTCATCTATGAGAAGACCTTCAGGTCATCTATGAGAAGACCTTCAGGTCATCTATGAGAAGACCTCCAGGTTTTCTATGGGAAGACCTCCAGGTATTCTATGAGACAACCTCCAGGTCTTCTTTGAAATACCTTCTGGTCTTCTATGAGAGGACCTCCAGGTCTTCTTTGAAAGACCTTCTGGTCTTCTATGAGAAAACCTCCAGGTCTTCTATGAGAAGATCCTCTGGTCTTCTATAAGAATAACTTCCTTCTGGTCATCTATGAGAAGACCTTCTGTTTTTCTTGAGAAGATCTTCTGGTGTTCTATGAGATGACCTTCTTGTCTTCTATCAGAAGACCTTCTGGTCTTCTATGATAAGACCTTCTGGGCTTCTATGATAAGACGTTTAGCACCGTTTTCTTTCTGTTAAACACACTTTTGCACTTTTGAGGTGTCTTAAAAGTTTGTATTTCTATAGAAGCATTTTTGAGGACAACTTCATAATGAAGGGATTTTCTGGAGGTACTTCATGGAAGATTTTATGGAGGTCTCTAGATGATGGAAAAGCCTCTGCATGTATTTTTTGTTTTGAAGAGTCCTCCAGATGATTCAGAGGACCTCGAGAATGTTTTTTTTTTTGTTTTCTTAAATACCTATTTTGAACTTTATCTGCAAAGATCTCTTTTGACTTTCTGGGGTCTTCTGTAGATAGAAAAGCTTCTGATACCATTCCTAAGACAAAAGATTTTCCAAATTGCATTAGAAGGCATGTGAACTTCTGAAGTTCTTTTGAACATTTCGAGGCTCTCTAAAGTTAGTAGATCATCTGGAGGACTCCTTAAAATTTGTTCTGTAGGTCTTCTGAAGATATTAGGTTTCTTCGAGCTATTTTGTGAATAAAACACCTTCTGGAGGTCATTAATTGAAGCAAAACTCTTTGTAAGTCTTGTAAAAGAAAGTCTCTCTACAGATATATGTACACCGCAGATGCCTTCTGAAGGAAGACCTTTTGTAGGTTTTCTGAAAAGGTTATTTTTGGAGATTTCTGTCCATAGCAGATCATCTGGAGGTCTTTTGAGCATAAAATACATTCTTGAGGTTCTCGTAAGTTAGTATACCATATGAAGGACTTCTCAAAACACAAAAATGTTCTGCTGACGATATTAGAGTTTTTGGAGACCTTCTGGAGGTTATTTATGCGATTCATAGTTTTTGTAAACTTTATGAATATTTTAAGTATTCGAGGTCTTTGGCCGGGGCTTGTGATTTTCTCCTCTGAGGTATATCCAACACCGGATACGTGATCCATAGTTTTTGTATACTTCATATATTTTGAAAGCCTAATTAAAGCCTTGTTTTCAATCTGGAGATTATGTTCGAAAAAATTTCGGGCATAATCCCCACAGCAAGCTCTCATACTTCCCATGTCTGTTTCGAAAGCGAACATAATCCTTACATTATTATAGGGGTTATAACAAATATCCGAAGACCTTTTGGAGGTCTTCCGTATCTAACATTTCTATAGGAAGTAGTGTACACCCAGAGTCGTCTATGACCCATCAGTTATAGTTTTCGTGTTTATAAAAACTTTTGATGTCATGTTAAACCCTTCGTGTGTGTGTGAGGGAAATTACAAATACCACTACATATTGCGCTATGCTATGCCTATGTATTGGTATTTAGTTATGCATTTTCCAAGTGTTGAGCTGCCGATGGCACACACATATTATCCTCAAACCTCTTTACTCGGCTGTTTTGGCCATAGATCTTGTTGTTATTATTGTTTTTGCTGTTAAATGAGTAGCTGCGCAATGGAAGCCATGTGGCAAACATGTGCACTTATTTTTGCACTGCTAATATCTTTTCTGAGTGGTGGAGGAGCGCAGTGTGTGTGTGAGTGTGTGGCGGGCGGAAGCAAAACTACATTCATGCTGTTTGGGAATTCTTATTCATTCAAAAGTCATGGCAGCCACAAATCGGGGAGCTTCTCGGCTGCATTCTGCTGCATTCGTTTAAAACCTACTGATATTTTGTAGGCAGAAGTGGTGGTGATGGTTCTGATGGTGTTGGTGGCTTGTTCTTTTTGCCGACCTCATTTTTGTCGTTTATCTTTTGGGCTCTGTACACTATCGATAAATGGCCAAAATCCATGTGGATAAAGGGAAGGAAATGCAGGCAGATGATTAAGTGACAAGCTAAATAGCCGTCGTTCGGTTCGTCGCCCGTTCAACCATGTCGGCCAACAAGTAACGAATATTTGTTGTGGGTTGCTGGTGTGACTGTGATTTTCTTGTCCACATGAAATGTTTTAGGTCATCGACGACAAATATCAACGCCATCATCAACAGCAATGGCAGCCAACACGAGCACCATTACCATCGCCGTCACTGCAAGGGCTCATCGTTAGCATGTTGCATGCGTGGTGTTCTGGTTGTTGCTGTTATTATTCTTATTGCCTGGGCGGTAATCTTTGCCAGAAATCTAAAAAAATAAATTATTTCCAAACTAGACATAGAGGAGTCCTTGTTTTCCGTTTCCTTAATCGGGTTAACTGGCGGGACTCTTTGGCAGGAAATGGAGGACACTATGGGTTTTGTTGTTTCATTTGTAACTCATGTGAATGGTGGGTGATAGAAAAATGTAGGTTAGGATTGGATCCAGAATGTCTTCTACGTGCGCTGGATCTCTAACAAGCCTTCCGTGCATGGAAGGTCCTTAAAATGTATCTTTAGAAGGCATTTAGAAGGGCGTTTTAAAGTTCTACTGTACTTGAAGGACTTCTGCAGTGGAAGAAATTCCTATTATATTTTACACACAAAAGCAAGAGAAAAAGCAGCTAAGTTCGGTCTGGTCGATTCGACAAATACACTCAAATGAAGACCGTGATATGTGGGCTATAAAAAGACGTGGATTTACATAGAAAATTTCCCGTCATAGATTGAATACCCATTACGAACTTCAAATATGAAATTTGAAAAAAAAAATTCCGGTGATAAAATAATCAAATACCGAATATCGGGGTGTATCGTTATATGGTGGCTATACGAAGACCTGTACCTGCATAGGCTGTAGTACCCAATAGAAACTTAAAATAAGAAATTTGAAACAATTCCGATCAAATATGTCGCTAAAATCGTCAAAATACTGAATATCGAGATGTACCGTTATATGGGGGATATACGATAGCGTGGACCTATAAAGACAATTCAATTCCAGGGTTAAAGTACTCAGAAGGAACCCCTTGTGTGGATTTTAAGAGAATTCCATTGAAAAATTTGGGTTATCAAAATTCCGAACATCGGAAGGTACCGTTCGTTATATGGGGGCTATAAGAAGGCATGGAACTGCATGAGCAACTTTGAGTCAACCATGTTAGTACCTATTAGGAACTTCAAATACGAAATTTGAAACAATTTTGATTAAAAATGTCGCTAAAATCATCAAAATACCGAATATCGGGAGGTGTCGTTACATGGGGGCTATACGAAGACGTGGACCTGCATATAAAAGTTTTCCGTCATAGGTTGAAGTACCCATTACGAACTTCAAATAGGAAATTTGGAAAAATTCCGGTGAATACAGTTGCTAAAGTCATCAAAATACCAAATATCGGGGGGTACCGTAGTGGTGGCTATGCGATATCGTGGACCTATGTAGACAAATCTCTTCCAGAGGGTAAAATAACTACAAAGAAATACTCTAACGAAAAATGTGGCTAAAATCAGCAAAATATCGGTGGGGAGGGGAGGGGGGGGGGTGTACCGTTGTATGGTGGCTATACGATATTGCGGACCGATATAGCCTATCTTCGAAGTTGACCTGCCTGCTGACAAAAGACTGATCTGTACAAAATTTTAGCTTCCTATCTTAATTCGTTTTTACTCTAGCTTGATTACAACAGACAGCCGGAGGGGTATATTGTCTTAGAATTTTACGCCGATCAAGAATATATATATATACTTCGTTAGGTCTAGAGATGAGTTATGGAATGACGAACTCAATATATCCTCCATACTATGACCTTTGAAGGCCACGTAAAGAGAAAAGAACTTTTGGAGGTTTTATGAAAATAGCAGAGGTTTCAAAGTTTTCTGAGATTACGCGATTTTTTGAAACTATTCAAAATATAGAAGACATTCTGGGGGTCTTCTGAAGATATATTATCCTCTGAATATATTCTGGAGGTAGTTCGTATATAGCGACTTTATGAAGGTCTTTGGTCTAGGGTATCTAGTGGAAGTTTTTCTAAGATTAGAAGGCCTTCTGGAATTATTAAGATATAGAATACCCACTTGTGGTCTTCAGAAGTTAGAAGAGATTCTGTTGGCCTTCTGAAAATATATGATGTTCTAGGGGGAGACCTAATGGAGATCTTTTAAAAATATATAACCCTCTGCATGTATTTTTTGTAGAAAACCTACTAGAGGCCCCCTAACGGCAAAATTGTGCATGGGCATCTACTAGAAAAGAAAAGACAGGAGACCTTATATGGTCGTCTAATCTCTAAAACCTTAGAGAGTTCAAGAATAGATAGGAAACCCTCGGCATGTATTTTTTGTAGAAAACCTACTGCTGGTCCTCTTAAGGCAAAATAGTGCATGGACGTCTTCTAGTTATGGAAAAGCCTATGTTTTTTTTTTTTTTTTTTTTTTTTTTTTTTTGACAGGAGATCTTTGTTGGCCTGCTAAATACAGAATAACTTCTGGAGGTCTTCTGAAAATGGCAGATCTTAGAGAGTTTGGGAATAGGAAGCCTTCTGAAATTATTCAAAATAGAAAAGTCCTTATGGTGATCTTCTGAAGATGAATTCGTCCTCTGAATATATAAGACAACCTTCTGGAGAAAATTTGTGTATAGAAAACTTTAGACTTCAACGATAGAAAAGCCTCTGCATTTCTTTTTTTAAGGAAGATGACTTGCTGGGGTCTTTGAAATATAGAAGAGCTTCTGGATGTATCCTGAAGACAAAAAAGGCCGCTAAATGTTATCAAAAGGAATTCGAACTTCTAGATTTATTTGAAACACAGAAAACATTCTCGAGGTTATCCAAAGTAAATTTTTTCATATTTTATATTGAACAATTTTGTGACATACTTCAAGGAGCTCCCAAAAAATTGTGTGAAATGTGGGTTATATCCTTGGATCCTTGTACAGAGATATTATCTTAGAAAAATTTAATACTAAAATGTGTTTTGAACTTTTATAAATTCCTCGAATTTCGGTGAGATAAAGGGTTTTGATGTATTCGCTGATATATAGTATAATTTAAGAAAAATCATTTTGTGGAAGACTTTAACTAGCTACGATGCCGATCATAGGGAGGTTCATGTCATACAAAAAAGACCCCACTGGTGGCTTAAGGGCTAACATTTCCGACGAAAATAATCCCAACATTGTTATCAGTAATATTGCGAAGACACAATATGTCAAAGATGCAAGGATTCCAAGGAATCTTAAATTGAAAATTTTAAAAAATGTTTAAGTGAGGGAAACTCATATTTTTGGAAAGGATAAAAAAGACCCCACTGAGGGTTAAAGTTTCGGCCAAAAATTCAAGGATTCCAAAGAATCTTAAACGGAAATTTTTAAAAAAATGTAGAAGAGGGGGAAACTCTTCTCTTCTATTTAGGTAGCTTTGAGATCTAATCTTTCAAAAAGCCGGAATATGTGTCTTCTATTTTTAGCTCTTCTTTCATAATCTGCTAAATGTTTCCCCAATTTTGTTTTGTGTGCTATAACCTATAATTTTTGCCTAACTCTCCTCTTCCTTCTTAATAAATTTGATTATGCGTGGGTAGTGAGAAGAGAGAGCGGGACTTCCGTCATTCCTCAACAATATGTAAACTGATGACGTCTAATTGACTTGTAATTCCAGATAACCATCAATCAAATGACGTTTATTTGTTTGCATTTCATACTCTCCCAACCCTCCCCACTAGGCTTTTGAAATAAGGCGAAAATAGGTTGTCATTCTCAAGTGTGGACTGCTGTGTTGGGTTGAATGACAGTTGATGTTGTTTTATTTAAAGGACTAAATTCTGAGAAACGAAATAACATGTATCAACTTGGTGGTTGGTGCAAGTGACAGCCTTTTTAATAACTGGGAAACATATACATATATGAAAATTGATTACAATTTTTTTTCAAAGGCCAAGAAAAAATTTCGAATGTGATGGGTGCAGGGTGTTGGTCAGTCATGAAAATTTCCAGTGAGAGTGGAAATATTTCCTACAACCTAAAGAAGAATAGAAATTGAAAAGAACACCATAAAATTGTAAAAATTCTAGTTTGGCGGGATGTGGTTAATAAGAAATTGATGTATATTTTTTACACTGAAAATTGGAATATAGATTGATGTAGGAAGGTGAGATCATGAGAAACTACAAGCTTTGCCTTAATATCGAGAGGGCTTAACCAATATTTCATTTACTTCAGAGCAGAGAGGAAAACTTCTGTGGAGAGGTTATTATAGGTTTATTTGAACTTCATATAAAGGGGGTAAAAATATTCAACCTGATACCATATGTTTATCTGAACCTATTTCTTCTACAGGGTACCTTATAGTCTACCAATTTCTTTTCAACTCATCCTCACAGCACGACATAATAGGCAGTCACGCGATTTCGCCAAACATATAAAAAAAGCAAAAGAAAACATACAACAAAAAGCCTTTGATAAATATAAAAAAGACCGACAATATTGATTTTTTTCTATTTGTTTGCTCTTTAAATATTTGCTAACCGAAATAGAAAGAATTTAAAATATGTCCGATAATAAACGACAATGTGGCAAAGAATTTAACACAACCAAACAAATATTCAAAGCAAAAGACAAAAATCGAAAATTATAAGGTCTAATACAGATGTAGGTATAATACAGATGTGTCTGCCATTACAGATCTATAAGTCGGGGCTTAATAGAAGAAAAAGGCAACTCCGAAACAGATATAAACGGGAAATGACTTTATCTATATTTCGTATCCTTTTTATATTTTCCAACATATTATCTTTGTCATTCTGTTTGCATCATCTCGGAATATTTTGTGGAGATTCAAAAACATATATCTATGTAAATAAGAGTAGCGAAATAACCGATTGTCAGATTGACCGAGAAGCAATACCCAGACGTAACGGCCAAAGCTAAAATGTACTATGAATTGAATAATTTTCATTGGATGAGCTAGTATTCTAGAAGTTTGGATTGAAAGTCACTGATGGAGTGCAGGCTAGATGTACCAAAGTGTTTATGGAAATTTGAACTTTAAGTTTACGAAAACATCTAAAAGAGTACTTAACTTCTAAAATTCTTTTACAATCAGATCTATGGCAGTTCTGAATTTCAGGAATGCTCTGGAAAAGGTTACGTCGTTTGTAAAACTCTGTTGGGTCCCTGGACACTGTAACATATCTGCCAATGAATCGGCTGTTGAATTGGTCGCGGATCTGAGTCAGTAGATCTACAGATTGAGAGCTCAGTGAAACCACATTTTTGCCACTTATTCTAAATACTGCATAAACATTATCTTGGGAGATTTCAAAAGAACTTGCTAACTGGGAGGGGATGTAATGTCTCCAAAAAGATTTGGCCGGTGAACTCCGAAAGTAGATCAAGGTCACTCTTGTCCATAACGAAGTCAGACTTGAAGCTAGTGGTGGGACTATTTACAGGACAATATAAGGGCCATGACTTCCAAGTGTGTGTGTGTGGGGGAGTGAGACAGATGCCACTGGGTAAGCAAATTCTGCCCAACTAGTCTTCCCTCTCCGAAACCGAACCAGCGGTCATTCTTCAATTGGCCAGAAGACTAAAATAGCTGGTTACACCGTGGGTACAAACCTACTATCTTCTCTATTCCTGTCGTCAAATTCACACCTCTTCTTCTTCACTATTCGTTTCCTTCCCTTTTATTATTTTATTTTTCTTCTTCTCCAAATTAGGATGAACACCATGGACTAATAGGTCACCGAGTGGAGTGGTTGTTTGCATAACCACGCATCCTTTAACCTAACCTAACTTCTAAAATAATACCATTTGATATTATGTGAACGGACAGGGCCAAAAACTTGAAATATGGTATTAGAATCAAGGTCGAAGGTAAGTTTGATATATGAAGGTGGTTTTGGAAATGTCTACTATGTATCAGTTCGCATACACAGAATGGAACTTAATATGGAAAAGTTTAGTATGGGTTAAACGGATGAAGAAGAATGTTGTTGTTTTTGATAAAGTGGTGGTTTCTGGAAATGGGTACTACAAGAGCACGAAAAGTACTAAATGGTACATTTTGGAATTGGGTGAACAGATATAGCTTGAAATCTGAAATTTCGTTTTATGGTCGCAGCTCTTGTGTAGCTTGGACATATGTAGGTGGTTTCGGATATGTGTACTGTAATTGTATATCGGGTAAAGGAATAGAGATAAAATTCTGATATTTGATACTTAGATTACTGAAGAGGTCGGCGTTTGAGATTTGGCGGTGGTTTGAAATGCGTACTATATTGGTACGAAAATTAAAAAATACTGTAATACTCAAATTTGATATTGAGATCTCTGTTGGTATCTGGCATTGTAATACAGATGTGGTTTTGGAAAAATGCTGAAATCCTGTAAAATGTATGTCACTGTTGATATCGGTGGTTAATATATGGAGGTGGTTTAGAAATACGTCCTATATTTGCATGAAAAGTACTAAATGGTACTAAATTTGGTATTAAGTTCTCTGGTATCCGAAATTGACATATAGAGATGGTTTTGGAAATTGTTTTTAAAGAACGAAATGGTACTCAATTTGATATTGGCTTAAGGAATAGATCTAAAATTCTAAACTTTGATATAGATGTCCCTGTTCGTGTCTGTGGTTAAAATATGGAGGTGATTTTGGAAGTGTGTACCATAATAGTTTGAAAACTACTAAATGGTATTAAATTGGAATTTTATATTGAGGTCTCTGTTGTTGTGTCTGGGATTTAGAGAAAGAGCGAGTATTGGATATGCGAATTATAACTGGGAAGTGGGTAAAGAAATAAAGCTGAAGTCCTGAAATTTGATATGGATGTCACCATTCGTGCCTTTGGATAAGATATGAGGAAGATTTTGGAAATGTGTACTATAATTATTTGAAAACTACTAAATGATATTAAATTGGGTATTGGATGAAGGGATATAACAGAATTCTGAAATTTAATATTGAGGTCCCTGTAGGTACTTGGGATTGAGAGAAGGAGCTGGCTTTGTATATGCGTACTATAATTTTGCGAAAAGTACTGAATGGTACAATATTTGATTTTCGGTGAAATCCTCAAAATCGATACAGATGTCACTGTTGGTTTGTGTGGTTAAGATATAGATGTGGTTTTGGAAATATGTACTATAATTGTTCGAAAAGTACTAAGTGGTTCTAAATTTGGTATTGCGTGAAGAGATTGCGCTGCAATCTCGAAAGTTGATATTGAGGTCTCTGTTGATATCTGGGACTGAAATATGGAAGTAGTACAGGAAGTGTGTACTATATTTGTGCGTAAAAGTACTAAATTATACAAAATTAGGCAAGTAAAGAGATATATCCTGAATGCCGTTATTTGATATTGATGTCTGTGTTGATATCTGGCATTGAGATAGGGAGGTGGTTTTGAAAATGTGAAAATATATTTGTACGAAAAGTACTAAATTTGGAAATGGGTATAGAAATAGAAATATGGAAATTGTTTTTAAAGCGCGTACTTTAAACGAACCAAAACTAAATGCTACTAAAATTGGTATTCGATGAAGGCATAGAGCATAATCCTGCCAGGTAACCATAAGGTCTTCTCATAGAAGACCATAAGGTCCTCTCATACAAGACCATAAGGTCCTCTCATAGAAGACCATAAGGTCTTCTCATAGAAGACCATAAGTTATTCTAATAGAAGGCCATAATAGCTTCTCATAGAAGACCGTAAGGTCTTCCCATAGAAGGCCATAATAGCTTCTCATAGAAGACCGTAAGGTCTTCCCATAGAAGACCATAAGGTCTTCTCATAGAAGACCATAAGGTCTCTTTATAGAGACTAAAAGGTCTTCTCGTAGAGGATAATAAGGTCTTCTCATAGAGGATCAAAAAATCTTCTCATAGAAGACCATAATGTCTTCTAATAGAAGACCATAAGGCCTTCTCATAGAAGACCATAAGGTCTTCTCATAGAAGACCATAAGGTCTTCTCATAGAAGACCATAAGGTCTTCTCATAGAAGACCATAAGGTATTCTCATAGAAGACCATAAGGTATTCTCATAGAAGACCATAAGGTCTTCTCATAGAAGACCATAAGGTCCTCTCATAGAAGACCATAAGGTCTTCTCATAGAAGACCATAAGTTATTCTAATAGAAGGCCATAATAGCTTCTCATAGAAGACCGTAAGGTCTTCCCATAGAAGACCATAAGGTCTTCTCATAAAAGACCATAAGGTCTCTTTATAGAGACTAAAAGGTCTTCTCATAGAGGATAATAAGGTCTTCTCATAGAGGATCAAAAAATCTTCTCATAGAAGACCATAAAGTCTTCTAATAGAAGACCATAAGGTCTTCTCATAGAAGACCATAAGGTCTTCTCATAGAGGACTACAAGGTCTAATAGAGGACTACAAGGTCTTCTTATAGAAGAGCATAAGATCTTCTCATAGAAGACCATAAAGTTTTCTTATAGAAGACCACAAAGTCTTCCTATAGAGGACCACTAGGTATTCTAACGAATACTATTATATTCTTATGAATATCACTAGGTATTCTTATGAAGACCACTAAGAATTCTTATGAAGACCACTAGATTTTCTTATAGAAGACCATAAGGCCTATAGAAGACCGTGAGGCCTTCCTATAGAAGACCATAATACCTTCTTATAGAAGACCATTAATCTTCTTATAGAAAACAACAAAGTCTTCCAATAGAAGACCATTAGGTCTACTTATAGAATACTAATAGGTCTTCTTCTTATAGTAGACCTAATGGTCTTCTATTTATAGATAAGGTTTTTATAAAAGATCACCAGTTCTCCAATAAAATACCACAAGATCTTCTTTTGAAAAACCGCAATGACTTCTCATAGAAGTCCTCAGAGTCTTCTCATAGAAGACATCAGGGGTCTTCGTTTAGAAGACCACAAAATCTTCTACTTTGAAACGGATTTTGTCTTCCTGTTTAAACAAATTACAAACAAAAATATAATTACAAATATTTTCACACATCTCCTTCCCCTTCCCCAAAACTAAAACTTATTCGGAAATGTTAACTTTTTCCGAAAGTTTAATTTTCATATTTTATTTTACTGCTAAACGAGAATGTTTCTCCTCTTCAAAATTAATTATAAGTTTACCTTAAAACATTTTAAAACTGCAGACCATTTAGATTGTTTGGTGCTTTTGTATTATTTCACACAAAAATATAAAAAAACAGCAACAACAAAACTCGTTATTTTAATAACAATGCCCAACAAAGTATGCTGTAGAATATTTACATATACGTACATATGAATGTATGATAATGTAGATTTATTATATTCTAAGTATGTTATAGAAAGTTTCATGAAATTCGTATTTTTTTTTTTTTTTTGTTTGCAAAAAACAAATGTGTCGAAATTTTTTACAATTCTGAAACAGGAGTGATTTATGATTTTAAAAAATGTGTTTAATTTTTTAACTATTTTGTCTAGCATAGAAGGCGTTCTTGAGATGGTGGTGGAAGGTGAAGGAATAGCTTTTCATAGAATAGATGGACCAGGTAATTTTTGGCTAAGATTGGGATGAAAACCATCTGGTCTTCTGGACGAATTTCAAATGTTCTTGTTTAGGTCAGATTAAAAGATGACATGAAGACTCGTATTTTGGAAGAAGTACAACCTGCCTTCTGGCCGAAGACCACAAATCATCTGGACGAATACCAACTGGCCTTTTGGACAATGATCAACTTAACTTCTGGGCCTCATAACGTAGACCAACTGGGTTCAAGAACGAAGACCAACTGATATTTTGGAGGAAGACCAACAGGTTTCTGTATGACTACCAGCTGAATGATGATCAACTGGCGGAAGATCTAGACAAGGTTTAACTTAACTTCTGATCGAAAAACAACAGTCCGTCTGGACGAAGACCAACTGGGCTTAAGGACGAAGACCAAGTGGGCCTCAGAACATAGACCAACTGGGCTTAAGGACGAAGACCATCTGACCTTCTGAACGAAGACCAACTGGTTTCTGGATGACTACCACCTGGACGATGATCAACTGGCGGAAGATCTAGACAAGGTTTAACTTAACTTCTGGTCGAAAAACAACAGTCCGTCTGGATGAAGACCAACTGGGCTTCCGAACATAGACCAACTGTGCTCAAGAACGAAGACTAAATGGGTTTAAGGAAGAAGACCATAAACCTGAGACCTGGGCCTCAGGACGTAGACCAACTGGGTGTAAGGACGAAGACCAAGTGGCATCTGGGTGACGACCAGGTAGACGATGACCAATTGGCCGTCTGGACAAGGATCAACTTAACTTCTGGACGAATAACAACCGTCCGGCTGAACGTAGAACAATTAGATTTAAGGTCGAAGATCAACTGGGTTTGAGGTCGAAAACCAACTGGTCTTCAGAACGAAGACGATCTGACTTCTGGGTGACGACCAGCTGGAGATGACCAACTGGCCGTTTAGACAAGGATCAACTTGACTTCTGGAAGGAAACCAACCTCTGGCTTGACGAATACAAACTGGGCCTCTGGATGTAGATCAACTGGGCCTCAGGATGTAGACCAACTGAGTTTAAGGACAAAGACCAACTGGCATCTGGTTGACTACCAGCTGGAAGATGACCAACTGGCCGTCTGGACAAAGAACAGCTTAACTTCTGGACGAAAAAGAACCGTTCTCCTGGACGAAGATCCACTTGGCTTCAGAACGAAGACCAACTGCGCCTCAGGAGTAAGACTAACTGATTTCTGGTTAACGACCACCTAAAGATAACCAACTGGACATCTGGTCGAAGATAAACTTAATTCTGGACGAAAAGAGTCTACGGCTGGAGGAGGACCTCAGCCAACTAGCCGTCTGGACAAGAATCAGCTTAAATTCTCGACGAAAAACAACCGTCCGTCTGGATGAGGACTAATTGGCTTTTTGGACGAAGACCAACTGCTTTTTGGACAAAGTACGACCTGTCTTCTAAACGGAGACCTACTGGACTTCTGGGCGACCGTCTGAAATAGGATCAACGGGCACCTGGACGAGGATAAACTGGGTTTCGGGACGAAGATCTAGTGGTCTTTTGGACGAAAATCAACTGGTCTTTTGGACAAAGGCCTTCAGACTTTCATAAGGAGACCTTCAGTTGTTCTAAAGTGAGGCCAACCCGTTTTCTGGAAAAAGACCAAAGGCCTTTCTGGACAAAGACCTAATAATCTTCTGGAGGCCGGCCTACTGACCTTGTAAAAGAAGAGCAACGATATTCTAGATGACACAAACAGGTCTTCTACACGAAGATCAACTGAGCTTCGTATAAAGACCAACTGGTTTTCTGGATGAAGGCAAACTGGCCTTTTGGACGGAAAACAGCCGACCTTTTAGAAAGAGACATACTGGTCCTCTGGACGAAGACCACCAGTGTTTCTAAACGAAAACCAACCGGTATTTTAAAAGGAAAGTAGTAGGTCATTTGGACGAATACAAACAAGTCTTCTAGACGAGAATTGACTAGAATTCCGGGCAAAGATCAACCGGCCTTCTCAAAAGAGACCAACTGATCCTTTCAGACGAAAACGAACTAGACTTCTGAACAAAGACCTTTCAGACTCTTTTAAAGGAAGGTCAACCAGTCTTCTAGATAAGGACTAACTGGTCTTCTGGAAAAGATCTACTAATCTTCTGGAGGACGACTAGCTGACCTTCTGAAAGAAGAAGGGGTCTTCTGAACGAAGTACAACCGGTTTTCTGGACAGATACCTACTGAAACCCAACTGGACTTTTGAACACAAACCCTTCTGCAGGAATAATATCTGCTATTCCCCAAAAAGACTTCCGGCCCTTATATAGAAGATTTTGGACGAAGTACCACCGGTATTCTGGACTGAGACCTACGGATATTCTGGACAGCGAAAAATTGGCCTTTCAACCTTCCAAAATACCTTTAGCCCTTCTAAAGGAATTTCTGTTATTTCCCATGAATATTTTCGGCCCTTCTAGAGAATATTTTCTGCTCTTCCAAAAGAACATCTTAAACTCTTCTATAAGCGTTTACATGGGAGCGCCTAAAAATATGCTTTAAACATACTAAAAATTAATTTGCAAAAGATGAGATGAAATTAAGATGATGTGTAAACTAGCCTTTCGTTAAGCAGTAACGTTTGAGAGAACATGTTTCCATAAAACCGTCTCCTTCGCCACATTTCTCGTAAAACCCCAAAAATGATTAGTCGTCTGGTTTTCAAAAAGCAGATAATCGCAATGAACAATTACCCTGAATTTGTAATTAATGTTTGATGCTCATTTTACGCTAGATAATCCAAAGCAATTCCACGTAAATATTTTGTGTGAGCCAACCTCCCTTGTGGGTTGGCAAAAAAAAATACTGAAAAACACAAGCCAGCTGATGAATCTCAATGAAAGTGTCGCAGGAGAATTAAAAGTTGTACTGAGAATCCTCCTGAATGTAACTAAATGTTGTAGCCAAGGTCGTCTCTATGGTGTGCTATATGTGTGTGTGGGATTAGTGTTCAAGTTGTGTGGTTTTGTGGGAGTGTGTGGGCACACAAACAACAACACCAACAAAGGTCCTGTGTAAGCAGTTATAGTTTTGTTATTTTCAACTATTTTCATTTTTTCCCACATCGTTGGACAAGGGGGAATTTTCTAAAAAAAACAACAAAAAATTTCAAGTTCAAGCGGATATCTATTAAAAGCAAACACAGCAATAACACGCTACTCATCCATGACGACGACGACGAATAAAAACACAGATCTAGGGGTAGGTTTATGTGCGTAACACGGCGCCAAGGTCACAATCGACTGTTGATTTCATCCCACTCGAATTGAATGGAAGACATTTTAATACCTTTTTTTTTTTGTAAAAAGGGGACTAACAAACACCTGGCTAATTGTGTGAACCCTTAAGTGGGCTTTAAAAGTGAAAGGAAGTGCATAGGGGCCTAAAATTGTGCTAAATTTGAGAAGGGAAAACAAGAAAATCAGTAAATGTTGATTCTGTGACAAGTGTGGTTGCCAGATATTACACTGTGCGACAAAATTAAACTTTACAGTAATTACTAGGAAAATCCAATAGCTTGTGAAATTAGAGCTAAAAAATATAAGATAGCTGTATCGGCATTTTGAAAGTTTCCAACGCAAAGTAACCTGATTTGAAGGAGAGGATGGAGGATTAAGATTTCTTGGAATTTTTGCATGATAGGGATATAGTTTCTGTCAAAACACCAAAGGTATCTTTTTTGGTTTTTATACCCTACAACACTATGTGTTGGGGGTATTATAAGTTTGATTGGGCCAGAATTTATGTAACACCTCGAAATATTGGTTTCCCATATATGAAAGTATATATAGATCTTCCAACTCGCCGTGCTGAGTCGATCTAGCTATGTATGTCCGTCCGTCCGTCTGTCCGTCTGTACATGTTAATTTGTAATCACTCTACAGGTCGCAATTATGGTCCGATCTTCACGAAATTTAAAATGGAGGTGGGGTTAGGGGCAGAATAGAAGCCTATTTCTTTTGGAGATGATCGCCAAATGTTTAGGGTTTAAAATGGACCAAATACTGAAAAAATATCGGATTTTGCAGTAGCTATACAGGTCGCAGTTATAAACCAATCGACGCCGAATTTCGCATGTAGCTAGAGTTTAGGGAAGAAGCCTACCAATTTGGGTGGTCATCGGATAAGATTTAGCGGGTAAAATAGACCATATCTTTTGTGTTGAAAAAATTCAAGATTTTTCATTAAACCGCGAATATTTTAAATCCCGGCGAAATCACGAAGCCATGACATCACGAAACTTTACATTGATGTTAACATCCAACAAATCGGATATATAGCAAAATATGTGCGATATATATGTCTATCAAAGAAGATATGCTTGAAAGATCTCTTATATGTCGAGAACTGCTGAACTGATTTCGACAGTTCTCATTAATTCAGAATGGGCTCTTGGCAGGAAAGAAACAACGTCTAAAAATTCGAATAAAAATATCTCTCTAAAGATGAAAATATTGATTTTGTAACATTTTCTTATATTTTTTTCAATTTTGTCACATTTTTGGCATATTTTCATTTTGAATTAAACATTTGGTAATATTTCTACAGCTAACAAAACTAAGTAGTTAGGATATCAGGATATCATAAACAGATCGCATTAATGGCCCTATCCTTACGAAATTTTGCATGGGGATAAGATGAGGGTCAGAATAGAAGCATACTCTTTTTGGAGATAATCGCCATATATTTAGGGGTTGAAATGGACCAAAAAACTGCAAAATTGTCAGCAGGTCGTAATTATTGCCCGATTTTCACGCACATTTGAATGGGGGTTACGGGCATTGCAAAAGCCAAGCAGTTTCCAAAAATATTCAATGTGTGAAATAGTTTGCCAACTTTTGTAGACAAAATACGAAAATGTCCATTCCAGTGACTTTTTGGAGAATTCACAAATACAGGAAAGACGTACTTCTGACTATTTCGTTAACGATGATTTCGTTGAAGAATATAGTCAAATGTCTGTATCTCATATAGATGCGTTTCAGTCAAAAACCAATAATAAATGTTAATCTTTTGCCACTTCTGAGAGATTATAGGTCTTTGGGAAATATTGGTTCCAGATCTAGGAAGACCATTTACGTGCAACATCTACCAATAAATTGGAAATGAGCAAATTAGTTTAAGTTGCTATTATTTGAAAATTAGAGAACGAAACCTGATGGTTTTCTTTTATTATTTGTCACAATATCTTGTGGAATTTTTTCGAGTATCTCGCCTATATAAACTGTATCGTTTATTATAGTGTTGTAGGGTATTCAACGGTCGGCCCCGCTCGACTGTAGTCTTTGCTTACTTGTTTTTCAAAATATGGTTTGTTGAAGAAAATATCTTAGCTGTATTGGTGTAAAGAGAACATTTGGCGGAAGGATTTAGTTGTGAAGTCTTTCAAAATACAGTTTGTGCAAGAATTGAAGGCGAACTACCTGCCCCTACAGAGAATTTTTGGTGAATGGGCTCTTGGAATGTTGGCCGAACATCCACTTTGTTTTACCGAAGAACTGTGTCCAGCGACGAAGCTTATTTTTGATTCAATGCGTACGTAAATAAGGAGAATTCTTGATTTTGGAGTAAAGATCAGCAAGAAACAATAACTATCAATTCATCGGGAAAAAGTCATTGTATGGTGCGGTTATACATGCTGGTGGCATCAGTGAACCGACAATTGACAGCCTAGATCGTGCGTTTTAACGTCTTTAGACTATTTTTTGTGGGGCTATGCTAAAGCTCATGTCTATATAGATGAGCCCACTTCAATTGATGCATTGGATTTATTGAAGGATTTATTCATGAGACACTGATCGAGATTTTGGGAAGTCGAACTTTCCTTTCTTTTATATTTTAGTCAATAGTATGGAGGGTATATAGA
The DNA here is from genome assembly GCF_030504385.1 of Musca domestica. NCBI lineage: Eukaryota > Metazoa > Arthropoda > Insecta > Diptera > Muscidae > Musca > Musca domestica. The sequence goes on from NW_026712299.1 coordinate 9,667,478, forward strand.
GTTTATCATTGAATATGTAACATCTCGAAATATACATTTTAAACCACAGAAGGTATATATATTCTCGATCAGCACAAAATTCTATGTCGATTTGGTGATGACCTTCCGTCTGTAAAAATCACCCTAGCTTCTGAACGAGTTGAAGTAGGCTCAAAAAATCTTACTCAAACGTTTGTTTCGTCTGCAGGACTATTGGTATTGAAAAAAGGTCCACGTTTAGTTATAGTCCCCATACAGTGTGAGTTTAAAAATTCTGCAACCAACTTCAGACTTCTGTCATTTCTAAGCAACTCGTCCGACAGCTGTTAAAATTATTTCAGTGACAGCTCATTATATTGATTACAAGCGTACAAAAGCATTTGGTGAGAATTTTCCAGAAAAAAAGTTATTCGTGATGGAATTCAAGCGTGATAGTGTGATTTCTTTTTATTCGGCTGGAAAACCACAAGTGGCTATGGTTAGAGAACTCCAGCATATAAATGTGAATAAAACTTTTGTGTCTCATACCATCGCCCGTTGCCGCGATACTGGTAGCGTAGCTCGACGTCAAGAAAGTGGGCGGAAGAAAACATCAACATCAGCAGAAATGGTTCGAAAAGTAAAGAAGCGACTTGATCGAAACCCGCGTCGCAGTGGCCGAAAATGGATATTCCATTCGGAAAATATTGAAAAATGAGCTCGGAATAGAGCCATTGAAATTCCAAAATGTGCAAGAACTTACACCGCAACAGGAAGAAAATCGACTCAAAGCGCCTAAAGAGTTGCTTCGGTTGCGGCTAAAGAGTTGCTTGGCCGAAAGTGGTGAACTGTCAAATTTGGTTTTCTCCGATGAGGAAACATTCGTTATCCAGCAGTTTCTAAAGAAAGAAAATGATCGTGTTTACTTGCCAAAGAGGTCAGCTGAAAACGTGTACCTTCCGTTGGCCACCAGAACTTAAGCGCCGGCCATGGTGATGGTGTAGACCGCCATAACAGCCTATGCTCGCTCTCCGATCGTATTGATCGACTGTGGCATCAGAATAAATGCCGAATATTATCTGGAGTGTGTATTAAAGCCTTGGGCACGCAAACATTTTGACCACAGACCTTGGACATTTCAAAAGGACTCAGCAGCATTGCACTCAGCACGCGCCACCCAAGAATGGTTGCAAAATGAGGTTCCTCGCTTAATTTCCAGCGCACAATGCACCACCAAAGCGCACCAAAATCTTCGGATACCAATCCGTTGGACTATTGTGTTTGGAGTATTTTGTCGATCATCTCAAGCAAGCGCTTCGCCGGGAATGGACCAAAATACCGCAGAGCAACATTCAGGCAGCGTTTGACGGTTTCAATTGCCGTTTGAGGGCCATAATTCGTGCCAAAGGTGACCAATTCGAATAAATCTAAACTTATTCTAAAATTTAATGCTGTTTCCGACATTTTTGCTGCCATTCAATAAAATTAAAAAAAAAAAATGTATATAAATTATGGCGTTTGACTTTGTTGCAGATTTTTTATCTCACCCTCTCTATATTTGAATTTTGATGATTTTAGCGACATTGTTCACCGGACTCGATTCAAATTTTATATTTGTAGTTCCTAATAGTATTGTACCTATTAAATGAAAATTGTCTGTTCCAGGTCTTCGTGTAGCCTCCATATAACGGCACCTCCCTTTATTCGGCATTTTTATGATTGTACCGAAATTTTCTACCAGCTATTTTCCAAATTTATTGATTTAGGAAAATTCCCAATGAATTTGATTGTTGTTGATTTGTAGACCACAACTTCAAAAAAGTTAAGGGTCCTTAGGCTAAACTCCATTATGTAGCTTTAATTTAATTCACGAGGACCTCAAAATTTTGAAATATATATTACATCATTTCATATAGACCTTTGAAAAATTATGGAGAACTTTCGATTACTTCAAGATTCATCAGGTTAAAAATGTGTAAATCCGGTTCACTTTTTATTATAGTACCTATATAAGGGTTAACATCGATTTTAAATAATTTTTACGTTTTGCTTATTTTTCATTTAATTTTGCCACCAGAATAATTATCAGTATTACTCCCTCTTTTGGTACAGCCCTTATATAAAGATACCTCCGGATGTCAGATATTGGCTGTGGCCATATTTTCCCTACGATTTGGGGTTAACTTAATTTTCAGGTCATTTGCAATAGATTTGAATATGGGTCAATGCTTCGGGTAGCCAAAAATTTGATTAAAATGTAAAATAAAATTCTCATGATAGGGTTTGAATATTTTTTAGGGATATTACCAAACAGCAGACCAACACGACCTTTTTTGAAACCAAGGATTCTTGAAGTATCCAAAGCTCTATAAATTTTAGAAGTTCAATATTACATGTTTGGAAATATATCTCAAAATATTGAAATCTCTTTGTTCATGGTTATGCCAATATTAAAGCTTTAAAAAGCTTGACCAATGAACTCGAAAGTCTTTCGGGATTTTGATCTACGAACAGAGTCCACCATTATATCGATATTTTTAAAGCCAACGAAAGCTCTAAAAAGTTATAGGCACATTGTATTAACACTTTCTATTAAACAAGGCCTAAACCTCTCGATGAAACATGAATAATGTGAAACCTCGTAGAACTTCTGTTCGTTTCGGCATCATTCTTATATCAACGAATATGCACATGACTTCATCACTTTCTCATAGAAATATGACACATTTTTTGTTTTGAAACATCTCTTCAAAATATATTTATTTTGTAAACAAAAATATTTACTTGTTTCCATCGAAGGACATTCAATTGATGGATTTAAATCTAATATCAGCAACTGTTACGACTCCCCGACAAGGTCAGCACGATTGCCAAGACGAAGTTAGTAGCACCGCAAGAATTTTCTTTGTTCGAAATGAAAGACTGAATTAAACATTCAAGTGGAAATCTAAATTTGCAAAGTAAAAAAAGAAACACGTAGATTACTTTTAATCATATTTGGGTCACCGCAAAGCTAAGGTTCACAAGTGTTAAAATTCACACACACACAAAGGCAAGGGCACTTAATAATGCTCTTTGGGTATTTGCATTGCATACTTTTGTGATGAAAATGTAACACTTCTATCAAATGAGATTTTCTTGCATATGTTTAGTATTTAAAAGAAAGAAGAACATTGAAGCATACTTTTAGGCGTCTTTGTCTTAAAGAAGGATATATTACGTATTGCTTGTGCCTAAATGAAAACAACCTTCTTTAATTGTAAAAATTACAAGCGTTTATTTATATTAATTATTTTAACTTGAGCTGGTTTCTTGACAGTATTTACAGGGGTGTAATTAATTGGTAAAAAAATACAAGTTAATGTCTGTGGAAAACTGAGCCACAGCCATATTCTACACTCTTGGGGCAGATATTCCATTTATCAAATAATAAAAAAGATTTAATAGAATTTGGACATACCATGTCAGAGGATTAGGCAAAATGATTAATTGAAGAGAGTCCAAAGACAAATCACATGTCTTCTTTTAATGGCATTTACATCTAAAAGCACGGCATATAAATCAAACAAAAATAAATCTTTAATGGATCTAGGTGGAGGGAAAATTATGGTATGAATTTGTAATTGGGCGCCATCTATCGATATGGACTTCTTTTTCTGAATGTTAATAACACTGTCCAACAAGAAAAAAAAAATAATTACAGGAAAACAAATCTAGAAAATTGTGAAAGTACAGCTAACAATAGAAACACGTGTTTCGATATTTTAAAAGTTTAGATCATAAAGTTACCCAACTGGAGGAGGAAATTTGCACCATCTTTCACATTTTTCAATGGATTTACCTCAAAATTGTAATTTGGTTTCTTCATTCATTCTTTATTTTATATATAAGGGGGCCCTAATATAATCTCATATTTATAAAGGGCCACAAAATTAAATATGAATTTGGCAATTGATAATCTTTGCTTTTATGACGTAGTACCATCAACCTCACTTAGAATTTATAATACACCATACCAAATCGGAGTGGAGAACTAAGGGGGTACAGTTACATGGGGGTTATTTAGAAATATTTACCTTTAAGAAATACTCCTGTCGGAAGAGTTTTTAACCTCAAAAAAACCAAAATACAAATTTTCGAACAAATCGGTTGGAAAATATGGTAAAAACTCTCACAATAACTATATATATTTATAAATATAGGGTTTGTACCAAAACGTGGACCTAAATTTATAATTTTTGACACTACGTTTCTCTACAATAAAAACTAAAAAACTAAAATTTTGGCAAAATTAAATAGAAAAAAATATGATTCAAACCTTAAAAAGTCTTTACATTTCTTTATAAACTATTAGACTACATAAATGTTTATATTAATTTATAGTGAAATTTTTGTGCAGAAAATTTCTTCTTTTGACGCTTTGGGTCTGAAACGATGTTTTATGTTACTTTCGGGTATTGAATCGAAAAGAGGGCGAGGAAATTTTTTTCAAAAAATATGGAAATATTTTCTCGTTTTTTTTGGCAACATTGAGGCTAATAATTTCGTATATACAGGGTCAGGTGAAAAAACTGCAACCAACTTCAAATTACCATCATTTCTAAGCCACTAGTCCCACAGCTGTTAAAATTATTCCAGTGACAGCTCATTATATTGTTTACAAGCGTACAAAAGCATTTTGGTGAGAATTTTCAAGAAAAAAAGTTATTCGTGATGGAGTTCAAGCGTGATAGTGTGATTTCTTCATATTTGGCTGGAAAACCACGTTAGAGCACTCCAGCATTTAATGAATAAATCTCTTGTGTCTCGTACCATCGCTCGTTACCGTGATACTGGTAGCGTAGCCCGACTACAATGAAGTGGAGGGAAGAGAACAGCAACATCAGCAGAAATTGTTGGAAAAGTAAAGAAACGACTTTATCAAAACCCGCGTCGCAGTGGCCAAAAATGGCTCGTGAGCTGAACATATCGCAACATTCCATTCGAGAAATATAGAAAAAATAGATCGAGGTAAAGCCATTGAAATTCCAAAAAGTGCAAGAACTTACACCGCAACAGAAAGAAAATAGACTCAAAAGAGCTAAAGAGTTGCTTCGCTTGGCCAAAAGTGGTGAACTGCCGAATTTGGATTTCTCCGGTGAGAAAACAGTCGTTGTCCAGCAGTTTGTAAACAAACAAAATGATCGTGTTTACTTGCCGAAGAAGTCAGTAGAAAATGTGCACCTTCGGTTGGCCACCAGAACTCGAGCGCCGGGATGGTGTGGGCCGCTGTAACAGATAAGCTCGTATTAATCGACCGTGGCATCAGAATAAATTTCAATTATTATCGCGAGAATATTCTGGAGGGTGTATAAAATCTTTGGGCACGCAAACATTTTAGCCGCAGACCTTGGACATTCCAACAGGAATGGCTACACTATTGCACTCATCACGCGCCAACCAAAAATGGTTACAAAATGGGGTTCCTCGCTTCATTTATAGCGAACAGTGGCCACAAAAATCTCCGGATACCAATCTGTTGGGCTATTGTGTCTGGAGTATTTTGGAAAGCAAGGCTGGCACTAAAAAATACCAAGGTTTCGATAACCTGAAGCAAGCGCTTGGGAATGGGCCAAAATACCGCAGAGCAACATACGTGCAACGTATGATGGTTTCATTGGTCGTTTAAAGGCCATAATTCGTGGCAAAGGTGATCAATTCGAACAAATCTAAATTTATTTTGAAATTTGATGCTATTTCCGACAATTTTTGCTTTCATTCAATAAATTAAAAAAAAAATATATATATAAAAATTATGGCGTTTGACTTTCTTGCAGTTTTTTATCTCGCCCGCATATCGTCGTCCGATTTGCCTCTTATTGTGCACTAAACGAGTAATATTAACCCAATTTGGCACTTACGACCATATTGGGTCTAGAAACAAATCTGTCAAGTTTGGTGAAAATCGGTTCAGATATAGCTATAGCTCCCATATATTTTGTTCATCCGATTTGTTGTATGTGTCCTGCACAGCCAATGCCTCGGAAAATTTAGTAGAAATCGATTCAGGGGAGGATATTCTTCTCATATATTAGTCCCTTTAAACTTGAAATTATAACTATAATCATAGTTGCTATGATTTAATTCTCACAAATTCCCCATAAAAAAAGTATTATTTGTTATATGAAGCCCTACCAAATATGCAAACGGGTGCAGGGTATCATAAAGTCGGCCCTCCCGACTTTACTGATTTTTTATACCCTCCATCATATTACGCAGGGTATATTAAGTTTGTCATTCCGTTTGTAACACCTCGAAATATACATTTTAGACCCCACAAAGCCCTAAATTCTATATCGACTTAGCGATGTCCATCCGTTTTCCACTCTGGCTTCCGAACGAAATATAGTAGGTTGATATAATTTTACTCAAATGTATATTATGTCTGGAGGACTTTTGGTATTGAAAATGGGCCATGTAGGTCCACGTTTTGGTATAGCCCCCATACAACGGTACCTCCCGATACTCGGTATTTTGATGATTTTAGCGACATTATGCACCGGAATTGTTTCAAATTTGGTATTTGAGGTTCGTAATGGATACTACAACTTAAGACAGAAAATTGTCCGTGCAGGTCCACGTCTTCGCATAGTCCCTATATAATGGTTTTCATTTAAGTGATAGATTTCAGATTTTTTTTGAAATTTTTTAAGTTTACAGGGGATTTTTGTATAAACTTATATGAAATACGTCTTTAACCTGGCGATTTAGACTCTAGACCTCTTCAAGAATTTATAGTACAATTTTACGACAAATAATTTTGACGAATATTTTGTCTAACTACGACCCCGTTTAAAGTGAGTTTTTAACCATAGTTAGAAAGTGACCAAAAAGACCCCTTCTTTGATTCGCTTAAGGGTTAAAATGTTCATCTCAAATATTCTTCGCATTTTTATCTGCAATATTGCCGAAGACAATATGTACCTAAATTTTATGGATTTGAATTAATCTTAATTCCAAAATTTCCAAAAATGTGGAAATGCGGAACAAGCCCCCTCTATTTGGCTTACCATGTGATGAAAACTTGGAAAACCCCTATAAAAGATTATTTTTAGCTCCATTTTCATAATCTGCTAGAGTTTTCCTGTTACTATGAAAAAATTAAATTTTGTTGCACAGTTTAATTGACAATAAATTTGACCTTGGAAAACATATGATACGTTTTTTGTGATTTGTCTATTAACCCTGGAAAAACTTAGGTATATAATGCGCTATAAGTTTCAAAATTAAGGTCTGAGAATTATTTTTTTCCACTCCTCAAAATATGTCTCTTTTATTGATCTTTTACCGCCCAATACAAGTGGAGAATCAATAAAACTATGGAGCATTTTAATCAGACAACAAGCCAATTATCTAAATTGGCCAAAATGTTTTGAATTATATTACTTTAAATCCTATTTTTATTATATTCTATAAAAATTCTCCCAAAAATAAAATTTTTCAATAAAAAATCTATTTTTTTCTCAAGACACTTACCCATAACTCAATGAGCCATTCTTCAGATTGTTCCCCACGAAATTTGTTGGCTGTAATGGTAACTGATTGTTGTGTTGTGATGACAACAGCAAGTGCTGTTGTTGCTGGTGAAGATGCTGTTGCACATTGGCAGCGGTGTTGGCGGCATTGGTGGCGACGGTGGCGGCGGTGGCGTTGGCGATATTCGCATTTGAATTGACATTGGTTGGCGTGGAATTGGTGGTCGTAATAATTGGATTCTTTTGAAAACTGACCACCGACGTCGAATTATCATTGGTTGGCTTGATGAGAGCTTTCATGCAATCCTCCTTGGCCACCAGGGGCATGCTAATGGTGGAGTCATCCATGATGGTGTAGCTTTGGCAACGGCACCAAAATTAGACCGTTACCAGGTCTGGGTTTTATTAGAAAAATAAAAATTTTATCGCTAAATATTTTATAATGATGACGACGTGGACGATGATGATGATGATGCTGAGGACATCAACAACAACAATGTGGCTAAATTGGATTCTATAACTTGATTATGTAAATTTTGGGAATTTAATGCATTTTTTTGCTTTGGAGAATCCTTGAAAGGAATTGTTTCCTTTTATGTGTCTGGGGGGTAGCTTGTATATAGCTTAGAACCTAAGGGTGGAGGGGCAAAAATTGAGCTTAGTGTTTGCTTCGTGGTATAGTGGTATTTATTTCCCCAATCTTTTACTATCTCTCTCTGTCTCTCTCTTGCGCTCTATTCTGGATTTTTCTCCACTAATGAAGTTCCTGTTATCCTTTTATTGTTATTATTTTTGTTGTGTTTGTCAATAATGTTCCTCAATACTAATGGTTATTCCTGGTATTTATGTCATCAGGACAACATTCTTTGCAAATTTTTCTTTTTCTTCAGCTCCAGATTATTAATTACGGATTTTTCAAAAGGATTTACTTCTCTCCTTTGTTGAATTAAGTTTCTATGGAATATCCTGACTTCTTGTTGTCAATAAAAGCCAAAGCACACACAAAATTTAATTCATTGTCATTTCAAGTGACGGTCTGGTCTAGTGGTCGGTCACAAGGATTTTTTTCTTCGACTTTTTCTTCTTTGACAGTATCTCCGTTTCGTCCTCTCATCCAATTGTTATTAACATTCGACAATGATGCTGGTGAGAATGGCTTTCACTGGCGTTGTGTTTGTGACTTTTATTACTTTTTTGTTTTGTTGGCGATTATTTTTTGTTGCTTGTCTATTTTTCCTTCGTTTTATTTTTATTATTTAAGAGCAGCTCTTGTTGAAGTTTATTTTTGAGAACAATCAATGTTTGTGATATCTGCAAAGATAAAAATAATGAAGAAAAAAAGAGATACATTATTGTGGTTATTTGAAGTGTAAATATTTGTCTATTTTGTGTTGGGTTTTTATGGCGATTTCAAATCGGCTTTTTTATCTAAAAATAAATGTGAGATGAAAATGAAATGTTGTTGGTTTTAAGGAAAGTAAAATAAACTATAAACAGAATGCCGATAAATGTCGACTACTTAGATGACTTAAATAAAAATAAAAATTCATTGTTCGACTTTTCAGTTTAGCAGAAAAAACTGTTATATGGGGCCTACACGAAGACGTGGACCTGCATGCGAAATCTTTTGTCGTAGGTCGTAGTATTCACTACGAACTTCATATACGAAATTTGAAACAATTCCGGTGAATAAAGCCTCTAAGATCACCAAAATACAGAATACAGTGAGGTATCTATATATGGTGGAGATACGAAGACGTGGACCTGCATACCAAATTTTTTGTCATAGGTCGTAGTATTCATTACGAATCTCAAATACGAAATTTGAAACAATTCCGGTGAATAAAGTCTTTAAGATCATCAAAATTCCGAATATAGTGAGGTACCGTTATATGGGAGCTATACGAAGACCTGGACCTTCATAGGCAATTTTTTGTCATAGGTCGTAATACCCATAATGAACTTCAAATACGTATTTTGAAACGATTCTGGTGAATAAAGCCTCTAAGATCATCAAAAAACCAAATACGGGGAGGGACCGATATATGGGGTCTATACTAATACCTGGACCTGTATAGGCAATTTTTTGTCATAGGCTGCAATACCCATTACGACAAATACGAAATTTTAAACAATTCCGGTGAATAAAGTCTCTAAGATCATCAAAATACCGAATATTGGGATATGGTGGATAGGCGAGGATCTGCATACACACATTTTTTTCTCATAGGCTGTAATACCCATTACGAACTCTAAATACGACATTTGAAAGAATTCCGGTCTATAATGTCTCTAATACCATTAAAATAGCGAATATAGGGAGGTACCGTTATATAGGGGCTATACGAAAGCGTGGACCTGCAAAAGTAATATTTTTGTCATAGGATATACGGAGACGAGGACCTGCATAATATTTATTTTTTACAGGCTGTAGTACCAATTCCGAACTTCAAACACAAAATTTGAAACGATTCCGGTCTACAATGTAACTAGCATCATACAAATACTGAATAAAGAGAGGTACCATTAAATGGGGGCTATATGAAAACGTGGACCGACATGATCCATTGACGAATTTAACCTCCCTACTGACAAAATACACATGTGTGCAAAATTTTGGTCTTCTTTCTCAATTTGTTCGAATGATAGCGTGATTACAACAGAGAGACAGACAGAAGGACATTGAATTTTAATCTGCTCTAGAATATATATACTTTGTAGGGTCTATCATAACAACTTCGAGGAGTTACAAACGGACTGACGTAGTTAATATAGTATGGTGGAGGGTATAATAAAGTGGGTGGAAGTGGGTGGATGGGTGCTATAGCAACTTAATCGAACATTAATCGAACATTTTCGACCTTAATCGAATTTTAATCGAATCGAATCGAACTTAATCGAACCTTAATCGAACCATAATCGACCTTAATCGAACCTTAATCGAACATTTTTCACAAGGAGAGAACAGAACTTTCACGAACACCTAATGGAAAATTTCAACTGATTTGGTTGGAAATCATGGCAGAACATTCAAAATAGCGAAAAGGTACCATTATATGGGGGATATACCAATTAGTAGACCTGAGTGGAACATCTTTTGCAAGGAGAGACCGACCAAACTAGAACCTTTATTGTCAAGTTTTAGCTGATTTGATTGGAAATTGTGGCAGAAATCTTCAAAATTTCGAAATTCGAGAGGCACCATTATATGGGGGCTAAACTTGGACCAATATAGGTCATTTTCAATACGAATCCGCCTGCATATAATATAAGCCTTTGTGCCCAATTTCAAATCGCTACATTAAATAATGTGGACTCAATCGAGATGTCAACAGACAGAAGGATGGACAGAAGGACGGATATATTGGGATATCTGACGAATGTTTCGAGGTGCTGCAAACGGAATAACAAATTTAATATTCCCTCCATTGTAGGGTGTAGGGCATACAAATAGAAGGCACGTGTATCGATATTTCGAACATTTTCATCACCAAGCACTGTAAATGGAGGGGAGAGTTCCCCCTTTCAAACATTTTTTATACCATTAGCTATATGGCTAGAGAGGGTATATAGCACTTGATATGGCCAAAATGTGCCGCATCGAAATAACGGTTTTAGACGCTAGGTCTCTTTGGACCAAATCCATTTCAGGACATTTGGAGTCGATCTAGCGATGTTCGTCCGTCTGTCTGTCTAGTTGGCTGCTGTGCACGATAACTCTCAAAGGGAGAATCCGAATTGGTTCAAACTAGGTACAGCGGAATATTATGTCGAGTTCGGAGGCGGGCAATATCGGTGCACTCCTTCCGGTACCTGCCCCACAAAATGTCAAAATGTCGAGAAAGTACAATTCGATTTTATTGCAACTTTGCAAATGCCAATATTTGCATCATTGCTGGGTTAGGTGCAAAAATGGATAATATCGGTCCACTCCATCTAGATTCTCTCCAAATTCTCAAAATTTTTAATAATTATAACTCTTATAAAATGTGATGGACGAGTCCGATTGTTTTAAAATTTCACACGTCCCAATATTTTTATAAACCCAAGATCTGGTGTTAAGATGTAATATTTCGGTCCACTCTTTCTGGTACCTCCCCCACAAAAGGTCGAAAATTTGAATATCCATTGAGCTCATAAAACGCGATTCCATTCCATTTGAATATTTCTATAAACAAAGGATCTGTTATAAAAACGGTAGAGATCGGACCATTTCTTCTGGTACCTTCCCCTCAAAAGGTCAAAGTTTTGAATAAACAAAACGTTTATAAAATCCGAAATAAGCATCAGATTACTTTTATATTTCACACATCCCATTATTTCCACTCACAAAAAAACTGTTGTGAAGATGAGATATATCAGTCTACTCCTTCAGATACCTCTCCCACAAAGGGTGAACATTTTGACCCCTTCCATCGGTTCCATTCAGACTTGGCATATCTCAGTACTTCCATCAACACAGGATAATATAATTATGGTAGAGATCGGTCCATTCCTTCTGGTACCTCCCACACATAGAGTTCAAGATTGTGAAAAACAAAACGATCAAAGAAAGCGAAATACTCTCTCCGACTCTCTTCAAATTTCACACATACAAACATGTTTTCGAACACAATATGTGTTGTGAAGATGATATATATCTCCGAACACCTTCTGGTACCTCACCCACAAAGGGTCCCAATTTTCAATGCTTTTATCTGTCACAACTAGCAAAATAAGTCAGTGATTCCTTACAGCGTGGTATATTTAAATATTTCTCTTAACCGGAAACCTGAGATGAATATGGAATTTATGATTTCGCATAAAAGTGGATATAAATGTTCGATTTTCCTGTACCGATACCCATACCAATATTTCTATCTGTATTACATGAAGGAAGTATTAAAATGAAATACTTCAGTCGACTACAGGGTTGCCCATATTCGACGGACCCATCTGGCAACGCCATAACTTTTGACAGAGATGTCACATCGCTTAATGACATGCCGCGTTTGAAGCGTCAGTCCAAGCAGATTTTTACCATGAACCAACACACGCCACGCGAGCGCTCTGAAATAGTTGAAATTTACATTCAACAGAAGAAGTCAATTGTGAAAACTCAACGTGCTTTTAAAACATTAAAAAAATGTGAGAAGTGCGCCTTCTAAGAACACCATAAGCGTTTACACGAACAATTTTCGACTGGTAAGGCTCTTTCTAATCCGAAGAGGCCATATAAAAGTCGACCAAGGCGATCGACCGAGAATATCGCTGCCGTACGAGCCAGTGTTGAGAGGTCCCCAAGAACATCCCAAAAACGCTGTTCTCAGCAGTTGGGCATGGCTCGGTCCACTTTACAACGGATTATTCGCATTGATTTGCATTTGTTCCCGTACAAAATTCAATTGACGCAAAGAATGTTGCCTGCGGACAAGCCTCGTCGAATGGAATAGGCCTAAAGGTCCGTCGAATATGGGCAACCCTGTATATATGGTAGCTCACGCACATTCTAACATTTTCAAAAATTGATCACATATCTCATATAAAGTGAAGGAATACTTATATCATTTTTATTTTGGTCCGATACGAAATAGACAATATTGGCCCACTCCTTCGGAACCTACACTATAGAGGGTTAATAATTTGAATAATCAAAACAGAAACTAAAATATATTTAAATAATCGAACATTTGCTGAGTGTACTCATCTGTCGGCAAAACCGACTGATACTTTTTAACTTGTTTCAAGATATTTTTGGCACAATATTCGTAGTCGAAGCTTATTTTTGTATTTATTTATAGCATCAGCATTTTTTTTTTAAAGCACCCTTACCTTTCCCAACATTACCTTTACAGCTGGCCAACTCATCGCGTTCATGGCACTCATTTCGTTTTATTATTATTTTTTTTTAATTATATAATTTTGGTCATTATTGCCAGCATTTTTCGACGAGTTCTTAATAAAAATATATATTCAGGTTTGCGTTCCGTTTTTTTTTTTGTTCTCTTCAATTTTGCTTAGTATGGAAGAAAAAAAGTTGGCCATTCGTTGCGCTTTCAAGTATGAAATTAGTACTTTCATAGAATATTCATAAATTAATGCAAATTAAACAGAAAACGATAATCACACAGAAATCTACATTTGCATGAAGTCTGGCCAAGTTTACTTTCACTTCTGACATTCTACTGTGGACTTTGCTGCAATTGTGGCAGTGGCAAAAGGTTAAGTCGAAGAAAACAGCAACAACAGAAAATTGAATAGAATAATTTAAGTATGTAAAGTGGAATTATTTTTTATAGAAATCTATGATCTGCTACCAATATTTCATGATTGATTTAAAATCCAAAAATAAGGCGTTCAGTTCATATTAAGATAGAAAAATTTTAAAACCTAAGAATCTCAACCAGAACAATTGTAGAGGGAAGAAAAATGTCCTAAAAAATAAATTCTAGGGCGAAAATAAAATTTTAAATCGCCGAAATGTATTTTCATGCCAAAAAATAACAATTCACGAGCTTCTGTTTTTTTTTTGTTCTTTAGCTTTAAAGCAACTATTTGTCAAAGTAAATGTAACATGCAACAATAAGGATATACACATACATCCTCACATATCTAGCGGTTGTTAGCGTGGAAATATTTTTTTAGTTTCCTTTTAGGCATGCCAAGTGTGATATCCAGTGGCACACCGAATAAACAACCGAATTCGAAGCTGAGGAACACATTATACAAATGTTCGGTTGGTATCTATAGATAACTTTGAAACGATTTTAAAAAGACCGGTTAAGGACAATAAATTTGTTTTTAAGGGCACATTGACGGAAACAAATTGATTTTGTAAAGGTTTTTAAGGATTCAAAAAGGACAAAATACCTGGATATACAATCTTTCAGAATCTTTATTTGTATATTTTAAAAAAATTTTAGAGGATATGTAAACGTTTTTTTGGAGGATCTATAAAAGAACAATTGGCGCGGATTCTTAAAGGATTTTTGGAGAATCTTAAGGACCACCAAAGTGGACTTTTTACAATTTTTGGAGAACCTTTATAGGACGATATTGGTTTTTCAGATTTTTTAACGATTTACTAAGGATAATCGACTTGGATTCTGCAACGATTTTCGAGAATCTATATCATAGATGCTCTGTCGGAAATTCTGACGTATATACAGGACAATCCATGTGGATTTCTCAAAGAATTTCTATAAACAACAATTAAAGTGGACAATCAAAGTAGGGCTGCAAAGGGTTTTTTCAAGATCTGTAAGAGGAAATCAATCTGGATTTCTCAACGATTTTTATGGATCTATCGAAGATATTTCAAAGGATCTCTAAAGGATAGAGGATTTTAAAAAATATTTTAGAGAATACAAAAAGGACACTCAATTTAGATTTTTCAAAAATATTTTAGAGTATCTACAAAGGACGGTTTACGTGAATTTTTCTAGGATGTTTTGGAGGGTCTATAAGGGACAATCAACGTTGATTTTAGACGTTTTTGCGAAGATCTATAAAACAATATCAACGTGGAATTTTCAAGAATTTTTTAATGTCTTTGAAGGACAATCAGTATGGATTTTTCCAAAATATTTGGACGATCTTAAAGTACAATCTATGTGGATATGTCAACCATCTTTAAAGACAGATTTTTCAAAGAATCTAGAAATTAAAATCAACCTTATTTATTCAGATCTATAAAATACTATAAACTATTAAAGACAATCAACGTGGATTTTTCAAAGATATTTTAAAGGATCTATAAGAAATAAGAAATATTTTCAAAGATATTTTGAAGGATATATAAAGGACCCTCAACGTGGATTTTCAAGGATATTTTGGAGGATCTAAAAAGAACAATGAACGTGATTTTTTCAAATATATTTTAGAGAATCTAGAATGTCTAAAGAACACATAACATGGATTTTTCAAATATATTGTGAAAGATATATAAAGGATAACCAACGTCGATTTCTTAGAGATAGATCTTATAGATTGATCTTAGAGATAGGATGGTCTATACAGGACAATGAACATGGGTTTTTAAAAGATATTTACGTGGATTTTTAAATAACACTCGACGTGGATTTCTTAAAGATATTTTGGAAGATCTATAAAGGACACTCACTCAAAAATATTTTTGGAGGATCTATAAAGAATATTCAATGTGTATTTCTTAAAGATATTTTGAAAGATCTATAAAGGACACTCCACTTGGATTTCTTAACGATATTTTGGAGGGTCTATAAAGGACAATCAAAGTGGATTTTTTAACGATATATTGGAGGACTCGAAAAGGATACTCAACGTGAATATTTCAACGATATTTTGACAACTAACGTGGACTTTTCAACGATTTTTTAAAAGATTTATAAAGAACACTTTTTGAGGATCTAAAAAGACAATCAACATTGGTTTCATAGCGATTTCTTGGAGGATCTATAAAGGGCTCTCAAAGGGGAGTTCGTAATGATATTTTTAAATGACCTAAAAAGACAATCATTTTGGATTTTTCAAAGTACAATGAACGTGGGTTTCTTAGAGATATTTTGGAGGTTCTATAGAGGACAATGAACGTAGAATTTTCAAATATATTTCAGAGGATCTATAAATGACACTCAACGTGTTTTTTTCAAGGATATTGTGGAGGATGTATAAAAAACACTAAACGTATATATTTAAAATATATTTTAAGGGATCTATAAAGGACCCTCTACGTGGATTTCATGAATATCTTTTAAAGGATCTACAAAAGACAATCACCGTGGATTTCTCAGGAGATGTTTTATAAAGGATCTACTTAGGTGGATTTTCAAGAATACGTTGGAAGATATAACAAGTAAAAAAGCTGTAAGTTCGGTCCGGCCAAATACCAGCCACCATTTCGAAATTTTCAAAAAAATAAAATTCGTTACCAATTCTCTTAAAATCTTAAAAATACCTATTGTAGCCATTATATTCGGGTCTATACGACGACGTGGACCTGCATAGGCAACTTTTGTCATATGCCAATAAAATATTCAAATGCAAAACTTGAAAAAATCATCAAAATACCGAATATAGGGAGGAAGTGGACGTGGACCTGCATTGAGAATTTTCTGTCATAGGCTGTTGTATCTATTGCGAACTTCAAACACCAAATTTGAAACAATTCTGGGGAAAATTTTCGCTAAAATCATCAAAATACCGAATATTGGGAAGTACCGTTATTTGAGGGCTATACGAAGACGTGGACCTGCGTAGACAATTTTCTGTTAAAGGCGGTACTATCTATTACGAACTTCAAATATCAACTTTTAAACAGTTCCGGTGAATAATGTCACTAAAATCATCAAAATACCGAATATAGGGAGGTGCCTTTTATGGGCGCTCTACGAAAGCGTGGACCTTCATTGACAATCTTCCGTCTTAGGCTATAGTATGTATTAGGAACTTCAAAACATTTTCGGTGAATAATGTCGCTTAAGTCACCAAAATACCGAAAAGAGAGAGGTACCATTATATGGGGGCTATACCAACATGTGGACCTACATGGCCCATTTTCAATACCAATAGATTTGAGTAAAATTTTATCAACCACCTTCATTTCGTTCAGAAGCTAGAGATTTTTGTATTAGAAGAATTTTGCACAAACTCACATGAAGTACGACTTTAATTTTCGCATAGTGCTTTGAATGAGAATTATCCTTCAACCGAATATATCAATTATTCGGCCGACTGCTAGTAATTTTGCAATTGGCAAAATGTAAACGTAGCAGCAAAAGCACCAATCAAAGAACGGAATGTCCTCAAAAGTGAAACGTTAATGCAGCAACACAACACAACCAAGTCAAGAGAGAAGGAAAAAAGAACAAACCATAAACTATAATCACACTCATACATACACACGGACAAATTTTTGTAGTCGAAGACAGAATGGGAACACCAAAATCATGCCACAAAATACAAAAACACATTTAAGGGTTATTATGTGGTGTGCACACACTCACACACACAAATGATAACAAAATATGGGATATTCCATAAGATGATCATATCGGTGAAAATGACATGATTTCCATATTACCTGAATTCAGTCAGACAGTACCCACAAATGTCTGATATGAGTCTGAAATTATTTT
Organism: Musca domestica; assembly: GCF_030504385.1. NCBI lineage: Eukaryota > Metazoa > Arthropoda > Insecta > Diptera > Muscidae > Musca > Musca domestica. The sequence goes on from NW_026712299.1 coordinate 9,685,044, forward strand.
TGATGCAACAAAAATTCACTTTTTTGAGACAAAACTCTACACAATTTGGTGGGAATCGGTGCAGGTTTGGATATATAGCGGGTGAGATGAAAAAACTGCAACCAACTTCAGATTGCTGTCATTTCTATGCCACTCATTCGACAGCTGTTAAAATTATTCCAGTGATAGCTCATTATATTGTTTAAAAGCGTACAAAAGCATTTGGGTGAGAATTTTCCAGAAAAAAAAAATATTTCGCTGGAATTCAAGCGTGATAGTGTGATTTCTTTATATTTGGCTGGAAAACCACAAGTGGTTATCGTTAGAGATGGTACGAAAAGTAAAGAAGCGACTTGATCGAAACCCGTGGCCGAAAAATGGCTCGTGGGCTGAACATATCGCAATATTCCATTCGGCAAATATTGAAAAATGGGTTCGGGGTAAGCCATTGAAATTCCAAAAAGAAAAAAATGGACTCAAAGGAGCTAAAGAGTTGCTTCCCTTGGCCGATAGTGGTGCCGAATGCCGAATTTGGTTTTCTCCGATGAGAAAACATTCGTTCCAGCAGTTTGTAAACAAACAAAATGATCGTGTTTACTTGCCAAAGAGGTCAGCAGAAAAAGTGCACCTTCGGTTGGCCACCAGAACTCCAGCGCCGGCCATGGTGATTGTGTGCGCCGCCATAACAGCCGATGGTCGCCCTTCGCTTGTATTAATCGACCATGGCATCAAAATAAATGCCGAATATTATCGCGAAAATATTCTGGAGGGTATATTAAAGCCTTGGACACGCAAATATTTAGGCCGCAGACCCTTGACATTCCAACCATCGGACTCAGCACGCGCCACCCAAAAATGGTTAAAAAATGAGGTTCCTCGCTTCATTTCTAGCGCACGATGGCCACCAAAATCTCCGAATACCAATCCGTTCGACTATTGTATCTGGAGCATTTTGGAAAGCAAGGTTGGCACTAAAAATACCAAAGTGTCGATCACCTCAAACATGCGCTTCGCCGGGAATGGGCCAAAATGCCGCAGAGCAACATTCGGGCAGCTTGTGACGGTTTCATTGGCCGTTTGAAGGCCATGATTCGTTCAATAGGTGACCAATTCGAACAAATCTAAACTTATTCAGAAATTTGATGCTATTTCCGACATTTTTTGATTTTATTCAATAAAATTTTAAAAAAAAATGTAAAAATTATGGCGTTTCGCTTTGTTGCAGTTTTTTATCTCACCCTGTATACAACTTAACGGGTGATTTTTAGGCCATTATATTTTTGGCAACATTGGTTTAAACAACTCACGTACGTTTCGTGTTATGTTTTGATGTTGGGTATCAATGTAGCCACAAATATCTTTCGAACCCATTTCGGATAGGAGTGGGGCCTTCCTAAAAAAATTGCATTTTTGAATAAAATACTCTGAGAGTATCAAAAAATCTACCATTTGGAAGGGACCCGTACCTTTAAGGCGCCCACTGACTAGGGTATAATGTATTCGGCACCGGCAATTTTTAGTCTCTTCCTTAACGGTTTCCAATATCCTTATGGAATTACCCATATCATATTGTTTCTATTCATATTTCATTCTTAGTTCTGGTTAGCGCAGCTATGATAGTTTTAATAACGACTGTGACAAAACCACAATCACCCCACGACATGTGTGTTTGACGTTAGAGCCGGCCATTAGACAACTGTGATAAGTTAGTGTTTGCGTGTGTATGTGTGTAAACTTAGAAATGTGTAATGACAGGCACTAAGAAGGAAAATAGCGGAACCAAAGTAAACACTTTAAAGTAAACGTTGCATTATTTTAGAGGCTAATTTGGCTTTAAGTAGTCGAAGGATAATAGAGCTGGAAAAGGGCAAAATGTTAATTAAATATGAATATGTTTTTAAGCTGAAGAAAATAATATTGCAATTGAGATAGCATTTCTTAAATAAATAATGTTTGGATTACGCAAAAGTTAATGAAGTAGAATGAAGGCAATCTAAAAATTATCGGTCGGTCTGTCGCCAAATGGTTTCCACATCCTTTTACGAGGCTAATATACTAGTCACGTGCGACAAAAAAGTGTCATTATATACAGAAGACATTTTCCTCTTCAACGCCAATGAGTTTTGGACATGTAGTCCTTGAAATAGACATTGAAAAATTTACGTGTTTATAAAAAATGTATGACTTTTTACAAGGTTGTCCTGGAAAAACGATACTTTTTTAATCAGGAAGAACTGTACTATTTTTGGTTCGTAATTTATGAATATGAAGTCCTTTAATTTTTTACAAAACCAATGATTTTAGACATGATGTCCTTGAAGGAAATTCTTGAAAAAAAAAAATCACAATTCTTAGCCAGGATGTACTTATAATAATTCTAAAAGCTCATAAGTTTTTACAAAGAGGACTTAAAAAATTCTGATTCTGGCCACGAAATACCGGGATTTTCATCCCGATACGCCCTGTAACAATATTCTTAAAAAATGCTCTACTTTAAAAATAAAAGAATGAAAAATAATATTTTTAAAAGATCCACAAATTCTATAAAATTATTTAAAAAAAATCACGAAAAAACTGAAAAAACTGGGGCGTAAAAAACGTACTAAAATTGAATGTTTTGTATTGGACAAACGAAATGAGCTACAATTCTGAAATTTGGATCGAGAGCCACTGATGGAGTACAGGATAGATGTACCAAAGGGTGTTTGGAAATGCCAACTTTAAAGTAATGAAAAGTTCTAAAATCGTAGCATTTGGTATTATAAGAACCGATCGAGCTAAAAACTTGAGAATCAAGGTTGGAAAGTAAGTTTGATGTATGAAAATGGTCTTGGAAATGTGTACTACGTTAGTACAGAGGTACTACATTTAAAACAGATTGGTTTAGGGTGAACAGATGAAGTTGACATTTTGAAAGTCTGTATTGGGGTCCCTTTTGGTGGTTCGTTTTTAATAAATAGGTGGTGATGGAAATGGATACTACAAGTACACGAAAATTTCTAAATAGTACTATATTTGGTACGATTTGTTATTTTGTGAGCAGATAGAGTTTGCAGTTTGGAATTTTGTATTAGGGTCGCTGTTTATGAGTACCCTGGAAATATGGAGATTATTTCGGAAAGGTGTACTTTAATTGTGCGAAAATAGTTGTATGGGTGAAGGGATAGAAGTGGTATTCCGAAATTTAATATTAAAGTCCTTATTGATATCTGAAATTAAGATATGGAGGCGATTTTGGAAATCTATACTAAGTGTGCGAAATGGACTAAATGGTACTAAATTATAAACAGATTGGCTTAGGATAAATGGATGTGGCTTGAATTTTGAAATATTGTATTGGGGTCCTTTTTCGGGGTTCGGTTTTGATAAAGAGGTGGTTTTGGAAATGTGTACTAAAATACTAAATGTAAAGTACTAATACTAAATTTGGTATTGGGTGAAGGTACTAATATTTAAATATTTTTTTTTTTTTTTGAATTGAGGACTCTTTTGGTATCTGGATTTGAGATGTGAAGTTGGTTTTTGGAAATATGTACTATAATTGTACCAAAAGTAATAAATAGTACTAGTAGTTAGTAGTAGATGACGAAATAGAGCTAAATCCTGAAATTTGATATAGATGTCAACTTTGGTGTATGTGGTTAAGATATTGAGGTTTTAGAAATATGTACTATAATTGTTCGAAAAGTACTGAATGGTACTATATTTGGTGTGGGGTAAAGGAATAGAGATACAATTCTGAAATTTGGTATTTAGATAATTTATGGTATCTGAGTTTGAGATTTGGTTGGGAAATGCGTACGAAGAGTACGAACTGGTACTAAATTTGGTACTGAGTGAAGAGATAGGGCTGTAATCCTCAAATTTAATACTAAGGTCTCTGTTGGTATATGGAATTGAGATGTGAAGGTGATTTTTGAAATGTATGCTATAATTGTACGATAAGTACTAAATAGTACTATACTTGATATTAGGTGAAGAAGAAGAGCTGAATTTTAATACTGTGGTCTCTGTTGTTATCTGAAACTGAGGCATGAAGATGGTTTTTTGAAATGTATGCCATAATTGTACGAAAAGTACTACATAGTACTAAATTTGCTATAGGATAAAGAAATAGAACTGAAATTTGATATAGATGGCACTGTTAGTGTCTGTGGTTAAGAAATGTGCATATGTGAAATGTGTTTGGGTGCAAACTGTTGGTATCTAGGATGGAGGGATTAGATTGGGGTAGAGTAGCTTGCTTTGGATATGTAAACTAAATTTAATAAATTTGGTACTGTGAAAGTCAGAATTATGGTATTGAGGTGGTCACTGTTGATTTCTAGGATTTATATATGGAGACGTTGAAATGATTTTACTGATATCCTCCTCGATATACTACAAAATGAAAGAGTTTGAAGACTTTTTGGTTTTAACGGTAAACATTTTCCTAGTATTCTTTCTGGAAAATTAAAATAGTACGACGCATAAAGTTTTGATTAACAAATTTTGTGAAATTAAATAAATTGTATATTCTGAGTACTACAAAGTCTTAACACACAGGTGAACTTGTCGCTGACGAAGTATCGGGCACCTGCTAGTTATATTACACATACATATATTTTCATTCTACCCTTCATGACAAGAATGCAATCTGATGAAGAATTCAAAAGAAGGAACGCTTTAGCCAAAAAATACAAATATATATATTTTTTGAAAATTTTTGCTTGTGTGGTGGTTTGTACCAGAAGGAGTGGACCGATATTGCCATCTCCGAACCTGACCTAAGTTTGATAATAATATTATGAGGCACCAAATCGGATACTCTCTTGAAACACCAAACAGACAGATTTCAAATGTCCTGAAAAGGATTTTGGCCAAAGAGACCTAAGGTATAAAACCGTTATTTCGATGGAGCACGTTTTGGCGTATCAAATGATATATATTCTCTGTAGCCATATGCCTGAGGGTATATAAAATGGGTGGGGGTTACCTTTTGAAGCAAACTTTTAAAACAACAACTTCTTTCATCTTGCACTGTGTAATATATTTTCTTTCTGCAACAATTTAACTCAATTTACTTTTACAACACGAGCATGCCGCCACCAAAGCCACCAGCATTTTTATGACATTTTTTTTCTAAATGCATTAAAATCTCATCATAGATTTGCGGTCATAACCCATGACAATTTCTAGGAATTGAGTATTAAAATGTTCCAAAGAAAGCAATAGTCTACTCCAAGAATAAACAATAAAAACACTCGGTCTTTGACACAAAATTGTCTTTGACACAAATTCTCGAAAAAAAGAAACGCAAACCAAAAAAACAAGTAGAGCCACAAGACACATGCCATCGGTTGAAAGGATAATTCGCATGAAAGGCTTCATAATTTTCAATATGATAGGCAACAAAGTTATTTCATGTGTCAAAGAAAGTTTGAAACTTCAATTTCAGAAAATAGCAACAACAACAACAGCAAAAATGCCTGGCCTAGACACATGTCTTAATAGAATTGTATTACTTTGTTGTGGTTTTTTGCTTTTTTTTTGGAGGACAAAATAATCCATAATAAATCTAGGAATGATGATTGAGAGAATAAGTTCAAAAACAATTGGGGTAAAATACAGAAAAAATATGGAGAAGTTCATTAATTTTAACCCCCGGAATGAGGTTGCAAAATGTAAAAAAGGAACGGGCAAAGAAAAATGTTTTCACCCACCACCAGAAAAAAACAATCCTAATTCAGGATACAAAAAAATATGTCACTTTCTTCGTTGGACAACAACTAGAAGGCTGGAACCTATCAGCTTACGGCCTCATATTCATATTTTCGATGTATGGGAATTAAATCTGAAACCAAAAGGGAAGCTCTCAAATAATCGGATAAGGCTGTATAGACGCCCCACATTTACTGGATCGGGCTGGCATATTTATACTGTTTCCAGCTCGCCTATTGATACTATCTCCGGCTCAAGACTGGCTCGAGACTGTCTCCTATAGAGACTGTCTCCTATGGAGTCTGTCTCCTATGGAGTCTGTCTCCTATGGAGACTGACTCCTATGGAGACTGTCTCCTATGGAGACTGTCTCCTATGGAGACTGTCTCCTATGGAGACTGTCTCCTATGGAGACTGTCTCCTATGGAGACTGTCTCCTATGGAGACTGTCTCCTATGGAGACTGTCTCCTATGGAGACTGTCTCCTATGGAGACTGTCTCCTATGGAGACTGTCTCCTATGGAGACTGTCTCCTATGGAGACTGTCTCCTATGGAGACTGTCTCCTATGGAGACTGTCTCCTATGAAGACTGTCTCCTATGGAGACTGTCTCCTATGGAGACTGTCTCCTATGGAGTCTGTCTCCTATGAAGTCTGTCTCCTATGGAGTCTGTCTCCTATGGAGACTGCCTCCTATGGAGACTGCCTCCTATGGAGACTGCCTCCTATGGATTCTGTCTCCTATGGATTCTGTCTCCTATGAAGTCTGTCTCCTTTGGAGGCTGTCTACTATGGAGACTGTCGCCTTTGGAGGCTGTCCCCTATTAAGACTGTCGACTTTGGAGGCTGTCCCCTATTAAGACTGTCGACTTTGGAGGCTGTCTCCTTTGGAGGCTGTCTCTTATGGAGACTGTCTCCTTTGGAGGCTGTCTCGTAAGTAGATTGTCCCCTATGGAGTATGTCTCCTATAAAGGCTGTCTCCTATGGAGTCTGTCTCATTTTGAGGCTGGAGAGCCAGAGACTTTCTATTATTGACTGTCTCTTATTGAGACTGTCTCGTATTGAGAGTGTGTCCTTCGGAGACTGTCTCCTATGGAGACTGCTTCCCTATTAGCTGTCTCGGGCACGCCTATTGAGACTGTCTCCGGCTCGCCTATCGATACCATTGAGATTGTATCCGGCTTACATATAGAGATCGTCTCCAGAGACTCCCTCCAGAGCTCGTCTACAGAGACTCCCTCCAGAGTTCGTCTACAGAGCCTCCCTCCAGAGTTCGTCCATAAGAGACTCCCTCTGAAGTTCGTCTATGAAGAGACTCTCTGCCTTCAGCTCGTCTATGAAGAGACTCACTGCCTTCAGCTCGTCTATTAAGAGACTCCCTGCCTTCAGCTCGTCTATGAAGAGACTCCCTGCCTTCAGCTCGTCTATTAAGAGACTCCCTGCCTTCAGCTCGTCTATGAAGAGACTCCCTGCCTTCAGCTCGTCTATGAAGAGACTCCCTGCCTTCAGCTCGTCTATGAAGAGATTCCCTGCCTTCAGCACGTCTATGAAGAGACTCCCTGCCTTCAGCTCGTCTAGAACTGACTCTCTGCCTTCAGCTCGTCTATGAAGAGACTCCCTGCCTTCAGCTCGTCTATGAAGATACTCCCTCGTCCTTCATCTCGTCTGAAGAAGCTCCCTCGTCCTTCAGCCCGTCTATAGGAACTCCCTTCGTCTGAAAAATATGAAATATTCTTCCACAAATTCTGTCCTTATCACCCTTCCTCAAAAATTCCACGTTATCTGTCCAGGTTCATTTGAAAATCACTCTCTTCCATAAACCAACAAAATTTCCATTAAAAATGTGTAACATCAGAGATAAGAGATTTTAAGTTACAACAATTAAAAATTTTTAGTGCACAATCAGAAAAGGTTAAATGTTCACCAGCCATGTACCATTTACCACTGCCTTACATCATAATCCATTTAATAATCCGTTTTTCCTATTTTTCTCCCAGCTCTTATTGAGATTACGCTTTTGCAATATTAAACAAATGTCATAGTCAATTTTACTTTTGTAAAAGTTTGCGAGATTTGAACATTTCTATGCGAGTGTGGAGGGGGATTGGGTTTAGAAATGATATTGGAAATTGGTATGAATTGTTGTTGTAACTGTATGTTAAAGTTCATTTAAACTTTTGATTTAAAATTGTTTTGCGGGAGGATGGAAATTGTTCAAAAGGATTAAAAATCCTTTTTTCGTTCGACTCAATGAGAAGCCACTTTGGAGAAAAATTGTAACATGTGGAGGTTTATTTGAAGTTAATATTTGGTAAATGATAAAAACGGAAACTTTTTATAATACATTTCATTTTTGGTTGGAATGGTAAAAAATACTTTCCATAGAAACGCAAATGGAAGCCGATTTAGAGGGATTAAAAATGGATTAATATTTAAGACAATTTCCTGTGTGTGGTTTGTTTATAAAATCTGAAATATAATAGGAGAAGAAAATTCGGATAGAGAGGAAAAAAAAACTACAAAAAGTACTCAATTAAATAGGGTGATCATATAGAACAAAACGTGACTCATCGCAATAATGGTTTTAAACACTTGGTTTCTTTGGACTAAATCTATTTCAGAACATTTGGAGTCGATCTAGCGATGTCTGTCCGTCAGTCTGTTTGTCTGGCTGGCTGGTGCGCACGATAACTCTCGAAGGGAGTATCCGTTTTGGTCCAAACTTGCTACATCGTAATGTAATTATCAAGCTTAGATCGAGTTCGGAGATGGGCAATATCGCTCCAATTCTTCTGGTACCGCCCCCACAAAAGGTCGACATTTTCAAAGAAAATACATTACTGCACATAAAGAGAAACGGTTAATTCAATTTTGCTCCAATTTTTCAAATCCCAATATTTGTACCATGTTAGGTAGGGAAATAGGCAATATTTGCCCACTCCATCAAGTGCGTACCCCACAAGGGGTCAAAATTTTGAATAATTATAACTCTTATAAAATGTAATGATCCCACAAAGGGTCAACATTTTGAATAACCATGAAGCTCATAAAACTCGAAATTAACATCCGGTTCCATTTAGACTTGTTACATCTCAATATTTCCATCAACACAAGATCTGTTATAAAGATGGTAGATGTAGACCCACTCCCAAAACTATATTGGAAACTACTCCATAGAGGGTCAACAATTTAAATAATCATAACAAAAGTTATGATATATTTAGATTATCGAACATTGGCTGAGGGTATACATCTGTCGGCAAAACCGGCTGACGCTTCTTAACTGGTTTTTTTCGTACTTTCAAACACTTGAATTTAGTTTGATACAAATATTACGTCTTATATGATATACAAATTTTTTTCACTTTGTGACCGTTTTTGGGAGAGGTGCAAGAAGGGATGGACCGATATGTCCCATATTCACAACATATTGACAAAAAATTGGGTTGTGCGATAAAATTCAATTTTTTCCATAACTCCTGGAAAAACTCAGGAAAATTTGTAAAAAAAAAAAACTAACAAGTAAAAAAATTTAAGTTCGGCCATGCAGAATTCGACCATGCATTTTTATATAAAAGTATCTGAATTGAAAGGTGTTCCTCTTTAAACTACAAACGTCAGTAAGACCTTTTGGTTAATGCTATTAAACATTTCAAACAACCATACAAATGGGTGAGGCCGTTGTATAGGGCCATCCAAAACGGCAACCTCCATAGACAATTTTATACTCCAAGGAATGTCAGCTACTAAACCTTCTTAAATATCAAATTTTAAACCATTTCGTGGGTAAATGTGACTAGGACTAACAAAATATCGAGTACCGTTGGGCATCGCTATCGCTATAGGAAAACGTGGACCTAATTTTCAATGTTCTGCCGTCGAAGCTAGAAGCCATTATTGAAAACAAATACAAATTTTTAGACAAATCGGTGGAAAAAATATGGCATATTGGGGCTATACCAAAACATGAACCTATATACACCATGTTTCGATACCGAATCTAGAACCCATTTTGAACTACAAATACCAATTTTTATACAAATCCGTGAAAAATTTTGGTGAAAATCATCAAAATGCCGTCTATAGGCAGATACCGATATATGGGGGCTGTACAAAAACTTTGTCCTAGCAAAAATCATTAAAACAGTGACTACTATTATATGGGGGCAAAAGTTGACCTATGTATACCATATTCGAAAATTTCGGATTACAAATTCTGGAAAACCATATATATACCCGATACCACACTGTGGTACAGGTAGTAGGAAACGAAATATACACTTATTTATTTTTATGATGATCTTCATGGAATCACATTATGTATTTTTGTAAAGGCACAAGGACGAACGCTATATATATATATATATATATATATATATATATATATATATATATATATATATATATATATATATATATATATATATATATATATATATATATATATATCTGTATATTTTTTATATTATGGAAACAAAGAATTATTTTCCTTAGTGACTTACATTGAAAGTTAATGGAGAACATTTTTGTATTAGACGTATATATAGCCCCCATATAACGGTACCTATTCATTTTAAGCATTTCGACGATTATTGGCCGAATTTTTAACGGAATTGTCTGGAATTTGGTACATTTATAGAATCTATTCTTAGACATTTCTTCTGACGAAAGCATTTGAGTCACAATCAGATCGGAACATATTGGTATCACAAAATTATGCCAAATTAGATCTTTAAAAAAATCAAATTTATTCCCAAAACAAGTAAGCAAAGGCTATAGTCGTGCGGGGCCGACCATGCGATACCCTACTACACTACAATATTTTCGAAGTCCCCTTATATAAAAATCCATTTTGGAAGATTTCGTTTTTGAAATAATGCCAAAGAGCTCCGCCCAGAGGTTACCCTTAGTTTTTTGCCCCGGAGAATTTGGCAAAAGTTGTGCATGTTGTTGTCCATTTTACACTAAATGTAATCCAATGGTCATCCCAAATGCTAGACTTCTTCCCTGTCCTTAACTCTCTTCCGATGCGAAATTCCGTGTCGATTAGTTTTCAATGTGGCCAAAATTAGAAAAAATTAATTTTTTTAATCCATTTGCACCTCCAAATGTACATCTTAAAAACAATAGGCTTTAATTCTGACCCTAACCCTACCCTCACTCAAAATTTCGTGAGGTTCGGACGATAGTTGCGATATGCATATAATACCCTCAAAACGCAGTGTTAAGGGATGCAAAAATTTCGAAAATTTACAATTCAAAATTGTAAGTCAAATTGAAAAAATCGCATGCGATAAAAAATATGAGAAAAATTTAAAAAAAAAAATCGACAAACGATTAGATTTTATCGTCGTCCGCCAAGAGACCATTCCGAATTGATGGGAATTGTGAAAATCGGCCCAGCGGTTCTTGATTTATAAGGAGAATAAATAAGATCATTTCTTTTACATATATTTTGCTATATATCCGATTTCTTGGCTATTAGCGTCACTGTAATGGTTAAAAGTGATCTTTTAATGTATTTGTGATTTGGCTGGGATTGAAAATATTCGCGGTTTAGTGGAAATATTCCTATTTTCTAACATAAAAGTTAGGGTCTATTTTACCCGCTAATTATTGTCCGATGGCCGCTCAAATTGGTAGGTTTCTGCCCACTCCCAAAATGTAACTCCGCGTCGATTGGTTCATAATTGTGACCTATAGAGCAACTGCAAAATCAGGAAATTTTTCTGTTTTTGGTCAATTTCAACCCCTAAATATCATGCGATCATCTCCAAAAATAATAGGGTTCTATTCTGACCATAACCCCACCTCCATTTGCAATTTCGTGAGGATCGCTTCATAATTGCGATTTATCGCTGCATATTATTGATTACAAATTAACATGGACAGACGGACGGACGGACATACATAGCTATATCGACTCAGCTCGGCGAACTAGGAAGATCAATATATACTTTCCTATGTGGGAAACCAATATTTCAAGGTGTTACATAATGTTTGGCCCAATCAAAGTTATAATACCCCCAACACATAGTGTTGTAGGGTATAATGAGTTCTGACGTTTTAAATTAACACTTATAGTCTCCTCTATCGCAAAAAATTTTCAATTTTCAAATTAAAGAATAAATTCCATATTAGAGTAATTGTACTGAAATTGTGCTTCATTTCCATTTGACTGTTATACTGCTTATGTAATTAAAAAAATCATTTATTTATTTAAATAAATTCTTTATGGAATATTCATTTTAAAAATTACAACTTTTGGTAGCATTTCGTTTTCCCCAAAAGAAGTAACGAAAGAATAAAAGTAATAAAGTTGAAACAAGTTCCTTCTTCCTGTCCAAAAAAACAAAACGCAATTCCTTTTCGACTCTTCACTCATTTCCTGGCGTTTTAATATTACATTTGTTTGTGTTTGGTTGTTTTATTTTTATTCTTTGCCAAAAAGAAAAGTGATAAAAAATATTACATAAATATGCAAGCAAATGCCGTTTTTCTTTTTTTTTTTTAGGATGAGTGCTTCTTGTTGTAGTGGTAAAGGATGGCATTTGCCTTCCATTTTCCTTTGCTGATTGTTAAACAATTTTGTCTTTTTTATGGCGGGATGGGGGCAATGGAAAATGCCAAGCCTTAAAAATGAAAATTACATAGTACGGCGTTTTTTATTGTTATTATTATTCCACACAGTGGAATAATATAACGAAACTGCATTCTTGGAGTGGAAAGGGAGTTTCGACCAAGGTTTTAAAGAATTTAAAATTTAAGCAGTTTAATGAAATAAATAGGGAGTTGAATGATATAAAAATGAATGGAATGCCTGAAAATTAAACACTTTCCAAATTTTAATTAAATTATTTTCGATTTAAAGTCTTTTTGTTCCACTGTCACCGGATTGCGTGATAGTTATCCATCTGTAGGTAATTACCACAAAAATATAATAATGATAGCTTTCATTAACAAGAGGATTGTTAACAAGTTAGCAAAGCTGAAGCGAAAACAAAAAGAGTACAAAGTAATTGAAAAAAATATGAGTTCAAATTTATGTTGATTTCAAATAGACACACACAAAAATATTATTAGAAATGCATATAAATTTAAATACCTTGCTCGTTTTTTTTAACAATCTGACGAAAAATATGTCAAAACAATAATTGTATTTTTACAAGTTAAAGAGTATCAGTCGGTTTTGCCGACAGTTGTATACCCTCAGCCAATGTTCGATTATTTAAATAAATCTTGACTTCTGTTATGATTATTCAAATTTTTGCTCATCTATATGGTATGTTACGAAGGATTGGGCTAATACAGGGTTGCCCATATTCGACGGACCCATCTGGCAACGCCATAACTTTTGACAGAGATGTCACATCGCTTAATGACATACCGCGTTTGAAGCGTCAGTCCAAGCAGATTTTTACCATGAACCAATACACGCCACGCGAGCGCTCTGAAATAGTTGAAATTTACATTCAACAGAAGAAGTCAATTGTGAGAGGTCCCCAAGAACAGTGTTGAGAGGTCCCCAAGAACATCCCAAAAACGCCGTTCTCAGCAGTTGGGCATGGCTCGATCCACTTTACAACGGATTATTCGCATTGATTTGCATTTGTTCCCGTACAAAATTCAATTGACGCAAAGAATGTTGCCTGCGTCCGTCGAATATGGGCAACCCTGTATTTTCCATATCGTTTCGGACCTAAATAAATATGATATAAATATTGCGACGAGCCAGGTTTGGACTAAATCGACTGTTTCCTTCACTTCATATGAGATATGTGGTAATTTCTAGAAAATTTTCAAATGTGCCTGAGGTACCAGATATGGTCGACCGAAGTATTCCTTTTTAATACTTTATCTAATGCAGATAAAAATATTGGAATGAGCAGAATTACAAAAAAAAAAAATCGAACATTTATATCCAATTTTATGCCAAATCATAAATCCCATTTTCATCTCAGGTTTCTGGTTGATATAACACTTTGTAATCAGTCTCCGATTTTTTGCATTGAAAATTGTAACCCTTTTTGGTACCTAGAAGGGGTCTCAGATATATATCATCTTCACAACAGATCTTGTGTTAGCAAAAAATGTTCGCATGTGCCAAATTTGAAGAGTCGGAGAGAGTACTTCGCTTTCTTTGATCGTTTTGTTTTTCAAAATCTTGAAACCGATTTGGATGTTCAAAATTTGTGACCCTTTGTGGGGGAGGTACTAAAAGAAATAGACCGATCTCAACCATATTTATAACAGATTTTGTGTTGATGGAAACATTGAGATGTGCCGAGTCTGAATGAATTTTCGGATTTTATGATCGTTTATGTTATTCAAAATTTTGACCTTTTGTGGGGGAGGAAGAAATGGTCCGATCTCTACCATCTTTATAACAGATCTTATGTTGATGGAAATATTGAGATGTACCAAGTCTCCATAGAATTGGATATCAATTTCGCGTTATATGAGCTTCATTGTTATTCGAAGTTTTGACCCTTTGTGGAAGAGGTACCAGAAGGAGTGAACTGATATGTCCCATCTTCACAGCAGACCTTGTGTTAGTAGAAATAATGAGATGTGTGAAATATGAAAAGAACCGGGTGCTTATTTGGCTTTCTTTGAGCGATTTGGTTATTTAAAACGTTGACCCTTTGTGGGGGAGGTCCCAAAAAATAGTCCGATCTCTACAATCTTTATAATAGATCTTGTGCTTATAGAAATATTGAGATATGCCAAGTCTGAATGTAATCATATGTTAATTTCGCATTTTATGAACTTTATGGATATTTAAAATTTTGACCCTCTTCGGGGGGAGGTGTGAAGAGATATATTCCATCTTCACACCAAACCTTGGGTTAGTAAAATATTGTGATGTGTGTAATTGCAAGACAATCGAATGTTTATTCAAAGTTTTATGAGCTTCATGGCTATTTCAAAATCTGACACTTCGTAGGGGAGTCGCCAGAGGAAGAGCATCGATATATCCCATCTTTACAGCACATTTTGTGTTAGTAGATGTAATGTGATGTGTGAAATATAAAGAGAACCGGATGCTTATTTCGGATTTTATATTTATTTTTGTGGGGGAGGTACCAGAAAGAGTGGACCGATATATTCCATCTTAACACCATACCTTGGGTTAAAAATAATTTGATGTGTGTAATTTGAAAGAAATTGGACTGCTACATCAGATTTTATAAGAGTTATAATCCATTTGTGGTGGAAGTACTTGATGGAGTAGACCGATATTGTCCATTTTTGCACCTGATGTAGCACTAATGAAAATACTAGGATTTGCAAAGTTGAAGCAAAATTGGATTATCCCTTCACTATCTCTGCAGTATTTTTTTTAATTTCGACCTTTTGTGAGCGAGTTGCCACAAGGAGTGAAACGATATTGTCCATCTCCGAACTCGACCGAAGTTTATATAACCATGTACTAAGTTTGGACCAAATCGGATACTCCCTTGGAGAGTTATCGTGCGTACCAGCCAGCAGACATACGAACGGACGGACATCGCTAGATCGACTCCAAATGTCCTGAGCCGGATTTGGTCCAAAGAGATATAGAATCTAAAATTGTTATTTCGATAAGGCACGTTTTGGCCGTATCAAATGGTACATGCCCTCTGTAGCCATATGGCTGAGTGTACGCTCAGACGAAACGGCTGAAGCTAGAATCTTGAAATTTTGGGTGAGGTTCTGACCCGAAGGGGTCAGGTAAGACTGAGTTTTTGGAAATTCGTAGTAGACGGTAAAAAGAGGTATCACTCTTTATATCTAGTTTTGAGGTATAGGAGTGGTTTTGGAAATATGTACTAAGTGTTACTAAATTTTGCAACGGGGCAAATTACAGAGCTGAAATCTTGAATATTTGATATTAAGGCCACCGTTGGTATCTGAGGTTGAGACATGGAGATTATTTTAAAAATGCTTACTATAATTGTTCGAAAAGTAAAAAAATTGGTTTGGGTGAAGGGATAGGGTTGGAATTCTCAAATTTTATAGCTGAAATTCTGACATTTAATATAGATGTCCCTATTGGGGTATGTGGTTCAAATATGAAGGTGGATGGTTTGGAAATGCGTACTATAGTTTTTCGAAAGTTACTACATTTAACTAATTTTGGTAATGGGGGAAATTAAAAAGCTGAAATTCTTAAGTTTAAAATGGATATCAGTGCTAATGTATGTGGTTCCGAGGAATTGAGGAATAGAGATGGTTTTAGGACACAACCATCTCTATTCCTCAATATATTATAAGAAAAATATTAAATGTTACTAAATTCAATATTGGAGTCTCTATTGTTAAGATATGGGGGTAGTTTGGAACTGTGTAGAATAATTGTTGGAAAAGTACTAAGTGGTTCCAATTTTGGATCACTGTTGGTGTCTAAATTTTACTTAATTTATTACTGAGATAGAGGGGAAATTAAAAAAAAAATCTGAAACCGTTTGTTTCTTGGATTTACATATGGAGACGTTAAAATAGTTTTGAACACAAAAAATGGATGTGGGTTTATTCTGCAATTGTCCCACTCGGACAACTTCAAAATGAAAGATTTTGAAGACTTAAAGAAAAATACAAAATTTTCCTATTATTCTTTCCAAAATGTGAAAATCTGAAAATTAAGTACGTGGTATGAGATTATGATTAGAAAAAATTTTCAAAGAGTACTAACAAGTAAAAATGCAGCAAAGTTCGGCCGGGCAGAGGTTTTAATACTCTGCACCATTGTGAAGGAATTTGAAGAAAATAAAAACAGTAAAGAAAGTCCTAAAGTCGGGCGGGGCCGATTTTATGACACCCTACACCACTTTGCTAATTTAGTTGAGCTCCACATAACAAGTAAAAGTTTTAATGGGAGAATTCAATCATACACGCTATGATTATAATTATAATTTAAAATTTAAAGGACTAAATATGCCGAAGCATTTGTATCTTTTAAATTCGGACTTGTATTGCCCATTTGGTGCAAAATTAATTCTAAATCAGATAAAGATATATATGGGAGCTAAATCCAAATTGGAACCGATCTCGATAAAATTTGGCAAAGATATGTCTGAGCTGTATTTGATATATTTCCCTGAATATCGTTGTTACGGAGTGCATATTACGGCTGTGGGTAACAAATACAACAAATCGGATGAACAATATATATGGGAGCTATAGCTATATCTGAACCGATCTTCACCAAATTTTGCATACTACCTTCTAGACTCAATTCGGTCGTATGTGCAAATTCCATCCCATTTGGGCAAATATTAGACGTTTGACGTTATATATGGGAGCTTTATCCAAATCTGAACCGATCTCGATAAAATTTAGCGAAGGTATTTCTGAGCTGCATTTGATATATTTCCCTAAATATTGTTGTTACAGAGTGCATATTACGGCTGCGGAGGACAAAAATAACAAATCGGATGAACAATATATATGGGAGCTATAGCTATATCTGAACCGATTTCCATCAAATTTGGCATGCTTATTTTTAGGCCTAATTTGGTTGCATGTGCAAAATTCCATACTATTCGGGCTGATATTACACGTTTGGTGCACAATAAAAGGCATATCGGACGAAGATATATATGGGAGCTATATCTAAATTTTTACCGATTATCTCCAATTTCTATAGGGTTCGTCCTTGGGCCAAACAAATGTTGTTTGGAAAATTTCATCTCAATCGGATAATAAATGCGACCTGCATTTTGTTCACAAAAATACATGGACAGACGGACAGACGGGCTGACATGCATAAATCAGCTCAGAAAGTGATTCTATGCAGAACATCAAAAGGAACTATGGGTCTATTTCGTTTCCTTTTGCCTGTTACAAACAAATGCACAAAGACATAATACCCTGACCACCTTGTGGTCGAATCTGTCGAAAATACCGCTCAAAGGAAACCCGACTAAGGGGCTTTACGAAAACGTGGTTCTTTATAATTAATTGTCATAGGCTGTAGTTCTCATTACGAACTGTAAGTGCGAAGCTTGAAACGATCCCGCTAAAAAAATCGGTAATATCATCAAAATACAGAAAAAAAGCGAGGCTTCGTTATATGTGGACTATATAAAGACGTGGACCTACATAGGCAATTTTTCGCCGAATCCACGATTTATATATCCTAAAAGTCCTCGATAAATACTCCAATTAATTTATAACGTAGACTGATTCTTAACCACAAGATATACATAACCATTTTCCCTCGTAGCTTACAAGTAATTCCTTCTCCACTTAGTGTCCTAATGTCCCCAAATCCAGCATCAATGCATTGTCTCTCTGTAAACCAAAAAAAAAAAAAAAAAAAAAAAAAAACACAAAAAATCGTAAAAAAATAAAACAATAAATAAATTTCATTTTGATAAAATGTTCATAATGACAATATCTGTGTCAATGGAACAATAGAAGGCCATGTCAATCCACAAAAACGGTGAACAGGGGGTCTCCACACTGGACATCTTTAATCTGCCCGAAGCAATTCCATTCCATTCAGTTCAGTGCAGTTCATTTGTCGTTGAACTATATAAGAATACTGGTGGCGTTTGGATAGGTCATGGTCGTTATCTGGTAATTTGAGCGACATATACACTAAAACAATAAATACAACAATATACAACAACAATGAAAGATATAATAACAACTAAATATTGGTGGAGGGAGCATGTATACACATACATATGAACATAAATTGGTATTGATATTTTTGTTGTTACAGATAAAAGAACCGTTGTTGAGACAACAGTGGATTCTTGATTATTGAAAATTGATTGGAAATGGAAAATGTTTGCTTTAGTGGGTGAGATACAATTTTTTTCTTTAATAGTTTAAACCCTAGATTTGCATTTCTTACAAAAAATATTATTTTCTACCCTCTACCACGCTTTTTGAAAAATTTCAGAATCGGTGCATTTTCGGTATATAGTGTGTTCTGTAATATTAAAGATACCAATGCGGATTCAAAAAAAAAACCAGTAAGGAAAGCTCAAAAGTCGGGCGGGGCCGACTAAATGATACCCTACACCACTATGCACATTTAGTAGAGCTCTCGTAAAAAGGTTTATACAGGGCATTTCAGAGCTCTATAAGATATTTGGTACAAAATCAAAATCTATCTAATTCTATCGTGCATTTTACGAACTCTGAACCGGGTTTCTCCAAATTTGACGTATTAGCTTCTAGACTGAATTCGGTCTTATGTACGAAAATTCAGGTGATTTGGGCTGATATTGGCCATTTGTTGCACAATTAACACGAAATCGGATGAAGATACATATGGGTGCTATATCCAAATCTGAACAGATTTTGATAAAATTAAAATCGACTATTTTTGGGCTTTATATCATTCCTGTGAAGAGTATATTACGAATGTAAGGGACTTAAAGAGCAAATCGGATAAAACATATATATGGGAGCTAGAGCTATATCTGAACCGATTTTTACTAAAATTTGTGTACTTGCTTATAGGCTGGTTTCGGTCGGATTTGCCAAAATTCATGCCATTTGGGATGATATTGGCCATTTGATGCACAATTAACACGAAATCGGATGAAGATATATATGGGAGACATACCTAAATCGGAATAGATTTTAATAAAATTAAAATCAACTATTTTTGGGCTTTATCTGATATCTGGTACCAAATATCATTCCTGTGGAGTGCATATTACGAATGTGAGGGACTTAAAGAGCAAATCGGTTGAACGATATATATGGGAGCTATAGCTATATCTGAACCGATTTTTACTAAAATTGGTGTACTTGCTTCTAAGCTGGTTTCGGTCGGATTTGCCAAAATTGATGCTATTACGGCCATTTGGTGGTCAATCACCCGAAATCGGATGAAGATATATATGGGAGCTATATCCAAATCTGAACCGATTTCGATAAAATTTAAAACAGCTATTTCTGTGCTCCATCTAATACCTGGTACCAAATATCACGGTTGTGGAGTGAATATTACGAATGTAAGGGACTAAAACACTAAATCGGATGAAACATATATATGGTTGCTATATCTATATCTGAACCGATTTTCACTAAATTTGATATACTTGCTTCTAGGCTGAATTTGGTCCGATGTACTAAAATTCAGTCCATTTGGACTTATATCGGCCATTTGGTGCACAATTAACCCGAAATCGTATGAAGATATATATGGGAGCTATATCCAAATCTGAACCGATTTCGATAAATTTACAAACAGCTATTTCTGGGCTGTATCTTATATCTGGTACCAAATATCATTCTTGTGGAGTGCATATTACGAATGTGAGAGGCTTAAACACCAAATCGGATAAAACATATATATGGGAGCTATAGCTGTTTCTGAACCGATTTTCTCCAAATTTGTTGTATTTGCTTTAAGGCTAATCTCGGTCACATGTGCCAAAATTCGGGCCATTTGGGCTGATATTTGCCATTTGGTGGTCAATTAACCCGAAATCGGATGAAGATATATATGGGAGCTATATCCAAATCTGAACCGATTTCGATAAAATTTAAAACAGCTATTTCTGCGCTCCATCTAATACCTGGTACCAAATATCACGGTTGTGGAGTGCATAGTAGGAATGTGAGGGACTTAAAGATCAAATCGGATGAAAGATATATATGGGAGCTATAGCTATATCTGAACCGACTTTCTCCAAATTTGATATACTTGCTTCTAGGCCGAACTCGGTTGGGTGTGCCAAAATTCAGGTAATTTGGACTGATAGTAAACATTTGGTGCACATTTAACCCGAAATCGGATGAAGATATATATGGGAGCTATATCTAAATTTGATCCGATTCTCACCAATTTCAATAGGGTTCGTCCTTGGGCCAAAAAAAAAATTGTTTGGAAAATTTAATCTCAATCGGATAATAAATGCGACCTGCATTTTGTTCACAAGAATACATGGACAGACGGACGGACGGACGGACAGACGGACAGACGGACTGACATGCATAAATCGACTCAGAAAGTGATTCTATGAAGGTTCTCAAAAGTAACTATGGGTCTATCTCGTTTCCTTCTCCATGTTACAAACAAATGCACAAAGACATAATACCCTTACCACTATGTGGTGTAGGGTATACAAATCATAATGAATCCGTATTTCCCAGCTGCGTAGTCCTTAATAGTCCGTAAATATTATTCTTAAAAACCCTTGTTTTATATCCAAGCTTCACTCTTTCGAGGGTTCTTTAAAAACATCTTAGAAAAAATATTCTAAAAAAAATCCACTTTTCAGATTTCAGGTAGATTTAAAAAAAAAATATCCTTAAAGAATCCTCATTTTCGGCCCAAATAGCCCTTGTACCGAAAATATGCTTAAAAACTGTAATTTTTAAAACTCAGATAATCCTTAAGAGAGTCCTTCAAGTATAAATTTTAAAAAAATCAATATTTTTAAGCTCGGATTATCTTTATATAATACGCTTACAATATTCACGATTCATGGCTCTAAAAATCCCTGAAAAAAATATTTAAAATATGTATTATTACATGTCCTTATAAAATTCGTATTTTCCGAGCCTGACTGACTGTCCCCGAAAATAAAAACTTATAAAAAAATATTCTTTCTAAAAACATAATTTCATAGCGCAGCTCATACTTGAGATTCTTTAAAGAATATTTTTTAAAAACTCCTATATTTCTGAATTCCTTAGACAAGTTTCAGAAAGCAAGCACATTTGATAGACCATGTAGTCCGTGAAAATTGTGCCTAAGAATCGCCATTTCAAATCCAGGTTTCACAGCTCTGATATTCCTTGAAATATATTCTTAAAAATTAAAAAATTTCAGATTTTTCAGTTAGACTCTATTCTTATCGTATCGTATCCTTAAAGAACTCACATTTAAGAGCTTAGCCATGGCACTTTCCTTATGAAAACCATTTATTAGAACTACTTAAATATCCTTAAAAATCCTCTTTTTAAGCTGGGAATATTCTTAAAATAATACGCTTAAAAATCCATGTTTGATAACTTTGAAAGTCCCTGAAAGTCTAACAATCCATCTTTCAGTTTTCAGGAAACATAGCTCAGATAATCCTTGCAAAGAAAGGCCATTATAAAAATCAGTTTTCCAGGCTCTGATTGTCCTTGAAAAAAAAATATATCGTTTAATAGCTCATAGTTTACCAGTAGGCATTTAAATAACTTAATTTAAATGGGTCATATCGGTCTACGTTTTTTTATAGCCCATATATAACGGTACCTCCCGATATTCGGTACTTTCAAGGTTTCAGGGACATTATTTACGGGAGTTATTTCAAAAGTTCGCAATGGATACTACAGCCTATGACAAACATTTTTTATGCGGGTCCACTTTTTGTATAGCCCCCATATGACGGTACCTCCAGATATTCGATATTTTAATGATTTTAGCGACATTATTCACTGGAACGGTTTCAAATTTCGTATTTGAAGTTCGTAATGTATTTTTTACGGAACTTCCTAAACAAACCGTATTATTATTATTTTTTTAAAGATTTTCTGTTGCTAAAATTATTGAAATGTTTAAAATCATTTTTTTTTATCAAGGACTTTTTGCCGAAAATCGTGGATTTTGCAAAAACTAATTTTTAAGGAATTCTTTGAAAAGTCTTACACTTAATGCTATTCCAGAACTTTCGGACTTAAAAATGTGAACTGTTGCTGTTTAACTTTTTAGAAGAGCCCTTCAATAAAATATATCAATTCCTGATTTCATGCCCCATATTCACGACAAATCCTTTATTGATTGTTATTCTGAAAATAATATTTTGTCTTGAAACGTTAAAAAATTAGTTTAGAATTTGAGGAGAATAGAAAAGTTATTAGTTAATGTTACTCGACCAAAAGAAAAAAAGAGTGAACATAATCAATATGGAAAATAAACCCCATTTCATTTAAGCGGAATTTACTGTATGTTTATTTGACTATTGTTTCTTAAACTCACATTTATTTCATGCCGAGAACATAATAGTTTTGTGGCACCGGGGGTTCATAAATTGCAAATGGATGTACGTATGCATTTGACACATTAAAAGAGAGCAATAACAGTAAGGATGAAAATTGAAATGACATTGGTAAACGATGTTTGGTAACAAATAAATTTGTATGTTCAATATACATAATGTAATAAATCAATAAGTTTTGCAACTACAGAAATTATGTTAGCTACTGTTGTTTATTTGTTGTTGCCACCATAATGCCGACATAAACAATTTTCATCCAAATTTCGCATATGTATACAATTGGAAATTGATTTTTCTACACTCTACCGTGGCGTGGTCAGTATATTGAGTTGGAAGTGGATCAAGGAAGTGGACGGAAGAAAATAACAACATCAGCAGAAATGGTTCGTGGAAAATAAAGAAGCGTCTTGATCGAAACCCGCATCGCAGTTGCCGAAAAATGGCTCGTGAGCTGAACATATCGCAATGTTCCATTCCGCAAATATAGAAAAATGAACTCGGGGTAAAGCCATTGAAATTTCAAAAAGTGCAAGAGCTTACACCACTACAGAAAGAAAATAGACGCAACAGAGCTAAGGAGTTGTTTCGCTTAGCCGGAAGTGGTGAACTGCCGAATTTGTTTTTTTTTTTTTCGATGAGAAAACATTCGTTGTTCAGCAGTTTGTAATTAAACAAAATGATCGTGTTTACTTGCCAAAGAGGTCAGCTAAAAAGAGCACCTTCGGTTGGCCACCAGAACTCAAGCGCGGACCATGGCGATGGTGTAGGCCGCCGTAACAGCCGATGGTCGTTCTCCGTTCGTATTAATCGACCGTGGCATCAGAATCAGAATAGAATGCCGAATATTATCGCGAAAATATTTTGGAGGGTGTATTAAAGCCTTGGGCACGCAAACATTTTGGCCGTAGACCTTGTACATTCCAACAGTACTCAGCACCATCGCACTCAGCACGCGCCACCCAAGAATGGTTACAAAATGAGGTTTCTCGCTTCATTTCCAGCGCATAATGGGCTCCAAAATCTCCGGATACCAATCCGTTGGACTATTGTGTCTGGAGTATTTTGGAAAGCGAGGTTGGCACTAAAACTGACCAAGGTGTCGATCACGTCAAGCAAGCGCTTTATCGGGAATGGACCAAAATACTGCAGAGCAATATTCGGCCAGCGTGTTACGGTTTCATTTGCCGTTTGAATGCCATAATTCGTACCAAAGGTGACCAAACCTGAAGTTATTCTAAAATTTGATGCTATTACAGACAGTTTTTGCTTAAATTCAATAAAATTAAAAAAAAATGTTAAAATTATGGCGCTTGACTTTGTTGCAGTATTCTTATCTCACCCTGTAAGCCTTTTAAAATCAACATTTCCGATTTTTGATGGTCCTTCAGGAAATACTCTTTAAAATCTAAGTTGAACAGCTCTGATAGTTGTTGAAAAAATGCTATAAAAATCCACTTTTCAGAGCTCACAAAGTCCTTGAAAAATTAAAAAAATAGATTATAGCTTAGAGGGTCGATAAAAAATTTAGTACTTTAAAAGATATACTTAAGAAATTGGTATCATATGTCTGATATTCCTTGAAAAATATTCTTAAAAAAAGATCCTTAAATAATCCACATTTCAGAGGTCAGATAATAATTGCAAGGAAATGGAAATGTCTTTACAAAGTCCAAATTTCTAAGCTTTGATGGCCTTTGAAATCTGTGTTTAATAGCTCTGACAGTCCTGGATTAAATGCTTTGAATAATGCACTTTTTCAAGCCCAGAAAATCCTATAAAAATTCTTTAAAACCACATATTTTAGCTTTTATAATCCAAGAAAATCATTTCTTAAAACCCTGGCCTCATACTACTATGTCACTCCCTAAGGTTGATTTAGAGCAAATTTTTGACGACTTGCTTCGATTATTGTTTGGGTGGTGTGTGACCAAGTTCTTATCGTCCTGCCTTTGGTGACAACAGTAAATTTGTTTTATTGTTGTTTGTGGCTCTTCTTCCGCTTCTTCGGTTCATATCATTCTTATCTATTGACACGCATATTTGCCACTACTTATGGCGTTTAATGTCAGGATTTATCTACATCTGAGCTGTAAATAGCTAAACACAAAACAATTTGGAAAAACAATAGAAAATGAAAACGAGGCTATATTTAGAAGGGAAATAATAATAATCATAGATTTAAAATGCATTGGGGTTATTAAAGAGGAGAAAAATAAAACACAAAATTTAAAAAAAGCTGCAGTTTTGGGATATTTAACATGAAAAATTGTTGTTAAAGTTAGCAAAATGTTTTCGCTGATATATTCTTTTCGAAAAATTCAAAGTAGCAAAGAAACTCAAAACTGGTCCAAAAAATAGTTATAATATTTAACATAGGTCAAGGGCCTCTTGATTAAAATGCATTCGTATTTTTATACCCTCCACCTTGGAAAGGAGGGTATATTAACTTTGTTATTCCGTTTGTAACATCCTTAAATATTCATCGTAGACCCCATAAAGTATATATATTCATAATCAGCATAAAATTCTAAGTCGATTTAACCATGTCCGTCTGTCTGTCTGTCCGTCTGTCTGTTGAAATCACGATACAGCCCACATTATTTGAAAATTTAGCAGAGCAATTTATATTGTGTCTAGGATGGTTGGTATTGAAAATGAGATATATCGGTCCACGTTCTGGTATAGTCCCCATATAACGGTACCTCCCGATATTCGGTATATTGATGATTTATGCCACATTTTTTAACGGATTTGTCTGAAAATTGGTATTTGTAGGTCATAACGGGTCCCTGTACGTGTGGAAAAACATTGCATGTATAGGTCCACGTTTTGGTATAGCCCCCATATAAAGGTACCTCCCGATATTCGGTATTTTGATTCGGTATTTTGATTTTGCCACATTTTTTTCACGGATTTGTCTAAAAAATAGTATTTGTTGCTCATAATGAGTTCCAGCTCCGGTGGCGAAAGATTGCATGTATGGGTCCACGATTTGGTATAGCCCCCATATAACGGTACCTCCCGATATTCGGTATTTTGATGGTTTTTGCCACATTTTTGCACTGATTTGTCTAAAAATTGGTATTTGTGGGTCATAATGGGTCCTAGTTCGTGTGGCGAAACATTGTATGTATAGGTTCACGTTTTGGTATAGTCCCCATATAACGGTACCTCCCAACATTCGGTATTTTGATGATTTTTGACACATTTTTTCACGAATTTCTCTGAAAATTGGTAGTTGTAGATCATAATGGGTTCCAGTTCGTGTGGCGAGTCATTGTAATTATAGGTCCACGTTTTGGTATAGCCCCCATATAAACGTACCTCCTGATATTCGGTATTTTGATAATTTTTGCCATATATTTTCGCGGATTGGTCTAAAAATCGGTATTTGTAGGTCATAATGAGTTCTAGCTACGTTGGCAAAACATTGCATGTGTAGGTCCACGATTTGGTATAGCCCCCATATAACGATACCTCCCAATATTCGGTATTTCAATGGTTGTTGTCACAGTTCTTCTAATGTTTCCTTTACCCTAAGGTGGAGGGTATTAAAAGTTTGGCCCGGCCGTACTTAATGTTTTTTTTTTCTTGTTTCTAAGTTTAAGTTGTTCCTAAAAATATTTCCTTACAGACTTTATACCTGCATTACTATGGAATTCCTATATAGAACTCCTATTATCATTTCCTAGTACAAATTCTAAATTTCCTGGAATCTGGAAATTAAGCCACATTCTTTAATTTTAATTATTTGCTAATGTTTCTCTTCCTATATATGACTCTCTTCTAATTCCCTCCTTGACTACCCCACGTGACCTTATGTGATTGAAATATTTCAATTTTATTTCCTTCCCACTTCCCACAATCACTTTGCCCTTTTCTCAATGTTTTCCGTTTCACAATTTGCCAATGTTTATCTGGGCGGAAGAATGTTTTGAAATCGCCGTTTCTTAACGCATTAAACGTCATTATTCTTTAAGCGATCTTTTAGCAAAACAAAAAAAAGTGGCAAATGACAAAGTGTACTTGTACCGTCGTAGTACACATTGTGATTATGTACATATTAAGTACATACATACATACATGCATGCTTGCGTGTTTTTATATTCTGTTACCTACAACCTTTAAAGCATTT
The DNA here is from genome assembly GCF_030504385.1 of Musca domestica. Classification (NCBI taxonomy): domain Eukaryota; kingdom Metazoa; phylum Arthropoda; class Insecta; order Diptera; family Muscidae; genus Musca; species Musca domestica. The sequence continues at coordinate 9,711,801 of NW_026712299.1, forward strand.
CCTACTAGCCTAGAGAGAAATGGAAAGCCGATGTCAAGAATAACATTACTTTGTAGAATCTACACATTGTAGATTGTGATTACATTGCTTTTAATCATCATCAGAGGAAACGGAAGCTTTGTTTTATGTTTACAGTGAAAAAATGAAGAAAAAAACACACACTCACACACTTGCATAATTCACATACACATACAGGAAAAAGTGCAAATTGCTGATGGCTGTAAAATGTGTATGAGATGTATATAATGGGATGTACAGAAACATTTACAGTGAAGCGTAGATTTGCAAAATATCCTTGTCTAAAAAATGATTATTCTAGGTTATAAGAGTACTAAATTTTAGTATTTTTAAAAATATATATTTTGCTTAAATGTTAATTTTTTAAAAAAAATATTGAAAGTATTTTTTGTATACCTTTAGACGTAACAAAGATATATATTCTTGATCAGTGTAAAATTCTAAGACGATTTTCGTCTGTCTGTCTGACTGCATGTCCAGCTGTTATAATCACGCTAGAGTCAAAACAAATTAAGATAGGCAGCTATAATTTTGCACAAATGGGCAAAATGGATGGCAAAGTGGTCCACGATATCGTGTAGCCCTCATACAACGGATCCCCCGATATTCGCTATTTGGATGATTTTAGATCCATTTTTTAATGTGTACTACAGCCTATGACAAAAAATTGCGTATGCAGGCCCACGTCTTTGTATAGCCCCCATATAACGGTACCTCCCCTATATTCGATATTTTGATGATTTTAGCGACATTATTCACTGTAACAGAAAATGATCTAAGCTGGTTCAGGTCTTCGTATAGCTCATATATAGGCACCCCCTATATTAGGTATTTGTACGATTTTAGCTGCAATATTCACAGGAATTGTTTCAAATTTCATATTTAAAGTTCGCAAGTTTGGTACTGCAGTCTACGACAAAAATTTGCATATGCAGATCCACATCTTCTTATATCCCCCATACAACGATAATTCTCAATATCCGGTATTTTTATGCTTTTGAGAACATTATTCGCCGGAATCGTTTCAAAGTTAGAGCTCGTAATGGGCACTGCAGCCAATGACAAAAATTTTTGTATGCAGGCCCACGTCTTCGGATAGCCTCCATATAGCGGTACCCCCCTATAATCAATACTTTAATGATTTTAGCGACATTATTCACTGTGTAATTTTTCAAATTTTGTATTTAAAGTTCGCTATAGATACTGCAGTCTTTGATAAAAATTTGCATATACAGGTTCACATCCTCGTATAGCCCTCATATAACGGTTTTCCTTTGAGCGGTATTTTTCCACGGAATTTTTCGGACACTTTCGAGTTCCTGGAAAATGTTGGAGGATATTAAAAGTTCGGCCCGGCCTGCTGCTTTTGTACATGTTAAGGACTATTAGAGTTCTGGAACTCGGGTTTTTGAAAAATATTTGAGACTTGAATCGTAGAATACGTTTTTCAAGAGCCTTTAGAACATTAACCTTTTTTAAAGAACTAAATTTTTTTCCTGAATTATAAGAATACTTTTTAAGGGCTTCAGGGCCAAAACACATGGATTTTTTAGAATATTTTCTCAAGGAAACCCTGAATCGGGATTTATTTATAATAATTTGCAAGGATAGTCTATAGCTTTAAAACGTGCGATTGTAAATATTTTTTTTTAAAAGTAATAGTAGTTGTAGTAGAAACGTGGATTAGTAAAGTTTATTTTTTAAGGACTTTTTTTTAAGAATATTTTCAAGGACTTTAGAATCGTGGATTGAAAAAATGTTCTCTATGGACTACCGGAGCCATATACTCTATTGATTGTGAATTTTTTAAGAGGGCAATCAAAGCTGTGACACTTGGTTTCTAGGAATATTTTCTGAGGACTTTACAGCTATCTGTCCTATGAATATTTTTAGAGCGTTTTTAGGACTATCTGTCCTTTGAGAGGTGGATTTTTAAAAACATTTTTTAAGAACCAATAGAGCAATAAGAGTATTTTTAAGAATACTTTTGAAAGGACTATCAAACCAATGAAAAAAAGATTTTTTTTAGAATATTTTTTTTAAGATTATTTAAATTTCGAACCCGGCGGAACCAGAAACACAAGAAGAGGACACTTCTGACCATTATATTGATACTGACATCCAAAATATCCGATATATAGAAAATTAGGTACAATCTATGAAATTAGTGTGAAATTGTTTTGATTGCCTATCAGTACGACAGAAAGCCATAATGGATTTGGACCTCAGGGGGCTTTCAAGATATTATATTGTTGTAGCTTATCACATAGTCGGCCCAGCACGTCTATAGCTATTGCTTACTTGTTAAAGTTTACAAATTTGACTTTTTATGAATATTTTGGAAAGTTTTTTTTTTTTTATTTTTTAGGGACCTTCTGTTTTCTTTTTTTTTTTTTGATTTTTTGTTAGATCCATCATCATGAGTGTGTAATATATATATATATATATATATATATATATATATATATATATATATATATATATATATATATATATATATATATATATATATATATATATTTAAGGAATTTGTGCGAATATTATTCTAAAGATCATCGCAATTATTTTGAAGGATTTTTATGATATTTTTCTTTACAAAAAAGAATATATAAATTTATTCAATCCTCCCTAATACATAATTCACAATTATTCATACAAAATTTTTTCAATGAAAACACCAACCCATACATAAACACACATACATTTTTAATGGCTTCTAGTTATATTTTTGATTCTGTCATATCATGTCATTCAATGAGAAATATTCTATTGGAATCTATTTTCATATCGTAATCCAACAACAACAAACAAAAGCGGCACGCCTGGTGTAAAAATTGTCGATCTACACAAAAAACAGTCATAATTGTTTTGAAATAATTACTATTGCATGTGTGGTGGACTGGAAAAGTAGTCAAAAGGTTAAAGTGTCACTGTCGGTTTGTTTGAAAACCATTTTGTAGCGCTTAATTGCCAAATGTCAACGAAATGTATGCGAGCAACTGTTGTAGAATAGGAAATGGGTCGCTTTTTTTTACACCAGTTGATAGCTAAAAACAAATAGGCAGCTATATTTTTCTAAACAATTAGGCGTTAATATTGATGACATGATACGGAATTGTTGGAGTACTTACATTAATGCCCACACTAATTTTCCGTCAGCAGCCAGTCTGAAATAAAGAATTGAAATATTAAACATTAATTGGAGAATCATTAGATAACTAGTTTTTAATGAAAGTTTCTGCAAGAAATGGGATTGAAGTTAGAAAATATATATTTATGGTGGGGGTGTAGAAATAAAATGATTTGCAGGGTGAGATAAAAAAACTGCAACAAAGTCAAACTCCGTAATTTTTATTTATTATTTTTTTTAATTTTATTGAATAAAAGAACAAAATGTCGGAAATAGCCTCAAATTTTAGATTAAGCTTAAATTTGTTCGAATTGGTCACCTTTGGCACGAATTATGGTCTTCAAACAGCCAATGAAACCGTCACACGCTGCCCAAATGTTGCTCTGCGTATATTTTAGCCCATTCCCGGCGAAGCGCTTGTTTGAGGTAACCGACACTTTGGTATTTTTTAGTGCCAACCTTGCTTTCAAAAATACTCTAGACAAAATAGTCCAACGAATTGGTATCCGGAGATTTTGGTGGTCATTGTTCGCTGGCTGAGGCTAGGAACCTCATTTTGTAACCATTCTTGGGTAGCGGTGGCGAGTTGAGTTGATGCTGAGTCCGGTTGGAATGTCCAAGGTCTGCGGACAAAATGTTTGCGTGCACAAGGCTTTAATACACCCTCCAGAATATTTTCGCGATAATATTCGGCATTTATTTCTGATAAGTTTTGACATTTATTCTGACGATTAATACGAGCGGAGAGCGACCATTGGCTCTTATGGCGGCCCACACCATCACCATGGCCAGTGCTTGAGTTCTGGTGGGCAACCGATGGTGCACATTTTCAGCAGACTTCTTTGGCAACTAAACACGATCATTTTGTTTGTTTACAAACTGCTGGACAAACATTCATCGGAGAAAACCAAATTCAGCAGAAGCAACTCTTTAGCTCTTTTAAGTCTATATTCCTTCTGTTGCGATGTAGGTTCTCGTACTTTTTGGAATTTCAAGGGCTTTACGCCGAGCTCATTTTTTAATATTTGCCGAATGGAATATTGCGAACATAGCTCACAAGCCATTTTTCGGCCACTACGACGCGGGTTTCGATCAATTCGCTTCTTTACTTTTCAAACTATTTCTGCTGATGTTGATGTTTTTTTCCGCCCACTTCCTTGACGCCGGGCTACGTTACCAGTATCACGGTAACGAGGGATGGTACGTGACACAAAAGATTCAATCACATTTAAATGCTGGAGTGCTCTAACCATAGCCTCTTGTGGTTTTCCACCCAAATACAAAAAAATTACACTATCATGCTTGAATTCCATCACGAATAACTTTTTTTCTGGAAAATGCTCACCAAAATGCTTTTGTACGCTTGTAAACAATATAATGAGCTGGAATAATTTTAACAGCTGTCGGACGAGTGGCTTAGAAATTACAGCAGTCTGAAGTTGTTTGCAGTGTTTTCATCTCGCCCTGTATGGTGGGGTTGTAAAAATAAAGTGACTTATGTTTGGTAGAATCGCTTCCTATTGCAAATATAAGATATTTTCAATGCATTTCATTTAAATACCCGTTCTAGTTTTCAAATAGACAATCCCTGATATTCCCTCTCACCTCTCCCACCAACATTTAATCTGTAACAATTCCAAAAAATACACATTGTTCATCCCTGTATGTAATACACTTTTCACATCCTGTTGAACAATATACAAATGTGTGCATGATATGATTATATAATGATCAACACACACACACAGACACAACCACAATTATTATTAAAAAACAAAATAATCATTTAATCACTTAAAGTATTTAAATGAAATTAAAAACATTTAATGACTGATGTTTCTGCTGCTGCTGGTGCTGTAACACATTCCATTACATAACAATCGAATTAAGGACGTACACGTATTGGCCGGATTAATTTCGTAATAATTGTAACACCATACGGAAATTATCGATACGCAAATGGTGTTAAATAGTGAAATAATTTAAATACTTAATTTTGTGGAATGAACCAGCATCAGATTCCATTTTACTGGTATTGAAAAATGGTTGATAAACGGAAGTTAACTTTATTTTTGAGAAAATACGGTAACTCTCCACAGGAGGCTGCAAAACATAATACTGTGCGACAAAACTCAATTTTTTTAGCAAAATCTATCAGCGATTTCAAAGTTTACATCACAAATTAAGCTAAGTAGAAGAGAAAGTTCAATCCACCTCGCACACATTTTTTTTTTTAAATTTTCGGATCAGGATTCCTTGGAGTTCTTGTATTTTAGGTACATGGTGCCTTCGACGATATTACTGGTAACAATATGAGAATTATTTAGGTCGAAAATGTTAACCCCCAAAAGAGTCGCCAAATGGATTTTTATACCTCCACCTTGGAAAGGAGGGTATATTAACTTTGTCATTCCGTTTCAAAGTATATTTATTCATAATCAGCATAAAATTCTAAGTCGCTTTAACGATGTCGGTCTGTTGAAATCACGATACAGCCCACATTATTTGACGTAGCAGAGCGATTTGTATTGTGTCTAGGATGGTTGGTATTGAAAATGAGATATATTGGTCCACGTTCTGGTATAGTCCCCATATAAATATACCTCTCGATATTAGGTATTTTAATTTTTTTGCTACATTTTTCACGGATTTGTCTGAAAATTGGTATTTGTAGGTCATAACGGGTCCCTGTGTGTGTGGCAAAACATTGCACGTATAGGTCCACGTTTTGGTATAGCCCCCATATAACGGTAACTCCCGATATTCGGTTTTTCAATTTTTTGCTACATTTTTCACGGATTTGTTTAAAAATTGGTACTTGTTGGTCATAATGGGTTCCAGCTCCGGTGGCGAAACATTGCATGTATGAGTTGGTATAGCCCCCATATAACGGTACCTCCCGACATTCGGTATTTTGACATTTTTTCACTGATTTGTCTAAAAATTGGTATTTGTGGGTCATAAAGGGTTCTACATTGTGTGTGACATTGTATGTATAGGTCCTCGTTTTGGTATAGTCCCCATATAACGGTACCTCCCAATATTCGGTATTTTGACAGATTTTTTCATGAATTTCTCTGAAAGTTGGTAGTTATAGATCATAATGGGTCCCAGTTCGTGTGGCGAGCTATTGTAATTATGATCCACGTTTTGGTATAGCCCCTATATAACGGTATTTCCCCATATTCCGTAATTTGATGATTTTTGCCACATTTTTTCACGGATTTGTATGAAAATTGGTATTTATAGGTCAAAATCGGTTCTAGCTCCGTTGGCGAAACATTGTATGTATAGAGTACTCTCGATAAGATTTCCAATGGTACCCATGTTGTCCCGGCAGAATTTATCCTTGTAGGGGTATTGCTCACAAGAATTATCCTTACCCCAGTTTAATTTCGGAAATGGGTGGATTCGGCGGCATTGGACAATATTTTTTAAACTTTTTATTATTGCTAGGAAGAGCACTCTCGATAAGCTTTCCAATGGTGCCCATGTTGTCCCGGCAGAATTATAATTAAAGGATCAATAAGCATATAACAAAGCCAACACGAATAATGATACAGGCATTTATCGAATAACTTAATACTGAATTTTTTGGCGAAAATAATAAAAAAATGAATAAAGTTTTATTATTTTTAATAAAATATATTTTTATACCCTCCACCTTTCCATGTAGGGTATATTAGCCTTGTCATTCCGTTTGTAACTCCTCGAAATACTCATAATATACCCTATAAAGTATATATATTCTAGATCAGCGTAAAATTTTAAGACGATCTAGCGATGTCCTTCCGTCTATCCGTCTGTGGAAACCACTCTACTTTCCGAACGAAATGAAGTCGGTTGATAGAATTTTACTCAAATGTATATTATATCTGCAGGACTTTTGCTATTGAAAATGGACCATGTAGGTCCACATTTTGATATAGCCCCCATATAATGGTACCTCCCTATATTCGGTACTTTGCTGATTTTAGCGACGTTATTAATCGGAATTGTTTCACATTTCGTATTTGAAAATCGTAATAGATACTTCAAACTGCAACAAAACATTGTCCATGCAGGTCCACTTCTTCGTATATCCCACATGTAATGTACCCCCATTTTTCGGTATTTTGATTATATTAGCGACATTATTCAACGGAATTGTATTAAATTTCTTATTGAAAGGTCCAAATGGGTACTACGTTTTTTTCGTATGCAGCTCCTCACATAGCCCCTATATAACGGTTTTAATTTAAATGGAATTTTTCAACGAATTTTTTTAAAGTTTTTCCAGTTTCTTTCAAATGGCGGAAGGTATTTAAAGTTCGGCCCTGAAAAGAATTTTTGTAAAAAAAGGCTTTTGAAATTTATTTATATTGCGAAATTGAATAAAGAATATTTTTGTTTCCGATGTCATTCTTCTGAAACCATGCTTATAGGTGAATCTTACATAAACTCACATAAAGTGCGAAATGCATTTCTGGCATTTAGGTAAGATTTAGAATTTTGATGTCGTCTGGGTCCAAAATTAAAATTCTATGACAAATAAATTTGTGAAAAATTTTGATCTTCTACGATTCCGTTTCAATGGAGTTCTTAAGCATATTCTGCAAAAAGGACCACAAAGACTCCTTGAGGGTTAAAATGCTTGACCAAAATTATTATATCCTCAGCCACATCGAATAACGATTTTTGGACCCCATGTCTCTTTGGACCCAATCCGTTTTAGGACATTTGATCTAAAGGATCGTCTGTCTGGCTGGTGGGAGCCAGGGAGTTTCCGATTTGATCCAAACTTGGTATATCGTATTATTATTATTATCAAACTTAGATCGGGTTCGGAGATCGTCCACAACATCTGGCACCTCTCCCAAAAAAGATCAAAAATTTCAAAGAAAATAATTAACCTCATAAGATAATTGTCCTATTATCTTCAAACTGCACACATCGCAATATTTTTACTACCGCAAGATCTCGTGTAAAGATGGAATATATATGTCCACTCCAACTGGTACCTCCCCCACAATGGTCCGAATTAAGCATCCAATTCTCTTCATATTTTACACATCCCATTATTTCCACTAATACAAGATCAGCTGTGAAGATGGAATATATCGATCAACTCCTTCTGGTACCTTCCCCACAAAGGGTCAAAATTTTAAAGATCCATCAAGCTCACAAAACGCGAAACAGACATCCGATTCCATTCAGACTTGGCACATCTCAATATTTCTATCAGCAGAAAATCTGTTATAAAGATGCTAGAGATCGGACCATTCCATCTGGTAGCTCCCCCACAAAAGGTTAAAATTTTGAATAACCAAAATGATTATAAAATCCGAAATAAGCATCCAACTGTCTTCAAATTTCACACATGGAAGCGTGAAATTTGTTGTGAAGATGAAAGATATTTACCAACCCCTTCTAGTACCTAATCCACAAAGAATCACAATTTCCAATAGTTATATCTATCATCTAAATATTTCTCCTAACCAGAAATCTGGTACGAATACGTAATATATCGCAATTTATGATTTCGAATAAAATTAGATATAAATGTTCGATTTCCTTTAAATTTTGCACATACCAATATTTTTATCTGTATTAGATGAAGTGGAATATTTCGGTCCGCTATATCTGGTACCTCACGCATATTTCCACATTTTCCAAAATTTTGGTCATATATCATATAAAGTATAGGAAGTATAGTCCAAATTTGGCATGTTGTAATATTTTTATCAGTCTTAGATCAGATACGGATGGGACAATATTGAACAACTGCTTCGGAACCTCCCCCATACATAGTCAACAGTTTAAGAAAGCATAACTCAAGGCTGGGGGTATAAATCTGTCGGCAAACCCGACTGATGCTATTTTATGTGTTTTTGATTTCGTCCTTTTGTAGAGGAGGTACAAGAAGGAGTGGGGAGTATAATGCCCATCTCCGAACTCGATCAAAGTTTGATAATAATATTAATAAGTTGGGACCAAATCGGGTACTCCCTTCAAGAGTTATCGTGCGCACCAGCAAAACAGACGGACGGACATCGCTAGATCGATTCCAAATGTCTTGAAACGGATATTTCCCGTTATTTCAATGAGGGACATTTTGGCCGTATCTAACGATATTTACCCTCTCTAGCCACATAACTGAAGGTATAAAAAGAAGGGAGGCTACCTGTAGTTTAGTGCACCTGTACTCTGATAGTTTTCAGGTTCATAATTAAATTATAATGCTTAGCTTACATTCTTGCTTACATCCACATAAAATATACGCACAAAATGCCACTTATTATCTTAGAGCACGCAGAACCGACCGATCACATAGAAGTGCAACGTCTTAAGTACAAATGGCCTCAAATAATATTCCCACCACCACCGCCACCAATAATATTTTCCTCAAGCGAAGCAAAGCGAACTGCCGCTTATTTGTTTTTGATGGTTCTACAACGTGCTTATGGGCTGCCAACAAACATGAGGTATCCCAACCACACGTTGCACACTACCTAGCCCGGTGGCAAGAGTAGCATTGAAAAAGCGAGTGCAAGTGCACCTGAAAAAAGAGACTACAAAATATTGGACATACTTAGGCTTTTGTCAGTGCGTTCGTCTGTCCGTCCGTCCGTCCTCTGTACGTCAGTCATAATGGCAAAAGACACAGCTGTTGTTTCATGGTCTGAATATTTTATTTTCTGCAATACTGCAACAACAACAAGAGCCAAGTAAAGACTGCACACAACAACAACAAAGTTGCATGCATTTTAAACAAAATGCTCGTGGCAAGTTCACTTTTTCTTTTCTTTTCAATTTAGTCCGTCTGCTCTGGTTGCCAGTCTAATGCAGCAAAATGTTCTTCTTCTTGTTCTTCGTTGGTATTCAGAGGTGTTCGTGATTATATATCCAAATACATCCAACACGATGACGATGAAGTGTTTCGTGACCTCTTCACATTTGACAAATATAGGAGGGTGGGTGTTGAAAGTCAATTCCAAAGTGTAGATTTTAAGGTGGGGTTTGAATTTTTTTTTAATTTTTGTTGAATTTATTTATTTGTTGAATTCCCTATGTTCTACCTAGGATATCGTATACCCTCAGTCTTCAAGACCCAAACATTTCAAAAATCAAATAACGAATCTGTTAAGTATATTATGACGACAGTAACTGCTTACAAAAAAGCATAGCAATCCCTTATATTTTTTTATACCCTCCACTAAACACAGTATGGAGGTCATATTAAGTCCGTCATTCCGTTTGTAACTCATCGAAATAAAATTTTAGACCTAACAAAATATATATTTTTGATCAGCGTAAAATTCTAAAAAAAAATTTAGCCCTGTCCGTCCGTCCTTCTGTTGTAATCACAATTCGTCAAAGCGAATTAAGATAGGAAGCTAAAAGTTTGCACAGATCAGTCTTATGTCTGCAGGCATCGGTCCAAGATATTGTATAGCACCCATATAACGGTTCCCCCCAATATTTGGTATTTGATGATTGTAGCCATCTGAAACACTACACAAAGAGTTCTATGTGAGTACTTTACCCTCTGGAAAATAATTGTCTAAATAGGTCCACGATATCGTATTGCCCCCATATAACGATACCTCCCGATATTCGGTATTTCGATGATTTTAGAGACATTATAGACCGGAATTGTTTCAAATTCGGTATTTAAAGTTCGTAATGGGTACTTCAGCCTAAGACGGAAAATTGTCTATGCAGGTTCACGACCTTACACACCCCATATATAACGCTAACACCTTTATTCTGTATTTTTATGATATTAGATACATTATTTACAGGAATTGTTTTAAATTTCGTATTTGAAGTTCGGAATCGGTACTACAACCTGTAACAAAAAATTACTTATGCAGGCCCTCATCTTCGTATGGTCCCCATATAACGCTTTTCATTTTAACGTTATCTTTGTACGACATTTTTATAAATTTTTTCAAGTTCCTCTCTGATGGTGTAGGGTGTTAAAAGTTCGGCCCAGCCGATCTTAGACACTTTTTTTACTTGTTCTTAGTAGGTACCTTAAAAGGCAGAATTCGTACAACAATTGGACACACCTCCATATATCATTTGCAGATACCAACTGCCACCTCTATATCAAATTTAAGGATTCCGGCCCTAATCAATCACCTTCAACCTTCACTCAATACTAAATTAAGTACCATTCCGTACCATTTCTACAATTATAGTACACACTTCCCAAACCACCTCCAAATTAAGGATACATATAATTAGTGATCTTAATACAAAATACCAAACTGCAAGCACTGGTCATCCAATACCAAATTATACCCAACATTTTTTAATTTTATTGAATAAAAGCTAAAAATGTCGGGAATAGCATCAAATTTTAGAATTAGTTTAGATTTGTTCGAATTGGTCAGCTTTGGCACGAATTATGGCCTTCAAATGGCCAATGAAACCGTCACATTCTGCCGGAATGTTGCTCTGCGGTATTTTGGTCCATTCCCGGCGAAGTGCTTGCTTGAGGTGATCAACACTTTAGCATTTTTTAGTGCCTTGCTTTCCAAAATACACCAGACACGATAGTCCAACGGATTGGTATCCGGAGATTTTGGTGGCCATTGTGTGCTGGAAATGAAGCGAGGAACCTCATTTTGTAACCATTCTTTTTGTGGCACTTGCTGAGTGCGATGGTGCTGAGTCCTGTTGGAATGCTCAAGGTCTGCGGCCAAATTGTTTGCGTGCCCAAGGCTTTAATACACCCTCCAGAATATTTTCCCGATAATATTTGGCATTTATTCTGATGCCACGGTCGATTAATACGAGCTGAGAGCGACCATCGGCTGTTATGGCGGCCCACACAATCACCATGGCCGACGCTTGAGTTCTGGTGGCCAACCGAAGGTGCACATTTGACCATCTGCTGACCTCTTATTTTTTTTTTGTTTGTTTACAAATTGCTGGACAACGAATGTTTCCTCATCGGAAAAAACCAAATTCGGCAGTTCACCACTTTCGGCCAAGCGAAGCAATTCTTTAGCTCTTTTGAGACTATTTTCTTTCGGTTGCGGTGTAAGTTCTTGCGCTTTTTGGAATTTCAATGGCTTTACCCAGACTTCATTTTTTAATATTTGCCGAATGGAATGTTACGATGCACGAGCCACTTTCCGGCCACTGTGACGCGGGTTTCGATCAAGTCGCTTCTTTACTTTTCGAACCATTTGTGCTGATGTTGCTGTTTTCTTCCGTCCACTTCCTTGACATCGGGCTACGCTGCCAGTATCACGGTAACAAGCAATGTTACGAGACACAAAAGATTTATTCACATTTAAATGCTGGAGTGCTCTAACGATAGCCACTTGTGGTTTTCCAGTCAAATATAAAGAAATCACACTATCACGCTTGAATTCCATCACGAATATTTTTTTTTTCTGGAAAATTCTCACCGATTCGTTTGTACGCTTGAAAACAGTAGAATGAACTGTCACTGGAATAATTTTAACAGCTGTCGGACAAGTGACTTGGAAATGACCGCAGTCTGAAGTTGACTGCAGTTTTTTCATCTCACCCTGTACATATCTCCAAAACCACCTTCAACACTTTCGAGCAAATCTAAACTAATTCTAAAATTTGATGCTATTTCCGACATTTTTTCGTTCATTCAACAAAATTAAAATAAAATAAAATAAAATAAAATAAAATAAAAAAGCCGTAAGTTCGGCCTGGCAGACCTTTGAACCTCAGAATTCCAGCTCCATCGGTTCATCACAATTCCAATTTGTTCCAAAATTTCCTACATACGCTAATCCTACACTTTCACAATAATCCAAATTTAAAATTTTAGGATTCCACCCCGTTTTTTCGCCCCAAATTCAATTTGTACTTTACTTAGTAAAATTTCTAAAACTACCCACATATCCCTATCCTACACTCCGCTAGTAATCTTAATTCCAGTTTTCAGGATACCAGATTTATTGGTAGACTTAAGTAAAAAAATACTAAACTCCCCAAAATTTAAATTGCACCAAATTTAGTACCATTTACTACACATAAGTACGAATTTCCAAAACTACTTACAAATCCCGATCCTATACTCCAGCAGTAATCTTATTTCTAATTTTTAGGATATCAGCACTATTGGTTCATTTAAAATACTAATTGTATCAAATTTAGTACCATTTAGTACACTTAATTAACAAAAAATACTAAACTACTCACATCATACAGTGCAATATAAATCTTATTTTCAAATTTCAGGATTCCAATTTACTGGTTCACCCAAAATATAAATTGAACTAAATTAAGTACACATAAGTACGAATTCTCAAAACTACCTACATTCCTCAGTCCTAAAATTTAAAAGCAATCTTTTTTCCACATTTGAGAATTCCAGCTCTATCGGTTCACCCAAATCGAAATTGCGCCAAATTTAGTACAATTTAGTACTTTTTGTGCCCATAATTACAATTTTCGAAAACTTCCTTTATGTCCCAATCCTTCAAATTTCAGGATTCCACTTTCATCCGTTCTTCGAAATTCAAATTGTACTAAATTTAGTACCGTTTAGTACTTTGCGTATACATGCGTACACTCTTCCAAAACTACATCCTTACATCGACTCTACTCCTCAACCTTGATTCCCATGCAAAATTTCAAATTTCTATCTCTAACCGTTCACATGATACGAAATGGTACCAAATGTAGTACATTTTAGTACTTCTCGTACATTTAATGTATGAATTTCCAAAAACCCTCTCATACATCTATCATACACTCCATCAGTGACCCTCATTCCAAATTTAATCGCTATTGCTCTACTGGATTGTCAAATATAAACAGTACCATTTTTCGTACCTTTTAGTACTTTTCTTACCGTTCTAGTACGAATTTCCAAAAACCCAGCCGTATTTGACCCCTTCGGACCAAGAGTGACCTACACTCAAAATATCAAGATTCTAGCTTCCGCCGTTTCGTCTGGGCGTTGATGAGTCTCTTTTATTAGTATAGGCCTCCAATACAAACTTATATTTATAAAGGACCATAAAATTGAAAAAATTTGCCTACTATCCATAACACCCCTCCTACATATATATATGTATGTATGTACGACATGAGCTCTTTGGCTTAAAAACTGCTACAAATATTTCGACACGACCAAATAGACAAACATTCGCGCAAATAATTTCACTTCTTGCTGCACATGATGGCCCAGAGCAATTAAGACGAAACGACCAAATGAAACAAACAATCATCAGCAAAAACAAAAATGCACTCAGAATTTCTTTATTTTTGTCATGAGTACTCACGGAGATGATATAGATCGATAGGGAGAAACATGGTTTCGGACAGGGACGTGGTCATTAATGGAGTCACTCAACATTCCAAACTACACTTTTCTGTAGTTCTTAACACTTGGAAATAGGTGTTCGCTCTTTCTTTAAAATGTCGTTTTCCTAATTACTTCTCTTCTCGAAATTTCCTTCCAAATTGATTTCCCGCCACGTCCCTGACCGTGGATGTGACAAATTTTAAAATAAATAAAATAACAACTGTTTGCAAATAAAACTAAGGGTGGGGAAATCAAAAGAAAATAAACTTAATTGTTTGATATAAATAATAAAACAATAGAATATATATATATATATATATATATATATATATATATATATATATATATATATATATATATATATATATATATATATATATATATATATATATATATATATATATATATATATATATTTTTTTTTTTATATAAATAGATGTTTTAGAACAAAAAAAGAGAAAGCATTGCGATATCAAAAAAGAACATACAATTGCTGTCAAACATGAATTCAATACGGAAATTATGATTTAATAAAAATTTAGGCAATCTGGAGAATTTTTGCGGAAGTAAAATGTTTAACGTATCCAAATCTAAAAGACTCCACATTATACTGCGTATTGTCATTTGTGTTGAAAACAGATTTTATTGGTCCACGATTGGTCTTGGCTTCCCTGAGAACTGGTCAGGGTATTATGTCTTTGTGCATTTGTTTGTAACAGGCAAAAGGAAACGAGATAGACCCATAGTTCCTTTTGATGATCTGCATCCGTCCGTCCGTCTGTCCATGTATTTTTGTGAACAAAATGCAGGTCGCATTTATTATCCGATTGAGATGAAATTTTCCAAACAACATTTGTTTGGCCCAAGGACGAACCCTATTGAAATTGGAGATAATCGGTAAAAATTTAGATATAGCTCCCATATATATCTTCGTCCGATTTGCCTTTTATTGTGCACCAAACGTGTAATATCAACCCGAATAGTATGGAATTTTGCACATGCAACCAAATTAGGCCTAAAAATAAGCATGCCAAATTTGATGGAAATCGGTTCAGATATAGCTATAGCCCCCATATATATTGTTCATCCGATTTGTTATTTTTGTCCTCCGCAGACGTAATATGCACTCTGTAACAACAATATTTGGGGAAATATATCAAATGCAGCTCAGAAATACCTTTGCTAAATTTTATCGAGATCGGTTCAGATTTGGATATAGCTCCCATATATAACTTCGTCCGATTTACCTTTTATTGTGCACCAAACGTCTAATATTTGCCCAAATGGGATGGAATTTGGCACATACGACCGAATTGAGTCTAGAAGGTAGTATGCAAAATTTGGTGAAGATCGGTTCAGATATAGTTATAGCTCCCATATATATTGTTCATCCGATTTGTTGTATTTGTTACCCACAGCCGTAATATGCACTCCGTAACAACGATATTCAGGGAAATATATCAAATACAGCTCAGAAATATATTTGCCAAATTTTATCGAGATCGGTTCAGATTTGGATTTAGCTCCCATAGAATTAATTTTTAGAAAAACTTAACCCAGCTAATAACGAAATACACATGTGTGCAAAATTTGAGCCTTCTATTCTAATTTATTTGAAGTAAAGCGCTAAATCGACTACGCAAATGGCATAGTATAGTGGAGGCGACCCCTTCATAGGGTGTATGATTGAATTCTCCCATAAAAACTTTTACTTGTTATGTGGAGCTCAACTAAATTAGCAAAGTGGTGTAGGGTATCATAAAATCGGCCCCGCCCGACTTTAGGACTTTCTTTACTGGTTTCGATATTTTGAAGTCTTTAATCACAATTTCAGAGTGCATTGACAACAATTTGACATTTCGGTTCAGGTAGAATTTCTCCTCGCAAAAACATTTCAGATTTTCGGCACATTG
Source organism: Musca domestica (assembly GCF_030504385.1). Classification (NCBI taxonomy): domain Eukaryota; kingdom Metazoa; phylum Arthropoda; class Insecta; order Diptera; family Muscidae; genus Musca; species Musca domestica. The sequence continues at coordinate 9,728,152 of NW_026712299.1, forward strand.
TACATTTCTGAATGAATAATGGCACCGGTTGTTTCTAAGTACAATTGGGACCTTAGCAGTAAGTTTGGCGAGACATACTTTGAATACCCTCCACCATTTGGAACGAATTTGGAAATTTTCAAAAAAAAAAAATAAAATCCCCTAAAAAGTCCGTTAATATTTATACAAAGACGTAGACCTGCATAGGCAACTTTTGTTTTTTTTTTTTTGCCATTACGATATTCAAATACGAAACTTGAAAAAAATCCGTTGAATAATGTATCTAAAATCATCAAAATACCGAATGTAGGGAGGTACCGTTATATCTGGCCCATACGAAGAGTTGGAACCATACACAATATTTTGTCATAGACTTTAGTTCCCATTACGAACTCTAAATACGAAATTTGACACAACTCTGGTGAATAATGTCCTTAAAATCGTCAAAATATTGAATATATGGGGGTACCGTTGTATGTGTCCTATACGATATTGTGGACCTATATAGACATATCTCGTCCAGGGGTAAATTGCTTAGAAAGAACTTCTAGTATGGATTTTTAGACAACTCCGTTGAAAAATTTAGCTAAAATCATCAAAATACCCAAGGTTTGGAGGTACAGTTATATACCGATATAGCCCCTCTCATTACCATCACCTGTGCGAAATTTTAGCTTCCAATCTTTATTCGTTTTGAGTAGTTTTATTTTAAAAGACGGACAGGGATAAATTACGCTGGTCAAAAATATATATACATTGTTATGTCTAACATTATCATTTCGATGAGTTACAACCCTCCCCTCCATACCATGTATGGTGGAGGGTATAAAAACGCACTTTCTTGCCTATGTGCCTATAATTTTATATTTTACATATTAATGAGCTTTAACTAATATCCTCAAAAATTGCTCGATTTGGTCCCATATAAAGGTCTCCTCAAAATTATGGCTAAATTTTACAACTGATTATGGCTATCAATTTTAACATGGTGGAGGATACCTATATTAAAAAAAGTAAAGTGATTGACTGACTTAACAATTCATAAACGCCCATACGAAATCGCTGAAGCTAGAATCATGAAATTTTGGACGAGGGTCATTATTGGTCCGAAGGGGTCTGATAAGGCAGGGTTTTTACGATATTCTTATTAGAACTGTATTAAAAGTTACTAAATATGGTACCCTTTGCATTTGAGGAAGCAGTAGAGCTAGATTTTGGGATGAGGGTCACTGATGGAATGTATGATAGATGTACTAAAAGGTTTTTGGAAATTCGCTTAAGTGCACGAAAAGTACTTAAATGTGCTATATTTGGCACCATTTCGTATCATGTGAACGGTTAGAGGTAGAAAACTGAAATTTTGAATGGGAAACAAGGTTGAGGAATAGAGTCGATCTAAGGAGGTAGTTTTGGAAATGTGTACTCACGAATATTAAATGTACTAAACGGTACTAAATTTAGTATAATTTACATTTGGAAGAACGGATGGAGCTGTAATCCTGACATTTGAAAATAATATTACTGGCGGAGTGTAGGATTGTGCACGAAACGTACTAAATGGTATTAAATTTGTTGTAATTTCGATTTGGGTGATCCGATAGACTTTGAAATTTTAAAATTTAAAAATAACGTTACTACTGCATTCTAGGACTAGGAAATATAGGTAGTTTTGGAAATTCGTACTTATGTGTACAAAATGGTTCTAAATTTGGTACAATTTAAAATTTTGGTACATAGAGTTGGAACCCTGAAATTTTGGAAATAAGCTAACTATTGCATTGTATGACTGAGGTATGCAGGTAGTTTTGGAAATTCATACATATGTGTACTAAATAAATCTCAATTTAGTACAATTTTAATTACTGTCGGAGGATAAAATTGGGATATATAGGTAGTTTTGGAAATTTGTACTATATGTACTAAATAAAGTACATTATTTGGGCGAACAAACAGGGGTGGAATCTTAAAATTTTGAATTGGGATTACTGTGGGAGTGTAGGATCGGGTGTGTAGGAAGCTTTGGAAACTCGTACTTATGTGTACTAAATTTGGCACAAATTGGAATTGTGATGAACCCATGGACCTGGAATTCTGAAATTTAGAATGAGAATCACTGATGGAGTGCAAGACAGATGCACCAAAGGGTTATTGGAAATTCTAATATAAAATTTAGGAAATGTCCTAAAATGTTACTAAACTTCTAAAATGCTACCATTTGGTATTATGTGAATGGGTAGAGCTTACAAACTTGAAATTTGGTATGAAAATCATGTTTGTAAAGAAAGTTCAATATATAATGGTGGTTTTCGAAATGTACGGTAAATGTGCCAAATGTACTAAATGGTACCACATTTGGAAGACTTTGCTTAAGGGTGAACGGATGAAGCTGGAATTTTTAAAATTTTTTATTGGCGACCCTTTTGGTGATGTGTTTTGTGATAAAGTGGAGATTTTGAAAATGGGATCAACAGGTACACGAAAAGTACTAAATCGTACTAGATGGTGCTTGATATCTGAAATTTGGTATTAGGGTCGTTGTTCGTGTGTTGCCTGTACATATGGAGGGGTTTTCGGAAATGTGTACTATAATTGTACGAAAAGTACTGCATGTTATTATATTTGGTATTGGGTGAAGGGATAGAGATAAAATTCTGAAATTTAATATTAAGGTGTCTGTTGGTATCTGGAATTAAGATATGGAAGTTGGAACTCGGCTGAAGGGATAGAGATGAAACTCTCAATTTTGATATTTAGATATCTCTTGGTTTTTGAGCCAGAGATTTAGAGATGGGTTTAGAAACACGTACTATAGTTGTACGAAAAGTACTGCATTGAACTAAATTTGGAATTGGATGAAGGGATAGAGCTGAAACAGTGAAATTTTATATTGCGACAACTATTGCTGTCTAGGATTGAGATATGAAATGGTTAATACGAAAATGACTAAATGGTACTAAATATAGTATAGGGTGAATGTATAGAGCTGGAATCCCACAATTTGATATTTAGGTAACTGAAATTGAGATATGGTACAAGTACATGAAAAGTACTGAATGGTAATAAATTTGGTATTGGCTGAAGGCATAGAGCAGGAATCATGAAATTTAATATAAATGTGACTGTTGACGCCTGTGGTTGAGATAAGAAGCGGTTTTAAAATTAGTTATTAAGGTCACTATTGGTATCTGAGTTTGAGATATGGACACTGTTTTAATAGAGCTTACTTTAATTGTACGAAAAGAAATAAAAGCTACTAATTTGATATGGATGATGTATGTAGTTGGACATTTTGGAAAGTTTGAGGATATTTGATTTGGAAGGTACTAATATAAGGAAAAGTGCTCCTATCCAGACAGTGTTCAGCCACAAGAGGTAGAACCCATTGGGAAATGCGGCTTAAATCATCAAAATACAGAATATTGGAAGGTACAGTTATATGGGGGCTGTACGAAACCCGAAATGGCAAACTTAACCCAGCTAATAACGAAATACACATGTGTGCAAAATTTGAGCCTTCTATCCTAATTTATTTGAAGTAAAGCGCTAAATCGACTACGCAAATGGCATAGTATAGTGGAGGCGACCCCTTCAACTTAAACTTAGTATAATCAAAAGAAAGGAGTGTTTATTTTTCCAGATAAAAAGTCCCACATTTCAGGTTCTCGAGCAGTGCAACGCTTCCTCGTAATATTTTGTAAAAATTCGAATATATTATGGTATTGAGTAAAAAGTGGCCAAACCAGCCGATTTTGCATTTTTCAATTATTATTTCACTTTTTTATTTTCCAAAACGACTTTTTTCCGGTTTGCAATGTTTTATAAACAAAGCAAATTTTGTTTATAAATAATTTTTTTTTATTAACAAACAAAAATGTGGTATTTTTCATTTCGTGATGTCTTGCCTCCCCTGCTGTTATTTATTTTTTTTTTTTTTTTTTTTTGGTCCTGACATTGTATGCTAATGACATTACGAAGAAATTCTCACTCAAGTGCTGCGACTAGCACCACCCTCTTCTCAGTGCCTGTCACCTACCCGCCTACCTCCCCAACCATCTGTCTGCCAATGCAGGCATTTGTGTGTTTGCGTCACGTTTACTGTTGTTGTTGTTGTTGTTGCTCTAGTTCGTCTGAATGACCGTTCCGTAGACATTGTGACGTCGCCTTCATTGTCTGGCTGCCTGGCTGGTTGGTTGGTTGGTTAGCGCGGTGTTGGCCCCCTATCACCATTATAATTGAGTGAGCGACCGGCCGAGCCAGCGAGCGAGTACATATCAACTTGTCGACAAATAGTTTTTGTTTATATATAAGTATACAAAATAAAAAAAACTATATATTAACATATGATTGGTAGATTTGCTGCTGTTTACATTTCAGATTAGAGGTTTGATTTTGCAGACAAGTTAATCGAATAGTTTCATTTTTTTGGATTAAGTTAATAGAAGCTAAGACATTGTCATTGATGGAAATTCAATGTCTTCAGTGTTAAGATAATTTAGATATCGATTGGGACACAGAAATATGACAATAGAAACCTCCTCTTTTAAAAAAATATATTATTGTTGAAAAAAACTGCCGTACAATTTTTTTTTCCAAAACTGCTGAACAAATTGGAAAATCTAGCAGATTATGAAAGCAGAGCTAACAGCAAACGACGCGTGTTAAAAGTTTCATCGCAAGGTAACTTAAAACAAGGGGTTAAGTTCCTCCTCTTCCTTTCCTTTTGGAAATTTTCGGATAATGATTCCCTGGAATCCGTTCGTTATTTTTCGGTTTATAGCCAGTCAACAAAAGGTTATTTTTGATCCTTTTTTACAAAATATGTTGGGAAACTCCATTTAAAAAGGCTCGTGAAAAGTCGAAATATTTTATAAATCTTATTTGCCTTGAAATTCTACTATGGTCCCAGAATATATCAAAAGTCTAAACCTAACCTTACCCTTAACGCCAGCAAAGTGCAAGAACTTACACCGCAACAGAAAGAAAATAGACTCAAAAGAGTTAAAAAGTAGCTTCGCTTGGTCGAAAGTGGTGAACTGCCAAATTTGGTTTTCTCCGATAAGAAAACATTCGTTGTCCAGCAGAGCAGTTTTTAAACAAACAAAATGATGGTGTTTGCTTGCCAAAGAGGTTAGCTGAAAATGTCCACCTTCGGTTGGCCACCAGAACTCAAGCGCCGGCCATGGTGATGGTGTGGGCGGCCATAACAGCCGATGGTCGCTCTCCGCTCGTATTAATCGACCGTGGCATCAGAATGTCTGGAGTATTTTGGAAAGAGGGCCGGCACAAAAAAAAAATACCAAAGTGTCGATCAACTCAAGAAAGCGCGTCGCCGGGAATGGACTAAAATACCACAGAGCAACATTCCGGTAGCGTGTGACGGTTTCATTGACCGTTTGAACGTCATAATTTGTGCCAAAGGTAACCAATTCGAGCAAATCTAAACGTATTCCAAAATTTGATGCTATTTCCGACATTTTTTGCTTTCACTCAACAAAATGTAAAAATTATGGCGTTTGACTTTGTTGCTGTTTTTTTTTATCTCGTCCTGTATACCCTCAGCCAATGTTCGATTAAATATATTTTAGCTTCTGTTATGATTATCCACATTGTTGAATAAATATGATAAAAATAAATAAATAAATATGATAAAAATATTGTAAAGAATCGCTGACTTGTTTGCAAGTTGTGACAGAAGAATTACTTTTGTGGTTGAGGTACCAGAAGAGGTTCGCAAATATATATCATCTTCACAAGATATCTTGTCTTAACAAAAATGTTTGTATTTGTGAAATTTGAAGAGAGTTGAATGCTTATTTCGCTTTCTCTGAACGTTATGTTCTTCAAAATATTGAACCCTATTTGGGGGAGTTACCAGAAGAAATGGTCTGATCTCTACCATCTTTATAACAGATCTTGTATTGATAGAAATATTGAGATGTACCAGGTCTGAATGGAATCGGATGTAAATTTCGCGTTCTATGAGTATCGTGAATATTCAAAATTGTGACCCTTTGTGGGGAAGGTACCAGAAGGACTGGACCGAAATATCCCATCTTCACAGCAGATCTGGAATTAGTAGAAATAATAGGATGTGTGAAATATAAAGAGAACCGGATGCTTATTTCGGATTTTATGATGATTTCGGTTATTCCAAACGTTGACCCTTTGTAGGAGAGGTACCAAAAGGAATGGTCCGATATTTACCATCTTTATTACAGATTTTGTTTTTGCTTGTTTCGGATTTTATGATGGTTTCGATTATTCCAAACTTTGACCCTTTGTGGGGGAGGTACCAGAAGAAATGGTCCGATCTCTACAATTATTATAACAGTACTTGTGTTGATAGAAATATGGTGATGTGCCAAGTCTGAAAGGAATCGGGTGTTAATTTCACGTTTTATGAGCTTTATGAATATTCGAAACGTTGACCATTTGTGGGGGAGGTACCAGAAGCAGTGGACCGATATATGTATTCCATCTTAACACCATATCTTGGGTTTATGAAAATATTGGAATGTGTTAAATTCGAAGACAATCGGACTCTCATATCACATTTTATAAGGATTATAATTATTCAAAATGTTGACCCTTCGTAGGGGAGGTACTTGATACAGTGAACCGATATCATTCATTTTTGCACCAGACCTAGAACTGACGCAAATATTAGGATTTGCATGGTTGGAGCAAAATCGGATTATCGCTTCTTTTTCTGTGCAGAACATTTTTATACCCTCCAGCATTGTATGGTGGAGGTGTTCCGTTTGTAACACTTCGAAATATACATTTTAGACTCCACAAAATATATATATTATTGTTCAGCATAAAGTTCTATGTCGATTTAGCGATCCGTCCGGGCGTCTATACGTCTGTGGAAATCACTCTAGCTTCCGCACGAAATGGAGTAGGTTGATAAAATTTTACTCAAATGTGTATTATGTCTGCAGGACTTTTGGTATTAAAAATGGGTCATGTAGGTCCACGTTTTGGTGTAGCCCCCACATAATGGTACCATTTACCATTATTCATCGAAAATGTTTTAAATTTGGTATTTGAAGTTCTTTACGGATACTACAGCTATGACAGAAAATTGTCTGTGCAGGTCCACGTCTTCGTATATCCCCCAAATTCCGATATTTATTTTAGCGATATTATTCACCGGAATTGTTTAAAATTTGGTGTTTGAAGGTCGTAATTGATACTACAGCCTATGACAGAAAATTGTCTGTGCAGGTCTACGTCTTCGTTTAGCCTCAATATAACGGTACCTCCCTATATTCGGTATTTTGATCATTTTAGCTACATTCTTTACCGATCATTTTCAAGTCACCGATCATTCAAGTTTCAATAGTTTATGACAAAAGTTCCCTATGCAGGTCCACGTCCTCGTATAGACCCTAATATAACGGCTACATTAGGTATTTGTAAGATTTTAACAGAATATTTTCCGGATTTTACTTTTTTTTTGGAAATTGCTAAAAACGTTCCAAATGGTGGAGGCTATTCAAAGATCGCCTTGGCCGAATTTACAGCTTTTTTAATTGTTTTTTTTTTTTAATTTCGACCTTTTGTGGGGGAGGAGTGGACCGATATTGTCCATCTCCAAAGTCGATCTAAGTTTGATAATAATATTATGATGTTCCAAGTTTGGAACAAATCTGATACTCCCTTCGAAAGTTTTCGTGCGCGCCAGCTAGCCAGACAGACGGGCATCGCCAGATCGACTCCAAATGTGCTGAAACGGATTTAATCCAAAGAGACCTGGGTTCAAACCCGTTATTTCAATGAGGCAAGTATTGGCCGTATCAAATGATATATACCCTCTCTAGCCATATGACTGAGGGTATAAATATTGAAAACACATTTTAAAGTAAAAGTCGTACTTCAGTTTCTGCAAAATTTCCCTACAAAGCATGAAAGTAACATAAATTTTCGTCTTCGTGTAAAAATTTAATTTTTATAGATTTTTGTATTTTAAAAATTCTTGTCATTTTTAAACAAAAAATGTGTTCCGTGAATTTAGACTCTTTATATAGGCTCTAAATTTTAGAACATATAAATACCAGTAAAAACAAGACCCATTCAAATCTCAAAGAGAGGATTCATTGTAATTTCTCTTTACATCGTTTGGTCCTACCCTAATTCCTTTTTTTGTAAGGATACTTCGAGTTTTCCAACCCTCATCAAACCACAATTTCTTCCTATTACATTTGCACATTTTTCTCAATTTCTCTTCGTTCTGCTCTCTTTTATGTATGTCCTACATAAATTCTCTTGTGTTTTGAGGGTTTTTTCTCTTTTTTCCCTAATTTTATGATGGAAAAATAGTAATAAAAGGAGGCAGAGAGTTTTTCATTTATTTTTTAGCGTGGGTAGAGGAAATTCAATTTTATGCTTCATTTAGCACACTTTTGTTCAGAAGGAATTTGGAATCACATGGAGTTTAAATTTTTTCTGTTAATAATTTTGTGGAATTTGGGACAAAATTATATTGAAGAATTTACACCAAATGTAACCTCTGTTAATGGCTTTAAAATTATTTATCTTAGTAATATTTCGTTTATAAAAAGCCGAGCCGTGGGCGGTATAGTGAAATATTAAATAATTCATTTCTTGGACAACCAGGCAAGGCACTGATTTTCCCTTCAAAAATATTCCTAAAAAACTAACGAACTTAGCTCAAATTGTCCTTAAACATTCTTAAAAATCCATCACGGAAATATAATTCATTTCAAAAGTATTTTCTAAAAATCCATGGTGCTGGACCTCCAAAAAACATATTAAAAATCCTTGATTGCAGGACTTTCGAAATATAATCATTTTAGACCCAACAAAGTATATATATTCTTGATCAGCATAAAATTCTAAGACGATTTAGCCATTTTCGTCCGTCTGTCCTTCTGTTGTAATCACGCTACAGTCTAAACGAATTAAGATAGGAAGCTAAAATTTTGCACAGATCTCTCTTTCGTCTGCAGGCAGGTTAATTTAGAAGATGGGCTATATCGGTCCACGATATCGTATACCCCCAATATTCGGTATTTTGATGATTTTACCCACATTTTCAACGGAATTGTCTGAAAATCCACATAAGGAGTTCCTTATGGGTACTTTATACCTTGAAATAGAATTATCTATATAGGTCGACGATATTGTACAGCCCACATATAACGGTACCCCCGATATTCGGTATTTTGATGATTATAGCCACATTTTCTAATGGAATGGTCTGAAAATCCACACAAGGAGTTATTTGTCATTAATTCGTCCCTTGAAAGAGAATTATCTATATAGGTCCACGATATCGAATAGCCCCCACACAACGGTACCCCCCAAAATTCCATATTCGGTATTTTGATGATTTTAGCCACATTTTTCAATTGAATTTTCTGAAATTCCACACAAGGAGTCTCTTATGAGTATTTCACCCCCTGAAAGAGAATTGTCTATATAGGTCCACGGTATCGTTTATCCCCCATATAACGGTACCCCCCGATATTCGGTATTTTGATGATTTACCCACATTTTTCAGGATCATAACTCTGATATTTTTAATATGTCTTAAAAACATGGTTTGCAAAAAATTATATAAAAAACACAGCGATCATGTCTCCGATTGTCTATCAAATATATCCTTCAAAAATCTACGATTTTAGCCCTGAATGTCCTTACAAAGGACCTTTGAAAAATGTTCCAAAAAAGGTCGTAATTTTAACTCTGATGATTATCCTTTTGAAAATATTTTTAGAACATTTGATATCATAAACCTAAATATTCCATCCAAAAATATGATTCTCGTTCTTGCTCAGATTGTCCTTGATAAAAATGTTAAATGAAATCCACATTATTGCTACAGAATTTAGTTTCAGAACTCCTAATCTTTGCTCTGAAAGTTTTTGTAAAAATTTTGAAAAATCCAGGGTTTTGCTTTGATTGTTATCGGAAAAAAACATTTTAAAAAACTTCACGTTTTCCCGCTAGTCCTTGGAGAAATAATTAAAAAAAATTAGGATCTTGCATTGATACTTTCACGAAAAAATTAAATCCTTGACGTTGGTAGTTTCATTTCATCTGTAATAGAGATTAATACGAAGTCCATATTTTTGGACCTTTAAAAAAATATACTCGTTTCTAAATCGATGTTCAATGCTCGAAAAAAAAAAATATTTTCAAATCGATGTTTATACCCTACAACACTATGTGTTGGGGGTATTATAAGTTTGATTGGCCCAAAAATTATGTAACACCTCGAAATATTGGTTTCCCACATAGGAAAGTATATATGGATCTTCCTAGCTCGCCGAGCTGAGTCGATCTAGCTATGTATGTCCGTCCGTCCGTCTGTCCGTCTGTCCATGTTAATTTGTAATCACTCTACAGGTCGCAATTATGGCCCGATCTTCACGAAATTTAGAATGGAGGTGGGACTGGGGTCAGAATAGAACCCTATTTCTTTTGGAGATGATCGTCAAATGTTTAGGGGTAGAAATGGACCAAATACTGAAAAATGTCGGATTTTGCAGTAGCTATACAGGTCGCAATTATAGACCAATCGACGCGGAATTTCGCATGTAGCTAGAGTTTAGGGCTGGCAAGAAGCCTACCAATTTGGGTGGTCATCGGATAACATTTAGCGGGTAAAATAGACCATATCTTTTGTGTTGAAAAAATTCAAAATTTTTCATTAAACCGCGAATATTTTAAATCCCGGCGAAATCACAAAGCCATGACAAGGTTACTTCTGATCTTTACACTGATGTTAATATCCAACAAAACGGATATATAGCAAAATATGTGCGATATATATGCTTATCAAAGAAGATATGCTTGAAAAATCTCTTTTATGTCGAGAACGGCTGAACTGATTTCGAAAGTTCTCATTAGTTTAGAATGGCCTCTTGGCAGGAAAGAAAAGGCGTCTAAAAAAATCTCATAAAAATATCTCTCTAAAGATGAAAATATTGATTTTGTAAAATTTTCTCATATTTTTTCAATTTTGTCATATTTTTGGCATATTTTCATTTTGAATTAAACATTTGGTAATATTTCTACAGCTAACAAAACTAAGTAGTTAGGATATCATATGCAGATCGCATTTATGGCCCGATCCTTACGAAATTTTGCATGGAGATAAGATGAGGGTCAGAACAGAAGCCTACTCGTTTTTGAGATGATCGCCATATATTTAGGGGTTGAAATGGACAAAAAAACTGCAAAATTGTCGCCCGATCCTCACGCACATTTGAATGGGGGTTACCGGACATTACAAAAGCCAAGCAGTTTTGGATGGCCATCCAAAAATATTCAATGTGTGAAATAGTTTGCCAAATTTTTTAAACAAAATACGAAAATGTCGATTCCAGTGACTTTTTGGAGAATTCACAAATACAGGAAAGACGCACTTCTGACTATTTCGTTAACGCTGATTTTGTTGAAGAATATAGTCAAATGTCTGTTTCTCATTTTTTTGGGAAATATTGGTTCCAGATCTAGGAAGACCATTTACGTGCAACATCTACCAATAAATTGTAAATGAGCAAATTAGTTTAAGTTGCTATTATTCGAAAATTAGAGAACGGAACCTGATGGTTTTCTTTTATTATTTGTCACAATATCTTGTGGAATTCTTTCGAGTATCTCGCCTATATCAACTGTATGGTTTATTATAGTGTTGTAGGGTATTCAACGGTCGGCCCCGCTCGACTGTAGCCTTTGCTTACTTGTTTTGATCTAAGTTTGTGGAAAAAATACTCTACTTACATAAGATCTGCTGTGAAGATAGGATATATCGACCCCCTCCTTCTGGTACCTCCCCCACATAGGGTTCAAAATTTCAGATATCCATGAAGCTCATAAAATGCGAAATTAACATCCGATTCCATTCAGACTTGATACATCTCAATATTTTCATCAACACAAGATCTGTTATAAAGATGGTAGAGATCGGAAAATTCCTTCTTGTACCTCCCCCACAAAGGGTCAATGTTTTGAATAACCAAAACGATCATAAAATCCAAAATAAACATCCGATTCTCCTCATTTTTCACACATCACATTATTTCTACTAACTCAAGATCTGCGTGAATATGGGATATATCGGTCCACTATTTCTGGTACCTCCCACACAAAGCGTCAAAATGTTGGATATCCATGGAGTTTTCAAAACGTAAAATAAAATCCGATTCCATTCCGACTGGGTATATCTAAATATATTTATTAACCCAAGGTCTGGTGTAAATATGGGAGGGATCGGACCATTTGTTCTGATACGTTCCAAATATAGGGTTCACGATTTGAATAATGTCGCTAAAATCATCAAAATACCGATTATCGGCAGGTACCGTTATATGGGGACTATATGAAAACGTGGATCTACATGGTCCATTTACGAACTTAAACTGCCTACTGGCAAAATTTTAGCCTTCTATCTCAATTAACTCGAAGGATAGCGTGATTACAACAGACAGACAGACAGACACACAGACGGACATCGCTAAATCGACATAGAATTTTACGCTGATCAAGAATATAAATACTTTGTTGGGTCTGACATGAGTATTTCGAGGAGTTACAAACGGAATGACAAAGTTAATATACTCTCCATAGTATGGTGGAGGGTATAACAATTATAGCTCGAATAGTACTTCCAAAACTGTTCCTTAAAATTCTACATTGCCCGAAAAAACAAGTTTCAGAGCTCTGAAAGTCCTTCAAAAATATTCTTAAAACATTCACGATTACAAGTCTGAGAGTCTTTTAAAAATAATCCCAGAAAATCAAAATCTGATCACACCACGCACGTTTGGTAGCCCTTGCATAAAAAACGATCCTTCAAAAAATTTTCTTCCAACCGAAATGCAATAAATCATCCCGAAATATTAACAATTTAAGTACACACTCCCACATAACTGCAACTGTTTCCAAAAATATCACCAAATATAATCCGTCTAATGCCTTATTCTCCCCAGCAAAAATGCCAAACTTTCGGCAATAATACAAATTTATTTCAAACCTTAATTAATCATAATTTATTTTGGGCCAATAAAAGTGTATCATTTTAATTAAGGTAAGCAAAAAACCGCAACCAACCAACTTTCTTCGAACATCTGGCCCAATATTCCGTAGCCCAACTCATTTCCTCTCTCTCTCTCTCTCTCTGCCCCTCGGCCAAAAAAAGGGTCGAAACTGTCACAACCAAAAATGGAAGACGATTTCGAAGTACAGCACAAGAAGGACAAATTACAAAAACTGCTGCTGCTGCTGTAGGAATCTAAGAAAATTAATTTACGTTTACCGGTCATGACACCAAGAAATCACCTTTAGCAGGACGACACCATCCTCAGCAGCAGCAGCAACAACAAGGACACATAAGATACCACAGGCAACAACAGCAACAAATTTGCCATCTCTGGTGAAATAGTAAAATAACAATAAACATTACAATATACGCCCATGTATCGGAGGTAACCAAAAACTACAACAAAAAGGCATTGTCAGCAGTACCAACAACAACAACAACACAAACACCCGAAATAATAACAGCTAGCCATCCATTGATAAAAAGGACGACTACCCATTTTGCTGTACGGACTGCCGCCTAGAATTTGGGTTGAAATATCGCAAAAAAATAAAAGATGCTAGGCGAATGTTGACTGAGAGCGCAGACTCTGCAGAGAGTGGAAGGCATTTGCGAACATCTCTTAAGAAAGATGCCCGAGGACAGAATACAAAACCAAAGAGAGGGAGAGTTAGAGATTGGAAAAGAAAGTGTTACACTGTCATTTAGGTTGGTCAAGGTTTAACAATGCCAAAATAGAAGAGAACACTGGAGATGTAAATGTAATTAAGTGGTGACAATTATTTGCACTTAAGGAAATCGCGGATATCTTCTTGCATATGCAAAAAATATTCCAAAAAATAATAATTTACCATAATTGCGCAAAAATAAATTACATATTCGTTCTGTACTGTTCAGAGTACTTTCTATCCATATGTGGCAAGTTGTAATAATAATTATAAGACTTAGATGAGATGTGAAATGGACAATATTGGCCCACTCTTTCGGAGCCTCCGGCATAAATGGTCAACAATTTCAATAATCATAACGCAAGTCAAAATGTAAAGAAACGGACATTGGCTGAAGGTATATATATCTATATAAGACCTCGAGTCGGAATGAAATAATTTTATTAGAAGCCAATGGTGTTCTGTCTTCTACATATTCATATCAGTTTTCTGGTTAAAACAAATATTAAGATAAAGCAAGTTGTAAAGAATCGCCGCATAGGAAAGGAAATCTTCACAACAGATCTTGTATTAGCAAAAATGCTTGTATGTGTAAAATTTGAAGAGAGTGGGATGCTTATTTCGGTTTCTTTGAGCGTAAAACCCTATGTGAGGCAGGCAAAATCTTAAACCCTATGTGGGGCAGGTAGCAAAAGAAATGGTTCGATCTCTACCAACATTATAACAGATTTTGTGTTGATGGAAATATTGAGATGTACCAAGTCCGAAATGGAATCGGATGTTAATTTCGCTTTTCATGGATATTCAAAATTTTGAACCCTGTGGGGGAGGAACCAGAAGGACTGGACCAATATATTCCATCTTCACAACAGACCTTGTGTTAGTAGAAATAATGGGATGTGAACCTGATGCTTATTTCGGATTTTATAAATGTTTTGGTTATTCTTCGACCCTTCCTGGAGGAGGTACCAGAAGGAATAGTCCGATCTCTACCATATTTATAACAGACTAGCTGGCCCGGTCCGCGTTGCCGGCCCCTACTTTTAGTTTTTAATGCATATTTTTTAAAGCATTATAGAACACTGATCTGAATGATTTCAAAGTAGTCAAAGATAATTGGTCTTTTACACTCATTACCGTAATATAGGAATTAATTTATTTTTGTCATTAAAATTGTGCGTTGGAGAACCCATAAAGTCCATATTTTTCTTCATAGTATAATTCAATAACGATCCAAAAAAATAATATTCGTAATTTTTTCATGTTTCTGCCACAATTTGATATTTCGGAGTTTATGGCATGTAGACGTACATCCCACATCTACGTTCCAAACCAATATTCTAGTTAAAAATTCAATAGTATACCAAATTTTCTTTTCTGACCAAACGTTGGTTAGGAAAGTGGATTTGCGGGTACACTAATGTGGGAACTATACTCAAATAAATGCCTATGTGGACAATTATCTGTAAGACGATTCTCCAACCCAGAGTAGCCTAAATACAATTTTTTAGCCAAATCAATTGATGAATGTGATCAAGAGCAAGATGGGCTCCACTCCAAAAGTCAAAATATTATGAGAAGAGGTTTTTTACACCCGTAGAAACAAAGATGCCAAATAAAGGCCTGAAAAATGAAAAAAATGTCCAAAACCCCGAATATAGCTTAAATTATATGATGGTTATGCCAAAACGTGATAATTTTTTGCGAGGATGGTTTCTTCTCAAATTACCAACTTTTGCTAAAATGCGTATGAGTAAAATATGGTTAAAATGTAAACTATACTTGAAAAAGGATTGTACCCTTATCCGGGGGTCATATATCATGACCTGCAAAAGCGATTTAAGATATCTTGAAAGTTTAGGAAGTTTTTTTTCTTTTTTTCCTAAATGTCCAATTCGCTCTACCATTTTGAACCCTTTATATTCGGTATTTCACTGATTGCCGTTCCAATGAATTGCATTTTGAGTTCTCATTGGGCGGATTATTGTAATATGAAAGAAATAGGTCCACATATAAGGGTTATACCAAAGCATTGTCCTATTCTTATAATTATTTGAAAAAATGTGTTGTTCTTCCTAAAATCTCAAATTACCAACATTTGAGGAAATTGAAAGGGGCTACATCACTTGAGGGACTACATCAATTTAGGCCGACCCTTTGTGTTTGGTTAAGCTATATAAAATGGACCCTAAAAACGTTTGATCCGAAACCCCTTTTTGGGATTTTTATGTACCAACCAAACAATTTTCCAAGTGTAATTTCCCGCAGTGTAATTACTGATTATAGCGCATAATCACCGTATAACGTTACATGGGAGTTAAGGTTACTTTTAAGGTATCGGAAGAATTTCCCGAGGATATGAATCCTTTTCTTTCTAAATTTTCAATTTGCTCCACTATTTTGTATAGTTCGCATATAACAGTGCTCTTCATATTCGGTATTTCACTGGTTGCAGTCCCAATGAATTTTGCATTTTAAGTTCTCATTTCCATATCTAGTCAATTTCCATTGAATTTTTTTCGATTTTTCCCGATTTGAGAATTTTTGCCATGAGATCTCTTTTTTCGTATTTTTTTAGCGATTTTGAAAAAGTAATTATCTTTTAACTTTGGTCTAACTGCGTTAAGTTATTTCGATATCATCTGACTGAATTCCATGCAACCCGCCATCAATTTCAGTTCTCAAGAAATCAAGTCAATTAAATAAATTGTTTTTAATATTCGAATTAAAAAAAATATAAAAAAACACTACAAATGTACATTAGAAAAAAGTAAGTCAAAATGGAAAAAAATCATGCAAAATAAAACATTACTATTGTACATTTGAAAAGTCAAAATGAAAATGTTAATATATCACATTTTTACGCGATTTTTTTGAATATTATCCTTTTCGGAAAACAGACAATTCCAAATTTGTATGAATCGTTAAAATCAGATCAGCGGATCTTGAGTTATAAGCGTAGTAACTAACACAACTTACATTTATATATATAGATGTTGTGCTGATGGAAATATTGAAATGTAATTTCGCTTTTTATGAGCTTCATGGATACTCAAAATTTCGGCCTTTTGTGGGGGAGGTACCAGAAGGAATGGTCCGATCTATACCATCTTCATAATAGATCTTGTCTTGATGAAAATATTCAGATGTACCAAGTGTGAATAGAAACAGATGTAAATTTCGCGTTTTATGATCTCCATGGACATTCAATTTTTTGACCCATTGTGTGGGAGATACCAGAAGGAGTGGGCCGATATATCCTGACCTTGGGTTAATAAAAAAATTGGTATGTGAAAATTTTGAAGACAATCGGGCTCTTACTTCACATCTTATTAGATTTATAATTATTTAAATTTTTTACCGTTTGTGGGGGAGGTACTTCATGGGGGGACCGATATTTTCCATTTTCGCAATTGACCTAGCACTACCGCAAATATTAATACTTGCAAAGTTGGAGCAAAATCGGATTATCGTTTCTATTTCTATGCAGATTTTTTTTTTTTTAATTTCTATTTTTGTGGGGGGGGGGGGGGGGGGGGTGCAAGAAAGAGTTGATAAAAATATTGCAATGTGTGAAATTTGAAGACAATTGGATTCTTACATCACATTTTATGAGAGTTGTAATTATTCAAAATTTTGACCATTTATGGGGAAGGTCCTTGATTAAGTCGATCGATATTGTCCATTTTCACATCTGAGCTAGCACTGGCGCAAATTTGCAAAGTTGGAGCAAAATTGGATTATCCTTTCTCTTTCTGTGAAATTTGAAGACAATCGGACTCTTACATCACATTTTATCAGAGTTGTAATTATTAAAAATTTTGACCCTTTGTGGGGAGGTACCAGAAGGAGTGGACCGATATATTCCATCTCAACACCAGAGCTTGGGTTCATATACATATTGGGCTTTGTAAAATTTGAAGACAATCGGACTCTTGTATCAAATTTTATGAGAGTTATAATTATTCAAAATTTTTATCATTTGTGGGGGAGGTACTTGATGGAGTGGACCCATATTGTCACACCTGTCCTAGCACTCTTTCTGTGAAAAAAATATATTTTTTGGAAATTTCTACCTTTTGTGGGGGAGGTGATAGAAGGAGTGGAACGATATTGCCCATTTCCAAGCTCGATCTAAGTTTGGAAAAAAAAAATATTACGATGTACCAAGTTTGGACCAAATCGGATACTCCCTTCGAGAGTTATAGTGCGCACCAGCCAGACAGACAGACGGACGGTCGGACATCGCTAGATTGACTCCAAATGTTCTGAAATGGATTTGGTCCAAAGAGACCTAGGGTCTAAAACCGTTACTTCGACTAGGCACGTTTTGACCGTATCAAATGATATATACCCTCTGTAGCCATATGACTGAGGGTTTAATGATATATAAATTCAGCATAAAGGCAAAAATGTATGTATTCTACTTATTTGTCGATTTTTACTGACCAAAGAATAAATACTTGTCCTTGTAAATGTTGGTAAAAAATAGGTATTATCAACCATTATTTTTGTTGGGACTCATTAGTCTTCGACACAACATCACTATCCATTTCAAAAGTCCTTTTATTCTTTATTTGACCCTCTGAAAGAAAGGTCGAGGTATTGTCATGACAGGTATTATATCAGAAAAAAAGGCGACCTGTTTGATACCAGCATACATCCTGCCTATGTTCGGTATTTCTACCCACAACTCGTTTCAACTTAATTGCATTCCCTGCATCTCTGCCAATATTCTCTGCAGTTGAACCGTCTACCCTAAATATATAGGAGAAATTTTTCATAGGTGCTTGATCGCTTCCACAACTCTGCTATGCGCTTACCCCCGAAGTCTCTTGGCAGGGAGCTATCTGTAATTTAAGATTAATTAATCTTATTTATAATTTTCATATCCTCCACCATGGTATGGAGGGTATATAAATTTCTCATTCCGTTTGTAACACCTAGAAATATAAATTTTGAACCCGACAAATTTCTGGCCGTCTATGGAAATCACTCTAGCCTCCGAAGGTATTAGGTTGATAAAATTTTACTTAGATGTGTGTTAGGTCAGCAGGACTTTTGGTATTGAAAATGGGTCATATGTTATATATTACCCCCATATGACTGTACCGACAGATTTAAATTTGTTGAGTATTTTCGTCAGAATTTTAATCCGAATTTCCTGTAAATTAACTAACTCTACCTCACTATATTCGGTATTTTGAAGAAGTTTCAGCGACATTATCCACAGGATTTGTTTCAAATTTCGTATGGTTAGTTTTTAATAGGTACTATAGCTTGTGACAGAAAATTGTCTATGCAGCCCACGTCTTCATATAGTCCACGTATAACGGTACCTCCCAATATTTGGTATTTTGATGATTTTAGCTACATTATTCGCCCGATTTTCTTACAAGTTTCGTATTTGAAGATTGTAATATCTTATGAAGAAAGTTGCCTATGCAGGTCCACGTCTTCGTATATATTTTAACAAAATTTTTAACGGATTTTATTTATTTATTTTTTTTTTTAAAGTTCCAAATCCGTTCCATATAGTGGAGGGTATTCAAAGTTCGACTGGACCAAACTTACTGCTTTTTACTTTTATTTTGGATTTTAGTGCTCGACCGTGAGATTCCAAAATGAACATTTAATGAGTTGGTCGGATTTCTGTTTTTTTTTTATTCTCCTCAAGTATGGAGAATATTTTAAGTTTTTCATTCTGTTAGTGACTACTCGACCCCATAAAGAGCATTTATTCTTCAGCCTAAAATCATCAAATAATAGCTATGTCTGTCTGTCTGTCGGCCCTTCGAATCTAGCTACCATATGAAATGAAGTAGGTTGATAAAATTTGGCTCAGATGTATTTAACGTCCGTAGAATTGTTGGTATGACAAAAAGGCAAATATGGGTCCGCATTTTGAAATAGCCCCCATAAAGCTGTACCGTATTTAAGGTATTTAGGTATATATCTTTTGTAATATTTTTGAACAAATTTTGTTGTATATTTACAGGTTATGTGTAGGATATATCAATTTCAAAGTATTGAAAATATAGTTTCAAGTTCAGGTATTGTCCCCCATATGTACCTCCCGACATTCGTTAATTTGATGATTTATGCCAATTTTTTATTGGAATTGTTTGTAATTTATTATTTGGAGTTCGTAATGGATACCACTTCCTATTTCAGAAAATTAATCTAAGAGGTCCAAGGCTTCGTATATCCCGTCTATCCGTCTGCGGAAATCACTCTAGCTTCCAAACGAAATTAAGTAAAATGTATATTATATCTGCAGGACTTTTGTTATTGAAAAAGGAAGATGTAGGTCCACGTTTTGATACATATAACGGTACCTCCCTATATTCGGAATTTTGATAATTTTAGCTACATTATTCACCGAACTTTTTTACTCAAGTTGGCATTTGAATATTGTAATGGTTTATGACAAAAGTTGCCTATGCAGGTCCATGTCGTCGTATAGACCTTTATATAACGGCTACATTCGGTATTTTTAAGATTTTAACAAAATTTTTAAAAGATTTTATTTTTAAAAAAAAAATTACAAAAATCATTCCAAATGGTGGAGGATATTCAATGATCGGCCCGGCCGAACTTATAGCTTTTCACTTGTTTCTTAACGAACTGGCTTAAAAACTTGAATTTGGAGTATAGACCGAAATAACGGATTTTTGAAATTTGGTATTGCAAATATATACACTTGATTGTTACTTTCCGAATGGAGAATGATTTTTTCGGTCGGATTTAATTGCCTTTTTCACTTGTTTATATTTATATGGTTTCTAATATTTTTTTAACGGGGCCTTTGAATTATATTCTCCTAAATGTTTTTGCAAAAATTATATAACTTTTTTTCATGGTTTCCGCTTTTATTCAAAATTGAAAATTCAACAAATACTGGTTCTGTTGATTTGAAAAACAAGCACACACAATTCAATTTTGACAGATGACAGACTTCGCTGGCAACCAGAAATGTTAAACAAATGAAGAGAATTCAGCTGAGAAAACAGCTGTAAAAGGGGTATTGGAGTTGGGTCAAACCGAAATGCCAGCTACTGGCAATGCTATGGATGGTGGGTGGATTTTCGGCGCACCTCATTCATGTTGATTGCAGTGATGATGGTGGTGGTGGTGGTTAGGAAGAAGTATTGACCTTATTCGGGTTAATGCATCTGTTTCTACCGTTTTTTTTTTCTGTGGGCTTACCTTTTTCTGCTTCCGACTGCTGGGTTGAAAGAAATTCAGAGCATCCAAATGGAGAGGGGGAGTTGGAGGAGTGTTTGTTAACTGGCCTCTGTACAAAATGTGTAACTTTGGGTACCTTTTTTGTTGTTATTTTATTTGTTATTAAATCACTTATTTAATATTATTTTATGGTCGATATGCGTATTTGAAGCACAAAGAATTTCAAATTTATTTTGTAATTTATCTTTTTTTCTATTTTGATATTAACTTTAAAAAACCAGCTACATAAATATATATTCACTATATATCGATTTTAACAATTATGTATGCATTATTTTTTTTATTTCATTTATTGGTAATTTATTTTGGTTCCACTAGATTTGTTTTCGAACAAAATTTGTTTATATTAAAATTCTAGTTTCTCTCTATCTCTGATTGGCAAAGAGCAGAGCAGAGTGAATGAAATTTATGTTATTGTGGCAACGGTAGCGCCCAACGTTAAGACCGACAACAGCAATAAAGACTATTTTTCAATAGCTAATAATTTTTGTTTCACTACAAAATTACAGATTTCTTTTGCACTTTTAAAACAAAATTACTTTTTATTTCATCTTCTATTTTAGTAATGCCAGCAAAATTTTGACATTTCTTATTCCATTGAAACGTCATGCAATTCGTTGTTTGTGTTACGTTCCATTTATTTACTCTCAAATCCTGCCTCTGTTTTTTTTTCTCTTGGGTAATGGATTCTGTATCTGCTGGGGAGACTATATCCGTCACACAGTCATCAAAAACCTACAGGATATTCCGCACAAAAATCACATTCATATCACCAAAATGGCAAAGCCTTTCCGTTTTCTTTCACAAAAATTGGTTTCCAAAAATTTGTGTTTTTTTTTTTCAAAATTCTTTTTTTTTGCTTCAAATTTTATTTTTGTGGGAGAACAAAATTCTATTTCCTCCACATCTTTGTTTCTTTTTTTTTTCTTCTTTGTTTGTTGTTTATTTGTTGTGTAGTAGCACCAAAAACAACAACAACAACACCATTAGAAATTCTTTCTATATAAAATTCACACAGAGAGAGAGAACGACGACGACACCAATGTAGTAATAATAACCAAAATACAAATGAGAATGCAACACAAACAAACACACACGAACAAACGAACGCACGCACACGACAAATGTTAACGGTGCTACTCGTTTGGAGAACGACGACTTGAACGTTACGCTTACAAATAAGAACTGAATGAGCACCAACGAGACTGTTGGGTGCAAAGCCCGTGTTTTGTTAGTTGGTTGGTTGGTTAGATACAAAATGACGAAGACGACGGCGACGACAACAACGACGTCGGGTACAATACAAACAAAAACAACAATAGCAAAGCAAACGATACATTTGAGAACAACGTCGCAGTCGTTGGAGCATCATTTCAGGGTTACCATGCTTCGAGGTAAATAAAAACAAAAAAGACGAGACCCATCTATGACCAGTAGACCAAATGTCGGATGGGGCCGACTATATGATACCCTACACCACTATGCATATTTAGTAGAGCTCCCGTAACAAAGGAGTTTATTTGAAGTATATCACAACACCTATCAACATTTGGCTTTAGAGCAGTTATAATTTGGTCTCAGAGTTCAGGGAGTTCGGTCGGATGTACCAAAATGCAGAATTTTTGGACTGATATTGGCCATTTGTTGTAGATACATATGGGATCTATCTCCTAATCTGAACCGATCTCTATAAAATTTGACAGAGGTATTTTCGAACAGTATCTGATAACCGGTTCCAAATATCATTCTTGTGTAGTGCACATTACGCATTTGAGGGACTTAAAACCCCAAATCGGATTAAACATATATATGGAAGGTATAACTATATTTGAACCGATTTTCTCCGACTTCGAAGTATTTGCTTCTAGACTGAAGTTCGGCCAGATGTTCCAAAATTCAGGTCATTTGGGCTGATATTTGCCATTTGGTGGAGAATTAACCCGAGATCGGTTAAATCCGATCCGATTATCACCAATTTCAAAAGGGTTCGTCCTTGGGTCAAACAAATAATGTTTGCAAAATCTCAATCGGATAATAAATGCGACCTGCATTTTTTCACAAGGATACATAGAATGACTGACATGCATAAATCGACTCAGAACGTGATTCTATGAAGATCCTAAAAAGTAACTATGGGTCTATCTCGTTACAAACAAATGCGCAAAGACATAATATCCTTACCACTATGTGGTGTAGAATATATAACAGGACCAACTGATGGCATATCCAAGGGACTGTCAGAAGGAAATCTATACAGTAGCGAGTCTACAATAGACAGCAGATTTTTGCAGGACTTCGGAAGGCTTCTATAGATAGCTGACATTATAAACATATTCTAGGCCTACATAGAAAACCTAGTGGATTCCTTGGCCAGTTAAATGAATTTTAAATGTTATTCCACAAAAGGAAGAACATCAGGACGTTTTCAATGGATGTAAGCCCTTTTACAAATAGAACAACTGATGAAGGTGTACACAATTTAGAAGATTTCACATGTCGCATTAATATTAACATAGAAGATGATCTGAAATCTCCTTGAGATAGAACATTTGCCGGAGGTCGAAGAAAGAAACCCCTCCTCAGATCTTCTATGTCTTCATTCCTCCTGTACACATGTAGAAGACTATCCGGGAACTGTCTTCAAGGTAAAAGACTGTAGTCAGGCAATTTACAGGGTGAGATGAAGAAACTGCAACCAACTTCAGACTGATGTCATTTCTTAGCCACTCGTCCGACAGCTGTTAAAATTATTCCAGTGACAGCTCATTATATTGTTTACAAGCGTGCGAAAGCATTCTCGTGAGAATTTTCAAAAAAAAAAAAAAATACTCGTGATGGAATTCGAGCATGATAGTGTGATTTCTTTATATTCGGCTGGAAAACCACAAGTGGCTATCGTTAGAGCACTCCAGCATTTAAATGTGAATAAATCTTTTGTGTCTCGTACCATCGCTCGTTTCCGTGATACTGGAAGCGTAGCCCGAAGTCAAGGAAGTGGACACAGCAACATCAGCAGAAATGGTTCGAAAAGTAAAGAAGCGACTTGATCGAAACCCGCGTCGCAGTGGCCGAAAAATGGCTCGTGAGCTGAAAATATCGCAATATTCCATTTGGCAAATATTGAAAAATGAGTTCGGGGTAAAGCCATTGAAATTGCAAAAAGTCCAAGAACTTACACCGCAACAGAAAGAAAATAGACTCAAAAGAGCTAAAGAGTTACTTCGCCGAAAGTGGTGAACTGCCGAATTTGGTTGTCCAGCAGTTTGCAAACAAACAAAATGATCGTGTTTACTTGTGAAAGAGGTCAGCTGAAAATGATCACCTTCGGTTGGCCACCAGAACTCAAGCGTCGCGAAAATATTCTGGAGGGTGTATTAAAGCCTTGGGTACGCAAACATTTTTGCCGCAGACCTTGGATATTTCAGCAGGACTCAGCACCATCGCGCTCAGCACGCGCTACCCAAGAATGGTTACAAAATGAGGTTCCTCGCTTCATTCCAGCGCTCAATGGCTACCAAAATCTCCGGATACCAATCCGTTGGACTATTGTGTGTGGAATATTTTGGAAAGCAAGGTTAGCACTAAAAAATACTAAAGTGTCAATCACCTCAAGCAAGCGCTTCACCGGTAATGGGCCAAAATACCGCAGAACAACATTCGGGCAGCGTGTAACGGTTTCATTGGCCGTTTGAAGGCCATGATTCGTGCCAAAGATGACCAATTCGAACAAATTTAAACTTATTCTTAAAATGGATGCTATTTCCGACATTTTTGTTTTCATCCAATAAAATTTAAAAAAATGTAAAAATTATGGCGTTTTACTTTGTTGCGGTTTTTCTATCTCACCCTGTAGAAGAATTGCTGGAGGTGTACTAAAGTTAGAAGAGTATTTTCCATTCATGCGCACGGTTTACAATAACCCTAACGTCGTGAAAAATATGGACCATTATCGACAATGATCTGACACCGGTTGTGTTAAATACATCCGAAGGTATCGTTTTATGGAGTATATATGAGAATAATTGAACCTATATAAACCACCCTATGCCACTGGAGGTAGAACCAACTCCGAACTGTAAATAGCGAATTTTAAATAAATCCGATAGAAAATGTTGGCCACATTTCAAGCACGTTTTGTGTTTTGTTTCACTGTAAAGCATCTTCAAGTTTGGTCTATAATTGAACCATGAATCGTCTTATAAACGAACTAAGCTAGCAAATCATTGAATTTAATTATAAAAATGCTTGCTTTGCTAGGAAAGTTCATCGCAAGCTTGATCAGCTCATTTTTGGCTCAAAATTTTCGATTTGAGCCAGAATTATTGCAAACGCTATAAATGCAAGCAAAAAAAGTCACACTTTTGTACGGCATAATTGGACCGTACTTCTTCAAAGATGTACGCAACTGGAAATGGTGAGCGCTACCGTGAGATGATATCCAATTTTTTTGCCCAAAATGCAAAAGCTTAACTTGCATGATTTCAACCAAATATCTCACGTAACAATAGACTTATTGAGAGGCTAGTTCAGTGGACATTTTATTTTACGTTCGGAACCGGCCAATTGGACGGTTTAACGCATTTAAAGCAAACACCGCTACAATTGTAAGACAAAATTGAAACATTAATTTGACATTTCCATGAAACAGACCTCAACATTAAATTATATGGACCGTACTAGCGATTCAAATCAACACTCTTCTACAATTGAAGTGCTGTAGGTCGATACAGGGTAGGTAGAACTTGCTGATTAACATAAAAGACGACTTCTTAAGATAGAACATGTTTTGAAAGTATTCAACAGACAGAATGCTCTCCTCAGATCTTCTATTGAAGGAAAACTTCCTGCTGACATTCTTTATGTAAAAGACCATCCGCCAACTTCTTTGATTGGATGTAATCCTCATGCATGTATCTTTGACTAACTGTAGTCAGACAAAATAGTTAGGCCCATTATGCTACTCTTTTGCGCTCAAAAGAAGATATATTGCAAATCAATATATCTTCAATTTGTTGTTGTAATACATAACATTATGTTGCATCTTTCTTTTTGATAGAGCTGAAGACGAATAAAGTTCGTAATACGAACAAAACCCTTTTTCTTATATTTTGGGATATATAAAATAAAACCAGCAAAGAAAGTCTCAAAGTCGGGCGGGTCGACTTTATGATACCCTACACTACTTTGCTAATTTAGTAGAGCTCCACATAACATTTAAAAGTTTTTATGGGAGAATTCAATCATGCACGCTATGGTTATAATTATAATTTAAAGTTCAAAGTAATAAATGTGCCGAAGCATTTGTATCTTTTTAATTCGGACTTGCATTGCCAATTTGGTGCACAATTAATTTGAAATCGGATAATAATATATATGGGAGCTATATCCAAATCTGAACCGATCTCGATAAAATTTGGCAAAGATATTCTGAGCAGTATTTGATTTATTTCCCTGAATATTGTTGTTACGGAGTGCATATTACGGCTGTGGGTAACAAATATAAAAAATCGGATGAACAATATATATAGGAGCTATAGCTATATCTGAACCGATCTTCACCAAATTTGAGATACTAGTTTCTTGACTCAATTTGATCGTGAGTGCCAAATTTCATCCCATTTTGGCAAATATTTTACGTTTGGTGCACAATAAAAGGTAAATCGGACGATGTTATATATGGGAGATATATCCAAATCCGAACCAATATCGATAAAATTTAGCAAAGGTATTTCTAAGCTGTATTTGATATATTTCCCCAAATATTGTTGTTACAGAGTGCATATTACGGCTGCGGAGGACTAAAATAACAAATCGGATTAACAATATATATGGGAGCTATAGCTATATCTGAACTGATTTCGATCAAATTTGGCATACTTATTCCCAGGCCTAATTTGGTTGTATGTGGAAAATTGCATACTATTCGGGCAGATATTGGGAGCTATATCTAAATTTTTACCGATTATCTCCAATTTCAATAGGGTTCGTCCTTGGGCCAAACAAATGATTTGTGCAAAATTTCATCTAGATCGGGTAATAAATGCGTACTGTACTTTCTCAAAAATACATGGACAGACGGACGGACATGCATAAATCGACTCAGAATGTGATTTTATGCAGATTATCATCAAGTTGTATGCTGGGTTGAGCGTATTGCGGAAATCAAAAATGACATGTTAATAATACAGCGATATTACGAACACTTAAAATCTATATAGAACATAATATTAGTTCTAACGATCTGTCTCTCAACGATCCCAGATTACACAACTTTTATTGGTCATTTTTATAACAGCAACATGATTACCAGGCGATTTAAGCTGCCACCTGTGCCTTTGAAGATAAATTTTTTATGAATGATTAGGTGTATTGAACATGTGCTGGATTTTCTTATCAAATATGTTTTAATATAACAACACGTTACATATCATATCAGTTTAAAATACTTTAGCCTCACTTCGCTGATTTCCATAAATGTTTAATCGCGATAATCGAAATGACAACTAAAATTTCAGCTAAGGTGAATTAACATTTTTAAACCATATCTAATCTCATTATCCATCAGCTACTCTCTGTTTAATGACTACATTTATTTAGTTAGTCTTGTAGCTATAATTGGGCAATAACATAAATTAGTGCTGGATTTTCTCACTCCCTTTATTGCGGTGGCAGGGCAACCCTATTCGAGACAAATCATTTGGGGGATGTCTGCCTTTGTTTTTCTCTTCTGTTTTCTGGCTGAGAATGCGAACTACAAATGTTTTGGATGGCAAACAACTTCATTCGTAAAATACTCGAATGTACACACAACAAAAACACAAACACACAGATACACATTCCCTCTCGTGCCATTACCACCACCATTGATATCTTATAAATACATTGGCTAATAAAAGAAAAAACTCTTGACGGGGACGGAAAACTCAGAAAAGTACAACAAAAGTAGCAGTACGTTACTTTGAATGGGATACTTATTTAAAAGATACATGAAATAACTGACTGACTGAGAATCATCGCCCAGACGAAACAACTGAAGCTAGATTTGAATTTTTGCACGAGGGTCAGTCTTGATGCGTAGGCATATGATAAGATAATACTGTGGAAACTCGTACTAAAAGGGTACGAAGAGTACTAAAATTTACCGACTGACAGAGAATGAACATCCAGACGAAACGGCTGAAGCTAGAATCTTGAAAATTTTAAAATTTTTTGGAAATTCGTACTAAAAGGGTACGCAAAGTAGTAAAATATACTAAAAATTGTATACTTTGTATAGGACAAATGTAAAGAACTATCATTTTGAATGAGAGTTTTTTTTTGGGAAATTCGAACTTTATGGTTACGAAAAGTTCTAAGTTGGTAAACTAAACCATTTGGTATTATCTGAACGGATTGAAATTCGGAAAGAGAACCAAAGTTGGAAAGTAAGTTTAATATGTGAATTTTTTGGAAATGTGTACTAAATGTGCGAACTGTACTAAATGGTACTAAATTTGGAACAGGGTTGTTTAGGGTGAACTAATGAAACTGGAATTTTGAAATTTTACATTGGGGTCCCTGTTGGTGGTTAGTTTGTGATAAAGAGGTGGTTTTGGAAACGGGTACTACAAGTGCGCGAAAAATTTTAAATAGTTATATATTTGGTACAATTTGATATGGGGTCAATAAATAGTGTTTTAAAAACTGAAATTTGGTATTAATGACGCTGTTCATGTGCATCCTGGGCATATGGAGGTGGTTTCGGTAATGTGTACTATAATTGTACGAAAAATACTAAATGGTAATAAATATGGAAATGGGTGACGGAATAAAGCTGAAATTCGGAAATTTAATATATGTGTCACCGTTGTCACTGAATGGTTCTATATTTGGTAATAAGTGAAGAAATTCTGATGAGAAAGAAGATATAGATGAAATTCTGAAATTTGGTTATTGATGACATTTGTGCTTGAGATTTGGCGGTGGTTTGGATTGTATCCCACATTCGACGAAAAGTACTAAACGGTACTAAATTTGATATTTGGTAAAGGTATGGATTGGAATCCTCTAATCCTTGATACAGAGGACTCTGTTGGTAACGGGAATTGATTCGTATCGAGGTCTCTGTTGGTATCTGGGACTGAGATATGGAGATGGTTTTGGAAATGTGTACTATAATTGTAGGAAATGTACTAAATTTGGTATTGAGTAAAGTGATACGAGCCGAGATTTTGAAATTTTATCTAGACGTCACTGTTGTTGTCTGTGGTTGAGAGAAGGAGCAGGTTTTGGATATGCTTACTATAATTGTACTAAATTTGGTAATGGGTGAAATTTAAATGCATGAATCCTCAGATTTGATATTGAGCTGAGATGTGGTTTTGGAAATGGGTACTATAATTGTACGAAAAGTACCAAAAGTACTTAATGTGCTATTAGGTGAAGGAATAGAGCTGATATTTGATATGGATGTCATTGTTTGTGTATGTGGATGAGAGAAGGGGCTGGTTTTAGATATGAGTACTGTAATTGGACGAAAGGGTACTAAATTTGGTAATGAAGGAAAGTAAAGAGTTTTAATCTTAAATTGGATATTAAGGTCACCGTTGGCAACGATTGCAACGATTTAAATGATATCCCCCTCGGTAAAGTTCAAAACAAAAGTTTTTAAAGACCTTTTGGTGCAAAAAATATTCAATTTTCGCTTATCATTTTCGATAAAGGAACAAATAAAAACGAACCTAAGTTCCGCCGTGCCGAACACCACTTGGAAGGAACTTGAAGAATTGTAAAAATCGTGTAGAATACCGTTTAAATGTAAACCTTTATAACTAGCTATATAAAGTAGGGTACCTGCATAAGTATTTTCTATTACGAAATTTAGAAAGAGCGAAATTTAAAAAGAGCATTTTAAGCATTTCCCGTAAAAAATGTCGCTAATAACATTGAAATAATTGCCATTGTATGTGGGCTGTAGGAAGTCGTGGACCTACATAGAAAATTTTCAGTCATAGGTTGTAGTACTCTTTACGAGCTTCGAATATGAAATTTGAAACAATTCCATTTAATAATTTCCCTTAAATCATTAAAATACCGAATATCAGGAGGTATCGTTATATGGGGGCTATACGAAGACCAGGACCTGCGTAACGATTTCGAACTTCAAATACGAAATTAAAAACAATTCTGGGCTATGATGTTGCTAAAATCCTTATACGTATTTTTTTTGTCATAGGCTGTAGTACCCATTACGAACTTCAAATACGAAATTTGAAACAACTCTGGTGAATGATACGGTAAAATTATCAAAATACCGAAAATGAAGAGGAATCGTTTAATGGGATCTACATTGACTTTTCTCTTCAGAAGGAATTCCTTTTGTCGATTTTCACACAATTCCATAGACAAATTTGTCCACAATTATAAAAATACCGAATATCAGGAGGTACCGTTATATAGGGAGATATACGATGTTGTAGACCTATATAGCCAATGCTCTTTCAGGGGTTAAAGTACTCACAAAAAAGTCCTTGTGTAGAATTTCAGACAATTTCACAGAAATTGTGGCTAAAATCATCAAAATACCGAATATAGGAGGTACTGTTATATTGGGGTATACGATATCGTGGACTGATATAGCCCATCTTGGAACTTGACATGCCTGCAGTGGTCTGTGTAGCTTCCTATCTTAATTCGTTTTGACTCTAGCCTGATTACAACATGGGGATGGACAGGGCTTCATGGTCTTAGAATTTTACGCTGATCGAGAACATATGTACTTTGTTAGGTCTGAGAATTCCAAACCGCAGCACCAATCTTCATATCTTCATCCTATTTCGCGAATGGATTAGATGCTGTAATATGCTTTCGATATGAAGACAATGAGATTTGGCACTAGACAACCTATATAAAGGTTATCTAAATCTGGTCAGATCCATTATTCTATGTTGTGTAAATATCTTGAGAGGTGAAGTGTAATTTGCATTCATGACCAACAAAGAGGTGGTACTAAATTATGTATCAGAAAGAATCCGCGAAAACCATCACTTTTGTACCCATATTCGTAAAAATGTACTGCTTAAGTGCACATGCCCTCAGATTACCATCCCCGTTTGTGAGTTGTTGTATCCACTCTCCTTTCTCTCTCGCTCTCTCTTAACCACAAACAATTTTCGAAATGTAGAACAAGATGAGATGAAATCCCATCAGCTGTGCATATGACTGGGCCGAGTAAAAATGTGCATAATGTTGCTCTTTTTCTATGTTTGAAATATATAATAACAATAACAACAACGCGTAGATGAATGCAACATTTGAAAACAAAGAAAAAAATCCATTGCAACATGTTGCCAGCAACACAATGTTGTGTTGGAAATAAATGTATCTAATGGATTCAGTATCTAAACATTATATGTCGTGTAAAGTAACTGAACAAAGAAAAATTATGATTTGTTGTAGATACATATACATTTGTCGGTTTGTATGTATGTATATGTGTGAATGAAACGTATATTTGCAATATTCACTTCCTTTCAAATCTTTGTATCTGTACAATTCCATTGTGACTCATAACAAAACCGATAGACGGTGTGAAAAAAATCACGACTTGCGGAAATTTGATATAAATGAAGTGCTGTGGTAGGGCGTCGTAGAACGTTGGCCATTAAATTTCTAAGAAGATTTAAACGGGATCTTTTTGTGAATACAATTTGAAGGGCTATCAAAGCTAAAAACACATCTGTGAAAAAAAAAAAAAACTTGGATTTTATTGGACTAAATTTTAAAGGACTTTTTGGAAAAAATTGCGAACTCTCCGGAAAAAATTGCAGACACTTTTGCATGATATTAAAGTAATATATGGCTAGCAATCTATATTAATAAAAGAGTAAAGTAATTGACTGACTGACCGACCCACAGGAAACAACTGCCTCTAGAATCTTGAAATTTTGGGTGAGAGTCACTCGAGGACGCAAGGGGTTAGATAAGGCTAGGTTTTTTGGAAATTCGATAAGAAGGGTACGAAAAGTATTAAATGGTACTTAATAAGGTAGCCTTGATTTGAGGAAGCAGTAGAGCTATAAGTTTTAAATTTGGAATGAGGTTCACTGATGGAATGCATGATATATGTACCAATTGGAATCCTGAAATTTAAAAAGTAAAAAAGCTGTAAATTCGGTCTGGCCGAACTATTCAAAGTTCCTCCACTATTTGGAACGAATTTGGCAACTTTCAAAAAAAAAATAAAATCCGTTAAAAATGCTGTTAAAATCTTTAAAATACCGAATGTAGCCGTTATATTAGGGTCTTTACGACATAAAAATCATCAAAATACTGAATATAGGGACGTACTATTATTATATGGGGCTATACCAAAACGAGGACCTGCAGAGACAATTTTCTGTCATAGGCTGTAGTATCTATTACGTACTTCAAATAACAAATTTAAAACAATTCCGGTGAATAATGTCGCAGCAGTTGGGCATGGCTCGGTCCACTTTACAACGGATTATTCGCATTTTTTTGCATTTGTTCCCGTACAAAATTCAATTAACGCAAAGAATGTTGCCTGCGGACAAGCCTCGTCGATTGGAGGTCCGTCGAATATGGGCAACCCTGTATTCGACGCATTTCCAAAACTACCTCCATATCTCAATTCCGGATACCAACTAAGGCCTTAAGTTCAAATTTGAGGATTCCAGTCCTATCCCTTCACTCAATACGAAATTTAGTACCATTTAGTACTTTTCGTATTAATAAAGGACGGCTTTGCAAAACCACCATATCTTTATCACAGACGCTAATAGTGTCATCTATATACAATTTCAGTACATCAGCTCTATTCCTTCCCCAACACCAAATTTAGTACAGTGCAGTACTTTTCGTTCCATTTAGTAATTTTTGGTGCTAATATAGTACACATTTCTAAAACTATCTTCATATCTTAATTCCCGATACTAAGAGAGACCTTAATATCGAAATTGAGGATTCCAGCCCTATCCCTTTACCGAGTACCAAATTTAGTACCAGTTAGTACTTTTTGTAAAAATATAGGATGCATTTCCACACCACAGCCAATTCTCAAACACACATACCATAAGCAATTTTAATATCAATTTTCAGAATTTAATCTCTATCCCTAGCACCATTCAGTTCTTTTCGTACAATAACAGAACAAATGTCCGAAACCACATGAACAGCGACCCTAATACCAAATTTTAGATTTCAAGCATTATTTGTTTAACCCATACCAAATAAATATAGTACTATTTAATGCTTTCCGTGTACTTGTAGTGCCCGTTTCAAAAACCACCTCCTTATCCCAAACCATTCACCTACAGGGACTCCAATACAAAATTTGAAAATTCCAACCTTATCCGTTCATAAAATGCCAGTATAGTACCATTTTAGAACTTTTCGTACATCTATCCTGCACTCCATCAGTGACTATCATTCCATCAATTTCAGAATTCTAGAAATTTCAGAATCCTTTAAAATTTTAGTACATTTGTGTACTTTTCATATCATATTTGTACAATTTTTTAATAACCCAACCTCTCAAGATTCTAGTCTCAAGATTCTAGTTTCAGTCGTTTCGTTTATGCATAGATTTATTTATGCGAGCAAGGAGAAATATAGATAAAGACCAATATTAAAAAAAATATAACAATTGCAACATCATTTTCCCTGCTAATTGATTACTCCCATCTCTGTTCTGTTGCATACATGAGTATGAAACATTTTCTACCGCAAAAACTTGTTTTTCATTGGCCCCATTTTTGATGTTTCCCAACATTTGAGTGCACTTGCACTTACAACGACCTTAACGAACAAAAAAAAAGCGGTCTGGTTGGGTTGGTTGCTGTCGCCATTGTTTGTGAGGATGGACAAAACAAATGAACACTGCAACAATGAGAGATACAGATAGAGAGGGAGAGAGACACACATTCTCGAAGGAATACATATTTGTATCTAACAGATGCTAGTGCTGTTTAGGTTTTTGCAATTTCTCTGCTAACTTTTGCTCTTAAAATTCACACATTTCTTAATAATCGTTAGAGAACTTCTAAGGGACATTGTGATGAAAATTCTCTTTTGGAAAATCATAAATTGTCTTGAATTTTTTTATGTGTTTCCTTCAGCCAAGAGGTGTTTTACCTTCTTTTGTGTCGCTGGAAATGCTACTCCGCTTTTGGGAAGTTCATTGCTCATTTGGTTGCATTCTTTTGTTTGTTTAATCATCTATTTTTGGACAAAAAGAAAGGGAGCTAGATAGATATGCGTTTGATTGTAAATTGTTTGTTATTGTTAATTTCATTATCACATCACGCTTTGGTGGGATTTTATTACACTTTTTTTATTCGATTAGACTCTGTTATCGTACAACCAACCAGAAGTCGCAATAAGTGTGGCATGAAGAGATATATGTGTTTGAAATGTATCCAAAATGGGGGCGTTGGACGAACTATTGCAATTGCATGCACACACGTATATATACTTTATGAGGATGTGAACATAACAATTGGCAATTTTGTGATTTTTTTTGAGAAAAAAAGATATTGTTGGAAGTATTTTCGGTGCTTTTAATGGAAGTTTTTACATGCAATATAATCATGTTCTGGAGAAATTCAGACTTTTGGTATTTTTAAGAGAAAATTTGGAGGACAAACATTTCAATATATTTTTTTTAAACTTTTTTTGAAATTATCTGTGTTTTGATCTTTTTTAAGATTTATAATGGACCAGCAATATTGAAAATACATTATTTAGGCGGTTGATAAGCCTGGTTTTTTTTAGTATGAATCCAAAAGGTTACGAAAAATGCCAAAGCGTCGAAAATGTTAATGCTTTGAATTAGAAATAGCAAGAATTCTGAGATTTGGAATGAGAGTCACTGATGGAGTGCAGGATAAATGTGCCACAGAGGTTTTGGAAATGTAAAATTACGAAAAATTCCAAAATGGTATTAAACTTCTAAGATTGTACCATTTGGTATTATGTGAATAGAAAGAGCTTAAAACTTAAAATTCCGTATGGGAATTATGTTTGGAAAGTAAGCATAAAGGTTGTTTTGAAAATGTGTACTAAATTTGGGAACTGTACAAAATAGTACTAAAGTTGGAGCAGGTTAGTTAAGAGTGAACGGATGAAGTTGGAATTTTGTAGTGTGGACCCTGTTGGTTGAAGGTTTGTGATAAAGAGGTGGTTTTAGAAATGTGCACGAAAAGTACGAAATAGTACTATTGGTATTGGGTGAAGAGATAGTGCTTGAAATTTGCATTAGAGTCGCTGTTCATGTGTAGACTAGACATATGGAGGTGGTTTCGTAAATGTG
This sequence comes from Musca domestica, assembly GCF_030504385.1. Classification (NCBI taxonomy): domain Eukaryota; kingdom Metazoa; phylum Arthropoda; class Insecta; order Diptera; family Muscidae; genus Musca; species Musca domestica. The sequence continues at coordinate 9,763,433 of NW_026712299.1, forward strand.
TACCATAATTGTCTAAAAGTACTAAGTGGTACGATATTTGGTATTAGGTGAAGGGATAGAGATAATGTTCTGAAATTTAACACGTAGATTACTGATGGCATCTATGTTTGAGATTTAGCGGTGGTTTGGTAATATGTACTATATTTGTACCAAAAGTACTAGCTTTGACTAAATATGGTAACTGGGTTAAGAGATACGGCTGGAATCCTCAAATTTCGTATTGAGGTCTATGTTGCTATCTGGGATTGAGATATGGAGGTGGTTTTGGAAATGTGTACTATAACTAATGTGTACTATAACTATACTATATACTATATATATGTACGAAAAGCAGTAAAATTGTACTTAATTTGGTATTGGGTAAAGGAATAGAGTTGAAATCCTGAAATTAGAGTTGGAGTCTGTGGCAAAGATATGAAGGTGATTTTGGAAAAGTGTTCTATAAATGTTCGAAAAGTACTAAGTAGCACTAAATTCGATATCGGCTGAAGGGATAGGGCTGGAATCTTCAAATTTGATTTTGTGGTCTCTGTTAGTATCTGGAATTGAGATATGGAAATGTTGAGATGAGTTTGAGATATAATTTAGGGTAGAGCTTTGAAATTTGATAGAGATCTTTGGATTACATTGGTACAGTAAATGAGTCATATCGGGACAAGGGATTGTTATACCCTCCACCATTCTATGGAGGTTATATTAACTTTGTCATTCCGTTTGTAACTCCTCGAAATACTCATGTCAGACCCACCAAAGTATATATATTCTTGATCAGTGTAAAATTCTAAGTCTAAGTCCGTCCGTCTGTCTGTCTGTCTCTCTGTCCGTCTGTCTGTTGTAATCACGCTATCTTTCGAACGAATTGAGAAAGAAAGCTAAAACTTTGCACGCATGTTTATTTTGCCAGAAGGTAGATTAAGTTCGTAAATGTGTCATGTAGGTCCACGTTTTCATATAGCCCCCATATAACGGTACCTCCCGATATTCGGAATTTTGATGATTTTAGCGTCATTATTCGCCGGAGTAGTTTCCTTACGTATTTAGAGTTCGTAATGGGAACTACATTCTGTGACACAACATTTTTTATGCAGGTCCAGGTTTTCGTATAGGCCCCATACATCAGTACCTCCCTATATTCGGTATTTTGCCGATTTTAGGTACAATACTCGCCGAAATTGTTTGAGATGTCGTATTTGAAGTTCGTAATGGATGCCACAGCCTGTGAGAGAAAATTGTCTATACAGGTTCAGGTCTTTGTATAGCTCCGGTACCTCCCTATATACGGTATTTTGGAGATGCTACATTATACCCGTTTATAATATGGTAATGGCTTATAACCAACAATGTCTATGTAGGTCCACGTCGTATAGACCCCAATATAACGGCAATATTTGGTATTTTAAGATTTTAACAGAATTTTTAACGGATTTTATTTTTTGAAAACTTCCAAATTCGTTCCAAATGGTGGAGGGTACCAAAATTCTGCCCGGCCGATCCTATTGCTTTTTTTTATAAATAAAACGTTCCAGGAGCCTTCTATATCAACAATATATTCTTAAAATCTTCAACAGAAGGATGAAATCTTCCATAGATATAAGTTCTAATAAGAAAAAAATGCATTTAAAAAGTCTTCTATAGAAACAAGACCTTCTGTAGGGGAAGGCCTTTTATAGGTCTTCCATAGAAAGAAGGCCTATAAAAGATATGAATGTATTCTATTGAAGAAAATCCAAGAGTTATTTTTACATAGAACACATTTTGTGTCTTCTTTTTCTAGAAGACATTCTGGAGCTATTTTATGCATGGAGATCTTTTGGGGAGGTCTTTAATGCACTGGAGCCATTTTGTAATCGATTTTCTCTAGGCATTTTATACATAGAAGGCCTTCTTTACACAGAATATCTTCGGAAAGACATCTATACATATCTGGCCTATTGTATAGCTTCTGTAGATAAAAGACCTGGTGGTGTTCTAGTATCTCAGGAAATCTTTTGCGAGTTATTTTCTAGCCAGAATATCTTCTAGAGATCTTCTGTAAAAAAAAACCCATCAGCATGTCAAGTTAATTTCCACTTTGCAAACTTTATAGACCTTCCATAGCTCTTTTATTAAAAAGTCTTGCTGAAGTATTCCGCTAAATGCAAGGTATTATCTAGGTTTTTTTCACCCTGGAATCCAGGAGAAAGACCTTTTACCATTCATCTATATCTTTTCTTAACTTTTTTTTCAAACGAAAGATGCTCCAATAACTGCCAAGGATATCGAATACTGTCGAGTTGACGTTTGGAAGTAACATAAAATTTTATCAAATTTTGTGGATATCTTAAAAATAGAAAAAAAAACTCACAAATGTGATTTTTTTTCAAACTACATCTGAGTTATAAACGTGGATTTTTTATAAAATATGTTTTATTCAATTATTCATGAAAATTCCGAAGCTCATTTTCTGATCAAAATCCTATATCGATCTGAAAGATTACAAATTTTAATTGCAGCTGTCTGGTGCATTCGAACCCCGCAACAACAGCTGGCATCATAATTAATAGTAAGAAATGCTAAGCTTTGCATTTCTTTGGAAATCAAATTGTCAATATTTCTATGAATTAAAAGCGAATACAACCAAAACCAAAAAAATGTGAGTCACATGGTGATTCACATTGCTTTTTTTTTGCAACTAAACATATGTAAGTAAAGTAATTGATGTGAATTTCAAATGAATTGATTTGAGTGGAATATTAAATATGCATCACATAAGCTGAAAAAACACAGGCTGTAACAAATATATGACTTAAGCACTTAGGTAGTTGCTGTAATAAATCCTTAAAAAAATATGCAAAAATCGTGATACTGATACTGTTTTGAAAAATATTTTAAAAAAATCCACGTTTATGGCTCTGATACTCTTTAAAAAAATATTTTAAAAAAATCCACGTTTATGGCTCTGATACTCTTTAAAAAAATATTTTAAAAAAATCCACGTTTATGGCTCTGATACTCTTTAAAAAAATATTTTAAAAAAATCCACGTTTATGGCTCTGATACTCTTTAAAAAAATATTTTAAAAAAATCCATGTTTATGGCTCTGATACTCTTTAAAAAAATATTTTAAAAAAATCCACGTTTATGGCTCTGATACTCTTTAAAAAAATATTTTAAAAAAATCCACGTTTATGGCTCTGATACTCTTTAAAAAAATATTTTAAAAAAATCCACGTTTATGGCTCTGATACTCTTTAAAAAATATTTTAAAAAAATCCACGTTTATGGCTCTGATACTCTTTAAAAAAATATTTTAAAAAAATCCACGTTTATGGCTCTGATACTCTTTAAAAAAATATTTTAAAAAAATCCACGTTTATGGCTCTGATACTCTTTAAAAAAATATTTTAAAAAAATCCACGTTTATGGCTCTGATACTCTTTAAAAAAATATTTTAAAAAAATTCACGTTTATGGCTCTGATACCCTTTTGAAAAAATATTTTTAAAAAATCCGCGTTTATGGCTCTGATACCATTTTGAAAAAATATTTTTAAAAAATCCACATTTATGGCTCTGATTTCCCTTTGAAAAAAATATATTTGAAAAGTCCACGTTTATGGCTCTGATACCCCTTTGAAAAAATATATTTAAAAAATCCACGTTTATGGCTCTGATACCCCTTTGAAAAAATATATTTAAAAAATCCACGTTTATGGCTCTGATACCCCTTTGAAAAAATATATTTAAAAAATCCACGTTTATGGCTCTGATACCCCTTTGAAAAAATATATTTAAAAAATCCACGTTTATGGCTCTGATAATATTTGGAAAAATATTTAAAAACAAAAATCCACGTTTATGGCTCTGATATTTGGAAAAATATTTAAAAACAAAAATCCACGTTTATGGCTCTGATATTTGGAAAAATATTTAAAAAAAATCCACGTTTATGGCTCTGATAATATTTGGAAAAATATTTAAAAAAATCCACGTTTATGGCTCTGATAATATTTGGAAAAATATTTAAAAACAAAAATCCACGTTTATGGCTCTGATATTTGGAAAAATATTAAAAAAAAATCCACGTTTATGGCTCTGATAATATTTGGAAAAATATTTAAAAAAAATCCACGTTTATGGCTCTGATAATATTTTGAAAAATATTTTAAAAAAATCCACTTTTATGGCTCTGATACGCCTTGAAGAAATATCTTTAAAAAAAATCCAAGTTTATGGCTCTGATACTCTTTGGAAAAATAGTTTTAAAAAATCCACATTTATGGCTCTAATACCCCTTTGACAAAAATATTTTTAAAATAAAAAAATCACGTTTATGGCTCTGATACCCCTTTGAAAAAATATTTTTAAAAATTCAGGTTTATGGCTCTAATACTCTTTCGAAAAAATATATTTAAAAAATTCAAGTTTATAGCTTTAATTCTCAATGAAAATATTTAAAAAAACAACATTTTTGATTTTGTTGTAATTCAATTTAGAATTCCAATGGCATTTTATTGAAATAAAATTGAAAACGGCAACAGCAATCTTGCCATGTCATTGTGGACTTTGAAAGCGATAGTGGATGTTTTTTTTTCATTTCAATAAAATATTGCTTTGTAGTTTTTTTTTTAACAGCATCGAAACCCATTCGATCTACGACAGTTGAAAATAATTACAGAGTTGGGGGGATTGACTGTCAGACAGACAGATACAGACAGTTAATTGAGCTTGTAATGGGAGGGTTCATGTGTACTTTACTTTGTTAAAAGTGCGCAGATAAATAAATGAATGAATGAATGAATTGTTTGAAGTTTGGACTTTGGCAAGTTTACATTTTGTAATGTTAGACAATGGAAATTTTCAGAGGTCAAGACTCATGAGATAGGGCCGAACAATTACGTGCTGGAGTGAAATTTCAGGAAAGCTGAATTGCGATAAATTTTGAAATATGAATATGCTTTCCAATTTTATACTCTTTCCAAAAATATATATATTCTGCATGTCCTTGCCGAGTATATATACAGGATGAGATGAAAAAACTGCAACAAAGTCAAACGCCATAATTTTTACATTTTTTTAAATTTTATTGAAAAAAAGCAAGAAATGTCGGAAAAAGCATCCAATTTTAGAATAAGTTTCGATTTGTTCGAATTGGTCACCTTTGGCACGAATTATGGCCTCCAAAAGGCCAATCAAACCATCACACGCTGCCCGAATGTTGCTCTGTGGTATTTTGGCCCATTCCCGGCGAAGCGCTTGTTTGAGGTGATCGACACTTTGGTATTTTTTAGTGCTAACCTTGCTTTCCAAAATACTCCAGACACAATAGTCCAACGGATTGGTATCCGGAGATTTTGTGAGCTGGAAATGAAGCGAGAAACCTAATTTTATAACCACTCTGGCGCGTGCTGAGTGCGATGTTGCTGAGGAATGTCCAAGGTCTGTGGCCAAAATGTTTGCGTACCCAAAGGCTTTAATACTCCCTCCATAATATTTTCGCGATAATATTCGGCATTTATTCTGATGCCACGGTCGATTAATACGAGCGGAGAGCTACCATCGGCTGTTATGGCGGCCCGCATCGCACATTCACCATGGCCGGCGCCTTTAAAAAATATATTTAAAAAATCCACATTTACGGCTCTGATACCCCTTTAAAAAATATATTTAAAAAATCCACATTTACGGCTCTGATGCGCCTTTAAAAAATATATTTTAAAAATCCACATTTACGGCTCTGATACCCCTTTAAAAAATATATTTAAAAAATCCACATTTACGGCTCTGATACCCCTTTAAAAAATATATTTAAAAAATCCACATTTACGGCTCTGATACCCCTTTAAAAAAATATATTTAAAAAATCCACATTTACGGCTCTGATACCCCTTTAAAAAATATATTTAAAAAATCCACATTTACGGCTCTGATACCCCTTTAAAAAATATATTTAAAAAATCCACATTTACGGCTCTGATACCCCTTTAAAAAATATATTTAAAAAATCCACATTTACGGCTCTGATACCCCTTTAAAAAATATATTTAAAAAATCCACATTTTCGGCTCTGATACCCCTTTAAAAAATATATTTAAAAAATCCACATTTACGGCTCTGATACCCCTTTAAAAAATATATTTAAAAAATCCACATTTACGGCTCTGATACCCCTTTAAAAAATATATTTAAAAAATCCACTTTTACGGCTCTAATACCCCTTTAAAAAATATATTTAAAAAATCGACATTTACGGCTCTGATACCCCTTTAAAAAATATATTTAAAAAATCCACGTTTATGGCTTTGATACCCCTTTAAAAAAATATATTTAAAAAATCCACGTTTATGGCTCTGATACCCCTTTGAAAAAATATATTTAAAAAATCCACGTTTATGGCTCTGATACCCCTTTGAAAAAATATATTTAAAAAATCCACGTTCCTCATCGGAGAAAATCAAATTCGGAAACCTTTCGGCCAAGCGAAGCAGCTCTCCGCTCTTTAGCTTTGAGTCTGAGTCTATTTTCTTTCTCTTGCGGTGTAAGTTCTTGCACTTGTTGGAGTTTCAATGGCGTTACCCCAAGCTCATTTTTCAATATTTGCCGAATGGAATATTGCAATATGTTCAGCTCACGAGCCATTTTTCGGCCACTGCGTCGCGGGTTTCGATCATGTTGCTTCTCTTCTTTTCGAAACATTTCTGCTGATATTTTCTTTTGTCCACTTCCTTGACGTCGGGCTACGCCACCAGTATCACAGTAACGAGCGATGGTATGAGACCCAAAAGATTTATTCACATTTAAATGCTGGGGTGCTCCAGCTAAAGCTACTTGTGGTTTTCCAGCCAAATATAAAGAAATCACACTATCACGCATGAATTCCATCACGATAACTTTCTTTCTGGAAAATTCTCACCAAAATCCTTTTGTACGCTTGTAAACAATATAATGAGCTATCACTGGGCTGAGCTATCATCTTACTCTGTATATTATCCATGTCCTTACCATATGTTCATTCCCTTAAGACCCTGGCCGATATTTCGTTTAAATCCTTTGTACCCACAGATCAATACAACGCTTATGTCTCTCTTTAATTATTTTTTTTTTTTTTCAATTTAAATAATTTATTTTCCAATTTTTATAATCAACTACCAAATAACAAAATAAACAAATAACAACAAACCAAGCCAAAAAAGTTCAAAATGCAATTACAATTTGACCCAATAATATTAGCTGCAAATTGCAGCTGCCGATAAACAACAACTAAACAAAACCTGAAACTAAAAATCTAAGCAAAAAGAAAACAGAAACCCATCGAAGCACATCATGGGGTCAATTTGGCTCAATTTAACTTCAATTTCTATGCAACCCACAAAATGACACCCTTGTTGTCTGTCTGTCTTCCCATCTCAAAACAGACAGGCGAACGGTAAGATTCCGACTCTGTCTCTCCATGTTCTGACCGAAAAAAAATTTGATGTTCGTTGTAGTAACATTTTCGATTTCTTGTCTTGCCAAGCCAACCATCCAAGTCAACGGCAAAAAACGGGGGGTTCAAACATTAATTGAACTCTCATCGATGCCATTATGCGATTGGGGAATATGATTTGGATATGCATTCGAAATGACATCGAAACTGAAAATAAGTTGATTTGGTTGTTGCCAGAGCACAATGCACTCAAGTGCATTCTAATTAAGTACAACTGAGTACATTTCAGGTACATTTTCAGTGCAAATGACCCCCTGGCTCAGTGCAATATGAACTGGCTGAGTGAGAAAACAATGGAGACTAGCAATGAATTGAACACAGCGCCGCAATGCTATGACAAACCCGCTCAGATGTCTGTGTTTAAAAATAACTACATAGAATAACTCGAATATTCACAGTATACAAAATTTAAATAGGTACAACGTGGATTTTATTTATAGAAAATGAAACCAAAGCCAAAAAAAGTGATTTTTTTAAAATATTTTTTCAAGGAATATCAGAATCATAATCGTGGTTTTTTTTAAATATATTTTTTCAAAGGGGTATCAGAGCCATAAACGTGGATTTTTTAAATATATTTTTTCAAGGACTATCAGAGCCATAAACGTGGATTTTTTAAATATATTTTTTCAAAGGGGTATCAGAGCCTTAAACGTGGATTTTTTAAATATATTTTTTCAAAGGGGTATCAGAGCCACAAACGTGGATTTTTTAAATATATTTTTTCAAAGGGGTATCAGAGCCATAAACATGGATTTTTTAAATATATTTTGTCAAAGGGGTATCAGAGCCATAAACGTGGATTTTTTAAATATATTTTTTCAAAGGGGTATCAGAGCCATAAACGTGGATTTTTTAAATATATTTTTTTAAAGGGGTATGAGAGCAATAAACGTGGATTTAAAAAAAACAAACTTTTCAAAGGGGTATCAGAGCCATAAACGTGGATTTTTTAAATATATTTTTTCAAAAGGGGTATCAGAGCCATAAACGTGGATTTTTAAATATATTTTTTCAAAAGGGGTATCAGAGCCATAAACGTGGATTTTTTAAATATATTTTTTCAAAGGGGTATCAGAGCCATAAACGTGGATTTTTTAAATATATTTTTTCAAAAGGGGTATCAGAGCCAAAAACGTGGATTTTTTAAATATATTTTTTCAAAAGGGGTATCAGAGCCATAAACGTGGATTTTTTAAATACATTTTTTCAAAGGGGTATCAGAGCCATAAACGTGGATTTTTTAAATATATTTTTTCAAAGGGGTATCAGAGCCATAAACGTGGATTTTTTCAAAGGGGTATCAGAGCCATAAACGAGGATTTTTTAAATATATTTTTTCAAAGGGGTATCAGAGCCATAAACGTGGATTTTTTTAATATATTTTTTTCAAAGGGGTATCAGAGCCATAAACGTGGATTTTTTAAATATATTTTTTCAAAGGGGTATCAGAGCCATAAACGTGGATTTTTTAAATATATTTTTTTCAAAGGGGTATCAGAGCCATAAACGTGGATTTTTTAAATATATTTTTTCAAAGGGGTATCAGAGCCATAAACGTGGATTTTTTAAATATATTTTTTTCAAAGGGGTATCAGAGCCATAAACGTGGATTTTTTAAATATATTTTTTTCAAAGGGGTATCAGAGCCATAAACGTGGATTTTTTAAATATATTTTTTCATAGACTACCAGAGTCTTAAACTTGGATTTTTAAAAAATATTTATCAAAGGGGTATCAGAGCCATAAACGTGGATTTTTTAAATATATTTTTTCAAAGGGGTATCAGAGCCATAAACGTGGATTTTTTAAAAATATATTTTTTCTGAGCCATAAACGTGGATTTTTTAAATATATTTTTTCAAAGGGGTATCAGAGCCATAAACGTGGATTTTTTAAAAATATATTTTTTCTGAGCCATAAACGTGGATTTTTTAAATATATTTTTTCAAAGGGGTATCAGAGCCATAAACGTGGATTTTTTAAATATATTTTTTTCAAAGGGGTATCAGAGCCTTAAACGTGGATTTTTTCAATATATTTTTTCAAAGGGGTATTAGAGCCTTAAACGTGGATTTTTTCAATATATTTTTTCAAAGGGGTATCAGGGCCTAAAACGTGGATTTTTTAAATATATTTTTTCAAAGGGGTATCAGAGCCTTAAACGTGGATTTTTTCAATATATTTTTTCAAAGGGGTATTAGAGCCTTAAACGTGGATTTTTTCAATATATTTTTTCAAAGGGGTATCAGGGCCTAAAACGTGGATTTTTTAAATATATTTTTTCAAAGGGGTATCAGAGCCTTAAACGTGGATTTTTTCAATATATTTTTTCAAAGGGGTATTAGAGCCTTAAACGTGGATTTTTTCAATATATTTTTTCAAAGGGGTATCAGGGCCTAAAACGTGGATTTTTTAAATATATTTTTTCAAAGGGGTATCAGAGCCTTAAACGTGGATTTTTTCAATATATTTTTTCAAAGGGGTATTAGAGCCTTAAACGTGGATTTTTTCAATATATTTTTTCAAAGGGGTATTAGAGCCTTAAACGTGGATTTTTTCAATATATTTTTTCAAAGGGGTATCAGGGCCTAAAACGTGGATTTTTTAAATATATTTTTTCAAAGGCGTTTCAGAGCCATAAACGTGGATTTTTTAAATATATTTTTTAAAGGGGTATCAGAGCCATAAACGTGGATTTTTTAAATATATTTTTTCAAAAGGGTATCACAGCCATAAACGTGGATTTTTTAAATATATTTTTTCAAAGCGGTATCAGACCATAAACGTGGATTTTTTAAATATATTTTTTCAAAGCGGTATCAGAGCCATAAACGTGGATTTTTTAAATATATTTTTTCAAAGTGGTATCAGAGACATAAACGTGGATTTTTTAAATATATTTTGTCAAAGGGGTATCAGAGCCATAAACGTGGATTTTTTAAATATATTTTTTCAAAGGGGTATCAGAGCCATAAACGTGGATTTTTTAAATATATTTTTTTAAAGGGGTATGAGAGCAATAAACGTGGATTTAAAAAAAAAACAAACTTTTCAAAGGGGTATCAGAGCCATAAACGTGGATTTTTTAAATATATTTTTTCAAAAGGGGTATCAGAGCCATAAACGTGGATTTTTAAATATATTTTTTCAAAAGGGGTATCAGAGCCATAAACGTGGATTTTTTAAATATATTTTTTCAAAGGGGTATCAGAGCCATAAACGTGGATTTTTTAAATATATTTTTTCAAAAGGGGTATCAGAGCCAAAAACGTGGATTTTTTAAATATATTTTTTCAAAGGGGTATCAGAGCCATAAACGTGGATTTTTTAAATATATTTTTTCAAAGGGGTATCAGAGCCATAAACGTGGATTTTTTAAATATATTTTTTCAAAGGGGTATCAGAGCCATAAACGTGGATTTTTTAAATATATTTTTTCAAAGGGGTATCAGAGCCATAAACGAGGATTTTTTAAATATATTTTTTCAAAGGGGTATCAGAGCCATAAACGTGGATTTTTTAAATATATTTTTTCAAAGGGGTATCAGAGCCTTAAACGTGGATTTTTCTAAATATATTTTTTCAAAGGGTATCAGAGCCATAAACGTGAATTTTTCTAAATATATTTTTTCAAAAGGGTATCAGAGCCATAAACGTGGATTTTTTAAATATATTTTTTCAAAGGCGTTTCAGAGCCATAAACGTGGATTTTTTAAATATATTTTTTAAAGGGGTATCAGAGCCATAAACGTGGATTTTTTAAATATATTTTTTCAAAAGGGTATCAGAGCCATAAACGTGGATTTTTCTAAATATATTTTTTCAAAGGGGTATCAGAGCCATAAACGTGAATTTTTCTAAATATATTTTTTCAAAAGGGTATCAGAGCCATAAACGTGGATTTTTTAAATATATTTTTTCAAAGGCGTTTCAGAGCCATAAACGTGGATTTTTTAAATATATTTTTTAAAGGGGTATCAGAGCCATAAACGTGGATTTTTTAAATATATTTTTTCAAAAGGGTATCAGAGCCATAAACGTGGATTTTTTAAATATATTTTTTCAAAGCGGTATCAGACCATAAACGTGGATTTTTTAAATATATTTTTTCAAAGGGGTATCAGAGCCATAAACGTGGATTTTTTAAATATATTTTTTTCAAAGGGGTATCAGAGCCTTAAACGTGGATTTTTTCAATATATTTTTTCAAAGGGGTATTAGAGCCTTAAACGTGGATTTTTTCAATATATTTTTTCAAAGGGGTATCAGGGCCTAAAACGTGGATTTTTTAAATATATTTTTTCAAAGGGGTATCAGAGCCTTAAACGTGGATTTTTTCAATATATTTTTTCAAAGGGGTATTAGAGCCTTAAACGTGGATTTTTTCAATATATTTTTTCAAAGGGGTATCAGGGCCTAAAACGTGGATTTTTTAAATATATTTTTTCAAAGGGGTATCAGAGCCTTAAACGTGGATTTTTTCAATATATTTTTTCAAAGGGGTATTAGAGCCTTAAACGTGGATTTTTTCAATATATTTTTTCAAAGGGGTATCAGGGCCTAAAACGTGGATTTTTTAAATATATTTTTTCAAAGGCGTTTCAGAGCCATAAACGTGGATTTTTTAAATATATTTTTTAAAGGGGTATCAGAGCCATAAACGTGGATTTTTTAAATATATTTTTTCAAAAGGGTATCACAGCCATAAACGTGGATTTTTTAAATATATTTTTTCAAAGCGGTATCAGACCATAAACGTGGATTTTTTAAATATATTTTTTCAAAGCGGTATCAGAGCCATAAACGTGGATTTTTTAAATATATTTTTTCAAAGTGGTATCAGAGACATAAACGTGGATTTTTTAAATATATTTTGTCAAAGGGGTATCAGAGCCATAAACGTGGATTTTTTAAATATATTTTTTCAAAGGGGTATCAGAGCCATAAACGTGGATTTTTTAAATATATTTTTTTAAAGGGGTATGAGAGCAATAAACGTGGATTTAAAAAAAAACAAACTTTTCAAAGGGGTATCAGAGCCATAAACGTGGATTTTTTAAATATATTTTTTCAAAAGGGGTATCAGAGCCATAAACGTGGATTTTTAAATATATTTTTTCAAAAGGGGTATCAGAGCCATAAACGTGGATTTTTTAAATATATTTTTTCAAAGGGGTATCAGAGCCATAAACGTGGATTTTTTAAATATATTTTTTCAAAAGGGGTATCAGAGCCAAAAACGTGGATTTTTTAAATATATTTTTTCAAAGGGGTATCAGAGCCATAAACGTGGATTTTTTAAATATATTTTTTCAAAGGGGTATCAGAGCCATAAACGTGGATTTTTTAAATATATTTTTTCAAAGGGGTATCAGAGCCATAAACGTGGATTTTTTAAATATATTTTTTCAAAGGGGTATCAGAGCCATAAACGAGGATTTTTTAAATATATTTTTTCAAAGGGGTATCAGAGCCATAAACGTGGATTTTTTAAATATATTTTTTTCAAAGGGGTATCAGAGCCATAAACGTGGATTTTTTAAATATATTTTTTCAAAGGGGTATCAGGGCCTAAAACGTGGATTTTTTAAATATATTTTTTCAAAGGGGTATCAGAGCCTTAAACGTGGATTTTTCTAAATATATTTTTTCAAAGGGTATCAGAGCCATAAACGTGAATTTTTCTAAATATATTTTTTCAAAAGGGTATCAGAGCCATAAACGTGGATTTTTTAAATATATTTTTTCAAAGGCGTTTCAGAGCCATAAACGTGGATTTTTTAAATATATTTTTTAAAGGGGTATCAGAGCCATAAACGTGGATTTTTTAAATATATTTTTTCAAAAGGGTATCAGAGCCATAAACGTGGATTTTTCTAAATATATTTTTTCAAAGGGGTATCAGAGCCATAAACGTGAATTTTTCTAAATATATTTTTTCAAAAGGGTATCAGAGCCATAAACGTGGATTTTTTAAATATATTTTTTCAAAGGCGTTTCAGAGCCATAAACGTGGATTTTTTAAATATATTTTTTAAAGGGGTATCAGAGCCATAAACGTGGATTTTTTAAATATATTTTTTCAAAAGGGTATCAGAGCCATAAACGTGGATTTTTTAAATATATTTTTTCAAAGCGGTATCAGACCATAAACGTGGATTTTTTAAATATATTTTTTCAAAGCGGTATCAGAGCCATAAACGTGGATTTTTTAAATATATTTTTTCAAAGTGGTATCAGAGACATAAACGTGGATTTTTCGAATATATTTTTTCAAAGGGGTATCAGAGCCATAAACGTGGATTTTTAAATATATTTTTTCAAAGGGGTATCAGAGCCATAAATGTGGATTTTTTAAATATATTTTTTCAAAGGGGTATCAGAGCCATAAACGTGGATTTTTTAAAAACATTTTTTTCAAAGGGTTATTAGAGCCATAAACGTGGATTCTTTAAATATATTTTTTCAAAGGGTTGTCAGAGCCATTAACGTGGATTTTTTAAATATATTTTTTAAGGAGTATCAGAGCCATACACATGTATTTTTGAAAAATATTTTTTTAAGGAGTATCAGAACCATAAACGTGGATTTTTTAAATATATTTTTTAAAAGCGGTATCACAGCCATAAACGTGGGTTTTTTTAATATATTTTTTCATAGGGGTATCAGAGCCATAAACGTGGATATTTTTTTAATATATTTTTTCAAAGGGGTATCAGAGCCATAAACGTGGATTTTTTAAATATATTTTTTCAAAGGGGTATCAGAGCCATAAACGTGGATTTTTTTAAATATATTTTTTCAAAGGGGTATCAGAGCCATAAACGTGGATTTTTTAAATATATTTTTTCAAAGGGGTATCAGAGCCATAAACGTGGATTTTTTATATATATATTTTTTCAAAGGGGTATCAGAGCCATAAACGTGGTATTTTTAAATATTTGTTTCAAAGGGGTATCAGAGCCATAAACGTGGATTTTTTAAATATATTTTTTCAAAGGGGTATTAGAGCCATAAACGTGGATTTTTTATATATATATATTTTTTCAAAGGGGTATCAGAGCCATAAACGTGGATTTTTTATATATATATTTTTCAAAGGGGTATCAGAGCCATAAATGTGGATTTTTTATATATATATTTTTTCAAAGGGGTATCAGAGCCATAAACGTGGATTTTTTATATATATATTTTTTCAAAGGGGTATCAGAGCCATAAACGTGGTATTTTTAAATATTTGTTTCAAAGGGGTATCAGAGCCATAAACGTGGATTTTTTAAATATTTTTTCAAAGGGGTATCAGAGCCATACATTTTTTCAAGGAGTATCATTTTTTAAGGAGACATCGGAGCAATAAATTTGGATTTACAAAAATAAGTAAAAAAACAGTAGGTTCCGCCAGACCGAACCCTCCACTATTTGGGACGAATTAGGAAGTTTAAAAAAAATAATAATAATAATAAATAAATAAATAAAAAATTGTATGGGGGATATACGATATCGTGGACCTATATAGACAATTCTCTTTCAGGGGGTAAGGCACTCATAAAAAACTCCTTGTGTACAATTTTAGACAATTCCATCGAAAAATGTGGCTAAAATCAAGAAAATTTCGAAAATCGAGGGTACCGTTATATGCGGGCTATACGATATCGTGGACTGATATAGCCCATCTTCGCACTTGACCTGTCTTGATAGTCCCACAATAAATATGGTTCACAAATTTACGTTTATGACTCTGACATCTTTCGCGAAATATTTTTATTCTTCATCCGGACCTATGTAAAAAATCCACAGCATTCGAATATGAAACCCCAATATGTTTTTGTTTTTTTTTTTTATTTTTGTTTGTCACAAACATGACAAACGCCAATACCAACATCGCTAACTAAGAATTTGTGGAAAAAAACATTGTGGGCCAACATGTTCAAATTGCATCCTCAGACATAAGAAACGAAAACCAACGACGAATTCGATACTTTTGTCCCATGTGTGAGCCGCAGACAAAACAAACAACATGGAATAACATGAGACTAGAAACCTTCCCCAATATTAAGGTCTAACTGGGTGGCTGGCTGGCTGTCTTTAATTGGTAACAATTCGAGGAATTATGAAGGCCAATACATCGCTAAGACGTTTAGGGGAATTACCAACAAAGCAGAACAAATTAAGAATTATAAATGAAATTAAGAAAAGGAAAAAATGAATTTGGAAAATACGGATGTAAAATTGCCAGGTCAGAAGGGTCAATAAGAAAAATTGGGAGAAACTTGTACGAAGGTGCTCTCCTATCCATTTGAAGGTGGTTCTCATGGACGGCTACTATATTTGAAATTAAGAAAAATAAGAAACTTTGAATTGGGGAAATACAGATGTAAAAATTAACAGGTTTGAGGTTAAGTGAAAATCCCGCGGATGGTGGGTTACCATGCCAATATTTTATTGTCAATTTCATAAATCAAAAATTTTACCTCTTCAGTACCAGGAACCCACGAGTTATGCCAACCCCACATACTTGTACACATGTGAAGGTTTAGGCTGAAAATTACTTCAAATCTATAATTCATTGTTTCTTCCATTTTCCAACTGCGTATATGGCTCAAATATAGGTAGCTATTCCGTTTGTCGCATTCTCATTTTCATTCTGCCCACAAATGAATTGTTTATTATTTTTTTGCAAATAAAAATAAAACTGCCAGTAAACATTATATCCATCCATCCATCCATCCGCTCATTGTTTATGTAATGACGCAATACCCCAAAGAGACAGAGTTGTTTGGTTTCGAATTAAAAACCCCAGCCGAGACGAAGAAGTGTGAAGTCAGTCGTTGTAGCACACGCAATGTTTTTTTGGAGAAATAAGCAGGAATTGCGGTAGTCAGGCGTTAATGAAAAGAAAATATTTTTGTAAAAAAAATACAATTAAATAGGAGAAATGAAGAAGGATTGACATTAGATTGCCAGTTTAGCCCAAACTGCTGCTTTGACAATATGGCTTCGATATGAAAATAGTTTAGTTATCTTGTATTATAACTGAACTTAGATTAAGTTCGGAGATTGTTACCCATCTCCGGTCTACTCTTTCTTGTACCTTCAAGATTTTGCAAACAAATTCATATCTCTAATTAAGCGAGCGAGAGAGTATTCGATATAATTCAATCTTGGCACGCCATAGAATTTAGATAAGGAATATACAATTGAAAATATCAATCTACTCGCAAATGTACCCACACCACAAACATTTTCAAAAAAAAACCAGTAAAGAAAGTCTTAAAGTCGGGCGGGGCCGATTTTATGATACCCTACACCACTTTGCTAATTTAGTTGAGCTGCGCATAACAATTAAAAGTTTTTATGGGAGAATTCAATCATACACGCTATGATTATAATTATAATTTAAAGTTCAAAGAACTAAATATGCCGAAGCATTTGTATCTTTTAAATTCTGAGTTGTATTGCCCATTTGGTGCACAATTAATCTGAAATCGGATAAAAATATATATGGGAGCTATATCCAAATCGAAACCGATCTCGATAAAATTTGGCAAAGATATTTCTGAGCTCTATTTGATATATTTCCCTGAATATCGTTGTTACGGAGTGCATATTATGGCTGTGGGTAACAAATATGAGAAATCGGATGAACAGTATATATGGGAGCTATAGCTATATCTGAACCGATCTTCACTAAATTTGACATACTAGGTTCTAGACTCGTATGTGCCAAATTTCATCCAATTTGGGCAAATATTAGACGTTTGGTGCACAATCCAATGTAAATCGGACGAAGTTATATGTGGGAGCTATATCCAAATCTGAACCGATCCCGATAAAATTTAGCAAATGTATTTCTGAGCAGTATTTGATACATTTCACCAAATATTGTTGTTACAGAGTGCATATTACGGCTGCGGAGGACAAAAATAACAAATCGGACAAACAATATATATGGGAGCTATAGCTATATCTGAACCGATTTCGATGAAATTTGGCATACTTATTTTGAGGTCCAATCTGATCATACACGCGAAATTCCATACTATTCAGTCTGATATTACACGTTTGGTGCACAATAAAAGGCAAATCGGACGAAGATATATATGGGAGCTGTATCTAAATTTTGACCGATTATCTCCAATTTCAATAGGGTTCGTCCTTGGGCCAAACAAATGATTTGTGCAAAATTCCATACTATTCGGACTGATATTACACGTTTGGTGCACAATAAAAGAAAATCGGACGAATATATATATGGGAGCTATATCTAAATTTTGACCGATTATCTCCAATTTCAATAGGGTTCGTCCTTGGGCCAAACAAATGATTTGTGCAAAATTCCATACTATTCGGACTGATATTACACGTTTGGTGCACAATAAAAGGCAAATCGGACGAAGATATATATGGGAGCTATTTCTAAATTTTGACCGATTATCTCCAATTTCAATAGTGTTCGTCCTTGGGCCGAACAAATGATCTGTGAAAAATTTTATCTGGATCGGGCAATAAATGCGACCTGTACTTTGTTTACAAAAATACATGGACAGACGGACGGACGGACAGACGGACGGACGGACGGACAGACGGACGGACGGACGGACGGACATGCATAAATCGACTCAGAATGTGATTCTATGCAGATCATCAAAAGGAACTATGGGTCTATCTCGTTTCCTTTTGCCTGTTACAAACAAATGCACAAAGACATAATACCCTGACCACCTTGTGGTGTAGGGTATAAAAAAAGCAGAAAGTTCGGCCGGGCCGAACTTTGAATACCCTCCACCATTTGGCACGAATTTGGAAATAAAATCCTTAAAAAAATTTTGGTAAAATTTTAAAAATACCGAATATAGCCGTTATATTGGTGTCTATACGACGTGAAGCTACATAGGCATTGTTTGTCATAAGTCAGTACCAAATTCAAATTCGGAACTTGAAATAAACGGTGTATAAAATAAATGTAGCTATAATCATTAAAATATCGTATATAGGGAGGTACCGTTATATCGGAGCTGTGCGAAGACCTGGACCAGCATAGACAATTTTCTGTCATAGGCTTTAGCATCCATTACGAACTTCAAATACGACATCTCAAACAATTTCGGTGAATATTGTACCTAAACTCGTCAAAATACCGAATATAGGGAGGTACCGATATATGGGGGCTATACAAAGACCTAGACCTGCATAGATAATTTTCTGTCACAGACTGTAGTATCTATTGCGAACTTCAAATACCAAATTTGAAACAATTCCGGTTAATAATGTCGCTAAAATCATCAAAATACCGAATATAGGTAGGTACCGTTATGTGGAGGCTATACGAAGACATGGACTTGCACAGACAATTTTCTGCCTTAGGCTGTAGTATCCATTTCGAACTTCAAACACCAAATTTGAAACAATTCCAATGAATAATGTCCCTAAAATTATCAAAATACCGAATATCGGGAGGTACTGTTATATGGGGGCTATATGAAGACGTAGACCTATATGGCCCATTTACGAACTTAACCTGTCTACTGAAAAAATAAACATGTGTGCAAAATTTTAGCCTTCTATCTCAATTCGTTCGAAAGATAGCGTGATTACAACAGACAGACGTACGGACAGGCAGAGAGACGGACTTGGCTAAATCGTCTTAGAATTTTACGCTGATCAAGAATATATATACTTTGTTGGGTCTAAGATCATTATTTCGATGAGTTACAAACCGAATGACAAAATGAATATACCCCCATAGTATGGTGGAGGGTATAAAAACAAATTTGATACAATTCCAGAGAATAATGTCGCTAAAATCATTAAAATATCGAATGTAGGGGGGTAGGCGGGGGGGTAACCTAAAGTGATGTGGGGACTATACCAAAACTTGGACCTATATTGAAAGTTCTATGCAAGGATGTTCCTACATAATGGCAACACATGGTGCCAATTTACAGCAAATTCTCTCGATACAGTTATATGGGGGCTATACAAAAATATGGACCTGTACAGCGCATTTTCAATACCATAATTCCTGCAGACCTAAGACACATGTTAGTAAAATTTTATCAACCTTACAATTGGAATGACAAACTTAATATACCCTCCATACTGTGGTGGAGGGTATAAAAACATGGGAGTAATATTTGCAATATCAAAGGGTTTTCTTCACTTTCGTAATTTGCTCCATCTAACGAAAAGTTGAAACAAACAATTCACTACTGTACAAATATGTATCGTATATTGTCCCGACTATATAATGATTGAATTTCGTAATTCTCCTTACGTTATGATAAGATACAACCCTGTTAGCTGAAAATATAAATATTTTTTATTTTATACGGTGATTCTGTAGTAAAGCCACAAACCGTATACTGTACAAATAAATCGTTATTGTTTTATAAAAAGTCCACAGATGTCGCCAAGGTATCAATGACTCAACATACGACACACCAGAAGATAAAACGACAAGTATATGGTTGACAAATCACATCTTCTATATCTATAAAAGAGGAAAATGTTTGTATGTATGTTTGTTTGTTTGTTTGTTTGTTTGTTTGTTTGTTTGTTTGTAATTTATGGACTCGAAAACCGCTGAATAGAATTTCCTGAAAATTTCCATATATACTGCAACATTGCCTGAAAGTAACATGGGCTATATATTTGAATTTCCACTTGTAACTGGAGATATAGCATCAGAATCGGAGGTACCTCCCAAAAATTTAGATTTTATATGCACATATCGATTGATTGGTTGAAGATACAGTCTCCAAATTTGGAATACGTAACGGAATTTTGAACAAAAATAAGTTTGCCAAATTATATTGTAATCGGTTCAGATTTGGATATAGCTCCCATATATATTTTCGACCGATTTCGTTCATTTGATGCCTCAAACACAATATGAATGTTCGATTCCAATGAAATTTGGAATGTGTGACGGGATTTAATCCGAAAATAAATTTGTCAAATTATATTGAAATCGGTTCAGATTTGGATATAGCTCCCATATATATTTTCGGCCGATTTCAAGCATTTGATGCACCAAACACGCTATGTATCCCCAATTTCAATGAAATTTGAAGCGTGTGATAAATTTTATCTAAAAAATTGATTTCCCAAATTATATTGAAATCGGTTCAGATTTGGATATAGCTCCCATATATATTTTCGGCCGATTTCATGTATTTGGTGGACCAAACACGACATGTATTTTCAATTGTAATGAAATTTAAAATAAGTAACGGAATTGGGAGCCAAAATGAATTTGTCAAATTAAATTGAAATCGGTTCAGATTTGGATATAGCTCCCATATATATTTTCGACCGATTTCATGTATTTGATGCACCAAACACGCTATGTATCTCTAATTTCAATGAAATTTGGAATGTGTAGCGGAAATTAAAACAAATATACATTTGTCAAATTATATTAAAATCGGTTCAGATTTGGATATAGCTCTCATATATATTTTCGACCGATTTCATGTATTTTATGCACCATACACGATATGTATGTTCGATTCCAAAGAAATTTGGAATATGTAACGGGATTTTGATTAGAAAATAAATTAGTCAAATTATATTAAAATCGGTTCAGATTTGGATATAGCTCCCATATATATTTTCCGCCGATTTCACATATTTGATGCACAAAAGACGATACGTATTTCCGATTCCAACGAAATTCGGCATGAGTGGCTAAATTTGGTACAAAAATAAATTTGACAAATTATATTCAAATACGCTCAGATGTGATTATAGCTCCCATATATATACTCAGCCGATTTCACATATTTGATGCACCCAAAGCGAGAGAGACAAAATCTTTCACCAGCAAAAATTGCCAAATTATATTGAAATCAGTTGAGGTTTGGATATAGCTAGCATATACATTTCGGCCGATTTCATACATATTATGCACCAAACACGATATATATGACCGATTCCAATGAAATTCAGAATGTGTGGCGGAATTTGGTTATAATAATAAATGTGGCAAATTAATTTGAAATTAGTTAAGATTTGGATATAGCTCCCATATATATATTCTCGGCCGATTTCACATATTTGACGCACCAATTTCAATTAGATATGAAAGGTGTGGCGGAGTTTGGTGTAAAAGTAATTTTTTTAAAATTATATTTAAATCGGATCAGATTGGGATATGATTTTAATAAGAACCATTGACCCACAACGCCTTAGGCTAACAGTAAAAAACAACACAACAATTTATTTGAAATACGCTTATTACGGCGAAGTATGTTGCTATCTCGAATTCACTAATTGCAATAGAAATGCCACCCTACTTAAAAAAATTGCAGTTTCCTGCACGCTTGCTATTTGCTATGAAATAAATAAATCCAAAGGACAAACCCTTCGTGTATGCATGTCATGTTACTGCTTTTGTAATGATTTTGTTTATTAACGCATTCAATTAGTGCAATATTTTTTTTTAATTTTTAAATTTGTTTTTCTTTATCCAACATATATTCGTAAATAAAAATTTGAATGCATATAAAATCAAAAGGGGTAGCGAAGCGCACCGGGTTCAGCTAGTGTAATAATAAACCCCATCATAATTTGGAGGATATTATAAATTTGTCATTTCCTTCACAGTTCGAAATAATCGTAAAGTCAATACATTCATGATTTTGGTATAGCCCACATATGTGATATCTCTTGACGTCTGTTATTTTTGAGGTTTCTGCTCAATTTATCAACCAAATCAGCTGTAATTTGACTTATCGGTTTTCTATTGCTATTTTAATTCCCTGAAAAATATCAAATATAAGTTGAATTTTGGTACCTCCTGGATTTCAGAATTTTGAAGGTTTCGGCATCAATTTCCAACGAAATTAGTTGTTATTTGATATTTTTTTTTGGGGTATTTGTGGAGAGGTCGATTAGACCAAAAAGCTCAACCCGATCGAACTTAATGTCGTCATTACTTGTTCCTACACGATAATATTAAAAATACAAATACTAATGTAAAATCTTTAATAAAATTCTCAAAATTCCGAATTTTAGGAGGAATAGTAATATGAGGACTATATGGACTATGAAATACTAAAATATAGCTATTGTTGATCAACACTTCAAAATACATGAAATTTGTGGTACCAATCTTCAAAATATATAAAATGAGGGCCAGTCTTTGTGCGTAGGCATGACAAAGTGCTGGGTTTCTGGAAATTCGTATAATTTTGATCAGTTTGGTTAAGGCTGGATGGTTTGTGAGAAAGAGGTGGTTTGGGAAATGGTTACTACAAGTGTATAAAAAGTACTAAATAGTACTATATTTGGTATTGGGTAAACAGATAGTGCTTGAAATCTGAAATTTGGTATTATGACTGAAGTTCATGTGTAGTCTGGACTTATAGAGGTGGTTTCGCAAATTTGTAATATAGTTGTATGGAAAGTACTGATTGATCTGTGTTTGAGATTTGGTGGTGGTTGGTAAATGCGTCCTATATTTGTACTAAATGGTACTAAATGTGGTATTGGGTGAGCGAATAAGTCGTAAATCCTTAAATAAAAATATATATGGGAGCTATATCCAAATCGGAACCGATCTCGATAAAATTTGGCAAAGATATTTCTGAGCTGTATTTGATATATTTCCCTGAATATCGTTGTTACGGATATGCACTCCGTAACGGCTGTTGGTAACAAATATGACAAATCGGATGAACAGTATATGTGGGAGCTATAGCTATATCTGAACCGATCTTCACAAAATTTGACGTACTAGCTTCTAGACCCAATTCGGTCGTAAGTGAAAAATTTCATCCAATTTGGGCAAATATTACACGTTTGGTGCACAATCAAAAGTAAATCGGACGAAGTTATGTATGGGAGCCATATCCAAATCTGAACCGATCTCGATAAAATTTAGCAAAATTATTTCTGAGCTGTATTTGATATATTTCCCCAAATATTGTTGTTACAGAGTGCGTATTACCGCTGCGGAGGACAAAAATAACAAATCGGATGAACAATATATATGGGACCTATAGCTATATCTGAACCGATTTCGATCAAATTTGGCATACTTCTTTTCAGGTCCAATCCATACTATTCAGGCTGATATTACACGTTTGGTGCACAATAAAAGGCAAATCGGACGAAGATATATATGGGAGCTATGTCTAAATTTTGACCGATTATCTCCAATTTCAGTGGTGTTCGTCCTTGGGCCAAATAAATGATTCGTGCAAAATTTCATCTGGATAGGGCAATAAATGCGAACTGTACTTTGTTTACAACATGGATAGACGGACATGCATAAATCGACTCAGAATGTGATTCTATGCAGATCATCAAAAGGAACTATGGGTCTATCTCGTTTCCTTTTGCCTGTTACAAACAAATGCACAAAGACATAATACCCTGACCACCTTGTGGTGTAGGGTATAAAAACATCAGCAGAAGTGGTTCGAAAAGTAATGAAGCGACTTGGTCGAAACCCGCGTCGCAGTGGACGAAAAATCAGCTGAAAATGTGCCGTGATGGTGTGGGCCGCCATAACAGTCGATGGTCGCTCTCCGCTCGTATTAATCGACCGTGGCATCAGATAAAAATGTCGAATATTATCGCGAAAATATTTAAATATCAATAAAAATTAAAAAAAAAATGTAAAAATTATGGCGTTTGACTTGGTTGCAGTTTTTTATCTCACCCTGTAAGTATTGGAAATTGTGACCCTCTGTGGGTGAGGTACCAGAAGAGGTTCGCAGATATATATCATCTTCACAACAGATCTTGTGCTAGAAAAAGGGTTGTATGTGTGAAATTTAAAGGGGGTAAGATGCTTATCTCGCTTTCATTGAGCGTTTTGTTTTTTAAAATTTTAAACTCCATGTGGGGGAGATACCAAAAGAAATTGTCCGATCTCTACCATTTTTATAACAGATCTTGTGTTAATGGAAATATTGAGATGTGCCAAGTCTGAATGGAATCGGATGTTAATTTCGTATTTTATGAGCTTCATGAATATTCAAAATGTTGACCCTTTGTGGAGGAGATACCAAAAGGAGTGAACCGATATATTACATCTTCACACCAGACATTGGGCAGATAAAAATATTGTAATGTGGGTCATTTGAAGAGAAACGGATATTACATCACACTTTATAAGAGTTGTAATTATTAAAAATGTTGACCCTTTTTGGGGGAAGTACTGGATGGAGTGGACCGATATTGCCCATTTTCGCACCTTACCTAGCACTGATTCAAATATTAGGATTTGGAGCAAAATCGAATTATCTTTCACTTTCTGTCCAGTAAAATAATTTTGCTTTTGAAAATTCTGACCTTTTGTGGGTGTGGTGTGGACCGATATTGCCCATCTCCGAACACGATCTAAGTTTGATAATAATATTACGATGTACCAAGTCCAGAGGTATCGTGCGCACCAGCCAGATAGACAGACGGACGGTCCTGAAACGGATTTGGTCCAAAGTATTTCGATGAGGCACATAGCCATATGGCTGAGATTATAAAAATTGGCCACCTCCATATCTAAATCTTAGAGACCAAAAGTAACAGCAATATCAAATTTAAGGATTCTAGCCATATCCCTATCAAATAGTAGTACCATTTAGTACTTTTCGTACCTCCATCCACCAACTTCATATCGTAACCACAGACATGAACCTTTATATCTCTATTAAAATTCAGGATTTCAGCTCCGAATCTGAACCGATCTTGATAAAATTTGGCATAGGTATTTGTGGGCTGTATCTGATATCTGGTACCAAATATTGCTGTCGAATGCATATTAAGAATGTGAGGGACCTAAACACCAAATCAGATGAAACATATATATGTGAGCCATAGCTATATCTGATCCGATTTACACCAAATTTGAAGTACTGGCTTCTAGGATGAATTCAGTCATAATGGCCAAAACTTAGTCCGTTTGGGCTAATATTAGCCATTTGATGTGCAATAAACCTGATATCGGATAAAGATGTATATGAGAGCTATATCCTAGTCTGAACCGATCCAGATAAAATTAGACAGAGGTATTTTCAAGCAGTATCTGATGTCCGGTACCAAATATCATTCTTGTGGAGTGCATATTACGCATGCGAGGGACTTAAAACCCCAAATTGGATGAAACATATATATGGGAGCTAAAGCTATATTTGAACCGATTTTCAGCAAACTTGAAGTACTTGCTTCTAGACTGAATTCGATGGGATGTACCACCAGGTCACTTGGACTTATATTAACCATTTGGTACACAATTAACCCGAAATCGAAATCTGATCCTGTTATCGCCAATTTCAATAGGGTTCGTCATTGGGCCAAATAAATATTGTTTGGAAAATTTCATCTCAATCGGATAATAGATGCGACCTGCATTTTGTTCACAAGAATACATGGACAGACGGAGGGACGGACTGACATGCATAACTCCACTCAGAAAGAGATTCCATTTAGGTCCACAAAAGTAACTATGGGTCTATCTCGCTTCCTTCTCCATGTTACAAGGAAATGCGCAAAGACATAATACCCTTACCACTATGTGGTGTAATGTATAAAAATTGAGGAAGAGGGCGGGACACATTTTCCCCCCTCTATTGAGGTTACATTGTGATGTAAACTTTTAAAAAGCCCATAAACGTGTCTTCTATTTTTAGCTCGGCTTTCATAATCTACAAGTTTTTTCCTGTAATTATAGTCTGCGTCTCACATTGATATTTCCAGTCCTGCTACAAATATAATTCTGTGATGAATCTTTCCTCCTCCCAAGTTACTTACCATTATCCTTGCTATCCTCTTAAAAAAACTCCTCTTCTTGTGTTAAAATTTCTCATTTTTATTTGACTCAAATTAGTTTCGAATTCATTACGGAATAACCTTAAATAATTAATAATTTTCTGGGCTTATTTGCTACACACGAATCCATTAATGAAATCAATCTTAATTTTTAAAACTGCTACAGAATACAATAATAATTAAAAAAAATAATAAATACAAAAACAAAGCAGAATATTTGTTGGGGTTTGGTCGGTCGGTTGTTGGTTGGTTGGTCGGCCGGTTTGATGCTGTTTGGCTGGCTAGCTATTTGGTATTATTGGCATTAACGGCCCAAGTGAAGTTGGACTTAAAATCTCTCTTCTGTTTTTAAAAAAATGGCAAACTTACTGAAAACGAAAGGTGGAACAAAAGGCAATCGCAGCGAATCGATTCGAATCGTATTGAATAGTGAACAACGTTAACGTGGCATCCGTGGAATAATACAAAGGAGCGATGTGAGTAAGTGAGTGGTTCGATGGTCCAGCCTACCGACGATTGATAATCAAATATGAAAATGGCTTCAAGGACACAATTGACTGGCTGACTGGATGGCTGGCTGACAAAATCAATTGAGGTTGATGGCATATTTCTTTTTCAGTGTGTATGTATGTGTGGATATCTGTATTTTTGTATGGATTCGAAAAAAAAAAACAGAAAAACATAAACTGATGGAAATGGATTTATGATGTTGATGCTGCTGCTGCTGAAATGGACTGGGAATATTCGAAAACAAAAAACATGAGCCGTCGTTTTCACAATTAATTGATTTTCTGTTCGGGTATGTATTAATTTCGAAACCGCCA
Source organism: Musca domestica (assembly GCF_030504385.1). Lineage (NCBI taxonomy): Eukaryota > Metazoa > Arthropoda > Insecta > Diptera > Muscidae > Musca > Musca domestica. The sequence continues at coordinate 9,790,500 of NW_026712299.1, forward strand.
CGTTATCTCGTACACTCAGGTATTATGTATCTTCTCTATGTCATGGCCATTGCAATCGCTGTCACCGCCATCCTCAATGGTGCTGCCGCCATCATCGCCATCGTCGACCACATTGCCGCTGAACAAATGACGCAGGCAATTGCGCTTCACATAGAGGAAGGCGATCAGGGCACACACCAGGAACGCAATGCCAATGGTGCTGCCAATTAGGAGGGCTCGCATTTTACGATGTGATGGCACTTCAATGATCAACTCCGAGCCGGGCACTTGGGCGCCATCGTTCGAAATGGCCAACACTTGGATGGTGAATGTGGAGTCCTCCTTCAAGTGACGCAGCTGATAGAAGTTGTCAAAAGTTTCGACCGTGCCGACCAGATGATGTTCGGGCTCCTTCCACCAGCGTACCGTGTACAGGCGTAACGCATCGAGCCCATGAAGTGGATGTTCCCAGTGTAAGAGCCATCCTTGTTGGTTATTAATGGCACTTAAATTCCATGGAGCACTTAGGAAGCTACTGCTGCCGGCGCTGCTGCCAACACCGCCACCGCCACCACCACTTGGCGATTGGTAGTTAACACGTTGCTGGGATTGTTGCACAGACGACAAGTCGCCTTCGACATTGTCATCGTCCGATTCGGCAACTTTCGATGAGGCTGCAAAGGATAGAGACAGACAAACAAACAAACGCACAAATGAACCAATGGACAGGATATAAACGAAATAAATTAAACAAAAGGATAATACATATTGTCCTGGCAAAAAAAAAAGAAAGGAAACACTCGCACAGCCACACACAAAGAGTGTGGAACACTTAAACCCAACAAAGCTACTTCTGAGTGCCTCTGGCCAGCTTGAGTTCCGCAATATTTAATTAATATCTGCTGCCAGCGGCGGATTAAATATCTTAATTTTAATTTTCGAACTGGGAGGAGAATGAACGACCAGGTTATTTATTGATCTGGCGCTCAGGGATATACTCAGTGGCCAAGGAGAGAGACAAAAGGACTTCGGTGTACGGAAGAAGACCAATGGCATTTTCTATTAAAAATTCGAAAGGACTTCCACATGAAAAAGACAAATCGTCTCCTGCATAGGGAAGACCAACAGTCTTCTGTATAGGGAATACCACTGGTGTTCTATATGGGGAAGACCAATGGTCCTTTGTATAGAGAAGACCAGCGGTCTTCCGTATAGAGAAGACCAGCGGTCTTCCGTATAGAGAAGACCAGCGGTCTTCCGTATAGAGAAGACCAGCGGTCTTCCGCATAGAGAAGACCAGTGGTCTTCCCGATAGAGAAGACCAGTGGTCTTCCGCATAGAGAAGACCAGTGGTCTTCCGCATAGAGAAGACCAGTGGTCTTCCGCATAGAGAAGACCAGTGGTCTTCCGCATAGAGAAGACCAGTGGTCTTCCGCATAGAGAAGACCAGTGGTCTTCCGCATAGAGAAGACCAGTGGTCTTCCGTATAGAGAAGACCAGTGGTCTTCCGCATAGAGAAGACCAGCGGCCTTCCGTATAGAGAAGACCAGCGGTCTTCCGTATAGAGAAGACCAGCGGTCTTCCGTATAGAGAAGACCAGCGGTCTTCCGTAGAGAGAAGACCAGCGGTCTTCCGCATAGAGAAGACCAGTGGTCTTCCGCATAGAGAAGACCAGTGGTCTTCCGCATAGAGAAGACCAGTGGTCTTCCGCATAGAGAAGACCAGTGGTCTTCCGCATAGAGAAGACCAGTGGTCTTCCGCATAGAGAAGACCAGTGGTCTTCCCGATAGAGAAGACCAGTGGTCTTCCCGATAGAGAAGACCAGTGGTCTTCCCGATAGAGAAGACCAGTGGTCTTCCCGATAGAGAAGACCAGTGGTCTTCCCGATAGAGAAGACCAGTTATCTTCCCGATAGAGAAGACCAGTGGTCTTCCGTATAGAGAGGACTAGTGGTCTTCCGTATAGAGAAGACCAGTGGTCTTCCGTATAGAGAAGACCAGTGGTCTTCCGTATAGAGAAGACCAGCCGTCTTCCGTATAGAGAAGACCAGCCGTCTTCCGTATAGAGAAGACCAGCCGTCTTCCGTATAGAGAAGACCAATGGTCTTCAGTATAGGGAAGACCAGTGGTCTTCAGTATAGGTAGTCTTCCACACAGAGAAGATCAGCAGTCTTCAGTATAGAGAAGACCAGTGGTCTTCCCGATAGAGAAGATCAGTGGTCTTCCTGATAGATAAGACCAGGGGTCTTCCTGATAGATAAGACCAGTGGTCTTCCCGATAGAGAAGACCAGTGGTCTTCCGAATAGAGAAGACCAGTGGTCTTCCGTATAGAGAAGACCAGTGGTCTTCCGTATAGAGAAGACCAGTGGTCTTCCGTATAGAGAAGACCAGTGGTCTTCCGTATAGAGAAGACCAGTGGTCTTCCGCATAGAGAAGACCAGTGGTCTTCCGCATAGAGAAGACCAGTGGTCTTCCGCATAGAGAAGACCAGTGGTCTTCCGCATAGAGAAGACCAGTGGTCTTCCGCATAGAGAAGACCAGTGGTCTTCCGCATAGAGAAGACCAGTGGTCTTCCGCATAGAGAAGACCAGTGGTCTTCCGCATAGAGAAGACCAGTGGTCTTCCGCATAGAGAAGACCAGTGGTCTTCCCGATAGAGAAGACCAGTGGTCTTCCCGATAGAGAAGACCAGTGGTCTTCCCGATATAGAAGACCAGTGGTCTTCCGTATAGAGAGGACTAGTGGTCTTCCGCATAGAGAAGACCAGTGGTCTTCCGCATAGAGAAGACCAGTGGTCTTCCCGATAGAGAAGACCAGTGGTCTTCCCGATAGAGAAGATCAGTGGTCTTCCTGATAGATAAGACCAGGGGTCTTCCTGATAGATAAGACCAGTGGTCTTCCCGATAGAGAAGACCAGTGGTCTTCCGATAGAGAAGACCAGTGGTCTTCCGTATAGAGAAGACCAGTGGTCTTCCGTATAGAGAAGACCAGTGGTCTTCCGTATAGAGAAGACCAGTGGTCTTCCGTATAGAGAAGACCAGTGGTCTTCCGTATAGAGAAGACCAGTGGTCTTCCGTATAGAGAAGACCAGTGGTCTTCCGTATAGAGAAGACCAGTGGTCTTCCGTATAGAGAAGACCAGTGGTCTTCCGTATAGAGAAGACCAGTGGTCTTCCGTATAGAGAAGACCAGCCGTCTTCCGTATAGAGAAGACCAATGGTCTTCAGTATAGGGAAGACCAGTGGTCTTCAGTATAGGGAAGACCAGTGGTCTTCAGTATAGGGAAGACCAATGGTCTTCTGTATGGGGAAGCTCAGTAGTCTTCCACACAGAGAAGATCAGCAGTCTTCAGTATAGAGAAGACCAGTGGTCTTCAGTATAGAGAAGACCAGTGGTCTTCAGTATAGAGAAGACCAGTGGTCTTCCGTATAGAGAAGACCAGTGGTCTTCCGTATAGAGAAGACCAGTGGTCTTCCGTATAGAGAAGACCAGTGGTCTTCCGTATAGAGAAGACCAGTGGTCTTCCCGATAGAGAAGACGAGTGGTCTTCCGTATAGAGAAGGCCAGTGGTCTTCCGTATAGAGAAGGCCAGTGGTCTTCCGTATAGAAAAGACCAGTGGTCTTCCGCATAGAAAAGACCAGTGGTCTTCCGCATAGAGAAGATCAGTGGTCTTCCTGATAGATAAGACCAGGGGTCTTCCTGATAGATAAGACCAGTGGTCTTCCCGATAGAGAAGACCAGTGGTCTTCCGAATAGAGAAGACCAGTGGTCTTCCGTATAGAGAAGACCAGTGGTCTTCCGTATAGAGAAGACCAGTGGTCTTCCGTATAGAGAAGACCAGTGGTCTTCCGTATAGAGAAGACCAGCCGTCTTCCGTATAGAGAAGACCAGCCGTCTTCCGTATAGAGAAGACCAGCCGTCTTCCGTATAGAGAAGACCAGCCGTCTTCCGTATAGAGAAGACCAATGGTCTTCAGTATAGGGAAGACCAGTGGTCTTCAGTATAGGGAAGACCAATGGTCTTCTGTATGGGGAAGCTCAGTAGTCTTCCACACAGAGAAGATCAGCAGTCTTCAGTATAGAGAAGACCAATGGTCTTCAGTATAGAGAAGACCAGTGGTCTTCAGTATAGAGAAGACCAGTGGTCTTCCATATAGAGAAGACCAGTGGTCTTCCGTATAGAGAAGACCAGTGGTCTTCCGTATAGAGAAGACCAGTGGTCTTCCCGATAGAGAAGACGAGTGGTCCTCCGTATAGAGAATGCCAGTGGTCTTCCGTATAGAGAAGGCCAGTGGTCTTCCGTATAGAAAAGACCAGTGGTCTTCCGCATAGAAAAGACCAGTGGTCTTCCGCATAGAAAAGACCAGTGGTCTTCCGCATAGAGAAGATCAGTGGTCTTCCTGATAGATAAGACCAGGGGTCTTCCTGATAGATAAGACCAGTGGTCTTCCCGATAGAGAAGACCAGTGGTCTTCCGAATAGAGAAGACCAGTGGTCTTCCGTATAGAGAAGACCAGTGGTCTTCCGTATAGAGAAGACCAGTGGTCTTCCGTATAGAGAAGACCAGCCGTCTTCCGTATAGAGAAGACCAATGGTCTTCAGTATAGGGAAGACCAGTGGTCTTCAGTATAGGGAAGACCAATGGTCTTCTGTATGGGGAAGCTCAGTGGTCTTCCACATAGAGAAGACCAGCAGTCTTCAGTATAGAGAAGACCAGTGGTCTTCAGTATAGAGAAGACCAGCAGTCTTCAGTATAGAGAAGACCAGTGGTCTTCAGTATAGAGAAGACCAGTGGTCTTCAGTATAGAGAAGACCAGTGGTCTTCAGTATAGAGAAGACCAGTGGTCTTCCGTATAGAGAAGACCAGTGGTCTTCCGTATAGAGAAGACCAGTGGTCTTCCCGATAGAGAAGACGAGTGGTCTTCCGTATAGAGAAGGCCAGTGGTCTTCCGTATAGAAAAGACCAGTGGTCTTCCGCATAGAAAAGACCAGTGGTCTTCCGCATAGAAAAGACCAGTGGTCTTCCGCATAGAGAAGACCAGTGGTCTATAGTAAGAGGACCAATGTTCTTCTATAGGAAGAAGACTAATGGTCTTCTCTATGTAAAGAAGATCGTTGGCCTTCTAAGTGCCTAAAATCCCCATTTATGCTTTTATCTTTGCTACAAACTTACGTTGTGTTGGATATCGAAAGGGTTTGCTGAACATGCCGTCGCCATATTTATCCTGGCTCAATACCATAAATTCATATTCGCGACCGGGCAACAAATGCGGAATGGTGGCCTCCATGACATGCTTTTGGACGATACGCATTGTACGCCATTCCTGGGCATCCGTTAGACGATACCAGACCGTGTATTCGAGATTGGGACGCAAATATCCTGTAAATGTAATAAAGAGAGGGAGTTAGAGAGAGAGGGGAGATGAGGTAAAAACTCAAACAAAATGTGACAATAAAGAGGGGATACAACCAGGTCCTAACTCCTCTGCACACATGCCGAAGTGCAACAAAATCCAATACTTTTTCTTCTATGTGTCTGGCATTGTGTATGGGTGTGTGTGTGTGCGTGTGGTGTAAATAAAGTGAAAATGTTTTCCTCTCCATACATATTTGTTTTCCTTTTTTTTTGCTGTAGTTGTTGTTGCAATAATTGTTGTTTATGAAATGAAAATGAAATGCATGCCGTGCGGAGGTGTAGCCGTAATTGTTCTGTGATGTTATTGCCATCGACGATGAAGTGTGAATATTGCTGACGGTGGGGTTCGAGGGGAAGTGGGTGTTGCATCAATGGAATCTCAGTTATGTGTTTTTTAATAAATATAAGTAAATTGTAATTATTGCATAACGCTTGTTTAATATTTTTTTCTTAATTTCACATTTGTTTGGGAAAATTTTTATTTTCAATTTTTGTGCTTACGATCTTTGGGTGGAGAATATACTCAGTATGTCATGAGATTTGAAACAGCTTGGAGTGATTGGTGGAGTTTCAACGATTATTAGGCAGGTAGCAAATCTACAATCGCGATTATATGGTCAATGATGAATTGCTTTCTGGGTCTAAATTCGGTATTGACTGCCTGCAAGTCCTTCTCATGGATGTGTGCGTACGTGTATAGCAAAGTTTTTTTATACTCTTCATTATAGTATGGAGGGTATATTAAGTTTGTCATTCGGTTTGTATCACCTCGAAATATACATTTTAGACCCCACAAAGTACATATTTTCTTCATCAGCATAAAATTCTATGTCGATTTAGAGATGTCCGTCCGTATGTCCGTCTGTGGAAATCACTTTAGCCTCCGAACGAATTGAAGTAGATTGATAAAACTTTTCTCAAATGTATATTATGTCTGCAGGACTTTTGGTATTGAAAATGGGCCATCCAGGTCCACGTTTTTGGTATAGCCCCCATATAACGGTACCTCCCGATATTCGGTATTTTAATGATTTTAGCGACATTATTCACCGGAATTGTTTCAAATTTTGTATTTGAAGTTCGTAATGGATACTACCACCTATGACAGAAAATTGTCTATGCAGGTCCACGTCTTCGTATAGCCCCATATAACGGTACCTCCGGATATTCGATTCTTTGTTGATTTTAGCGACATTATTCACCGGAATTCTTTCAAATTTAGTATTTGAAGTTTAAAATGAATACCACAGCCTATGACAGAAAATTGTCTATGCAGGTCCGCGTCTTCGTATAGCCCCCATATAACGGTACCACCCGATATTCGGTATTTTGATGATTTTACCTGCATTATTCACCTGTCTTTAAATTTCGCATTTGAATATTGTAATGGCTCATGACAAAATTACCTATGCAGGTCAGCTACATTCGGTATTTTTAAGATTTTAACAGTATTTTTAATGGATTTTATTTTTTTGAAAATTGCCAAATTTGTACCAAATGCTGGAGGGTATTCAAAGTACGCCCCGGCCTAACTTACAACTTTTTTACTTGTTTGAAATGAAATTCGGTATTGTTTGCTTTTTTTATCCCCAGACACTAGGAGTGATCCTCAGGTCAAATTACGGTATTCTAGTTATATTATATGGACGTGTGCATTCCTGTTTAGCATCGTTAGACAGGTCTAAATACAAAGCTTTCGAATTCTTACTGTGAATATAGAATTTAAGAGGTTGAGACCACAGACTCGTTTCATCACTTCAACCTACTGGCTAAGCCTCCTAACACCCTCTTGCCTCATTTTGGACGGAGACTTACTAGGATTGCATACAGAGGAATCAGAGTAAATAAAATTCTGTTTTTATACCCTACACCACATAGTGGTAAGGGTATTATGTCTTTGTGCATTTGTTTGTAACATGGAGAAGGAAACGAGATAGACCCATAGTTACTTTTGAGAACCTTCATAGAATCACTTTCTGAGTCGATTTATGCATGTCAGTCCGTCTGTCCGTCCGTCCGTCCGTCTGTCCATGTATTCTTGTGAACAAAATGCAGGTCGCATTTATTATCCGATTAAGATGAAATTTTCCAAACAATATTATTTTGGCCCAAGGACGAACCCTATTGAAATTGGTAAGAATCGGATCAAATTTAGATATAGCTCCCATATATATCTTCATCCGATTTCGGGTTAAATGTGCACCAAATGTCCACTATCAGTCCAAATTACCTGAATTTTGGCACACCCAACCGAGTTCGGCCTAGAAGCAAGTATATCAAATTTGGAGAAAATCGGTTCAGATATAGCTATAGCTCCCATATATATCTTTCATCCGATTTGGTGTTTAAGCCTCTCACATTCGTAATATGCACTCCACAAGAATGATATTTGGTACCAGATATAAGATACAGCCCAGAAATAGCTGTTTGTAATTTTATCGAAATCGGTTCAGATTTGGATATAACTCCCATATATATCTTCATCCGATTTCGGGTTAATTGTGCACCAAATGGCTGATATAAGTCCAAATGGACTGAATTTTAGTACATCGGACCAAATTCAGCCTAGAAGCAAGTATATCAAATTTAGTGAAAATCGGTTCAGATATAGATATAGCAACCATATATATGTTTCATCCGATTTAGAGTTTTAGTCCCATACATTCGTAATATTCACTCCACAACCGTGATATTTGGTACCAGGTATTAGATGGAGCACAGGAATAGCTGTTTTAAATTTCATCGAAATCGGTTCAGATTTGGATATAGCTCTCATATATATCTTCATCCGATTTCGGGTTAAATGTGCACTAAATGGTCAATATCAGCCCAAATCACCAGTCTAGAAGCTAATACGTAAAATTTGGAGAAACCCGGTTCATAGATAGCTACAGTTCGTAAAATGCACGATAGAATTAGATAGATTTTGATTTTGTACCAAATATCTCATAGAGCTCTGAAATGCCCTGTATAAACCTTTTTACGAGAGCTCTACTAAATATGCATAGTGGTGTAGGGTATCATATAGTCGGCCCCGCCCGACTTTTGAGCTTTCCTTACTGGTTATTATTTTGGACAGGATCTTCATAGGGAAGCATTTGAAGTATTTGTTGAAAAGCATTCTCAGAATAAGAAGAGCCCCATCTAAGGTTTTTTTATCACACCATGGTGTAGGGTCTAAAGAAATCTGTGTTGCTGCAAATTGTTCAAATGACATTTTTTAACACAATTATCTTCTTGTTGCTGAGTTGTTTTTTTTTTTTTGTTTATGCCCACTACTTTGTAGATTATAATTTACACCTTTAATAATGCAAAGTCCACATTACCAAAAAATGCATTTCATTAAAAAACTTGATAATGGCCTGGTGATACTATCATTGGGATAGTCTTTTGAAAGTTCAATTTATTAATAAATGATTATTATTTTCACAGGAAATTCATGAAAACAATGAATGAATGAATTAAATTTGAGATTATTGTACGCGATTGATTATTGGCTATCAGCAAAAACTATAATAAATAAATACCCATAAAAAATATTAAGAAATCATGATGGTTATAAAGGTTTCCACAATATCCCTAAAAATTTATACTAAAACCAGTAAAAAAGTCTTAAAGTCGGGCGGGACCGACTTTATGATACCCTACACCACTTTGCTAATTTAGTAGAGTTCCGCATAACAATTAAAAGTTTTTATGGAAGAATTCACGCTATGATTATAATTATAATTTAAAGTTCAAAGGACTAAATATGCCGAAGCATTTGTATCTTTTAAATTCGGACTTGTGTTGCCAATTTGGTGCACAATTATTTTGAAATCGAATAAAAGTATATATGGGAGCTATATCCAAATCGGAACCGATTTCGATAAAATTTGGCAAAGATATTTCTGAGCTGTATTTGATATTTTTTTCGTGAATATCGTTGCTCCGGAGTGCATATTACGGTTGTGGGTAACAAATATAACAAATAGGATGAATATTATATATGGAAGCTATAGCTATATCTGAACCGATCTTCACCAAATTTGAGATACTAGCTTTTAGACTCAATTCGGTCGTAAGTGCCAAATTCCATCCCATTTGGACAAACATTAGACATTTGGTGCACAATAAAAGGTAAATCGGACGAAGTTATATATGGGAGCTATATCCAAATCAGAACCGATCTCGATAAAATTTAGCAAATGTATTTCTGAGCTGTATTTGATATATTTCCCCAAATATTGTTGTTGCATAGTGCATATTACTGCGGCGGTGGACAAAAATAACAAATCGGAGGAACAATATATCTAGGAGCTATAGCTATATCTGAACCGATTTCGATCAAATTTGGCATACATATTTTCAGGCCTAATTTGGGTGTATATGCAAAATTTCATACAATTCGGGCGGATATTACACGTTTGGTGCACAATAAAAGGCAAATCGGACGAAGATATATATGGGAGCTATATCTAAATTTTGACCGATTATCTCCAATTTCAATAGGGTTCGTCCTTGGGCCAAACAAATGGTCTGTGCAAAATTTCATCTATATCGGGCAATAAATGCGACCTGTACTTTGTTTACAAAAATACATGGACAGACGGACAGACGGACGGACAGGCAGACGGACGGACGGACATGCATAAATCGACTCAGAATGTGATTCTATGCAGATCATCAAAATGAACTATGGGTCTATCTCGCTTCCTTCTGCCTGTTACAAACAAATGCACAAAGACATAATACCCTGACCACCTTGTGGTGTAATATGTATGCCAAATTTGATCGAAATCGGTTCAGATATAGCTATAGCTCCTAGATATATTGTTCATCCGATTTGTTATTTTTGTCCACCGCCGCAGTAATATGCACTATGCAACAACAATATTTGGGAAATATTGAAAGAATACATTTGCTAAATTTTATCGAGATCGGTTCAGATTTGGATATAGCTCCCATATATAACTTCGTCCGATTTACCTTTTATTGTGCACCAAATGTCTAATATTTGTTCAAATGGGATGGAATTTGGCACTTACGACCGAATTGAGTCTAGCTAGTATCTCAAATTTGGTGAAGATCGGTTCAGATATAGCTATAGCTTCCATATATAATATTCATCCTATTTGTTATATTTGTTACCCACAACCGTAATATGCACTCCGGAGCAACGATATTCACGAAAAAAATATCAAATACAGCTCAGAAATATCTTTGCGAAATTTTATCGAAATCGGTTCCGATTTGGATATAGCTCCCATATATACTTTTATTCGATTTCAAAATAATTGTGCACCAAATTGGCAACACAAGTCCGAATTTAAAAGATACAAATGCTTCGGCATATTTAGTCCTTTGAACTTTAAATAATAATTATAATCATAGCGTGAATTCTTCCATAAAAAACTTTTAATTGTTATGCGGAACTCTACTAAATTAGCAAAGTGGTGTAGGGTATCATAAAGTCGGCCCCGCCCGACTTTAAGACTTTTTAACTGGTTTAATTTAAACATAAACGATGAATTTTCCACAAAAAAAAAAAAATCAATATGATCCAATAACCTAAAAAGTCCCCCTCAAAATTCAATGGAAAATTCATTACAGTCCTCATAAAATTTCATGAGAAAAAACAAGTAAAAAAGTATATATATATATATATATATACACGTAAATCGAACATTTATATCCAATTTAGGGGAAATCATAAATTCCATATTCCTCTCAGGATTCTGGATGAGAGACATATATTTAGATATAGCAAGTTTTAAAGAATCCCTGAGTTGTTTTGCAATTTATGACAGATAAAAGTATTGAAATGTTTGTCCCTTTGTGGGTGAGGCACCAGAAGGGGTTCGCAGATGCTATATATCATCTTCACAATAGATCTTGTGCTAGCAAAAATGTTTGTATGTGTGAAATGCTTATTTCGTTTTCTTTGAGCGTTATGTTTTTCAAAATTTTGAACCCTATGTGGGACAGGTAGCAGAAGAAATTTTCCGATCTCTACCATCTTAATAAGAGAAATATTGAGATGTACCATGTCTGGAATGGAATCGCATGTTGACTTCGCTTTTTATGAACTTCATGGATATTCAAAATTTTGAGCATTTGTAGGGGAGGTACCAGAAAGAGTGGACCGATATATTCCGTCTTACTAGAAGATCTTGGGGTCATAAAAATAGTAGGATGTGTGAAATTTGAAGACAATCGATCTATTACATCACATTTTTTAAGAGTTATAATTATTCAAAATGTTGACGCTTTGTGGGAGAGGCACTTGATGGAGTGGACCAATACTTTCCATTTTGGCACTAGTCCTAGAACTGACGCAAATATTAGGATTTGCAAAATTAGAGCAAAATTGGACTATTGCTTCCTTTCTGTGCAGAAAAAATATTTTTTTTATTATAATTTCGACCATTTGTGGGGTCGTTAACAGAAGGAGTGGACCGATTTTGCCCATTTCAACACCAGACCTTGGGTTAATATAAATATTGGGATGTGTGAATTTGAAGACAATCGGACTTTTACATCACATTTTACAAGAGTTGTAATTATTCAAAATTTTGATTATTTTTGGGGGAGGTACTTGGATGGAGTGGATCGAGGATATAAAAAGTATATATCGGAGCCGAGTTCCACCAAATAAAAACGTACGACCCAAATTTTACTACATTTGGGGTGATATTAAACATTATATGCACAGTAAACCTCGGATTAAGGATATATACATAGGAGCTATATCCAAATCTTAGCCGATCTAGATAAAATTTGGCAAAGGTATTTCCGAGTTCGATAAAATATCTGGTACCAAATATCTAAGGTCTGCGGCCAAAATATTTGCAAACCCAAGGCTTCAATACGCCCTCCAGAATATTTTCGTGACAATATTCGGCATTTATCTTGATGTCACGGTCGTTTAATACGAGCGGAGAGTGACCATCGGCTGTTATGGCGGCCCACACCATCACAATGGCCGGCGCTTGAGTCCTGGTGGCAAACCGAAGGTGCAAATTTTCAGCTGATATCTTTGGCAAGTAAACACGATCATTTTGTTTGTTTAAAAACTGCTCTGCTGGACAACGAATGTTTTCTCATCGGAGAAAACCAAATTCGGCAGTTCACCACTTTCGGCCAAGCTAAGCAACTCTTTAGCTCTTTTGAGTCTATTTTCTTTCTGTTGCGGTGTAAGTTCTTGCACTTGTTGGAATTTCATTGGCTTTACCCCGAGCTCATTTTTCAATATCTGCCGAATGGAATATTGCGACATGTTCAGCTCACGAGGCATTTTTCGAACACTGCGACGCGGGTTTCAATCAAGTTGCTTCAAGTCTGTCTGTCTGGCTCGCTGGTGCGCACGATATCTCTCGAAGGGAGTATCCGATTTGATCAAAAGTTGGTAATATTATATCAAATATTATTATCAAACTTAGATCGAGTTCGGAGATGGGCACTATCGGTCCACCTGCCACACAAAATGTTAACACTTTCAAAGAAAATAAATTATTGCGCAAAAAGAAAAGGGTAATCCGATTTTGCTTCACCTTTGCGAATCCTAATATTTTCATCAGTGCTAGGTCAGGTGCGATAATGGACAATATCGGTTTACTCCATCAGGTACCTCCCCCACAAAGGGTCAACATTTTAAATAATTACAGCTTTTATAAAATGTGATGTGAACTCTTGATTGTCTTCAAGTTTCACACATCCCAATAATTTCATTAACCCAAGGTCTGGTGAAAAAATGGAATATACCTGTCCACTCCTCCTGGTACCTCACCCATAAAAGTTCGAAATTTTCAAAAAATATTTTTTGCACAGAAAAAGAAACGATAATCTGATTTTGCTACAACTTTGCAAATCCTAATATTTGCATCAGTTCTAGGTCAGGTGCGAAAATGGAAAGTATCGGTCCACTCCAACAGGTACCTCCCCCACAAAGAGTCAACATTTTGAATAATTAAAACTCTTATAAAATGTGATGTAAAAGTCCGATTGTCTTCGAATTTCGCACATCCCAATAATTTTATTAACCCAAGGTTTTTTATAAACCCAGGATCCGATGTTAAGACGGAATACATCGGTATATTCCTCCTGGTACCTCTACAACAAAAGCTCAAAATTTTGAATAACCTTTAAGCTCAAAGACGCGAAGTTAACATCCGATTCCATTTAGACTTGGCTCATCCGAATATTTCTATCAACACAAGATCTGTTATAAAAACGGTAGAGATCGGACAATTCCTTCTGGTACCTCCCCCACAAAGGGTCCATGTTTTGAATAACCAAAACGTTTATAAAATCCGCAATAAACATCAGGTTCTCTTTATATTTCACACATCCCATTATTTCCACTAACATTCAAGACTTGGTACATCCCTATATTTCCATCAACACAACACAGTCCAAACCTAGCACGTCGTAATATTTATATCATATTTATTTCGGTCCGGTACGAAATGGCCTATATTCTCCCATTTCTTCGGAACCTATTGCATAAGGGGTTAAATATTTTAATAATCATAACAGAAGGACAAATATTTTTAAATAGTCGAACAATGGCTGAGGGTATTTTTAGTTGTATTTAAACATTTTAATGTTTCGCTGACTTTGAAAAATTAAGTAACTCCATTACTCTCCGCTCAAGTCAATGATATCATTTGGCACAAACAAAATTATGCAACCAATAGCCCATCAATCTTTTTAAAAATGCTTACGTTTTAATAAATTTAATACTTTATTTGTATTCTCGGCCTTCGAACATATTTATTTTGACAATTAAATTGAAATAAACATATATTTGCATTGGATTTACTTCATTTCTTTAATGCCATTCGAAGAAAAGACATATGTTTAAAGAAATAAATATGTACATAAATATCTCTGCACATGGACGTGGCAAAAACCCGATACCTGGGACCCTTTAAAGAAACTTAAAATTTGATTTTTTTTCATAAAAAATTCGGACTTATTATTTTGATTTGGGAACCTTAAAACTTCTCTCCACCTACCACCCTGACAAGATATTATCTCTCCATTCAATGTGGAAATAATTGACTAAATTCAAATAAAAACCACCTTATGGTCGTTTATATTTGTCCTAATATGTCGTCCTTTCTTTCCTCGAAGAAGAGCCCCGAAAGCATAAATGCAGTTCATTCCAATGCATTAATCACATTAAGATTGTTGTCGTTGTTGTTATAAAGTCTATCAATGCAATTCAATTTCAATGAAGTTGAATGAATGAATGAATAAAAGAAAACCAAACCAGGAAATCCTTTGACACACACAACCACACCAACACACACACACACACAGAGAAAACAAATCTTATTTTATCTCTTAGTATCGGTGAAGCATTTAACGCAAACTTCCACAGAGATTATTGAACAACAAAAAAAGAAAGAATTATGTTTCGATTTTCAGATGATTAAGCAATTAAATTTAATCCCTTATTTTGAAATGAAAGACAGACGCGTCGAATGGCCGGACGGACGGCCAACGGACACAAATATCTAATAATGATGATGACAATGGCATAAAAGTATTTTCCTAATCACTTGAATTTATTTACAAAAGGTTATGAACTAACTTTACCGTGTGGCATTGTGTTGTGGACTTATGGCATATTTTAGTTTTGGATTAAAATTTATAGATTTATAGATAAAGAGAGGAGATGTGCATATGGAACAGGTGAGAGAATGAGAGAGAGAGAGGGAGGTTATTTTAAAGAAATCAATTTAAATGTTAAAATTAAAAGAAACTGAATTGGCACGAATAGTTAAATGACTGAATATAAAAGATTTTAATGAATCTAAAATAAACATTTTGAAAAGTATCGGACGGTGTTCCGACAGATATATAAATATGGAGAATAGGGTGATATATATTAATGAGGAGTAAAGTAATTGACTGACTGACATAACTTAAGATTCGTCAACGACCTGACGAAACGGCTGAAGCTAAATCTTCAAATTTTGGGTAAGGGTCACTCTTGGTCCGAAGGGGTCAGATAACGCTGTTTTGTTTTATACCCTCCACCATAGTATGGAGGGTATACTGGGTTGCCCATATTCGACGGACCCATCTGGCAACGCCATAACTTTTGACAGAGATGTCACATCGCTTAATGACATATCACGTTTGAAGCGTCAGTCCAAGCAGATTTTTACCATGAACCAATAAACGCCACGCGAAATAGTTGAAATTTACATTCAACAGAAGAAGTCAATTGTGAAAACTCAACGTGCTTTTAAAACATTAAAAAATGTGAGAAGTGCGCCTTCTAAGAACACCATTAAGCGTTTATACGAAAAATTTTCGACTGGTAAGGCTCTTTCTAATCCGAAGAGGCCATATAAAAGTCGACCAAGGCGATCGGCCGAGAATATCGCTGCCGTACGAGCCAGTGTTGAGATGTCCCCAAGAACATCCCAAAAACGCCGTTCTCAGCAGTTGGGCATGGCTCGGCCGACTTTACAACGGATTATTCGCATTGAATTGCATTTGTTCCCATACAAAATTCAATTGACGCAAAGAATGTTGCCTGCGGACAAGACTCGTCGATTGGAATGGGCCCAATGGGCCCAAAGGTCCGTCGAGTATGGGCAACCCTGTATTAAGTTTGTCATTCCGTAATACCATACCTCGAAATATACATTTTAGACCCCACAAAGTATATATTTTTCATCAGCGTAAAATTTTATGTCGATTTAGCTCTGTCCGTCCATATATCCGTCTGTTCGTCTGTGAAAATCGTTCTAGCTTCCGAACAATATGAAGTAGGTTGATAAAATTTTACTCAAATGTGTATTATGTCTGCAGGACCTTTGGTATTGAAAATTGGTAATGTAGGTCCACGTTTTGGCATAGCCCCCATATAATGGTACCTCCCTTTTTTCGGTATTATTCACCGGAATTGTTTCAAATTTGGTATTTGAAGTTCCCAATGAGTACTACAGCCTATGTCAGAAAATTGTCTGTCCTCTTTGTATAGCCCCCATATAACGGTACCCCCCGATATTCGGTATTCTGATGATTTAAGCGACATAATTTACCGGAATTGTTTCAAATTTTGTATTTGAAGTTCGAAATGGATGCTACAGCCTAAGTCAGAAAATTTTCTGTGCAGGTTCACGTCTTCATATAGCTCCCATATAACGGTACCCTCCGATATTCGGTGATTTGATGATTTTAGCGATATTATTGACCGGAATTGCTTCAAAATTGGTGTTTGAATTTCGTAAGGGATACTTCAGCCTATGACAGAAAATTGTTTGTACAGGTCCACGTCTACGTATAGCCCCAATATAACGCCACCTATATTCGGAATTTTGATGATTTTAGCTACATTATTCACCGATTTTTATACCCTACAACACTATGTGTTGGGGGTATTATAAGTTTGATTGGGCCAAAAATTATGTAACACCACGAAATATTGATTTCCCACATAGGAAAGTATATATAGATCTTCCTAGCTCGCCGAGCTGAGTCGATCTAGCTATGTATGTCCGTCCGTCCGTCTGTCCGTCTGTCCGTCTGTCCATGTTAATTTGTAATCACTCTACAGGTCGCAATTATGGTCCGATCTTCACGAAATTTAGAATGGAGGTGGGACTAGGGTCAGAATAGAACCCTATTTCTTTTGGAGATGATCGCCAAATGTTTAGGGGTTGAAATGGACCAAATACTGAAAAAATTTCGGATTTTGCAGTAGCTATACAGGTCGCAATTATAGACCAATCGACGCGGAATTTCGCATGTAGCTAGAGTTTAGGGCGGGGAAGAACCCTACCAAATTGGGTGGTCATCGGATAATATTTAGCGGGTAAAATAGGCCATATCTTTTTTGTTGAAAAAATTCAAAATTTTTCATAAAACCACGAATATTTTAAATCCCGGCGAAATCACAAAGCCATGACAAGGTTACTTCTGATCTTTACATTGACGTTAAAATCCAAAAAATCGAATATATAGCAAATATATGCGATATATATGTCTATCAAAGAAGATATGCTTGAAAGATCTCATATATGTCGGGAACGGCTGAACTGATTTCGACAGTTCTCATTAATTCAGAATGGCCTCTTGACAGGAAAGGAAAAACGTCTAAAAAATCTCATAAAAATATCTTTCTAAAGATGAAAATATTGATTTTGTAATATTTTCTCATATTTTTTCAATTTTGTCATATTTTTGGCATATTTTCATTTTGAATTAAACATTTGGTAATATTTCTACAGCTAACTAAACTAAGTAGTTAGGATATCAGGATATCATATACAGATCGCATTTATGGCCCGATCCTTACGAAATTTTGCATGGGGATAAGATGAGGGTCAGAATAGAAGCCTACTCTTTTTGGAGATGATCGCCATATATTTAGGGGTTGAAATGGACCAAAAAACTGCAAAATTGTCAGCAGGTCGTAATTATGGGGGTTATCGGACATTGCAAAAGCCAAGCAGTTGGATGGCCATCCAAAAATATTCAATGTGTGAAGGAGTTTCCAACTTTTATAGACAAAATACGAAAATGTCCATTTTAGTGACTTTTTGTAGAGTTCACAAATACAGGAAAGACGCACTTTTGACTATTTCGTTGAAGAATATAATCAAATTTAGGAAATTCATACTTATGTGTACTAAATGGTACCAAATTTGGTACAATTTAAATTTTGAGTGAACCAGTAGCTTTTGAATCCTGACATTTGTAAATAAGATTTTTATTGGGCTGTATGCTGTAGTAGTTATGAAAATTTCTACTGAAGTGTACTGAATAGTACTTAATTTGGAACAATTTGGATTTGGGTGAACCAATAGAGTTGGTATCCTGAATATACAATTTGAATGTGGAGGAACGGATGGAGCTGAAATTTGAAATTAATTTTACTGGCCGAATATAAAATTGGGATATGGAGGGGTTTTTCGAAATTTATATTTATGTGCATGTAAAAGTACTAAATGGTACTAAATTTATTACAATTACGATTTAAGTGAACCGATAGAGCTGAAATTCAGCAATTTAGAAAAAAGATTACTATTTTAATCTAGGACTGAGGAATTTAGGCAGTTTTGAAATTCGTACTTATGGGTAATAAGAGCTACTAAATTTGGTACAATTTAAATTTTGGCTGAACCGGTAAAATTTGAAAATAAGATTTCTGTTGGGCTGTATGTTGTAGGTAGTTATGAAAATTCGTACTTAAGAGTACTTAATGGTACTAAATTTGGCACAATTTGGATTTGAGCGAACCAATAGAGCTGGTATCCTGAATTTTGGAAATAAGATTACTATTGCATTCTAGGACTGAGAAATGTGGATAGTTTTAAAATTTACTGTGTACTAAATTGTACTAAATTTGGTACAATTTAAATTTTGGGTGAACCAATAGAGTTGGAATCCTAAAATTCGAAAATAAGATTTCTATTGCACTTTATGGTGTAGATAGTTATAGAAAATTGGACTTATGTGTACTAAATGGTACTACATTTAGTACAATTTAAATTTTAGGAGAGCTGGAATTCTGTAATTTGGAATGATAGTCACTGATTGAGTGCAGGAGAGGTGCACCATAGGGTTATTGGAAATTCAAAATTAGGAAATGTTTTAAAATGATACTAAACTTCTGAAATGATACCATTTGGTACAGTGGGAACGGATAAAGCTAAAAACTTGAAATTTTGTATGAAAATTAAAGTTGGAAAGTAAAGGTAGCTTTGAAAATGCGTACAAATTATTCGAATTATGCTAAATTCTGCCCAATTTGAAAAAGTTTGTTTAGGGTGAACGAATGAAGATGAAATTTTGAAATTTCTTATTGGGGTCTCTATTTGTGGTTGGTTTGTGATAAAGATGTGGTTTTCAAATGGGTATTTGGGATTGAGATTTGAGATTGAGATATGCAGGTGGTTGTGGAAATGGGTTCTATAATTGTTGAGAAGTACTAAATGGTACAATATTGGGTGAATATTGGGGTGGAATCCACAAATTTTATATTGAGGTCTATGTTGGTGTCTGGAATTGAGATATGGTAATGGTTTTGGAAATATGTACTATAATTGTACGAAAAGTACAAAATCGTACTTAAATTATATTGGGTGAAGGATTATATCTGAAATTCTGACATTTGATATATATTTGTAATTTGATATATCGTTGTCACTATTGGGGCCTGTGGTTCAGATTTGGAGGTGGGTTTGGAAATATGCGTTATAGTTCTTGGAAAAAGAATAAACTGAACTAATTTTGGATCACGGTTGGTGTCTAGGATGGCGAGGTTAGGATTGTTTTAGAGATTTTTTGGTGTAAGAGGTAAACATTTTCCTATTATTTTTTCCCGAAAAAAAGGGAAAACTTGTGTAATATGTAAATTAAGTACTAGCAAGTAAAAAAATAACAGCTAGGTTCGGCCGAACTTTTTTATACACTCCACCATTTTGAAGAAACTAAAAAAATGTCAATAAAATCCCGTCGAAGAATACCTCTCAAATTAAAAGCTTTATATGGTGGCTATACGAAGACGTAGTCCTGTTTAAATAATTTTTTGTCATAGCCTGTAGTAAAAATTCCGAACCTCAAATACGAAATTTGAAACAATTTCGCTGAATAATGTCGCTAAAATCATGAAAATACCGAATATCTGGATGTAACGTTATTGGGATGCTATACTAAACGTAGGACCATATAGACAATTCCCTTCTAGGGGGTTAAGAATTCAGAAGGAACTCCTTGAGTGGATTTCAGACCATTCCATTAACAAGTTTGGCTACAATTATTAAAATGTCGATTATCGGGAGGCACCCTTATATAGGGGATGTACGATATCGCGGAATTCTCTTCCAGGGGTTATTGTACTCACAAAGAAGTCCTTGTGTAGAATTTCAAAAAATTCCATTGAAAAAAAAATGTGGTTAAATCATCAAAATACCGAATATAGAGAGGTACCGCTCTATGAGGGCTATAGACAATACCCTTTCAGGGGGTAAAGTACTCAGAAGGAACTCCTTTTGTGGATTTTCAGACAATTTTATTGAACAATTTGGCTACAGTTATCAAAATACCAAATATCAGGGTGTACTGTTATATGGGGGCTATATGATATCGTGGACCGATGTAGCCCATCTTGACCGAACTTGACCTGCCTGCAGACAAAAGACTGAGATTCGTTTTGGCAGATGGACAGACGGACGGACGGACAGGTCTAAATCGTCTTAGAATTTTACGTTGATCAAGACAATATATACTTTGTTAGGTATCAAATTATTATTTCGATGTGTTAGAGATGGAATGACGAACTTAATATACTCTTCATACTATGCATGGTGGAGGGTAAAAAAGGCCTAACGCGAACTTTTGGAAGGAATATAAGGTGGACTTTTCGCTCAAAAAGTAGCGAGTACTTGACATTGAGAGTAAAAAAACACATTGTCTCCTACATATGTTTATTCGTCAAAGGATGAATTATTATCTATTGTCATAACCTTAACTTGTCAAGGATCGATATAACTTATTTTATCCAATTGATTAAAAAACTTAATTTTTTCCTTATTCCATCAGGTCAATTTTCAATACGTTATTAAAAGTAACAATATTTACATTTTGGGTAATTTTTTTTTAAATTTCACCAAAAAAATCTCCGAACCCTTTCCTTTAAAATATACCTGAACATGCATCTACGTATATTTTTGATAACAAAAAAAAAAAAATATTTTCCAAGTGAACATTTTTTACATTCTACTACCATTGTTGAATAAACAAACACGACAGCATCATATTTACTTCGTAAACAGGTCTTTTCATGCCAAATAAGCAAAAAGCCACAAAAAAAAAAAAAAACAAACCAGGAACCCACAAAAAAAGGAAATGCATATTCCAATATGGAAAAATATGAACAATTCATTTTGTGACACATCAGCATTTTTGCAAAATTCCGGCCACTTACATCACTCCTTTACATTGCAGCCACCTGTTATTTTTTGATTCAACCACCGAAAAACAAAAACAAAAATACGAAAAACAAAATGTCGTCATGGAGGATGTTTTTTCTGAGGACTCCCATTTTTTTATGAAGCTGACAATAAAGGTAGCAACTATGCCAGATGTACGTTGCGTCTGCATTCTTTTCATGAAGTGAAGGTGGTGCGGCTGATGGTGGTCATCAAGCCCTTAAATTATGCATATTTTATACATTTTGTGAAGTTGCACACACACAGGCACACATTTACAACTACACACATACATATCAGTTGTTATTCAAATAATAATGTTATGCAATATTAGCCTTGTTGATTTTTTTTAGAGAGAGAGAGAGACAAATTAATGCTATTTCGGCTGGAAGGTTGTTAATGCAAAGGATTTATTTTGAGTGTGGAACACCTTACCTGGTTGCCATCTTATGGTTATGGATGTCTCCGTGCTGTTAGCTGTCAAATTGTATGGTGGCCTAGGTGCAATGTTTTCTATCATCAACTCTGTTTCGGCGGTTATTGTGGCAGCTTCATTTGTGGCCACACATTCGTAAATGCCACGATCCTGTTCAGTTAGACCGGTTAATGTTAGATTTCCATCCTCGACAATGGCTCGATCGGCCGGTAGGGGCATGCCATCTTTCTGTAATGGAAATGTTATTATTATTATTTGAAATATTCCAATATAGATTACAAATGTTAGAATCACAATCAGAAAAAAATTAAATCCATAATTTTTTATACCCTCCACCATAGTATGGAGGGTATATTAAGTTTGTCATTCCACGAAATATACACAAAGTATATATATTTTTGATCAGTATAAATTTTATGTCGATTTTGCGATAGTCATCCGTTTTTATGTCCGTCTGTGGAAATCACTTTAGCTTCCGAACGAATTGAAGTAGGTTGATAAAATTTGACTCAAATGTGTGTTTGGTCTGCAGGACTTTTGGTATTGAAAATATATTATGTAGGTCCACGTTTAGGTATGGCCCCCATATAACCATTATTCGCAGGAATGTTTCAAGTTTCCTATATGAAGTACATAATAGGTACTACAGGGTTGTCCATATTCGACGGACCCATTTGGCAACGCCATAACTTTTGACAGAGATGTCACATCGCTTAATGACATACCGCGTTTGAAGCGTCATGAACCAATACATGCCACGCGAAATAGTTGAAATTTACATTCAACAGAAGAAGTCAATTGTGAAAACTCAACGTGCTTTTAAAACATTAAAAAATGTGAGAAGTGCGCCTTCTAAGAACACCATTCAGCGTTTATACGAAAAATTTTCGACTGGTAAGGCTCTTTCTAATCCGAAGAGGCCATTTTAAAGCTGACAAAGGTGATCGGCCGAGAATATCGCTGCCGTACGAGCCAGTGTTGAGAGGTCCCCAAGAACATCCCAAAAACGCCGTTCTCAGCAGTTGGGCATGGCTCGGTCCACTTTACAAGGGATTATTCGCATTGATTTGCATTTGTTCCCGTACAAAATTCAATTGACGCAAAGAATGTTGCCTGCGGACAAGCCTCGTCGATTGGAATGGGTCCAAATAGTCATGGGTCAGTCGAATATGGGCAACCCTGTACACTGTGTGACAGAAAAATGCCTATAAAGGTCCAGGTCTTCGTATATCCCCATATAACGGTACCTCAATATCTTCGGTATTTTCATGTTATTGCGACATTATTCACCGGAATTGTTTCAAGTTTCGTATTTTAATATTACAATGGCCCATGACAAAATTTGCCTATGCAGGTGTAGACGCCGATATAACGGAAATTCCCTATATTCGGTATTTTTAAGATTTTAAAACAATTGTTATCAGATTTTTATACCCTACACCACATCGTGGTGTTGTCTTTGTGCATTTGCTTGTAAAATGGAGATAGAAACGAGATAGACCCATAGTTACTTTTGAGAATCCTCGTAGAATCACTTTCTGAGTCGATTTATGCAAGTCAGTCTCTTTGCCTGTCCATCCGTCTGTCTTTCAATGTATTTTTGTGAAGAATATGCAGGTCTCATTTAGAGAGATGAAGATGAGATGAAATTTTGCAAACAATATTTCTTCGGCCCAAGGACGCACCCTATTGAAATTGGTGAGAATCGGATCAGGTTTAGATATAGCTCCCATATATATTCAACCGATTTCGGGTTAATTGTGCACCAAATGTTCAATTTCGGTCCAAATGAGTTTAGGAGCTAGTGCTTCAAATTTGGTTCAGATATAGCTATAGCTCCCATATATATATGTTTCATCCGATTTGCGGTTATACTTCCAATATATATTTTCAACCGATTTCGGGTTAATTGTGCACCAAATGGCCAATATTATTCCAAATGACTTGAATTTTGGCACATCCGACCGAATTCAGTCTGGAAGTAAGTACATCAAATTTAGAGAAAATCGGTTCTGATACAGATACAGCTCCCATATACATATACGTTTAAAGCAAATGCAAAGACAATTTTTTTTTTGTCTATTTGAACGACTTAATATCTTTGAACATCTTCAAAAACAATAGGCTTCTGTCTGACCCTAACTCCAACTCCGTGCAATTTCGTGAAGATTATAACTTAACATGGATAGACGGACAAACATACCTAGAATGACTTCTCTCGGCCAGAAAGGAATATTTCGAGGGGTTAGGTGTTAGGGTATACAAAATCGACAATTTAGAGGCCTAATATTCCTTGAAAAATATTGCACAGGATCCACGTTTCAGAGCTCTGATAGTCTTCGGAATATTATTTATAAAAATTCCCATATTAAGGGTTCTGATAGTCCTTTAAAAATGTTTTTAAAAGTCTACGTTTCTTACCTCTAATAGGTTTAGAAAAAAGTCTTCCTAAAAATCCATAACTAAAAGCCCTGAATATCCTTTAACAAATATTTTTGAAATTGCACATTTCCAAGCTTTTATAGTTTTTAAAAAAATATTTTAAAAAAATCCAAGTTTGAGAGGTCGAATGATCCCTAAAAAACGACATTCCAGAGCACTAATAGTCCTTGCAATAATACTCACATAAAATCAGATTTCAGAGCTCTGATAGTATATGAAAAAAATATTCTTAAAAATCCTCTTTGCTATATTAGTCCTAGAAGAAATATTTTTGAAAATCCACGTTTCAAAGTTCTAATAGTTCTATTCTTAACAGTCCACTCTTTCTAGCTCACATTGTTCACAAAAATCAGGTTTCAAAGCTCGACTGTCCTTGAAAAAAATATTCCTAAAAATCCAAGTTTCACAACTCTGATAGATAAGAGGCTTGATATTCCTTGAAAAATATATTCTTAAATAGTCAAAGTTTCAGAAAAAAATATTTCTAAAAATTATCAAAGAAATATTTAGAATATTTCCTTTCAGACCTCTGATGGTTCCAGAAAAGAATATTAATAAAACTCCTCGTTGATAGATCTGATAGTACCTCTAAAAATACTTTTAAAAATCCACATTAAAAGCTCTGTTGGTCCTTGAAAAATTTGCATTAATTCCACATTTTAGAAAATATGTCAGATAGCCCCTGCAGAGATTTTCTTACATAACCCTTTTTGAGCTGTGCAGCCTATAAATAATATTCCATTCATTACCAGAGAGTCTTTAAAAAATCCTTTCTTAAAAACCCCCGTTTCATCCATTGTTGAAATAAATTGTCACATTTCCACTGAGAGTTGACATTTGAAAATCAAGGGTTTTAACATGCCAGGGTTCGGAAACTCCCGCCACATATTCCACTCAAATTTTTTTGCAAGTCTCGAATAATAAGTACGCTATGGTTCAAATAAATTTCTTATATTGCCTACGTTTCCATGCGAGTAGTATTTGCTATGAAGAAATAATTCTCGTTCACTTTACGGTGTCTGACGATTAAGTTGTTCAGCTTCTATCATGGTCCTATATAGCCACAATAAGACCCAGCACGAATAATCCCCATAACTCAAGGCTAGTTGGTCCTTAGATGAACTCACTCGGTATAAGGAATTTTTGCAAGCGAAAGCTTAAAATGGATATTTTTATGCTCTTCCTTAAAAAATCAAGTTTTTATTTTTTCCTCCACCAGGAATATATTGAGTTTGTATTTCATTTTGTCTAGCTTCCGACCAAAATGAATTAAAAAGAAGTAAAAAAGCGGTAAGTTCGGCCGGGTCGAACTTTGAACATCCTACACCATTTGAAACGAATTTGGCAATTTTCAAAAAAAAAAAAAAAAAAAAAAATCCGTTAAAAATTTTATGAAAACCTTAAAGCTACCTAATGTAACCGATATATTAGGGTCTATATGACGACATGGACCTGCATAGCCAAATTTTATCATAAGGCAATATTCAACTGCGAAACTTGAAAAAAAATCGGTCAATAATGTAGCTAAAGTCATATAAATTATATAGGGGCCATACGAAGAACCGGACCTGCACAGACCATTTTCTGTTTCAGGCTGTAGTACCCATTACGAACTTCAAATGAAAATTTTGAAATAATTCTGGTAAAAAAAAGCGCTAAAATCATCAAAAAAAAAAAAAAACGAATATCGGGAGATACCATTATATGGGTGCAATATGAAGACTTGGACCTGCACAGACAATTTTCTTTCTTAGGCTGTAGTATCCATTACGAACTTCAAATACCAAATTTGAAACATTTCCGGTGAATAAGGTCGCTTAAATCACCAAAATACCGAATATCGGTACCGTAATATGGGGGCTATACGAAGACGTAGACCTGCACAGACAATTTTCTATCTTAGGCTGTATTATTCATTGCGAACTTCAAATACCAAATTTGAAACTATTCCGGTGAATAATGTCGCTTAAATCACTAAAATACCGAAAATAGGGATGTGCCGTTATATGGGGGCTATACGAAGACGTAGACCTGCACAGACAATTTTCTGTCTTAGGCTGTATTATCCATTGCGAACTTCAAATTCCAAATGTGAAACTATTCCGGTGAATAATGTCGCTGAAATAACCAAAATACCGAAAATAGGGAGGTGCCGTTATATGGGGGCTATACCAAAACTTAGACCTACATGGCCCATTTTCAATACCAAAAGTCCTGCAGAGTAAAATTTTATCAACCTACTTAATTTTTTCCACAGATTGAGAGACGGATAGACGAACAGATGGACGGATATCGCTAAATCGACATAGAATTCTATGCTGATCAAGAATATATACTTTGTCGCGTCTAAATTGTATATTTCGAGGTGTTACAAACGGAATGACAAACTTAATATACCCTCCATACTATGGTGAAGGGTAGAAAAATGGAATTAACATGAGCCGTTTTGGTATACCCTCATGTGTTTAGAATTTGGAGTTCGTAATGGGTACCACTTCCCATGGCAAAAAATTGCCTATGAGGGTTTTCATCTTTGTAAGAGGTTTCCCAACTACAACTACATTTTTTAATGACTGATGCAGCAATTGTTAAAATATCAAAATTATGTTCTAATTGGGACACCCTTTATATGTCTCTCTCAAAGGTCTTCTACAGATGGAAGATCTCTCAAGGGTCCTCTTAAGATAGAATACCTCTCAAGGTCTTCTTAAGACCATCTCAAGGAGGTTCTATAGATAGGATAATTTTAGAGGCACATTTTTTATGATGGGAAGTATTGAAAGTTCGGCTGTCTATTTATTTAATTTCAAATAATAGCTTCAGCTTACCTAATTATGTATATACGAACCCTTCAATATTTTTTTTGCATTAAAATCTGCAAAGAGTTATACTATCACATGATTTCACAACTTCCAGCTGCAGTTCAATACATGACACATAATAACACTCCTCGTCGTTATCGTCATTGACCAAAACCCCATTATGGTTTATTACTTCGATTAAAATTCTACCCTCAGAAGATGACCTCCTCTCTGGCAGATCCTTAGTTATGGTTCTTACGGAATATTAACAAAATGTTAACAAAGATTTCTGATGTCATCTGATAAACCATCCAATTATGGCTAGTTTATGCATTGATTTTAATGAGCTTTTGAAAAGTATCTTCGTCCTTCTCTTTCTCTACCCATTGTTTCCTCTTTTGGGCTTTTCCCATCCTTTCTCAGATTCATCGGATTAACATTGCATGTATGATGGAACATCAAAATTTAGTTAATTCCAAGTATTGTAAGGAATCCTGAGAGCATGTCATGCATTTGAAAAATTACTCCGGTAGGAGTTAACGCTTTAAAAAAGGGGCCCAAAAATGAATGGAACATGAAAAATGCCCCTTCTCTCTCCCGCTCTCGGGGGACAAATGTGCAATATAAATGATATACATACAAGCATACATGTGTGAATTTATGTGTGTGTGGCCATACATGTGAGGAACATGAATAACAAAGTATTGGTTTATGACTCAATGGACACTGGGCCACATGACCGATATAAAGTTGCACTTATCTCAAAAATATTGTTGCCTTCGTTCGTTGAATGCGTCTGCATTAATATTCTGGCAAACACACCTGCCAATTTTCGGAGCCCTATTATTGTAGCCACTTATGGCGTGTGTGTGTGAGTGAGTGTATGTGTGCGTGTGTATCATCTTCTTTAGTAGAAGTAAAATTTTACGTTTGAAAATACATAAAATCAACACACTGCGTATGGAGCGGAATCAACAAAAGTACAATAATCTCGAATGAGAAAATATGTACACATGTGTGAGTGTATGTACATGTGTATGGAGGAAATATGCGGGCACACACACACTCTCGGAAAGGAATTAAATATTAAATAAAATGACAATCTTGTATGAGTAAATGTGGTTGATTTTGCCAATCGCTAAGAAAAAATCTGTAAGGAAAAGACAAAAGTCAGGCAGGATTGACTCTGAGAATCAATGCACACTTAGACCTCTCAAGGGTTTTCTATAGCTAGAAGAACTCCCGATTCTAAAAAAAAACCTCTAAAGGGTCTGCTATATAAAGAAGACTTCTAAAGGGTGTTCTATAGATAGAAGACCTTTTCAGGGTCATAGATAGATAGATAGATAGATCTCTCACAAGTCTCAAGGGACGTCAATGCATTGAAGACCTCTCAAGGGTTTTTTTTTTTTTGTCCTATAGTTCTCCTATAGATAGAAGACCTTTCAGGAGCCTTCTATGACTAGATGACCTCTCAGGGGTTTTCTATGGATAGAAGACCTCCCAAGGTTCTTCCATAGCAAGAATACCTCGCAAGGGTATTCTATTGCTAGAAGACTTCTCAAGGGTCTTCTATAGATAAAGTACCTCTCAAGGGTCTTCTACCTCTCAAGAGTCTTCTATAGTCAGAAGACTTTCCAAGGGTCCTTTATAGTTAATAGTTTTTATATAGAGGACAAGGGTCTTTTATAGCTATAAGACCTTTGAAGGGTATTTCATAGCTAGAAGACCTCTGAAGGGGCTTATATAGTTAGAAAATCTCTCAAGGTTCTAGTATATCTAGATTCCCTCTCAAGGATCGTATATAGCTTGAGGACCTCTCAAGGGTCTTCAATAGCTAGAAGACCCCTCAGGGTCTTCTAAAGCTAGAAGGCCTCTCAAGGGTCTTCTAAAGCTAGAAGGCCTCTCAAGGGTCTTCTAAAGCTAGAAGGCCCCTCAAGGCTCTTCTATAGATTGACCTTTCAAGGGTCCTCTATAGCTAGAAGACCTCTCCAGGGTATTTTATATCTAGAAGACTTCTCAATTGTCTACTAAAGCCAGAAGACATCTCAATGTCTTCTATAGTTAGAAGATCTCTTAAGGATCTTCCATAGCTAGAAGACCCCTCAAGGGTCTTCTAAAGCTAGAATACATCTCCAGGGCCTTCAATAACTATAAGACCTCTCAAGGGTCTTCTAAAGCTCAACGATCTCTCAAGTCACTTCTAAAGCTATAGGACCTCTCAAGGGCCTTCTGTAGGTGGAAGAAGGGTCCTCTATAGCCAGAAGACCTCTCCAGGGAATTTTATATCAAGAAGACCTCTCAATGGTCTACTAAAGCCAGAAGACATCTCAATGTCTTCTATAGTTAGAAGTTCTCTTAAAGGTCTTCCATATCTAGAAGACCTCTTAAGGGTCTTCCATAGCTAGAAGACCTCTTAAGGGTCTTCCATAGCTAGAAGACCTCTCAAGGGTCGTCTATAGCTAAAATTCCTCTCCAGGGCCTTCAATAACTATAAGACCTCTCAAGGGTCTTCTAAAGCTCAACGATCTCTCAAGTGTCTTCTATAGCTATAGGACCTCTCAAGGGCCTTCTGTAAGTGGAAGAAGGGTCGTCTATAGCTAGAAGACCTCTCAAGGGTATTTTATAGCCAGAAGACCTCTCAATGGTCTTCTATATCTAGATGACCACTCAATGGTCTCCTCTCAAGGGCCTTCTGTAGGTGGAAGAAGGGTCCTCTATAGCTAGAAGACCTCTCAAAGGTCGTCTATAGCTAGAAGACCTCTCAAGGGTCGTCTATAGTTAGAAGACCTCTCAATGGTCTTCTAAATCTAGAAGACCTTTCAATGGTCTTCTAAAGCTAAACGATCTATCAATTGTCTTCTATAGCTATAAGACATCTCAAGTATCTTCTCTATATCGCAGACCTCTCAAGGGGCTTTTATACATAGAAGACATCTGAAGGATTTTGCATAACTGTAGGTTTTCTCAAGTGTCTTCTATAGCAAGATGACCTCTCAAGGGCCTTCTATACATAGAAGACATCTCAAGCATCTTCTATAGCTGGAGGATCTCTCAAGGGTCTTCAATATTTAGGAGACCTCTCCGGGGTCTTCTATAGCTAGAGGACATCTCAAGGGCCTTCTTAACTAGAAGACCCCTCAAGGGTTTTCCTTATAAAGAATACCTCCCAAGGGTCTTCTATAGGTAGAAGACCTCTTACGGATCTTCCATACTTAAAAACCTCTTACTGGTCTTCTATAGATAGAAGACCCCTCAAGGGTTTTCCATACATTGAAGACTTTTTACAGGTCTTCCATTGGTAGAAGAACTCTTAAGAAAGAACCCTCTCCGAACTCCTCTATTTTCATTTTCCACTTCTTTTTCCGTGAGAAATAGCCCATATCATTATTTCATACTCACACATACACACAAATGTATGTGTTTTCATGCACAAACATGATAAACCCCTCAAAAATCATATATATTTTTACACATGGACACACTGCGGCCCACTCCGAACAATTGTTATTCCGACGGTACTCACCCGCTTCCATTCAATTGATGGATGATTACTGCCATCTCGATCGATCGCCTGACATGTCATGTGGACCGATTCGCCTAATTTTTGTATGTAAATTGCTTTCGGTGTTATTGTGAATATTGGTGGTCGCAAAACAATTACATTAATGACAGGAGATGGACCGTCCGTGCCCAGATCGTTGTATGGCGTGCACGTATAACTGCCAGCATGTGATTCATCTACTTTGGAAAAGAACAAACTGCCGTTCATTTTATAGAAGACTCCCTGAAAGCAAACGACAATAACAACAACAAGTACAACAATGGCATCAATAATATCCACAACAAAACATTAAAACCATGGCCCATAGCAGCACAATCATCATCATCATCATCCTGCTCCGGCTCATCATCAGCTCTGTCGACTCATCATGAGGCAACAACATATAACCTCAAAACAATGTATGGACCAAATAGAAAAAAAAAAAAACAACAACAAACGAACGAGATGAAGGAAATGACATCCTTCAGCTCGTCCACAAAGGAGTCGTAATTGTCCGTATGAACATTTGGAGGTGCTTGTATATGCTGGTTAGGAGCGGTGACAGAGTTATGATTATGCTACGCATGATGGGCGAAACGCTTCATGGCAACGGGCTCGCTTACAGGTACATTATACGAATCGAAGAGTAGGCCATCTTTTTCCCATCTCAGATTTTTTAGCGGTGGATTAGCGCGAAAATGACAATCAAGTACAGCCGGTTGACCATACGGCAAATAAACCTCAGGTGGTGCATAAATCACTTTAGCCTTATCTGGAAAGAAAAAAACAGAACAACAAAAACAGCAGCAGCATATCATGCCACAGATGAGTAGAGGCATCATCAGCAAAACCTCATCACATGCGGTGATGTATAGATGTGTGTGTGGCAGAAACATTCATTTGCAAATGGGCGTTAGGTGGAATTTTGGAAAGTAAAGGATAGAAGAAATTGAATGGAGTATTCCCCCCTGAAATGGTACCAAATTTAGTGCATTTTAGTACTTTTGGTACACGTATTGTTCGAATTTTGGAAAAACCCTTTAGTTTATATATCCCTCACAACATTAAAGACTCTTACTCTAAATTTCAGATTTCCAGTAGTATTTCTTCTCCAAATACCCAAGTACATAATATTTAGTACTTTTCGTACTACTTGGTAGGTATTTTTAAATCTCCGCCTAGTATCAACCAAATCGCGAAAAGGTGATCCTAATGCCAAATTTTAGACTTACAACTCAATGCCTTAACCAACAACAAAAAATTATCCACTTAGTACTTATTTCCAAAATCACCTCCTTCAATCTTAACCCTACACAGTAACAGTGATTCTAATGCCAAATTTCAGATTTCTAGCAGCATCCCTTCGCGCAATACCAACCTTTTATGCAATTTTGTACTTTTCGTGCACATACAGGGTGAGATAAAAAAACTGAAACAAATTCATACTCCATAATTTGTACATTTTTTCAAAAATTTTATTGAATGTCAGAAATAGCATCAAATTTTAGAATAATTTTAGATTTGTTCGAATTGGTCACCTTTGGCACGAATTATGGAAAAACGGCCAATGAAACTGTCACACGCTGCCCGAAAGTTGCTCTGCGGTATTCTGGACCATTCCCGGCGAAACGCTTGCTTGAGGTGACCGACACTTTGGTATTTTTTAGTGCCATCCTTGCTTTCCAAAATACTCCAGACACAATAGTCCAAGGGATTTGTATCCGGAGATTTTGGTGGCCATTGTGCGCTGGAAATGAAGCGAGGAATCTCATTTTGTAACCAATTTAATTTTCGCTCTAATATTTGGCATTTATTCTAATGCCACGGTCGATTACCATCGGCTGTTATGGCGGCCCATACCATCGCCATGGCTGGCACTTGTGTTCGGTGGCCAACCGAAGGTGCACATTTTCAGCAGACCTATTTGACAAGTAAACACGATAATTTGGTTTGTTTACAAACTGCTGGACAATGAATGTTTTCTCATCGGAGAAAACCAAATTCGGCAGTCCATCACTTGCGGCCAAGCGAAGCAACTCTTTAGATCTGTTGAGTCTATTTTCTTTCTGTTGCGGTGTAAGTTCTTGCACTTTTTGAATTCCAGTGGCTTTACCCCGAGCTCATTTTTCAATATTTGTCGAATGGAATATTGCGATATGTTCAACTCACGAGCCATTTTTCGGCCACTGCGACGCGGGTTTCGATCAAGTCGCTTCTTTACTTTTCGAACTATTTCTGCTGATGTTGCTGTTTTCTTCCGTTCACTTTCTTGACGTCGGGCTACGCTACCAGTATCTCGGTAACGAGCGATTGTACGAGACACAAAAGATTTATTAACATTTAAATGTTAGAGAGATCCTACTATAGCTACATGCGGTTTTCCAGCCAAATATAAAGAAATCACACTACGACGCTTGAATTCCATCACGAATAACTTTTTTTCTGGAAAATTCTCACCAAAATGCTTTTGTACGCTTATAAACAATATAATGACCTGTAACTGGAATAATAATAATCTGTCGGACGAGTGGCTTAGAAATGACAGAAGTCTGAAGTTGGTTCCAGATTTTTCATCTCACCCTGTAAGTACAAATTTCGAAAACTACCTCCATATCCCAATCCTACACTCCGACAGTAATCTTATTTCCGAATTTCAGAATACCATTTTAATAGGTTCTCCCAAATCCAATCTGTACCAAATTTAGTACATATGTATAAGTTCAGATTTCCAAAACTACCTACTAATCTTAATTCCAAATTTCAGAATTCCATCCCCATCGGTTCACACAAATCCAAATTGTACCAAATTAAGTACATATAAGTAATCATTTACCAAACTACATCCATACCCCAATCTTACACTTCGACAATAATTCTATTTCCTAATTTCAGGATATCAGCTTTATTGGTTTAGGACCAATTGTACACACAAAAAAATTTTTTTAACTACCTATATCATACAATCCACTAGAAATCTTTTTTCCAGATTGCAGGATTCCAACTGTATCGGTTCTCCCTAAATTTATATTGTATCAAATTTAGTACTACTTAGTACATATAACTGCAAATTTCTTTAACTACCTACGTCATACAATACAATCGAAATCTTATTTCCAAATTTCCCACTCTATCGGTTCTCCCAGAATTTAAATTGTACCGAATTCAGTACCTTTTAGTACACATTAGTACGAATTTTAAAAATTACCAACATACCGCAATTCTACAATGCAATAGCAATCTTATTTCCAAATTTCAGCATTCCAGCTATATCGATTCACCCAAATCGAAATTGTACCAAGTTTAGTACTTAGTGTTTAGTACTAGTACCATACCCCAATCTCACACTCAACCAGAAATGTTAATTTCAAGTTTCAGGATTCCAGCTCCATCCTCCAAATTCGAATTTTTGCAAATTTAATAACATTCAAAACTACCTCCTTATATCGACCCTACTCCTCAACCTTGATTCTTATTCCAGTTTTTAGCTTTAGCCGTTTACATGATACGGCATGGTACCAAATGTAGTACATTTTAGTACTTTTCGCACACTTATAGTGCGAATTTCCAAAAAACCTTTTCCAAAATAAGAGCTTTAGGTGGTTCGACATATACAAAGGGTGCCATATTTAGTACCTTTTGTGCCGTTCTAGTATGAATTCCCAACATCTTGCGTTATTCGACACCTTTGGACCAAGAGTGATCCTCACCCAATCTTTCAAGATTCTAGCTTCAGTCGTGGGTCAAAAAAGTTTTTCTGGTACAGTTCCACTGTTTAGCTAGATTCCCTTACTCATTATATTTCACTTTACCCAATAAAAATCTGCTGGCATATTGAGGGTCCTGTAGCTATAGTTCTTGTGGCTTACTATAGTTCCCCTGTGGTAAATGGCTTAGTAAGGGTCTTCTGGTGTGCTTCACCTTTACTGGTTTAAATCGGCTTCGAATGGTTAAATAATGTTCCTGACTTTATTGCCTTCTTGACTTTATTTCATCTAGTCTACTATTGTTCTTTGAGAACCCTGGGTCAGAAAAGATTGTCGGTTTCATTGCAGTTCCTTTGAATCTCTAAATTTGCTGTAGTTTACTATAGTTCATCTAGTTACCCATGGTCCAAATTAGTTCGAAAATTTGGGAGAGTCTTAAGGTCGTGCCGGTTCGTTCTGAGGCTCACCATAATAATGCTGGATCAGACTATAGTTCTTCTGATTTAATTTAGTTTCTCTGGCGAATTTTTAGTTCACTTGACTCAAAATAATTTTTATGCGCACTCCTATTCACTTGACTCCTCCTTTTTTGTAATTTGCCAGGTTCAGTACCTGCTGGTTCATTATGTTTCTCCTGCTTCACATTAGTTCAATGTGCTTACAATGTATACATAGTCTTACTTCATTTTACTTTTTATCATCTGACTCATAATATGTCTCTGGCACTATTTATCCCTTAGTTTACTAGTTTCCATAGGTTCATATTAGGTCACCAGGCTTATTACATAGCCCTGGGTTTACTACAGTTCCACTGTTTCACCATATTTTCTATGGCTCACTATATTTCCTATGTCTTCTCTAGTTTACTATAGTTCACCTGGTTCACATTAGTTTGCCTCACTCCTAAAAGTTTTCCAGAATGACCCATTCGAGTCGTCCTGGTTTATTCTCAGGTTCACCATAGTATTTCTGGATAAAACACAAGTTCCTCTGTTTCACCATAGTTCCTCTGGCGTACCTTAGTTCCCCTTGCTCAAATTAAGTTCAATTAAATTTTTCTCGCTTGCTGTAGTTCCTCTGCTTCCTGACAAATTTCAATTTATATAATTGCCTATTGTCCCTAAGGTTCACTTTAATACCTTGGTTAGAATAGTTTGCCTGGTTCAATATGGTTACTTTGGTTTACAATATTTCCTATAGCTTTTTTTGTTAACTATATTTCCCCTGGTTAACATTTGTTCACATGACTAACAATAATCTCCCAGTCTTATTATTCTTCTACTGACTCATTATAGTCGTCCTGGTTTATTCTCATGTTTATCATAGTATTCCTGGGTCAAGCTTTAGTTCCTCTGGTTCATTAGTGTTCATTAGTGTTCCTCTGATGTACTTTAGTTCCCATTATTCAAATTAGTTCACTTGACTCACAATTATTTTCATGGCACACCTGACTCACAATAGTTTCTCAGACTCAGTATTCTTCCCCTGACTCATTAAAGTCGTTCTGGTTTATTCTCAGTTTCACCATAGTTTCCTTGGATCAGACTCTAGTTCCTCTGGTGTTTCTTAGTTCCTCTTGTTCAAATTAGTTCTCTTGATTCACAATAATTTCCAAGACACACTCCTGTTTGCCAGATTCATTACATTCCCCCTGGTTTACTACTAATATGGCCCATAAAATTCTTCTGGCTAGTTTATATTTCCCTTAGCGCAATATAGCTCAACTGGCTCATTTTAGTTCCCCTGGTTCACATTTGGATCACTATATTCCTAATGGTTTAGTTTAGCTTCCAGAGTTCACTGTGATTTTCCTTTAGTTCATCTAGTCAGCTATTGTTTTCTAGTGCCCTTGTAGCAAAATAGTTCCTCTAGCTAACAATAGTTCACCAGGTTCACATTGGTTCATTAGACTCACAAAATTCTCCAGGGTTCACTTATATTCCCATAATCACTGGGTTACCATAGCTCAACTGGTTCACTTAAATTTCCCTCATGCACAGCAGTTCACTTGGATTACTTTTGTTTCCTTTGCTAGAATTGTTGGCATGGTTTATTATATGGTTTCCTAGGCTCATTGTGGTTTCTCTGATCTTCTCAAGATCACCTGGCTCACTTTTGTTCCTCTCGTTCACACTTTGTTCAGTATAATCCCAATGGTTTAATTTTGTTTTGTAGGGCTCCCTATGATTTTCCTTTAGTTGATCTGGTCAACTGTTGTGCCTCACGTTCACTCTAGTGTTTCTGGGTCAGAATAGTTGATATTGTTCAATATAGGTTCTCATTCCAAATAGTTCCTCTAGTTTACAATAGTTTGCCTGCTGCACATTGACTCACAAACGTATCGAAGGTTTACTATTTTCCCCATATTCATGGCAGTCCTCCTGATTCACAAAAATGTCACTGTTTCACTATAGTTCAAATGGTTCACTTAAATTTCTCTCACTCACATGAGTTCTATAGGGTTACTTTTGTTCCATAAGCTGGAATTGTTGGAGTTGCACAATTCAAATTATTTCCCCTGACTCAAAGTAGTTTCCTAGGCTCATTGTAGTTTTCCAGTTCTTCATAAGTTCCCTTGGTTCATTATAGTTCTCCTTGCTCACTATAATTAATTATATCATTTTCTAATTCACTATAGTGTACGGGTTCAATATAGATTATAAGAGCTATTATGTATCTCACTTTAGTTCTCGGAGCTCGCACGATTCCTCTGGCTTATTACATTTCATTTAACTCACAGTAGTTCCAATGTTCATTTTTAGTTCCCCTAGTTCATTGTAGTTCCTTTTCACTATATTTGGCTCAAAATAGTTCTTCTGGAAAACCTAGCCTCATTGTAGTTTTCCTGATCCTCTTGAGTTCATTGGATCTTTATAGTTCTCCATTCTCAATGTAATTCCTCAAGTGTTTTCCTAGTTCACTTTAGTGAACTGGGTTCAATAGAGACTACATGAGCTACTATGTGATTTAAGTTATTTAATCTATCTCATTATCGTTTTCCGGACTCGCACGAGTTTTCTGGCTCTTTAAAATTCATCTGATTCACAATAGTTTCACTTTCCCACTTTAGTTCCCCCAGTCCAATGTGGTTCATTTTCACCGTATTGGCTCCAAATAGTGAACAGGGTTCAATGAGGTTTGCATGAGCTCCTATGTGGTTTTCATAACGCAGTTTCAGCTCAGTCCCTTATGTTTTTTTAAGATTTTCTCTATTTCATTGCCTAAGTTCCTTCTCCTTTCCTCCTCACACCTCTATAAAAATCACGCCCATTTCAGACGAATGAATCATGCCTCCAACACCAAACTACATCTTCTATGTACTTACATTGTATGTTAAGATAGGCTTTCGCCGTTTGTATCTCATCCTCACTGCTGCGTACCGAACATTCATATTCGCCATTATCACTCATCATTGTCGGATCAATGCTCAGGCTACCCTGGGGACTTAGGCGGGAGCGGCGCATAAGGTCAGGTATCTCTTGCAAGATAACGCCATCTTTGTACCATGAAGTCTCCGATGAGTTGGGATATTTCATGACACAATGGAAGAACGCTGTTTGTCCTTCCATAATTGTTTGATTCACTGGGGGTATTTTTATTAGGGAACCACCTGGACGTTGGTTGGTATCGGTGCGATTGGCAGAAGGGCGGTCAAATCATTGGTCATTCATTGTGTACGGGGCAAACATGCGAAGAAAACAAAGTTCATTAGGACACTTATTGTTGTAGGATGGTCTATGGCGACAATTGCACTCCTACACATACTCTTATATGCAGACTCACACTCGCAGTCATGGAAACATAAGAAGTGACATAATACAGATTCTGCCGATTGTAATGAACTCATGTGACAAGAATTGTAGCTTATGGCGTTTATTAGAAACAGGCAATCGATAAAGAGGATTTTCCTGGAGGATTGGATATGAGAGATTTAATACCATGTTCTTTTTCTTTCTTATATTTCCATGACATTTTTCCAGGCGTGTGCTTTTTGCAAATATATAAATGCGTTCGAAATTCGTATACCTTGCACTGACAGGTGATACCAGGTTCCATTGTTCCGTATACTCGGCGTACGATTGGGAAATACAATTTGGCAGTGATACCAACCCTGATCCGATTCCCGAATGGATGTCAAATTTGCACTGGCCTTGCCGTATTCCTCATTATTGGTTATCAGATGCAATCGTCCACTGTAGAGGTCATTCGATGAGGTTTCTCCTTCGAACCATGTAAAGATTCGTTTATCCTGGAACAAATGAAGGAAATTTTTAAGGTTAATGGAAGAATTTGAAAGAAGGGATAAAAATAGAGGACATGTGTATTGGCGTTTTAAAAAATTTACATCGTTACATAACCTAGATAAAGGGGGAAACCTATCAGTCTCCAAAAAAATATCGATATAGGTTCCCGATTCGGTACAGGTCCTATATAAATATACTTTTAATTACCATTTATTGAGAGAGTCTTTGGCCTTATTCAAAAATGACCAGAAAATGGTCAGATAATTTTTCGATGTCAACTTTCAAGACGCCGGTACATTTGTTTGTTCTTTTCATACCCTCCACCATAGTATGGAGGGTATATTAAGTTTGTCATTCCGTTTGTAACAACTCGAAATATACATTTTAGATCCCACAAAGTATACACATTCTTGATCAGTATAAAATTCTATGTCGATTTAGCGAGGTCCGTCTGTCTGTCCGTCTATCCGTCTGTGGACATCACTCTTGCATCTGAACGAAATGAAGTAGGTTGATAAAATTTTACTTAAATATATATTATGTCTGCAGGACTTTTGGTATTGCAAATGGGCCATGTAGGTCCACGTTTTGGTAAAGCCCCCATATAATGGTACCTCCCGATATTCGGTATGATGATGATGATTTTAGCGACATTATTCACCGAAATGGTTTCAAATTTGGTATTTGAAGTTCGTAATGGATACTTCAGCCTATGACAGAAAATTGTCTGTGGTCCATGCCTCCGTATTGCCCCCATATAGTACCACCTTCCGATATTCGATGTTTTCACGAGTTTTATCGACATTATTCAACGGAATTATTTAAAATTTGGTATTTGGAGTTCGTAATGGTTACTACAGCCTATGACAGAAAATTGCCTGTGAAGGTTTACGTCTTCGTATAGCCCCCATATAATAGTACCTCCCTATTTTCGGTATTTTGGTGATTTAAGCGACATTATTAAGCGGAGATGTTTTAAATTTGGTATTTGAAGTTCGCAATGGATTCTACAGCCTACGACAGAAAACGGTCCGTGCAGGTTCACGTCTTCGTACAGCCCCCATATTGTACCACCTCCCGATATTCCATGTTTTTATGATTTTATCGGCATTATTCACCGGAATTGTTTCAAATTTGGTATTTGAAGTTCGCAATGGTTACTACAGCCTAAGACAGAAAATTGTCTGTGCAGGTTCACGCCTTCGCAAAGCCCCCATATAACTGTACCTCCCGATATTCGGTTCTTTGTTGATTTTAGCGACATTATTTACCGGAATTGTTTTAAATTTGGTATTTGAAGTTCGTAATAGATACTACAACCTATGGCAGAAAATTGTCTGTGCAAGTTTACTACTTCGTATTGCCCCCATATAACGGTACCTCCCGATATTCGGTATTTTAATGATTTTAGCGACATTATTTACCGGAATTGTTTCAAATTTGGTATTTGAAGTTTGATATGAATACTACAGCCTAAGACAGAAAATTGTTTGTGCAGGTCCACGTCTTCGTATAGCCCCCATATAACGATACCCTTCAATATTCGGTATTTTGAGGATTTTAGAGAGATTATTCACCGAAATTGTTTCAAATTTGTTATTCGAAGTTCGTAATGGATACTACAGCCTAAGACAGAAAATTGTCTGGGCAGATCCACGTTTTCGTATAGCCCTTTTATAATGGTCTCTCCCGATATTCGGTATTTTGAGGATTTTAAGGACATTATTCACCAGAATTGTTGCAAATTTGGTATTTGATGTTCGTAAGGGATGCTACAGCCTATGACAGAAAATTGTCTGTGCAGGTCCACGTCTTCGTATAGCCCCATATAATGGTACCTCCCTATTTTCGGTATTTTGATGATTTTAGCGACATTATTTACCGAAATTGTTTCAAATTTGGTATTTGAAATTCGTAATGTATACTACAGGCTATGCCAAAAAATTATCTGTGCAGATCCACGTTTTATAACCCCCATGGTACCTCCCTATATTCGGTATTTCGATGATTTTAGCTACATTATTCACCGATTTTTGTCAAGTTTCGCATTTATAGTGGCTCATGACAAAAGTTGCCATTGCAGGTCCGCGTCGTCGTATAGACCCTAATATAACGGCGACATTCGGTATTTTTAAGATTTTATCAGAATTTTTAATGGATTTTTTTTTTTTGAAAATTGCCAAATTCCAAATTTCATTCAAAATTCAGACCTTACAGCTTTTTTACTTGTTTTTTTTTTTTTTTTTTTGCTTCATCATATCACCATCGTACCACCGATATTTTAAAAATACCCTACCAGTTATATTGCTTTCCCCTTTTTTACTATCCCGCAATTATAATAAAATATCCACCATGCACTTAAAATGTGTTACTTACTTTGGACTCTAGTTAAGAATTTTTTCAATCATTGCCATTATGATTTATGTCTCGGTAAATGCACTTATCCTTCGCTGCGAAAAGTATCGCTTAAGTGTTTTTTTTTTGCTCGCCCAAAATCATAATATCAACTATCTCATAAAACTGCAACATGTGACAGACACCCTGATGGCGCAAATTTCGTGGTTACCTTGTGTCATTCATCACCACAGGTATGTTGCAGCATCATGTGTGGGCTGTGGGTTCCCTATGCCCCCCTTACCACCGTCGGCCACCCCATGTGGCAGCAATAAAAAACACATTTATCAACATAATAAAACAAATTACACGAACATAACTTGATTTATCCGGTAATTTTTATGTTGCCATTTTGTGGGGATAGATAGGTAGGTGGTAGGTTTTTAGTACTTCCCTAGGTGGATTGAGTGTGAGTGTGTTTTGTTGTTTTGCAAATTATAATTTAATTTTATTTACAAAGTATTTGAAAAACAAAAAAAAAAAACGTCATAGTTGCATAGACAGTCGGAAAACTAATTCTCTGAATATGCGGATACTGAACGCTGACCATGACTAGGTTCAATTTTGCACATAATTTGTTGCTGCTGTTATTTAAGATTTGACCGTGAATTCTGTTTTGGACAATAATTTATTTGATAGATATATATTTCACACCCACCCGTTATGGCGGATGGGTTGATTGCTTTGGTTCACAGCCACACATAGGCACTGACCAGTACTGGATTCGTATAATTTTATGTTATCTTTTAATTAGATAGATTGCTTATTTTTTCTTTGTACCGAACGGGGGAAGGCTGCTTCTTGTGAAATTCCACATCGAGAGATGTGAGGTCATAAGAATATAATTTATTTGGGTCATCTTATGTGGCACACACACACGCACACGGTTATAAAGGTTATGTAGTGGGAGGTTAATTATAAAATACCTTATAATTACGTAGTTGTGTAGTTTTTTATACCCTCCACCAAAAAAGTATGGAGGGTATATTAAGTTCGTCATTCCGTTTGTAACTCATCGAAATAATCATTTTAGACCCAACAAAGTATATATATTCTTGATCAGCGTAAAATTCTAAGACGATTTAGCCCTGTCCGTCCGTCTGTCCGTCTGTTGTAATCACGCTACAGTCTAAACGAATTAAGATAGAAAGCTAAAATTTTGCACAGATCGCTCTTTTGTCTGCAGGCAGGTCAAGTTCGAAGATGGGCTATATCGGTCCACGATATCGTATAGCCCCCATATAACGGAACCCCCGATATCCGGTATTTTGATGATTTTATCCACATTTTTCAATGGAATTGTCTGAAAATCCACACAAGGAGTTCCTTGTGGGTACTTTATACCTCGGCAGAGAATTATCTATATAAGTCCACGATATAACGGTACCGCCGATATTCGGTATTTTGATGTTTTTAGCCACATTTTCCAATCGTATTGTCTGAAAATCCACACACGGAGTTCTTTGTGAGCATTTTACCCCTGAAACGGAATTGTCTATATAGTTCCACAATATCGTATATCCCCCATATAACGGTACTCCCCTATATTCGGTATTTCGATGATTTTAGCCACTTTTTCCAATGGAATTATCTGAAAATCCACACAAGGAGTTCCTTGTGAGTACTTTACACGCAGACATATATTTGTCTTTATAGGCCCACAATATCGTATATCCCCCCATATATCGGCACCTTCCGATATTAGGTATTTTAAAGATTTTAACAGAATTTTTAATTGATTTTATTTTTTTGAAAATTTTCTAATTTGTTC
The DNA here is from genome assembly GCF_030504385.1 of Musca domestica. Taxonomy (NCBI): domain Eukaryota; kingdom Metazoa; phylum Arthropoda; class Insecta; order Diptera; family Muscidae; genus Musca; species Musca domestica. The sequence continues at coordinate 9,833,167 of NW_026712299.1, forward strand.
CAAATGGTGGAGGGTATTCAAAGTTCGGCCCGGCCGAACTTACTGCTTTTTTACTTGTTTTTACTCTTTCTGCTTTTTTTTTTTTTTTTTTTTTTTTTTTGAGAAGGAAAGGACAGTTTGGAGAAAATAATTAAATGAATACGAAACAAGTAAGCAAAGGCTAAAGTCGAGCGGGGCCGACCGTTGAATACCCTACAACACGATAATAAACGATACAGTTTATATAGGCGACATACTCTAATTTTCTAATTTTCAAATAATAGCAACTTAAACTAATTTGCTCATTTCCAATTTATTGGTAGATGTTGCACGTAAATGGTCTTCCTAGATCTGGAACCAATATTTCCCAAAGACCTATAATCTCTCAGAAGTGGCAAAAGATTAACATTTATTACTGGTTTTTGACTGAAACGCATCTATATGAGATACAGACATTTGACTATATTCTTCATCGAAATCAGCGTTAACGAAATAGTCAGAAGTACATCTTTCCTGTATTTGTGAATTCTCCAAAAAGTCACTGGAATGGACATTTTCGTATTTTGTCTACAAAAGTTGGCAAACTATTTCACACATTGAATTTTTTTGGATGGTCATCCAAAACTGCTTGGCTTTTGCAATGTCCGGTAACCCCCATTCAAAAGTGCATGAGGATCGGGCGATAATTACGACCTGCTGACAATTTTGTCGTTTTTTGGTCCATTTCAACCCCAAAATATATGGCGATCATCTCCAAAAAGAGTAGGCTTCTATTCTGACCCTCATCTTATCCCCATGCAAAATTTCGTAAGGATCGGGCCATAAATGCGATCTGTATATGATATCCTGATATCCTAACTACTTAGTTTTGTTAGCTGTAGAAATATTACCAAATGTTTAATTCAAAATGAAAATATGCCAAAAATATAACAAAATTGAAAAAATATGAGAAAATTTTACAAAATCAATATTTTCATCTTTAGAGAGATATTTTTATGCGATTTTTTGACGTTTTTTCTTTCCTGCCAAGAGGCCATTCTGAATTAATGAGAACTGTCGAAATCAGTTCAGCCGTTCTCGACATACAAGAGATCTTTCAAGCATATCTTCTTTGATAAACATATATATCGCACATATTTTGCTATATATCCGATTTGTTGGATGTTAACATCATTGTAAAGGTCAGAAGTAACCTTGTCATGGCTTTGTGATTTCGCAGGGATTTAAAATATTCACGATTCAATAATAATTTTGAATTTTTTCAACACAAAAGTTATGGTCTATTTTACCCGCTAAATATTATCCGATGACCACCCAAATTGGTAGGCTTCTTCCCCGCCCTAAACTCTAGCTACATGCGAAATTCCGCGTCGATTGATCTATAATTGCGACCTGTATAGCTACTGCAAAATCCGACATTTTTTCAGTATTTGGTCCATTTCAACCCCTAAACATTTGGCGATCATCTCCAAAAGAAATAGGGTTCTATTCTGGTCCAAGCCCCACCTACATTCTAAATTTCGTGAAGATCGGGCCATAATTGCGACCTGTAGAGTGATTACAAATTAACATGGACAGACGGACAGACGGACGGACGGACATACATAGCTAGATCGACTCAGCTCGGCGAGCTAGGAAGATCCATATATACTTTCCTATGTGGGAAACCAATATTTCGTGGTGTTACATAAATTCTGGCCCAATCAAACTTATAATACCCCCAACACATAGTGTTGTAGGGTATAAAAATTTGATGTTCCAGACCCTTCCCACTTCGATATGAGTTTTTTTTTTACCCATATATTTATACTGTATATTTATACTGTATATTTATACTGTATATTTATACTGTATATTTATACTATTATTGTACGATATTATAGGAAGATTCATTCATATCTTATATCTTTTTTACACGAACTCAGGTTTATGGTCCGAAAGAGGTCTTCTGTTTTTAAAGACGATCGCAACATATTTTGATGATGAAATGGAACAAAAACAGAAACCAGTTGCTCTACAGGTCATAATTAAAGACCAACCGACACGGAATTTCTCATGAGATTAGAATTTAGGACAGGACAGAAGCCTAGAATATCAGATGCGAGTAAAATGGACCACAGCTATTGTGTGAAATATTTTGAACATCTATCAGAATGCCTAAATATTGGGCCAATTCACCAATAGGTCTGTATAGCATTGTTTAAAAAAGTGATCAGCATGGTGTTGTAGGGTACCACACGTTTATAGGCGTTGCGTACTTGCTTTAATCCATCCTCTATTTTCAGTTTGAAGTTTTTGACAAGTATTATTAAAAACAAAACGATTTTTGGACAGGAAGTCCTTGGAAAATATTAAAAAATCTTTTTGGGCAAGAATTACTAAAATTAAAAATGAAATGTGTTTCAAAAAAAAAAAATAAATAAATAAATAAATAAATAAATAAATAAAATAAAATAAAATGTTCAACTTATATAGTTCTTAAACAATAAGTTTAAAAAGTCATTTGCAAGGAAGTATTCAATAAATAATAGAAAAAATTCCTGATCACACAATTGAAATCAATCGACACAGAAATTTGCATGAGAAGAGAGTTAAGGACAGAGAAGAAGTTAAGCACTTTTTATGACCATTGGATTATATTTAGCCGTAAAATGGACCACAGCAACTAACAGCACGACGGAGTGCGTAAATATTGGGCAAATGGCCCTGGTCAAACAACTAATGGTAATATCTGGGCAGTGCTCTATGACATAATTTCAAAATCGAAATCTTCCAAAATGGAGTTGGGCGTAGGGCTGCTTCTATCATATTTTAGTGTTGTAGCGTATCACATGGTCGGCCCCGCACGCCTATAGCCTTTGCTTACTTGTTCTAATATAATTCTTCCCGAAGTGATATAATGCACTATATAGCAATGTTATTTGGTATAAAACATTAAAATGTCTCCCTCAAATGTTGTGAAAATTGATTCAGAGTTGGGTATGTTTTCACTATATTAGTTCTGTCTGAAACCAAATTATAAGTGCTCTAAAAGCAAATGTTGATAGGTGATATGATCTACTTCAAATGCATTATTTTGTTACATGTTATCATAGTGTCGGCCCCGCCCGACTTTTGACTTTTCCTTACTGGTTTTCTTTGGCATCATTCATCTAAAATGATGCTTTGTAGAAAATTTTTGCTAAAGATCAGATTTAGATTTTGGACGACTTCTACAAATGCGATTTTTTTTAAAAAAAGGATCGATTGAGGGTTGAATGCTTGGACCATAATTATATTCGTGTTTTTGTCTGCAATATATTTCAAGAAATTTAGATCCGAAAATTTCAAAAACCAAAAAAAAAAAAAACAAAAAAATGGAAAAACTGGATTGGAACTTTCCTCCATATTTATGTTACTTTGTGATCTAAACTCTCAAAACGCCGATTCACGTGCCTTCTATTTGGCGGGTATATTAAATTTGACATTCCGTTTGCAACTCCTCGAAATATTCTGTTGGAGACCCGAAAATGTATGTATATTCATGATCGGAATAATATTATGAGACGAATTATCGATGTTTGTCTGTCCGTTCGCCCATCTGTCTGTTGATATATTCCGCATTAATTAGTCTAGAGCTATTAAGCTTGGTACAATGGTTTATATTCTTTGCAGGCTGATTGCTATTGAAAATGGGCTACACTGATCCACGTTTAGGTATTCTCCCAATATATTGCAACTCTGAAATACCAGGATCGGTATTTTAAAGGTTTCTGCGACAAATTCAAACCAAATTTTCTGAAACTTGTCATTTGGCGTTCTTGAGAGGTCTGTTCTCGCTACAGGTCCACCAATTGGTATAGCCCCCGGTACCTCCCGATTATCAATATTTCAAAGATTTCTGCCACAATTTCTGTTTCTTCCATCAAAAATATTAATTACAGGTCTACCACGCTACCTCCAGATTTTATGAATTTTGAAGGTTTCTGCCACAATTTAAATCAAATTGGCTGAAACTTGACATTTGGGGTTCTTAAAAGATCTCATTGCTACAGCGAAAAAAAATCGCTACCACTAATTGCCCACATATAACGGTACCTTCCGATTTTTAGTATTTTTAAGTTTTCTGCCAAAATTGCAAACCAAATTAGCTGGAACTTTACATTTGTTCTGTTCTCCCTTAAAAAAATATTCGCTACAAGTCCACTAATTGGAATAACCCCCATATAACGATACCTCCCTATTTTCGACATTTTAAAGGATTCTGCCACGATTTCCAACGAAATTAGATGGGGTTCGCTAATTAGATTGATATTCTAAGTTAACATGTTCTACTACATTATTTAACTTTTATTTTATACATAGGGGTGGAGGGTTCGACCCGGCCAAACGTCCTTTTTATACCCTCCACCATACATAGTATTGAGGGTATATTGAGTTCGTCATTCCGTTTGTAACTCATCGAAATAACCCTTTTATACATAACAAAGTATATATATTCTTGATCAGCGTAAAATTCTAAGACGATTTAGCCCTGTCCGTCCGTCCGTCTGTCTGTTGTAATCACGCTAGTGTCGAACGAATAAAGATAGGAATATAAAATTTTACACAGACTAGTCTTTTGTCTGCAGGTAGTTCGAAGATGACCTATATCGGTCCGTGATATCGTATAGCCCCCATACAACGGAACTCCCTGATATTCGGTATTTTTATGATTTTCACCACATTTTCCAATGGAATTGTCTGAAAATCTACACAAGGACTTCTTTTTGAGTACTCTACCCTCTGGAAGAGAATTTTTTATATAGATCCACAATATAGCGTATAGCACCCATACAACGGTTTATCCTCAATATAACGATACCTCCCGATATTTGGTATTTTGATGAGTTGTTTCAAATTGCGTACCTAGAATTCGTAATGCGTACGAATTCTCTGACAAAAAATTGCTTATGCAGGACCACGTCTTCGTGTAGACTCCATATAATTTTACATCCCAATATTTGGAATTTTGATGAGTTTTAGTTGTTTCAAATTTCGTATTTGGAGTTCGAAGTGGGTAGTACCAGCCCCATATATCAGTAGCTCCCTATATTCGGTATTTTTGTGATTTTAGCTACATTATTCACCTGATTTTTTCTCAAGTTTCGTAGTTGAATATTGTAATCGCTTATGACAAAAGTTGCCTATGCCTTTGTATAGACCCCAATATAATGACAATATTCGGTATTTTTAAGATTTTGACAGAATTTCTGGCGAATGTAATTTTTTGGAAAATTTCCAAATTATTTTCAAATGGTGGAGGGTATTCAAAGTTCGGCCCGGCCGAACTTACTTCTTTTATAATTTGCTTACTTTTCTAATTTGCTGAAATTTCGATTTAATTCTAAAAATGTGTGGAATTTTGTCTAATCGTGTTTTGGTCGTTAATTAGGTAGAAAATCGAACTACTGGTCGCTACAAGACAATTTCTTATAAATATATAGATGGATTTTCTCTCACCCGTCTAACATTGAAAATAATCTCCTGACGTCACAATCTTTAACAGAAAGTTCCATTCTCGTTAATATTAACACCCATCCAAAGTTTCTTAACATCTGCTGTAGTTTCGCAAAAGGTATTGCAGTTGTTGTGGCATTTAAATTCGATAATGCGTTACTAGGATTCTCCATTGAAATGACACTAACTATACATAGACTAATTGTTGTAAAACTGTCTGGCTACTGGACTTTTTTGAAAAGCAGAAATTGCTAATGTGTGGTCAATATAATTAAAAAAAGAGGGAATTTCATGGTGGAGCTACTCCCCTCCCATTTCTAATTTTAAGTAAACAAAGACAGATTTGATGCCGTGTGCGTTTTTCCTCTTTTCCCCTATATTGCTTACCACGCGGTACTCTTGATTACCGTTTTGGTTGAATTCATCTGTTTTTTTCCACATTTCGATGTGAATCTACAAAATCTACGCATTTTCATAGCAGCCGCCTGTGTGGTCGCCTGGCTGGCTGGTGGGTGGGTGGGTGAGTGAGTGGGTGTGATGTATTAAATTTAAATCATTTGTCTAAAAATTGTTTTGATTCATTACGGGCATTACACGATTACTCCCATGGTTGGTGATGATTACATGAATTTGGACAATGGTGGTTTCGGCCGGGGAGGATGGGGTGTGGTGCATGGACGAGATATTTGGGTACAATTAAAAACCACTGTCAATGACACTTTAACAGGGTCTAGTCTCGTCTCATCATCATCAGCAACAAACAATAACAACGTCATTATTTTCATTATTGTAATGATTGTTGTGGTCTGCATTTCAAATGGCAGTAACCACCGCCATCACCACCATCATCGGCAGCAGCAGTAGCTACAGCGACATGTTTACTGTGTGGCCGACCAGTTGTCCAATGATTGTTCAAACTCTTTATCAGATTGATGGAATTTGTTTGTTTGTTTGTGAAAAAAAGGGTGGGTAATGGAAAACCTATGGGAGCTTTTTGATGTAATTAAATTCGATATGGTAGGGGTGGAGTATGGGAAGGGGAACCAAAGAAGAGATCGAAAAAAATGTGTCCTTAAATTATCAAATTGGAAAAGTTTTTTTTTAAGGAAATTATAAGGTCAAAAATGGAAGAAAACAACTTGGACAAGATCGAATATGACGAAAGAAAAATTAATAAATAAAAAAATAAGAAGTAAAAAAGGTGTAAGCTCGGCCTGGCCGAACTTTGAATACCCTCCACCATTTGGTACAAATTTGGCACTTTTCCAAAAAAAAAAAAAAAATAAATAAATAAATAAATAAATAAATAAAATAAAATCCGTTAAAAATTCTGTTAAAATCTTAAAAATACCGAATGTAGCCGTATATTAGGGTCTATACGACGACGTGGACCTGCATAGGCAACTTTCGTCATAAGCTTTTGCAATATTCAAATGCGAAACTGGAACTGTTTATAATGTAGCTAAAATCATCAGAATATAGAATATAGGGAGGTACCATGGGGGTTATAAAACGTGGACCTGCACAGACAATTTTCTGTCTTAGGCTGTAGTATCTATTACGAACTTCAAATACGAAATTTGAAACTATTCCGGTGTATAATGAAAATCATCAAAATACCGAATATCGGGAGGAGGCTTTATATGGGGGCTATACGAAGACCTGCACGGACAATTTTCTGTCTTAGGCTGTAGCATCCATTACGAACTTCAAATACCAAATTTTAAACAGTTCCGGTGAATAATATCTCTAAAATCATCAAAACACCGAATATCTGGAGGTACCGTTATATGGGAGCTATACCAAAACGTGAACCTACATGGCCCATTTTCAACACCAAAAATCCTGCAGACATAGTATACATTTGAGTAAAATTTTATCAATCTACTTCATTTCGGTCGGAAGCTAGAGTGATTTCCACAGACGGACCGACGGATGGACATCGCTAAATCGACATCGAATTTTATGCTGATCAAGAATATATATACTTTGTGGGGTCGCAGTGGCCGAAAAATGGCTCGTGAGCTGAACATATCGCAATATACCATTCGGCAAATATTGAAAAATGAGCTCGGGGTATAGCCATTGAAATTCCAAAAAGTGCAAGAACTTATACCTCAACAGGAAGAAAATAGACTCAAAAGAGCTAAATAGTTGCTTCGCTTGGCCGAAATTGATGAACTGCCGAATTTGGTTTTCTCCGATGAGAAAACATTCGTTGTCCCGCAGTTTGTAAGCAAACAAAATGATCGTGTTTACTTTACTCAAGAGGTCAGCTGAAAATGTACACATTCGGTTGGCCACCAGAACTCAAGCGCCGGCCATGGTGATGGTGTGGGCCGCCACAACAGCTGATGGTCGCTCTCCGCTCGTATTAATCGACCGTGGCATCAGAATAAATGTGGAACAATCATTACATGGAGGTTGTATTAAAGCCTTGGGCACGCAAACAATTTGGCCGCAGACCTCGGACATTCCAACAGGACTCAGCACCCCCACCCAAGAATGGTTTCAAAATGAGGTTCCTCGCTTCATTTCCTCACCAAAATCACCAGATACCCATCCGTTCGACTATTTTGCCTGGAGTATTTCGGAAAGCAAGGCTGACACTAAAAATAACAAAAAAAAAAAAAAGAATCGACACGATCACCTCAAGCAAGCGCTTCGCAGGGAATGGGCCAAAATACCACAGAGCAACATTCGGGCAGCGTGGTACGGTTTCATTGGCTGTTTGAAGGCCATAATTCGTGGCAAACGTAACCAATTCGAACAAATCTAAACTTATTCAAAAATTTGATGGTATTTCCGACATTACTTGCTTTCACTCAATAAAATTTAAAAAAATTTAAAAAATATTGCGTTTGACTTCATTGCATTTTTTTTATCTCACCCTGTAAGAAAATAATTCAACCGTTCTCCAGCCAAAATTTATTGGGTCTTGAAGTGGGAGACAAGATTTTTCAATGTTTTCAATATTTCACTCCTCCAACTCCCTCTTCTTTTAATGGAAACCTTTTGAGCATCACACAAAGGATCTCACACGTTCACATAAGCATCCATGAAAATGTTAGATAAGAATCTCCCAAGCCATTCCAATAACCCTTTTTTTTTGCTTTTCCCAAAAAAATAAATCTAAATGTGTCCACGTAGAAAACTATTGCACCACATGATTTAATTTAGAAATTTTAATGCGTATGTGTGTGTGACTCTGATGAATAAGTGTGTATGTGTGTGTTAGTTGATTGTTGAATACATAGTCGAAAAACTATTTAAATTTTGTCCATACCTACAGATGTACGTTCATCCCATCCACATGTGCTAAAATTTCATGTTGATGATGATGACGACGATAATGACGATGTGGTTGCTGCCGATGTTAGACCCCAATGCCATTGCAATTACATGTGTTCTCGTGCCAACAACAACAACAAAAGCAACGAGTAAATAAAGAAAGGCAAATTTAATATTTTATCTGAACGAAAATCTGAATTGAATGTCAAACTTAGCAGGTGGTTGGGAATATTTTGTAAGAATACAAGCACAAATAAGTTCTTATCAGCAGCATGTATACCCAAGTGTAATAAACTTTTCGAGATTTTATGAATTTCAAAGGAGTCACAGATGAGCAGAGGCAATGGGCTTCAATGAGCTGGGGGTCGTCTTTACATTAGCGCTCTGGAGGTCGTCTTTATAGCAACGCTTAGGACATCGTCTTTATAGACGAGCTCAGGTAGAAAACTCAGGAGGTCGTCTTTATAGACGTCGAGCTCAGGAGGAGGTCGTCTTTATAGACGAGCTCAGGAGAAGGTCTTCTTTATAGACGTCGAGCTCATTAGGAGGTCGTCTTTATAGCCAGGGAGTCTGTCATAAACGAGTTGAAAGCTGGGAGTGTGTCATTGACGAGTTGAATGCAGGGAGCTATTATAGACGAGGTGAATGCAGGAAGTCTATTCTAGACGAGGTGAATGCAGGAAGTTTATTCTAGACAGGGTGAAGGCAGGGAGTCTCTTAGTGATGAGCTGATGCAGGGAGTCTCTTCATAGACGAGCTGAAGTCAGGGAGTCTCTTCATAGACGAGCTGAAGTCCGGGAGTCTCTTCATAGACGAGCTGAAGTCGGGGAGTCTCTTCATAAACGAGCTGAAGTCGGGGAGTCTCTTCATAGACGAGCTGAAGTCGGGGAGTCTCTTCATAGACGAGCTGAAGTCGGGGAGTCTCTCCATAGACGAGCTGAAGTCCGGGAGTCTCTTCATAGACGAGCTGAAGTCGGGGAGTCTCTTCATAGACGAGCTGAAGTCGGGGAGTCTCTTCTTAGACGAGCTGAAGTCGGGGAGTCTCTTCATAGACGAGCTGAAGTCGGGGAGTCTCTTCATAGACGAGTTGAAGTCGGGGAGTCTCTTCATAGACGAGCTGAAGTCGGGGAGTCTCTTTATAGACGAGCTGAAGTCGGGGAGTCTCTTCATAGACGAGCTGAAGTCGGGGAGTCTCTTCATAGACGAGCTGAAGTCGGGGAGTCTCTTCATAGACGAGCTGAAGTCGGGGAGTCTCTTCATAGACGAGTTGAAGTCGGGGAGTCTCTTCATAGACGAGTTGAAGTCGGGGAGTCTCTTCATAGACGAGCTGAAGTCGGGGAGTCTCTTTATAGACGAGCTGAAGTCGGGGAGTCTCTTCATAGACGAGCTGAAGTCGGGGAGTCTCTTCATAGACGAGCTGAAGTCGGGGAGTCTCTTCATAGACGAGCTGAAGTCAGGCAGTCTCTTATAGACCAGGAGAAGTCAGGGAGTCTCTTAGAGGCAAGCTGAAGTCAAGAAGTCTCTTAGAGACTATAACCAGAGACTAGACGAGCTGGAGGCAGGGATTCTGTCCTAGACAACCTGAAGGCAGGGAGTCTGTACAAAAATCGGGATATGGTATCTAAAGAGGAACAGAAAGCGGTCTTTATAATATATCAGGAACTGGTGTTCATTGATGAACAGGAGGTGGTCTTTGTAAAAGGTGGAAACAGGCTTTATAGACTAATTGGAGAAGGTCTTTACACACTATTTGAAAAAGTCTTCTCATCGTAACCAATGGGGAGTCTTCACAGGAAATGAGATTTATAGATGAACAGCTGTGAAAATCCTCAATTCCTTAAGCTGAAGTTCTCACAGATATGTCTTCCAAAGTCCAATATCAAAAATTCATGCATTTTTGATTATTGCCCATTCCCTCAACAATTTCTAAAGATCTTAATTTTTACAGCACCATTTGTGCCAAGGAGGCTTCTTCCTCCCTCTATAATGCATTATGGTACTAAATATGATGTTATAATTCTCTTTAAAGTAGCTTAAGCTGTGTGCGTTTGTAAATCTCTTTAAATTTACATTTGACGTAATACACATACATATAAGCAATATCGTCTAAACTTGACCAAAAAGGGATACATGTTTGTCCATATGTGTGCCAGCAGATAATTTACTGCATTTACTTCTTACCCAGCAGTAAGTGTGAAAAGTAGTAGTTTAGTTAAATCCATCTAAGGGTGAACATCGCAACATATTCATAGGGTGAATGGTTATCGTATATTTTTTATATTTTAGAATAATCAAACAATTTTGGTAAACAATTTGATACAGCGATTTTCTTAATTCTTTTGAATATCAAATCCTGGACATGCATTGTAATATTAGAATTTCCTTCATGTCGAAATTTGTAAAAATTAAATGTGAAAAGTGAACTTTGACCGCAATACAAAGTCCACACACACCAAAAACCGAGAAGGATGTTCTAATTTCTAGACTTTTGTTGAGCGACCAGTCGTATTGTCTGCGACATTTAACTGGGTTGTCGTCACTGACATCGAAAAACCAATGCCAACAATGTATGTGTGTATATACGCATGCATATATGTATGTATGTAAATTTAAGTAAAATTTTTCGTTGGCGTTTTGTGTCTGAGATTTGATTTATTATTTGTTTTCCATACACAATCGTTTGAATTTTTTTGCTGATGTTGTAGTTATGGCCGGTCGGTCGGTCGGTCGGACGTTTGTTCGTTCGTTCGGGTCGAGTTGGTTCAGTGTGCGTGTTAGTTGCCTGCCTCATTTGGATTTTGTGTTAAAATATATTGCACATAGGCAAGCTGCATAGATATATAATCCACCTCACTACTAAACTGCATTGCCACAACTCATGCTGTGATAGGAGAACAAACACTCAAACACACACAGATGTTGTGGACATCTACTTTGGCCGTTGCACCATTTGGGATGGTGGTCGCTCGGTCGGTCAGTTGGACATTGTTGTTGTTCACAAACTCTCGTTTGTAGATGTCAGTATTATTGTTGCGATTTTAATTGTAATTTTGATCTTATTAGTAAATTATGATTGTTTACTATTTAGCCATGCATGTGTATGTAATTTGTGATTTTACATGTGTGTTCGTGTGTGCATGTGTGTGTTTATATGGAAATGCATTTTAGTTTACCATGTGTTTTTACATAAATGTCAGCTATTGTTACATCTGAGTCTATATAGAGTGTCTTCTCTGCAAATATGAGCATTAACGTTAACAGATATAACACATTCGTTCATATTCCAATTTGGATAAATTATTTAAAGCCGAACATAACAGTTCTTTAAAATTAAGTATATTAAAGTTCTTATGCAACAAATAATCACATTGCAATAGAGAGAAAAATAGATATTAAATAATATTTATAATTGAAGATGTGCACCAATACATTTTTTTTTTTAATTTTATTTAATGAAAGCAAAAATATGTCGGAAATAGCATCAAATTTTAGAATAAGTTTGGATTTGTTTGAATTGGTCACCTTTGGCACGAATTATGACCTTCAAACGGCCAATGAAACAGTCACACGCTGCCAGAATGTTGCTCTGCGGTATTTTGGCCCATTCCCGGCGAAGCGCTTGCTTGAGGTGATCGACACTTTGGTATTTTTTAGTGCCAACCTTGATTTCCAAAATACTCAAGACACAATAGTCCAACGGACTGGTATCCGGAGACTTTGGATATCATTGTGCGCATTGAAGCTAGGAACCTCATTTTGTAACCATTATTGGGTGACGCGTGCTGAGTGCGATGGTGCTGAGTCTTGTTGGAATGTCCGAGGTCTGCGGCTAGCAATGTCCTAGGTTTGCGTGCCCAAGGCTTTAATACCCTCCAAAATATTTTCGCGATAATATTCGGCATTTATTCTGATACCACGGTCGATTAATACGAGCGAAGAGTGACCATCGGCTGTTATGGTGGCCCACACCATCACCATGGCCAGTGCTTTAGTTCTGGTGGCCAACCGAAGGTGCACATTTTCAGCTGACTTTTTTGGCATGTGATGACACGATCATTTTGTTTGTTTGCAAACTGCTGGACAGCGAATGTTTTCTCATCGGAAAAACCCAAATTCGACAGTTCACTACTTTCGGCCAAGCGAAAGCTCTTTTGAGTCTATTTTCTTTTTGTTGCGGTAAGTTCTTGCACTTGCACACATATTTGCCGAATGGAATATTGCGATGTATTTAGCTCACAAGCCTTTTTTCGGCCACTCCGACGGGGGCTTCGATCAAGTCGCTTCTTTACTTTTCGAACCATTTTCTTCCGTCCACTTCCTTGACGCTACAAGTATCACGGTAACGAGTTATGGTACGAGATACAAAAGATTTATTCACATTTAAATGCTGGAGTGCTCTAACGATAGCCACTTGTGGTTTTCCAGCCAAATATAAAGAAATCACACTATCACGTTTGAATTCCATCACGAATAACTTTACTTCTTGGAAAATTCTCACTAAAATGCTTTTGTACGCTTGTAAACAATATAATGAGCTGTCACTGGAATAATTTTAACAGCTGTCGGACGAGTGGCTTAGAAATGACAGCAGTCTGAAGTTGGTTGCAGTTTGTTAATCGCACCCTGTATATATTCTGCCCATGGATTGTACTTTACTTGTGTCAAATTTTAAAAGAAGACTTCGATCAGTTTTTATGTAAATTATGATGTTTCCAACTTTTGATCATTGGTCGGGAAAGAACCAGAAAAAGTGGATCACAAAAAAATGTATAAGTAAAATGGCGGTCATTTGAAAGCTTATTTAATTTGTTATTTTTGTACTGGAACATTTTGAAACCCCTTAAAAAGTCTACTCTCTTGTTTTTCCAAAATGGTGCCCAATGTGCTGATGTATCTTGTAGTTTCGAAGATATTTGTGCTAACAAATAAAAAAAGCAGATAAGTTTAGATGGGGCGAACTTTTAATATCCTCCATCATTTTGAAGGAACTTGAAAATTTTAAAACAAAATCCGTACCTATCAAGTGAAACTCTTTATATGTGGGGGCTAAAGGAAGACGTGGTTCTTCATAAGAATTTTTTGACTTAGCCTGTAGGACCCAGTATAAACTTCAAATACGAAATTGGTAACAATTCCGGTGAAAAATGTCGCTAAAATCATCAAAATACGTAATATCGGGAGATATCGTTATTTGCGGGAAGTCGAGGACCTCTATAGGCGATTTTCAGTCATGGACCTGCGTACTGGGAAAATACGCATGTGTGCCAAATGTTAGCCTTCTATCTTAATTCGTTCCATAGTGTGACTACAACAGGCACACACACACACATGAGCCTGACATGAGCGTTTTGAGGAATGATAAAGTTAGTATATATATTATATATTTTCTCACTAATATGTGTCTAACCTTTATAGCTTTTTTTAAGTAGCAGTTTTTCGGTCAGGGCTTCAGATTTTCTCTTCTGGAGTATGTACAACAATGGCTACGCGATAGTTTTTCTGAACTTTATACCTTTTTAATTTCATGTCAATCCGAGCATACCCTGTAAACTCATTATAAGCCTTTTTTCTTTCCCCACAGCAAACAGTCATACTCCCCATAGATATTATGTCCACTTTGGAAGCGGACATAATCACCACTTTATTCAGACAAATCTATTAGAAGAAACACTCGCAAAAAATAAAATCAAGGTATATCTTTAAATAAGGGCTCTCTCAAAACGTGGACCTATGTTCATATTATTTTGCTAGAACATTTTCTGCATAATGAGAACATAAAATGTCAAAATTAAATTAATTAAATTGTATATATTTCCAAAAATGTAAGCCGAGGTATGGGAATTAAACGAAAAGGTGGGCCGACTTCGTCCATTTTTTTAATCAATGATTCCTGGAGTTATTGAATGCTGTTTTTAAATTGTCAAAGCTCTTCAATAAATGCGACGAATAATATCGAAAGATATTGGACTCACTTTGTATATGGTCAAGGCTATATAAAGGCCTTCAACAATTATGACCTAAAAACCCGAAAATCTTTAGGGGGATTATTATACAAACCGATTACTATTAAATTCACCATGCATTTTTTACAACCTAGACTGGCTATTGAACAGAGATTTTGCAGGGAAATTTTGCAGCGAATTCGAAAAGTAGCAAAGTTTGTCGATTGCAACAACATAATAAAATAGTTTTTTTTTTTTTATAAACCAAAAATGATGATATTATAGTACTCAGATAAAATCTGATATTGAATATTTTTTCGTTTGACTCTTTTCCCCAAAAATGAGCTATTAAGGGAGATTTTTTTCCTAGAATAGACACTTGCTAATTGCTCAGTAAAAAGGTAATGTAATTTTCTTTAAAACCGTTTCACCCAGATGTATGGTTTATGTTGAGATTTATTGTTAAATTTTGTGTAGAATATTTCTTCTTTTGACTTCTTTTGCCTTAGCCGAATTTTTATGTAACTTTTATTCATCAACTAAAAAAGGACCGAGACGGAACCTGTCAATATTCGGTATTTTGATGATTTTAGCGACATTATAGACTGGAATTGTTTTAAATTTCGTATTGGAATATCTTAATAGGCATTACAGCCTATGACATAAAAATAAATATGCGGGCTCACACAACCTCCATATAACGGTAGCACCCTTTATTGGGTATTTTGTTGATATTAGCTACATTATTCACCTTAATTGTTTCGAAATTTCGTATTTTAACATTATGAAAAAAAAAAAACGCCAGTACCGAATGTCGTGAGCACCGTTATATAGGGGCTATAGTATAACATGGACTTATTTAGACAATATTTTGCCACAGGACAATATTCTGTTAGAGGGCATATAACCCAAAATCTGAATACCAGATTTTAAACTATCTCCATAAAAACAATTAAAGGGGGCCTATATAAAAACATTAACCGAAATAGCTTATCTTCTTAGCTTAACTTCGAACATGACCTCCCTGCAAACGGAAGGCAACTATGTGCAATATCTAAATCAACTTAGAATCGTACGCTGATCAGGAATATGTTGGGTCTAAAGTGTTAATTTCGATGAGGTTATGCTCGCCTGACACCATCTTTTGTCTACAGGAAAGCAATAATGTTTACATTCCAAAGAAACACAAACTGCCTATTTCCCGGAAATTACAAAATAAGGATTATTTCGAAAAAAAAAAACTTCTTTCCTTTCCTCTGCATTTTATTAAAATTTTGAAAACAAAAATCACCATAGTTGAATTTAAACCTGCACGATTCAACACAATTTTTATTTTTTCGCATATCAAACAATTGAAAATCCAAAGAGCACCATATCCATATCGATATTCACTTCAAAATTTGTAGTTTTCTTGTTATACAGTATTTTTATTACTCCAAAAAATGTCCAATTTCGAAATATGTTCGAATCAACATGCTTTGGCATTGGTCTTATTAGTTTAAATTTTGTGTAATGCTTAATGAGAAAGAAATGTATATTTTGATTTCGGAACCGAAATTGTTACAAGTAGCCTCTTTCGTCACAGAGCCTTGTAGGGCTTTCTATTTCTTTAAGAAATTTAAAAACTGTAATTGTGCTGATACAGAATATTACATAGCCCATACGTACATAAATATATATTTTTTATTTTTGTTGAAGAAATTAATTACGCTAGAATCCAATCAAAATGAATTGAAAGGCATTTCGTTTGACAGTTTTCTTTTTTTTTTTTTAATTTCACTTCGCTTCATTTTATTTTTTTTTTGTTTTTGTAATTTCATTACACGAATATAGCAATTTTATTTAAAATTCAAGTTTAATTAATTTTGTTTGACTCCTGGCATTACACACACTAACACATACTCACTCACTCACACACACACACAGACACACCTACTCATAGAGACAGACATATCTATTGGCGTGAGAACAATGACTTCCGTTAATTCCGTTAAAAAAAGAACGAAAGTGTGGCAAATTAATTTCGTAATTTGTAGACAAATTTGTTGGATTACAACAACCACGTTGACTGTTGATTGATTGTGGAATTCGATGACTACTGCTGTGTGAAATGTAATGAGTATTTTAATGGCATTTTTTTAACGGTGTTGAATGTGTGTGTGTATGTATGTGTGGGCACGTATATGTGGGTCAGGAGGTTAGGTTGAGAGAAGCAAGTAGGGAGAATCATCAATGGTGTCTCATAGTTTTGGGACAAAATTGGAGATTATTAAACATAATTATGCCAAGGCTTTTAATTGGTGACAAATATAGGTTAGTTCAAAAATCGTGGAAGTGACCGGCAGGGGTTATGGCTTTCCTGGCCAAAAAAATGTTGGGATTTTATCAAGTTTAATGTTCCAAAACAAATATAACGAAAAAGGAAGCTATAATTTTTCCTTTTTCAATGAAAACTTATTGTACCCTACACTACAATGTGGTCAGGGTATGTGCAGGGTGAGATAAAAACTTTTTATACCCTCCACCTTTGTCATTCCGTTTGTATTATCCCTAAATATTCGTCGTAGGCCCCATAATGTATATATATTCATAATCAGCATAAAATTCTAAGTCGATTTAACGATGTCCGTCTGTCTGCCCGTCTGTCACGATACAGGCCACATTATTTGACGTAGAGCGTAAAAATTTAGCAGAATAATTTGTATTGTGTCTAGGATGGTTGGTATTGAAAATGAGATATATCGGTCCACGTTCTGGAATAGTCCCCATAGAACGGTACCTCCCGATATTTGGTATTTCGATGGTTTTTGCCAGACTTTTTTACGGATTTGTCTAAAAATTGGTATTTGTAGGTCATAATAGGTCTTAAATCGTGTGGCGAATCATTGTATGTATAGCTCCCCGCTTTGGTATGGCTCCTATATAACGGTACCTCCCGATATTCGGTATTTTGATGATTTTTGCCACATTTTTCATGGATTTGTCTAAAAACTGGTATTTGTTGGTAATAATGGGTTCTAGCTCCGGTGGCGAAACTTTGCATGTATAGGTCCAGGGTTTGGTATAGCCCCACTTGACGGTATCTCCCGATATTCGGTATTTTGATGATTCTTGCCACATTTTTTAACGGATTTGTCTTAGAATTGGTATTTGTAGGTCTTAATAGGCTCTAGCTCCGTTTGCGAAACATTGTATGTATAGGTCCACGTTTTTTATAGCCCTATATAGCGGTACCTCCAGATATTCGGTATTTTGATGATTTTAGCCACATTTTCCACGAATACGTCTAAAAATTGGTATTTGTGGGTCATAATTGGTTCCAATTTGTCCATTACCCTAAGGTGGAGGGTATTAAAAGTTCGGCCCGGCCGAACTCAATGTTTTTTACTTGTTTTAATTTTTATTGAATAAAAGCAAAAAATGTCGGAAATAGCATAAAATTTTAGAATAAGTTTAGATTTTTTCGAATTGGTCACCTTTGGCACGGCTGCTGTCCGAATGTTGTTCTGCGGTATTTTGGCCCGTTCCCGGAGAAGCGCTTGCTTGAGGTGATCGACACTTTGGTATATTTTAGTACCAACCTAGCTTTCCAAAGTAATCCAGACACAATAGTCCAACGGATTGGTATCCGGAGATTTTGGTGGCCATTGTGCCCTGGAAATGAAGCGAGGAACCTTTTGTAACCATTCTTGGGTGGCGCGTGCTGAGTGCGATGGTGCTGAGTCCTGTTTGCGTGCCCAAGGCTTTAATACACCCTCCAGAACATTTTCGCAATAATATTCGGCATTTGCCACGGTAGATAAATACGGGCGGAGAACGACCATCGGCTGTTATGGCGGCCCACACCAACACCATGGCCCGCGCTTGAGTTCTGGTGGCCAACCGAAGATGCCCATTTTTGATCATTTTGTGTGTTTACAAACAGCTGGACAACGAATGTTTTCTCATCGGAGAAAACCATATTCGGCAGATCACCACTTTCGGCCAAGCGAGGCAACTCTTTAGGTCTTTTAAGACTATTTTTTTCCTGTTGCACTTTTTGGAATTTCAATGGCTTTACCCCGAGATCATTTTTCAATATTTGCCGAATGGAATATTGCGATATGTTCAGCTCACGAGCCATTTTTCGGCCACTGCGACTCGGGTTTCGATCAAGTCGCTTCTTTACTTTTCGAACTATTTCTGCTGATGTTGCTATTTTCTTCCCTTCACTGCCTTGACGTCGGGCTACGCTACCAGTATCACGGTAACGAGCGATGGTACGAGACACAAAAGCTTTATTCGCATTTAATTGCTGGAGTGCTCTAACGATCGCCACTTGTGGTTTTCCAGCCAAATACAAAGATATCACACTATCACGCTTGAATTCCATCACGACTAACATTTTTCCTGGAAAATTCACACGAGAATGTTTTTGTACGCTTGTAAACAATATAATGAGCTGTCACTGGAATAATTTTAACAGCTGTCGGACGAGTGGCTTAGAAATTACAGAAGTCTGAAGTTGGTTGAAGTTTTTTCATCTCAACCTGAATATCTTAGTCCGATTTGCTTTATTTTGCACCCAACGTGTAATATCAGCTCAAATCATATGGTCAAATTAAGACTGGAAGTAAGTATTCAAAATTTGATCGAAATCGTTTCAGATATAGCTATAGTTCCCATATATATTTCTCATCCGATTTGATATTTTATCCTCCGCAGACGCAATATGCACTCTGTAACAACGATATTTGGGGAAATATATCAAATACAGCACAGAAATACCCTTTCTAAATTTTAAGATTTGGATATAGCTCCTTTATATAGCTTCGTCCGATTTGCTTTATATTTTTCCAAATGGAATGGAATTTGCTATTTACGACCAAATTGGGCTTAGGATCAAGTTTGTCAAATTTGGTGAAAATCGGTTCAGATATAGCTATAGCTCCCATATATATTGTTCATACGATTTTTTTATTGTTTATTTTTTTATTTGTTACGTGAAAGTCGTCCCCGTCCAATTTTTAGACTTTCATTACTGGCTTTTTCACCATTGACCTACTGTGGCCTTCAAATCTTCAAGATTGTCTATCATCCCATAATAATCAATAACCACAACGATATTTTGTTTATCATTACTGAACTACTAAACGGAATTGTACACACCGTTGTGGTTGTTGTGGCGTTTCTGTTGTTGTCTTTTGGATATCGCTTTTTATTGTGTACAACAACATAACATGCAATGGCAAACTAATATCAGATTGCGGTTGGTATACATTTTTGTCGATAGGAATAACTAAAACACACGAAGATGATCGCATTAGGCAATGCAATGAAAGCCAACTGGCTTACATCGAAGTGAAATGAAATTTTGCAGTTGACAATAAAACTTAGGGGTTGAATTTAGAAGAAAAAAATTCAAAATATTTTGATTATAAAATACGAAAGGCATGTAATCTAACGAGGTATTGATTTCAACATGGCATAGTTGAAATAGTTTTGTTATGTGGAAAAATATGAGGCAGTGTGGAAGGAAAAATTTAAAAGCAAATTTATATGGTTGTTTACTTCTGGCCCAGAATTTGAGCTCTGCAAGACTACTTCAAAAATTATATTTTTGTCTTGGAATTTTTAGATATATTCAATTTGGAAGTTTTACTCAAATGAATATATGGAAACACAAACAGGCTATTTGCGAATGTGCTAAGGCATTTTCAAACGAGTATTTTCAACCAACAAGTTAGAAAGTTTCAGTCAGTGTTGCAACAGATATAAATCCTCAGTATTTCGCCAATATTTCTTAATACTCTTCTCTGAGGAACATACCATAAAGATTCTATCTGCGAATTCCATTTTTAAACAATATCCAATTTTAGTACTGTAGAACTGTGGAAGAATTTAGCAGTTATGGGAGTTTTGAATACTAAATATTTTGAACCTTTGTTTGAGAGTGAAGGTGTGAACCGATGCATAACATATTTATGGGAGATTTGATTTTTTAAGCCAACCAATATAAAAATACCATTGATAGCCTATCTATGGCCACACTTGCTCTATTGTAGACAAATCAAGTTAAAAAGTATGAGTCAGTTTTGCCGACAGAAGTATACCCTCAACCACTGTTCGTAAATTGAAATTATTGACTTGTGTTATGATTTTTGAAACTTCTGACCCTTTATGGGAGAGTTTTGGTGTTAAATTCGGACTATATCTACTAATTCATTCACTTTATAAAAAATATGTATTTTTTTGTTGGAAGATGTTGAAATGTGGGACCTGATATAATATGACGGAAATATTACACTTCAAAGTACTGTAATGAGCCGAATTTGAAAGGAATCGGATTCTCATTTCGCGTTTTATGAGCTTGATTGCTATTCAAAACTTTGATATGTTGTGACCCCAACGGGTGAAAGGAGTGGTCCGAAATATTCCATCTTCACATCAGATATTTATAACCTACAACACTATGCGTTGGGGGTATTATAAGTTAGATTGCGCCAAAAATTATGTAACACCTCGAAATATTGGTCCCCGACAAAGGAAACCATATATGCATCTTCCTTTGTCGCCGAACTGAGTCGACCTAGCTATGCATATCCGTCCGTCCGTCTGTCCGTCTGTACATTTTAATTTGTAATCACACTACATGTCACAGTTATGGCCCTCCTCACGAAATTAAAAATGGCGGTGGGGTCAGAATAGAAGCCCAATATTTTTAGAGATTATCGCAAAATATTTAGGGGATCAAATGAACCAAATACAGAAAAATTTCCTGATCTTGCTGTTGCTCTAGAGGCCACAATTATAAACCAATCGACGCGGAATTTTTCATGAAGTTCGAGTTTAAGGCTGGGCAGAAGCTTACTAATTTGGTCATCGGACAATATTTATCTTAGTTATTCTGCTTATAAGGCAAGAACCGCTGGACTGATTTTTACAATTCTCAGCAATTCAAAACGGTCTCTTGCCAGGAAAGGATGACATCTAGGAAAATCATGTTAAAATATGGCAATAAAAAATTGGATATTTTTTGTAAATTTTTTCAATTTTTAGATTTGAAAAATTTGCACAAAATTCGATGATACTTTCTTGTTCTAATTTAGTTTCTGTGAAAATGTTAACGTTTTGTGGCGGAAGTACTAGAAGAAGTGGACTGAAATTGCTCATCTCCGAACTCGATCTAAGATTGATAAAAATAAGTTTGGACCAAATTGGATTATCTCTTCGAGACTTATCGTGCTCACCTACCATTCAGACAGACGAACGACGGACAGAACCCCTAGAACGACACCGAATCTCTTGAAACGTATTTGGTCCAAAGAGACCCAGTGCACAAAACACTTACTTCGATAAGGCACGTATCTTTGGTTTAAAAAAACCCCTTTTTATTTCCGAGAAATTCAACCTTTTTAACGATTGTAAATTACTGTCCAATAGTCACTCTTGCTTGTAGAAAATTCTAGTGGACTTGATGTTACAAGGTTTGTAGAACATAACCCCAAAATAGTTTCCGGTTTCTAGGGCAAACTTTTGAAAGCCTTTATGTAGTCTTGACCAGCTACAAAGGGACTTCAGGATTTTGAGATAAATTTCTCAAAATTTGATTTAATTTATAGAAAGGATTGATTACTTTAGGAATCTTTGGTCGTAAATATGGGTCATATCGGTTCATTTTTTGGTATAGATCCCATTTGGAATAGAAACGTGTTAAATGAACTGTAAACCAGTAAAGAAAATCTTAAAGTCGGGCGGGGCCGACTCGATGGTACCCTACACCACTTTACATATTTAGTGGAGCTTCACATAACAAATAAATGTTTTTATGGGGAATGAGAATTAAATCAAAATTAAGTCCGATGGAACTAATATGTGAGAGGAATATCCTCCTTTGAATCTATTTCTACTAAACTTGTCGAGACATTTGTGCCTTTTCAATTCGGGCTTGTATTACCCATTTGGTGCACAATAATCTTTAAATTGGATAAAGATATACATATGGGAGCTATATCCCAATCTGAACCGATCTCCATAAATTTTGGCAATGGTATTTCTGAGCTGTATTTGATATATTTCCCCGAATATCGTTGCTACAGAGGGCATATTGCAGCTGTGCAGGACAAACTCAACAAATCGGATGAACAATATATATGGGAGCTATAGCTATATCTGAACCCATCTTCATCAAATTTGACAAACTAATTTCTAGACTAAATTCGGTCGTAAGTGCTAAATTCCATCCCATTAGGACTAATATTGCAAGTTTGGTGCAAAAAAGATGGATCGGACGAAGATATATATGGGAGCTATATCAAAATATGAACCGATTTCTATAAAATTTCGCAAAGGTATTTCTGAGTTGTATTTGATATATTTCCCCAAATATGGTTGTTATAGAGTGCATATGATGGCTGCAGAGGGCAAAAATAACAAATCGGATGGGCACTATATATGCGAGCTATAGCTATATTTGAACCGATTTCGAAAACATTTGGAATACTTATTTTCTGGAGGTATGTGCGAAATTCCATATTATTTGGGCTGATATTACACGTTTGGTGCACAATAAAAGGCAAATAGGACGAAGATATATATGGGAGCTATATCGAAATTTTGGATCGGGTAATAAATGCAACCTGTACTTTATTTTTTAAAAAGAAAATGGGCAGATGGATGGACATGCACGCATAAATCGACCCCGAATGTGATTCTATGCAGATCATCAAAAGGAACTATGGGTCTATCTCGTTTCCTTTTGCCTGTTACAAAAAATGCACAGAGACATAATACCCTGACCACTTTGTGGTGTAGGATATAAAAACGTAAACACATCATTTTTACTAATATACAATTTTTGGAAAGCATTAGGGAATATTTACTCTATTGAGGTATTCTGGTAACCATTGTAGCATTTTATGGCAAATAATTCGGAAGAATATTTTGTTAGGATCCCATTTAAAGAGGGTTTAAAAACATTTTTTATATATGGGTTTACACCCATAAATGTTATCGTGCGGATTACTTCAATGAATAAAAATATGACTAAAAGGGGGTACTTTATTGTTGCAATCGCATTAATTCGCGCTCTAAATATAATGTTACCGAATATACGTATGACTGACTGGCCGTATTTTAAAAAAGGTCAGGAAACCCTCTTTCGCGAGTCGAAATTTCAAAGTTATAGGTCTTGCAGATAGGTCAATAGTCATGTTGTAGCATTGTGAATCTTCTAGTACTTTTCGTACCCATAAAAGTGAGGATTTCCTACACTTCAGTCCTATCTTGCCCTTTGTCAGCAATTTTGTATCTTTTAATACTAAGAATAGAAAACCTTCTTAGTAGAAATACCTCCAATGTATAGAATACCTCCAGGTTTTCCTCCAGGTGTTCTATGTATAGATGACTTCCAGATCTGGTATGTAAAAATGACCTAAGACCGTTTTTGTATAGGAAATAAATGTATTTTTTAGATATATAATACCTACAGATCCTAGACAACGGTATTTTTTTTAGAAATAGAGTACCTACAGATCCTATATAGAAAGTCTCCAGAAATCACTCAAATTGTGATTTATGTATACAAGACCTCCATTAGGTTATCTATATATAGAAGGCCTACAGAAATTCTTTTATGTATAGAAAGCCTGAAGAAGGTCATCTTTGTATGGAAGTATTTCAGATGGTCTCATATGAGTGATAGTCCTCAAGTTGGTCTTCTTTATATAGTAGACCTCAATGTGGTGGGAGGCTATCTTAAGAATACTTGTAATAGATATTATGTACATGGTCCGCCATCTAACGTTTTCTATTTTAAATAACTCCTAGGGAGAATGCCAAAAAAAAAAACAAGGGAACTGATGAGGATTAGTGGCTCGTTCCGAAAACTCCTTGTGAGGATTTTCAGAAAATTCCTTTGAAAATGTGGCTAAAATCATCGATATACCGAATATATGGAGTTACCGTTATATGGTAATACGATATCGCGGACATATATAGATAATTCTCTTTCAGGGGGTAAAGTTCTCACAAAGAGCTCCTTGTGTAAAATTTCAGACAAATCCATTGAAAAATGTGGCTAAAATTATCAAAATGCCGAAAATCGTGGGTACCTTTATATGGGGGCTATGCGATAACGCGGACCTATATAGACAATTCTCTTTCAGGGGGTAAAGTACAATGAACTCTATATGTAGAATTACAGACAATTCCATTAAAAAATGTGGCTAGAAATGGGGGCTATACGATATCATCGACCGATAATGATTATCTTCGAACTTGATTTGCCTGCAAACAAGGACAGACCTGTGCAAAATTATTTCGATGAGTTACAAACGGAATGATGAACTTAATATACCCTTCATACCATGTATGGTGGAGGGTATAAAAATTACGCATGAAAGTTCTCCTTTAATTCTTCTATGAATATACGTCTCCCCGACTTAACCAAAATTATTCCATATGAAGAAAATCTTCTGAATTGGAAGTTTTTCTATCAATAAAAGCTTTCCTAGTTGTCTTCTATTTATACAATAATTCAGAATTTCTACAGAGGTAATAAACCGTGAGTTACTCAAAACCTCCTTCTAAAAAAGACCTATTAAAGGTCTTTTACCTGTAGTATACAATGAAAGGTTTTTTAATTCACAAAAATCTTCAAATGAATTTTTTTCCACACAAATTCTTTAAAGCATAGAAAATCTTTAAAAATGACCTCAGTAAGGACAAAAATCTATAGAAACCTCAAAATTGTTGCTGTTATGTTTGGTCATTGCATTGAATTTGTACAATTTCGTCTAGATTCTCATAATTTTAGAAATTCCACATAACTTCAACCCCATTCCAAAACACACATCTTCCAAAACAGCATGCCACCCCATCCTCCCCAAGCACTCTTTTTAGTATTTCGATAATTGATGATTTACAATGATCTCTCTCTGTGTGTATGTCTGGTCACGACTTTATAACGCCGGCACTTGGATTAAATGATCTATTTGATGATGTTGTGTTGTTGGTTGCTGCTGCCGCCCTGTTGTTTGTTTGTTTCCTATATATTTTTTTGTTGTTTTTAATTTTACATTATGTTTGAATGATTTACGTTTCAACGAACATTTTCAGTGGTTGAGTGTCATGATGTCACTTTATCATCGTCATCGCCATCATCAGCATCAGTTTTTGTTTATTTTGAACCCCCTTTGCGTTGTATTGTTATTGGCGTTGTTGTCGAAATCGTACAGAAAATAAAGTGACATTTCAATTGAACCAAACGCTTTTGCACAATTAGTCAAACGCTCACTGTCTGTCCGAATCGTTGTTGTTGTTGTTGTTTTTGTTTTTCTTTCTTCTCTCAATGGAAAACACTTTACAACTAGAGCTCATAATTAAATGAAAAATCAATTTTATTTTATTACATATACATACATATACACATACAAGCACAGAGACACACATACACATATATAGGAAGACTATAGATATGGAGTGCAAATTTTTATAATTAAAGCGGAACAATTGCGTAATTTACTTTGTTTGTTGTTGCTTGTGTGAAAGTGTGTCACAAAAATTTGAATTTAAATAGTTTTTTTTTTGCAATTATTTCGCTATTTATAATTAAATTCTGGTTACGGTGGTCTAACGAAGCGAAATTTACATGAGTTTTGAACTTAAAGGAAATGGTTTTATAAAAAAAAACTTAAATTTATAAAAATTAAATAAAAATAATAATTAATACATAAATAAACAATAAATATTAATAAATAAAAACAATAAACAAAAAAAAAAAAAAACAGTAAAGGAAGTCTTAAAGTCGGACGGGGCCTACTTTATGAACCCTACACCACTTTACTAATTTAGTAGAGCTCCACATAACAATTAGAAGTTTTTATGGGAGAATTCAATCATACAAGCTATGATTATAATTATAGTTTAGAATTCAAAAGAATAAATATGCCGGAGCATTTGTATCTTTTAAATGCGGATATATATGGGAGCTATATATAAATTTTTACCGATTATCTCCAATTTCAATAGGGTTCGTCCTTGGGCCAAACAAATGTTTTGTGCAAAGTTTCATCTCAATCGGATTATAAATGCGACCTGCATTTTGTTCACAAGAATACATGGACAGACGGACGGACAGACGGACTGACATGCATAAATCAACTCAGAAAGTGATTCTATGCAGATCATCAAAAGGAACTAGGGTCTATCTCGTTTCTTTTTCCATATTACAAACCAATGCACAGAGACATAATACCCTTACCACTATGTGGTGTAGGGTATAAAAATAAGTTCGGCCGGTTATGCCGGATTAACTTAGGGAAAGCAATTTTTCGACTAAGGGCGGTCAACCCAGCAACTACATATCCGGGTTCATACACTCGATGAAACAACAACAATAAATATTAATTTATACCGACTTACAGACTGACTGATTCTTCAACGTCCAGTCGAAATGGTCATTGCATGCCGTTCAATGTTGGTGTGTAGGGGTGAGATAAAGCCAGATTTTTCGAAATTCGGCTTAGGTTTGGAAAATTTAATCCATTGCATTTGACAAACGAATAGAGCTAGCATTCTTAAATTGGAATTAGAGTCGTTGATGTAGTGCAGGAAAGGCTTTTTGAAAATTCCAACTTTAAGGTTACGGAAAGTCCTCAACTTCTGATGTTATGTGAACGGATAGACGTCAAACTTGAAATATGGCATTTGAATCAAATTTTAAAAAGAAAGTTTGATATATGAAGGTGTTTGTGGAAATGTGTACTAAGTGTGCGAAATATACTCAGTGGCACTAAATTTGGAACTGATTACTTTAGGGTGACCAGATGAAGCTGGAATTTTGAAATTTTATATTGGGGTCCCGGCTAGTGGTAGGTTTGTGATAAAGAGTTGGTTTCGAAAATGTGTGCTACAAGTGCACGAAATGTACTAAATGGTACTAAATTTGGTAATGGGTAAAGGAATGGGTCTGGTAATCTCAAATTTGATATTAAGGTCTACTTTATTTAGAATTGAGATATGGAGATGTTTTTGGAAGTGTGTACTACAGGTGGTCGAAAAGTACTAAATAGTATCATACTTGGTACTGGGTGAAGGGATAGGATTGGAATCCTCAAATTTGATATTGAGGTCTATCTTGGTCTAGAATTGAGATATTATGTTGGTTTCGGAAAAGTGCATGAAAAGTACTAAATGATATTATATTTGGCGCAATTTGCATTGGGTGAACAAAAGTGCTTGAAATCTGGAATTTGGTATTATAGCGCTGTTCATATATAGCCTTGACATATGGCGGTAGCTTCAATTGTACGAAAAGTACTTAATGGTACTAAATTGGTATTGGTTGAAAGGAAGGAGGAGGATGGATGGATGGAAATTCTAAAATTGATATTTAGATTACTGGTACCGGTGTTCGAAATTTGGCGGTGGTTTGGAAATATTTTCTATATTTGTACGAAAAGTACTAAATGATGCAATATTATGACACAGTTTGGCATTGGATGAAGAAATGGAGGAATCCCCAAATTTCATATTAAGGGCTATCTTGGTATCTGGCAGGTGTTTTTAGAAGTATGGGTGTTTTTAGAAGTATATACTATAATTGTACGTATTGTATTTTGAATCACTGTTGGAGGCTAGGATGGATAGATGCAGATTGTTTTGGATAGACGTATTAAATGCTACTAAATTTGTATTAGGTGAAAGGATAGAACTGAAATTATGTACTGCTATTACTGTTGATTTCTGGAGTTTACATTAGGAACATTTTTGAAATAGTTTTGGACTGAAAGAGTGGATGTCGTTCTATTGTGCATTTGCTTTACTAATACGTTAAACTTCAAAATAAACAATTTTGAAGACTTTTTGGTGTAAAAGGTAAACATTTTACATTCCGAAACCAGTAAGGAAGGCTCAAAAGTCGGGCGGGGCCGACTATATGATACCCTACCACTATGCATATTTAGTAGAGCTCTCGTAAAAAGGTTTATGCAGGGCATTTCAGAGCTCTATGAGATATTTGGTACAAAATCAAAATCTATCTAATTCTATCGTGCAT
Organism: Musca domestica; assembly: GCF_030504385.1. Taxonomy (NCBI): domain Eukaryota; kingdom Metazoa; phylum Arthropoda; class Insecta; order Diptera; family Muscidae; genus Musca; species Musca domestica. The sequence continues at coordinate 9,861,895 of NW_026712299.1, forward strand.
TTTACGAACTATAGCTATCTCTGAACCGGGTTTCTCCAAATTTGACGTATTAGCTTCTAGACTGAATTCGGTCTTATGTACGAAAATTCAGATTATTTGGGCTGATATTGGCCATTTGATGCACAATTAACACGAAATCGGATGAAGATATATATAAGAGGCATATCCAAATCGGAACACATTTTAATAAAATTAAAATCAACTATTTTTGGGCTTTATCTGATATCTGGTAACAAATATCATTCCTGTGGAGTGCATATTACGAATGTGAGGGACTTAAAGACCAAATCGGATGAAAGATATATATGGGAGCTATAGCTATATTTGAACCGATTTTTACTAAAATTGGTGTACTTGCTTCTAAGCTGGTTTCGGTCGGATTTGCCAAAATTGATGCTATTACGGCCATTTGGTGGTCAATCACCCGAAATCGGATGAAGATATATATGGGAGCTATATCCAAATCTGAACCGATTTCGATAAAATTTAAAACAGCTATTCCTGTGCTCCATCTAATACCTGGTACCAAATATCACGGTTGTGGAGTGAATATTACGAATGTAAGGGACTAAAACACTAAATCGGATGAAACATATATATGGTTGCTATATCTATATCTGAACCGATTTTCACTAAATTTGATATACTTGCTACTAGGCTGAATTTAGTCCGATGTACTAAAATTCGGTCCATTTGGACTTATATCGGTCATTTGGTGCATAATTAACCCGAAATCGGATGAAGATATATATGGAAGCTATATCCAAATCTGAACCGAGTTCGATAAAATTACAAACAGCTATTTCTGGGCTGTATATTATATTTGGTACCAAATATCATTTTTGTGGAGTGCATTTTACGAATGTGAGAGGCTTAAACACCAAATCGGATAAAACATATATATGGGAGCTATAGCTGTTCCTGAACCGATTTTGTCCAAATTTGTTGTATTTGCTTTAAGGCTAATCTCGGTCACATGTGCCAAAACTCGGGCTATTTGGGCTGATATTGGCCATTTGGTGGTCAATTAACCCGAAATCGGATGAAGATATATATGGGAGCTATATCCAAATCTGAACCGATTTCGATAAAATTTAAACTTAATTCGTGCCAAAGGTGACCAATTCGAACAAATATAAATTTATTGCAAAATTTGTTGCTATTTCCGACATTTTTTGCTTTCCGTCAATAAAATTTAAAGAAAATGTAAAGATTATGGCGTTTGACTTTGTTGCCGTTTTTTTATCTCACCCTGTATATATGAACCTAATATACGATTTCAAGCACTATCTGTTCACCAACTTTAAATACTCTCCACCATAGGTAAAGGATACATTAGAACCCTTTATGACCAACCAATACCAATTTTTAGACATATTCGTGGGAAAATGTGGCAAAAATCATCAAAATATCGAATATCGGGAGGTACCGCTATATGGGGCTATACAAAAACAGGAACCTATTCATACAATGTTTCGCCAACGGAGCTAGAACCTATTGCAAAAATCATAAAAATACCGAATATCTGGAGGTACCGTTATAAAGGAGCTACACCAAACCATAGACCCGTACATACAATGTTTCGCCAACGCAGCCAGAACCCATTATAACCAAGAAATGCCAATTTTTAGACAAATCCGTGAAAAAATGTGACAAAAACCATTAAAATACCGAATATCGGGAGGTCCATTACATGGGGCTATACCAAATCGTGGATCTATATATGCAATGTTTCCCCACCGGAACTGGAACCCATTATGACTAACAATTACCAATTTTTAGACAAATCCGTGAAAAAATGTGGCAAAAATCATCAAAATACCGAATATCGGGAGGTACCGTTATATGGGGTCTATAGCAAAACGTGGACCAATATATATCATTTTCAATACCGACCATCCTAGACACAATACAAATTTTTCTGCTAAATTTTGACGCTCTACGTTAAATAATATGGTCTGTATCGTGATTTCAACAGACAGACGGACATCCTTTTATCGACTTAGAATTTTATGCTGATTATGAATATACTTTACTTTATATACTTTATGGGGTCTACGACAAATATTTAGGGATGTTACAAACGGAATGACAAAGTTAATATACCCTCCTTTAGAAGGTGGAGGGTATAAAAATGTTTAGGACCCATCAAACTCGTGTGTTTTTAATTTTTTAAGAACCTATCGAACTCGTGATTTTGTATGACCTGTCCGACTAATAAACATTCTAAGATGTTTTGTTTTTGGAATTTTAAAGCAAATGTGCACATAAGTCAGTGGTTCGAATCAGTCTTCTGACATTTGACAACGCGTCGCAAAAATACGTTACAAGTTTGCAATTAAAACGCAAAATGTGTCTCGTTTCTGGTCAGTTAATTTAAATGTTGATGGATTAATTCAAAAACAAATACACAAAACAATTAATTTTTTGTGCATTGTTTGAATACAGAAAAAAAGTAACAACAACACACAAAAAAGCAAATATTATTTTATGTAATGACACACATACATAAGTACGAATGTATGTATGTGTGTGCTTGCATATGTAACTTAATAGTTGTTCGACAATAACATGTGTCACACATATATGTGTCACAATTAGTCAGCCAGCCAGTCAGTCGGCGAGTGAATGCGCGCACCCATTGATCCATGGCAGTACAAAATGTTGCAGCGACTTCTGCCGTTGACAGCCGTCCATTGTGACCAAATATGACTCATTTCTTTGAATTTTCATTGCATCGCCTCGCCTGGCATCGCATGAAATCGAGCTCCCCATTTTCAGTTGCTGTTCGAAAGTTGCATTAATTATCGAGAATAATTTGGCGAATGGGGATTAATTACATATCCAACCATAAAAAAGAACAAACACACACACACACACACACTCACAATTGACCAGAATGATATGCCGCCATATGGTTAATGCGGTATTTGTTCTGAAACAATTGTTGTGCATAAAAATCCACAAACCTAAATACTTTGTAATAAAAATAATAGATGATTGACATTAATGAGGGGCAGAGTTTATGGGTTTTTAATGAGAATTTAAAAAAATGAAAATCAGCACACATTAATTCATATTAAAGACAATACATATGCGTTGTTCCAGTGAAAACCCTGTTCAGTGATATGAATTTCTCAATATAAAAATATACACTGAAACTTGTGTAGGAATCGATGCTTCATTGACATTATATAATAGCTTTGATTATTTAAAATATTGACCCTTTGTGGGAGAGGTACAAGAATGAGTGGGCCGGTATTGGCCACTAACTGGACTGATTAAGTTTTAGTGTGAACAAGTTAAAAAGCAGTAAGTTCGGCCGGGCCGAACTGTGAATACCCTCCACCATTTGGAACCAATTTGGAAATTTTCAAAAAATAAAATCCTGAAAAAATTCTGTTAAAATTTTAAAAATACCAAATATAGCCGTTATATTGGGGTTTATACGACATGGACCTACAAGGTCATTGTTTGTCAGAAGCCATTACCTTATTCAAATTCGAAGCTTGTTATAAATGGCGAATAATGGGGCTAAAATCATCAAAATATCGTATATAGGGAGGTACCGTTATATCGGAGCTGTGTGAAGACCAGCATCGACAATTTTCTGTCACAGGCTGTAGCATCCATTATGAACTTCAAATAAGACATCTCAAACAATTTCGCTGAGTATTTTACCTAAAATCGTCAAGATACCGAATATAGGGAGGTACTGATATATGGGGCCTATACGAAGACCTGGACCTACATAGACAATTTTCTGTCACAGGCTGTAGTCCCCATTACGAACTCTAAATACGTAATTTGAAACAATTCCTGTGAATAATGACGCTAAAATCATCAAAATACCGAATATCGGGGGGTAACGTGATATGGGGGCTATACGAAGACGTTGACCTGCACAGACAATTTTCTGTCATAGGCGGTAGTATCCATTACGAACTTCAAATGCCAAATTTCAAACGATTCCGTTAAATAATGTCGCTAAAATCATCTAAATACCGAATATCGGGAGGTACGTTATATGGGGGCTATGTGATAACTTGGACCTACAAGGCCCATTTACGAACTTAACCTGCCTACTGGCGAAATATAGACGTCTGCAAAAATTTTGCCTTCTATCTCAATTTGTTCGAAAGATAGCGTGATTACAACAGACAGACAGACAGACGGACGGACAGACAGACAGATGGACATGGCTAAATCGGCTTAGAATTTTACGCTGATAAATAATATATATATACTTTGTTGGTTCTGACATGAGTATTTCTAGGAGTTACAAACGGAATGACAAAATTAATATACCCTCCATAGTATGGTGGAGGGTATAAAAATTATAATAATGATTACCTTTGGTGCTTAGGGGTACGAAAACTAGAACATTTTTGAAATTCGCACATTAGGGGTTCAAAAATTTCAAAATTTTAGAACATTATTATTGAGCAATTGATTAAAGGTAAAATTTTTGATATTTCCCATGATGTCACTTCTGGTTTAATTGTTTAAGATAAGGTTGCATTTTTATACCCTCCACCATACTATGGAGGGTATATTCATTTTGTCATTCCGTTTGTAACTCATCGAAATAATGATCTTAGACCCAACAAAGTATATATATTCTTGATCAGCGTAAAATTCTAAGACGATATAGCCATGTCCGTCTGTCTGTTGTAATCACGAAGGAAGGTCTGTTGTAATCTTTCGAAGGAATTGAGATAGAAGGCTAAAATTTGCACACATGTTTATTTGGCCAGTAGGCAGGCTAAGTTCGTAAATGGGCCATGTAGGTCCACGTTTTCATATAGCCCCCTATATAACGGTACCTCCCGATATTCGATATTTTGATGATTTTAGCGACAGTAGTAGTAGTAGTAGTAGTTTCAAATTACGTATTTAGAGTTCGTAATGGGAACTACAGTCTGTGACAGAAAATTGCCTATGCTGGTCCATGTCTTCGTATAGGCCCCATATATCAGTACCTCCTTATATTCGGTATTTTTACGATTTTAGGTACAATACTCACCGAAATTGTTCGAGATGTCGTATTTGAAGTTCGTAATGGAAGCTGCAGCCTGTGACAAAAAATGTCTATGCAGGTCCAGGTCTTCGTATAGCTCCTATATAACGGTACCTCCCTATGTACGGTATTTTGATGATTTTGGCTACATTATTCACCGTTTATTTCAAGTTTCGAATTTGAATATGGTAATTGCTTGTGACAAACAATGCCTATGTAGGCGCACTTCGTACAGGCCCTAATATAACGGTTATATTCGGTATTTTTAAAATGTTAACAGAATTTATGACAAATGTTAGCTTTTTCGAAATTTTTCAAATTCGTCCTAAATGGTGGAGGGTATTCAAAGTTCGGCACGGCCGAACTTACTGCTTTTTTACTAGTTCGAGTTTCAATGGTTCCAAAATCCCTAAATGGTACAATAATTCTATTCAACGATAAGATCGATAAATTCGAAATTTGCCAAAGGATTTACTCTTTTTCGTGTAACTCATTCCCAGTTCACAAGATAAAGTGTCATTTTTTAAATTTCGCATTTCAAATGTCCGAAAAGCACGAAGCCCAAAATTTCGGACATTAGTATAGGGTTTACGATAAGTAACAATTTCGGATTATTATTAATATTTTTCATGAGGGTTGCTATTGGGAGCGAAATCTCAGATAAGTTTGAGTTTTTAGGAATTTGTACTTCAGTGGGAATTTGTCGAGAAACATTGGAATTTTCGGAAATTCGGCAACATGAAATGTACAATATAACAAAATATTGTAATAGGACTAGAACTCGGAAATCTTTAATGGGGGCTTAGAGGTTAGAATAATTTGGAATATTTCAAAATAATCTCATTTGAAATATAAATATCCAGCTCTGATTTTTTACCTTTTTAAAATGTAACCATTTTTTTAATACGCAATTTATAAAAAGTAAGCAAAGGCTATAGCTGTGCGGGGCCGACCATGTGATACCCTACAACACTAGAATATGTTAGAAGCCTCTTCATGTCCAAATCTATTTTAGAAGATTCCTTTTTTTAAAGTATGTCACTGAGCACTGCCAAGATATTACCCTTAGCAATTTTGACGAGGGACATTTGCCCAATATTTACGCACTCCGTCGTGCTGTTAGTTGTTGTGGTCCATTTTTTACCTAAATATAATCCAATAGTCATTAAAAATGCTGGAACTCTTCCCTGTCCATAACTCTCTTCTCAGGCGTGTCGATTGGATTCAATTTTTTCAGCTTTTTTTTTTTTCATTTTAACCCCTGAATATTATGCGATATCCAAAGCAATAGGCTTCTCCTCTGACCATAACCACACCTCCATTTTCATTTTCGTGATGATCGGGTCATAATTGCGACCTGTAGCGTGATTACAAATTAACATGGACAGACGGACGTACGGACATACAAAGCTAGATCGACTCAGCTCGGCTAGATAGGAAGATCCATATATACTTTCCTATATGGGAAACCAATATTTCGAGGTGTTACATAATTTTTGGTCCAATCAAACTTATAATAGTGTTGTAGGGTATAAAAAATGGCTGACTTGTTTCGAAAGTTGTGATTCTTTGTGGGTGAAGTACCAGAAGGGGTTCCTATATCATCTTCGCAACAGAAAAATTTCTGTATGTGTGAAATTTGAAGAGAGTTTGATGCCTATTTCGGATTTTTTTTTTACCGTTTTGGTTATTCATACCTTTAACCCTTTTGTGGAGGAGGTACTAGAAGGAATGGTCCGATCTTAACATGAACTTCATGGATATTAAAAATTTGAGCATTTGTGGGGGAGGTACCAGAAGGAGTAGACCGATATATTCCGTCTTAATACCATCATAAAAATAGTAGGATGTGTGAAATTTGCAGACAACCGGCCTCTTACATTATTCAAGTTTTTTTTTTTGATAATTATTTTATAATTATTCAAAATTTTGACTATCCATTTTGGCACGAGTCCTATAACTGACGCAAATATTGGGATTTGCGAAATTACAGCAAAATTAGATTATTGCTTCCCTTTCTGTGCAGATTTTTTTTCCAAATTTCGACCATTTGTAAGGGAGGTACCAGAAGGCGTGGACCAATTTTGCCCATCTTATCACAATACCTTGGGTTAATATAAATATTGGGATGTGTGAAACGTGAAGACAATCGGATTCTTACATCACATTTTATGTGAGTTGTATTTAAAATTTTGACACTTTGTGGGGGACGTACCAAATGGAGTGGACCGATATTGTCCATTTTCACACCTGACTTAGCACTGGCGAAAAAATTAGGATTTGCAAAGTTGAAGAAAAAACGGATTATCGTTTCTCTATCAATTTTTTTTGAAAATTTCGACCATTTATGAGGGAGATACCAGAATGAGTGAACCGATATATTCCATCTTTACAACAGATCTTGGGTTCATAACAATATTAGGATGTGTGAAATTTGAAAACAATCGGACTCTTACATCACATTTTATAAGAGTTGTAATTATTCAAAATTTTGACCCTTTGTGGGGGAGGTACTTAATGTAGTGTACCAATATTGTTCATTTTCGCACCTGACTTAGAACTGAGGCAAATATTAGGAGTTGCAAAGTTGGAACAAAATAGGATTGTCGTTTCTCTTTCAGTAAAAAAAAAATATATTTTTTGAAAATTTCAATCTTTTGTAGGGAGGTACCATAAGGAGTGGACTGATTGCCCATCTACGTTTGACAAAAATAATACCAAGTTTGGGCCAAATCGGATACTCCCTTCGAAAGTTATCGTGTGCAACAGTCAGCCAGACAGACGGACGGAAAACGCTATATCGACTACATATATCTTGAAAAGGATTTGGTCCAAAGAGACCTAGGATCAAAAACCCTCTCTGTCCATATGGCTGGGGGTATAAATATGTTTTCTGATCAATTTTTAAGCTGCATCCCGTAATGGTGGCGTATGAATAATTAAATTTTTTTGGTATCCAGTGATCATACGAAGTAATATTTCTTTAAATTATTTTCTTAATCGTCAAATCGAATGTGGGGTATTTTCATGAAACATTTTAGCCTACAATACAATAAAACCAGTAAAGAAAGTCTTAAAGTCGGGCGGGGCCGATTTTATGATACCCTACACCACTTTGCTAATTTAGTTGAGCTGCGCATAACAATTAAAAGTTTTTATGGGAGAATTCAATCATACACGCTATGATTATAATTATAATTTAAAGTTCAAAGAACTAAATATGCCGAAGCATTTGTATCTTTTAAATTCTGAGTTGTATTGCCCATTTGGTGCACAATTAATCTGAAATCGGATAAAAATATATATGGGAGCTATATCCAAATCGAAACCGATCTCGATAAAATTTGGCAAAGATATTTCTGAGCTCTATTTGATATATTTCCCTGAATATCGTTGTTACGGAGTGCATATTATGGCTGTGGGTAACAAATATGAGAAATCGGATGAACAGTATATATGGGAGCTATAGCTATATCTGAACCGATCTTCACTAAATTTGACATACTAGGTTCTAGACTCGTATGTGCCAAATTTCATCCAATTTGGGCAAATATTAGACGTTTGGTGCACAATCCAATGTAAATCGGACGAAGTTATATGTGGGAGCTATATCCAAATCTGAACCGATCCCGATAAAATTTAGCAAATGTATTTCTGAGCAGTATTTGATACATTTCACCAAATATTGTTGTTACAGAGTGCATATTACGGCTGCGGAGGACAAAAATAACAAATCGGACAAACAATATATATGGGAGCTATAGCTATATCTGAACCGATTTCGATGAAATTTGGCATACTTATTTTGAGGTCCAATCTGATCATACACGCGAAATTCCATACTATTCAGTCTGATATTACACGTTTGGTGCACAATAAAAGGCAAATCGGACGAAGATATATATGGGAGCTGTATCTAAATTTTGACCGATTATCTCCAATTTCAATAGGGTTCGTCCTTGGGCCAAACAAATGATTTGTGCAAAATTCCATACTATTCGGACTGATATTACACGTTTGGTGCACAATAAAAGAAAATCGGACGAATATATATATGGGAGCTATATCTAAATTTTGACCGATTATCTCCAATTTCAATAGGGTTCGTCCTTGGGCCAAACAAATGATTTGTGCAAAATTCCATACTATTCGGACTGATATTACACGTTTGGTGCACAATAAAAGGCAAATCGGACGAAGATATATATGGGAGCTATTTCTAAATTTTGACCGATTATCTCCAATTTCAATAGTGTTCGTCCTTGGGCCGAACAAATGATCTGTGAAAAATTTTATCTGGATCGGGCAATAAATGCGACCTGTACTTTGTTTACAAAAATACATGGACAGACGGACGGACGGACAGACGGACGGACGGACGGACAGACGGACGGACGGACGGACGGACATGCATAAATCGACTCAGAATGTGATTCTATGCAGATCATCAAAAGGAACTATGGGTCTATCTCGTTTCCTTTTGCCTGTTACAAACAAATGCACAAAGACATAATACCCTGACCACCTTGTGGTGTAGGGTATAAAAAGCAGCTAAGTTCGGCCGGAACGAAGTTTTACTACTCTCCAACATTTGAAAGGAACTTGCAAAATGTTAAGAAAATTTCGCCAAAAAATACTGTTTGAAAACCGTTATATGGGGGCTATAGGAAGGTAAGGACGTGCATACGCATTTTTTATAGGCTGTAGTACCCAATTGGACCTTAACATGTAAATCATTTTCATTGAATAATAATTTAATAATAATCGATAATGCCCGTTATATATGAGGTATACGAAGACGTGGACCTGCATATACAATATTATGTCATAATTTGAAGTATCTATTACGACCATCAAATACGAAATTTTAAACAATTCCGGTGAATAATCTATCTAAAATCATCAAAATACTGAATATCGGGAGGTATCGTTATATGGTGGCTATATGAAGGCGCTGACCTGCATACGCATTTTTTTGTCATAGAGTATAGTACATATTGCGAATTATAAATATAAAATTGAAACAATTCTGGTCTATGATGTCTCCAATACCATAAAAATACTGAAAATTTGCAGGTAACATACGAAGGCGTGGACCTGATAAGTAATTTTTTGTCATAGTTATAGTACCGATTGAGATCGTCCAATACAAAATTGAAAAAAATGCCGGTCTGAAATGTCGCTAAAATCATTAAAATACCTTTGGAGGCAACATTATATGGGGGCTGTACGAAAACGTAGACCAACATGACCCATTTTCAAACATAACATGCCTACTGACAATATACACATGTCTGAAAAATGTTAGGCTTATATCTCAATTCGTTCGAAAGAAAGCTTGATTACAACATACTGACACACAGACAGCCGGACATCATATGTCGACTTAGAATTCTACGCTGATCAAGAATATATATAATTTGTTGGGTCTGACATGAGTATTTCGAGAAGTTACAAGCGGAATGACATAGTTAATATACCCTCCATAGTGACACCTAAAGAAATCATCACGCCAAAGCTCAAAAATTTGATTTTATTAACAAACGGAATTTTCCACACCCATATATACATACCGAATATCTTATATACGAATGTGTCACAAAAGCCTTTAAAAATCAGTTACTAAACAAATTAAAACTCCTCGGAGGGAATACTGATTTCCTACAAAATAAAATCTACGTAGGGGGAAAATAAATTTCCCCAAGTAATACTCCATATTTGTCTCCTACATTGTTCGCCAAATAATTACGTTGTATTCATCTTCACAAAATTGTGACGAATTTGATTGATCTCTTCGACCTGAGATGGATGCAAATGTAATTACTTGCCATAAGAGTACTGCGCTATGCTAATGCGTTTTTAAGCGGCTATATGTGTCCGCATGTGTTTGTGTGTGTGTGTGTGTTTGTGCGGCAGTAATCTCATTAGGGCATTCGTGCGGTATTAGCGCTTAATCACCGTCATAAGAAGAAGTTTTAATTTTGAACCTGTAATGAAAGACAATGCGGAATAACGCTCGCATGAACATTTACGTAAGCATGTGACCATTAGGGAGAAATTACTCGCCACTGTCAATCATTTAACAGAGAATATAAATCCATCCATCTAACTGTCAAGTAATTTCGAAAGTAAATGGAACATAAGGAAATTAATTGTTGGCTGCATTTAAATTTTACAAATTTATTGAATTTTTAGTTCTAAATAAGATTCTTGACAAAGTCCTCATGTAGCTTTGATTACAGTAGTATGTGGATATATTCCACACGTAGGATTACCTAAAGATATTTGCAATTTTAGAACAATATTTTAAATCGTCAATTTTCTAACTCGTTGCACCTTTTGTCTGACACTTTAGCAACAAAGTGAGATAGATTTGGCTTAGGATTTTAAACATATTGCTGCCTAATTAGCTCATGTGAAATTTTAAAAAATGTCGAAAATACGGCTCTTATTATTAATAATTTTTAACTTTTTTGGGAGAGATACCATAAGCAGTGGGTGACTATTTTCCATGATCCCTTCTGACCTAGGCTTCATATAAGTATTACCACCATAATTTGTACTATATCGGGTACTCGATTCCTTTTTATAGCCTCCACCATAAAAAGGAGTGTATTTTAACTTTGTCATTCCGTTTGTAACACCCATAAATATTCGTCTAGACCCCATAAAGTATATATAAGTTAATGTTAGAAGTTAAAGTTTATTTCACACTGCTATGGTGTTTCTTTATTTTGTTACTAACATTTATGTTGCGGTGCTATGCACCTCTCTTGTTGGATTTACAATTATGAATTGCTTCAACTTAAAACTAATATTATACTGCAGCCTGGTCGTGCTCGTTATTACGCTGAGTCATCACTTGCGGTGCGCTGGTATTAGTGCGCGTGTTTGTGGCGGATGACTGCCCTGGTGTCATATTCCTGTTGATTTGTCGGACTGCTTGCGCAGCATAATGATGGGAATGTTTACTAGTTGGTTTGCATATTTAGTTTGATGTTTATTAGGGTGAGCCGTTAACTCCTCCCTCTCGAATTATCAAGCGTCTCGATTGATGTGTTTAGAAATATGGCAGATTATAAAGACTGCCGCGTTGATTCAAGTTAATATTGTGGTTTGCTAGTTGTTTTGTTTTGATAACAGATTCTGTTGTGCCGGCTGCCAATTGGCTTTCTGACACAGTCATTTCTATTCGAGGTCTAGACATTCCTTCATGTGGGGTCATTTTTATAATTTTCATACTAGTTTTGCGCCTTTGCCTCATTTTTACTGCCATCAGGAGGATGACCAATGCTAATATGAGACTGATGTTAAAACATAAACTGGTCTTGAATTCAGTATTTAGACGCTCGATTCTTTTATTACTTTTCACGTGCAACGTTTTTAGTAGTTGTAGAGATAGTATTTCTTCGGTGTAGTTGTTTCTAGCTGAGTGTTTTAGTAGCGCAGGCAACGGTTTGGAGTAAGCAGCTTCTTCGACGGTGAAATTTTTGTTGCCTATCCTAATTGTAGAATTACTAAATCTTATTAAATAAGTTCCTGTTACATTTTTTTCGTTTCCATTTATGACAATATTTTCTTTTATGTTATTTATCAAAATTAATCCAGGTTCTATTTCCTCTAAATTATTAATGTGATCTGCATTTACTATTGAACAATTATGTGGGCTATTAGTTACTAATTTAGGAATACATGTATTGTTTGTTATATTGGCTACATTAGATTCTAGACATAATTCAATACCATTTATTTTTTGACAAGGACTTTTAATTCCAAATGTTGCTCTTTCACATTTTACAATTTTCTTATAATCAAGATTTAAAACAGTATTTTGATTTTTTACAGGTCTTATGGTTATGACATTACAAATTTCTTTTACAGTTTTGGGAATGCTTATAATGTAAATTATATTAGTACTATTGTTTACAATTTTTATTCGTGCGAAATTTAAAGTTTGTTCAATGTTTTGAAACGGGATTTCATCTTGATTAAATATTTCTTCTATTTTTCTAATTTCTATTTCCGATAAAATAAATGTGTTTACAATGTTGGATTTTGTTAAATGAATGGCCGAATTAATATTCGTTATTTCCTCCTTTAAAATTTCAACTTTGTACTTTGCCTGCAATATGAGGGTATTACGGAAGTCCTCACTAGTCTTTAAAATTTTTGAAATACTATTTGTCGCATTCGTTATCTCCTGCATTCTTTCTATTAGATCTCTGTTGATTATTAACTGGTTATTGCTGTTGTCTGTTAACTCATTGATTTTGTTTTTCAAAAGCATAAGGTCATCATGGTCTGGACTACCTGCCAGCCATTTCCACGCCGTTCCAATCTCATCAAGAGATCTTTTAGATCTCTCTTCAGGCATTAGCCGATTTATAAGGTGAGATAGGGTAGTGATGTCATTATGTAGGAAGGGGAGTAGTGGGTGGTTGTCTGGAATTCCTTTGGCCAAGTCGTCCTTGATCCTCTCTAGAGTGTCATGATATTCCTTGATGTTAATAACATGCAAAATTTTGAATGTCCCTGTTTGTATTTTTCCTATTCCACTCTCTATAAGAACCACTTCTGATTGAGAGTAGTCCAATATTTCTGTGACCCCTAGGCAACCTGTAATTAAGAACTGGAAACCCGGTAAATAAGTAAGTCAGTTTCTGATATGACTCTTATGGACTATTCTCCCTGATTGAGTCAGGACAGTTGAGTGCCTATTCTCCTTTACAACTTCTTCTTTGAAACGTTTAGATAATTTGGTTCCTAATCTCTTGTTCTGTTTGACAAATATTTTCTGACCTTCTTGATATTCTTTTGGTTCTTCCCTAATACGATTATGATTTGCCAAATCATTTTCCTGTTTCCTCAAGAGTCTTTCGTAGTTGTTAAGGCGAGTCCTTTCGTAGTCCTCTGGTCCAAAGGTCGTCGGTCGTCCAAAAAATAGATCTACGGGTTTCTTTCCAATTGACGAATGTATTGTGTGATTGTACTTGTTAACGCTATCTTGCAATAGCTCCTCAAAAGAGTAATCGGGTCGCTCACACTTACTGCAACGCATAATTTCCGATAAGGTCGAATGGAATCTCTCTATTTGCCCATTAACCTCGCTCTTATAAGGCGGTGCCGTAAAAATTTCCATGCCAAGTTCGTCTTCCAACATAAACCGAATGGTCTGAGAATTGAAAGATCGCTCGTTATCAAATACAATTGACTTCGGGACCCCAAAGTAGAAAATTATTTCTCTCAATGGTTTCCTAATGTCTTCAATGCCTTTGCCATTTATCATTCTGGTTACTGCGAATTTTGTAAATTTGTCTATTGCGGTTAAAACTCGAAACTTGTCTGTAGAGAAGATATCTATGTGGATTGTATGCCCAGGATAAGTTGGCATAGGTGTCTTATTAAGTTTGGGAGCGTTCGGATGTCGCTCATACTTATTTTCTTTACATACTTTACAGATATTGATCACATTCTTTATTTTCCTAGTCATGGAAGGGAAGTAATAGCTCTCTAAAATTTGTCTCCTATTCTCGGCATTATTCCTATGTGCTCTGTTGTGAGTCTCAATAATGATTTGTTTTTGTCTCTCCTCATCAGTAACATCTTCAACCATTGTTCGAGCGAATCGTACTTTAATGTTTCTGAAGTGATGAGGGTACAGTGCTTGAATCATAAGCATAACTGGCTCTGAGGTCTTGATGCCGTTGACTACTGTAGGATTTAAGTATCTCTTTAATATGACTTTCAGATCTGATTCCGCTAGACTGGTTTCTTTAATGATATGTCTATGGTAGGAGGGAAATACAATGTTAAATTCATATGAGGAAGCTGATGATTCCTCAATAATGATCTGATTTTTGAAGGTATTTATTGGCACCTCAGCGGAAGGAATTAGGTCTTCCGATGAGTCCTCGGCACTGTGAACCGTGGGCGTTAGGGAGTTAACATCTGTCACCGGTGGTCTCGATAGCGCGTCCGCGACTACGTTCGTGCTACCTGGTTTATAAATTAACTCGTAATTATATTCTTCTAACTGTGCCTTCCACTTCTTCATCTTCACATTTGTGTTCTTGTTGCTTAGCGCAAATGTCAAAGGTTGATGGTCGGTAAATATCTTTATGCTTCTTGCTCCATACAAGTAACAATTCAATTCCTTTAAAGCCCAAATTATCGCCAGCATTTCTTTCTCATTTGTCGCATATTCCTCTTCTGCCCTACTGAGAGTTCTAGAAAGGTATGTGATAGGTCTATTGCCTTGAGATAAAACTGCTCCTAAAGCGTATTTCGAGGCGTCAGTAGTGAGTTCAAAGGGCTTATCAAAGTCGGGATAGTTCAAAACGACTTCCTCCGATACCAAACAGTTCTTGAGCTGTTTGAAACTTTCAATCTGTTCGGAATTCAAATTGACACTGATTTTTTTTGACTGGTTTCTCGGGGTTTTCCCTATATCGCCTCTCATCATGGAAGTTAATGGTTGTGCTATTTGAGCATAGCCCCTTATGAATCTCCGATAATGTCCGGTCAAACCCAGGAACGATCGCAAGTCATGAACTGTTCTAGGTTGAGGGAAATTAACTATGGCCTTAAGTCTGTCTGGGTTTGCAGAAAAACCTCCTTCCTTTACATTGAACCCTAAGAAGTCAATTTCTTCCTTTAAGAATTCACTCTTGTCCAAATGAACTTTCAGATTAGAGTCTTCCAAAGTGCGGAATATTATCCTCAAATTTTCAATGTGTTCCTTTTTAGTCCTACCAAATATCAAAATGTCATCAATGTAGACGTAGCACCGTTTCCCTATATGCTCTCTAAGAATATCATCTAGAGCTCTTTGGAATATTGCAGACGCGTTACGTAGTCCAAATGGTAGTCTTGTGAACTCGAACTTTCCATTCTTGACGGAAAAAGCTGTTTTCTCAATATCGGATTCCCTAAGTGGAATCTGATGGAATCCGCTCTTTAAATCTATGGTGGAAAAGTATTTCTGTTCGCCTAAGTTAGCCAAGATTTCTGTAATTTCAGGTATGGGGTATCTGTCAGGTCTAGTTATCTCATTAAGTTTCCTATAGTCAATAACCATGCGGTATTTTTTCACACCTGAAGCATCTGGTTTTTTTGGTACTATCCAAACTGGAGCATTATATGCGGACCTGGAAGGGCGAATTATCCCGTCCCTTAATAGTTCTTCTATCTGTTTGTCAATTTCGGATTTCAGTGCCATTGGATACGGATAGGATTTTGAATAAACTGGACTATCACTACTCGTATTAATTTCAGCTTGTACGATTGTTGAATAAGTGAGTTTTTTATTGGGATCTGCAAAAAGGTTTGGATGGTCATCCAAAATATTCCTGACTTCTTTTTCATCTTCGGGATTTAGATGATTTAAACGTAGATTCATGTTATTAATCTCATCAATTTGCAGCTCTTTCAAAGGAAATTTCTTTCCATCCAGAATTGTGAGATAGGATCTCCAAGTGTAAATCACTGCATTCAAAGATTTCAGGGTATCATTCCCTATTATCCCATCAAAGGTCTCTAGACCAGGAAGGATGTAAAATTCTAACTTTCCGATCCCGCAATTAAAAATGTCAATAAAACTATGGGTCTCTATACTAACTATGCCGCCTACGGACTTAACATGAAAAGGTTTCTGGTTCTTTAGAGGGTTTCTAATAAATTTGCCATTAATATAATTTTTGTTCGAACCGGTGTCTATAAGAAATTTAAGTTCGTTGCCATTTTTCATTCTGAAAGGGAGGTATGGCAACGTTGAAGCTAGTCTAAAAAATTAACGTCATCTACAATTGCCAACTGATCGTCTAGATCCTCCTCGTACGCTTCGTCATAGGAAACCTCATATTCCTGTTCATCAGAACCATTCATTTCATCCGGCTCTGCATCCTCACGTATTTGGGCCTCAACATTAAACATTCTCTGCTGCTTTTGCGGCTGATGAATATTTCCTGAATTATTTCTCTTAAAGTTAGGCTGAACATTGTTAAAAGCATTACTCAACTGTGGCCTATTCTGATAGTTTACCTGCCTAGTCTGTATTGATTGATCCACGTCCATTGGTACAGCAGGTTTAGGAGGAAGTGGGGGTCTGTATCCTCCGTATTGGGGGTGTCCAAAATTATTCACTACTGGAGGTCGATTCGAAAAGTTCGCCGGCCCTCCGTATTGTTGTTCTCCACTTCGGAAATTCCGATAACGATATTGAGTAGGGCCTCTGTACCTTTGGTCACCTTGAAAATTCCTATCACCAATCGTCAGCTGTGGGTAAAAATGTCTAGGAGGGTTAGTTTGGGGGATCCTGTTTGGTCTAGATCCTTTCTCGGTAGCGTGTTGAATACGCACACCTAGATTACCTAATTTTAAACAGGCATTTAGAGCCTGAGGCAAACTTGTCGGGTTTGTAACACTCATTAAGCTTGGAAGATTACCATTAAGTCCTCGAATAAAGGTGTCCAAAGCCTTGTCCCTATATGTTTGGGTCAATACATCCAAAGCCTCGTTCCCTATATCCAGACAATCAATCTTGTCCAGAATCAAAGACAAATGGTGGTAAACCTTCTGGTAAAAATCTGTTATGGTTTGCCCACCCTGAGATAGGACGGTCATTTGATACTCTAAGGTCGAAATATCTCTCTTATCTGAAAAATGAAGCACTAAACACTTTCTTATCGCTTTCCAATTTAATGGGGTCCGATAAGACTCCAAAGCCGTGTCGGCCTCACCAACAATTTTATGCCTAACAGTGTGTAGAATTGTGAAGTATTTGGTTGTTCCCCTTTGTGACTCATAAATGTTCATGATCCTATCAACAGCTTTCCTCCACGAACTAAATTCTCCTGGCTTGCCCGAGAATTCCCTTAACGTCTTCACTATGTCTGGTATTCTCTCTCCTTCTGAGATATCCCCAGATCCTTCTATGTCGACATCTTTAGTGGCGGTAACATCCTCCCCCTGTTTGAGAAGGTTTGCCACCGTCTCACTTATTATTCGTTTCACCTCATTAGTCTGACTTTCTGTAAAGGGATTAAACCTTACGGGAGCTGCCCCAGAAGGCGAAGATGTCTGTCCTGAAACACTCATAGCTTCGACCCTTGTTATTAAGTTGTTTAAATCTTCCGGCATTGGCCGCTCGAAAAAAGGGAGAAAAAGAAACACCAAATCCTAGTTCTCGTCACAAATCTATTATCAAAATTTCTTTAAACTTATTTCAGCACGGATATGACTCTTTAAATTTGGATGCCACACTCTATTTTTTTGTTTAACTTAATCTAACATTTCATATTTCTTACATTTGTTAATTTCGCACAAATATGATTTTTTTTGTAAATTTAGATGTCACACTTTATTTTTTGTTTTACCTTACTCTAACATTTCTTTCTTCTTACTTTGTTATTTTTGTTAAACGTATTCTAGCACAAATATGATTTTTTGTAAATTAGATTTCACACTTTCACTTTCTGTGTTATTCCTTATTTTGTTTAATTTTATTTTAACATTTCTTCTTTTTTACTTTTGTTAAATTTATAATAACTTACTAATAATAATTTGATCATTTTCCTTATATCCCGGTAGTCCGCTAGTTCTTACGTAACATCCTTTTCGTACTCCTACTCAGGAACGGTTCTCGTACCGGCTGTTGGGATGTTTTAATCCTTGTGGTTGTTGGGTTCTAGGATGTGTTGATCCTTGTAGTTGTTGGGCGCCAGTTAATGTTAGAAGTTAAAGTTTATTTCACACTGCTATGGTGTTTCTTTATTTTGTTACTAACATTTATGTTGCGGTGCTATGCACCTCTCTTGTTGGATTTACAATTATGAATTGCTTCAACTTAAAACTAATATTATACTGCAGCCTGGTCGTGCTCGTTATTACGCTGAGTCATCACTTGCGGTGCGCTGGTATTAGTGCGCGTGTTTGTGGCGGATGACTGCCCTGGTGTCATATTCCTGTTGATTTGTCGGACTGCTTGCGCAGCATAATGATGGGAATGTTTACTAGTTGGTTTGCATATTTAGTTTGATGTTTATTAGGGTGAGCCGTTAACTTATATTCATGATCAGCATAAAATTCTAAGTCGATTTAACTATGTCCGTCCGTCTGTCTGTTCGTCTGTCTGTCTGTTCAGACAGACACGATACAGGCCACGTTTTGGTATGGCCCCATATAATGGTACCTCCCTATATCCGGTATTTTGATGATTTTAGATTCATTTCTACCGATTTTTTCAAGTTTCGCATTTGTATATTATTATAAAAGTTGCCTATGCAGGTCCACGTCGTCGTATTTTTAACGGTTTTTTATTTTTTGAAATTTGCCAAAATCGTTCAAATGGTGGAGGGTATTCAAGGTTCGGAAAGAAAATAGTGTCGAAAGTGGTGAACTGCCGAATTTGGTTTTCTCCGATGGAAAAACATTCATTGTCCAGCAGTTTGTAAACAAACAAAATTATCATGTTTATTTGCTAAAGAGGTCAGCTAAAAATGTGCACCTTCGGTTGGCCACCTGAACTCAAGCGCCGGCAATGGTGATGTTGTTGGCCGACATAAAAGCTGACGGTCGCTCTCCGCTCGTATTAATCAACCGTGACATCAGAATAAATGCCGAATATTATCGCGAAAATATTCTGGTGGGTGTATCAAAGCCTTGGGCACACAAACATTTTGGCCGCAAACCTTTGACATTCCAACGGGACTCAGCACCATCACACTCAGCACGCGCCAACTAAGAATGGTTACAAAATGAGGTTCCTCGCTTCACCACCAAAATCTCCGGATACCAAACCGTTGGACTATTGTGTCTGGAGTATTTTGGAAGCAAGGTTGTCACTAAAATATACCAAAGTGTCGATCGCCTCAAGCAAGCGCTTCGCCGGGAATGGGCCAAAATACCGCAGAGCAACATTCAGTGCCAAAGGCGACCAATTCGAACAAATCTAAACTTATTCTAAAATTTGATGCTATTTCCGACATATTTTGCTTTAATTCAATAGAATTAAGAAAAGAGTAACAATTATGGCGTTTGACTTTGTTGCAGTTTTTTATCTCCGATTTTCATAGAATTTTCAATATTTGTTTGTAGGCTAAACTGGGTTGTTTCTGCTAAAATACATCTCATTTGCTGTACAATGTAAGGGGCCTATTGCAGAATCAGGTTGGATTATCATCAATTTCAATAGGGTTCATCCTTGGGTCAGAAAATCATCTGTGCAATAGTTTACCTCAATTAAACAAAATAAAAAAAAAAAAAATATGACTTGTGCTTTGTTAACAAATGTACCTGGGCATATGGACGGACTAACATGCTTAACCGATTCGGAATGTGATTCTATGTAGATGACCAGAAGGGGCAATGGGTCTGTCACATTCCTATCTGCATTTTACAAATAAATGCACAAAGATGTAATATCCTGTACCATAGTGTAGCTTAGTGTATAAATACTTATCTCATATAATGAGTGGCCATTCAGTCCATAACATTTGTATACCCTTCACCATACTACGGGAGTATATATAATAATTTACATTTTGTGATCAGAGTAAAATTCTAAGAACGATTTATTCCTTTGTGTCCGTCCTTCCTTCTGTCTTTCTGTTGTAATCAAGCTTGAGTCAAAATTAATTAAGATAGGGAGCCAAAGTATTGTACAGATTTGTCTTTTGACTGCACGTAGGTCAAGTTCGAAATTGGGCTATATCGGCCAACGATATCGTATAGCCCCCATATAACGGTACCGCCAATATTCCGTATATTGATGATTGTAGCCAAATTCTTCAATGGAATTGTCTACCCAAGGATTTCCTTCTGACCCTCCAGAAGAGAATTGTTTACATCGGACCACGTTTTAGTATAGCACCCATATAACGGTACCCTCAGATATTCGGTATTCAAATATGGTTCTAATGACGTTATACCCCGGAGTTGTTTCAAATATCGTATATGAAGAATCGGAACTAGGGATCGGTACTACAGCCTTCGTATTTTTCGACGGATTTTTTTTTTTTAATTTTTCATGTTCCTTCCAAAAGGTTGAGGGTATAAAAAGCTGCTGTTTTACTTGTTCATAGTCAAAAATCAAAATATATATAAAAGGCTGAGATTATACTTTTGTCGCCTAAACCGACTAACACTTTTTAACTTGCATAATTTTAAATTAACTTCGGCCCTTGACATTTGACCACCTATTATTAAAAAATTGATCATCGTTATTGAATCTTAGAATGCTCTAAGCTCTGTAGTGTAAATTGGATAGATTTTGGTTGAGTTTGAGTTTTTCAATTAATTTTGTTATTTTAGTTCTATATTTATACCCTACAACACTATGTGTTGGGGGTATTATAAGTTTGATTGGCTCAAAAATTATGTAACACCTCGAAATATTGGTTTCCCACATAGGAAAGTATATATGGATCTTCCTAGCTCGCCGAGCTGAGTCGATCTAGCTATGTATGTCCGTCCGTCCGTCTGTCCGTCTGTCCATGTTAATTTGTAATCACTCTACAGGTCGCAATTATGGCCCGATCTTCACGAAATTTAGAATGGAGGTGGGGATAGAGTCAGAATAGAACCCTATTTCTTTTAGGGATGATAGCCAAATGTTTAGGGGTTGAAATGGACCAAATACTGAAAAAATGTCGGATTTTGCAGTAGCTATACAGGTCGCAATTATAGATCAATCGACGCGGAATTTCGCATGTAGCTAGAGTTTAGGGCGGGGAAGAAGCCTACCAATTTGGGTGGTCATCGGATAATATATAGCGGCTAAAATAAACCATATCTTTTTTGTTGAAAAAATTCAAAATTCTTCATTAAACCGCGAATATTTTAAATCCTGGCGAAATCACAAAGCCATGTCAAGGTTACTTCTGATCTTTACTTTGATGTTAACATCCAACAAATCGGATATATAGCAAAATATGTGCGATATATATGTCTATCAAAGAAGATATGCTTAAAAGATCTCTTGTATGTCGAGAACGGCTGAACTGATTTCGACAGTTCTCATTAATTCAGAATGGCCTCTTGGCAGGAAAGAAAAAACGACTAAAAAAATTGCATAAAAATATCTCTCTAAAGCTGAAAATATTGATTTTGTAACATTTTCTCATATTTTTTCAATTTTGTCATATTTTTGGCATATTTTCATTTTGAATTAAACAATTGGTAATATTTCTACAGCTAACAAAACTAAGTAGTTGAGATATCAGGATATCTTATACAGATTGCATTTATGGCCCGATTCTTACGAAATTTTGCATGGGGATAAGATGAGGGTCAGAATAGAAGCCTACTCTTTTTGGAGATGATCGCCATATATTTAGGGGTTGAAATGGACCAAAAAACTGCAAAATTATCAGCAGGTCTTAGTTACCGCCCGATCCTCACGCACATTTGAATGGGGGTTACGGACATTGCAAAAGCCAAGCAGTTTTGGATGGCCATCCAAAAATATTCAATGTGTGAAATAGTTTGCCAACTTTTGTAGACAAAATACGAAAATGTCCATTCCAGTGACTTTTTGGAGAATTCACAAATACAGGAAAGACGCACTTCTGACTATTTCGTTAACGCTGGTTTCGTTGAAGAATATAGTCAAATGTCTGTATCTCATATAGATGCGTTTCAGTCAAAATCCAATAATAAATGTTAATCTTTGCCACTTCTGAGAGATTATAGGTCTTTGGGAAATATTGGTTCCATATCTAGGAAGACCATTTCGTGCAACATCTACCAATAAATTGGAAATGAGCAAATTCGTTTAAGTTGCTATTATTCGAAAATTAGAGAACGAAACCTGATGGTTTTCTTTTATAATTTGTCACAATATCTTGTGGAATTCTTTCGAGTATCTCGTCTATATAAACAGTATCGTTTATTATAGTGTTGTAGGGTTTTCAACGGTCGGCCCCGCTCGACTGTAGCCTTTGCTTACTTGTTTTTCTATATTTTTGTTTGTTTTCATAAAAAAAAAAACAGTAAAAGAAGTCTTAAGGTCGGGCGGGGCCGACTTTATGATACCCTACACCACTTTGCTAATTACGTATAGCTCCAATAACAAATAAAAGTTTTTTATGGGAGAATTCAATCTTAAAACGATTATAAATATAATTTAAAGTTCAAAAGACTAAATATGCCGGAGCATTTGTATCTTTTAAATTCGGACTTGTATTACCCATTTGATATATATGGTAGCTATATCCAAATCTGAACCGATCTTGATAAAATTTGGCAAAAATATTTCTGAGCTGTATTTGATATATTTTGTGAATATCGTTGTTACGGAGTGCATATTACTGTGGGTAACAAATACAGCAAATCGGATGAACAATATATATTAGAGCTATAACTATATCTGAACCGATCTTCACCAAATTTTAGAAGCTAGTATTTCTAAACTCAATTCGGTCGTAAATGCCAAATTTCATTCCATCTGGGCAAATATTAGACGTTTAGTGCACAATAAAAGGTAAATCGGACGAAGTTATATATGGGAGATATATCCAAATCCGAACCGATCTCAATAAAATTTAGCAAATGTATTTCTGAGCTGCATTTGATATATTTCCCCATATATTGTTGTTACAGAGTGAAGGACTAAAATAACAAATCGGATGAACAATATATATTGGAGCTATAGCTATATCAGAACCGATTTCAAATTTGACATACTTATATTTGGTTGTATGTGCAAAATTCAATACTATTCGGGCTGATATTACACGTTTGGTACACAATAAAAGGCAAATCGGACGAAGATGTATATTGAAGCTTTATCTAAATCTTTACCGATTATCTCCAATTTCAATAGGGTTCGTCCTTGGGCCAAGCAAATGATTTGTGCAAACTTTCATCTGGATTGCGTAATAAATGCGAACTGTAATTTGTTCACAAAAATACATGGACAAACGGACGGACGGACATTTATTCATGTCCGACTCAGAATGTGATTTTATGCAGATCATCAAAAGGAACTATGGGTATATCTCGTTTGCTTTTGCCTGTTACAAACAAATGCACAAAGACATAATATCCTGACCACCTTGTGGTGTAGGGTATAAAAAAGTCACTTGTTTTTGTATTTTCTTGTGATTTTATTTATTATCTAATTTGCATATCCCCCACGAACATGAGTCACGGCTAACTCAATGAAAGCTTTGCTAATTTGAATAAGAAAATAGTAGCAAATCACACACTTACATCTTTACTCCAATGGACCACATAGGGTATGGGCAGATCATAGGGAAAATCTATGTAACAATTGAAGACCACATACGAGCCGACCTTGGCCTCCAGATGTGTTGTTTTCTGGCGATCGTGGCGTGCACCCGTGCATACGGCCACACAGGATACGCTCATTAAAAGCACAAATGTTGATGAGAAAAAAGCTGCTAGAAATCCAAAAGCATTATGGTATAATATCGGTTTACGGCGCTGTGGTTGTAGTTGTAGCAGGTTTTGTTGCTGTTGTTGTTGTTGTTGTCGTTGCTCTTGTTTCATGATGACGAGACAATACTGCGACTGTCGTTGTTGTTGTTCTTGGGCTAGGAGGTGGTGGGTATGGGTTTGGGTGGGCGACGGAGGTGGTGAAGAAGCTACTGTTGCCACGACGACCTTTGCTAGCTTAGTTTACTTGCGGTTTATTTTAACGACGTTGATGATAATGATAATTGCAACGATTTCAATGTTCTTTTTTTTCTGCCAGCGATGATTTTTCTTTTGAGTTTTTTCTTTTTGTCTTTTTTTCTTGGAGGGATGTTTTCCACTAGATTTCCTTTGCGTTTTCCTTTACTTAAAGTTTGTGTGTGTGTTTGTTTTTTTTAATATGAAACTCAGCTCTGCCTTAACTTCAATTAAATTAAATGTTTTGTTGTTGTTGTTATTTTTGTCAGTTTTCAATTCGGATGTTTGTTTTCGTTTATTTCACAGCGTTTCTCCACTATTGAATGAAATTCCGTTTAATAGCTGCTATCTGGGCCCGAGGAATTTGCTGGGTATTTGTAGAAATGATTTGGATTTATTTTTTGGGGGGAAAATTAAATTAATTTAATAACGCTTAAATTAATAATGTTGCTAAAAGCTGTTTTGTGTAATTATGATAAAGAACGCTTGATTAATTAACAAAAAAATTCTTGTGCTCGTTAAACCGAAAAAAGATGGTGGTTGGTGGTCAGCTCTGAAATATGCAAAGCTATTAAATGGGTATTTTGTATCTTTGGGATTTTCGGGATTTTTTTGTTATATTTTTTCTTTGTTGTTAATGAATTAAATTATTTTTCCACAAAATTCCTTTTTTTTGTTTTTGATAGATTACTTTTAATCACGCCAAGAATTCGTTCAAAGACCGGACACAGACTAAAAAGAAATGCCCGAGATAATCAGGTCAATTGCAAGCTATTCGTTTGTTTGTCGTTTGCTTAATGGCATGCGTTTGACTTTCTCAAATCTCGTTGAGTTAAGCTAGACTTTTGCACTCGCTTGGGGATAATGGGCTTGTTTTTTTTTCTGATTTTTCAAGAAAAAGCTTTTGTCACTTTTGTTTGTATTTTTTTTTTTTGCTTTTTTGGCAAAGTGAGAAATTTTTGCTTTTTTTCAAAATTTCCACTTGAATTTTCTCCGTGCTTGGCGTTTTTTCTCTTCAGAACGTACCGATCGCTTTGATAACTAAACCGCAACTAAACTAAAATCTAACTTTAAACCATCCACCATTGTAGTCCAGCAAGCCAAACAGTCAACCAGCCAGCCAGTCAGCCATCCAATCAGCCAGTATTCGTTTCGTTTGTTTGTAATGATTATGGTGATGATGATGATCATGATCATGATCATAGCTATCATATAAAGATGATGATCATTAAAATGAATTTTAAAATAATGAGTGTTGTAATGATTATGTTTATGGGTTTCTGGAAAATGTAATTGTTTTTTGGGAAATAATAAAAAGTGGATTTTTTAAAGGAAATGCAGCAATATTTTGCGATCATCGAACTTTTGTAATCATCTAGGGTCGGTGTCGTACTTAAGTGGTCTGTGGAAATCACTCTAGCTTCCGAACGAAATGAAGTAGGTTGATACAATTTTACTCAAATGTGTGTTATATCTGCAGGACTCTTTGTATTGAAAATGGACCATGTAGGTTCACGTCTTCATAAAGCCCCCATATAACGGCACCTCCTGATATTGGGTATTTTGATGATTTTAGCGACATTATTTACCGAAATTGTTTCAAAATTGGTATTTAAAATTCGTAATAGAAACTGCAGGATAAAACAGATAATGAGCCATGTAGGTCCTCGTCTTCGTATAGCCTCCATATAAAGGTACCTCCCGATATTGGGAATTTTGCTGATTTTAGAGACATTATTTATCGGTACTATTTCAAATTGAGTATTTGAAGATCGTAATGAATACTACAGCCTATGACAGAAAATTGTCTGTGCAGGTCCATGTCTTCGTATATGACCCATATAACGGCACCCCCCGATATTCGGTATTTTGATAATTTTAGCGACATTATTTACCGGAATTGTTTCAAATTTTGCATTTGAAGTTCGTAAGGGATACTACAGCCTGTGACAGTAAATTGTCTGTGCAGGTTCACGTTTTATAACCCCATGGTACATCCCTATATTCGGTATTTTGATGATTTTAGCTACATTATAAACAGATATTTTTTCAAGTTTCGCATTTGAGTATTTTAATGGCCTAGGCAGGTCCACGTTGTCGTTTAGACCCTAATATATGGCTACATTCGGTATTTTTAAGATTTTATTTTTTTTGAAAATTGCCAAATTTTTTCCAAATGGTGGAGGGTATTCAAAGTTAGGCCCAGCTTTTTTACTTGTTGACTCTTAGAGATATAGGTTAATTTTGGTCAGATTTTCGATATCTACTCAAGACGTCCGTGTAAAGTCGATAAATTCTCAAGAGTTTTCATTTACAACCGGTTAAAGTCGATAAATTTGCAAGAGTTTCCAATTACACTGTGCTACAAAATGCCATTATTTTAAACCAATTACAAGAAAAATCAAGTAGTAAAGCTGAACGTAAAGCTTAACAAGTCAAATAGTATCAGTCGGTTTTGCCGACAGATGTATACCCCCAGCATTGTTTTATGATAATTTAAACTCTTGACTCTTTGTGGGTGAGGTTCCGAAGCAGTTGGCCTTTCAAAATTTTGAATTTTCATGACGAAACGCGAAATTAACATCCGATTCCATTTAGACTTGGCACCTCTCAATATTTCCATAAACATATGATCTTTTATAAAGATCGGTACATTCTTTTTGTTACCTCCCCCACAAAGGGTTAAAATTTTGAATAACCAAAACGATCATAAAATCCGATATAAGCATCGGGTTCTCTTCAAATTACACACATCACAATATTTTTATTAGCCAAAGGTCTAGTGTGAATCGGTTCACTCCTTCTGTTACCTCCACTACAAAGGTTCAAAATTTTGAGTATCCATGAAACTTATAAAACGCGAAAAAAACGTCAGATTCCATTTACTTGATCCATCTCAATATTTCCATCAACACAAGATCTGTTATAAAGATGGTAGATATTGGATCATTCCATTTGGTACCTCCCCCTTATAGGGTTGCAGATTTTGAAAAAAAAACGCTCAAAGAAACCGAAATAAGCATCCAGAAACCGAAGAAGCAACCCCAACCCCTTCTGGTACCTTACGCACAAAGGGTCGCTATTTCCAATACTTATATCCATCATAACTTGCGAAGTCGTTGATTCTTGACAACTTGCTAAATCTAAATATTTCTCTTAATCTATCAGAATTTGTGATTTCGCATAAAAGTGAATATAAATTTTCGATTTCCTTCAAATTTTGCACATACCAATTTTTATACCCTACAACACTATGTGTTGGGTGTATTATATGTTTGATTGGGCCAAAAAGTATGTAACACATCGAAATATTGGTTTCCCATATAGGAAAGGATATATGGATCTTCCTATCTCGCCGAGCTGAGTCGATCTAGCTATGTATGTCCGTCCGTCCGTCTGTCCATGTTTATTTGTAATCACTCTAGAGGTCGCAATTATGGCCCGGTCTTCTAATTTAGAAATTTAGAATGGAGGTGGGGCTAGGGCTAGAGTAGAAGCCTATTGCTTTCGGAGATAATCGCATAATATATATGGATCAATAACTGAACAATTTCCTGATTTTGCAGTTGCTCTTCAGGTCGCAAAAACTAACAGCACGACAGAGTGCGTAAATATTGGGCAAATATTCCTGCTCAAAATTCTAAGGGTAGTATCTGGGCAATGCTCTATGACAATAATTCAAAAGCGAAATCTTCCAAAATAAATATGGACATAAGAGGGCTTCTAACACATCGTAGGGTATCACATGGGCGACCCCGCACGACTACAGCCTTTGCTTACTTGTTTCAAAATAAGTTGAAATTCTTTCAAACGGAATATACCCGTGGAAAGTTAGTCGAAGATCTACTTTTTTATTGAAAAAATGTGTTCAGCGACGAAACTCACTTTTGATCAATCGGTACGTAAACAAGAATATTTGTTGATTTTGAAGTGAAGATCACACATTTAAAAACCTACCTAAGTATCCAGAAAAAAGTTACAGTTTATGAAGTTTATGGCTATTGGCATTATACGACCATACTTCTTGAAATATGCGGCGAATCGTAAGGATACTGTGAATGATAAGCACTAACCGTGAGATGATATCCATTTTTTTGACACATTGCAGGATCTTGACTTATATGAAATGTGATTTCAACAGGACGGTGCCACAGAGCATGCTTAACAATGAACTTATTTAAATGCGGCGAGTTCGGTGAAGATTTTATTTTACTTTCGGTACCTGTCAGTTGGCCGCCTAGATCGTTCGATTTAAACCGTAAAGGTAAGGGGGCTATGGTAAAGCTCATGTCTGTACAGACGAGCCTCCTTAAATAATTGCATTGTACTAAGCGTTTGGACCATTTCTACTTACAGGGTGAGATGAAAAAACTGCAAACAACTTCAGACTGCTGTCATTTCTAAGCCATTCGTCCGAAAAACATTCGTTGTCCTACAGTTTGTAAACAAACAAAATGATCGTGTTTACTTTCCGAAGGTGCCAGCTGAAAATGTGCACCTTCGGTTGGCCGCCAGAACTCAAGCGACGGCCTTGGTGATGGTGTGGGCCGCCATAACAGCCAATGGGCGCTATCTGTTCGTATTAATCGACCGTGGCATCACGGAGTTAGGATGGAATCCCGAAATTTTTTATTAACGTATTTGTTTTGTATTTGTGGTTAAGATGTGGAGGTAGTTTTGGAAATGCGTCCGGTACAAAAACTACTATCTGTACAAAAACTACTTAATAATACTAAATTTGGTATTGGGTGAAGAAATAAGGCTGGAATTCTGATATTTTTTATTTCGCTCTCGGATGTTGTCAGCAGTTAAAATATGGAGGTAGTTTTGGAAATGGTTCTTATTTGTATGAAAACTACTATGGACTATTGTGTCTGGAGTATTTTGGAAAGCAAGGATGGCACTAAAAAGCACCAAAGTGTCGATCACCTCAAGCAAGCGCTGCGCCGGGAATGAGTCAAAATACCGCAGAGCAACATTCGGGCAGCGTGTGACGGTTTCATTGGCCGTTTGAAGGCCATCGTTTGTCGGAATGGTGACCAATTCGAAGAAATCTGAACTTATTCTAAAATTTGATGCTATTTCCAATATATTTCACTGAATCCTCAAGAGAGAAAATCTGCCGGCGAAAAAAAGTTGCGTGGCGAGTGAAAATTGATAAGGAGCCACCGGTAGACTTTTTTTTAACGACTTTAGACTGACATATGGAAAGAACTGAAAAAATTCGTGGAAAAATACCATTTAAATGAAAAGCGCTATATGTTGATATACGACGACGAGGACTGCATATTTTTCGTCATAGGCTGTAGATACGAAATTTAAAACAATTCCATTGAATAATGTCACTAATATCATTAAAATACCGAATGTTGGGAGGTACTGTTATATAGGAGCTATACAAAGACGTGGACCTGCATAACCATTTACGAACTTAATCTGCCCACTGGCAAAATACACATGTGCCCAAAATTTTAGCCTTATATATCAATTCATTCGAAAGATGGCGTTATTACAACGCTAACTCTACTTATAATTTTACGCTGATCAAGAATATATGTACTTCGTTGGGCCTGACATATTATTTCAAAGAGTTTCAAACGGAATGACAGCGTTAATATACCCTCCATAGTATGGTAGAGCATATAAAAATTTAACTCGAACATTTTAGCTCTGAATATAAAAAATATTAGTTTGAAAAATCAGACTTTGTTAGTTTTTGTACCTTTTATAGCACAAATTTCCAAAAATAACACCTTATCTGACATTTCGTATCAGTGCTGATCCACATGCGAAATTTGAAGATCTAAGCACAAAAATATAGAACTGCTGTTTTTAATATAATTTATTACAAATTTAAATGCAATAGTTATCTACATACCAATATTCAATATTAAAGTCCTAACCATTCCATCTGCTATGTTTAACTTTTACTACTTTATATCAACTATTATTAGGAAATTTAAATATAATACCCTATCATCGCCCTATCTTCTCATCCATATTGCCACATATATTCTATAAATTAACATTTCACTTGAATTCGATTCTATTTGTTAGTATCATCTCAATTTTTTTTCTGTGTACCTAGGTACAGGCCATCTCTGTTGCCAGTCGCTTGATGACGAAATACGTCATCTACACATGTCAATGTTACACCGCACATTGTCTACGGGTCTTGCCATTGTTTCATAATTTAATAATTTGTTGTTTATGCACTTAAGTATTTAAATAAAATGAATTTAATTTGATTTTTGTAGCATTGTTGTTGTTTTTGTAGTAGTAGTAGGAAATATGCAAAACCGTCATCCATGGCAGACGAGCAGAAATTCAGAGCCAGCTCGGAAAACAGAAACACCCACAGCGAGTCTAAACAAAAAGCTCAAGGGTGACATTTACTTCAATCAAATGGAATGAAAATAGAATGTGTGGATAGAACTCGATCATGGAATACATTTTCGAAAGGCAACAACAAAAACAAAAATGGCAACTATATCGGAATAATTGCAAAAAACATAGAACTTTTGATGCCACAACAAATTATTGCGCGCCCAAGATCATCGACATGTGTCAACACCGCAATATCCGGAGGTGGCGAGCAAATGCTCGACATTATGTTTGCCTTCATTTAAAAATGTTAAAGAGCCAAGTAAAACACAACACCATCTATCTTCTTCCCATGAATGAAGGAGTGAACGAATGACTGACTGGCCAAGCGATCGAGTGAGTAAGTGAGTGCGTGCCTTGGCCGTTAATTGATCAATGCGAAGGAGTGATGATAGACATTTCACTTCAATTCAATTAATTTAATTTACTAACCACTACTGTTTCAAGTACTGGAACGTCATGGTGAATTTGCCTTAATGTGAATGAGCAGCATCCACATCGCTTCTAATTTAGATTTTCTTACATTTTTTTCCGCTTTATGCTTAGAGTCCAATGTCTATGCGGTTTATCGAATGGAGTTGCTGAATGTTCTCTAATGCTTAACAGAATTGTGTCATATTTAACACACTTAACGCAAATAACCCACAATTCGAATGCACTACACAAATTATGTTCAAGTACTTAAAGTCTCTCCACATAGCTGGGATGGAGGAGAAGATATCTGATGTTTTATGGCTACCCAGCTACGATGGATGTGTGGAAAAGTCTTGAGCTCAAATATGTATCTATGCACAAAATTTTAAAAGATTAGTGACCGATATCCTCTTCTTTGATCAAAAGAACAGGCTGGGAGTAGAATCTAGAAATTTGACACGCACATTGCTTTTTGTAGGAAGTGGGGCGATACGTGGGATTTGTGGAATTTATTACAGAAAGTACTAGAAAATATATTTTCTGGCTCTGACTCAATCTTAAAATTTTGTTAAATTTTTTGATACAAGAAATCTGATGCGGTGATGTGTTTGGAAATTCCCACCTGACCTAATTCTGATATGAATATAACGACGTACCAGTTTTTGACTATATTGAGTACTTACTTCCTTTTATCTCAGATAAATTTGTATTTATACCCTACACCACATAATGGTAAGGGTGTCATATCATTGTGCATTTGTTTGTAAGAAGGATAAGGAAGCGAGATAGACCCATAGTTACTTTTGAGAATCTTTATAGAATAACTTTCTGAGTCGATTTATGCATTTCAGTCCGGTTGCCCGCCCGTACGTCAGTCCATGTATTTTTGTGAACAAAATGCACCTCATTGAAATTTGTGAGAATCGGTTCAAATTTTGATATAGCTCCTATATATATCTTCGGGTTAATTGTGCATTAAATGGTCAATATCAGTCCAACTGATCTGAATTCATTCTAGAACCAAGTACATCATATTTGGAGAAAATCAATTCAGATCCCATAAATACAGGGTGAGATGAAGAAACTGCAACCAACTTCAGACTGCTGTCGTTTCTAAGCCACTCGTCCGACAGCTGTTAAAATTATTGCAGTGGCAGCTCATTATATTGTTTACAAGCGTACAAAAGCATTTTGGTGAGAATTTTCCAGAAAAAAGTAATTCGTGATGGAATTAAACGTGATAGTGTGATTTCTCTATATTCGGCTGTAAAACCACAAGAGGCTCTCGTTAGAGCACTTCAGCATATAAATATGAGCAAATCTTTTGTGTCTCGTACCATCATTATCGTGATACTGGTAGCGTAGCCCGACGTCAAAGAAGTGGACGGAAGAAAACTGCAACATCGGCAGAAATGGTTCGAAGGGTAAAGAAGCGACTTGATCGAAATGAGCCATTGAAATTCCAAAAAGTGCAAGAACTTACACCGCGACAGAAAAAAATAGACTCAAAAGATCTAAAGAGTTACTTCGCTTGGCCGAAAGTGGTGAACTGCCGAATTTGGTTTTCTCCGATGAGAAGATATTCGTTGTCTAGCAGTTTGTAAACAAGCAAAATTATCGTGTTTACTTGCTGTTGCAAAAGAGGTCAGCTGAAAATGTGCACCTTTGGTTGGCCACCAGAACTCAAGCGACGGCCATGGTGATGGTATGGGCCGCTTTAACAGCCGATCGTAGATCTCGGCTCGTATTAATCGAAAGTGGCATCAGAATACAGGGTGATATGAATAAACTGCAACCAACTTCAGACTGCTGTAGTTTCTAAGCCACTCGTCCGACAGCTGTTAAAATTATTCCAGGGCAGCTCATTATATTGTTTACAAGCGTACAAAAGCATTTTGGTGAGAGTTTTCCAGAAAAAAAGTTATTCGTGATGGAATTCAAGAGTGATAGTGTGATTTCTTTATATTTGGGTGGAAAACTTCAAGGCTTGATCTAAACCCGCGTCGCTGTGGCCGAAAAATGGCTCGTGAGCTGAACATATCCCAATATACCATTAGGCAAATATTGAAAAATGAGCCATTGAAATTCCAAAAAGAGCACTCAGCACGCTCCACCCAAGAATGGTTACAGAATGAGGTTCCTCGCTTCATTTCCAGCGCACAATGGCCACCAAAATCTCCAGATTCCAATCCGTTGGACCATTGTGTCTGAAGTATTTTGGAAAGCAAGGTTGGCACTAAAAAATACCAAAGTGTCGATCACCTCATGCAAGCTCTTCGCAGTGCGTGTGACGGTTTCATTGGCCGTTTGAAGGCACTAATTCGTGTCAAAGATGACAGATTCAATCAAATCCAAACTTGTTCTAAAATTTGATGGTATTTCCGACATTTTTCGATTTCATCCATTCAATCATACACCCTATGATTATAATTATAATTTAAAGTTCAAAGGACTAAATATGCGGAAGCATTTGTATCTTTCAAATTCGGACTTGTATTGCCCATTTGGTGCACAATTAATTTGAAATCGGATAAAAATATATATGGGAGCTATATCCAAATCGGAACCGATCTCGATAAAATTTGGCAAAGATATTTCTGAGCTGTATATGATATATTTTCCTGAATATCGTTGTTACGGAGTGCATATTACAAATTTGACATACTAGCTTCTAGACTCAATTCGGTCGTAAGTGCCAAATTTCATCCAATTTGGGCAAATATTAGACGTTTGGTGTACAATAAAAGGTAAATCGGACGAAGTTATATATGGGAGCTATATCCAAATCTGAACGGATCTCGGCGAAATTTAGCAAATGTATTTCTGAGCTATATTTGATATATTTCCACAAATATTGTTGTTACAGAGTGCATATTACGGCTGCGGAGGGCAAAAATAAGAAATCGGATGAACAATATATATGGGAGCTATAGCTATATCTGAACCGATTTCGATCAAATTTGGCATACTTATTTTCAGGTCCAATCTGATTGTACGTGCAAAATTCCATACTATTCGGACTGATGTTATACGTTTGGTGCACAATAAAAGGCAAATCGGACGAAGATATATACGAGAGCTATATCTAAATTTTGACCGATTATCTCCATTTTCAATAGGGTTCGTCCTTGGACCATACAAATGATTTGTGAAAATTTCATCTGGATAGGGAAATAAATGCGAACTGTACTTTGTTTACACATGGACAGATGGTCGGACGGGCGTGCATAAATCGTCTCAGAATGTGATTCTATGCAGATCATCAAAAGGAACTATGGGTCTATCTCGTTTCCTTTTGCCTGTTACAAACAAATGCACAAAGACATAATACCCTGACCACCTTGTGGTGTAGGGTATAAAAAAAAGTAAGAATATAAAAATTGTTGCAGTTTTTTATCTCACCCTGTATTGGACAAATGCCCCTGGTCAAAATGCTAAGGTTAATATCTGGGCAGTGCTCCGTGCCATAACTTTAAAAGCGAAATATTCCAAATTGGACTTGGACATGAGGGGGCTTCCACCATATTGTAGTGTTGTATGGTATCTCATTGTCGGCCCCGCACGACTAAAGTCTTTGCTTACTTGTTTTCCAATGAAATTGATTCAGAACTGTTTTTTTTTTCTAAAATGGCGTTGATACAGTTTATTTGGAGAAAGAATTATTTTACTTTACAATTATAGTTTTCGTTGTAAGTGCGGTTTTAGATGCATTTTTTCAACTTTGTATTTGCATTAATCAAGACCTTTAACTTTCATTATTTTTATTATCTGCTAATATTTTCGATTGATTCGTGCTGTAACAACGGTAAAAAACTCTGAAACATTTTCGTACAATGTTCTATATTAACGTAAATATGAACGTTACGCTACTGTTACGGATAACTTGTAGCTTACGTCTATAAAGCATAATTTTAGGCATTTGAATTGTTAAGGGTAGTACAGAATATCATTTTTTCAAAACATGTACTTCACAATGTACAACTACATATTTTTATCCGATTTTGTATTAAAGTCCCTAACATGAGTAATATGATCTCCACAAATTATAATATGCTGATCACAAAATTATAGCTAAAAACCCCGAAATGTCAATGTTTAAGGAGTTATGGCCATTTTAGAGTATTCTATTTTTCCTCCTTGAAAAACTGATCACAAATTATAGCTAAAAACCCCGAAATGTTAATATTTAAGGAGTTATGGCCATTTTAAAGTGTGCTATTGTTCCCCTTTAAAAACCTGATCACAAATTATAGCTAAAAACCCCGAAATGTCAATATTTAAGGAATTATGGCCATTTTAAAGTATTATATTTTTCCTCCTTGAAAAACTGATCACAAATTATAGCTAAAAACCCCGAAGTGTTAATATTTAAGGAGTTATGGCCATTTTAGAGTATGCTATTTTTCCTCCTTGAAAAACTGACAACAAATTATAGCTAAAAACCCCGGAATTTCAATATTTCAGGAGTTATGGCCATTTTAAAGTATGCTATTTTTCCTCCCGGAAAAACTGATCACAAATTATAGCTAAAAACCCCGAAATGTCAATATTTAAGGAGTTATGGCCATTTTAAAGTTTGCTATTTGTCCTCTTTAAAAAACTAATCACAAATTATAGCTAAAAACCCCAAAATGTCAATACTTAAGGAGTTATGGCCATTTTAAGGTTTGCTATTTTTCCTCTTTAAAAAATCACAAATTATAGCTAAAAACCCCGAAATGTCAATATTTAAGGAGTTATGGCCATTTTAAAGTTTGCTATTTTTCCTCTTTAAAAAACTGATCACAAATTATAGCTAAAAACCCCGAAATGTCAATATTTAAGGAGTTATGGCCATTTTAAAGTTTGCTATTTTTCCTCTTTAAAAAACTGATCACAAATTATAGCTAAAAACCCCGAAATGTCAATATTTAAGTAGTTATGGCCATTTTAAAGTTTGCTATTATTCCTCTTTAAAAAACTGATCACGAATTATAGCTAAAAACCCCGAAATGTCAATATTTAAGGAGTTATGGCCATTTTAAAGTTTGTTATTTTTCCCCTTTAAAAAACTGATCACAAATTATAGCTAAAAACCCCGAAAAGTCAATATTTAAGGAGTTATGGCCATTTTAAAATTTGCTATTTTTTCCTCTTTAAAAAAACTGATCACAAATTATAGCTAAAAATCCCGAAATGTCAATATTTAAGGAGTTATGGCCATTTTAAAGTTTGCTATTTTTCCTCTTTAAAAAACTAATCACAAATTATAGCTAAAAACCCCGAAATGTCAATATTTAAGGAGTTATGGCCATTTTAAAGTTTGCTATTTTTCCTCTTTAAAAAACTGATCACAAATTATAGCTAAAAACCCCGAAATGTCAATATTTAAGGAGTTATGGCCATTTTTAAGTTTGTTATTTTTCCTCTTTAAAAAACTGATCACAAATTATAGCTAAAAACCCCGAAATGTCAATATTTAAGGAGTTATTGCCATTTTAATGTTTGCATTTTTCCTCTTTAACAAACTGGTCACAAATTATAGCTAAAAACCCCGAAATGTCAATATTTAAGGAGTTATGGCCATTTTGAAATATGCTATTTTTCCTCCTTGAAAAACTGATCACAAATTATGGCTAAAAACCCCGAAATGTCAATATTTAAGGAGTTATGGTCATTTTAAAGTATGCTATTTTTCCTCCTTGAAAAACTGATCACAAATTATAGCTAAAAACCCCGAAATGTCAATATTTAAGCAGTTATGGCCATTTTAAAATATGCTATTTTTCCTCTATGAAAAACTGATCACAAATTATAGCTAAAAACCCCGAAATGTCAATATTTAAGGAGATGGCCATTTTAAAGTTTGCTTTTTTTCCTCTTTAAAAAAATTATAGCTAAAACCCCCGAAATGTCAATATTTAAGGAGTTATGGCCATTCTAAAGTTTGCTATTTTTCCTCTTTAAAAAACTGATCACAAATTATAGCTAAAAACCCCGAAATGTCAATATTTAAGGAGTTATGGCTATTTTAAAGTTTGCTATTTTTCCTCTTTAACAAACTGATCACAAATTATAGCTAAAAACCCCGAAATGTCAATATTTAAGGAGTTATTGCCATTTTAAAGTTTGCTTTTTTCCTCTTTAACAAACTGATCACAAATTATAGCTAAAAACCCCGAAATGTCAATATTTAAGGGGTTATGGCCATTTTAAAATATGCTATTTTTCCTCTATGAAAAACTGATCACAAATTATAGCTAAAAACCCCGAAATGTCAATATTTAAGGAGATGGCCATTTTAAAGTTTGCTTTTTTTCCTCTTTAAAAAAATTATAGCTAAAACCCCCGAAATGTCAATATTTAAGGAGTTATGGCCATTTTAAAGTTTGCTATTTTTCCTCTTTAAAAAACTGATCACAAATTATAGCTAAAAACCCCGAAATGTCAATATTTAAGGAGTTATGGCTATTTTAAAGTTTGCTATTTTTCCTCTTTAACAAACTGATCACAAATTATAGCTAAAAACCCCGAAATGTCAATATTTAAGGAGTTATTGCCATTTTAAAGTTTGCTTTTTTCCTCTTTAACAAACTGATCACAAATTATAGCTAAAAACCCCGAAATGTCAATATTTAAGGGGTTATGGCCATTTTAAAATATGCTATTTTTCCTCCTTGAAAAACTGATCACAAATTATGGCTAAAAACCCCGAAATGTCAATATTTAAGGAGTTATGGTCATTTTAAAGTTTGCTATTTTTTCCTCTTTAACAAACTGATCACAAATTATAGCTAAAAACCCCGAAATGTCAATATTTAAGGAGTTATGGCCATTTTAAAGTTTGCTATTTTTTCCTCTTTAACAAACTGATTACAAATTATAGCTAAAAACCCCGAAATGTCAATATTTAAGGGGTTATGGCCATTTTAAAATATTCTATTTTTCCTCCTTGAAAAACTGATCACAAATTATAGCTAAATACCCCGAAATGTCAATATTTAAGGAGTTATGGCCATTTTAAAATATGCTATTTTTCCTCCTTGAAAAACTGATCACAAATTATAGCTAAAAACCCCGAAATGTCAATATTTAAGGAGTTATGGCTATTTTATAGTTTGCTAGTTTTTCTATTTTAAAAACTGATCACAAATGATAGCTAAAAACCCCGAAATGTAAGTATTTAAGGAGTTATGGCCATTTTTAAGTTTGCTATTAAAAACTGATCACAAATTATAGCTAAAAACCCCGAAATGTAAGTATTTGAGGAGTTATGGCCATTTTAAAGTATGCTATTTTTCCTCCTTGAGAAACTGATCACAAATTATAGCTTAAACCCCGAAATGTCAATATTTAAGGAGTTATGGCCATTTTAAAGTATGCTATTTTTCCTCTTTAAAACACTGATCACAGATTATAGCTACAAACCCTGAAATGTCAATATTTAAGGAGTTGTGGCCAAAACTGATCACAAATTATAGCTAAAAACCCCGAAATGTCAATATTTAAGGAGTTATGGCCATTACTGTTCTGCGACTTGTTGAGTACTGATCTCTCTTCCAATTCGTTCAATATATTATTGACCATATTTAGTAAACAAATTAAAATTTCGGAATTTTATGTTTGATGCAGAATTTGTCATGAAACTCTGCAACTATGCTTCCCGCCAATTTTCGTATTCATTTCGCAATAATTCAATTGCTAGATAATGTCAATAAGTCTCCAAACCCCTTTAATATTCAATATCGAGTTGAGGGTCGAGGGTTTGTCATGAAACTCTTTCAGTTTCAATTCTTTCAAATTGCTACATAATGTATAGGGTGAAAAGAAAAAACTGCAACCAACTTCAGACAGTTGACATTTCTAAGCCACTCGTCCGACAGCGGATAAAATTATTCCAGTGACTAAATGAATAAATATTTTGTGTCTCATACCATCGCTCGTTACCGTGATACTGGTAGCGTAGCCCGACGTCAGGGAAGTGGACAGAAGAAAACAGCAACATCAGCAGAAATGGTTCGAAAAGTAAAGAAGTGGCTGAAAAATGTCTCATGAGCTGAAATTATTGCAATATTCCATTCGGCAAATATTTTAAAAAATGAGCTCGGGGTAAAGCCATTGAAATTCCTGAAAGTGCAAGAACTTACACCGCAAGAGCAAGACAATAGACTCTTAAGAGCTAAAAAGTTGCTTCGCTTGGCCGAAAGTTTTGAACTGTCGAATTTGGTTTCCTCCGATGAGAAAACATTCGTTGTCCAGCAGATTGTAAACAAACAAAATTATAGTGTTTACTTGCCTAGATCAGCTGAAAATGTGCACCTTCGGTTGGCCACCAGAGCTCAAGCGCCCGCCCTGGTGATGGTGTGTGCCGCCATAACAGCCGATTGTCGCTTTGCGGTCGTATTAATCGACCGTGACATCAGAATAAATGGCGAATATTATAGCGAAAATATTCTGGAGGGTGTGTTAAAGGGTTGGACACTCAAACATTTTGACCACAGACCTTGGACATTCCAAGAATGGTTAAAAAGTGAGGTTCCTCGCTTCATTTCGAGCGTGCAATGATCACCAAAATCTCCGGATACCAATACGTTGGACTACTGTGTCTGGCGTATTTTGGAAAGCAAGGTTGGCACTAAAAAATACCAAAGTGTCGATCACCTCAAGCAAGCGCTTCACCGGGAATGGGCCAAAATACCGCAGAGCAACATTCGGGCAGCGTGTGAGGATGTCATTGGCCGTTTGCAGGCCATAATTCGTGCCAAAGGTGACCAATTCGAACAAATCTAAACTTATTGTAAAATTTGATGCTATTTCCGATATTTTTTGCTTTCATTCAAAAAAAGAAAAAAAATTAAAAAAATAAAATTATGGCGTTTGACTTTGTTGCAGTTTTTTCATCTCACCCTGTAGACACACATGTTTGTAACGTGTACAACTGCTAAATATGTATAAATGGCATTTAGTCGATCCAGCCCGTATTTTTGTCCTTTCCTACATGCCCTCGTCTTTTATTCATATAAAAATTCAGATCGTTGCCCTTTATCGGGTCCGGCATATAATTTTCTGAAAATATTATTTTTTTTTCGAAGATAATTTTTCCCTGTAGCTTCCCATTGTGTCGTCATCCGTCTTCAAATAAAAACACGTGCATCGAGTTTTAGTTATTTTTTTCATAGTTTTTATTAATTTTTATTTATTGTTTATAACATTTTATTCTTATCCATAATATAATTAATAATTTTAATTTTAAAATTTATTACTAATAATATTTGATCAAATTATGGCTAAATTACAAAACAATAAAAATGCTATGACGATTTAGAATTTCCTCGTTTTCACTTATTTAATGGTTTTTTCCTTTTTTGTTTAATTTGTATTAACTTCGTTTTTTTTTTGTGGTAATTTAACGGTTTATGGTTGTTGGTGTGGTTGTGTGGTAGATGGCGCAGCTTTTTGTTTGGATGATGTTCGAACCAACCGTTAATCGAGTTTCCTTTTTTTTGGGGGTAATGCGGTATTATAAATAAATAATTTCAGGTGTAGTTTATTTGTTTTTTACTGTTTTCTTAATTTCATGTGTAAATCTTTAGAGAGAGAAGGTAACTTGTGAAGAAATTGAATTTAGAGATTTTTTCTGTTGGTGATAAGAAAATTATTGAAATAAAAAATTAATATAAAATTAAAATTTTTTGTTTTATAAAAATATTGAAAAGATTTTTAAGAACTTTTTTGGAAAAATAAATTAAGAGCTTAGTCGAAATTATATTTATTTATTTTTATTGAAAGTCACAAAAACACAATTTCAAGTAATCTCTTGTGTCATGGGAAAATTGTTGTTGTTTTCCTTGTTAATTGAAAATTTTGCAAAGTTGGGCTCACAAAATTCTTAATTAAGCGACTAAACAACAGTTTCTAGAATTATTAAAAATAAAGTTTTTATTAAATTAAAATTAAATACAACTGAAATTGAGATCTTGTCCTTTGTTAAAAAAATAGAATCGTAAGTTACAGCGTATTCCAAAATTCCGGGAATCCACTTTTTAATACAAAAATGGAATTCTTCCTTTTTGGAACCTCCTGTGTGTTTTGAAAAAAAAAATAAAAATTAATTTTCTTTTGTCATTAAAAACGAAACAAATCATTTGCCTCTTTTGCTGTTTTCTTTTGTGTTTACAATGTCTTCTTCTTCGTCTTCGTCTTCTGCTTCCTTTCCTTCGTTTGCTTTACTTTAGTTTTTATTTTATCTCTATTTATACAAAATTATATTAACCTTTTGTTTTTTTGTTTCTTTTTTGTCTTTTAAGTATCTCCTATACTCATTATCCTCTTCATATTGGTTGCTGTTGTTATTTCAAATTCTTAGCTTAGGTTATTTTTGTTTTTCTCATTTTCTTATTATTCTTTAAACCTTATCCATTTCTTTGTTTTTGTATTCCATTATTATTATATTTATTACTTTTTGTTAAATTTTTTTATATTTAGTTTTCGATTTTCGTCGTCGGCCTCTCACCTCTTCTTCTGTTCATTTGTTGTTTTAATTTTAGTAATTAAATATTTCTTCTTTTTATTTTTTTCTTCTTCGCTGTGGCAGTGTTTTGGCGTC
This sequence comes from Musca domestica, assembly GCF_030504385.1. Lineage (NCBI taxonomy): Eukaryota > Metazoa > Arthropoda > Insecta > Diptera > Muscidae > Musca > Musca domestica. The sequence continues at coordinate 9,903,930 of NW_026712299.1, forward strand.
AAGTTGTGTCAAACCTTTAACCGTTCAATTTACAATTTTTTGTTGTTGTTGTAATGTAACTTCTTAAGTGCTTAATTTTTAAGTAAAATTAAAAATTAAATCCTATTTCATAATTTCTTTGTCTTTGCAAGCAATTTTGTTGTTCTTGTTGTTGTTCTTGTTTATTTTCCTCAATGTGTTCTATTTTTGTTGCTGTTGCTATTTTTGAATTTCTTTCGTAACATTTTTCACTATTTTCATTATCATCGTCATTATCATGATCATCGTTTTTTTTTCTTGTTCTGTTCGCTTACATTACATCTAGTTCTTCTCCATCATCTTTAATATAGAAATTCTATCAGAATTTTTTAGGAAAATATTTAAATAAGAGTTTTAAAAGAAAAAATATAACTTCTATACATGAAAACTTAAAAAAGAAAAAAAAAATGTTTTTAAAAAGACCAAAAATATATATTTATATACATTGAGTTGTATTTGAAGTTATTTAGGGGATTCAAAGGTTTTGTTTTGAAAAAACAATATTGGAAACATTTTTCGAATAATTTTAAAAATTATTTGGAAAAATTGAATCTTGGAAATTAATTTTTCTCCAGAGAACAAATCCCGGAATGTTTTAACAAAAGTCCAGCCAGACGCCACCGAATTATGTGAAAAGGGTGAGAGAGAATGGATCCCGATTAAATTACTCTGTTAAGTCTCTCCACATCTTCCTTGAAATAAACTAGGTAATCAAAGGTCTTATATTTTTGAAAATTAAATCTTGAACAATTTTAATTTTTTAAAATATCTCAATAATGTCTTACACCTATAAAACTCTATAGGGTACCCAGGAAAATTCCATTCTGAAAAATAATCTCATCAGATTTCCTATTATCTTCTATCAATTAAAACCTCAGGCATGTACGTTTTAGAGTAAAATAGGTCAACCTAGTTCACTGAGCGTTTCAATCTCTCTCGTTCCTTTTTCTGAACAGCAACTAGGTTGTTCATCTAGTTCCTTTTAGGTCTGTCGTTACATTTAACTAAACCGTTCCTTTAAATGTTTCCTTAATTTTTTTCAATCGTATTTTGGATATCCTTTTTTGAAAAGAGTTTACCTTCTTAATTCTATCATGACTCGAAGCAAAAAGTCCTGAAAATCACAAAGGTGAATAAAGTTAAAAGAAAAACGAAATAATTAAAAAAAAAATACAAAATAACAACGAGATAAACTAAAGGAACCAGAAGGAGTGAAGCAATGCTCTACAAAACTCAAATGAAAGTATGTGAAGAGAGGGAGAGAGAATGCTCTCTAAGGGTGAGGATACATAAGACGCTTTTTAGACTGGCTTAAGTCATCGGCTGTCTTCTACGGTAAAGAACAAAGGAGCATAGGCCCAAAATCAAAGCAAGTCAACCTAAAATTCCAGTGTTCATCTACGAAAAAGCCAGTCGAAAAAGGGTTTCATTTATCCCCACCTTAAGAAATAAGGTTGAAGCGATATCTTAAAAAATATGTCGCAGTGTTTTTTTTTTTCTTTTTCGGGTTATTGTTATTATGTAACAAGAATTAATAGAATAATTAATTAAAAGTAATATACAAGGAATTTCAAATGTCCTAAGTAAATTTAATTTACATTTTTCACTTAGAATGACTGAAGGAAGAACCCCATCCTATTATATCAAAACTTACATTTCTTGCTATCTTCTGCTTTAATTTTCTCCAAGTTATTCATCTATCATTTTTTTAATGTATCCCTTTTTATACCCTACAACACTATGTGTTGGGGGTATTATAAGTTTGAATGGGCCAAAAATTTAGATGTTGAAATGGACCAAAAACAAATTATTTTCGGACAATATTTAGCGGGTATAAAATACCCGCTACTAAAATTTCCACTAAGCCTCGAATATATTTAATCCCGGTCAAATCGCAAATACATTTAAGGGTCACTTCTGACCATTAAGGTGATTCTGATAGCCAAGATATCGGAAAATAGGTGCAATATATATGAAAGAGAACTAGATATTTTTTCTGATTGTAAGTCAGAACCGCTGGGCCGTTTTTCACAATTCCCATCAATTCCGAATAATCTCTTGCAGAAAAGGATAAAATCTAGAAAAATCGCGGAAAAAAATATGCGCGCCTTCATTCAGGTGTTGTCTTGTGGCCTTTTCAACAGTTAGTTAATTTGAACTATTTCATTGCGGAGCGACAAAGCTCTATTGTGGAGCATATGAAAAAAGTCTTATGTCAATTGCCTAGTCAAATAAGTCGAATAACGTCACTTCTTCTTCACAACTCAATTCCCAGGTTCACGGAAGGCCTCCTCCATAATACTCCACATACATAGTCCTATAAGCTATGTCCTCCAGCTAAATTACTGAACCTACTTAATAATATTCATCATCATCATCATACTGAAAAATTTAGGTAACTATCTCGTTCAAGCAATTCAATTTCAAGGTGACCCCGGCAAGGAGAACCTATCCCGCCTTAGCGAAATCATCGTGGATGATATTGCTTTCTCATTGCGGAAGATACTTCCTTATGAAATTTAGTTTGCGAAGCGAATCGAGCTTTCTCGTTCCTTTTCTCATAAGGAGCTGCTTCCTAAATGTAGTTCCTTTGTTCCAAACAGTTCCGATTAAATATACTTCATTAGAACCTTTCTTTTTCATCGTTCATTTTCTCTTCTTCGTAGTTTTTGTTATTTCTAACTAAAATTTATGTTCCGGGGATTAGATAGTAAAAGGAACTAGATGAACTAACGAGCTGGGTCTAGTTCCGATCGTTCCTTTCGTGGAATAGTTCATTCGAACTAGTGGCGTCTTAGGGAGGAATGAAAATATCAATTCCGAATGCTTGCAGGGTTTTTGAACATATTTATTAAGATGATAAAGGTATTAAAACTACTACAAAAACCAATCAACCTGTGGATGTAGTTGTGTGCTAGATGGAATTCTATAATTCAGCGTTTTAGTTCACTTTGTAGGTCGTCACATTTGGTCATCAGTTAGTTGTTAGTATATATGCTCTTTTAATTGTCAGATGGTAGTTTATTTGCTCTTCCTATGAATTCAAAATGGATCGACTCTTTACTGAACTAGTTCAACTGATTTACACCAGTAGACAGTTTTGGTCTACGGAAACACTCTGACTGGGTGTGCAGGAGGGATACGTAAGTCGAATTTCGATTAAACGATCTGTTGAAGTCAAAAGCGAAGTCGAAGTCAACTTCTTGCGGTGTTGAAAAAGGCCACTTTTTTTTGACTACATCTCCCTGCAGAGTAGCTGGTACACATCAGTTTGTAATGGGAATAATGTGTATCAATTTTTTCTGGATGGGTTGGTCTTTGAAAACTCTGTACTTTTAGCTGTTGGAATAGACGATCTTAATATTCGGAATTTACTCACTCACTCACAATGCAAAAAAAATAAAGATTTTAAGAAGTAAAAACTTTTTTCAACTTACAGATAATGGAAAAAAAGTAACTTACTTCCATTACTCTGTAATGGGTCCTCTGACTCTTCAAGTTCAGATGGCTACTAAAGTTATGTCAAGTTAGAAATCATTTTTCGAAACACGCAAATATTTTAAAAATTTGCATTGAATTTGTTTCCAATATTGTTTAAATGAGAAATAAGATTTAGGTTTTTACGGCTTTGAAAACAATGTAGAATATTTTATGAAATTATCATCTGTGAAAGGATATAGGGTGTTATGAAGGTGTTCATTGTTTCTTCTTCTTTTGACAATCACGTTTTTTTTTGTTGTTGTTTGCTTTTTCGACTTAAATATAATGAAACTTGTTGGTTGTTCTGTATGAGAGATGGTAGGGGCTTGCGGTGTGGTTGGTATTGAAATTGTTTTCTTTTTCTCATCTTTTTTTTTGGTTCGTATTTCTAATCGATTGAAAGTAATTTAATTTAGTGATCATAATAAGTCTTTGTTTTATTTTTCAATTTTTCTTCTTTTATTAATATTCGTTAAATTTTTATTCACTTTTTTATTTGCTTTTGGGAAAAATACTTAAAATTTATAAGTTGTTGTTTATTTTTTTTTTAATTTATCTCATTGTTCATTGTAGTTTTCATTTAACTATTTAACAATCTTAATAGTATTTTTTTTTAATCATAAAAATTGTTAATTATTTATAAGGTTTGTTTTTTGTTTCTTTGTTTAAATTAATTACTTTTTATATATCTCACATTGTTTTGGTAATCTATTTGTGTGTGTGTGTGTGGGTTTTTTTCCTTCTTTATTGGGGATTTCGTTATGGCGGCATGTTAAGGTAAGTAATTGGCACAAAACATTGGAGTGAAATTTATAAGGGGTCTAATATTTCAATCTTATAGAAAAAAGTGGACACAATTTAGTGAGAATTTTTAAAGGTTTGAATGGATAACTGTATGCGAAATCAGAAATTTTGTATCGAATATAATACCAGAATACATAGGGTAGGAATAATGCAAATTCCTTACTGGCATAGATTTTTAGTACCCTATGTTGAAAATGTGGTATTGATATAACATCAAGAGGAAAAGATAAGAGAGCATCGGAATGTGATTTATACTTATAGGCTTATTCTTTAGACCGCTGTAGTTATCAAATGTAATTTCCAATATTAATATCTATCAAAGTCTGATCTTCTTTTTTCAAAACTCAGACTACTGTGATGAGACGACTTTATATAAAATAAGTATTGGTCAAAAGCACGAATTAAACCAACTAAAAAAGGAATTAAGTTTAGACCGGCCGAACTTCTATCTGAATTTGGATATTACCACTTTTAAAAAAGTTCCATAAAAAATTTGGGTGAATATCATAAAGGACGTACAAAAGTCAAAACATAAATGCAACGGCAAGGCCAAAAGAACATACAACGATATCAGTGAGAACAGCAGCAACCAACCACTCCAATATTCGTTTGCCATGTAACGGACAATTCAGCTTTCGGCAATATGCCGGTTATCATATAAGGTAAATAATTCTCATTCACTTGGTAATGTATAGTGTTCGGTTTGGGTTACAATGGGACAGGTTTACAACTGCTAGGGGCTCGCCTTAAGGGTAAGTAGTATTCTCTAAAATCATTTACTGTCCTCCGACCTACAGAAATCGTTGGCTTGGTATATATTTTTGACCCGTGTCTAATCAACTTGAGAGTCCTGTAAAAAATTGACACAAGAGCTTCGGGCTCACTATCCCAACCGAAATCTAGAAGTCACAATTAGGTAATTGTAGACCGTAGGATAACCCGACTAACTGAAATCCGAGCACTGTCCCGATTGGACAGGCTCGCTACAGGATGGGGCTTGCTTAAGAGGTACGTAGAGATATTCTAAAATTATTTATTATCCTCCGACTATCAGAAATCATTGGCTGGGAATGTCTTTTTTACCCGTCTCTCATTATCATCATCAATCATCAACTTGAGAGTCCGGTAAAAATTGACACAAGAGCTTAGGGCTCAATATCCCACAACTAGGTAATTGTAGACCGTAGTATAACACAACTAACTAAACTCCGAGCACCTATACGAGTTCCAGATCATCTACTCCTTTTACATGATCCGAACATCAGACAGTCGAATGTCGTTTCACCAGAGTTCCCGATTATAACCCGGACAGCGAAATTGTCTACAAATCGTGGTCCCCCATGACTCTTTACCAGAATTTCCGATTATCTTTAGATTGTCTATAATCCGAACACCGTGATCCCCAAGACTGTTCTCCAGAGTTCTCAATTATCTTTCAATCGTTTACAAACCGAGGATCGTCATCGTAATCCCCACACACGACTATCGATGAGTTCATTGGGGGCTACTCTAATAAGAGGACGATGTCGTATATTACATATGTTAAATGATAAGAAGTATTGTATGCGGCGATTAGGTTAGGTAATGATTAGGTTTAGTAGTTCTGATTTGAAACTGAACCCAAAACCAGGAAATTGGAAAAAAATATGATGAACAAAAGGATATAAGTACATGAAAGAGCTGTATTCGTCTTTAAACTAGTTCATTCCAGAACGAGACATCTTTAGTGTTGAGTTCTGGTAGTGGGTGCGTATTGCTGAGTTGTGCTTTCAACTGTAAAGGAAACTGCATAGAGATACAAAGTCGTGGAAAATGGAATCCTCACGAGCATGAAATCCTAATGCTACATTTTCAAGGACGGCTTAAAAGAAGGGGAAATAACAGGCTTAGACCTCTTTAACCTGGAAACAAAAATCTGGTGCTCCAGTCGGAAGTCTCTGCGGATCTGAACTGGCCAACTCCGTAAAATCACGAACGGTGGTGAAATGATGCTCAAAACCACTCTCTGAATGGATTAATGCGCATCATATACGTACTAGGTGACCCAGGTTTAAGATGCAACGAATGGGCAAAATCAGTGGTAAACAATTACATAATATTAAGTGCGTCCGGGCTGAAGAGCTAACATCCTCAAAATATCGAATATGGGGAGGTACCGTTATATGGGCGTTTTTGTGAAAACTTGAACCTATATACATAATACGTTCTTCCACCCCATGTAAAATTTATGAAGAACCACAAATACAAAGTTGTAGTCGAATCCGTTAGAAAATGTGGCTTAAATCGTCAAAATACCGAAAATCAGGAGATACCGTTATATGGGTTCTATACTAGTTAGTGAACCTATAGCAAATACTTTTTGGAGGGAGAGAACAGTCCTTCCAGGTATCCCAAATGTAAAGTTTCGACTGTGTCAGAAACCTTAAAAGTACAGAAAATCGGGAGGTGCAGCTCTATTGGGACTCAACGTGAATGTGGACCAATATAACCCATTTTCAATACCAATCAGTCTGCATATAATATAAACTTTTGTGCAGAATTTCAGCTCTAGATTAAATAATGTTGATTTTATCGTGATTTCAATGGAGAGGCGGGAGGACTGAAAGACGGATATCGCTTAATCGGCTTATATTTTAATGCTCATCAGGAATACTTCTACTTCGAGTTGTTGCAAACTGAATGACACATTTAATATACCCTACATTTTATGGCGGTGGGTATGAACAGTATTTACGGAGGCATAAATTGAGAAAGTGCAAAGGCCTTAGGGATATGGAGGTAAGAAAATCCTCCAAGATCCTTTAAGGGAGTCCAAATAAGATCCAATCATATACTTTACTATTATAAAGTAAAGCCGAGATTGGCAGATTAACGGTGTTCATCACGGGGCGTCCAGAACTAGAACAAGCACATCTACACAGAATACGATGTTCGGTCAGATCAATATGAATCGTTACAATATTTCCTTTGTCTCTGCCTAGCTTTCACTTATATTAGGGATCAGTTCTTTAGAGAGATGTGCTCACAGATCTGGGATACATCAGGTAAATATACCTTACCTTTGTTGAGAATAGAGAATTCAATTTTTTTTCTGTTAAAATAGTGACACCCTTTCTCCGCAGTGAAGCATTCAACATGCCTAATTTTAAGTTGCATGGGTTACATCTGTTTTCAATCTAACCTAACGTTACATGGGAAACTGTGCTTCATAGAAAACATAAAATTAAAATGTTTACATCAGTGTCTGCTATACCCAGGAGGACCCTAATTTTGAAGTTCTACACTCAAGATATTTGCGCTAATGACTTACCTTAACATCCTTAAAATAATGAAATAAAAATAAAAAAAAAAATAATTTTTCAAATGTTTTTTTGTTTAAAATTATTAAATAATTTAATAGTATTTTGTTTGTTTCTTTTTGCTATATATATATATATGTATTGTGGTAGCATTTTTACTATAATTGGGTTTCATTTCTGTGTATGTCTGGATGTGTGTGTGTGTGTGAGGTGTGGTTTTATAAATTAATACATATTTATTGTTGTGTTCTGTTTTTTTGTTTTGTTGAAAATACTAGGGTAGCAAGGACCAAGGATGAGTTAAGGGGGTGGGGGGGGACAACCGGAGTCTAGTATGATGGTGGTTTATATTTTTAATTGTAATCAATTTGTTTTTCTCGTAATAATTTGTTGTTTATTATTAACTTCTTGTTATAATATAATTTGTTTTTGTATTTTTTGTTTTTTTGTTTTTTTACTTTTCGTTTTATTTCAATATGTTCAGTAATTGCTATTGTTTGCAGTGGTTTTATTTTAATTAATTAATAATAATAATAATCATAATATTTAATTAATGTATATATATATTCAGTTATTTTTTAGGGTTTTGTTTTTTATTTCGTTTTCATTATAAATAATATTTACAATTGTTTGTTGTTTTTTTTTTATTTTGTAATATTAAGGAGGAGCATATTATATATGTGGGCAAGGATTAAAAACTGGGTTGGGGGGAGATGGGGATGAAGAAAGTGTGAGGGGCAAGTTGGGGGCATTTTTTATACATCAACCGGAAACCCGGGAAACTAAACTCACAAATAACGTTTTGCTTTCGTTTTCTTTGTTAGTTTCCCGACTTCCCTTCGTTGCTGTAGGCCTGTGTAAAAGAGTGTGTGTTTGTGTTTTGAGTTTTTTTTTAATATTTTATAACCTAAAACTAACTTAAATATTATTAATATTTAATAATTTTGTTTAACTAAGAGCTGGTAGTTTTTTTCCATTTAAATTTATTTTCAAATTATTTAATTTTTATTAAATTGTTTTTGTTGTTGTTTTTTGTTTTTAATATAATTTTTAAGATTTCCTCTCATACTTTGTGTTAACTAAAAAACTGCATGTCTTCTCTTTGTTGTTGTGGTTGGATTTTGTGTGGGGATTTTTTTATTATTTTTTATTTTTTAATTTATAATTTTTGTTTTATATATTGGGGATATAAATTAGAATATTTTACAAAGTTTTGTTGTTGTTGGGTTTTTTTGGTTAAATTTCTTCAGTTTTTTAAGTTTTGTTTTAATTTTTTTTCTTCTTTTTCTTTACCTTACTAAATTGTGGTATAACTACTAATTGTGTTGTTTTTTTTTATTTATTTAAATTTTGTTTTTTTTTTTTTGTAATTCATTCACCTAAATTTTCTTGTAAATTTTTGTTTTTGTTTTTTCTTCTCATCTTCATCTTCCTTTGAAATTTGAAATTGCTAAGTTGTTTTCCACTTTCTTTAAGAAATGTTGAATTGTTGTTGCTTTTGGGTTGTTGTAGTTGTTGTTCTTTACTAAAGAAATAATTCGTGGAAGAGTTGTTTGTATTTTCTCCTAAATATCCGCTTTTGTTTGTGTTGGGCGCCAGGGAATTGATTTGTTGAATTTCCTTGCATTTTGTTATTGTAGTTGTTGTTATTTTTATACACTAGATCTAATTATTATTTTTTTGAGTGTGTCTTGCATGCTATTTTCTTTTTTTGTTAAGATTTTGTAGTTGTAGTTTTTCTTTCTTCTTTTTTTGGTTTTTTGAGTTGTAATAATTGAAAAATCAGTGCTCTTTAAAGTTTTGTTTTTTTTTTTTCTCATTTTTATATTGAGGTGAGGTTTTCCATTTGTTGTTGTTGTTGATGTTGAGAATTTAGTTTTTGTTTTTTTTGATTGTTTATATGCCTTGAGTGTATGTATGCATGTGTGTGGGTGTGAATGATAGGTCCTTTTCTCCATGGCCTACAAATGAGAAATTTTTCTTAATGGCATTCCTGGGAAAGTTGGGAGAAATCTCACTCTCTGTAACCTATATGCAAAAGTCAAGCCACACCTGTTCCGCAACCTAACGGAGAGGGGAGGGTATGGGGTTTTTGGGGCACCCATCCATCAATAGAAACTGAAACCTTATTTGTTTATGTTACATTATCTAGCATTCCTTTCTCTCTCTCTCTCTCTCTCTCTATTTCTCTCTTTTCTCGCCTCTCAAAAATCCCACCATTGCCTGGGCCAACGATAGCGCCTCAGGGGCCTTTGTCAGCAAACACTTTCCAACTCTGCAACACCGGCCCTTTGCATGGCCTGCCGTTTGCGATATTCATAGAACTCCTCACGCATGGCCTGGAGACGTGCCTCTATATTATCATAACGTCCAGGGAGTCTTGACTTCCGACCCATGCCACTACCAAACAGGCTACTCGAAGAACTCAGCGGTCCCATGGTGTGGCCATGACCCATATGTGTATGATGTTGGCTGGTCGGATGCAAATGACCCGTGGTGTCGATGTGTAAATTGAGATCTTCTCTCAGTAAACCCCCAGTGGGCGTGGAGGCACTCGGTGTGGGTGTGGATGGATCAAATTCATAATGGCCATCCACACTACCCACATCCACGGCCTTGGAGAGATTCACATTGTCGGTGGCTGCATTTAGGCGTGTTATCATATCCAGCCAATGTTCCATGGTGTAGGGCGGTGTTAAGGTACGTTGGGTGCTGGAACTGAAATAGTTCGAGGGTGAATAATGTTGATAGGTGGATGAAAATGGCAGGGTGTTGTAGGGATTACAATGTAATTGTTGTTGCCCTGGTTGTTGGGGTGTAAGTTGCGAGTATTGCTGTTGTTGAGATGCTATTGGCACCTGGGCCTGGGCCTGCTGTGGTTGGGCCGTAGCCTGTTGCTGCATGGCCGTTTGCTGCATTCCAAAATAGGCACTATTTGTTGTTGCCGCTGGCGGCGCTGCTGTTCCCGCTCCCACTACCCCTCCCACTGCACTTGGCGGCGGTGGTGGTGGCCTATATGGCGGCAGTAGACGCCACTCACTTGTACTACCCGAATGATGTGATCCCTGTGGATGATTGGAAGTATTTTTCGAACCAAAACCACTCGAACTGGATCGAGACTCCGGCGAGGCATCCAAACCCAAGGCATGTGGATGGTGATGATGATGCAGATGATGGTGATTATTAGATCTTAATGTAAGATTTAAATGAGGCAATGGAGACATTAAATCTCCCTGAGATCTTCCAAAGAGACGCGAGTAATGGCGGGGATACCAACGGGTCCTGGGCCGATAGCTGTGATAATACGGGGCCGAGCTGTGTTGATAATAGCTACGCCAAGAGGGTGGTGAGTCCATTTGCAAGGGTAGGAAATCCAAATGTTGTTGGTGTTGTTGTTGCTGCTGCTGGTGGTGCTGCTGCTGTTGTTGTTGCTGTTCATAATTCAAACGCCTTGTCTCCTCCTGTATGGTCCGCAACGAGGGCAGTTCATGGTTATAGTAACGATGACGACTTAAATTACCACTGGCAGTGGGCGTTAAGGTGGGCACAGATCTTTCAGCGGAACCCGGATATACAGTACTCAAATCACTGAAAGGATTATAGGCGAAATGGCCAGCTGATTGATTGGGTGTGGTCATGGCCCAGGGTGATGTCAACAGACCCTCATCCGTTTGTGTAATAACCCCAGTGGGACTGCTGGCCGGAGAACTGGAAAATATTCTCGACACTTTGGATGGTGAGAACACCTGATGCATGTGATGACTTTGCAGGCCCCCGCTAATGGTGTTGATGTGTAGGGGTCTGCTGGCCGGCTGGGCCTGCTGCTGACCCATGGCCAATTGATCCGTGTGCTGATGACCATGTAAATTACGATAAATGCTATTGCCGCCATAGACATTTTGATAGCGAGCACCCGACAATAGATTCTCACCCTCTCGACAGCCGGAGGAACCACCGCCAATTTTTAACAAACCCCCCAAACCTTGCAACAGACCTCTGGCTGAGCCAGCTGCCACCGATTGCAAACTTAGCTGGCTGGGTGAGGCCACCAAGGGACGACGCCAAGAGGCTCGGGCCGTAATAAAATTACGCCTTGACAAAAAGCCACCATCATCCGATGAGGACTTCTGTGAGGCACTGCTATTACGTCGTACATCTACATTATCCACCTCATCGAATGATCCATTTTCAAGTCCGACAATGCCGCCATCGCCATTTGTCAGAGCATTTGTTGACCCCGTTTTGTTGGCCAGCACAAAACGTCCATCGCGTGAGCGTTGTATTTCGCTAAGCGATTTACGACGTCCATCGGCCTCGTCCAATGTCGGCGAACTGTAAATCGAGTGGCAATTGTTACAGCGATCCGGTGGCCATATCCAGTGTAAGATTGCAATAAGTATTGTTGTTAGACTTGATATTCGGGTTTGTTTATATCTGTGAGGGGAAGTGGAATCATTGTTTTTTTTGGGGAGAGGAGGAAAAATATTTTTGAAAATTAGTTGTAAGCCATTAAAAGTAAAACACATAGAGGGCATGCTAAATATGTATTATTTGTTAGTTTATATTAGTATGCCAACCTTTTGATCTACATCGAGAGCATCCAGTCATTGTTATAAATACACAGCAATAAGCATTAATGGGAAATACACAAAAAAGAGAGACACATATTTACACAGGGTTAGTCAAAAAATATACATACATTAATTTACATATCTATGTATCTAAAAATATGTACGAAAAATATGCGAGGATGTTTGGATGATACATTTACAATTTATAAAAAATAAAAAAGGTGAAAATATGTGGAAATGCAATAGTGAGGTGTTATGTTTTTTTTGAAATAATTATTTTGTAAAATGTATGTATAAATGTTGTTAACACCTATTACGCAATAAAACACATTGTATAATATACAATACATATATAATACAGGGTGAGATGAAAAAACTGCAAGCAACTTCAGAGTGCTGTCATTTCTAAGCCACTCGTCCGACAGCTGCTAAAATTATTCTAATGACAGCTCATTATATTGTTTACAAGCATACAAAAGGATTTTGGTAAGAATTTTCTAGAAAAAAAGTTTTTCGTGTTGGAACTTAAGCGTGATAGTGTGATTTCTCTATATTTGGCTGGAAGACCACAAGTGGCTATAGTTAGAGCATTCCAGCATTCAAAATGAATAAATATTTTGTGACTCGTACTTTTGGGTCTCGTTACCGTGATATTGGTAGCGTAGCCCGATGTCAAGGAAGTCGACGGAAGAAAACAGCAACATCAGCGGAAATGGTTCGAAAAGTAAAGAAGCGACTTGAAAAATGGCTCATGAGCTGAACATATCGCAATATTCCATTCGGTAAATATTGAAAAATGAGCTCGGTGTAAATCCATTGAAATTCCAAAAAGTTCAAGAACTTAGACCGCAACAGAAAGAAAATAGACTCAAAAGAGCTAAAGAGTTGCTTCGCTTGACCGAAAGTGGGAAAACATTCGTTGTCCAGCAGTTTGTAAACAAAGAAAATGATCGTGTTTACTTGCCACAGAGGTCAGCTGAAAATGTGCACCTTCGGTTGGCCACCAGAACACAAGCGTCGGCCATGGTAATGATGTGGACCGCCATAACAGCCGATGGTCGCTCTCCGCTTATATTAATCGACCGTGGCGTCAGAATAAATGCTGAATATTATCGCGAAAATATTCTGGACGGTGTATTAAAGCCTTGGGCATGCAAACATTTTGTCCACATTCCAATAGGACTTTTTTAAATTATGATTAAAAACTGACTTTAAACGAGATCGCAGCTAATCAAAGTATTCTACAAAATTATTTGACATCAAATTCTTCTATAGGTCCTAGAAGTCATTAAAAGCCTAAATCTTACCTAGACGTCAGGAACTCATATCTATTAAAGAGATATTTAAGAGTTAAAGCATTTTCTCCTGCAAAGCAACATTTTAGAAGGATGACGTCATAGACAAAAATTGTCTTCAATAAATTCCACTCTAGGCCACCAAAGCAAAGAAGCCATTATTTTTAGGGTATATCAAAAAATATTTGCTTCAATGTTACAAAAAAAATATGAATTATGCCCTCAGACATATGGCTAGAGAGGGTATATATCATTTGATACGGCGAAAATGTGCCTTTATCGAAATAAAGGTGTCAGACCCTAGGTCTCTTTGGACAAATCCGTTTCAGGACTTTTGGAATCGATCTAGCGCTGTCCGCCCGTCTGTCTGTCTAGCTGGTGCGCACGATAACTCTCGAAGAGAGTATCTGATTTGGTTCAAACGTGGTACATAGTAATATTATTGTCAAACTTAGATCGAGTTCGGAGATGGGCAATATCGGACCGCTACTTTCTCCACAAAAGGTCAGAAAGTAATTTACCTCAGGTTTCAAAAATGGACATCCTATTTTATTCAAACTTTTCAAATCCTAACATTTGTAATAGTGCATGCTCAGGCGCAAAAATGGACAGTATTGGCCTCTCGTTCAAGTACCCCCCACAAATGGTAAAAAATTTGAATATTTATAACTCTTATGAAATGTGAAAATAAAGATCGATTGTTTTAAATTTTCACATATCCCGATACTTTTGTTAACACAAGATCTGGTGGGAAGATGGTATATAACGGACCTCTCCTTCAAGTTCCTCCCCAAAGGAGTGTCAAAATTTTGAGTACTTATAACAAGACATTGATTCTCTTTAAACTAAGTATATCTACATATTTTGCTTAGTTCGAGATCTGATGAGGATAAGTGATTTTTCGACTCATTCCTTTTGAAACGAAGGGAAAACATTTTAAATGATTACAAGTCTCATAAAATGCAAAATAATTATTCCATATTCATTTCTAATTCGCGCAACGCACTATTTTTACCATTCTTTCCGTTACCTTCTCCACCAAGGTTGAACATTTCGAATAAAAATAACTCTCGTAACATGTAAAACAAGTCAGTGACTTTCTTTAAGTTTAGTGCATCTTGATGATTCTATTAACCTTACATCAAATGTATTAACCCATCACACCTTCAGGTACCTCCCCTTTAAAATGTAACTATTTTGTTTGCATAAAATAAGTAAGAACAAAATTATATGGTGTAGTAAATTGTGATACATCGGTCCAATCTCTTTTGTCCACAACAAAATTTCAACATTTTTTAAAAACAAAATATCGGGTTAAGTTCAGCGAGATTGAACTTTGGATATCCTCCGCCATTAGAGAGAAAAACCAAGTTGTTATATATTTTCTATACATTTTTTCCTTACATAAAAAATAGATGCAAAATAATTATTGTTTATAAATACTACCGTAAAATGTGTCAAAAGGTATCAGTCAAAGTATCGGCTGTTTTTAACAACAAAGGTGAAGCTAATTTTCGGCTAGGGAAGGATGTATCCACAAAGAACAGAATAACAGAGGGTCCCCTTAAACGGGGGCAATCGTACACGATTTTTAGTCGAACTGGTAACTATTTATAAGGAATAGTCGAAATTCAACCAATTTCATTGAACATTTTGGATAAAACACCAAAATAGTAATAACCGTATGTACCGTTATATGAAGACTATCATATAGACAATTAGACTATATAGACAATTATCTTCCTGGGATTTTAATACTCATAAAGAGCTTCATTTATGGAATCTCAGACAATTCCATTGAAAAATGTGCCGAAAATCGTCGAAATGCTTAAAATAAGGATGTGCCGTTGTTTAGGGGCTATGCCACAATATGGACCTATATTAACCGAATTTTGCAAAGGGGGTTAGAAACACGTTTCAACCTTAAATAGCAAATTCCAGAAAATACCGTTGAATAAAGGGGTACCAAATTCAAGACAATTCCATTGAATAACGGGATACCGTTATATGGGCGGCTGTAGGAACTTTAGATTAGTTCTGACCGAAATCACATTCAGCAGTCGATCTCAATTTCTTCGGAAGATAGCGTGATTACAACAAGCGAACGGATGGACATGGCTAAATAGTCTAAGAATTGTACTCTGATCAGGAATGTATACATTTTGTATGGTCTGTAAGAAATGTTGCGATGAGTTACAAATGGAATTACAAAAGCCTCCGTACAAGTTTATGGAGGGTAAAAACCCACGTATCCATATAAAGTGGGTAAGTTTTCGATATACTCCAAATCTGGTACGTCGTTATATTTATATCAGATTGTCGTCAAAACCGACAGATAATTTTTAAATTGTTTATTAATGTGACGGTGGATTATATTTTATGCCATATTTTGTAGCAGCATATGGGGCGTATGAAAGTTGTTTAATTTCCGCATCGCTTATACGACGTGAAACAAATCAAAATTAAAATATCAAATGTTTACCAAACATAACAATGTGAATGAATATGAGTAAAATTATTACATCTAAACAGAAAATCAAGCTACAAAAGAAAAAAAAAAACGGCTAATATGACAATAATGGAAACAATTTTGTTTTTCATCTATAAAATAATACAATCATTCTCAAGAACGACATTGAAAATTATGATGCAAAATATCGGTATACATCTATAAATAATACAATTATGATTTCTATATTAAAAAAAACAGCTATTTATTTTGTAATTTATTTTTTTTTTGCTACAACACACATTGTAATTTGTTTCTATGATTTTTCATAATTTTTTTTTATTGGATCTTACGATTTTGATTATGACATGATGGACCTGGAACTATGAAAACGGTTTCATAATCACGATAATGATCAGTATTGCTAAATGCGCGAATGTACGATATAGTGGGGAAAAGAAAGTAGATAACAGATGTAAAGAAGAGATGGTAAATTGTATTTAAAATATGGGGATTTTTTTTCATGAGGTTCAAAAAAAAAAAAAAATTAAAAAAGGCCAAGAAAATAAATAAAATTAAAATCGGTGGGAGGTGGGTCTCAATTTGCATATAAATTTAAAAAGTGAACATAAGATAAGGTTGTTAGACATTTCTCTTCAGGGGCTACACCATTTTCAAGTTTTGGAAGAAAATAGAATCGTCAAGTGTCCCGCAGAAGGAAACCAATTTTTTCTGGAAAAAGGAAAAATGTTCCTGGTCCCAGTATCTTCTTTTCATGAAAAATTGCCAAGTGTCATACATTCTCCATGAACTATAACTATTTTCTTCCTTGTAAAAATGGTCTCGCCCCTCACCCCTCCCCTCATCAAAAGTACAGAAATAAAATAATATTAATGATGCAATTAAAACAAAATAGAGAATGCCAACGAATGGGCATAGGAACCAAAGAAATAATATCATCATTAAAATAATTTAATAGACTTTGTAATAAAAAAATGGAATGGAACGAAACGCATCGCAACGAGAAAGAAAACTGAATCCAGAATATGAGACTAACTAAAATTCAAACTTTTATACACGTGCCAAAAGTATTTCTGGCATTCTGCTTTGCCCTTTCTTCCCATGACCACTTCTCCATCTTCAAATGCAGTCATTTCTAGCCAGAGAATAAAGTCTAATTAGAAACAAAAGTCGTAGAAGTGGATTTAATCATTTGGATTATTGTTGAAGTTTTTTCTTTCTTTCTCGATTGATTAGTCAAAGTTTATTTTTATGTTGCGCATGGAAATCAATACTTGAGTTATAGAATAGAATTTTTTATGGTTGTATTGTTAAGCATGTTTTGCGAAAATATGTTCATTAGTAAAGTTTCGGAGTTGAAATGTAACTTTTTCTGCATTGATTACATGGAGATGGAAGTTATTGAGAAAATACCCCGAAGGAAGGAAATGGTGGTAATTGAGGAAAAATTTTATGGAAGTAGGGCATATTTGGGGGAAGATTGGTCCAGGAGCTCCGAAGGATAAACAGCAATTTGAAAATTTATTTTTATGGATTCTTCAAAAAACCTCGAGTAAAATGTTTCTAGATAGAAGTACCTTTCTCCATAGAAAAAAACATCAAACAGGTATTCCAGAGACAAGCAGACGAACGTGGCATTTTAGAAGTAGATATGCCAAAAATACATCCAGTAAAGTTTTTTGACTCAACTCATAACTTTGAAAGATCTTCCAAAGGTCCCTGAAAATAGAAGACGTACAGCAGGTCTTTTTTATATCTGAAAGACAGCCTAAAAGTCGACTATTACCAAAAGGCTTACAGCATGTCTTCCAAAAAAAAAAAAAAAAAAAAATACAAAAAGTACTCCAGGAAGCCGTAGAATAACTGCAGGATATATATTTCGAAAGGTCGATTTTAATGTGGAAATTCTACAGAAGATCTCCCTTATACAGATAAACTGCAGGAGGTCCATAGAAGACCAAGAGGTCTTTTCGTTATAGAAGACTTCGAGGTCTTTTTTTCATAGAAGATCTGCATGGGGTCTTCTTTACATAAGGTCTGCAACATGCCTTTTTCGGTATTAGATATTAAGGAGGTCGTTCTTCGATATCGGTTTCAATCTATCGGGAGTTTTTTTCCGATAGGAGGCATGAGAGGCTTTTTTCGAGAGAAGATATGAATGTTGTCTTATCCTTAGAAGACAAGCATGACTTCATCTTAGGTCGAAAAACCTGGTGAAGCACGTCCTGTAAGAGAAGACCTACAAGGGGTCTTCTTTCAATAGAAGATCTGAAGGAGTTCTTTCGATATAAGACATGAAATTGGTTTTTTTACAGAAGGTTTTTGTATAGAAGACTGACAAGAGGTATTTTCACCATAAAAGACCTACTTCCAAGGGGTCGTCTTCCTAGAGAAGAAAAAAAATCCTCCCGGTGTAGAATATTAAAACAGAAAGCTTGTAGGAGGACTTTCTTCAAGCGAAGACCTGCGGGACGTCTGTTTTCTAGAGAAAACTTAGAGAAGATCTTCTTTCTATAGAAGACCTGCATGAGATCTTCTTTCCATAAAAGACCCGAGGAGTGTTCTTCTATAAAAGACCAGCAGGAGGTATTCTATAAAATATCTTCAAGAGATCTTCTTACTATAGAAGAGCAATGAGAGGTCTTCTTTCTATAGAAGACCGACTTAGATTTTTCCTTTTAAAGACCGGCAAAAAATCTTCTTTTCATATGGATGAACTGCAGAATGTCTTCTTTCCATAGAAGTCCTGCTGCATGTCTTCTTTCTATAGAAGACTTGCTGTATGTCTTCTTTCCATAGAATACCTGCACGAGGAGGTCTTCTTTCTATAGAAGACTTGCACAAGGTCTCCTTTTTATACAAAACTTGAATAGGGTCTTTTTTCCATAGAAGACCTGTCGGAGGTCTTCTTTCCATAGTCTTCTTTCTATATAGGAACTGCAAGAGGTCTTCTTCATAGAGAAAATCTGCAGGAGGTATTTTTCTAGAGAAAACCCCCAAGAGGACTTCTTCCCAAAGAAGACCTGCAGGAGTTTTCTTTCATAGAAGAACGGCAAGAAGTTTTCGTTACATAGAAGATTTGTTGGAAGTCTTCTATCTATTGAAAATTTTGCAGTAGGTCATTTTCTAGGAAAGATCTGCAAGAGGTCTTCTAATTCATAGAAGACCAGCTGGATGATTTCTTTCTCCTGGTGGTCCTCTTTCCATAGAAAAATTGCAGGGGGTCTTCTTTCTAAAGAAATCCGGCAGTAGACGTTTTTTACTTCTAGGTCTTCCTTCTAGAGAAAATCTGTAGCAGGTCTCCTTTCTAAAAAGAATTCTGTGGGTATTACCTAGAGAGATGACCTCTGCAGGCCTTCTTTTGATGAGAGGTCTATATAGGTTTTCTAAAAAAGAAGTTCTCTTCAGGTCTAATATAAAAAAGACCGTCTCGGAACTTCTGTGGAAGACCTCTGCTTGTATTCCTTTAGAAGAATACCTATATACATTTTCCAAAGAAAGAAGATTCCCTGAGGCCTTCTATAGGAAAATAACTCCTGCAGATATTCTATAGATATAAAGCCAACTGTTGATCTGTTGCTAAGAAAATGACTTTCTGTTGCTGTTCCATAAAAAGAATTGCTCCTGCGAGTCTTCTCTAAAGAAGGCCTTAGTTGATGATGGAAGACTTTCAGGTTTTCCAACGACAGGAACTTTAACAGTATTGAGCTCCATAACATTTTTGCTGTTTTTTTTTTTTAGGAGAAATATTTCCTACTGGAAGATTTTGTTATGGTCGCCCAAAAGAGAAGATCTCCTGAAGGGATAGAGGTAAAATATAATGAATTTTTTTTTAAAGGTGGACTGAAATTATTTGGTTTACGAACGACCCTCTACTACTCTTCTATTTTTATCCTCAAAAAAGGAGAAATTTGTTTTAAATAGCTAAGCTTTTAAACCAACTGGGACAGAAAGCTAAAGCCCCTTTCTTAAAGCTCTCCCGAAGCTTTTAAAAAATATGTTTTCTTTCCAGAAAAAAATGTTTCAACCCAAAAACTTTAAATGCTATAATTAAACTTAAAGTTAAATAAATATTTAACAAAAATAATTAAAACCAAATACCAACACAAAAAAGAGGTTAACAAAAAAAAAAAAACAAATTAAATTAATGAATTCATCACACAACGAAAGAAAGAGAGCGCGATATATAAATAAAGCGAGAAAGACAATTCAAATGAGGAAGAGGAAAAATATACTTACTTTTTTAAAGGCACTTGACTAGCGGAAATCGAGCCCGTATTACGATTATGCATTTGTTGTTGTAGATGATGATGCTGCTGCTGTTGTTGTTGTTGGTGGTGTTGCGGATGTTGTGAATGTTGTTGTTGTTGCTGTGATAGAGATTGTTGTTGCTGTTGTTGATGATGATGATGCTGCTGCTGCGGATGATGATGGTGATTATTTGCTGCTATATTACGGGCATCCGTTATCCTGCAAGCTACCATGTTGAACTCTGTAAACGAATTATTTCTACAATTAATTTTGGTGGAGTATTTAGCCATCCTTATGCTAAACATATAAATACAGCATATATATATATATATACATGTATGTATAACAATCACATTAACATTATCGTCTATATAAATATCGTGGGAGCGGAGGGGTCGGGTAAGAGTAGCTAGATTGGTATGGTACATACATACTCACTCACACACAAATACATATGTATATAAATTGTAAATATATGCGGGATTATGAACAGATAGACTGGCATTATAGCTTAACGTTGATTTTTTTTTTTGGTATATTAGACAGCGATAGATAGCAAATATGGAATGAGAAATAATTTAAGTATTTGTTGTTGTTTTTCTAAGTTATTCTGTTCAGCTAATTACACTTATAAGCTATAAGTTAAATGCATTCTGGATGTTTATTCATATGTGTATGAGTTATTTTTGTATATTTGTATTTTATTTGTGGAGTTAAGAAAGATTATTTTTATATATTTGAGAATTCTGATTCTGATTTTGAATTGGATACCCGAACTATTAAATTGTATGGATAGAAGAACATAAATTTCATGGAAGCAAAACGAACATTTTAGAAAAATTATCTATATTTATTTTTAAAGATTCGGCCATAGGCACGTTCATAAAAGCGAATGTTGCGAAGAGAAACAGGGTTAGTAATATTGTATATATATTCATCATTCGCAGATTCATATCTTCAATTTTCATATCAGAATAATCAGGAAAGATGGAAACATTCGACTATTTAGGAATAATTTATTCTATATTAGCAATTAGACTTTTAGGATTTATTGCATGAGCTCATCATATATTTACTGTAGGGGTAGACGTTGATACCTGGAGCTTATTTTACTCCAGCTACAATAATTATTGCTGTACCAAATGGAATTATGATTTTTAGTTGATTAGCTACATTATACGGAACTCAATTAACTTATTCTCCATCTATTTTATGAGCTTTAGGATTCGTATTCTTATTCACTGTAGCATATTCAGATCATGTAGAGAGGTCTTGACTCTTATCCTCATGGATAGGTAGTTTTATTTAGCTGATCTACTCTCGTAAAGAGTGACTTTTTAGTTGTTATCTTTTTTGGCAACACATGTATAAACAGCTTACGCATTAATCTGGAAGCCAAAAAAAGAAAGATTTTTGGATCCTTAATTTTCACCTTCAGATTTTTAAATTTTTATACCCTACAACACTAAATGTTACGGGTATCATAAGTTTGATTGGGCCAAAAATTATGTAACGCCTCGAAATATTGATTTCCCACATAGGAAGGTATATATGGATTTTCATATCTCGCCGAGCTGAGTCGATCTAGCTATGTCTGCCCGTCCGTCTGTCTATGTTAATTTGTAATTACTCTACAGGTCGCAATTATGGCCCGATCTTCACGAAAGAACCCTATTGCTTTTGGAGATGATCGCATAATATTTAGGAATTGAAATGGACCAATAACTGAAAAATTTCATGATTTTGCAGTTGCTCTACAGAACGCAATTATAGTCCAATCGAAGCAGAAGTTAGAATGGGGCTTAGGGCTGGGCAGAAGCCTTCTAACTTTGATGGCCATCGGGTAATATTTAGTGGGTGATATAGACCATAACATTTGTGTTAAACAAAAGTCAAATTTTCCATTAAACGGCGAATATTTTTAATCCCGGCGAAATTATGAATAGACGAACAGGTCAGTTCTGACCGTTAGGTAGATGCCGTTAGTAAATATATCGGATATATATCGAAATATATACAATGTATATATATACAAAGGAAGTCGATGTTAGCTAGAATGTTTATATCTCAAAATGGCTGCACAGATTTTGACAAGTTTTGTCAATTCAGAATGCCCTTGGCATAAAAGTTTTAAATATAAAAAAACTTTGTTGTTGTATATTGTTGACCTGTTATATGTATTTTACTTATTTGGTTAATTGCTTGGCTTAAGGTCATTAAAAAACTATGTTTTTATTTTTGAATTTTTCCTTTTTTTTTTTTATTCATCCAATATTTCGATTTCCTCCGGAAATCATCTTCAGGGATATTTTTAAAGTAAAAAGCTCGTCTATTGAGTTTGATAGTGACACGCAATAGACGAGCTTTTTACTTTTAAAATATCCCTGAAGATGATTTCCGGAGGAAATCGAAATATTGGATGAATAAAAAAAAAGGAAAAATTCAAAAATAAAAACATAGTTTTTTAATGACCTTAAGCCAAGCAATTAACCAAATAAGTAAAAAAAAAACTATATATAAAAACGCATAAAAAGATGCCAATAATGATGTTAATATAGATTTTGTAGTATTTTGTGACATTTCTTTATTATTTTTTCATATTTTTTATCGCATGCTATTTTTTCAATTTGACTTATAATATTGAAGTGTATATTTTGTAATACTTTTTCACCTTACAACACAGGTTGGGGTTATTATATACAGATTGCAATTATCGTCCGATCCTCACGAAAATTTTCACAAGGGTAGGGTTAGGCTCAGAAGGACTAGGCCTATTGTTTTCAAAGAATCCGCAATATATTTAGGGGTTGAAATGGACCAACAACTAAAAATGTTCTTGATTTTGCAGCCTTTATAAAGGTCACAAAAGGACACGAAATCTCGCATGAAGTTAGAGTTTAGGACAGCGTGTAGAATGGACCACTACTTTTGTGTGAAATAAATACCAACATTTCCAATCTACCGAAATGCTGAAAATAACTAACAGGCGAAGTTCAAAATGTACATAAGACGAACTTTTATGTCGATTTCGTTGGCATATATAGCCAAATATCGCAAACAAGCAAATCATATACATGAGTCTAAATTTGGAGATACAGACTGGCCTCTTGCATTTGGAGATCATTGAAAAATATTTAGGGGCTCAAATTAACCAAAAACAGAAACATTTTCCTTATCACACAATTTAGACCAATCGACACGGAATTTTGCCTGAGAAGAGAGTTAAGGACAGCGAATTAGCTGCCAAATGGACCACAACAACTAACAACACGACGAAGTGTGTAAAAATGGGGAAATGTTAAAGGTAAAGGTTAAAGTGAAATCTCGGCAAGGTTTTATGACATAATTTCAAAACGAAATCTTCCAAAATGTTTTTGGACATATTTGGGCTTCTAACATATTGTAGTGTTGTTGGGTATCACATGGTCTGCCGCGCACGACTATAGCCTTTGCTTACCAATTTTTTTAATAAAAGTTGATAGTCGATTATGTAGCTCCATTATTCACTTTTTTTGCTGTAGCCAAGAGTCGATTTTTAGACTTTTCTGCATTAAAATTAATTTAATTATTAATTAATCCAATAATCAAAAGTTGACCTACGAATCATTTTTTCTAGATTATTTAACATTGATTTCAAGTAGATCCTAAGTATAAGTTCATTTATGGAGCGAATATCGAAGAAGTTCTATATTGATTAAAAAATCTCCAGGGACTTCTGAGGACGATTTTTTTCATTGGAAAAAATAATGAATGATTTTTACTTTGGAAAAAATTTTCATAACATATCCCCTAAAATTTAAGGCTTGGAGTCCTGAGGAGATTTTTGTAGATAAATGTCATGTCAAGGGCCTCAGGAAATTTGTTTTTCTGTTCGGTGGAATTACTTTCTTAACCCGTTCAATTATTTCTTTTCAGCTTATCATATCACTGGATCCCATAGGGGCCGATAAAAAAATAAAAGACCAAAATCTCAATGGTATTGGGTAGAGTGAGGGGGTACAAGAAGAACGAAAGTATAATAGTAATTGGTGAATAAAAATAGGTATGAAGATGTCAGATCCTTTAAATAGTTCAAATTAATGCTATTTTGGCATTTTTAGAATTTTAAATTCCCTATAATTTTTGATAAAAGTATGGTGAAGGCGCCCAACCTGGACACTTTTTATTTCACCATATAACAGAGGAATACTTGGATCGAAAAAATGTAGTTGATCTCAGATAGGTCTTAGTCTACGGAGATCCTGAAAAATATCATACGACAAGGAGATGTGATCTTGAAAGGTGGCAAAAATGGTTTTTCTAATTCCTTGGCCACAAACGAAAGGGAAACTCCAATCTTGAATGATATTGCCATTAATGACTTGATATTAAAATTAAAATTGGAGACACCGAGGTCTTAAAATTGTTAACATGATAATTTTGCGTAATTTATGTATTTTAATTATTTACCTTTGATAGATTTGCTAAATTATAGTTATCATATGGATTGCATATCGGTATCATATACCTTGTGGCATATGAGGTCAATAATTACGATTTAAAAAAAGTTTTCAATAATATTTTGCATAAAAACACCTGCGGATATAACGGGTTGGAATATGTTTAATAATTTAGGCCTGTGCCTTCTCTGAGATACTTAATTATATCCTGAAACACTAGGTGTTGGAGATATTATAAGATTTAATTGACCCAAAAATTTTAACTCACCAAGTAGCATGTTGATCTTCCTATCTAGCTGAGCTGGGTCGATTTAGCTATGTGCTTCCATCTATCTTTCCTTTTTAACTTGTAATCACGCTACAGGACGCAATTATGACACGATCCTCATGAAATGGAAGTGGGTTTTCGGTCAGAATAGAAACCGATTGCTTTTGGACATGGTCTCATAATATTTAAGGTTCAAATGAACCACAACAGACATATTTCCCGATTTTGCAGTTGCGACACACGTCGCAATTATAGACCAATCGGCCGGAAATTCGGCAGGTCTGGGCAGAACCCTACCAAATCAAATGGTCATCGAATAATAGTTAGCGGCTAAAATTGACTATAACATTTATGTACAAAATACGAGAATTGTCATTGAATATTCCGAAAATTAGGAAAGCCTTTACATTGATGCTAATATACGAGATATCTCATATATAGTAAACTATATAAATTATATGTAGACCGCTTATAACTCAAGAAAAGCTGGAGAGATTTTCATAATTATCACAAATTCAGAATGGACTCTTGGCAGAAAAGGATAAAATCTAAAAAATCGCATAAAAATATGCCAGCAAAAAACTGAGTATTTTTTTTATTACATTTTGAAATGACAGGTTGAAATGGACCAATAACTGTAAATTTATCTGATTTTAAAGTCGCTCTACAGGTCACAATTAAATACAACGGAACTTTGCATGATAATTAGAGTTTTGGACAGGACAGATCCTAGCACTTAGTCAAATATCACCGGTCAAAACCAAAGGTAACATATTTCAAAAACGAAATCGACAATGAATTTTGACTTAAGAGGGCTTTGTTTTGGTCGATTGTAACAAAATGTCCAAAATTCTTAACTGATCTCATGTTTAAGTGTCGCACGGTGATAAGGTATAGAAAAAGGTTAATTTTTAATGGAACATTTTCGAAATGTCCTAATTCATTCCACATGTCTATATATATGCTTTCTTGGTGGGACCTTCTGTAAAGTCTATGGGTCCTTCCTTCAGTGTTTATCACTTTATGGTTTATTTGTTCACTTAGGAAAATTTTAACACTTATATAGGTTTCGTAATATTTTTGATATATCAAATATCTATTATTATTAATATTTTTGTTTTTATGTTAAATTGCGTATTCTTATGGATACATGATTCATGTATTTGCGTTATTTCATCATTCGGCTTCTTTGACTTGTTCTCACTGAGCATGTTCTCCTTTTTCACCTTAACTTTTTGTTCAAAGTTTTACCCTAATATTTATGTATTCATATGGAAAATGTTACTTAAATATACATTATACGTACGTACATACATACATCTGTGTTTTGCTAATTATATTAGTTATTGTTATTATTGCTACAATTCATTGGTCCTACAAATATATACATACACATACACACACACACGCACACTTTCATTACCAACAAACTTTCATTTTTCTTTCATTCGAGTAATATGTAGTTGAAGTAGTACACTTTTATTAACTAAAACTAGTTTACATTATGCGTACATATACATGGACATATAGAGAGATAATATTTCCAAAAATGTAAAGGGGAATTGATAGCGTGGAGAATTAGGGTTCAGCTCGATACAGGGGTTCGCATTGCAGTAGCTGTGTAATTTCGCTTGTAATATAAGTAACTTTCCGTAGTAATTTAATTAAGTAGGTAATTTGAGGGGATACATAATTTCCATCGAAGTTGGAAAACATATTTGCAATGTGAAAAATAATCTGAATATAAAAAGGATGAAGGTGAAGATATCTGCATTTATCATTTATAGCATAAATCGATCTTCTCGTATTTTGAAGATTGTAACCTAATAGAAGTCAAATAATTTTTTTCTTAATTAATTGAAAAACATGGAACCTACTAACTAGGACATGTACAATTTTTTTTTGCTATACCCTATTACACCATGTGTTGGGGAATATAAGTTCGATTGGTCCAAAAAGTTTGTAACACCTCAAAATGTTGGTCCTAGAGTCATGATATTATATGAGTCAATCTAGGTATGTGTGCCCGTTTGTCCATGTTATTTTGTAATCTCGCAATTATGGTTCGGCCCTACGACATTTTGTATGGATTGAAGGTTAGGGTCAAAATAGAAGCCTTTTGTTAGGGGGGATTATCGCAAAATATTTAGTGATTAAAATGTTGCAAAAAATTATATATTTCTTTCTGCTTTTCATGGGTTCAGAGTTTAAGAGAGGACAGAAACATACAAATTTGGACGGCCGTCGCAAAATACGAAGGGGGTGTAATTTGTATTAATAAAGTCACCTTCACCAGGATCATAAAAGGGGCACATCTGGCTTTTACATTGAAGCTGATTAGGCAGACTTATACAGTCTGAAATCGAAGTATAGCTAAATATATATATGAATCTGAAACTGAATTTTAATTGTAATTTTTTTTTTTCGAATTCCCGCAACAGGTGGCACAAATGCAGAGCAAGGGTCACCCCATTGTAATATAATAATGACAAACCTCATGATTCAAAGTATTATATATATTTGTTATTTATATTTAGAAGGTTTTTCCTTTAATCAATTTCATTCCAAAGAGTTTCAGATCTATAGAAACTTTACCGAAAATTATAGTGTTGTAGGGTATACCATTACCGACTTTTTTTTTTGAATAATTCTTTTTTTTTTCAAATTTATTTAAAAAAAATATTTAGTCTTATATAGATTATCATACACACAGCGAGAGATGAAAAAACTGCAACCAACTTCAGACTGCTATCATTTCTAAGACACTCGTCCGACAACTGTTAAAATTATTCCAGTGACAGCTCATTATATTGTTTACAAACATATAAAAGCATTTTGGTGAGAATTTTCGAGAAAAAAAATTATTCGTGATGGAATCAAGCGTGATGGGGTGATTTTTTTATATTTGGCTGGAAAACCACAAGTGGCTCTAGTTAGAGCACCCCAGCATTTAAATGTGAATAAATCTTTTGTGTCTCATACCATCGCTCGTAACCGTGCTACTGGTAGTGAAGTTCGACGTCAAGGAAGTGATGGGGAAAAAACAGCAACATCAGCAGAAATGGTTCGAAAAGTAAAGAAGCGACTTGATCGAAACCCGTTTCGCTGTAGCCGAAAAAATGGCTCGTGAGCAATTGACAAATATTGAGAAATGAGCTCGGAGTAAAGCCATTGAAAATCTAAAAAGTGCAAGAACTTACACCGCCACAGAAAGAAAATAGATTCAAAATAGGTAAGGAGTTGCTTCGCTTTTCCGAAAGTGGTGAACAGCCGAATTTGGTTTTCTCCGATGAGAAAACATTTCTTGTCCAGCAGTTTGTAAACAAACAAAATGATCGTGTTTACTTGAAAAGAGGTCAGCTGAAAATGTGCATCTTCGGTTAGCCACCAGAACTCCAGCGCCAGCAAGGTTGAGGGTATGGGACGCCATAGCAGCCGATGGTCACTCTCCGCTCTTGTTAATCGACCGTGGCATCAGAATAAATGCTGAATATTATCGCGAAAATATTCTAGAGGGTGTATTAAAGCCTCGGGCACGGATACATTTTGGCCGCAGACCTTGGACATTCCAACAGGACTCAGCACCATCGCACTCAGCACCCAAGAATGGCTACAAAATGAGGTTCCTCGCTTCATTTCCAGTGCACAATGGCCCCCAAAATCTCCGGATACCAATACGTTGAACTATTGTGTCTGGAGTATTTTGGAAAGCAAGGTTGGCACTAAAAAATACGAAAGTGTCGATCATCTCAAGCAAGCGCTTCGAAAGGAATGGACCAAAATACCGCAACATTCGGGCAGCGTGTGACGATTTCATTGGCCGTTTGAAGACCATAATTCGTGTCATAGGTGACTACTTCGAACAAATCTAAACTTATTCTAAAATTTGATGCTATTTCCGACATGTTTTGCTTTCATTCAATAAAATTTAAGAAAGAAGTGTAAAAATTATGGCATTTAACTTTGTTAAATTTTTTTTATCTCACCCTGTATATGATTTCATGGCATTCCGATAAGATTTAGACTTTTGATCACTTCTAGGATTAATAGAAATCAGTTCTAGGATTAATAGAAGTAGAATTTTTTGACAAATAATTTTGTGGAATATGCCGTTTAAAAGGAGTTTTTGACCAATCTTTGCCAAATGAACCAAAAAGACACCTTTGGCGGCTCGCTTGGAGGTAAAGATTTTCTATCAATAATCTCCGACTTGTAATCTGAAATATTGCCAAACGCACTATACACAAATTCCATGGAATCTTAATCCAAAAATTTAAAGGGGATATATCTTGTCCCTCTACTTGGCTTACTTTGTGGCGTTAACTTTCAAGATGCCGATACACGTGTCTTCTATGTTTAGTGCCACTTTCATAACTTAATGGATTTTTTTCCGTTTTGTGTTGCACAATCAACTAACATTTTACAATGGCATTTTTCCGAATTCTGTCCGCATTTCTTGTGAAATTTATGATTCTGATTCCGAACTCGGTGCAAAATTTGTATAGACGCCGTCATTGAAATCGGAAAGTTTTTTTAAGGAATTTTCAGATGAACTCGCTCAGAATTCGAAAAAAAAATCCTGAGAGATTCTACGTTTTGTATATTTTTTATGGATTTTTACGAGTGTCTTCATATATTCGACACACAGAAATGTGTTTATGGGGTTAAAAAAAATCGGAAAATCGGCTTAGTTTTAGAAGAATTTTAGAATAATTAATAATTTTAGAATAAATAATAATTAATAATAATTAATAATAAAATAATTTTAATTCCAATTTAAATTCTAAATAATAATAATAATAATAATAATAATAATAATAATAATAATAATAATAATAATAATAATAATAATAATAATAATAATAATAATAATAATAATAATAATAATAATAATAATAATAATAATAATAATAATAATAATAATAATAATATAATAATAATAATAACAATAATAATAATAATAGGTGGACACTGTTATCGTTGGACTTTCAGCCGTCATTTTATAAAGTTTCCAAAAATATAAATATTTTTCCATTATTTTTTTTTTATTTTTTTTTAAATCATTCAGTTCGTAAATAAATAAATCACAAAGCATCTCTGTAATTGTACACACACACACACCTATTGTGCCTAGAATTCTAAAATCGTATTTTGTTTTCGAGGAAGTATTTATGGGGAAATATTTACACACATACACATACAAATATACATCGAATGCATTTGATATACAAAAGGCTTATGATATCATGAATATGTAGAGGAATATTGAATTCTTTTGTTTAATTTTATTTTTGGCTTTAATTTTTTTTGGTTCTTTTTTGTTGATTTTTTGTTGTTGTTATTTGCTTTGGTTTTTGTTGATATTATATAACGATATGTTATGAATTGTATACTATTTATATATATATGGTTTATACGTTCATTAGGATCAGGCTTTACAAAGTGATTAAAAAAAATTAAAGCATGAAATGGTTTTCAATGCAAAACTCAAAAGCAATAAAATTCGTCCACACAAAAACGAAATAGACATAACGAAATGAAATGAATAAATATGGAACGAAAAAAACACAAACGAAAACAACAACAAATAGTCCATCAAATGTCAGTCAATTTCAAAAACGAAATGAAATTGAAGTCGAGCTAGATCTAGAATATATTTCGATATGGCTTTTGAGTGAGTGCGTGGTGCTGGTAGTAGTTGATTGCCAATATGGCCTCGTACTCGACTCAAATGCAATGGCATCATTTGATGGAGTCTACTTATTAGATGGCAAGAGTGTATGTGTGTGTGTGTGTGTTTAGAGCACACACACACACCCACTCTTATGGCTTCTAACAAAATCCAATAAAAAATAATAACACTTCAAATTGGAAAAAATAACCAACAACAAATAAATATTGAAAATCCTTTTTTGGGTATCAGCAATGAAGTCATCATCAAAGCAAAGCCATTGATTTCCAACAAATTACAACAGAAACAAAACTAAAAATGAGTAGTAGATTTGAAGTTGTTGTTTGCTTTTTTTCGATCTTCCCTACATTTTGATGTAATTCAAAACATGATTCGAAAAAAATACCAGAAAAAAAAAACAAAAATAAAATAAAACGTTGTATATGTATGGTATGTATGTTCGTGAGTGTGTGTGTGATAGTTATGATGGCATTTGGCTTCGTTAGCTCGTTGGCTTTGCCTTTCCTTTTTTTTTGTTAATGTTTTTGGCTTTTTAGGTGAATAGATTGATTGATTGATGTATGTATGACTGGTTTACGTGCAGTGCCACTTTGTGTTTTTGGTGTGTATGAGTGTTTTTTATTTTCGGTGCACTAAGTGTCTATGGAAAAAATGATTCAATTTGTATGTTTGTTCGTTTTTTTTTTTGATAGCATTGCATTTATATTAGTTATTCAATTATAAAGAAAATTATCGATAATGATACACTTTATCATGTACACCATTAAAAGTAGCATTTGCAGTAGTATTAGTAGTTGTAGTGGTGGTGGTAGTACATAGTAGAAATGTGAAATCAAAGGTAATGACATTTGTGAACATAGATTTCTATGGAAGTCATAAAAACGACATCATCACATGAAACACTTGAATATACAGAGAAAATGAAAATTGCAATTTTATAGAAATTATTGGCATACTTTTAGGCTGATAAAAATATCATCATGTAAAGAGGAGATGAAATGTTGGATAATTTCAATTAACTCTTTATACCCTACACCACAAGGTGGTCAGGGTATTATGTCTTTGTGCATTTGTTTGTAACAGGCATAAGGAAACGAGATAGACCCTTAGTTCCTTTTGATGATCTGCATAGAATCACATTCTGAGTTGATTTATGCATGTCAGTCCGTCTGTCCGTCCGTCCGTCTGTCCATGTATTCTTGTGAACAAAATACAGGTCGCATTTATTATCCGATTGAGATGAAATTTTGCAAACAATATTTGTTTGGCCCAAGGACGAACCCTATTGAAATTGGAGATAATCGGTAAAAATTTAGATATAGCTCCCATATATATCTTCGTCCGATTTGCCTTTTATAAGTATGGAATTTTATCATTTATCAAGATCATTTTATCAAATTTTATCAAGATCGGTTCAGATTTGGACATAGCTCCCATATATAACTTCGTCCGATTTACCATTTATTGTGCACCAAAAGTCTAATATTTGTCCAAATAGAATGGAATTTGGCACATACGACCGAATTTAGTATAGAAGGTAGTATGCCAAATTTGGTGAAGATCGGTTCAGATATAGTTATAGCTCCCATATATATTGTTCATCCGATTTATTGTATTTGTTACCCACAGCCGTAATATGCACTCCGTAACAACGATATTCAGGGAAATATATCAAATACAGCTCAGAAATATCTTTGCCAAATTTTATCGAGATCGGTTCAGATTTGGATATAGGTCCCATATATATTTTTATCCGATTTCAAATTAATTTCGCACCAAATGAGCAATACAAGTCCGAATTTAAAAGATACAAATGCTTCGGCATATTTAGTCCTTTGAATTTTAAATTATAATTATAATCATAGCGTGTATGATTGAATTCTTCCATAAAAACTTTTAATTATTAAGTGGAGCTCAACTAAATTAGCAAAGTGGTGTAGGGTATCATAAAATCGGCCCCGCCCGACTTTAGGACTTTCTTTACTGGTTTCTTGTAGATAATGATACACAAATCTCCTGAGGAATAAAAAATACATCCATATGTGTCCATCCCAAGTTGCTTTAATTTTTTTTTTTTTTGAAGAACTCAATCAATGTGTTGACAAAGAGTGAGGTGGACATAATCATTTAATTAACTTCGTCAGTGAAAACCAGTAAGGAAAAGTCACTATGCATATGTAGTACTGCTCCAGTAAGAAAAGAATTTATTTCAAGAAGCAAAAGTATTTCCGAGCTTTATAAGATATCAGGGACCAAATATAATTGTTGTTAAATACATATAACGAATTTGAGGGACTTTTGGTATCTGGTGTTTAAATCGGATAAAACATATACATAGGAACTATAGCTATAACTGAACAGATTTTCTCCGAATTCGATATACTTTCTTTTAGACTGAATTCTGTGGAATGTACCAAAATTCAGGATTTTTGGTCCGATATTAGCCATTTGGTTCACAATTAACCCGAAATCGGTTGATTAACACCAAATCAAGTGAAACATACATATGGAAGCTATAGCTATATCTGAACCGATTTGCATCAAATTTAATGTACTTGGTTCTATGCTGAATACGGTCGGATATGCCAAAATTCAGGTCATTTGGACTGATATAGGCTATTTGGTGCACAATTTACCCGAAATCGGTTAAAGATATATATGGGAGCTATTGTAGTGTAATCGACTGTTATCGATACGCGCACCTAGAGATCCCAAAATATCACATGATACATCAGCTGTTGAACCATATATTAAATCAGCTGTAATTTAGCATTTGTTTTGTTGTTTACAATTAAGGACAATAGTTTATAAGATAATAGAAAATAAGTAAAATCCCGTTATTTATTTTTGTAATAAAAATTAATCAAGTTTTATCTGCCGATCTGTCGACACAAAGAAAACTTCAAATCTTTTATTTGAGCACTCTAAAGTGCTCTAAAAGGAAATTGCTTTGGCACTGTTAAGTGCCAGCAAAAACAGATAAATCCACTATTGGCCAGTGGCGTTTTTAAGCGCCGGCTAAAAAAACAGCAGGCAGATTTTTCTATAGAGTGTCTCTCATCACACTATATTCAAATCTGAACAGATCTTGACAAAATTTGATACACTTATTCCAGAGATGTATCTGATAGCTGGTACCAAATATTATTCTTCGGAAGTGCATATTACGCATATGAGGGACTTGAAACCCCAAATCCGATGAAACATATATATGGGACCTCTAGCTATATCTGAACCGATTTTCTTCAAATTTGATTTGCCAGATTGAATTCGGTGGGATGTACCAAAATATAGGTCATGTGAACTTATATTAGCCATATGGTGCACAATTAACCCGAAATCGGTTGAAGATATATGGAAGCTGTATCTAGCTGTAGGGTTCGTCCTTGGGCCAAACAAATATTGTTTGCAAAATTTTATCTCAATCGGGTAATTTTTGTTCAGAGAATTCATTGACGGCAGACGGACATGCACAAATCGACTCAGAAAATGAAGATCCACAAAAGTAATTGTGGGTCTATACACAGATGCACAAAGACATAATACCCTTGCCACTATGTGATGTAGGGTATAAAAAAGTATTTATTTTTCCTAGGCATTAAAGGAGGATTACATACCTATATGCCTCAATGGCTTTACTTATATAGAAGACGTTAAAGTTCATCTATAGAATAAAGAATTATTAAGGCTTTAAAGAAAATACATCTTAAAGGCAATCAACAGGAGACCATTCCCATTTTTGATTAAAGTTTCCTTAAAACCCTCAAAACCTCCAGTCGGACATGTAATTCATCTATCACCATTTTGGTGTATTCACCAGAATTATTTTAAAATTGGACTTGGCAATGGATAGCAGAAAATTGCCACAGATGCACGTCTTCGTACAACCCTCATATACCTATCAATATTCGCACTTTTCACCACTTTTCGAATTTGAAGTTCATATTGGATACTACTTCCAATGTATGGGTTCACGTGTTTGTGTAACCCCTTTAAATTGATACTTCACTATAGTTGGTATTTACATGATTTATTTGTATTCACCGACATTCTTTAAAATTTCGTTGATCTCCTATATATACCTTTTCATTATTTGCCGAATTTGTGCATCTTTTCTACAAAATTATCTAAAAAATGGTATTCGAAATTGGGATACCGCCTTCTCTTGCAAATAATTGGG
The DNA here is from genome assembly GCF_030504385.1 of Musca domestica. NCBI lineage: Eukaryota > Metazoa > Arthropoda > Insecta > Diptera > Muscidae > Musca > Musca domestica. The sequence continues at coordinate 9,938,697 of NW_026712299.1, forward strand.
TATATAGGCTATTTTAATAGTTTAAGGGAACTTTTTTAGAAGAAGTTGTTGTTCCTTTTTTATTTATTTGTACTCGCAGGATTACTACCGATCCGATTTGAGCGAGTTTCATTCTCTACTCGAATTTTTGCGAGTATTTGGAAAGCTTATCGTATGTGAATTATTGTAGCCAAAGATCGTTATAAGGACTTTATTCAGAAGTTGTACTTAAGACGATTCGGATCAAATTAGATTCCAGACTCAATAAAACATATTATGATGACACAGATCAATATGTCAAAACAATGACGCGGGTTATTAAATATCACCAATCAATAGATTTCCTCAGCAAATAATGACTTTCCACATCAATCTCTGGAATCTCTACTTAAAAATTAACCTGCTAACCTATTATTTTCACCAAGAAAAAGATATAGGCATTTATTATTTGGGAACATCGCGAAGTCTCAAACTAGCAAACTTCAGTTTAGAAGTTGCAGGGGCATACTTGGCATACTGTCGAAATTACTTAATATTTCGTAATGAGTACAATAAGTTATTTTACATTGTGTGTTTTTCTGCAATAACCCAATGTAAATCATTTGGGCGCCAGAATTTTCATAATCTTTGAACAGTGACAAAAATGACATTTCTTTATTTTTTAAGCAAATTTTTGTAAAGACAAGTCAATCCTTGTTTCCGTTTTGCCAATTTTTTCATAAAAAAATTAAAGCTCTCCAATGAGAGCATTATTTCCATGTATATTCAAGTGATTCAATAAGGAAAATGAGCAAAAAAGAAGTTAGTCACAGGCTTCCTTTTGATTTCAGTGGATGAAGTAAAGAGAAAACGAAACAAATATTTATGATTTCTATAAAAAGAAAATAGTTTTTGTTTTTTTTTGGTGAGTTGAGGTGATTTGATTCGATTCATTCACAATTGGAAATGGAAAAAGAAAACACACATATCTAAACACTTAGTAGGTGTTTTTTTTTTTGGTAAATTTTTCTGGTTGGATTTCTTGATTTTTTTTTCTTTTTTTTTGGTAGAAGAAGAAAAATTATGGAAAAATTAACTTACAAAACAAGACAAACTTACCCCATTTGTTGAAATTATTTGTAATTAGTTTTTATTTATTTGATACCTGTTTGGCGTCGTATTCTTTGTGGGGGATGGGGGTTGGCTTAGCTGATTTTTTTTTGTTAGTTGTTGCTTGCCTGTTTGTTTGTGTGTTTTTTCATGTGGAAATTCAAGTTGGGAAGCGGGAATTTCTTGTTTTCTTTCATTGGACGAAGGTGGGGCTTTAACGTAAATTAGTCTCATTTGAACGCAGAGCCAACAAACAGTTAATGACAATTTAACATTATTCAATTAAAAAGGCAAAGAAATTATCTTTATCCGAATTTAATGCCAAAAGAATGCCGAGAGATTTCTCGCCTCTTTTGGCCGCTTTGCTTTTACAATTGATTAATGAAATTAATCATTTTCAAAAAATTCTCAACTGTTTGCTTCGTTGGTTGTCTTGATACTTTTTATAAAAATTGACGCGATCATTTTATGCTTTTTCATCATTTTTGTGTTCTCTATGGTTGGTAGATCACTATTTGAAAATTGAATTCAGGTTCCTGAATTTCAAATAGATTTTTTTTTGTTTTTTTTTTTCTTGATTTTACCATCTTTGTGCGTGAATTGTTTACAAAAAACGTCTGCCCAGTATTTATTTCAATTTAGTGTTTTTATTTTTTCTTTTGCATAGCAACCCTAGCCCTCTGCAAGAACTTAGCTCTGGGCAGAAGCAACGACGTCTTTCATGTTTCTGTACTAAGAACTTGCTCTCATTTGGGCCCCCATTCAGCCAGTGAGGCGAGTTGGGGGGCAAGAGGGCTGGCCACAAGACAACTTGTGATATGCCAAATTGTTAACAAAGAATAATAGCAAAATTTATGTATATATTTTGTTATTGCAATATTAATTTAATTAAAAAAATAAAGTATTTGTTTCCATAGTATAGTGTTTTAGATTTTGTAAAAAAAATACAAATTGTGAATTGCATATGAATTCACATTGTTTTATTGTATTTCTGTTTTTTCTTGTTTTTTGGTTTGGAAAAAAGTTAAACTCAATTAAACCGAAAACCATAAATTTGTGGAGTTTTTCAATGTTCTGTATTGGGGTTTTTAAATGTTTTTTCTTTTGTTTCAGTTACAAAAAATGGAAATTAAACAAAGAAATTATAAAAAAAAACGAAATAAAACGGCAACACACAATAATCACAAAACTTAAAATAAAAGCCAAAAGGGAAACCAAAGGAATATTAAAACAATGGTTGAAAAGACGAAAGGCTTTAATGTCGCTTGTGCCGACAAACAAATACCCTACACCACTAAAGATCAATGGAATATTAACAAAAAACCCCGGACAAAACATTCTTAAAAAATGTTTTTCAAAACTTTTTCTGGACACTTTCTTTTTTGAGACCAAGGATTACCCCGTAAAATAACTCCAAGTGAACCTCAGCTAAACATTTTTATAAAATATTTAAATCTAAAAAAATCTGAAATATTTTACATATATAGTAGACGTCCCTGAACGCTCTAAGCATGTCATACTTTTTTTTAAGAAAAATCTCTAATGTTGTCAATGTATGGACGCATATGAAATTGGATGAAGCTTTAAATAGTGATGTCGAACAATATCTACAGACGGTATTTTATGTATAAATGTATAAAAATGATTCGTCTATAAAATACCTGTAGAAAACGGTCTTCCTTTGAAGAATTGAAGAGGTATTCCACATTGGCAGGATGCAACTAGGATTTTCTATAAAGATAACAGAAACCTGAAAGATCAGGTCAAATGCTACTAAATCGGGTGTCATTCTTGACTGCTTGAAAGCCTTCTTTGATATACCTGAATTTATTAAATTTTGTTTGGTTTCATGACGAAAATTTAATGAAGTGAATGATCTACCGATTTTTTTTGGGCTTGCTTCAAAAAATCTCCCACCAAAGAAGCTGTAAGAAGATGATACTTGGAAACGTGTTGCAGGGTATATAAGGCCATCTGGCTGGTAAACGCTTGGAGACGAACAGAGGTAGAAACACTTGAACGCCTAATATGCCCCATGTTATCCAAAAGAGACATAGGCTATTTGGCAGATGAGAAATCGAAACTCTAAAGTTCTTCTCAGATATAGATCCTATGATCATTTACAAATATACAGACATAAAAGGACATACTAAAAAACTGATAAATAAGTACCTATTAACTTATATGCAATGAGAATTTTTACATTTAGAAGACCTTAGAAAGCTGTAATATTTATAAAAAGGTCCTTTTAGAAGACCTTAGAAAGCTCTACTATTTATAAAAAGCTCCTCCTATTCCACTCGCTTTTGCCGGCAGATGTATACCCTCAGCTATTGTCCATTTATTTAAATATTCTTTGACATCCGATATAAAAATTCAAAATGATAAGCTTTATGGAAGAGGTTTCGATGGAGTTGTCTAATAAATGTTATAACGTGACAGATTTGGACTATATCGATGACTTTCTTTGCTCTATATAAAATATGTGATAATTTTTTGGAAATTATATAGTGGACCAACGTATTACACTTCTTTTTATGAGAAATATAAATGTTAAAAATTGCGATTCTTTGGGGGGGTACCAGAAGGGGTAGGCCGGTATATATCATCTTTGTGTTAAAAGAAATATTGGGTATGTGTGTGAAATTTGAAGAGAATTGGATGTTTATTTTGCATTTTTAAGAGCGTTTTGCTATTCAAAATGTTAACCCGTATGTCGGGAGGTACCAGAAAGGCTGGTCCGAAATATTCCAGTTTCACACCTAATCTTGAGTTGGTACAAACATTGGGATTTGCATTTTTGTTATGGCATTTTTGTTTTGTTATTCAAGTTTTGACCCCTTTTTAAATGTGGGGGGGGGGGGGGGTTACCAGAAGGAGGAGGCTGATGTACTCATCATTATCAGGTCTTGTGTTAGTACAAATATTGTACTGTGCGAAATTTGAAGAAAATCGGATGTTTAATTCGTATTTTAGTAGAGTTATGATTATTCAAAATGTTGACCCTTTGTATGGGAGCTACATAATGTTTGAATCAAATCAGATACTCCTTTCGAGAGTTATAGTGGGCACCAACTAGACAGACTCCGAATGTCCTGAAAAGGATTTGGTCCGAGAGACCTAGGGTCTAAAACCGTTATTTTGTTATACGTTTAGGCCAATAGGTATAAGGCTGAGAGTATAAAAAGTTCCTTTCATAGTTAAAATGAGGCGTTCAGGGCTCCATTTTTGGTTAATTATCCATGAGAGGTTATACCCGAGTAGCAGATCCCAATAATCCTTGGTAAAATTATAAATCTTTTCAATAGGATTATAAAGCTAGCAGACACCTTCGGGGTGTTTTATAATGAAATGTGTGATCTATTAAGAAAATGCATCGCGCTACTTCCATTTTCTGGTTAGTATAATTGTCTAAAAAGCTACCATTCGGGCTATTGTGACTAAATTCTGCACCAAATTGACATTTTTGGACATTAAATCAGTAAACATGCTCATGTAGAGTGCGAAGAAAATATCACAGCTTTATCGGCCAGTGTTAATGATGACCACCTTTTTTATAAAAAAAAAATGTGTTCAGTGTCGAGTCTTATTTTTGGCTCAATGGGTACGCAAATAAGCGGAATGGTCGATTTTGGAGTGAAGATCAAGCAGAGAAGCCAATGCATCCAAAAAAGTTAAAGTTTGGTGCGGATTATGAGCAGGTGGCATCATGAGACCGAACTTTTTCAAAGATTGTGGGAGTTCTAACTGTAAATGGCGAGCCTTCAGTGATATGACATTCAAATTTTGCCCGCATCGAGAGTAAGCTTAAAGCTTTAAAACTACTTTTGTGGGGCTATGCTGAAGCTCATGTCTATGTGGACGAGCCCACTTCGATTGACGCATTGGAAGACAAAATTGATGTTTTGCATTTTTTAAGATTTATTTATTTATTTATTTATTTTTTTTTTTTTTTTTGAAAAACTTTCCTATAGCTCTTAAAATAGCACCGTTTAGGTAAAATTTGAAATTTATGTGCAAAGTCTAGTAAAACCACAAATATCCAGCATGGGTTGGGGAAAATTCCAAGAGTATTTAATAGTACTCGGTTTGTAGATCAAAGCCCCAATGATGTTTCGGGTTGTTAGGCCAAACTTTGTTAAGGCCTTTAATTAGTTTTGACCACATACATAGGGACCCCTATAGTTAGAGATACATTTCGTAGCATTCAGAATAGAGCTTTGAAATCTGATAGAAATATTTAAATTACATACAGAATCATTGGTACAAAAATTGGATGATATCGGTCTACTGTTTGGTATAGCCCTCTTGTAAGGATATATCTGATTTCAAATATTTTTTTTGTTTTGGATATGTTGTCCATATAATTTCGCCACATTTTGGCATTTTAAATCTTTAAAATTCAAAAATTATCAATATAGGTCTACTCTTGATGCAGCCCTTATATAAAAAAAGCCCTCCCAATTGCAAACTAGTTTTGTACACTTTTTGTTAACTTAGAGCTCTTAAAAACATAGATTACCCTTTGAACAACAAAAATTCGCCTTTAACTAAATTCCATTACTAAGTGGCGTAGGGTATTTAAATAATATTCTCATAAAACATCCCCCCAAATAAAAAAAGAGTTATAATTCCCCATGGCATTTGTTTGTCAAAGCAGATTTATGATATGAAATGGCAGCATGTTGGAATTGTTTTTGTATTTTCTATTCTAAGGCTGAACATTTAGGGAATTTATATTGATGTACACAGGCGTTGTTATTTTGTACTGAACTTTTTTTCAACTCAAGCTGAATTGGGGAAACATTTATCACACATGAATATGAATATGAATTTTCTTTTGTTTCACAGGAAAATATTCTATTGTTGATATTTTTTTCTTTGCAGTGGATATATCCGCTTTTGCTGTTATATTTTCTGGATAGAATTTTATGAAATTGCATATCGGAAATATGTTATATGTTTTATATATATATATATATATATATATATATATGAATATGATTGAATGAATGGAGGAACTAAAATATTTATTATGTTATGCATGATGTATAGCTCTATAGAATATTTAAATAAATTTTTAAAACAAATATACACATATATATGTATATAAATATGATGTTGATGATAATGATGATGTATGTATGTACGCAGTTATGTATATATATAAATGTATATAGATGATGTTTAGTATGAGAAATATATGGTTTATATGGCATGCAATTTTATAAATGTATTTTATAAAATGTTGGTTGTTGTTGAATATGATTGAAAAAATATATCAATATGTAGCGTGAAACGAACACAACATAAATGTTTAATTAATAATAGAAAAGTAAAGAAATGAATAACACAAATTTTGAATGTTACTGTAGTTGATGAACAATAAAAATGAGGAATTTTCAATATAGGAGTTATTTTTGGAAAATTATGATGAGTGCAAAGCTAAATTGCAAATTCGTTAGTTCAGAATAACTTCTTAGGGGGAAATAACATTATTTTAGAACTGCTTGAAGGGGGTTAGGTTGGAGGCTGTCGGAACATTGTTATGGATTTCGGTACGTGTTTGTAGCTATTTTGAAGCCTTGTTTGCTTACTGGTCTGATTAGTTGCTGTAAAATATAGTTGAATGGGCGTAGATGTACCCGATGACTGATAATACCCGTTTGTATTTTCGTCTGTTAAAACCGCTATAAAATCCGAATGAAATAGAAATTTAAGCTGTTGCTCAAATGTATTTCGAGTTCGTAGAATAAAAACTGGATCATATGGGCCTACGTTTTTTTATAGACCCACATTGTGGTAGCATGAAATTCCCAACATTTCGCGGATTTCACAACATTTTTCAATGGAAATATGTGTGTTTGTGTTTCAATGGAAAAGTGTTTACGGGTATTCTCTTTCGAGCCAAATCGGGACGTTGTGACATAGCACTCATATAAAAATGGAAGGTATTTTCGAATGTACCCACCCCTACTGCCAATAATTGGCAATTAGAACAAATAAACGGATTTTTTTGTTTAAATTAGGTTATCACACACTTATCGGAATTATTAGCCATATTTGCAACTTCGCGATCTTGCCAAGAACTGTCGTATTGTTACAGATTTGTATACCAATATATTCCGTTTTGCAACCCCTCAGAATATTTTACTATATTTTTAAGCCGATTTGCCTATTTTCGACTATCCTAAACAGTAAAACAATATTTTATAGAGGATGGCTATTGGAAATAGTCCCAGAAATGTGGCATATACCAGTTATCGTTACCATCAGATTTTCATTATTTTAAAGGTTCCACCAAAACATCTCAACCGAATCAGGTGCAATTTGTCGTTTTTTTTTTTTTTGAAGTTTTCACTGGGTGGAATTTCTACTGAAATAAGTTATAAAATTTTAGTCCATATTTCGACGGTTATATACCATATAAATTGGAGCTACTACTGTGCATTAGATCCTATAGAAGTCAAATATTGCAATGAGAAAACTTGAAAATAACTTTGCAATAATTTCGAATTTTATGAAAACTCTGATTATTAAAAACATTGATCCTTTGCAGGAACTGTATCAATAGAAGGAGCACACCGCTATGCATATTTAGTAGAGCTCCCGTAACAAAAGAATTTATTTCAAGTAGATCATACCAGTTAGCTTAAGAACAGTTATAGTTTGCTATAAAGTGCATGATATGACTTGGAGAAGGATTATATTAAAAAAATATGTATCGGAGCCGAGTTGCACAAAATGGAAACGTACGTCCCAAAATTCACTCTATTTGGGCTGATATTAGCCATTTTTGCACAATAAACCTGAAATCGAATTAAGGATATATATGGAAGCTATAACCAAATATTAACCGTTCTCGATAAATTTTCTGATGTCCTGTACCAAATATCATTCTTCTGGAGTGCACATTACTTACAACCCCAAATCGGATGAAACATATATATGGGAGCTATAGCTATATCTGAACCGTTTTCTCCGAGTTCGATTGACTTGTTTCTAAACTAAATTCGGTGGAATGTACCAAAATGGACGTCATATGGACTTATATTAGCCATTTGGTGCACAATTAACCCAAAATCGATTGAAGATATATGGGAGCTATATCTAAATCTTATCCGATTATTACCAATTTCAATAGGGTTCGTCCTTGGACTAAACAAATGTTTGCAAAATTTCATATCAATCGGATAATAAATGTAACCTGAATTTTGTTGACAAGAATACATGGGCGGACCGACAGACGGACTGACATGCATAAATCGACTAAGAAAGTGATTCTTTGAAGATCCTCAAAAGTGTCTATGGGACTATCTCGCTTCCTTCTCCATGTTACAAACAAATGCACAAAGTCATTATACCCTTACCACTATGTGGTGTAGGGTATAAATACTGAATTGTGCAAAACTCGAAGAAAAATGGGTCATTGATTTCCATTTTAGGAAATTTGAGCAAAACCAGTAAAGTTGGTCGGACCGATATTAGAGTTAATTTGACGGAGGTAGTTGTACCTCTCGTACAAAATATCATTCCTATTGAGAGCATGATATGATTTTGAAAAGATATAGATATATCCAATATGATCTGATATTATTTATTTGATCACAAAAAACCGTGAAATCAGACGAAGATATCTAAACCCAAACCTGAACTAGTCTCGATAAAATTTGGCAGAGGCATTTCTGATCTATATATGATATCTGGTACCAAACATCATTGTTGTGGGTTGCATATTACGAATGTGGACGACTAGACGGACAGACGTGCACAAATCGACTAAGAATGCTATTCTATAAAGATCATCAAAAGGTATAGGTCTATCTCGCTTCCAATTGCCTGTTAAAAACAAATGCAAAAAGACATAATTCCCGTACAGGGTAGGACTTAAAAATTCGGATGCCTTAAATTTGAAGAATATATGACAGTGATTTTAACTTTTCACGAGAATTATTATTTTTTTAAAATTGTGAAAATTTATACAAGGGGTAGGCGCTATTATTAACCTATGTCAAAATTACGTTCAAAATTTAAACTGTATCGGGCGCTTCCTTTCCTCAATATGAGAATTAAAATGTTGACAATTTTTTATTTATTTATTTTTTTTTTGTGGAGGAGGTCTTAAATGTAGGGTATCAATATCTCCATGCCACAATTTGATCTAAGTTTGGATGAAATCCTCTGTAGCCATTATGCTGAGGTTATACAAAATTGGCAATGTGGGTACTTAATAGATGATAGCTTCGACTATAGGGCTCCTCGCGAAAAATTAATCATGTTCTCAGAGGATAGGTCCCCGATTTGGTTAATTTCTCATTTTTATATCCTCCACCTTGGAAAGGAGGGTATATTAACTTTTACATTCCGTTTGTAACATCCTTAAATATTCGTCGTAGACCCCATAAAGTATATATATTCATAATCAGCATAAAATTCTAAGTCGATTTAACGATGTCCGTTTGTCTGTCCGTCTCTCTGTCTGTCTGTTGAAATCACGATACAGCCCACATTATTTGACGTAGAGCGTCGTATTGTGTCTAGGATGGTTGGTATTGAAAATGAGATATATCGGTCCACGTTCTGGTATGTCCCCATATAACGGTACCTCCCGACATTCGGTATTTTGATGATTTATGCCACATTTTTTCACGGATTTGTCCATGAATTAGTATTTGTAGGTCATTATAGGTTCTAGCTCCGGTGACGGAACATTGTATGTATAGGTCCACGTTTTCGTGTAGCCCCCACATAATAGTACCTCCCGATATTCAAATTTTTTCACGGATTTGTACAAAAATTGGTATTTGTTGGTAATAATGGGTTTCAGCTCCGGTGGCGAAACATTGCATGTATGGGCCCACGATTTGGTATAGGCCCCATATAACGGTACCTCCCAATATTCGGTATTTTGATGGTTTTTGCCACATTTTTTCACTGATTTGTCTAAAAATAGGTATTTGTGGGTCATAATAGGTCCTTGTTCGTATGGCGAAACAATGTTTGTATAGTTCCACGTTTTGGTATAGTCCCCATATAAAGGTACCTCCCGATATTCGGTATTTTGATGATTTTTGATACATTTTTTCACGGATTTGTCTGAAAATTGGTATTTGTAGGTCATAATGGGTTCTAGCTCCTTTGGCGAAAAATTGCATGTGTAGGTCCACCATTTGGTATAGCCCCCATATAACGGTACCTCCCGATATTAGGCATTTTAATGGTTTTTGCCACATTTCTTCTAATGTTTCCTTTACCCTACGGTGGAGGGTATTAAAGTTTGGCCCGGCCGAACTTAATGTTTTTTACTTGTTTGCATTCGGAAGGTTTCAGCAACAACTTTCAACAGAAAGTTAGCTTCCGAACGAAATGAAGAAGGTTGATAACATTTTACTCAAATGTATATTATGTCTGCAGGACCTTTGGTATTGAAAATGGGTCATGTAGGTCCACGTCTTCGTATAGCCCTCATATAACGGTACCTCCCGATATTAAGTATTTTGATGATTTCATCGACATTATTCACCAGGATTGTTTCAAATTTGGTATTTGAAGTTCGTAATGAATACTACAGTCTATAACAGAAAAGTTTCTGTGCAGTTCCGCGTTGTGATATTTTATGATTTTAGCTACATTATTCAACAATTTTTTTTCAAATTTCGCATTTGAATATTGTAATGGCTTGTGAAGAATGTTGCGTCGTATAGACCCTGATATAAAACAGAATTGTTAACGGATTTTATTTTTTTTGAAAATTGCCAAATTCGTTCGAAATGGTGGAGGACATTCAAAGTTCGGCTTGACCGAACTTACAGCTTTGTTACTTTTTTTCAATTGATATCAATCATCGTTTATTTGAAGACCTTTGTCAACCTAGATATGTGTATCCATCAGCCTATTGCGGATATGGTTCGATCCTCATAAAATTCTGATTTGGATATAGACATCACCCTTTTCAGATGTAATTCGAGTAATTCCAAATCTAATTCGAATTGTTTCATCTGTAATTTGAATTATTCCAATTATAATCCGAATTTTTATAATTGTAATTTTATTTGAATTACTAATATAATTCTTAAATTACAATTAAATTGTTTCGAATTGCATGTGTAAAGGTGTAGTCATCTTAAACCATCTGCCAATCCCACCAAAATGTTTCTGGAAATCCTCTTTTGCGACCCGGAATGTCTTCAAAAAGTATTTTCTTGAAATTCACTTGATGTTTCAAAAAGCCCAAGATAATCATTCTTAAAGTCATCCGAATATTGTTTATATATTTCATTATTATCCGTTTGCTTCTAAAAATCTGTGGTTATCCGAAACGAAAAAATGTTCACCCCAGCATGTCTTCAACAATTTGTCTTATAATAATATATGACTAGCCTGTATATAAAATCCAAGATTATTATTTTGAAAGAAAAATATATCATCTTGGAGTTCAGAAATTTTGTGTTTAGTAGTTTTGGATAAAATTTGAAAATTCAAAATTATCGAATACACTCTTGTTAAATATATACTTCCACACAAGAAAGGATCAATAAATTTACAATTCCTTACACTCATCATAATTATTATTGAATTTTAGACAAATGTAACATGCAAATATTTGCAGGTTAATAAAAAAATCTCAAATTGTAAATAAAATGCATGAATGAATAATAATGAATGATTAGTGAGATTTCTGTGTTTCTTTTTTTTTTCAAAATGTAAATTTATGATATCATGCAACCTTAACGTTATGATGGTTTGTAGTTATTTGTTTAAATGTATTCCTCATTTCGAAAGGACACTCTACTGACGATAGGCATAAATAAACAAAATTGAAAAGAAAAACCAACAACAATAATAACAAAAATAATATTATAGTAATAATAAAAGGAAAACAATAAATTAAATAATTAAACACAGGTATATAATTTAATAAATATTATTGTATATATATTAAAAGGGAAAGAAAAAAACTTAAAGCATTGTAATAATATTTAATTTGGGTGACACACGTGGGCTGGTAAAGGGGTCTGGTCAGGAGGATTTCTATAGCAGAAGACTTTTGAGGAACTTCTATAGACAGAAGACCTTTTGAAGGTCTTCTATAGGCAGAAGACCTTTTGAAGGTCTTCTGTAGACAGAAGAGCTTTTGAGGGTCTTCTATAGACAGAGGAGACCTTTTTAGGGTCTTCTATAGACAGAAGTCCTTCAAAAGGACTTTTGTAGACAGATGACCTTTAGAAGGGGTTCTATCGATACAAACCTTTAGAAGATCTTCTATCGATACAAGACCTTTAGAAGGACTTCTATAGCCAGAAGGCCTTTGAAGGTCTTCTATAGACAGACGATCTTTAGAGGTCTTCTATAAACAGAAGACCCTTTAAAGGTCTTCTATGGACAGAAGTCCTTTTGAAGGACTTCAACTCACAGAAGACCTATTAATGGTCCTCTATATTCAGAAGTTCTTTTGAAGATCTTCTATGGACAAAGACCTTTTGAAGGTCGTCTATAGACAGAGGACCTTTTGAAGTTCTTATATAGACAGCAGACCTTTTAAAGGTCTTCTATAGACAGAAGACCTTCTATAACGGTCTTCTGTAAACAGAAGACCTTTTAAAGGCCTTCAATAGACAGCAGACAGCAGACTTCTATGGACAAAGACCTTATGAAGGTCTTCTATAGAAAGATGACCTTTTGAAATTCTTCTATAGACAGCAGACCTTTTAAAGGTCTATAGACAGCAGACCTTTCAAAGGTCTTCTATAGACGGCAGACAGAAGACCTTCTGTAAAGGTCTTCTATAGACAGAAGACCTTCTATAAAGGTCTTCTATAGACAGAAGATCTTTTAAAGGTCTTCAATAGACTGCAGACCTTTGAAGGCCTTCTATAGACAGACGATCTTTTGAAAGTCTTCAACAGGAAAAACCTTTTGAAGGTCCTCTATAGACAGAAGATCTTTTAAAGGTCTTCGGCACACAGAAGACCTTTTGAAAGTTTTCTGTGGACAGAGAACCTTTTGAAGGTCTTCCATAGACAAAAGATCACTTGAAGGTCTTTTATACACAGAAGATCTCTTGAAGGTCTTTTATAGACAGAAGACCTTTTAAAGGTCTTCCATAGACGAAGACCTTTTGAAGGTCATCTATTAACAGAAGATCTTTTGAAGGTTTTCTATAGAGAGAAGATCTATTGAAGGTCTTCTATTCTTCCACAAAAAAAGTTGAAGAATCCTAGACCTGATTTTTCCAGCCCATGTGTTCAATTTTTAATCTCTTTTTATTTTTCAATTTACAGCCTTTTAAATAAGCCACATTTAAATAATTTTATTAACTTTACATAAACAACTTTCTTTCATTTAAATTTGTTAATTTAACCAAAAATTTTAAAATTTGTAATTACTTTTGAATTATTGTATTTCGAAACAAACAAAAAAATGCCAATTAAATACTTTTTTGGCATTTCCAAAAAAATGTTTCCATTTTAAATTTTGAAAAAATTGAAATTAAAAACAAATGTTTTTTTTAATTTTTAAGAGAAAACCATTTCAATGCTTTTTCATTTGTTGCAAAATTGTCATTGTTTGGGTTTACCTTTTTCCTGTTTTCGTCGTTTACGTTTATTGCAAATTTTTACGGCACAAACCGATAAAATGATCGCAACTATAAAAAACAGGATGCCCCCAACGACACCGGCTGTTATTGCTTTATGTTTGACACGGGCCGGTACCGGAAATTTCACCTCGTCACTGGATTCATAAGATTTTTCCGAATTGGCTAGAACACGAAAATAATACGTACGACCGCCAACTAAATTCTTAACTAAATATTGGGTCTCTTCCGGGCGTATTTGGCCCCGATTCAGCGTCTTCCACTGGGCATCGGTGCGATATTTGATCGTGTAGAATTTGACAATGTGGGCACGTTCCAGCGGTGCCTGCCATGAGATGAGAAAACCATTGGAGACTTCGGTAACGGTTAGGTTACGTGGTGGTCCAGGTTTGGGGCCTAAATGCAAAAGAGGGAGAGAAAGCAAAACAAGAAAAATAAATATATTAGTTTATTTTGTTATTTCGATTTTGGTGTTGTAAAAATTGTTAAATATTTTAAATTTTCTTTTGATCCATTTAAAGCTCTTTTTCCCAATTCGATTTTATAGGCTTTCCATATTACCTGCCTGCTGAAATCCTCTTAGCTTACTTTGTCTGGCTTCCACTAAAACATTGTAGCTACTTAAAATATAATAATATGTATGCGATTTAGCTGACTATGAAATGTAAATGGCCAATTATGCCATGAAATTTAATAGCTGCACTGATTTTCAATTAGACTTAAGCATTATTAGTTGTGTGGGGGTATGAGTTGCAGTTGTGGGTGGTATGAGAGGGGTATGTATGTAAGATGAATCAATGTCGGGATACAGTGTATCCATGAAAAACAAAAAATTTCAATTACTAAAGAGAAAGCTAAAATATATTTTAAAAATTCACTATTAAAACATGCTGAGAATTTGCGACTTTTTTGTAGACAAAAAAATAAATAAATTAAAAAAATAAATTAAAAAAAAAATAAATAAAAAATTGAAAAATAAATAAAAACTGTGTAATGACCAAGAAAAACAAATATTTTACATTGACGATACCTTTCTATATATATAGGGTTGCCCATATTCAATGGACCTTTGGGCGCTTTGGACCCATTCCAATCGATGAGGCTTGTCCGCAGGCAACATTCTTTGCGTCAATTGAATTTTGTACGGGAACAAGTGCAAATCAATGCGAATAATCCGTTGTAAAGTGGACCGAGCCATGCCCAACTGCTGAGAACGGCGTTTTTGGGATGTTCTTGGGGACCTCTCAACACTGGCTCGTACGGCACAATATTCTCGGCCGATCGCCTTGGTCGACTTTTATATGGCCTCTTCGGATTAGAAAGAGCCTTACCAGTCGAAAATTTTTCGTATAAACGCTTAATGGTGTTCTTAGAAGGCGCACTTCTCACATTTTTTAATGTTTTAAAAGCACGTTGAGTTTTCACAATTGACTTCTTCTATTGAATGTAAATTTCAGAGCGCTCGCGTGGCGTGTATTGGTTCATGGTAAAAATCTGCTTGGACTGACGCTTCAATCGCGGTATGTCATTAAGCGATGTGACATCTCTGTCAAAAGTTATGGCGTTGCCAGATGGGTCCCTCGAATATGGGCAACCCTGTATATTAAAGGGTAGTGAATTAACTGACCGAAAATCAACGCCCAGACCTGCGGCTGAGGCTAATATCATGAAATTTTGCAAAAGGATCAGTCTTGGTGTGTAGGCGTAAAATAACGCCAGGTTTGTGGAATATCATATTAAAACTAATAAGATGTACAAGAAATTGAGCACTTTGTATTTGAGAAAACAAACTGACCCAAAATTCGGAAATTTGAAATGAGAGCCACTGATGGAGGGCTGAATTGATGTACTTCATAAAATTGTAATAAACTTCTAAAATGGTACCATTTGGAATTATGTGAACGGATAGGGTCAAAAACTTAAGCCGAGGTTGAAAAGTAAGTTTGATAAATGAAGGTGGTTTCAGAAATGTTTACTAAGTATGCGAACTATAGTAAATGGTACCAAAATTGGAATTCTTTGATTTTTGGTAAATGGATGGAGCTGGAATTTTGTTTCTTTTTTTATTGAGGTCCGTGTTTGTGGTACTTTGCGAGAAATAAGTCGCTTTGGAAACTTATACTACAATTGCACGAAAATGACTAAATTGTACTATATTTAGTACAATTTGGTATGGGATGAACATATGCATAGGGTGAATGCTTGAAGTCTGAAATTTAACATTAGAGTCACGTATAGCCTGGACATATGGAGATGGTTTCGGAAATGTGTACTATAATTGTACGAAAAGTACCAAATAGTATCATATTTGTTCAAATTTCGTATTGGGTGAACATATCGAGCTTGAAATATAAAATTTGCTATAAGGGTAGCAGTTCATGCCTAGTCAATGGTGAGATAAAAAACTGCAACCAACTACAGACTGCTGTCATTTCTAACCCACTCGTCCAACAGCTGTTGAAATTATTCCAGTGACAGCTCATTATATGGTTTAGAAGCGTAGAATAGCATTGGTACCATTTGGAATTATGTGAACGGATAGGGTCAAAAACTTAAGCCGAGGTTGAAAAGTAAGTTTGATAAATGAAGGTGGTTTCAGAAATGTTTACTAAGTATGCGAACTATAGTAAATGGTACCAAAATTGGAATTCTTTGATTTTTGGTAAATGGATGGAGCTGGAATTTTGTTTCTTTTTTTATTGAGGTCCGTGTTTGTGGTACTTTGCGAGAAATAAGTCGCTTTGGAAACTTATACTACAATTGCACGAAAATGACTAAATTGTACTATATTTAGTACAATTTGGTATGGGATGAACATATGCATAGGGTGAATGCTTGAAGTCTGAAATTTAACATTAGAGTCACGTATAGCCTGGACATATGGAGATGGTTTCGGAAATGTGTACTATAATTGTACGAAAAGTACCAAATAGTATCATATTTGTTCAAATTTCGTATTGGGTGAACATATCGAGCTTGAAATATAAAATTTGCTATAAGGGTAGCAGTTCATGCCTAGTCAATGGTGAGATAAAAAACTGCAACCAACTACAGACTGCTGTCATTTCTAACCCACTCGTCCAACAGCTGTTGAAATTATTCCAGTGACAGCTCATTATATGGTTTAGAAGCGTAGAATAGCATTTTGGTGAGCATTTTCCAGAAAAAAGTAATTCGTGATGGAATTTAAGCATGATAGTGTGATTTCCTTATATTTGGCTGGAAAACCACAAGTGGCTATCGTTAGAGCACTCCAGCATTTAAATGTGAATAAAAAATTTGTGTACCGTACCATCGCTCGTTACCGTGATGCTGGTAGCGTAGCCTGAAGTGGACGAAAGAAAACAACAACATCAGCAGAATTGGTTCGAAAAGTAAAGAAGCGACTTGATCGAGACACGCGTCGCAGTGGCCGAACATATCGCAATATTTCATTCGGCAAATATTCAAAAAAGTGAGCTCGGGATAAAGCCATTGAAATTCCAAAAAGTGCAAGAACTTACACCGCAACATAAAGAAAATAGACTCAAAAAGAGTTAAGAGTTGCTTCGCTTGGCCGAAAGTGGTGAACTGCCGAATTTGGTTTTCTCCGATGAGAAAACATTCGTTGTGCAGTAGTTTGTAAATAAACAAAATGATCGTCTATTTTCTTGTGGAAGAGGTGTCTGGAGTATTTTGGAAAGCAAGGTTGGCACTAAAAACTACCAAAGTGTCGATCACCTCAAGCAAGCGCTTCGCCGGAAATGGGCCAAAATACCGCAGTTTGACGGTTTCATTGGCCGTTTGAAAACCATAATTCGTGGCAATATTTAGGAGAGAGTTGGGCCTATATTATTATTATTATTATTATTATTATTATTATTATTATTATTATTATTATTATTATTATTATTATTATTATTATTATTATTATTATTATTATTATTATTATTATTATTATTATTATTATTTATTATTATTATTATTATTATTATTATTATTATTATCATTATTATTATTATTATTATTATTATTATTATTATTATTATTATTATTATTATTATTATTTTATTATTATTATTATTATTATTATTATTATTATTATTATTATTATTATTATTATTATTATTATTATTATTATTATTATTATTATTATTATTATTATTATTATTATTATTATTATTATTATTATTATTATTATTATTATTATTATTATTATTATTATTATTATTATTATAATTATTATTATTATTATTATTATTATTATTATTATTATTATTATTATTATTATTATTATTATTATTATTATTATTATTATTATTATTATTAATATTAATATTATTATTATTATTATTATTATTATTATTATTATTATTATTATTATTATTATTATTATTATTATTATTATTATTATTAAATATAGTTTTTTAGAATTGAAAATAGCAACATCTGGCAAATTAAAATGGAAAACATGGCCAACACTTAATAAAATATTTGATATCGAAATTATCCTTACAAGACGCCTTTTCCAAAAAATGGACCAATATGACCCCCATTTCTGTCCCAATGATTCTGGATCCAAATTTATCAAATATCAAAACTCTATCTATTTGTCGTATGACATACTTACATCCAATCCTGACGTCCCAAAAATTACCGTTTATCTACGCTCTGCCTAATTAGTCACTTTACTTCCTCCCCCAACTGCAGTCACCCACTTTATATCATTAACGCACACTTTCGCCACTTCGGAGATAAATGTGTCTCCACACACACACACACACGAACGTACTATTTGATGCCATTGCCATTATCACTGTATTTTAATGAGCACAGCGTATATCCTGGAGGCATCCTTTAATGTGTTGTTACATTTAAAGCAATTTCCTACTTTCTGCACAAATACATTTTATGTGCAGTTGTGTTCGACAACGACGACGTTGATAGGTTCCACGCACAAAATTTGAAGTGTAGTGTATGTATGTATGTATGAATGCACATACATATTTAATGTCTATACATGAAGGTGGTATCTTCGAATGTATATTTTGGTTTGATGTTATAATTAACGTCATCATTTCATTGCATATTGTGTGCATTTGCACATTTTTACACAAATGATCGCATTTAAAAGAATATTATATTGCAATGAGTGAAAAATAGCGAGGGCAATGGTATGAACAGTGTTGCCATGGTATTGGTAGTAGTCATTCAACCAAATGGACTAGATGTTATATAGTTATATTTCAAATATTAAAAATTTTGAATAAACGTAAAAATCTAAGCCCAGCAAACAAATACTAAATATGCTCACTAGAGGTTGGAATCGGGACTAAAGGCATATTTTTCGCTAAGAAAGCCTGCACAAGTTATTTTGCCAATAAAGATAAAATATATGAATGATATACTTTTCCATTCTATGGAGAGTATATTAACTTTGTCATTCTGTTTGTAACTCTTCGAAATATTCATAATAGACCCTACAAAGTATATATATTCTGGAGCAGCGTAAAATTCTAAGGCGATCCAACGATGTCCGTCTGTCTGTTGTAATCACGCTATCTATCGAACGAATTGAGATAGAAGGCTAAAATTTTGCATACACGCATAGTTTACCAGTAGGCAGGTAAATGGGCCAAGTCGGTCCACGTTTTCGTATAGCCCCCATAAAACTGTACCTCCCAATATTCCGTATTTTGATGACTTCAGCAACATTATTAACCGGAATCGTTTCAAATTTCGTACTGGAAGAGCCTAATGGGTACTATATCCTTAGAAAGAGAAATCTGTGCAAGTGCACGTCTTTGTATAGGCCCCATATAACGTACCTCCCAATATTCGGTATTTTGACGATTTTAGCGACATTATTTACCGGAATTGTTTCAAATTTGGTATTTGAAGTTTTTTTATGTGTACTACAACCTATGACAAAACTTTTTATATGCAGGTCCACTTCTTCGTATAGCCTCCATATAACGGTACCTCCCGATAGCCAGTATTTTGACGATTTCAGGAACATTATTTACCGGAATCATTCAATCATTCGGAATCAGATCTCGTACTGGAAGTTCCTAATGGGTACTACAACCTATGACAAAAAATTTTTGTATGCAGGTCCAAGTCTTCGATATTTGATATTTTGAAAAATAATTTCGTATACAGGTCCACGTCTTCGTATAGTCCTCATATAACAGTTTTCATTTAAGTGGTAGTTTTCGGATTTTTATACCCTACACCACATAGTGGTAAGGGTATTATGTCTTTGTGCATTTGTTTGTAACATGGAGAAGGAAACGAGATAGACCCATAGTTACTTTTGAGAACCTTCATAGAATCACTTTCTGAGTCGATTTATGCATGTCCGTCCGTCTGTCCGTCCGTCCGTCCGTCCGTCCGTCTGTCCATGTATTCTTGTGAACAAAATGCAGGTCGCATTTATTATCCGATTGAGATGAAATTTTCCAAACAATATTTTTTTGGCCCAAGGACGAACCCTATTGAAATTGGTGAGAATCGGATCAAATTTAAATATAGCTCCCATATATATCTTCATCCGATTTCGGGTTAAATGAGCACCAAATGTCCACTATCAGTCCGAATTACCTGAATTTTGGCACACCCAACCGGGTTCGGCCTAGAAGCAAGTATATCAAATTTGGAGAAAATCGGTTCAGATATAGCTATAGCTCCCATATATATCTTTCATCCGATTTGATCTTTAAGTCCCTCACATTCCTACTATGCACTCCACAATCGTGATATTTGGTACCAGGTATTAGATGGAGCACAGAAATAGATGTTTCAAATTTTATCGAAATCGGTTCAGATTTGGATATAGCTCCCATATATATCTTCATCCGATTTCGGGTTAATTGTCCTCCAAATGGCCGATATAAGTCCAAATGGACTGAATTTTAGTACATCGGACCAAATTCAGCCTAGAAATTTAGTGAAAATCGGTTCAGATATAGATATAGCAACCATATATATGTTTCATCCGATTTAGTGTTTTAGTCCCTTACATTCGTAATGTTCACTCCACAACCGTGATATTTGGTACCAGGTATTAGATGGAGCACAGGAATAGCAGTTTTAAATTTTATCGAAATCGGTTCAGATTTGGATATAGCTCCCATATATATCTTCATCCGATTTCGGGTTATTGACCACCAAATGGCCGTAATAGCATCAATTTTGGCAAATCCGACCGAAACCAGCATAGAAGCAAGTACACCAATTTTAGTAAAAATCGGTTCAGATATAGCTATAGCTCCCATATATATGTTTCATCCGATTTCGTCTTTAAATCCCTCACATTCGTAATATGCACTCCACAGAAATGATATTTGGTACCAGTTATCAGATAAAGCCCAAAAATAGTTGATTTTAATTTTATTAAAATCTGTTCCGATTTGGATATGCCTCCCATATATATCTTCATCCGATTTCGTGTTAATTGTGCAACAAATGGCCAATATCAGCCCGAATGGCATGAATTTTGGCAAATCCGACCGAAACCAGCCTATAAGCAAGTACACACATTTTAGTAAAAATCGGTTCAGATATAGCTCTAGCTCCATATATATGTTTCATCCGATTTGCTCTTTAAGTCCCTTACATTCGTAATATACTCTTCACAGGAATGATATTTGGTACCAGATATCAGATAAAGCCCAAAAATAGTTGATTTTGATTTTATAAAAATCTGTTCAGATTTGGATGTAGTATAGCATAGCATACTCTTCACAGGAATGATATTTGGTACCAGATATCAGATAAAGCCCAAAAGTAGTCGATTTTAATTTTCTCAAAATCTGTTCAAATTTGGATATAGCACCCATATGTATCTTCATTCGATTTCGAGTTAATTGTGCAACAAATGGCCAATATCAACCGAAATGGCATGAATTTTGGCATATCTGGCTTAATTCAGCCTAGAGGCAAGGACACCAATTTTAGTAAAAGTCGTTTCAGATATAGCTATAGCTCCCAAATATATCTTCATCCGATTTCGGATTAAATGTGCAGGAAATGGCTAATATTGCTACATCAAATTTAGTGAAAATCGGTCGGATACAGCCTTTCATCCGATTTGTACTTTAAGTCCCTCAAATTCGAAAAATGTACGATACAAGAATAATATTTGGTATCAGATGCAGCCAAGAAATATCTTATTTTTCAGTTTTACAAATATCGGTTCAGATTTGGATATACCTTCTATATATATCTTCATCCAATTTCGTGTTGATTGCGCACCAAATGTCCTGGGTTTTGGCAAATCTGACCGAATTCAGCCTAGTATCAAATACATCAAACTTGGTGAAAATCGGTTCAGATATAGCTATAGTTCGTAAAATGCACGATAGAATTTGATAGATTTTATTTTGTACCAAATAGCTCATAGAGCTCTGAAATGCTCTGTATAAACCTTTTTACGAGGGCTCTACTAAATATGCATAGTGGTGTAGGGTATCATATAGTCGGCCCCGCCCGACTTTTGAGCTTTCCTTACTGGTTTTCAATTTCCTTCGAAATGGTGGAGGGTATTAAAAATTCGGCCCGAACTTTTCTTCTTTTTTACTTGTTTCGTTTAAACTTTCATAATTTCTGGGATATTTATGAGAATTAAAACATACCAAATATGATCGTTTCTGAATGTGTATTATGGCTTTAAAGCAGTTATAATTTAAGCTGAAAGGAACTAAGGAGCCATTTGTGTCTGAACCGATATTCATCAAAAACCATCCAATTTGAGCTAATATTAAACTTCTTAGACACAATAAACATAAAATCGGATGAAGATATATAGGGAAGATATATCCGTATTTGATTAAGCATTTGGTACGCAATAAACTTGAAATCAAGTAAAGATATATATGGGAGCTATACCCAAATCTGAACCGATATCCATAAAATTTAGCAGAGATGTTTCTAAGATGTATTTTATATATTTTCCCGAATATCGTCGTTAAGGAGTGCATATTACGGCTGTGGAGAAGAAATGTAACAAATCGGATAAAGAATTTATATGGGAGCTATAGCTATATCTGAACCGATTAACATTAAGTTTGACACACTTGTCTCTAAGCCCAATTTGGTTATATGTGCCAAATTCCATCCCATTTGAACTAATATTAAACTTTTTGTGCACAAAACAAGGCAAATCGGGCGATGATATATTTGAGAGCTATATCAAAATTTTGACCGATAATCTCCAATTTCAATTGGTTTTATCCTTACACCAAACAAATGTCTTCTGCAAAATTTTATCTTGATTGGGCAATTGCGACCTGTACTTTGTTTACAAAATACATGGACAGACGGCCGGACAGACAGACGGACGGACATACATAAATCGACTCTGAATGTGATTCTATGCAGATCTTCAAACGAAACTGTGGGTCTAATTCGGTCCTGCTCTATGTTGCAAACAAATGCACAAATACATTATACCCTACACCACACTGAACCTGTTATTATGACAAATGGTCAACTATGACTGATTGGAAATAATCACTTGAAGCAGATGATTTCAAGTTATGGCAACCCCAATCGTAGAAACCAACCATCACAAATACCTATCAGTTTTAATGTCGAATGCTTCGAATAATATTTTGTTTTGGCATATGTCTGTGTGCGTGTATTTGTGCGAATTTTTGCATGTATGTATTTGTAACTGTGTCATTATTATTATTATTATTGTTATGATTGTGAATATTATTCAGAAAATAATATGATATTATTGCAAATTGTATTATTACTGCATTTGTTTATGTTCTTTTATGACTTGACATACATACAGAGAACAAATTCCATATGGGTATCACCAGTGCATGGACGACTTAATGATAGTTTATTTCTCGTGGGTGTATTCGGTAATTTCAGATATCAGATAAAATAAATATTTATATTTAAATAATGATGCAAATTTAATACTTATTAAATTAAAATTATAAGAGAAGTGGTATCCTTACCACATATAAACAGATTACAGGTCTATCTTCTTCAGATGAAACTGTAGCCTAAAACAATGGATATAGATCGTACTGTCATACCCTCCAAGATAGTATGCAGGGCATATTAAATTTGCCATTTGAAAATTTTTGAAATAGTTATTTTAGAACCCAAAATGTATATACATATCTATTCAGCATCAAAATTCTATATCGGTATCTATTCGATTGATCAAATTTTACTCGAATGTATTTTATGTCCGTAGAATTTTTGGCATGGAAAATGGGCAATATCAGGCCACGATTAGGAATAAACCCCATATAAAGGCCAATATTAAGGGGTTTTGGGAGTTCTAGTCTAATTTGTAAATTTGCGCTTTGAGTTCCTATTATGTAAGCAACATAATTGGACAGAATTTCCCATATATGTCCTAATTCTGATATATTCCCCATATAACGGAACCTCAGATATTCGGTATTTTGAAGATTTTAGCCACATTATTTACGAAGTTATTTCAAAATTAATTTTCGATCATCACTATAGATACTTTTTTCTCTTACAGGAAAATTACCTATATGTGTCTACGTTTTCTGACAGCTCCCTTACGAGATATATTCCGAAATTCGGTATTTTTATGATTTTTTTCAAACATAAATTTTTGTTTTCATAGAAAGCTACGAAAAAATTGAAAAAAAAAAACTCTTTCAGGAAAATTTCTAATGATATACTTTGAGAGGCCCTTAATAGATGGAGAGGGTTTTTACCATAATACTTCTTCATTCAAAAGCGATCCTCTGTATATACGTTGATCTGGACGTAAAATTCCTTTGATTGCTGACTTGGTACTTGACCAAGAATGAAGGAGGTCTTCTCCATTAAGAAGACCTTCTAAAAGCCTTGCATACATTTTTAAAAGATATTGCCTAGGTTGTTTGAACATGAAACCCTTAGGGTGGTATTGATTGACCTTCAAGGGGATTCTGTAGACCGAAGACATTTTAGCGGATTTTTATAGATAGATGCACTTTCATTGATAAATTTTTTTTAAGAAGCCTTCTATAGATAGACATTCTTCAGGAGGTCTAGGTATAATTAATTCTCTTTTATAAATTCGCAAAAATTTGGTAGATGTGAGGCTTCTTAATACCATCTAGAGATTAATGCCTAATGCCAAGAAGAAGACCTTCTAAAAATCTTTTACTGATAACATATTTCAATGTCTTATTTCGCAGGTTGTCTAGCCGTTTAGATGGTATTTTGCTTTCAAGCCCTTCTTCTGATAAAATTTCTCTAAAAGGCTTTCTATAGATAGAGATTCTTCAGGAGGTCAAGGTATGAACTATTCTCTTCCATTTGTAGATAGACAGACTACATCGAATAAATTCGCAAAAAATTGGTTCCTCAGCGAGAAGTCCTTCTGAAGGCCTTTTACACACGGAGAACTTTTACAAAGTTTTTCATTAAAAACGTATTTTATATAGGTGTCCCGGAGGTTGTTTGAAATTGGAATGCCTTAAGGTGGTAAAATCAAACCTTAGAGGGGTTTTCTGTAGATGGAAGACCTTTTAGCTGACTTCTGTACATAGAAGTTCTTTTATTAATAAACTATCTTTTGCAGGTCTTCTATATATAAAAATTCTTCAGGAGGTCTGTTATGTCTGGAAGGCCTTCCGTAAGCTTTTTTAAGCATGAAATATCTTTATTGGACGGAAGGCCTTTTAGCAGGCTTCGGTAGATAAAAATCCTTCTATTGATACAATATGTTTTGGAAATCTTCTATATATAGAAATTCTTCCGGAGGTCTATAACTTCAGAAACCGAAAGATTTGTATAAAAACACCATCAGGATATATGTTATTGATAGAAGATCTTCAGTCATTTATTGAAGAATATTTTTAATAGGTCTTCTACAGAACAAAGTACTACAAGGGATTTTGGATAGCTGTACACCTTTTATCGATTTGAAGAAGTCCATCTTCAGAAGATTTTCAATAGATGTTCATAGGAAGAAATTTTTCAGGGGGTCCTGAAAATAAACTTCATTATATCCTTAGAAAAATGTATTTGGCAAAAACTCCATCTGGGTCTTTCTTCATCTGGATTTTCTATAGAAAACCTTTAGAAGGACCTTAATATAAATATGTCCTTCAATTTTTCTTTGTGTCATGTTTTTAAAGAAATAGAGGCGTTTATCAGCCAAAAATTAAGGAAACATGAAACTTTATCTGGATTATCTAGATTTAGGTAAGAGGCTTTTTAACGATCTTCCCGAAAGAAGGACTTTCTTCATAAATTTTCCTCATTGAGGAATGAGATCCTTCAAAAAGTACATTATCTGTATTTTCTATAGAATGGAGGCTTTGCACAGATCTTCCCAACTTTATTTACAGCTCTTCTCTATAGAAAACCATGAAGAGGTCTTTAATATTAATAGGTCCTTCAAAACGTACCTTATATAGATTTTTTTTATTGGAGCTTCACTTAGACCTTTTCACGAAAAAGAGCACTACTTTAATGTTTCCGTTTAAATACAATTTTAGGAGGTCCTCAATAGAAATAGATCCTTAAAAACTTGTATTTACATGCATAGAGAATGGTTCGAAAGTCTTCTACGTATAGATGATCTTACAGATATCTTTAATGTGTATTCGATCGTTTTGAAGAATGCATTAAAGAATAAAGTGTTTAAACTTTTCCTCTACACAGAAGACCATTTAGAGGTATTTTCCGAATCGGAGACCGTTGGAATGTCTTCTTCAAATAGTAGATCATCCAGAATTCTCGTATAAATAGAATACCTTTCAGAGGACTTAAGTTCACAGAAGGTCTTTCGCAGATTTTTATACCCTCCACCATAGTATTGAGGGTATATTAAGTTTGTCATTTCGTTTGTAACACCTCGAAATATACCTTTCAGACCCCACAAATATATCCCCATATAACGGTACCTCCCGATATTCGGTATTTTGATGATTTGAGCGATAATATTTATTCATTCAATATTGATGATTTTAGCGACATTATTCACCGGAATTGTTTCAAACTTGGTATTTGAAGTTCGTAATGCATACTACTACTACTACTACAAAATACCTTTCATATTAGGTATTTTGATGAATTTACCTACATTACTCACCGATTTTTTTTTTAATTTTCGCATTTGAATATTGAGATGACTTATGACAAAAGTTGCCTATGCTGGTGCAGCTACATTAAGTATTTTTAGGATTTTAAAAGAATTTTTAACGAATTTTATTGTTTTTGAGAATTGCCATTGGAACGACCAAATGGTGGAGCAAAGTTCTGCCCGGCGAACTTATAGCTTTTTTACTTGTTTATATGCAGATGACTATTTTTAAATGTTCTTTACATAGATGATCGATTATAGGTGTTATGTTCCTAGAAAAAAAGTGTCCTATACTGCACAAATTTAACAACCAAAAAAAAAAAAAAATCACTCTCCTTCAAATACTTTCTACACACATACACGCATAAAGTGTCAACTGTTCACTGCAATTTCCTCCATTTGTGAAATTATAACATTTCTTGTGTCTGTATAGGTGTTTTTCCCACAGTATTTGTAAGCTATATTTCATGCGTTTTTTTTCTGCACTTTGAAAAGTAAACTGTTTTTTTTTTTCGAGCCGCCAGTGGGTTTACATCTCTAGCGTTTTTTATCCCCCTTGCATTTAATGGAACGTTGGCCATAGCACTTCATCAGGTGGGAAGGTGTCCCTTTATCGCCATAGCCTCCACCGTTGTCATAAATAACAATTGTACTTTTGATATTTTTCCATGTTGCTGGGCGTTTTTTCTTCTCTGGTTCCTAGTCCAATGTCGTCGTTGCGTGTGTCTGGTCCTCTATTTTTTTGTTCGTGCCTCAATGCCCTGTGGAGAGTGTGTTCTGATGGTTTACATTTAATATTCCATTCTTTTCTCCAGTTTTTTTTTTTTTGCTCTGTTGCCTTGCATTGCTTCTTGGCCATTTGGAATCATTGTTGTTCCGTTGATATCTCTGTCACTCTCCTTTTGGGTGTGTAAGTGGCGCTTACACGACTGAAACTTGGTCGTTGTCATGTCCAACACCTTTGCCAGTTGTCACTACAAATCAACATTTTGTTGTTGAGTTTTTTATTCGCGCGCATTCACTTCATCTTTGTTTGTTTGCTGTTCGTTTTTTTCTCTTTTGCTTTGCCTTTCTTTGTCGTCCTGTTGATATTACTTTTTTGTTGATTGCTCTTTTACGCTTTCCAAATAGCATTTTCCATTAAGTTTGAGGAATTTATTACTTGAAATTTCAGCGTGCAAATGGACATATGTTGCTATTGGGTTTTCTCGGAATGCCAGAGAAAAAATATTAAAAGGTTAACCAGTTTAACGGATTGGTTTCTTATATATACTTTTTTGAAAGACACACTTTATTTTCAAATATAATTTTAAAAATTGTTAGTTTCTAAGTGAAACATAAACATAGCCAAAAATCAAATTGAAGAAAATTAGATTTTAAGGGACCAAATAATGTCTATAATTTTATTACAAAAAAAGTAGTTTCAAGAAATGTTATGTAAATATCTTTAAAATATGACGAAGGCGAATTCGAAGCGTACTCTGGATCCCTAAAATGATCTTCTACGCACAAACATGAGGAAATATCGTGGCTGTCTGTAAAATTAGAGAGGATTTCTCTCGATGATTCAACTTATTTTTATAAATGCATTGCAATTGTCTCATCTCTGTCAAATAAGTGTCCAGTTTCAATAAAATATGCTACAGTTTCTATACCCTACCACATTATTATTTTATGATTTTGCATTTGTTTTTCAGGTCATAGCCTATTATTTTAGATGGTAATCGGGTAATATCTAGCTATTGAAATGGATATTCATTGATGTACTGATAGTATACCCTAAACCATAAGACGAAGGATATATTAACCTTGATATCCTTACATTTTTGGTGCTGAAAATGGGTAAATTTTTTCAAAATTGAGATGTATCCAACCAAATAGGTTCAATTTTGAAATTTACCACCGAGTGGGAACAACATTTTATTTAATTTGGCCCATTTTTTAATTAACCCTCATATAATGGTACCCGCTGATATTCGGTATTCCGGCGGTAATATGATAATCATTTTTATACCCTACACCATGGAGAAGGAAGTCAGATAGACCCATATTTACTTTTAAGGAGAGATAAAGTTTTCCAAACAATATTTGTTTGGCTCAAGGACGGACCCAAATGAAATTGGTGATAATCGGATCAGATTTAGATATAGCTCCCATATATATTCAACCGATTTCGGGTTAATTGTGCACCAAATGGCCGATATAAGTCCAAATGACCTGAATTTTAACACATCCAACCGAATTCAGTCTAGAAGATATTCGGTAAAAATCGGTTTAGATATAGTTAGAGCTCCCATATATATGTTTCATCCTATTTGGTGCTTAAATTCCCCATATGCGTAATATGCATACAACAACAATGATATTTGGTACCAGATATCAGGTAAAGCCCCGAAATACCTATATAAAATTTTATAAAGATCGTTTCAGATTTGGATATAGCTCCCATATATAACCTAATACGATTTAAGGTTTATTTTATCATTACTTGGCTTATATCACTTCAAATGGAGTGCATTTCGGCACGTATGTTTCCATTTTTTTGGAACTCGGCTCCGATACATATTTTTTAAATATAATCCTTCTCGATGGGTGCATGATACTTTATACCAATGTTATTTGGTATAAACAATTAAAATTTCGCCGTCAAATTTTGTGAAAATCGATTCAGAATTTGATATGCCTCCCATGTATTCGTTCCCTCTGAGACCAAAGCCGAAGGTTGATAGGAGGTATGATCTACTTCAATTAAATTCGTTTGATATGGGAGCTCTACTAAATATGCATAGTGGTGTAGGGTATCATATAGTAGCCGTCGCCCGACTTCTTATTTTTTCCCTACCGGCTTTCTCATTGGATAATTTAATTTTTCCTCCAAAATGTATTCAATGTAAGTTCAATTTTTGTCATAGTCCGCGTATCCTCCAGATTTTCAATTTTTCATCCCATTTTCCAAACAATTCAGCTGAGTACGTTACATTTCCAATTCTCAATGGCTAATTTGATTTCGTCCAAAAAATATCGTTAACATCGCTAACCTCCTTCTGGTACCCCCTCCACAAAAGGTAAAACATTTTCCAGAAATTAATTTATGTCGTAGAACAAGAATGGATCGTCTGAGTTTGCGAAAAACTGCAAACTCGAATATTTTTTATCAGTGCTAGGTTAGGTGCAAATTATCGGCCCGCTTCATCAAGTACATCCCCAAAAAAGATTCAACATTTTGAACAGTTATAACTCCCAAAAATTATGAAATAAGAGTCCGGTTGTCCTCCAGTTTCGAAAATTTTTGTATTTCTACTAACGTAAGATCTGATATGAATAACTGATAGAACCGACCACTCCTTCTGGTACCTCCCCTACAACGGGTTAACTTTACATTTAACATACCATGAGGTTCGATTAAAGCTCTTCTTCGTATAGATGATCTTCTAGAGGTCTTTTAGGGATTGTATATATGCCTTTTAGACATCTCCTACAAATGTTTGGAGTTTTCTCCAGCGTAGAAGACCGTTTACAGAGCTTTTATGAATTGAAGACCTTTGATAGGTTTTCTTGAAATGGTAGATCATTTGGAATTCTCGTAAATATATAGTACTTTTCAGAAGACTTATGTTCATAGAAGGTCTATTAGAGATCTTTTATATACAAAGGAACACTAGATGATCGATTATAGATGTTCTCAACCTAAAAAACCATTTAGAGATCTTCCAGACCCTTGAGAGGTCTTCTTAATACCGTTGGAGAGGTTGTATCAAATGAAAAAAATCCTTAGATCTCTTTTTTGGACTGACGACCTTTTGGAGCAATTTTCGATTATAGGTAATTGGGACCTAGAAACCCGTTTAGAGTTGTTCCAGAGTTTTTCTATTTACCGAATATCCTTTAGAAGTGTTGTGTTAATGAAAACAACTGCTTAGATATTTTCTATGCTTAGAGGACCGTTTAAAGGTGTTTTACTCACAGGAGATCGTTTCGTAGTCTGTTATGTATTTCGACAATCCTGTAGGACACAATGCCGAGTATCCTGTAGGAGTACCCTGAAGTTTGAGTGTTATTATACAAAATGTTAATGTTGTACGAGAAGTAAGAGGACAATAGGTTCCTCAACTTTAGGTGATGAAAATATTAGCATGTGACTTGGAATTTTACGCTAAAAAAATATTTATACTCTATGACTGCTTAAATGAGGTACAGACGGAATAACTAACTAAAGCCAAAGAAGTTCTTAATTTTGGTCTCAGACTCCATTCATGCAAAATTATCCGCCTTCGACTCATATGGGTCTGGTGTAAATATTTAAGGCGAAGTAGCTATAATTGTGTCTGTTGGACCAACATGAAGAAATAATATAGAAATATTCTAAAAACATTAACGATTTTGTTTTGCTAAAAAAATCTTAAAAATCTATATTCTTTAAAAAAACCACAAAATTTTCCAAAAAGTCCTTGTTAACATATCCTTAAAAAATACAGAGTTTCGGGTCAGGATGATCTTTTTAAAATAATTAAAACAAAGCTACAATATTTATCAAAAAAAAAAAAACAGGCAATTTCACCAAAATGACATTCGAGTTCAGTTTATATATTCTGGATCGATTTTCAGAACACTTTAAGCTTTTGGAACAACATGACACTTCCCATACCCTCTGCGTGTTGATTACAAACAAAAAAACTGTTCATATGGAAATTCAGCTTTGGATATTTTCATTTAATTTATTTATGGAAATTAGAAATACAAAAAAACTGAAATAAAACATAACTTAAGCGCATTAAGGGCCACAACGGAAACACATTACAGTTACACATGTAAGGCGATTGTGTATGTGTGTGCGAGTGTGGACGAAGAAATTCTTGGAAAACGCACACCAACACATTTTACAAAGCAGCAAAAAACAAACGCTTAAATAAACTAAAAACCTGCAAACCTCACAAAAATTCCTTTCTTCTAAAAAAAAGAACAAAGCATGAAACGCATGCAGACATTTCAAAGGCCATGTTTAAGGATTTTTACTAGGAAATGTTTAGAGTTGTTGTTTCTTCTCCTCCCCGCTTCCTCCCCCTCCTACTCTGCTAAAACCATCACTTTCACCCTGATTGTTGATTTCGCATGTTGTTTTATAAGTTGCAGTCGTGCGTTTCTTTTGAGTTGTCCTTATTTTTCTCCACTACCTGAGTAAAAAACGTTTGAATAAAAACAAAGCTGGCTGTGTATGTGTGTGTGTTATTTTTTCATATTGCCATGACTGACTGCCAACCAGCCTGCCTGCCTCGCTGAAGGACTGGCTGACTGTTTTGCATGAAAAATATGCAAATTTAAATTTAATTGTTGTGCATTTTACGAGTACTTGGATTTTTTTATTTTTTTCCTTCTGTGCCATTTAGTTTTCTTTTTTTTTGTTGTTGTTGTTGTTGCTGTTGTTCTTTGTTGTTGAAGTATTTTATTTTCGAAAGTTGTGTTTTTTTATTATCGTTGAACACACCACAATGCAGGCGAAAATTGCCATGGCAAAAGAAAAAAATTGTTGAAGCAATTTTAAACTGAGAAGGACAAACGTGGTTTCGAAAACTACAAGAATTGAAGGTGAAACAATCGAGGTCCTTTTAATTTGCAACAATGTAATATTTCCATTTCACTGAAATGAAATTAGTTTTTAGTTATTGGGTTTATGGTTGTACGAATATTGACTTGCTTTAGAACATGGTCAGAAATGCTATAAATGGGTGGATTATTATATAGCCGGTACTTTACATTAAATTAATTTAAATATTTTATATAAGACAATAAGAAGATTCTTCGTAAAAGAAGGAGCTAATGAAGGTCTTACATAATTCAATTAAATTCTCCTTCTATATTCCGACCATTTATAACCAATGGATTTGTATTTTATCGATCTGTATATAATTTCGATAGACAAAGGGACAGGAATAACTGGTACGGCCCATATTTGACGATGGGACCAGTAAAATTAAGTAGAGGAACAAACTTTTCATAATCTTGCTAAAATTAAAACATCCTTAAAATAGTTTAGAACCAGGCTTTGACTATAAATTTCTGAAAGATATCTCTAAAATACACGAAATACTGGCAGGAGATCTTTGGATATTTATTCTAAAAGAATTCATTACCTTTTATCTTAAAGATTACGAAATCTTTTTTTTCGCATGCGACAAAAAAATAATGAAAAAATAAAAAATATTTCACAGAATTCTGCAAAATTTATATTAACATCATTATAGGCGCCTTTTTATGCGATTTTTTAGACATTTTACTTTTATGGCAAGAGGGCATTCTGAATTGGCAAAAATTGTCAAAATCGGCCCAGCCAATCTTGAAATATAAACATTCTAGCTAACATCCCCTTCCTTTGTATATATACATTGTATATATTTCGCAATATATATCCGATATATTTACTATCGGAATCTACATAACGGTCAGAATTGACCTGTTCGTATATTTGTGATTTCGCCGGGATTAAAAATATTCGCGGTTTAATGGAAATTTCGACTTTTATTTAACACAAATTTTATGGTCTGTTTTACCCACTAAATATTACCCGATGACCATCAAAATTGGAAGGCTTCTACCCATCCCTAAGCCATAGCTCCGTACTAACTTCCACGTCGATCGGTCTATAATTACGACCTGTAGAGCCACAGCAAAATCAAGAAATTTTTCAGTTTTTGGCCCATTTCAACCCCTAAATATTATGCGATCATCTTCAAAAGCAATAAGGTTCTATTCTAGCCCTAGCCCCCCAATAGAAAAATCCATATATACTTTCCTATGTGGGAAACCAATATTTCGAGTTGTTACATAATTTTGGCCCAATCAAACTTATAATACCCTCAACAGATAGTGTTGTAGGGTATAAAAATATATATAGAGTAGAAAAAAACACTGAAACTAGAAAAATATAATAATTTCCACATCTGCCTTGTTTATAAATTTATAAAAAAATCGAGAAGAAATTGCTATCTTTTTTAAAAAAAACTACGATTCAAATACAGAATGGCCAATTGTAACAATCTTAAAATACCTCGAATTTTAGTTATAATATTTTGGTCTTAAAATGTCATCGAAAACCATGTTAAAAAAAAATGTTAACAAGTCAACAATTAAAAACTATCAGTCGGTTTTCCGACAGATGTGTATCCTCAGCCAATGTCAGTTAATTTTAATATATTAATATATTTCGTTATGAGGATTCCAACTTTTGATCCTATATTGGGGAGGTTTTGAATATATTGTCCATTTCGTATCCGACATAAGTCTGATATAAATATTACAATTAGAGAGATTTGAACTATATTGACTACTTCCTTTACCTTATGTGAAATATGTCATCATTTTTGGAAAATGTTGAAATATGCGTGAAGTGGTTGTGGTGGTGTGGACCGAAGTACTCCACTTCATATAATACTGACATAAATAGAAAATCGAACATTTAAAAAATTGAATTTTATGCAAATAATTTTATATCAAAGTTTTAACCTTTTCTGGAGGAGATACCATATGTTGATTCTTTTGTGGGGGAGTTACGAGAAGGAGTGGGCCGATATATTCCATCTTCACGCTAAACCTTGTGTTAGTAGAAAAATTGGGATGTGTGAGATGGGAAGAGAATGGAATACTTAGATGCTTTTAGAAAGTAATAATTACTTACAATTTTAACCCGTTTAAGGGGTGGTACCAGAAGCAATGGGCCGATACCTGCAGACTTCACTCCAGATCTTGTGTTGACAGATATAGAGGATTCTGTCGGGATGAAAAGGAATCGGATGCTCATTTCGCGTTTAAAGAGCTTCTTGGTTATTCAAAACTTTGGCCCGTTGGTGGAGGTTCCATAAGAAGTGGACCGATATTGTCAATTTTCGGGCAAGACTTAGCACTGATAACAATATTAGGATTTGCAAGTGTTCACACAATTGAATAATCCTACCTGTTACATAATGTAAAATATTTTCTTTAAAAATGTTGAACTTTTGTGTGGGCCCACCCCAGAACTCAATCCAAGTTTGATAATAATATTACGATGCACTAGGTGTAGATCAAATCGGATATTCCCTTGGAAAGTTATCGTGCGACCCTTTTAGCGGGACAGATGAACAACCCTATGACACATGAATATCCTAAAAAAACTGAGATTTGGTCCTGAAAGACCCTGTTATAAAATTCAAATGTAAAAAATGCTTAACCATAAATATAACTTTATTTCTATACTTAGAAAATCGCAGCACCTGGTCAAAGTTTGAAAAACCTAAGGGGGGTAGTTCTCCTTTTTAATCTGTGGTCTTGACAACAATTTTTTATCCATAATTTTCATCAGAATTTTTGAAGGTTCTTAAGAGTTTACTACGTCTGTTACGGAAATGATTTTTCTGATTTTTTTTTTTCGAAAAGCTTATGGGGGACTATCTGATTCCCTCCATCGACTTTGTGAGAGTCGACGACAGCCTTTTGTAAGATTTTAACAGGATATTTAAAGATAAATACAATTTAAGCGATTTTTGTGAGCAAATCACTGCTGTACTGTAATCACTTTTTTAAAGGATATTAATTCATTATCGTGTATTTTTCTAAGAATTGTCAATAGACTTTTTATGGAATATATCAAGGGCCTCCTAGAGGTAGAACCGTCGATGTTTTTGAGAATCGTTGAAAGTCTGAGAGTTTGAGAGGCGTTGATCTATTACTGCTGTAATAATGAACTTAAAAAACAGATTGAAGGATAATTGAAGTTGTCACGAAACTATAACGCGGACTTTTCTGAAAGTATTTTAAAGAACTCTTTGTAATTGAGAACTTAAAGGAATTTTGGAATCTTTCACAGCTATGATCGGGGTTATATATTTTTGTTTCGAAATTCTCAATTTCCATTCGATGATGGACTTCCATAATTTTTATTTTGATGTTTTTTTTTTTTAGCGTGAATGTTAGCTCAAAAAATAATTGTATGTTTTTTACGATTTTTAAAAGACTTTTGACGATAAAGGATTTTAGATGAGTTCCACATGTTGTTATAATGGAATTCTCTTAAAATTGTTCAGAGAACTTTAAAGTTTCTTCTACAACAATAGTTACGAATTGCTAAGGATCACAGATATATAATAGTGGGATTTTTAAAAATAAATTATAAAATAAATATTTTAGCCAATATAGCATTACAATATTGAGATTTCTATGCTTTTTTTAAAGGTTTTCGATTATGTTACGCACTAAAATAGGAATAGTTTCTTAGAATTTCCTTTGGTCTTTTAGTGGACTTTCCTATCTTTATTGTAAACGTTTTATGATTTTCAGGATTTGTGTTATCGTAGAAAATAACGTTTGAAGCTTTCCCTTTAAAAATTTCACTATGAAATGTGGTTAACAACCCAGAAATTTAACATAGGCATTTAATATAGGTTTCAAAGGACTTTTATGAATTATATACAAATATAATCAATAATTTTTCTAAATTATTAGTAACTCTTGAGACCTTTCACCGAATAAAAGTGTCGATTTATTGAATTTTTTAAGGGACCTTTAAGAATGTATTACTCATAAGGTAATGAACTTTTTCTTAAAAAAAAAAAAACAGTTAAAAATAATCTGAGGTTAATGGATATTACGTAGACCTTTTTAAGACCTTTACTAAGATTCCCTATGGAACTTTTTTTGTTATTTCAAAGCTATAATTTTGAGGGATTGTGGAACGAATATTACTGCTTTAGTTGTAAACATTTTCATTTCTTTTACTTATTATTATTTTTTTAAGAACATCAAGTTGTAGAGTTTTAAACCACTTTTAAGGGCTTTTTGGATTTCTCTTGAAGATATCAATATCGAGAATTTTTAATATTAATGAAAATACAGTTACACTTGTGAACTTTTCTAAGAATCTTTGAATATCTACTATAGTTGTTACCTCATTTTAGGAGTCTATTTGTACCAAATGTCCAAAATCCAATGCAATAAATTCTTCTTTAAGTCGAGGACCTCACAAAAAATCCTTACATGGACACTTCTTTAATATAGAAGAATATTTACAACTCTCTCTCTCTCTCATGACTCATCCTTACCAAAAACGACTTCTCAAATTTCCTTCCATCTTTAAAATTTAAATATCCACCGCCAACGATTTGACATTCCTGAATGTAATTAAAACAATAGCTTGGCTTGCATGTCAAGGTAACATTTTTTAGATTGCTTTGCAAATGACCTTTAAAATTTATAGCATTTTTGAATAGCAGCAGCAGTAGCTGAAACAGCAACAGCAATGGCATCAGCAAAAGTACTTGATGTTAATTTTTTTCACATTATATACTGGCATTTAAACGCTATATAAACACGGAAAGTATGTGAGTGTGTGTGTGTCTGTATATTTTTGTATACGAAATGGAAACTAGGTAGCTAAATAGGCATCACAAGCTACGCTATACAATTTTCAGTTGTATATGACAGAGAGAATGTGTGGGTGTGTGTGCGCAGCACAAACTTTATATATGACTTAGTTGATGAGCTTTCATAAAAAAATAAACATTTCCCACATTGGTATTTGGAGAGTTCGTCACACAGATATATGTGACTGAATCTTGTAGAATATTTATACAAAAATTGAAGTCTACTTTTAGGAAGCAAATGAGATCTATGTTAAGGAATTTGGTATCCTGATCAATAAAGAATCTGAGGAAGATATTGCAAGTTCCTTCCATTACATGAAATTTTATATTAAATGGAAGAAAATATGTTTTCTTAGAGAATATTTTCAATATTTACTGCATATCCACAACTACATATCTGAGATTATGACGTTCATTTAAGGATAGTATGTATAACGGAAATCCTTACAGTATGCAAATATATATTTTTTTATATTTTACTGTTTCCTTTCTTATGGTCATCGTATTTTTTTTCATATCAATCTGTTTACTTTTCATCCCCATCCCTTCCATTTTCCTTTTGCAATTAACGAAATATAAGTATAATAAAATAGGAAATAAAGAAAAAAAAAAAAAAAAACAAAAAAGATTTAAAACAACAAAAAATGCACAATACCTTTTAATTTCAATTTCGGTGGCGAATAAACAAGCGATCCTTTTGAATCGGTATGAAAATAAATATCAAAATAGGCTAAAAGGTCTGTAAATAAATAAAAAAATGGAGAAACATAAACAAAAAACAGAATAATAACACAAAAAAAAAATAATTTTAGGAAACCCCGAAAGTTTCGAGAATTCCATTTTCAAAAGAAAAGTAAGGAAATTAAATAACTGAGGGAAATTAAGTATGTAAATACAGAGTAGAAGAAGGCATTGTGTGCAAATTCGTAAGGAAGGTGGTGAAGGGGATATATATGATACTATATACCAATTGGTGAAAGAGAGGCTAATAGAGGGGAGAGAGAGAGCAAGAGTTTAAAGCTATTCATATAATTAATATTCAGTGCTTCCTATTATTGTAAATTGAAGAGTTATTACAACAAAATATTACAATTTATATTTCCATGATCCGGAAGTTAAAAAAAAATGTTTGAATATTAAATGACCACCGCATTATGTTACCAATTTTATTGGTAATTATTATATTCTCCTAAATAATAAAATAGTATATTATTATCGTGATTCTGTGATTTTTGTAGAAAAAAAAAACTGATCTATAATTTATTTGAACGTCGATGAAGGGGATATAATGTAATATACATCATGACTTTTGTCGAAAATCTTTTTTAAAAGCTTACTTACTTTTGAAGACACTACAGGCCCTATATGGTATCTTCTAGTTTTAGAATTTTTCTCTATTTTATTGAAAACAGGTTAAATGATATTGATATTTCTTTACTTTAGATGTTTTAAAGGATTTTTAGGGACTATGGCTGTTACAATC
Source organism: Musca domestica (assembly GCF_030504385.1). Lineage (NCBI taxonomy): Eukaryota > Metazoa > Arthropoda > Insecta > Diptera > Muscidae > Musca > Musca domestica. Next base: position 9,977,291 of record NW_026712299.1, read on the forward strand.
ATGATTTTCTTTTTTTTTTTTTTGACAGGACATATGGAGGTCCATTAATATTTGTGAAAAAAAAACATCATGTTAATTGGACAAATAATGCGAGGTGTACTTCAATTACAAAAAAAAAAACAGTAAAGAATATCTTAAAGTCGGGCGGGGCCGACTTTATGATACCCTACACCACTTTTCATATTTAGTAGAGCTTCACATATAAAATTAAAATTTTATTTACCAGAATCGATTTCTAATAAATTTTCAATTTCGTCTTGTATTATCCATTTGGTGTACAATTAACATGAAATCGGAGAGATATATAAGAGAGCTATATCTAAATTTTTTCCGATCTCGATAAAATTTGGCAAAGGTATTTCTGAGCTGTATTCCATATATTTTCCCGAATATCGTTACTACGAAGTCCATATTACGGCTATGCAGGGCAAATTCAACAAATCGGATGAACAATATGTATGGGAGCTATAGCTATATCTGAACAGATTTTGATCAAATTTGGCGCACTTATTTCCAGGCTTAATTTGGCCGTACGTGCAAAATTCCAAACTATTTGGGATGATATTACAAGTTTGGTGCACAATAAAAGGTAAATCGGACGAAAATATATATGGGAGCTATACCTAAATTTTGACCGATTATCTCTAATTTCAATAGGGTCCGTCCTTGAGTCAAACAAATTAGTTGTGCAAAATTTCGTCTGAATCGGACAATAAATGCGACCTGTTTACAAAAATACATTGACAGACAGACGGACGGACATGCATAAATCAACTCAGAATGTGATTCTATGCAGATCGTCAAAAGGAACTATGGGTCTATCTCGTTTCCTTATGCCAGTTACAAACAAATGCACGAAGACATAATACCCTGACCACCTTGTGGTGTAGGGTATGAAAACATGGACAGACAAACTTTCATACATCGAATATAAATGGGTCGACTCCAAAGGGGACATCAGTTTTTTTAACTAATATTCCTGGCCAATAAAGAAAAAGCAGTCCAAGATCCGAAATGTCGAAATAACTTTTATCTTTGGTAAGAACTCAAAATAGCAAAAATTGGAGAAATTTCGTCGACATTTTTGTAAAGCCCCCATATAACGTTACCTCCCGATATTCAGCACTTTTATGATTTGAGCGACATTTTTCACCGGATCTGTTTCAAATTTCTTATTTGAAGTTCATAATGGGTTAGTACTCAAGCCTAGGGCAGAAAATTGCATGTGCTTCGTATAGCCCTTAAATATCGGCACCTCCCGATATTCGGAATTTTGATGATTTTAGCTACATTATTCTCCGGAATTCTTTCAAATTTCGGATTTGCACTTAGTAATAGGTACTACAACCTGTGACAGAAAATTGCCTATGCAGGTCCAAGTCTTCATATAGACCCCGAAAGGGTATTCAAAGTTCGGCCCGGTCGAAGTTATTGCTTTTTTACTTGTTTTAATTTATTTTTTGCGTCAAGACTTGGTTGGTGACTCTCTTGAGGGTTCAATTTTTCAAACGAAATAATCCTCGTATTGTTGTCAATAATATTGGCAAAGACATTATATACTAAAATTCAAGGATCCCAATACATGTGACTTGGCGTAGTTTCGAGCATTATCGTTGAAACCTGCCATACTGGGCTACACAGGACAGACTGACCTAAATATTATCCAGCTCAGTAAAGATCACAACATTGGCTAGGACGTTATAATAAGTTCCAATTTACTTTGAGCAAGTTTGCTAACTGCAAGTCTCTGTTTGTTTTTCTGAAATTAAATTGCCTTTTAAAAATGCTGAATGTGACTATATTAAGAATCCAAAGATTAGAAAAATACTGAACGAAAGTATACCCTGTCCCCACAGCAAAAAGGAATTTATACATAAGTGTTGACAAAGGCGAGTCGGTCTCGTCATAGATAGTGGCTATAGGTCCAAATATGTCAGATTAAGGATATATATTTCAGAACGTGGACTCGAAAATTTTTACAAAACAAATGTTTAATCACAAAGTCCGATGCTAATAATAACCTCAAATATCTATCGCTGTAGTTGGATTATGCCAAACTGTGGATCAATTTATATACCAATTGATACGGCTAAAAAGAACCTCATCGAAATAACAGGCTTAGATCCTTGGACGAAATTCATTTCCAATTAAATCTGGCGGTGTCTGGCGGAGAAGAGATCATATTTTTTTTCAAGCTTCAAGCAAATACTCATATGTTAGGTCAGATAATGAATAATATTTTCCCAAGGCTTCTGTTACCTCCCTCAAAACGAGATAAAATATTAAATACCCATAACGCTCATAAGATGAGGAATTTATATCCAATTATCTTCAAGCGCGGCATATCCCAATGCGTCTACCACTACAAGACTTGGTGTTTGAAAGAGATTTAGATGGCCACACCTTCCGGTACCTCCCGAAAAAAGGAGCAAAATTTACAAAGAAAATAATTTAATTTACGTAAAAGAGAAAGGATCATCCAATTTTTTTCATGCTTTGAAAATCCTCATGTTTTTCGTTAGTGCTAGGTGGGAAAATTTTTGTGAATTCAACAGATGGAAAGGACGAAAATCGCTTAATCGACTTCAGATATAGTGCTCATCAATATGACACCTCTGATAGACCTTTTTAAACTCTCTTAACAATTTTTACGTTATATCCCTTTTCTAAAATTATCCCTTTTAGTCCCGCAGTTCCATCAAAAAATTGTTGGTCCTTCAAAACTTATTATAATTTTGACTCCAATAAAAATTACCCCATCCAAGCGTTCATTGACCGCCACAACACCTGTCATAAGTTGAAAGCTTTGGCCATAAAGGTGCTAGCGCTACCCAATTTAAGCTTCTTAACCTCTCATTTCAAAATTTAATGGCAATAAAAATTCACATTCAGATTGTGCTCTACTTGACATTTGTTTGAATACGACGTTGTTGCCGTTGTTCTTGTTGTTGATTTTCAATTGTTGCCGTGACTCTATTCATTTTTACTGCACTGCAGTTATTTGCTTGACATTTCTCTGTTTTTTTGAACGTTTTGGTGTGCGTGTTAGTTTATATGCCTGCCAGTGTATGAAAATGTTACATTACTCCAGTGTATCACTCCACCCCACTCCTAGGTGGTTGGGGGCAACTACGGAGAACATGGGGTCCACTGGCTGACATTTGTGTGCGACGCTGTGTTTATTTATGCGTACAGATGTTGTTGTCGTTGCTGGCTGGCTGGCTGTCTGTCTGTCTGTATGCTGAAGTATGCTAATTTAGCTTGGGTTTTGTAGCAGGACAAAAACGAAACAAACAAAAAATGTTGTAGTGTGAGTGTGTTTGTTTTTCGGTTGTCCTTAATTGGTTAGTATTCTCTGTTTGCCTCAATTTTGTTTTGTAGCTACGTTTTGGTGTTTTGCAGCAACGTTTTGGCGTTCGTTCGTTCGTTCGTTTCTTTACGTCTTTTGGACAGAAGGAAATGTTAAATTTACACTGTATACACGAAGGACTGGGACATTTGACAAATGATTGTTTGAAATGAAAATAAACAAGAAGAGCAGCAGCAACTGCAACAACAACGACAACAACTGTGTTAGCAATACAAAATTTACAGCAGTCACAAAAGGTTGAGTATTGCACTTGTCATGCCATTAACAAATTGCTTTATGGATTTTTGAGGTCATATTTATTTTGGATGGAATTCTTTTAAAATTCACGTCATTTACAAGTGGCAAACATTTAAAAATGAAACGGGAGAGCTCAGAGGTCTTTAAAATTGATCAAAAACAAGTTAAAAAGTATGAGTCGGTATTGCCGCCAGATATATACCGTCAGCCTATGTTCGATTATTTAAATATATTTTGACTAGTGTTAAGATTATTCAAACATTTGACCCTCTATGGAGCAGATCCCGAAGGAATGGGCCAATATTGTCCATTTCGTATCAGACCCAAAAATATGATATAAATATTGCAACAGATGCGCCAAGTCTAAATGGAAGCGGATGTTAATTTGGCGTTTTATGAGCTTCATGGGTACTCAAAATTTTAATATTTTGTGGGGGAGGTACCAGATGGAGTGGACCGATGTATTCCCCCTTCACACCAGACCATGGGTTAATACAAATATTAGGATGTGTGAAATTTGTGGGGGAGGTACTTGATGGAGTAGACCGATATTGTCCATTTTCACACCTGACCTAGTACTAATGCAAATTTTAGGATATGCAAAGTTGGAGCAGAAACGGATCATCCTTTCTCTTTCTGTGCAAAAAATATATTTTTTGAACATTTCGACCTTTTGTGGGGGAGGTACCAGAAGGAGTGGACCGATATTGTTCATCTTAACACCAGACCTTGGGTTAATATAAATATTGGGATGTGTGAAATTTGAAGACAATCGGACTCTTACATCACATTTAATGAGATTGTAATTATTAAAATTGTTGACCATTTGTGGGGGAGGTACTTGATGGAGTAGACCGATATTGTCCATTTTCACACCTGACCTAGTACTAATGCAAATTTTAGGATATGCAAAGTTGGAGCAGAATCGGATCATCCTTTCTCTTTCTGTGCAAAAAATATATTTTTTGAACATTTCGACCTTTTGTGGGGGAGGTACCAGAAGGAGTGGACCGATATTGTTCATCTTAACACCAGACCTTGGGTTAATATAAATATTGGGATGTGTGAAATTTGAAGACAATCGGACTCTTACATCACATTTTATGAGAGTTGTAATTATTAAAAATTTTCACCATTTGTGGGGGAGGTACTTGATGGAGTGGACCGATATTGTCCATTTTCAGACCTGACCTAGTACTAATGAAAATTTTAGGATATGCAAAGTAGGAGCAGAATCGGATCATCCTTTCTCTTTCTGTGCAAAAAATATATTATTTGAACATTTCGACCTTTTGTGGGGGAGGTACCAGAAGGAGTGGACCGATTTGCCCATCTCCGAACTCAAATCTAAGTTTGACAAAAATATTACGATGTACCCAATTAGGACCAAATTGGATACACCAGCCAGACAGACAGACTGACGGACGGACGGACATCGCTAGATCGACTCCAAATGTTCTGAAACGGATTTGGTCCAAAGAGACCTAGGGTCTAAAACCGTTATTTCGACTAGGCACGTTTTGGCCGTATCAAATGATATATACCCTCTGTAGCCAAATGGCTGAGGGTATAAATACTGGCTAGTCTAAGGAGAGCTGCACACGAATCAAAAAGTATTTGTCGGAAGGGCGAGAACAGACAGGTCGTTCTCGGGGCTTATGGAAATCTAACTTGTAGAAAAACCCAAAAAAAAAAAACAAAAATGTTCACAATTATGCCTTGTGCCTAATATTACTACTACACCAGCTATGAAGAATGTTGCAAATCCAACCAGACAATAAAACCTTTAATATTCACATACATACAGGGTGAGATGAAAAAATTGCAACCAACTTTAGACTGCTGTCAATTCTACGCCACTCGTACGACAGCTGTTAAATTTATTCCAGTTACAGCTCATTATATTGTTTACAAGCGCACAAAAGCATTTTGGTGAGAATTTTTCAGAAAATAAGTTATTCGTGATGGAATTCAAGCGTGATATTGTGATTTCTTTATATTTGGTTGGAAAGCCACAAGTGGCTATCGCTAGAGTACTCCAGCATTTTAATGTGAATAAATCTTTTGTGTCCATCGTACCATAGCTCGTTACCGTGATACTGGTAGTGTAGCCCGACGTCAAGAAAGTGGACGGAAGAAAAAAGCAACATTAGCAGAAATGGTACGAAAAGTAAAGAAGCGACTTGATCGAAACCTGCGTCGTAGTGGCCGAAAAATAGCTCGTGAGCTGAACATCTCGTAATATTCCATTCGACAAAAATTGAAAAAAAAAAACTTGGGGTAAGGCCATTGAAATTCCAAAAAGTGCAAGAACTTTTATCGCAACAGAAAGAAAATAGACTCAAAAGAGCTAAAGAGTTGCTTCCCTTGGCTGAAAGTGGGGAACTGCCGAATTTGGTTTTCTCCGATGAGAAAACATTCGTTGTCCAGCAGTTTGTAAACAAACAAATTGATCGTGTTTACTTGCCAAAGAGGTCAGCTGAAAATGTGAACCTTCGGTTGGCCACCGGAACTCAGGCGCCTGCCATGGTGATGGTGTGGGCCGCCATAACAGCCGATGGTCGCTCTCCGCTCGTATTAATCGACCGTGGCATCAGAATAAATGCCGAATAATATCGCGAAAATATTCTGCAAGGTGTTTTAAATCCTTAGGCACGCAAACAATTTGTCCGCTTACCTTGGATATTCCAACAGGGCTCAGTACCATCGCACTCAGCACGTGCCACCCAAGAATGGTTACAAAATGAGGTTCCTCGCTTCATTTCCAGAGCACAATGTCCACCAAAATCTCCGGATACCAATTCGTTGGACTATTGTGTCTGCAAGGTTGGCACTAAAAAAACAAGGTTGGCACTAAAAAATACAAAAGTGTCGATCACCTCAAGCAAGCGCTTCGCCGGGAATGGACCAAAATAGCGCAGAGAAACATTCAGGCACCATGTGACCGTTTGAAAGCCCTAATTCGTGCAAAAGGTGACCAATTGGAACAAATATAAACTTATTCTAAAATGTGATGCTATTTCCGACATTTTCTGCTTCCATTCAATAAAATTAAAAAAAATTTAAAAACTTTGGCGTTTGACTTTATGCATTTTTCATCTCACCCTGTATATCATATGTGTGTGTTGTACACATGGCCCACACAATCGTCACCCACATTCTCAACAGACTATCATGTTCTCTTTGTCTGTGTGGGTAAACGTTAAGTTTTATACGCAATATGAGAGGAAATTATCAGCCTTGACACAAATTTTGCATATGTACGTGTATATATTTGTATAGTCGTCATAAATACATATGTATGTATGTATGTGTGTTAGTAGGTACAATGTATATTTTTAGCTAAATGAGTAAATCACTCTGTTTGATTTGAGTGTAGACTTACTTAAATGTTGAGTTTTAGTTTCTTTTTTGTTTTTAAATAAAGAGCAAATTAAAGTGGTTATTATGTGAATATTAAAAATTGTAGAGGTGGGCAAATTGATTCCAAATTTCAATATTGGGTAATTGAAAATACCTTCTAGAGTAACACTTGTCGTAAACAATAAGTAAACCTGCTGGTCCTCAATCCTTTAAAATGTGAAATGTTTCATATTTTCAAAAGAAAAGAAATGTCGAATGAAAAATTTAATAAAGGAATTGTTTCATATTTTCATAGAACAAGAATCCAACCCCTTTTTCGAAAGTCTTTAAAATATTCTACTAACTTCGAGAAAGCCATTCTTAAACAATGACAAATCAGTGGTCACATTTCAAAAATTGATATTGTAATAAAGGGGAAATCGTCTTTTTTCAATGCCGGTTTAAACCACCTCAACTACGTTTCACTGTCAAAAATCTTCAGTGTGGTCTATAGGTTTGCCAAAAATCGTCCTCAAATATTTTCCTCAATTTCGCAAAATTTAAAATGGAGCGTTTAAATTTCATATTGCTTACATGTAGAATTATTTTTACAGACACATATAAGAGTATGCACTGATTTCAAGTATTTTTTATATTTGAACTATATTTATACCCTACAACAGCAAGCGTTGAGGGTAAAAAATTGTTGAACACCTCCAAATATTGGTCCTGCACATAGTATACTTTGTATGGATCTTCTTATCTCGCCGAGCGTAGTCGATCTAGGTATGTGTGTCCGTCCGTTCGTCTGTCTGTCTGTTAGTCCATGTTAATTAGTAATCACACCTCACTAAATTTAGAATAGAGGTAGGGTTAAGGTCAGAATAGAAGCGTATCTGCGTTTTTGGAGATGGTCGCTATATACAGGGTGGGATAAAAAAAACGGCAACAAAATCAAACGCCATATTTTTTTAAATTTTATTGAATGAATGAGAATAAGTTTAGATTTGTTTGAATTGGTCACCTTTGGCACGAATTATGGTCTTCAAATGGCCAACGAAACCGTAACACGATGCCCCAATGTTGTTCTGCGGTATTCTGGACCATTCCCGGCGAAACGCTTGCTTGAGGTGATCGACACTTTGGTATTTTTTAGTGCTAACCTTGCTTCCCAAAATACTCCAGACATAATAGTCCAACGGATTGCTATCCGGAGATTTTGGTGGCCATTAGCGCTGGAAATGAAGCGAGGAACTCCATTTTGTAACCATTATTGGGTGGCGCGTGCTGAGTGCAATGGTGCGGCCATTCCTGTTGGAATGTCCAAGGTCTGCGGCCAAAATGTTTGCGTGCCCAAGGCTTTAATACACCCTCCAGAATATTTTCGCGAAAATATTCGCAATTATTCTGATGCCACGGTCGATTAATACGAGCGGAGAGCGACCATCGACTGTTATGCCGGCCCACACCATGACCGGCGCTAGAGTTCTGGCGGCCAACCGAAGGTGCACATTTTCAGCTGACCTCATTGGCAAGTAAACACGATCATTTTTTTTGTTTACAAACTGCTGGACAACGAATGTTTTCTAATTGGGGACGGCGAAAACCAAATTCGGCAGTTAACCACTTTCGGTCAAGCGAAGCAACTCTTCAGTTTTCTTGAGTCTATTTTCTTTCCCCGATCTGATTTTTCAATATTTGCTGAATGGAAAATTGCGATATGTGTTCACGAGCCATTTTTCGGCCACTGCGACGCATGTTCGATCAAGTCGCTTCTTTACTTTTAGAACAATTTCTGGTGATGTTGTTGTTTTCTTCCGTCCACTTTCTTGACGTCGGGCTACGCTACCAGTATCACGTTCACGAGCAGTGGTACGAGGCACAATGGATTTATCCACATTTAAATGCTGGAGTGCTCTAACGATAACTACTTGTGGTTTCCCAGCCAAATATAAAGAAATCACACTATCACGCTTGAATTCCATCTCGAATAACTTTTGTTCTGGAAAATTCTCACCAAAATGCTTTTGTACGCTTGCAAACAATATAATGAGCTGTCACTGGAATAATTTTAACAGCTGTCGGACGGGTGGCTTGGAAATGACAGCAGTCTGAAATTGGTTGCAGTTTCTTTATCTCACCCTATATATTTACTAGATTTCAAGATTATTGTGCACCAAATGGTTAATATAAACCCGAATTAAAAAGTTTTTAGCACACAGGAACAAATTCCGCCTGGAAGAACGTGTATCAAATTTGGTGAAAATTGGTTAAGGTATAGCTATAGGTCCGGTACATATGTTTCATCCGATTTTTTATTTATGTCCCTCACGCCCGCAAAATTCTGTGCACAACAACGATATTTGGTGCCAGATGTCAGAAACAGCTTTAGAACACCTCTGCTAAATTTTATAGAGATCAGATTTGAATATAGATCCCATATATATCTTTTTATGATTTTACGTTTATTGTACCTAAAAATAGAACATCATCTCAAATAGGATGGATTTTGATGAATATCGGTGTAGACAAAAATGGATCCGTTAGATTTAGTAGAAATCGATTCAGAGGAGAATATACCTACCATATATTATTTTTTTTCTGCTTTAAATTTTAACTGCTTCAAAGCCATAATTCACATTAAAACCAGTAAAGAAAGCCTTAAAGTCGAGCGGGGTCGACTTTATGATACCCTACACCACTTTTTATGGGAGAATTCAATCATGCACGTTATGATTATAACCATAATTTCAAAAGACTAAATATGCCGAAGCATTTGTATCTTTCAAATTCGGACTTGGATTGCCCATTAGATATATATGGAGCTATATCCAAATCTGTTCAGAAGCAACAGTATATATGGGAGCTAAAGCTATATCTGAACCGATCTTTACCAAATTTGACATACTAGCTTCTAGACTCAATTTGGTCGTAATTGCCAAATTTCATCCAATCGGGGCAAATATTAGACGTTTGGTGCACAATCAAAAGTCAATCGGACGAAGTTATATATGGGAGCTATATCCAAATCTGAATCGATCTCGATAAAATTTAGCAAAGGTATTTCTGAGCTGTATTTGATATATTTTCCCAAATTTTGTTGTTACAGAGTGCATATTACGGCTGCGGAGGACAAATATAACAAATCGGATGAACCATATATATGGGAGCTATAGCTATATCTGAATCGATCTTCAGCAAATTTGACATACTAGCTTTTAGACTCAATTCGGTCGTAAGTGCCAAATTTCATCCCATTTGGTCAAATATTAGACATTTGGTTGACAATAAAAAGTAAATCGGACGAAGTTATATGTGGGAGATATATCCAAATCTGAACCGATTTCAATAAAATTTAGCAAAGGTATTTCTGAGCTGTATTTGATATATTTTCCCAAATTTCGTTGTTACAGAGTGCATATTACGGCGGTGGAGGACTTAAATAACAAATCGGTTGAACAATATATATTGGAGCTATAGCTATATCTGAGCCGATTTCGATCAAATTTGCCAAACCTATTTTCAGACCTAATTTGGTTGTATGTGTAAAATTCCATACTATTCGGGCTGATATTACACGTTTGGTGCACAATAAAAGGCAAATCAGACGAAGATATATATGGGAGATATATCTAATTTCTCCAACTTCAATATGGTTCGTCCTTGGGCCAAACAAATGATTTGTGCAAAATTTCATCTGGATTGGATAAAAAATGCGAACTGTACTTTGTTCACAAAAATACATGGACGGACGGACGGACAGACATGCATAAATCGACTCAGAATGCGATTCTATGCAGATCATCAAAAGGAACTATGGGTCTATATCGTTTCCTTTTGCCTGTTACAAACAAATGCACAAAGACGTAATACCCTAACCACCTTGTGGTGTAGGGTATAAAAACGGTCATAGTTGCTATGATTTAGTTCCCATATATTCCCCATATTTGTTAGGGGTAGCTCTAATGAATATGCCCAGTGGTGTAGGGTATCATAAAGTCGGCCCGCCCGATTGTTGGCCTTTCGTTACTCGGTTTATAAGTGCTTCGTGTATCTCAATACATCTATCAACCATATATCTAAGTAACCATGAGAAATGTAAAATCTCATAGCTCAATACGATTTTTATGCAGTGGAATTTTCTTTGTTAAGTGTAATAACATCCTATGTATTTAACCCAGTATTGTAGATCTCGGCTGCTTTCTAAAGGGGTTTAAATATCAAAATTATATATTTACAAAAATTCAAAAATTTAATTGATAATAAGAAATATTTTCAAAAAAGTTTACAAAAAGTACTAAAGAAATATCTAAGAAACAAAATTCAAATAATAAAATTGAACATTAAAAGCTGCTGGCAGTTGCAATGATCCAAGTATATTGCACATGTACATGGATGTATGTGTGTAAGTAGCGATGTTTAGATTCGCATATCACTGTAACTCTTAAACAAACATTAGAACATAGTTTTAAGTTATGGTGTAAAACTATTTAAAAATGAGAACTTGTAAAGCTTCCGTTTGCAATGTCGGCGTTTTTTGAGCTTTGTTCCTTTTTATTACTGCTACTGATATTGTAATGAACAATGTGCATACACGACATGTAGTGGTGTGTGTATGGATATATTTATGTATGGGAGAAAGAGGGAGAGAGAGTGTTAGTGGTTATGGCAATGAACAACAAAAATAACAATGTACAAATAGACTGACTGACTTGACTGACTGGCTGACATTTATTTCGTCACAAGCAGCATACATACAAAGCGTTTCGTATACATATGTATATGTACAGATGAATGAACGCACATACAAAAAAAAAAAAAAAACACTTAAAATGTTATTTCCATAGACATGTCGTCGGTGTTTTTCATTTCTCGTTGTGTTTGTGTTTTGTTTTTCTATTTGTAATTTCCCTTTCGTTGTTACATCTTTTTGATGTCACTGTCATTTTGCCACGTTTGTCATACCCTACGCCACAGGAGTGGTACACAAAGAAAGTAGTACCGCCTGATGGCAGTCAGGAAAGGAACCTCTGCCTATTAAAGACGTATGTAGCCACTATCTTTCTTTCCGATGTAATTCGAAACATTTATTTGTAATTCTTAGTATTTCTTTTAGTAATTCAAACATTTCTATTGTAATTCGAGAATTTCATTTAAAATTCAATACACTTCAGTAGTAATTCTTGAATTCCATTCACTATATCCACACTTTCCGATGTAATTCAAAAAAATTTAGTTGTAATTCGTAATATTTCATTTGTAATTCAAAAATTATGTTTGTAATTCAAAAATTTTCAATTGCAATTCAAGAGTTCAATTCCATTCATAATTCAAATCATTTTAATTATAAATCCATAATTTCATTTGTAATTGGCTAAATTTCATTTGAAATTTGAACTGTTTAATTATTTTTAAATTTAATTTCTCTATTTGGTAAAAATGAATTTTTTTGAATTACAAATGAGATAATTTTAATTTAAAATTAAATTTTGCGAAAATCTTGAATTATAATTGAAATGTTGAAAAGATAACAGAAGGTCCTCTTTATAAAAAATATTCTTTCTCTAGAGTGACCGTTAAAGCTCTTCTTACTCCATAATTTTGGAGATATAGGATAACCTCCACTGGTCTACTAGAGATGGGAGACCTCTACAATTCTGTCGGAGATAGAATACTCTCTACACAACTTTCAAAGACCGAAAACCTTTTACAGATCATCTGGAGATAAAAATTACAATCGGACCTCTCGGATTACAATTGACATTTGGTGAATTATGAACGGTACTCTCAAATCATATCTTATAAAAGTGCCTCTAAAGCCTTTTTTAACTCTAGGATGTTGTAAATTTTAACAAGCTTCTTAGAAATAAAATGCCTCTTTAATTTTCTCAGAGATAGAACACCTTCTACAGAACTATCAAAGACTGAAGATCTTTCACAGGACTTTCAGAGATAGAAATTGCAAATTATAAATGAGATCACTCCAAAACCAAATTGAAAACTTTGAATTACAAATGAAATAATTCGAATTTCAAATTGAAAAATCTCGAATTATTATTGAAATGTTGCGAATGACGAATAGTATTCTTAAATTATATCTAAAGAAAACAACAGAAGGTCTTCCTTAAAAAAATATATATTATTTCTTTAGAGTGACTGTTAAAGCTCTTCTTTCTCCAGAACTTTGGAGATTGAAGACATTTTACAAGTTCACAGGGGATAGAATAACTTCCACTGGTCATCCAGAGATAGGGCACCTCTACTATTCTCTTAGAGATGGAATTCCTTCTACAGATCTTTTAAAGACCGAAGATTTTTTACAGGTCTTCTGGAGATTAAAATTACAAATGGAACTCTTGGATTATAATTGAAATGTGGCGAATTACGAATGGTACTCTCAATTTATGTAATATACAAGTGTAGAAGATCTTCCACGTAAAAAAACTTTCCTTCTCTTGAGTGCCTCAAAAAACTATTTTATTCCTAGAATTTTGTAAGCTTTTACAAGCTTTCTAGAGATATAAGACCTCCACACTTTCCTCAGAGATAGAATAACTTCCAAAGGAAAATACCGGAAATCTTTTACTGGACTTCTGGAGATAGAAATTATTACTCTCGAATTATAATTGAAGGGTAGTGAATTACGATTGAGTACCATTCACGGTATGTCTGAGTGTAAAAGGTCTTCTATCTAAAAAAGCTTTTTTCACTCTAGTGCCTTGAAAAGCTCTTTTAAATCTGAATTGTGTAAGCTTTTACAAGCTTTCTAGAGAAAGAAGGCTTCTACAATTCCAGCAGACAGAGAACAACTTCTACAGGTATTTCAAAGACTGAAGATTTTCTACAAGACTTCTGGAGGTAAAAATTTCAATTTCCGAATTATAATTGAAGGTTTGTGAATTACGAATAGTATTCTCTAGTTATATCTTATAAAGGTGTAAGAGATCCTCCATGTCGAAAAGGTTTCCTTCTCTAGAGTACCTTTAAAAGCTCTTACAACTCTTAAACGTTGTAAGTCTATCTACAATTCTCCCAAAGATATAACAGCTTTTACAGTACTTTCAAAGACCGGAGATCATTTACAGCTCTGTTGGAGATAGAATATTTCGTACTATCCTTCTGGAGACCTCTAGAAGATATTTGCAAGGAGTTTTATTACCAGAAGAGTTGTCTATACAAGTTTTAAAAGCTCTTTTAATTCATGAAAACTTTTCTAAAGGTCTTTTATCACTAGTAGATTCAATCTTTGGAAGACCCCTAGAAGGTTTTTATATCCAGTAGATCAGTCTTCTCTTTGTAGAAGGTTTGTAAATGGTTTTCCAATTGCACAAAATCTAGAGAGGGTTTCATATCTCTAGAAGGCCTAAAGAAGATCTGTAATTCCAAAAGAATTGTGAGAAATATTCCATTTCTAGAAGAACCGTAAGTCTGTAAAAGATCTTTTATCTGTAGAAGATTCGTAGATAGTCTAATCCCTGTCTTCAATTTCTCGAATACCACCTACCTTAAAAAGACCTGTAGAAGGGGTTAACCCTCTAGATTTCTTGTAAAGGTGATTGTTGTTTAAAACCCGTAGGAGGTCTGCTGCCGCTCGAAGACCCGAATACCCTACTTGCAAAATGTGTTTTTTATCTGAAAGTTCTATGGAAGTTTCGTACCGCTTTAAAATGTACCCTTGTGCTCTTCTTAAAACTTTTCATATATTATTGTACATTGGAAGAAGCGTGGCACTGTAGGGTATTTTTCCCATGTCTGTCCTGTCCTTTAAATCCCCTGCAAACATGGGGTTTTCCTCAATGGCGTTTTAAATTGTTGTTTTTTTTTTCCTTGTTGTTTGTTTTTCTGTTTTTTTTTTGTCTTTTGATTGCTGCAGTGAGACAAATGCTTATAAACAAATGCTTAAAACGTTTACGTTTTTATGCACAATTGAAATAATAAAAAATCAACAGAAACAACAACAAACAACAAGAACGCAAAAAGGAAGAGAAAGGAAAAAACTAAAAAAGGAAACAAAAACGAACGTATCAAAACAAATACACAAACGCAACGCATAGGTGAACGCATGTGAGCCTATGTTGTTTTATTTTCCATTTTCAATGTACATGTATTAGTGAGTGTGGAAATGTCTGACATGGATGAAAAGAAAAAAAAAACTTAATTGAAGTTCATTTTCACTGTTTTGCTTGGTTTTTTGCGTTTGACGAAAATGAAAATTAATAAATGACAACGAGAATTTCGGTGAACAAACTGAACAAATTTGAAATCAGATTATCATTATATGAACATATTAAATTGAAATTGTGTTGAAAAACGTAAGCGCCAGAGGTTCACGAAATCCAGGGTTGCATTACACAACAACAACATACACAACTAACACAAAGTTATAGAAAAAAATGATAATAATCAATTTAAATGAAAAACAAAAATATTACATTAGAATAGGAGAGTAAGAGAAGGGGAAGTTGGGTTTTGTTGTTCTCTTCGGGGGGTGTTTTGAACACATTTTTGGTATTCAGGTGTTAATTAAGTTTTTCTAAGTTCTATTGAGGACTATATGTTTACACTATGTTCGTATTTATATATCTTCAGGTAAGTATTATGCTCAAAAAAAAAGAATTAATTGTAATTATGTTTTTAAATTACGGAAATAAGTTTCGTCCTTATAAAATAATTATCGAATTTGGTACATAGTACAAGCTATCGCAAGGTACTACTACTTGTTTTCACTTTCCCCCCAAGAAATTAATATTTGTACAGTGATGCCCGTAACTGTTAGAATTAGGTCATCAACAATATCAAAACTAAGGTCTTAAACAAAGAATGGCGCCCAACGTATACTGTGAAGGTATACTGTGAAGGTTCTAAAAGGGTAAAAAGTTACATTATGTTAGTAAAGGAAAGGAAGGATTCGAAGAATTATCAGGTCTGGTGGTTTTTATGTTTTTATACGCTCCACCATTCTATGGAGGGTATATTAACTTTGTTATTCCGTTTGTAACTCCTCGAAATATTCACAATATACCCTACAAATATATATATTCTGGATCAGCGTAAAATTCTAAGACGATCTAGCAATGTCCATCTGTCGGTCTGATCATCTGTCTGTCTGTTGTAATCACGCTATCTTTCGATCGAATTGAGATATAAGGCTAAAATTTTGCATACATGCATATTTTACCAGTAGGCAGGTTAAGTTCGTAAATGGGCCATGTCGGTTCACGTTCTCGTATAGCCCCCATAAAACGGTACCTCCCGATATTGGGTATTTTCATGATTTTTGGCGACATTATTTACCGGAATTATTTATAATTTGGTATGTAAAGTTCGTAATAGGTACTACAGACTATGACAACCATTTTTGTATGCAGGTCCAAGTCTTCGTATAGCCCCATATAACGTTGCCTCCCCATGTTCGGTATTTTGATGATTTCAGCAACATTATTCCCCGGAATCGTTTCAAATTTCGTACTGGAAAATCCAAATGGGTACTACAACCTATGGCAAAAAAATTTTATGCAGGTTCAGATCTTCGTATAGCCAGCATATAACGGTACCTCCCGATATACGGTAGTTTCATGACATTAGCTACATTATTTACCGGAATTATTTATAATTTCGTATTTAAAGTTCGTAATTGATACTACAGCCTATGACAGAAAATTGTATGTGCAAGTCTACATTTTCATATAGCCCCCATATAACGATACCTCCCGATATTTTGTACTTTGATGATTTTAGTGACATTATTCAACGGAATTGTTTCAAATTTTGTATTTGAACTTCGTAATGGATAATACAGCCTCTGACAGAAAATTGTCTGTGCAGATCCACGTCTTCGCACAGCCCAAATATAACAGTACCTCCCTATATTCCGAATTTTGATGATTTTAGCTACAGTTCCACCTCGTCGTATAGACCCCAATATAACGACTACATTCAGTTTTTTTTTAAATTTTAACAGAATTTTTAAGGGATTTTATTTATTTATTTATTTTTTTAATGGCCAATATCGTTCGAAATGGTGAAGGATATTCAAAGATCGGCCCTGCCGAACTTACACCTTTTTTAATTATTTTTTTTTAAGCTTAAAGTGGGCCGATATGAGGCAAAGTCAAGGTCGATCTTAATTTTACAAGGATATTATGATATGTAAACTTTGGACCAAATCGAACATTCCCTTCGAGAGTTCGTGCTCAAAATTTCAAAAATACATAAGGGTTCAAAATACATGAGGGTGTAACCGAAATAAAAGTTGAGAAAGGCTAGAAGTAAGTGTGTTTCTCTTTCTCTTGTGAATGTTCTAAACTTATAGAGCTTGCTTTTAATCAAAATTGGTCATGTCACAAAGCTGAAAAGCCAAGTGACCACTGGCTTTGCCGGCATAAAGTCATGATATTGCTAGCCATCAGCAAATACTGTAAAGCCGTCAGTTTGATTTTGAAAAATATGTCTCTCCTTAATAGAGAGTAATATGAATAATATTTTTTTTATATTAAACTATACAAACTAATTAAATAAAATCTGTAAATCTTTGTAAATTTAGCGATTTTACTTGAAAATCCAAAAAATTTGAGTTAATATCGGAAAACTGATCAAAGTTCGGAAATAACTCACTGAAAAACCTTAAAAATCACATGTATCTTAAGCTGTAACAAGAAAAAACATTAAGTTCGACCAGGACGAAAATTTAAATACCCTGCACAATAAGCCAAAGACACCATTTTTATATAAACGTGCTCCACTCTAAACTTCAAATTCCAGTGAGATGGGTGGGAGAGTGCAGTTAAAGTTTTCAAATAACAATAAAGTGATTGGAGCCGTTATATTGTAGCCGGGAACCTATTTTGACGAATTTGAAAAAATTCAGTGAGCAAATGTGACTAGGGTCATCAAAATACCGAGTATGGAATAGCGTACACAATGTTCGACCCCCCCCCTCCCGGGGGGCTAGAACTTATTACGAACTACAATTGTCCATTTTTACACAAATCCGAAGAAAAATACCGACTACCGGAAAGGGCCGTTATGTGAAGGCCATAGTAAAACGTCGAGCCGATGTTCTGCCACCAGAGCTATAATCTATTAGGAATTCTTAATATCAACTTTGGAACAATTCCGTTGAAAAAAGTGTCTAAAATTATCAAAATACAGGATATAGGGAAATATCGTTATATTGGACCTATACCAAACCTATGTACCTCATTTTCAATACCACGCATCCTAAACAAAATACACACTATGTATTGTGCCAAATTTCAAAGATATACGTCGAATAATCTGATTTCAATATACCGGCATCGTTAAATCGACTCAAAATTTGATGCTTCTCATGAAAACTTTATGGGGTCTACCACGAATATTTAAGACTCCACCCCTTGAAAACTTCTGGTTCTAAAATCTTGACATGTAAAGTGATCAGGCCCAATCATCATCATCATCTCCAGAAATTTTAGACTTCTATTGTGACCCTTATTTTGAGTCCGAGCAAAATTTCATGAGGGATTACAAATTAATATGGACGACAACGTATAGCTAGAGCGACACAGATCGTCGAGATATGACGATGGATCTACAATCTATATTATATTATATTTTTGGCCCAATCAGACTTATAATCTATATAGAAAATTTTAAAACAAGACATAAATCCCAATCTGTTTGTAAATGCATATTGAGCCCAAAAATGGACTGAAATTAGTATTTTGTTCTCGATCTTTGAATCCTGAACGAGGAATGACCATAATTTTTTTTTTTAATTTCTTTTAAATAGATTTTTAAATATTTTATAATATTTTTTTCCTTCTCTGCCTGATTTACTATTTTCAGGTATTGGCTGGTAAAGGTAGTCCCAGACCTATTCCTTTAGATCTTAAACTGACAAGCTCGTAAAAAAACGATATTACTATCATTTCAGGATATTAAACATTTTTTTTTTCAACAAAACTACTTGTTATCCTCTTTGAAGGATTGGCTGAAGAATTCCAATATTGTTATACGAAAGAGACAACATAAATTACAATGTTTGTCTAGGAAACATAGATAAAAAAAAAAAACAAAATTGCTTTTAACGAATTTCGTCCTCTTAAACCGCAAAAGGTGACGTTATTTGTACTCCTCTTCCACTTGCAACACAAACAAGATTTTGGATACTTTTAATTTGTATACATACGTTTTACTGATCTATATATGACCAAAATGCTAACTTCGCTTCTTAATGAAGCTAAAATGGCTGGCGATTGCAATAACCCATCGTTACCAGGTCAGTACATCATATTTTGACCTACTTGAGGGTGGAGTGGCAGATGGTGTTTGGTGCTGTTGCCGGTGGTCAAGACCACGAAACAGCATTTGAGGTTTTGAGTTAAACCACTTGGATGAAGGACATCCGAATTGGTTCAAAAACAGTGGAGGCCATGTTCTGTGATATGGCCTACAAAAAAGAAGAAAGGTAAATATCATTTACCAGCTCTTTGTTTTCTCTTTGCTTTTTTCACTTTTCGTGTTCTTCGTTGTTGTTTTAATTAAATCCTTTTAGTTTAAGATGTAGCATAGAAAGCGTTTTTGTAGTTTTAGTAGCAGTTGTAGTTGTAGTAGTAGTTTATGTGGCAGTAGAGTAGAAACAAGAAGAAAAGGTAGTGGTTGCTAAAATGGTTTTTTGGTGGTGGCGGTGGAGGTAAGTTGAGGTGGCGGTGGAAGAATCATGCTTCCAAATGTTAGTTAGGACATGCAACAATAGAACAATCATAGCAAGAACAACAAAATAACGGTTTTTTTGTTTGGTAGTTTTTTGGTTTTTGCTTAAAGTCACACACACACACACAGAGACTCAAATTCAAAATAAAGGGGGTCAAAATCAGAACAAAATTTGTTTAATTAATTTATTTTGGTGGTCGGTAGTAGCTTTTCTTCTTAAACAATACAAAACTTGCCCTTAAAGCGAAAATAAAAAATTAAAAAAAAAGATTTGTCTTTATCCATTTTGAAATTTTCTCAAAAGATAGAAACAATTAAAAAATATTTTAAAATATTTTGTTGAGTTGTTTTTTATGGTTTTTAAATTAAATTTTATGTTTAATTAGTAGGCTATATTTAAATTTCCCTTATAACTTGATTTTCGAAATTTAAATCATAAACTCGATATTCAAACATTAAAATTAAAAAAAAAAAACACTTGACTTAAAAATAGAAAAAAATCCCCTTTGTTTCTGCAAGAATGTTTGAAAAGAGCCGTTTATATATTTCTTTTAAATTTCTCGGTAGTTCTAAGCCTATTTTTTTTGGAAATTCAAATGTTGAATTCAGAATTAAAATACAATATACATGAAAAACAATCACTAAAGAAACACCATGAAATTTCTGGGAAAAGTTGAAAAAGGTAGTTCTAAGCTTTCAAATTATTTTATATTATTTTTGGAACTTCAAATCTTAGTAGTTCTAAGCTATTTTTTTGCAAATTCAATTTTGGAATTCAGCATTCAAACATAATAACATATTTATTTTTTTTTAGTCTTCCCTTTCAAGGTATGAAAGTTTGGGGAAAAAAGCTTCGAATCTTGAAGTCAGTATTAAGATACAAAATATTTAACAAATTTTTGCTAAAAGCAGAACAATATCCCCTTTCTTGGTACAAAAGCTTGAATAATCGATTTTTATTGACATTAAAAATACCTTTGGATAAAGGTTTGGGAAAAAAGCTTTATATAGGTCTTTTTTATATCCTCCACCTCCACTATGGAGGGTATATTAAGTTTGTCATTCCGATTATAACACCTCGAAATATACATTTTTGATCATTTTTTTTCGGTCCGTCTGTCCGTTTGTGGTAATCACTCTTGCTTCCGAACGAAATGAAGTAGGTTGTTAAAAAGTATATTATGTCTGCAGGACTTTTGGTATTGAAATTGGGTGATGTAGGTCCACGTTTTGGTATAGCCCCCATATAATGGTACCTCCTTTTTCTCGGTATTTTGGTGATTTAAGCGACATTATTCACCGGAAATGTGTCCAATTTGGTATTTGAAATTCGAAATAGATACCACACCCTAAGACAGAAAATTGTCTGTGCAGGTCCACGTCTTCGTATAACCCCCAAATAACGATACATCCCGATATTCGGTACTTTGATGATTATAGAGACTCTATTCACCGGAATTGCTTCATATTTGGTATTTGAAGTTCGTAATGGATACTACAGCCTATGCCAGAAAATTGTCTGTGCAGGTCCACGTCTTCATATAGCCCCCATATAACAGTATATCCCGATATCCGGTATTTTGATGATTTTAGCGACACTATTCACCGGAATTGTTTCATATTTGGTATTTGAAGTTCGTAATGGATATGGATATAGCCTATGACAGAAAATTGTCTGTGCAGGTCCAGGTCTTCGTATAGCCCCATATTTTGTACTTTGATGCTTATAGCTTCATTATTCCCAGGAGTAGTTTCAAATTACGTACTTAGAGTTCGTAAGGGGAACTACAGTCTGTGACAGAAAATTGTCTATGCAGGTGCAGGTCTTCGTATAGGTCCCATATATCAGTACCTCCCCATATTCGACATTTTGACGATTTCAGGTACAATCCTCACCGAAATTGTTTGAGATGTTTTTAATGGATACTACAGCCTGTGACAGAAAATTGTCTCTACAGGTCAACATCTTCGTATAGCTCCGAAATAACGGTACCTCCCAATATTCGGTATTTTGATGATTTTAGCCACATTATTCACCGTTTATTGCAAGTTTAGAATTTGAATTTGATAATGGCTTATGACAAACCATGTCTATGTAGGTCCACGTCGTATAGACCCCAAATATGTTTTTAAGATTTTAACAGAATTTTTAAGAGATTTTATTTTTGAAAAATTTCCAGATGGTGGAGGGTATTCAAAGTTCGGCCCGGCCGAACTTACTGCCTTTAAACTTGTTGGTATTAATTTTTGGAAATTCGAATTTTGAATCCAATATATACCAAAAAAAAAATAATTCCCCAAAAGTACCCTTTGTCATGTCATGGAGGTTTTGGGAAAAAAGCTATACATTTTGGTAGTTATAGGCTTCAATTATTTTTTTATTATTTGAAACTTTAAATCTTGAAGTCAATATTAAAATATATGACAAACTTTGGCTAGAAACAGAACAATATCTTGTTTGTCCTGGTATAAAAGCTTGAAAAAGCTTTATAGGCAAATACCTTTGGATAAAAGTTAGTAGAAAAAAGCTTTTTGTAGGTCTTCCTTTTATTTTTTGATTAGTCCAGACCTAACTTTTTTCATTTTTTTTAAATTCAAGTCATTAAGTCAGTATTCAATTAAAAAATTAAAAAAAACTTGACTTAAAAATAGAAACCATCTCCCTTTTGTTTATATGAAAGTTTGGAAAAAAAGGTATTTTTTATGTACTTGTCTCATATTTTTTTGGCAGTTCCAAGCTTAATACATATTTTTTATATTATTTTTTGAAAATTAACATTGTGGATCCAGTATTCAAATATAATATATAAAACATATTTAAAAATCCCCCATGTCAGCTTTGACAAAAAAGCTCTTGTATAGGTTGCATATTTTTGGTCGTTCTAAACTTCAAATATTTTTTATATAATTTTTTGGAACTCGGAATCTTGAAGTCAATATTCAAACATAAAATATGTAATGAACTTTGACTAAAAATAGAAAAAACATTCCCTTAGTCTTGGTATAAAAGCTTGGAAATAAGAGTTTTTTTGAAGGTATTGATTTTAGGTTTCTTTTGGTAGTTCTTAAAACATATATTTTTATTTATTTTTTTTTTTTTTAAATTCAAATTTTGAATTAATTGAGTTGATTGGATTTAAATATAAAAAATTAAACAAACAAAAAAAAAATTGAACGATATAAAAATTTCCATGTGTTTGGGTATGAAAACTTGGAAATAGAGTTTTTTTACGAAGTTCAAAGCCTTTTTTATTCTTTTCTATTTTTGAAATCCAAATCTTCAAAAAGAAAATTACTTAATTTAAAAAAAATCTCCTTTGTCTTTGTATGAGTTTTTCAACACTTTTTGGGAAAAAGAGCTTTTAAATATACATCAGGTTTAAATGTTTTTTTTTTCTCTACAATTCTAAACTATAAAAATATTTTTTTTTTATTTAACTATTTTTTTAGCTTTTTTTAATTTTGGTTATTGGTTTTGAATTTTCTTACCAGCTTCGTCTGGCATTAGTTGGAATACATGATCGGGCGGTTGTGTTGCAGCCTTGACATTACGTGCCGGGGGAGCTTCTGTTGAATTTGAATTTTCGTTCGTACGTTTCGTTTGCAAATACAACAACGACAACAATTTGTTTGTTTTTGTTTTTTGTTTCGTGTTTGGGGAGGTTGTGAGTCAAATAAAAATTCAAATTTCAACATTTTCGTTTCATTAGGGATTCGTTATTTCGTATGTCGTACGTTTACGTTTATTTTCATTTATCACATTTTCACAATTTTTTCGATTTTTATTTTTTGGGCGATATTTTTTTTTTGGTTTTGATATTTGTCGATTGATTGGTTGGTTGGTTGTTGCAATGTGATTTGATATGAGCAGATAAAGAGAGAGATAGATAGATAGTTATATATATATAGAGATTGATTGGTACAGAGCGATTTTTTTTTTTTTTAATTTGATTTGATTGATTTTGATTCGAGTTTTATGGTCGACAACGAAACGAAACGGTGGTGGTTGGTTTTTTTTTCGGTGGTGACGGTGGTGGTGGTGGTGGTTTCGAAACCAAAATGTAAGAGTTGAGTTGAGATGAAACAAGAAAAGTAAAGATAAAAAGAAAATACAAGAGAAGAAAAAAACATAGATATATTGATTTAGTAAAATGGTTAAAGGCCAATTCCATTAGTAGTTCATCTTCTTTTTTTTTATTTTTTGTTTGATTGGTATTTGTTGACTAATTTATTGATACATATAGGCGGGTTTAAGTGGAGTTTGAAGAAACGAAGTTGGGTTAAGTTGAAGGAGTTTTTGCTATTTTTTTCTTTCAAAAATTTAAATCTTTATAAAATAACGCTTTACTTTGAACTCTTAAGGACGTTGCGTGAACTTATTAGAATTTAGAAAAAAAATACTGAATTATATATATTTAATTAACAAAATATATTAATTTCCAAACTCTAGTGAACTTTTGTGATACAAAATTTCTATACATTTTTCTATTTATTTTTTTGGACCAACAAAAATTGTCTATCACCTCAAGTTTGAATAAAATTGTATTTCAAATAAAACATTTTTTAAAAATCTGAAACAAGAGCCATTTTCAGAAATCGTTTTTTAAAAATTTCTTGGTTTCAATATCCATTAAGGTTTCCCACATCTTGCACTTTTTATTATCTTGGTAAAAAAATCCTTTTTATGTAAATATATGTGATTAGCAGCATAAGGCTTGAGTCAACATGAGTCCCTCCTAGAGTTATGCCCACACGAAACCAGCGTCGGTTTCTAGTATTTTTCTTAAAAAAAAAAAATAGACGGGAACTATTGATTTTATAATATTTGAACAGATGGCCGTGTTAAATTTCAAAAAATTTTAGGTGTGCGTTGAAGAGAGAATAAGGTCAAATCTATGATCAAACGCGTTTGTCGTTGCATACTTTTCGGCGTAAAGGAATGAGAAGGTCGTTTTAAAAATAAACATTTCTTCAGAAAGCTCGTTTCATATAGTTTCTGTTGTAAAACCTTATTTGAAATTTGGATAAATTCAAATTTAGTACCTTAAATCGAACCACATATTATTATTATTTTAACTAAAATTGGAAACCATACAGGGCGAGATGAAAAAACTGCAACTAACTTCAGACTGCTGTCATTTCTAAGCCACTCGTCCGAAAGCTGTTAATATGATGCTAGTGTCAGCACATTATATTGCTTACAAGTGTACAAGAGCATTTTAGTGAGAATTTTTCAGAAAAAATTTATTCGTGGTGGAATTCAAGCGTGATAGTGTGATTTCTTTATATTTGGCTGGAAAACCACAAGTGGCTATCGTTAGAGCACTCCAGCATTTAAATGTGAATAAATCTTTTGTGTCTCGAACCATCGCTCGTTACCGTGATACTGGTAGCGCAGACCGACGTCGAGGAAGAGGACGGAAGAATATAGCAACATCGGCAGAAATGGTTCGAAAAGTAAAGAAGCGACTTCATCGAAACCCGCGCAGTGGCCGAAAAATAGCTCGTGAGCTAAACATATCGCAAAATTCCATTCGGCAAATATTAAAAAATGAGCTCGGCGTAAAGCCATTGAAATTCCAAAAGGTGCAAGAACTTACACCGCAACAGAAAAAAATAGATTCAGAACAGCTAAAGAGTCGCTTCGCTTGGCCGAAAGTGGTGAACTGCCGGATTTGGTTTTCTTCAATGAGAAAACATTCGTTGTCCAGCTGTTTGTTAAAAAACAAAATGATCGTGTTTACTTGCCAAAGAGATCAGCTGAAAATGTGCACCTTCGGTTGGCCACCAGAACTCATGCGCCGCCCATGGTGATGGTGTGGGCCGCCATATCAGCCGATGGTCGCTCTCCGCTTGTATTAATCGACCGTGGCATCAGAATAAATGCCGAATATTATCGCGAAAATATTGTGGAGGATGTATTAAAGCCTTGGGCACGCAAACATTTTGGCCGCAAACCTTGGACATTCCAACAGAACTCAGCATTATCGCACTCAGAACGGTTACTAGGTTACAAGAATGGTTACAAAATGAGGTTCCTCGCTTCATTTCCAACGCACAATGCCCACCAAAATCTCCGGATACCAATCCGTTGGACTAATGTGTCTGGAGTATTTTGAAAAGCAAGGTTGGCACTAAAAAATACCAAAATGTCGATTACATCAAGCAAGCGCTTCGCCGGGAATGGCCCAAAAATACCGCAGATTAACATTCGGACAGCGTGTGACGATTTCATTGGCCGTTTGAAGGCCATAATTCGTGCCAAAGGTGACTAATTCGAACAAATCTAAACTTATTTTATAATTTGATGCTATTTCCGATATTTTTTGCATTTTGATTTTGTTGCAGTTATTTTATCTCACCCTTTAATGTTTTTTTATGCCAACTAATTTGAAACTAACAATTTAGACCGAGTTTCCAAAACCTAAAATAAAACTTAGGAGGTCTCTAGATTCTTGTTTCAAAAATTTGATCCATGCTTTTTGAATCAAAAAATTCCAAACCGATTAGACTTTCACATTGAAGCATGTCCTACAACAAAGTGGAGATCGAATCTCTCAAACATTCAAATCAAGGACAACCAGCCTTTTTGGATGACTGACATTTAATAAATGTGGTTCTCGTTCAATATTAAATTTAATATTGGTTCGCGTTCAAGTTCAACCTAATAGCCTGTCATAAAAGTTCCAAGTTTTGTATGATCTCCAAGGTCCAAGTATGATTTACAATCATACCATCTGTAATAAAAATCCACGTTTATATATCACATTCTCTGAGTAGGTTAACGTTGAAGTATGACCTTCAACAAACTGAAGATCGAAGCAATTAGATATTCAATATTGAATCAAAAAAAAAAAAAAAAAAAAAAATCGTTCAATAATTATTTATAAAATGTTCGTAACATAAAAGAATATTTTGAAAGAATTCTACAGTAAAAAGAATTTTTTTATTACAATTTTTTTTCAAAATTTCTGAAAATTCTTCGAGGATGTAAATAAAAAAATTTGAGTATTATATAAAACCCAATTTCAACTAAGGAATTTTCAAATCAATACCACAACGTCTTAAGAGTTCAAAACAGCAAAACACATTTTTGTAATTTAAAATGTTTAGCATATTTTACTCTCATTTAATTCAATCCCCACATTCGTTTTTCAAACTCCACTTAAACACGACCCAAAATTAATGGTTATAATAATTAATGATATGGTGCATATAAAGCATTTTTGTTAACTTTTAATTGAAATTGAAAATATATAGAAATTTCAATAAAGATAGACAGACGATAGATAGAATAGATAGTTGACAAAAAAATAGTAGTAACAGACTGAAAACTCAAAATACAAACTAAAAAAGAAGTTAAAGAGAGATTCGAAAGAAAGTAGGAAAAACAAACAATCAAACAAAGAACTGTTCAACATCCAACTTACCCACTGTACGCACGGTCATCACTTTGCTCATCATACCGTCGCCAAGCACATTGCGACCGACAACCTGAAATTCGTAGGTAGTACCCGATGCTAAGCCATTGATCGTTACTTCTGTACTACCGGATGGTGTGACCGAGATTGTTTGCCAATCGGTGGCACCCGCCTCACGATACCAAATGGTGTAGTCTTGCTTGTACTCCGAACCGCCACTGTAGCCCGGCATCCATTGTAGGGTGATTGATGATTCTGTGGCCTTGCCGGTTATATTGTAGGGTGCATGCGGTTGGGTGCCTTCGATAACTAGTTGAGTTTGGGACATTAGAGTTGCTACTTCATTAGAGACAACGCATTGATAATAGCCGAAATCCTCACGACGCAAGTTTTCAATGGTAATGTTACCCCCAGAGATGCGTACCCGACTACGCTGTGTGTCGGATAGTTGTTCGCCACCCTGACGCTGCCATTTGATGGTGGGCTTCTGGGTGCCCTCAGCCTCGACGGCGTCACAGTGCATTTCGACACTGTCGCCAACTTTACGCTGATACAGCGATTCTGGTTCAACCGTAAATGTGGGCGGTTTACGCACCAGCACTTCCATTGTTCCCGATGCGCCTTGAGAACCCTCCGAATTGTACGGTTGACAGGTGTAGCGACCCTGATGTTTCTCACTGACATGGGTAAATAGCAGCGATCCGTTGGCCATGACAACGACATCTTTCACCTGATACGGTTCCAGCAGACGATTGTCTTTGGTCCAAGTGACATATTGCAGCTGAGGATTCGATTTAATGTAGCACTGCACAACACCGGCCAAACCGAACGGTAGGTATTGTACAGTGGGTGTAAAGGTCACTTTGGCAGAATCTGAAACGAGGATATTGGAATTATTTAATTTTAAATGAAGAAATTGGATATGAGTTAAGAAAGACAATTAAAAGAAGGGGTATACAAAAATCGATCTAGTGCAGGGTGGTTTTGTATAGAAGGAATTCTATGAAAGGATGACCTTTTAAGGTCTTCTTGGTAGTTGTAAAATATCTACCATTTTTATTGTCGGAAGATTAAAAATTATGGATTATTCCATAAGAATTTACAGGTCAAAACAAATATATTTTTCTCATTACCAAGTAATGGGTAATATCCATGGGTTTTCAAATACCGAACATATTTTCTATCAAATTTTTTTAAATGATCAAAACACGTAGGATTTATATTAAGATTATTGAATGAAGAAGAGAACCGTGGTTTGCAAAAATCGACATCGAGAAGGAAGGACTTCTATAGAAGGAAATTCCTATTAAAATTCCGCTATCTAACCAGCAAAAGTTTAGCAGTTGTATGACCCATTAAAAGGTAATGTAAAATAGCTACCATAAGAATTTACAGATCAAGAAAATTACATTTTTCTTATTACCAAGTAATGAGTGATATCGGCAGTTTTTCAATTGCCGATGTTTTTCCTATTAAAATTCTCAAATTCTCAAAAATATTTCAAAAAATATCGTTTATTCATATCCAAATACGGAACAACTCTAGTTTAGTAAAAATACTCGTTTTTTTTTTTTAATTTTCATGAGTTTGGCATTTGTACCCTAATTCCGGGAAAGTATTTATTTCTTGGGGGACGGACATACGACCCAAAAGTTAAAATATGGGATAGCCGGATATACGACCCAAAAGTTATGAGCGTTTTTTTCAGTTGGCGAAATTTTTTCTGTCAAAATTTTTCAAAATCTCAAAAATATTTCAAAACGTATCGTTTATTCATATCCAAATACGGAACAACTCTATTTCAGCAAAAACGCTCGGATTTTTTTTTAATTTTCCAGTGGTTGATATTTATACCCTAATTCCGAAAATGTATTTATTTCTTGGAGATCGGACGCGGATACCCGGATTATGACCCAAAAGTCTGGGTCCAAGACCCGGATTAGATCCGGACAATATGAGTTTCATTTAAAAGCCTATCCAACAAATGGTCATCAATATGGGGTTATTTAAAACGATCCGTGATTAATGTCTAAATTATCGGACCCGATTTTTTTATTAAAACCCCAAAGTGTCGAAAAAGGGTCTCTTATGGCCATACATAACTATATACCAAATTATAGCAAAGACTCTAACCATTCCAAAATGGTTTTAGAACCCAGACAAACCGATTGTGTTCGGTTTATCATACCAAAGCTTTCCTAAATGATGTTCGGTTTATCATACCAAAGCTTTTCTTGATGCTGTTTTAGGTAGCCGACCTTCGGCTAGACCTTGGGATTTTCTCCTCTTGACATGTCCAACGCAGTCTTCGTGAACCAAAGTTTTTCTAAATTTGATGCTATTTTAGGTGGCCGACCTTGAGTTGGGGATTGAGATTTCCCCTCTGGTTGTTGGACATGAGGCTGGCGAATTAAAGATTTGTTTACTGAGTCGGGTCTTGAAGCCCGGCTCGGCTAGGGGTCCAACACTTGGGATTTTTCGGCTATGGTTTGAGATTTTCTTCTCTGGGCACACTGGCTTCGCGAATCAAAGCTTTTCTAGACTTCATGCTGTTTAGGTAGCCGGCCTTGGGTTGGGTATCGAGATTTTCACCTCTGGTTGTTGGTCATACCCAGAGGAAGCTGGGCGAATTAAAGATTTTTTTAATGAAATCATTATACAATGTACTGATCATAATCAGGTAGACCGGGTTCAAAGACCCATATCTCTGGATCTAAGGAAGACAATAGTTCCTAAAATTCGACTTTTGCGTTTTTTTTAAATTCGGGTCCAAACATTTATCATTGGTTTTAGTAGATCCGGGTATGGACCCAGATTTTCGGCTATGGGTTGAGATTTTCTTCTCGGGGTATGTCCAACACCTGCTTTGCGGAAAAAGTTTTTCTAGGTTTTAAGCTGGTAG
Organism: Musca domestica; assembly: GCF_030504385.1. NCBI lineage: Eukaryota > Metazoa > Arthropoda > Insecta > Diptera > Muscidae > Musca > Musca domestica. The sequence goes on from NW_026712299.1 coordinate 10,007,256, forward strand.
CCGGCCTATGGTCTAAATCCGGGTCTTGGGCCTAGATTTACGGCCATCTGCTTTGCGAATTAAAGTCTTTCTAGATTTTATGCTATTTTAGATCGTCGGCCTTGATTCGAGGATTAAAATTTTCTACTCTGGGTGTTGGACATGCCCAGAAGAGGCTGGGGAATTAAAAATATTTATACTGAATTCATTTCTCAATGTATTGAACATAAGTCGGGGTTCAAAGACCCATATCTCTGGATCTAAGGAAGATAATAACTTCCAAAATGGGGTCTTTTGACTTTTAAGGTTTTTTATTTCTAAATAATTGTCCAAAAAGCAAATCATTTTAAAACAACTGCCGAACCATATCGGTGTAGTAGATCCGGGTTTTGGACCCAGCTTTTACGCTAAGGCATGAGATTTTCTCCTCTGGATATGACCAACACCGGCTTCGCGAACAAAAGTTTTCCTTGGGCCGGGGATTAAGATTTTCCACTCTGGGTGTTGGACATACCCAGAGGAGGCTTTGCGAAACTTTTTAAACTGAAGCCATTATTCAATGTACTGAACATAATCGGTTGCCCCAGGTTCAAAGACCCAAATATCTCGGGATCTAAGGAAGATAATAACTCCTAAAATGGGGCCTTTTCCGACTTTTGGGCTATTTTTTTTTTTTTTTGAAATTCGGGTCCAAAAATAGATCATTTTGATACTACATGTTAAATATCTAGGTATCCGGCCCTTCCCCGAAGTTATACATATTTATATATTTGTATAGATATTTATTTCCATTGTATACTTACACAGAACATTCAAATATGCCGATGCACTCTGGGGATCACCAATACCATTCGTTACTTCGCACAAATACTGGCCCGAATCGTCGGCACCGACCGGATTTATTATTAGCGAACCATCCTTGCGTATTGTAATGCGTGTCTCCAATGAGGCCACCTCTCTAACGGGTGAGCCCTCACGAAACCATCGTACGGTGACATTACCAGGCATAGCCTTAGCTTCACATGAAAATATCACCTTTTCGCCCTCTTTTCTAGTTTGATTCGTGGGCGGCACCTGCAAAACGAACGAGAATCGAAACAAACAAAAAAAAACATTAACAAATTCCCAGCCATAAAACAAATAACATTGTTTATTATTTTCTTCTTCTTTTTTTAAGGGGGGAAAGAAAAAGGAGACACACATAAAATAAAGCGGGGGTGGGGGGCTAATCACAAAAAAGGTGATTAAAAGTAACATTTAACCGAAAAATCTAGAGGAGAACATTAAAAGCGTAAGAGATGGTAGATGATGTAAAAAAATTTGTATAAATGCAAGGATATTAATGGATGATGATGGTGATTATGATTAGGGATGGGGCTAAGGAGACAGGTGGAGGGAAGGAGTTTCTTGGGTTTCAGTGGTATTTTTGCCTCTAATAAAGTGAAATATTTGCTTCATTCTTTGGGGAACAAATCCATGAATCTAACGCCAAGCTCGCCAATAACTTTTCGGTTGAGCTTGTAGTTGTTAACGGGTTAAGCTTTATTGTTCCTTTGTGTAAACAAAATTTCAAACCAACCTAAAGCTATCATAAAATGTAATAACAAAATAAATTGCCTTTAATAATTCATTGGATTTATTTAGGCCATTAAATCTTGTATTAACTGTAGACAATTACGAATGGGGTCATTACAATTATTTATTAACTTAACAAATCACTGCAAAACTAAATTAATATCTTTTGACTGATGGGTGGTAATAAAAATTGGCAAAAGACGGTATTATTGCGAAATTGATGTTATCGGGCAACGTAGTGACAATTTGATATCTTGCGATGGCATAGTGTTATGTAACGAATACCTCAAAAAAATCTAAAAATGTTCTAAAATTTTAACGTAGTGGTAATCCTCAAAATCACCATTAACGGCTACACATATTTTGAAGACCTTTTTGGTGAAGTTAAACTACCCATATAAAGAACTAAAAAAAAGTCCGCCGAAAAATACCACTGAAAGGAAACCTGTTATATTGGGGGATAAACGGAGACGTGGCCCTGCTTTTTTTGTCATAGGCTGTAGTACCCTTATACGAGCTTTAAATACGAAAGTTGAAAGAATTCCGGTAAAAATTGTCTCTAGTATCATCAAACTGGAAAAAAATGTCTGTGAATAATGACGCTAATATCATTAAAATAACGAATAAAGGGATGTGTCGTTATATGTTAGCGATGTGAGGAAGTGAACATACTTATACAATTTTCCATGATCCCATTACGAGCTTCAAATACGAAATTTGAAACGATTCCGGTGAATAATTTCCCTAAAATCATCAACATTCGGAATATCGGAAAGTATCGTTATATGGGGTCTATACGAAGGCATGAACCTGCATACGCAATCGTAGGCTGTAGGCATAGGCTGTAGTACCCTTCTAACTTGAACTGCCTGCAGATAAAAGACTGATATTAGGTCTAAAATTAATATTTCGATTAGTTGCAAATGGAATGACGAACTAAATATACCCTCCATACTATGTATAGTGAAGGGTATAAAAAAATACTGAGAATCAAAAGGAACCGTTGACGGGGACCGATATATTCCATTTTCAATACCCGTGCGGCGGATTTATGTGGATAATGCGGCTCTTAAAGCTATTGAATCTTCTACAATCAATTCCGATTTAGTCTTAAGGTGTAGAACTGCTCTGGAGAATCTGCAGACTACTCTCCGGCTTTGAGTTGGCAGGGATGGGCTCGCAGTAAACCTACCTTGAAGTCACTGCCTTCTTAAAACCCTATTTTTATCATTTTACCAGAGAGAATAAAAACTACTTCTCAGGGAGGAATCCCAGCAGTTGCGCCAAAAAGTCTAGCAACGAGGATATTAGTAATACCTTAGCATAATAAGCCCAAACAGTTCAAAACAATTTCCATGTCCCCATATTTAAACTCTAGAAACCAACCTCAATATCAAATTTCAGCTCTATTCCTTCACTCAAAACCAAATTTATTAGCATTTAGTGCTCATATCTAAACAGTCTACACCTCTCCTTCACAGCCATTGGCAAAATCACTTACATATCTTAATTCCAGATACCAACAGAGACCTCAATATCAAATTTCGGAAGTCCAGGTATATTCCTTCACCCAATATCCAATTTAGTACCACTTAGAACTTTTCAAAAAAAAATTAGTACACAATTTCAAAACCAGCTCCATATCTTAACCACATTTACCAATAATGACAACTACATCAAATTTCAGAATGTTATCTCTATCCCCTCACTCAATACCAAATATATTACCATTCAGTACTTTCTTTACAATTATAATACACATTTCTGAAACTACCTCCCTATGTGCACCAACCCTGAACTAAATTTCAGATTTCAAGCATTATCTGTTCACTCAATGCCAAATTGTATCAGATTAGTAATATTTTGTATTTTATTAATAATTTATTCTCACATAAGATTTTAAAATTTTACCCATACATAATTCCAATTGGTACCAACTTTTTTAAGATTTTTCGTAATTTTAATGTACTTTAAGTCCGAACTTCGAAAAACACAGACTTATATTACTCCTATCTCCCAACAAATAGAAAAAATCCATTTTTGGTGCAGAAATGAAACTTTAATCTACAGAAATTATAGGCTTCTATTCTGACCTTAGAAAGATACCCATTTTAATTTTACAGACTGAAAAATTTATCACAAAATCCTAAATTTATCATAAATTTCTTTAAATTAAAAAATTCTGTTAAAATCTTAAAAATACCGAATAAAGCCGTTTATTAGGGTCTACACGACGACCTGCATACGCAACTTTTGTCATAAGCCTGCACAGACAATTTTCTGGCATAGGCTGTAGTATCCATTACGAACTTCAAATACCGAATTTGAAACAATTCCGGTAAATAATGTCGCAAAAATCATCAAAATACCGAATATCTAGAGGTACCGTTATCTAGGGGCTATACGAAGATGTGGACCTACACGGCCCATTTTCAATACCATAAGTCCTGCAGACACAACACACATTTGAGTAAATTTTTATCAACTTACTTCATTTTGTTCGGAAGCTAGAGTGATTTCCAGAGACGGATAGACGGACGGACATTGTTAAATCGACATAGAATTTTATGCTGATCAAGAATATATACACTTTGTGGGGTCTAAAATCGAGGTGTTACAACCGGATTGACAAACTTATTATGCCCTACATACTATGACGGAGGGTATAAAAATTGCATTTTCTGTTCAGTATTAAAAATCCTTGTCTCATTTATCTTCCAGTTTAACCCTTTAAGGCTTTCATAAATCTGATCTCTAAGATTTTTTGATTCAGATAACATTTTTGATAGTTCTAAGAACAATTATTTTTGTACGAGGTATTCATCCATACCTGACAAACATTACATTGCTTGGAAGCATTTTTCAATCTAAGGAGAATTATTTTACGCTCACATTTTTTTCCAATAACAATTCTTTTTTCACAAACATAAATAATTTATTTTTCCCCAAAAGGAATACACTCCCATCTTGACGTCTGAATTCAAATTAAAGCATACGTTGTTACCAGGCGTTGTAAATAAAGGCAGCAGCACATTATTAATAAATATTTAATAAAAGACTTTTGTTCAAAATTATTCAAATATATAACCTCAACAATGCAATTAGCCGAAAACGTTGTTCATATACTCATATATTAATATATCAAAATGCCTCAAATACATGTTAACAAAAGATACGAAAAAAAATCAAAGTAACACCAAACTCAATTAAATTTTTCTAGCCATTAGATATTTCCAAAAATGTAAATATTTGATAATAAAACGACCGACACACACACACACTCATACGCCTGCACACAAATATTCACATTCATTTTTGGCCAAACAAAATCGTGTAGCCATTATTTACTTATTGTCTATCAGCCTTGCGGGTAGACAATAAAAATGTGTGGATGTACGTAAGTGTATGTGTGTGTGTTTGCTCATTTTTAAAATGAATTTCACGACGAGTAGTATATTTGACAGGATGGACCTACATATATGGGTATATACATATATTATACAATGAAAAGTTGTGGCAATTGCTTTTATTTGAATGCGATTGGCGGTGGCGGAGCTGATGTTCAAATTTGATTTTATTTAAACTTTACGTACTCATCACACACATACCCACAAACACACATGTACATTGGCTCTATACTAGACTTATAATGACTGTTCACACAAACAAGTCCTTTTGCCGGAGTTGTAGTACATGCATGTATGTTTGTGTGTGATATCCTGCAAATATTACCACAAGCATCAACGCACAGTTACTAATACAAACATCCACACACACTAACATCGAGGATTTTTTCTCTCCCCAACATGATCAATATTGAATTTTGTTACAAATACCATAAACGTAATTGTATTTGGTTCGTTGTCCGCAACATTCTATCGCGTTTACAGTTCATTTTGTCAAACCCTTGCCCCCCCAAACATCCGGCCAACATCTATCATCGACTTTGTTGCCCTGCATTGGTTGGTTGGGTTCCATTCGCTTCGTTCAGCACTAGTCTGATGTGTCTAAGTGGCTTGGTATATTGGTGATTTTTAATTAAATAAAATTTTCATCACCATTAAATTAGCGCCAAGGGGTTAGGGAATGGCATGGTGCGAAGGGGAGGATGAAGTGTCGCGACTAAAGCAATTTCAATTTTTTGTTATGTGGCGATGAAAATATCGCAATTGAAAATTTAGGTTTTTGGAGGCGCTGTCAATATAGGGGTTATAGGAAGTATTTACATTAAAGGGTGTGCCAGAATAAGGCATTTAAACGATTTTCGATGGAACTTGCTTGTACCGGTTTTTTAAAGATTTAATGATTCTTTAAGGTCCTCAAAGTTTTGAAGAACCCTATACAGGTCTTCCATGGAAAAATAACCTTTTTAAGAGTCTTCTAAACATAGAAGTTCAATGTACGAATGGAAGATTTTTACATAGGGTTTTAATAGATTGAATGTATGTCTTATATAAGGGAGATGTTTAGCTATTACCTTTTTGGCAACATTGGTATAAACAGCCCACGAGGGTTTTGTGTTTTGTTTCGCTTTCAAACATCTTCAGTTTGAATCGTTTTACAAACGAACAACGTTTGCAGAGTAAAAAAAGTCTAAATATCGTGCGGGACCGACTTTATGGTTCCCTACACCCATTGGATATTTAATAGAGCTTCACCTAACAAATAAAAAATATAACAAATCGGATGAACAATATATATGGGGGCTATAGCATTATCTGAACCGATTTTCACCAACATTTTACATACTTGTTTCTAGGCTCAATTCAGTCGTAAGTGCAAAATTCCATCCCATTTGGGCAAATATTATACGTTTGGTGTACAATAAAAGGCAAATCGGACGAATATACATATGGGAGCTATATCCTAATCTGAACCGATTTCGATAAAATTTTGGGAGATGTATTTCTGTGCTGTTTTTGATATATCTCCCCAAATGTCTTTGTTACAGAGTGCATATTACGGCTGCAGAGGACAAATATTTCAAATCGGATGAACAATATGTGCACCTTCGGTTGGCCACCAGAACTCAAGCGCCGGCCATGGTGATAATGTGGGCCGCCATAACAGCCGTTGATAGCTGTACGCTCGTATTAATCGACCGTGGCATCAGAATAAATGCCGAATATTATGGCGAAAATCATCTGGAGGGTGTATTAAAGCCTTGGGCACGGAAACATTTTGGCTTCAGGTCTTGGACATTGTAACAGGACTCACCACCATCGTACTCAGCACGTGCCACCCAAGAATGGTTTCCAAATAAGGTTCCTCGTTTCATTTTCAGAGCACAATGACCACCAAAATCTCCAGATACCAATCCGTTGGACTATTGTGTCTGGAATATTTTGGAAAGCAAGATTGGCACTAAAAAATACCAAACCGTCGATCACCTCAAGCAAGCGCTTCGCAGGGAATGGGCCCTAATACCACAGAGCAACATTCGGGCAGCGTGTGTTTCTTAAATTTGATGCTATTTCCGACATTTTTTGCTTTCATTCAATAAAATTTAAAAAAACAAATGTAAAAAGTATGGTGTTTGATTTTGTTGCAGTTTTTTTTTTATCTCACCCTGTGTGTAGTTGTAACAGTTTTTAAGTTTTTTATGCTGCTATTTTAACATGATTCCATTCTGATTCAAAATATGCCTTAATATTTCATATTTTGGGAAAAGTGTCAGAGGCCGAAATGATCTAGATCTAATTTCATTGTCATATCAGAAAAATATCAATCTTGTTAAAGGGTTTTACAACCCTTTAAAAAATACCACTGTTCAGAATTCTCTGCGCTTCGCCGTCTAATGGCCAGTCTGGGCTTAATAAAATTCCATTTGGTTTTTGTAGTACTGGGTTTGTAAGTCAAAATCCTAAAAGAGGTTGAGCTTCATAGAACAAAGTATTTCACGACCTTTATATAGCCTTAGCCATTAATAAGGTATGCCTCAATAGATTTGGAGATATATTTCACAAATTGGGTATCTTTATACAAGGACTGTATCAAAACGCCGACTTATTGATATTTTTTTTCTTATTGATATTTTTTTACTGCTGACGTTTGAACCTATTAGAACTCAAAATGCCAAGTTTGTAAAAGTAAAAAGAACTTAGAATTGGTGTTTAATCTTTTATAAAGACTATACCAAAAGTGAACCGACATGACCCGTTCTTGAAACCAATAAATATTAAAGCAAACATAAATATTCAAAGCTCTATATTGTTTCAGGCGTAGGTTATAAAAAGGCTATAAAAACTTTGGCCTAACAACCTAAAACACTTTTAGGATTTTGGTTTATAAACCGTGCGCTATCAAATCAACTTGGAATTTTCCATAGCTCAGACTGCCTTTCGGACAGGAAAATTATAAGAAAAATTGCAGCAAATTCGGAAAAAGTGGTAAATTCTCCAAAAATAAATAGAGTTTTTTTTTAACCAAAATGGATTTTATTATGATTTTGATACATATTAGGTTAGCAAATTTCTTATAATGAAAACGGTTTACTTTATTCCTGGCAATATATATTGATGATAAAGATCGATATTAATATTTTCTAAAGATCGACTTCTTCTGTTTCATGCAATACATGAAATAATTTATTTTACAGGATATCAACATGGCTCTTCTATTGAAAATCTAATCTTAGAAAAAAGAAAACTCTTAACTTTAACACGATATTAACAACTTGCTTGCCCAGTGAACCTTTAAATTTCATTATATTAGTTTGACACTTTTGAACTGCTCCAGCACACACATGTAACTTGTGTTACAACAATGTCTAAGATAGCCGTATAACTTCTTTGCCTACACTCTCTCACACCCCCACATACATTAACATGTAAGTATTTCATTTTATGCATCAATCCATCCATCTACCTATCCATCATTCGTTTACGTTTGGCATGGACAACAACAAAAGAATGAGTAGTAAGTGCATGTGATGTTTGACATCAAAAGGATATGCGGCACATGAGGCCATTGCATACATTTAGGAGTACTTAGCTTGGAAAAACATAGGGATGCCAATAGGGCTCAAAATGGGTCATAAAAATTAGTACTGAGTATGAGATTCATTAATGGAATAGAATGAGTAAAACAGACGACTTTATTCGCCATACACCTATTTTTATACCCTCCCGTATAGACAGTATGTAATTTATGGAAATAATAATTTTAGGCATCACAATGTATATATATTCTTGACGATTTAGCCCGTTCGTCCGCCCGTCTTTTATAATCACGCTAGAGTCAAAACGGATTAAGATAGGAAGCTAACATTTTGCACAAATAGGTTTTTTGTCTACAGGCAGGTCAAGATCGAAGATGGGCTATATCGGTCCACCATATCGTATAGCCCCCATACCAGGTTCCCCCCGATATTCGGTATTTTGATGATTTTAGCCACATTTTCCAATGGAATTGTCTGAAAATCCACACAAGAAGTTCCTTTTGGATACTTTAGCCTCTGCACGAGAATTGCATCATAGTATGGATGGTATATTAAGTTTGTCATTCCGTTTGTAACACCTCGAAATATACATTTTATGCTTGATCAGCATAAAATTTTATGTTGATTTAACTATGTCCGTCCGTCTATCCGTCTGTGGAAGTCAATGTAGTTTCCGAACGAAATAAAGTAATTTGATAAAATTTTACTTAAATGTGTTTTATGTCTGCGGGACTATTGGATTTGAAAATGGGTAATGTAAGGCCACGTTTTGGTATAGCCCCCATGGTACTTTCCTATTTTCGGTATTTTGGTGATGTCGCTTAACATTATTCACCGGAAATGTTTCCAAGTTGGTATTTGAAGTTCGTAACGGATGCTACAGTCTATGACAGAAAATTGTCTGTGCAGGTCCACGTCTTCAAATAGCCCCCATATAATTGTACCTCCCGATATTCGGTATTTTGATGATTATAGCGACATTATTCACCGGAATCGTTCCCAGTTTGGTATTTGAAGTTCGTAATGGGTACTACAGCTATTGACAGAAAATTATTTGTGCAGGTCCACGTCTTCGTATAGCCTCCACATAACGGTTCCTCCCAATATTCGGTATTTTGATGCTTATAGCGTCATTATTCAAAATTTCGTATGCAGGTCCACCTGTTCTTATAGCCTCCGTATAACGATACCTCCCGATATTCCGTATTTTGATGATTTTAGGGACACTATTCACCAGAATTGTTTTAAATTTCGTAGTTGAAGCTCGTAATGGGTACTACATCATGGCACGGAAAATTATCTATATAGCTCTACGTTTTTATATGGCACCCCCCCTCTATTCTGTATTTTGATTTGATTTATTCACCGGAATGTTTCCAAGTTTGATAATATTAGCTACTTTTTTACCGGAAATGTTTCAAATTTCGTAATGGTTCCTGCAGTAATGCACGACCACGTCTTCGTATAGCCCCTTCATAACGATTTTTGCCACATTTTTCCACGGATCTTTATAGGTATTTATAGGTCATAATGGGTTCCTCCTGTGGCAGAACATTGTATGTATAGGTTTACGTTTTCGTATAACGGTACCTTCTTATATTCGGTATTTTGAAGATTTTTGCCACATTTTTCCACGATTTTGTTTATAAATTGGTATTTGTTGGTCATAGTGGGTTCTAGCTCCGGTTGCGGAACATATAATGTATAAGTCCACGTTTTCGTATAGCCCCCATACAACGGTACCGCTCGATTTCCAATATTTTGATCATGTTTGCCACATTTTTCTACTGATTTGTCTAAAAATTGGTTTTTGTAGTTCTTAATGGGTTCTCGCTCCGGTGGCAGATCATTGAATATCTAGGTCCATTTTTCCTATAGCTCACATATAACGGCATTGATATTCGGAATTTGGATAATCGTTTAGCATGTACGCACACATTTTTTTTCAAATTCGGTATTTAAGACTAGCAATAGATTACAATCGTTGTAATATAAAGTTGTCCATGTATGTAGGTACCCGTTTTGGTATGGCCTCCATATAACGAACCCAGTCACTTTATGGTTTTTTGATAAGTGTAACTGCGTTATCCAAACAATCTTACTGGTTAATATATATCTTAAGTGGAACATGCTTGAATTCAGATACTTTTATATAAAAATCGTTACTTATTCAAAGGTGGAGAGTATTAGAAGTTAGGCCCGACCAAACCTAACAGTCTTTTACTTATTTTATTATAAAGCAGGCAACATGGACTGAATCAGTCAAGAATTTAATAGAATATATGTGTAAGGTAAGATAAGGTCCCGATTTTTTGTAAAACATACCTATTTGTATTTTTTTTTCTGCTGAACCCTAAAAAATCGCCAATCGTCAACCCTACTTTTGGCGAACTTTACATGCTTACGCTTTATGCGAAACATCTACTCATCTTACAATAAACGGATGGCACACCTGATGTTCGTGTTCAATTTACATCAAACACAATACAACATATACTCAATACACATGCATTTCAATTCAAATGATGTGTGTGTGTGTGTGCGTGTAAGGATGTCGGTTTTTCTTTTGCTTTGCTTTCCTTTTCTTTTTGTTGTATTTTGGTTTTTCTTTTGATATGCAGTTCATTGTAATAATGCAACATTTACATTATTTCTATAAGTCAGTGCATGCAGACATATGTATGTGTAATTGTGTGTGTGTGTGTAATAGAGGGTGTACATGCATGACTGATACATATGGCTGTTATTCGTTTAAAGTTTGGTTGCCTGACTGACTGACTGAATAAATGACATGACATTTTCCGAAAGCAAATCCTGCACTCGACAAGCTGTCATTCAAATGTCAAATATTAAATGACTGCTCATACCAGGCAGCAACAACAACAGCAGAAGCAGCAAAGACATCGGGGACAATGGTAGTAACAAGGAACCGTAGTAGCAGTTTCGACAACGACAACAATAGTTGCAGTTGCAAAGCAACATTAACACACACGCATACACATGTAAATAATGTTATACAACATTTACATATAAGAAATAATGGAGGAAAAATATTTATATTATACCTATAAGAACATACATACATATGTATGCATGTCCTTACGATTGATTGGAAATTTTTAAGTAGAAATTTCGAAAATTTTAAAGGAGTTATTAATTTTGACATATGCAAGCTAACCTGTCGATTATTACTTGTTTTGTTTCTTTTTCGCTTTGCTGTTAATAAATTTTTCATGTTGTGCATTTATTCAAGTAGTTTTTATACATATGTATGTGTAGTCTACACATATGTATGACTATATATGTCCTGCAATTGTTGCCATAGTAACGCCTAAAGTGGGTCATTTTATACAAAAAAAAAAAAGAAATATTACTTTGAATTGACTGACGTCAAATCGATTATATAAATAAATTAAATAAAAAAAAAAATGATTTATGACTTTTCGTATGCACATAATTTGGGGTAGGTGCTATAGAATTGAGAGCACTTAAAGGCTATGTATATCGAATATTTCAACCAAGGGACTTTTCTGAACCCTTTGAGAAAATCTTTACATATAAATGCATTATTCTACAAGTAACTACAAATTGGTTGGAATGTAATCTATAGATCAACCTTTAGAACCAACAGAAAATAGAGCACGGTTTTAAGCAATGTTTTAAAAATCCAAAAAATACGTCTTCAACCCAAACATTGGAAACATGCAAAATTAAATCATTTACCCATGATAGAAAGTGAAATGAAAATTTCTTTACACGATCGCACGGAATCGTTTTTATAGGAAAATATTAATTTTTTTTTTAGTTGCAGGCTTAATCCCTTTATTGTTGTAATTATAAAAACAACGTTTTTTATTAGTGGAGAACGATTCAATTATAATCGAATCGATTCGAAAATATGATTCAGGTTTATAGAAGGATTTCGGTCATTGGAAATGCTACAGATATGATATTAAATTAATTGAAGACCTGTAAAAAATCTTTTCAACAGAAGACAAAACTTTTTTTCTACTTTAAGATATGTATGTATTCTATCTGTTACATATTTTCGGGGGAGCTGTAGATTAATTTTATAGATATAACTTACTGTACGCAATTCTTAAATTAAATATCCAAAGAAGAACTACATAAGGAGTCAGTCGAAGGAGTCAGTATTTTTAGCTTTATGTGATCCCTTGTAACAAATAGTGGAAATATATTCAAAATTATCTGCAGTAAGAGTTTATATCCTCTGAAAACCTGATTTGCAAATTACAGCTCTTTTGGTTGTTAAAGAACCCTCAAAATTATCTAAAATTTGGATTGGGGATCGACACAGCACATTTTCATTACCAATTATCTTAAACAAAATAAAATTGCATTGTCAATTTTCAAAGTTCTGCATAATACCCAGTGGCCACTACCGGTAACCACTGGAGAGTATTTCTTTTCCAGAGTTGGAGTAGGTGGCCTTTAAGGACAACAGCTTTAGAGAATCTGGCCTGTACAGGTTGCTTCTACAGAATATATCGTCTGCCGAGCATATGATTACAGAGCCTGCTACTACAGATTAATTTTCTAACTCTAGCTTGCCTCAGATTGCTCTACAGCAAAGCAACGGGCTTAAATGCCTCTACTGTAGAGTAACTTGCCTCAAAGGCCACTACTACAAAATATCTGCCCTTCAATGGCCGCAACTGAAGGTTAGCTGCTCTCAGATTTTCCTGCTGTGGAACCTCAGGAACATCTAGTTTATGGTACGTTACTAATATAATGTAGTTGTCCTCCAGATGTCGCTATTGTATATAAGTTGGTCTCATAAGCCTTTATTGTAAAGTAGTTGGCCTCAGAGACCTGTCCAGTAAAGGGGTCGCCAATGTACAGATGACCTCCAATGGCCGCTACTGAAGAGTAGCTGCCCTCAGATTCTCCTGTCGTGGAACCTCAGACGCATCTAGTTTATGGTATGGTACTTGGTGTGCCGGTGCAGCTAATATAATGTACACAGTTGACCTCCAGGTGTCGCTGCTGTGGAACCTCAGGAACATCTAGTTTATGGTATGTTACTAATATAATGTAGTAGTCCTCCAGATGTCGCTATTGTATATAAGTTGGTCTCATAAGCCTTTACTGTAGAGTAGTTGGCCTCTAAGGCCTCCCCTGTAGAGGAGTCGCCAATGTACAGCAGCATTAGAGTAGCTTGCCTCAGAGTGCTCAACAGTAGAGCAGCTGTCTTAAAGGCCTCTCTTGTAGAACAACTTGCCTCAAAGGAGACTACTACAAAATAGCTGACCTCCAATGGCCGCTACTGAAGAGTAGCTGCTCTCAGATTCTCTTGCAGTGGAACCTCAGAGACATCAGATGTATGGTACGGTACTTGGTGTACAGGTGCAGCTAATATAATGTAGTTATGTCGCTATTGTATAAAAGCTGGCCTTATTAACCTTTACTATAGAGTAGTTGGCCTCAGAGGCCTACACTGTACAGTAGTTGGCCACAGAGGCCTCTACTGTAGATTACTGTAGACAAAGCCAGAGAGCCTGCTATATACAACATGGCCTCAGAGGCCAGAGAGCCTGCTCTACACAAGCTGGTCTCAGATGCCTTTATTATAGAGTAGCTGCTCAGATACAGAGCAGTTGGGCCCAGATGCCTCTGCCATTCACTAGCTAGTCCCTAAACCTCCACCCCAGAGGTCTCTATCATAGAATAGCTAGCCTCAGAGACATTTACTGTAAAATAGCAGGGCTCTGATATAGATGTTGGTCTCGAAGGCATCCTTAAAGGTTTTTAGTGTAGAACAGCGTGTCTCAGAGTCCTCTGTTGTAGAATACAGGGCCTAAGATGCCTCTACTATAGCATATCGACCTCAAAGGCCTCTGCGGTAGAGTAGCTGGACTCAGGTGCCTCGAATGTTAAGAAGCTGGCCTGAAAGACCTTTACTTTAGAATAGTGGGTCTCGGAGGCCGCTAATGTAGAGAAGTTGTCATAAAGGCTTTACTGTAGAAGGGCTCCAAGGGCCTCTAATATGAAGAAGCAATAACGTAGAATATATAGTTTCCAGATACCGTGCTTAATGTATAAAATATGGGCTTCATTAGACAAGCATGGTGTCCATTTTGTTCCATTCAACTTATTTTAAAAGACTTAAATCCAAGTTCAAATAAAAATAGTTAGAAAGTCTGAGTGGCGATAAGCGGATAAATAGAACACCGATAGCACATAAAATGAGTTATTGATGCAGTGATCATCAATCATTGGACTATATCAGGAATTCCCTTTTTTTTTAGGTATAAGAATTATTAAGCTTTGAGGAAAATCGGACATTGATGTCACTCGGTAAAAGAGTTATTATCATTCAATATTTTGAAGTTTTGTAAGGGAGATACAAGGGAGAGTAAGCCACTATTGTTCGCTACGGTACCTGATCGAAATCTTATTGAAACTATACAAAGTTTGAACTATATTTGTTTCTCCCATTACCTAAAAAGAGACTTGATTTTTTTTCGCAATTTTTGAGGAGTTACCATAAAGAGTGGACCGATATTACCCATTTCCGAATTCGATTTAAGTTTGGTAAATATATTACGACGTATCAAGCATAGACCAAAGTGGATACTCCTTTGAACATTTTTTTATTGTGCGTACAAGCCGGCCAGAGAGACGGACGTACATAAGAATAGAAGTAGATAGACTTTACATGTCCTGAAACTGGGGTTTGTTCAATAAAAAAACTAGTTTACAAAACCAGGCATTTTGGCTAGGTACTTGTAAGCAAAGTTAAATTATATAGACTCTCTCTAGCTATGAGGCTGCCATAGATACATCAAATTTGACATTTTGCTTGAAAAATACTCATTTAAATTGGTCAAATAACAACTACCAGCATGATATTGGTAATAATCGTTATGTGTGCATACACCCGACTATACCTAGTTTGTATCTTCACGGCTCTAGAAGACGCCCCTCCTCCGCATTGCTTTTTACATCAACACCACTTTTGACCACCAACACCACTGCATTACTTGAACAATTTCGATAAAATACTTCAGCACACATTCAAATAGTTTTCCCATATTTACATTTATAAGAATTTTGGTATCTATTACACACAACCAAACAGATTACACAAAAAATAAAAGTAAGCAAAAAAAAAAAAAAAAAAAATATGCACATATTTTTATAAAAGGCAAACATTTGGTATTTTGTAACCTCTTAAAACAAAGAGACAGGGCGAACGAGAGAAAACAAAATCTCGGCATTTTTGTTACACAAAGTTTGTCATATTTGGCAAATACTATTAAACATTCCACCAGACACACACACACTCGGAGATACAGCATATCTGCTGTGGGTGTAGAATTTACACAATTTTATGCCATATCCAATAAACATCACATTTGTATGCAATCACATGTCCACACATGCAATTGTAGTCGTTTGAAAATGCCAAGTCCAAAAACAAAAGCTGGCGATCCCCGCATAGAGTGTTTGGTTTAAAAGGAGCCAGGATCAAACATCTTTGTGGTTGAAGCAAAGCATCAAAAAAAAAAAAAAAAAAAAAAAAAAAAAACAATAGAAACAACAATTGTTTCTTTTCATTTTATATTCACATTTCCTTTGATTCCACTTCATGTGCAGCCATGTGCTGCATGTGTGCACACACATAACCTCATGGGGAATAGTTTTTTCTTTACAGTTTATAATTTCAATATTTTTAATGTCGCGTTTTTGATATCAAAATATTTTTCATATTTTAGGAGGGAAAATTGTCTTTATCCATAAATTAAATCCAAATAATTTTTATTTGAAAATTTTTTATAATTTGAAAATACATTTTCTAAAACTGATTCAACATAATATACAATTATAAATTATATGCTATCTTTTATATTTGGAACACAAAAGGCCGGTCCACAAATGTTATTTTGCCATGGACAGGCTACAAATCTACGAACTGCAAAAACATAAATTTTCAAAGATGCTATCGGAATTTATTATAAATCATATTTGATTTGAATGAAACAAAAAAAAAAAATAAAAAAAAAACACAAATGCAGTGGCACAAATATGTTTTCTTCACATTATGATATATGTTTATTAGGGTGGTGTGGTGATTAACACCAATTTTGAATATTTTTTGGGGCTACTGGTAATACAGAGGTAAAGTAATTGTCATTATTGTTGGGATGCTGGTAAAACACACCCCCCTCCATCGGATAAACAAACAAAATAATTAGAATTGAGAAATTAAGCACACATTAGGACAGGCGGGGCGGACTATACGATACCCTACACAAATATGTATATTTAGCACAGCTACCCGTAACAAAGAAAGGTTTTTATTTTGGGAATTTAAAGTATTATGTATGATCCAACCATTATCGTTTTTGAATACGTCTTTTGGGTTCACAGCAGTTATAATTTGAAGTCGAAAATAACAAATTATGGGAGGTAATCGATTTCCATCAAAGTTGATAGAAGCACCTCTCGTACCACTTCCACTTCCAGAAGGATTACATTAAGAAATATGGGATATATTGGAATCGATTTTTATCAAAGCCAGTAAAGAAATGTTAAAATTCGGGCGGGGCCGACTTTATGATGCCCTACACCACTATACTGATTAGAGCTATCCGCAATATAAATAAACGTTTGTATAGGGAATTTATGAGAAGTGGATCATACCATCTATGATCGTTTTCGAATGCATATTATGACTTTAGAGTAGCTTAGAATGGAACGTATATCCAACTGTAAATCGGTTTCCGCTAAATTAGACGGAGGCGTTTACGACTGAGCCGATTTCCACCAACATATATCCTATCGGATGGATATATGTCGTGAAATCGGATGAAGATATATACGGGTCCTATATCCAAATCTGACCCGATATCTATAAAATTTGGCAGAGGTATTTCTGACTACTATAAGTTATCTGCTACCAAATGTCATTGTTGAGGAGTGCATATTACGAATGTGAGAGAGTTTAAGACCAAATGGAATATAACATATATATGTGAGCTATGGTTATATCTGAACCGATTTTCACTAAATTATATATATATATGGTTCAAAGCTAAATTAGGTCGGATGTGTCGAAATACATCCTATTTGGACGAACATTACATTTTTGGTACACAATAAAATTGAAATTGGACGAATATATATATGGAAGCTATCTCCCGATCTCGATAAAATTTAGCAAAGGTGTTTCTGAGCTCTGGTACCAAATATCATTGTTTTAGATTGAATATTTCGAATGTGAGGCATTAAAACATCAAATCGGATGAAACATATGTATGAAAGCTATATTTGAACCGATTTTCACCAAATTTGAAGTACTTGCTTCTAGACTGAATTCGATTGGAAGTGCCAAATATCACAATAAACGTGAAATCGGTCGAAGATATATATGGGAGCTATATCCAAATCTGAATAGATCTTGATAAAATTTGAAACAGGTATTGATGGACTGTATCTGATATCTGGTACCAAATATTATTCTTGTGGAGTGCATATTATAAATGTGAGGGACTTAAACACCAAATCGGATGAAATATATATATGGGAGATATAGCTATATCGGAACCGATTTATAAATTTGAAGTTCATGCTTCTAGGCTGAATTTTGGTCGGAAGTGACAAAACTCACTCTATTTAGATTGATATTAACTCTCTGGTGCACAATAAACGTGTAATCGGATGAAGATATTTATGGATGCTATATTTAAATTTGGACCGATTCTCACCAATTTCAATAGGGTTCGACCTTGGACAAACAAATGCTGTTTTGAAAATTTCATCTCAATCGGAAAATAAATGTGACCTGCATTTTGTTCACAAAAATACCTGGAAAGATGAACGGATAGGTAGACCGAGTGACATGCTTAAAACGACTCAGAAAATGTTTCTATGAAGATCCTCAAACGTAACTATGGGTGTATCTCGTTTCATTCTCCATGTTACAAAGACATAATACCCTGACCACTATGTGGTGTTGGGTAAAAATCTATTCAATCTGAGCTATTATTTTATTAAATTAGATAATGGTACATGTGAGATCCATACCCAAATCTGAACCGATCTCGATAAAATTTTGGTATCTCTGATGTGTATGAGATGTCTGGTACCAAATATTGTTGTTTTCATCAATTTGGACGTATTTGCTTCTACGCTGAATTTGTTCGAATATGACGAAATGCATTCTATTTTGGCTTAAATTACTTATTTTGTGGAAAATTTATCTGAATTTGGATAGATTTTCATCAATTTCAATATGGTATGTCCTTGGGCCAAACACATGATTTGTGGAAAATTTCATCTTAATCGGACAATAAATGCAAACTCTACTTTGTTTACAAAAAAAAAAACATGAACAGACGAGTGGACGTAGGGACATGCATAAAATGACTCAGAATGTGGTTCTATGGAGATCACCAAAAGAAACAATGGATCCAGTTTACTACTAGTCTACTTTAGGGGTCTAGAATTCTGAAATAGTTCATGAAGGTTGAGACATGGGGAGGAATTGTTTTAAAAAGCGAACTTAAAAGGTACTATTGGCTCTCAAAGAAAAAATAGGATGGTTACTGAGTGATCTGCGACATAGTACTCTGAAGTCCTTTATGGGAGTAATTCTTGGTGTAGTGGGTGGAAATAGGGTACATTGTAACGAAATAGAAAATAGGGTAAGTTTGAGCGACCACCAAAATATAATACCTTGAAATTAAGCATGTTGCAACCACATTTAAAATTTTCATTGGAGTTGTATTTTAAATGGAGAATTGCAATGTGATGTACCTACATACACGCATTGTTAAAATTTACGATGATTGTAGGGTCTTCTGGCCCACTAAAGTTTTTGTTCCGCCAAAATTTGAATTTACCGTTTGAACAATATATCAATAAATTTCGCAATTTTCTACAATTAGACAGTTACCGAAAAATTAAAATTTCTTTCTTAGCTAAATTTCTTTCTTCATAGGTTAAAAAACATATTTGTCTTAAGAAGTTAGCCACAATTTCGAGTAATTTTGTTTTGTCTAATTCTGAATCACTTCTAAATCACTTGTATTATGTTACAGAATCTATTATTTTTGCAAGATTTTTCGTTATCAAATAGTAAATATGAAATATTATAGCAATTGTTCTTGAACAATACAAAATTATTTTTTGGAAGGAAATGTTAATGCTCTTTATTTCGATAACTAAATTTTATAAGATATCCTAAGGTTATCTATAAATTTAAAATAATACACCCCAATATGCATATTATCACATGCACATGTATGCCGTATTGCATGCATATTGAACGGAAGAAAAAAAAAGCCAACAACAATAATAATTCTGAACAACATCAAATGAAATATGGTTTTATTTCAAAAATAAATCTATATTCCTGGTCAGCGTAAAATTAAAAGTCCATCCATCTGGATGAACTGTAATCATAACAGAGTCCAAAGGACATATGACAGGAAACTAATATTTTGAGTTGTGTTTTGTCCGCAGGCTGATAAAGTTCGAAGGTCAGCTATATCGGTCAATGTTTTTATACCCTCCACCATAGTATGAAGAGTATATTAAGTTTGTCATTCCGTTTGTAACAGCTCGAAATATATATTTTAGAGCCCACAAAGTATGTATATTCTTGATCAGCATACAATTCTTTGTCGATTTAGCGATGTCTGTCCGTACTTCCGTACTTCAGCGGAATTGTTACAAATTTTGTATTCAAAGTTCGTAATGAATACTACAGCCTATGACAGAAAATTGTCTGTGCAGGGCCACGTCATCGTATAGTCCCCATGTAACGGTACCTCCCGATATTCGGTATTTTGATGATTTTAGCGACATTATTCTCGGCAATTGTGTTAAATTTGGTATTTGAAGTTCGTAATGGATAGCACAGCCTATGACAGTAGATTGTCTGTGCAGGTCCACGTTTTGGTATAGCCCCTATATAATGGTATCTCTCGAAGTTCGATACTTTGATGATTTTAGCGACATTATTCAACGGAATTGTTTCAAATTCCGTATTTGAAGTTCGTAATGGATACTACAGCGTATGACAAAAAATTGTCTGTGCAGATCCACTTTTTGGTATTACCCCCATATAATGGTGCCTCCATATATTCGGTATTTTGATGATTTTAGCTAAATTATTCACCGATCTTTTTTTTTTTCAAGTTTCGCATTTGAATATTGTAATAGCTCATGACAAAAGTTGCCTATGCAGGTCCATGTCGTCGTTTATAACAGAATTTTTAACGGATTTTATTTTTTTGAAAATTCCCAAATTCGTTCCAAATGGTGGAGGGTATTCAAAGTTCGGCCCGGCCGAAGTTACAGCTTTTTTACTCGTTCTATATCCAATAAATAATTGTACCTCCAGTGTGAAACGTAATAGTTTTCAAGTGTAAATTTTTTTAATGGTGGAAGGTCTAAAAAGCTCGGTCTCGCCGAATTTAACTGTTTCTTCCTTGTTTTTATTTCTTTATGGCTAAGATTTAATTACAGCCTTTATATAAATGTTAATTTCCATTTGGCATAATAAATTTTCACATTTATTTTCCATTAAAAAATAATGTAACCATCAATTCTTTATATGAATTCCAAGTGAATTTTCAAAATATGTACAATACTCCATCTCATCTTAATTTGGAGTCAACATTTTTAAAATTGTATAGAATATTTCAAATCTTCATGTATATTGTACATAATTCAATAAAAATAACTTCATATAATAAAAGTGCATGCTGTGAATTCATGGCATGAAAAGATGATCGCATTGAGCAATTATCATGCAATAACAATGTCATTTAATAGAAAGAAGTTAGATTCATTAAACTCGATATGTCAGCTTTTAGAAATACCAACATTAAAAACAACAACCATAACAACAACAAAAGCAATGATATCAATATTAATGAAATGGCGTTTGAAATTGGTCTTAATATGCATTTTTTATGTTCGATCCGTTCTTAATTGATGAGTTGAAATGTAGTATATATTTAGGCTACAGGGAATTGACAATGGATAAAATCAGCAATAAAGCTCGTTTTTAGGCTATATTCCAAAATGCATCAATTAACACTGTGTTGGATTTTTTACATGACATCAGGCTAGAAATGAACTAAAAATACCTACAAATATCGAATTTCGGGAGGTATCGGACATCATTATATCGACTTAGAACTTTATGCTGATCATGAATATGTATACTTTATGGGGTCTACGACGAATATTCAAGGATGTTAGAAACGGAATGACAAAGTTAATATATACGCCTTTTTAAGGTGGAGTGTATAACAGAATCATTGTTAAAAAATATGGAGGAGAATAATT
This sequence comes from Musca domestica, assembly GCF_030504385.1. Classification (NCBI taxonomy): domain Eukaryota; kingdom Metazoa; phylum Arthropoda; class Insecta; order Diptera; family Muscidae; genus Musca; species Musca domestica. Next base: position 10,029,076 of record NW_026712299.1, read on the forward strand.
TACCGAAAATTTAAAATTTTGGATACAAATTGTGATTTTGCCAATATTCATGAGTATTTTGCTATAATTTCGGTGTTTTTGTACCACTAAACAATTCAAAAGCAAGTCACTGAATTTGATATTCGAGTAAATATTCTTTTTCGATTTTTTTATTTTATTTTTGATGTTGATGTTTCAAACCAAATCAATTTTTATTACCTTTTTCCGTAGGTGATAAGACCATTTTTTTAATTTTTTGGGGTTTTATTAAAAGAATAACATATATTGAAAATCGATGACAATAATTCGATTTTGCAACCTTTACCACGGGCTAAATCGACGATTACTTTCGAAGGGTGTATCCGATTTATTTTGAACTTGGTACATCGTAATATTATTTTCAAACTTAGATTGAGACCGCAGATGGACAATATCGATCCACTTCTTCTGGGTCCTCCCCCAAAAAAGTCGAAATTTTCAAAAATATATATTTAACTGCACAGAAAGAGAAAGGATAAACCGATTTTGCTGCAACTTTGCAAATAACAACACTTGCATTAGTGTTAGGTCAGGTTCGAAAATTAACAACATCGGTTCACTTCTTCTGGGTCCTCCCCCAAAAAAGGTCGAAAATTTCAAAAAAATATATTTTACTGCACAGAAAGAGAAAGGATAATCCGACTTTGCTCCAACTTTGCAAATAACAAGATTTGCATTAGTGCTAGGTCAGGTACGAAAATGGACAACATCGTTTCATTCCATCAAGTACCTCCCCCACAAAGAGTTAAAATTTTGAATAATTATAACTCGTATGAAATCTGAGGTGTGTAGTCTGATTGTCTTCAAATTTCACACATCCCAATATTTTCTTTAACACAAGGTCTGGCGTTAAAATGGAATATATCGCTGCAATCATTCTGGTACTACCCCCACAAAATGTTGAAATTTTCAAAAAATATTTTCTGCTCAGAAAGAGAAACATTAATCCGATTTTGCTGCAACTTTGCAAATCCTTATATTTGCATCTGTGTTAGGTTAGGAGCGTAAATGGAAAATATCGGTCCACTCCATCAAGTACCTTCCTCACAAAGGATGAACATTTTAAATAATTATAACTCTTATAAAATATGAAGTAAGAGACCGATTGTCTTCAAATTTCACACATCACAATATTTTTATTAATCCAAGGTTAAAATGTAATATAGGGTCAACATTTAGAATATCCGTAAAGAAAATGGAATTCTTCGGCTCTCTATATCTCATATAAAGCAAAGGAAGTAGTGGATATAGTCCAAAGCCTGCACGTGGTAATATTTATATAAGTCTTAGGTCATATACGAATTGGTAAACATTGGGTTAACAGTTTGAATAATCATAACTCAAGTGTTCACGGATAAGTGAACACATTTTTATAATAAAAGAGAATATCGGGGCTACCTAGTGTAGATGAGAGGGATTTGTTAAACTGGGATCTTCTTAATACAGTCCACATGAAATAAGATCAGAAAATTTGGTGAGCAGACCTTCGAGTTAGAAATAAATAATACAGAATTTTCAATTGCTGCATGTGTTATGGAGGAGTTAGATTATGGGATGTAATCTTTACTCAGACTGATAAGCAAGTGCAGCATGTTTGCTTGCCACATGTGAGATAGCTATGCGTGCGTATGACCTCCCCCTTAGGTTTATGGTACATGGTGCATATGCATGTGTACGGTTGGTATCTATCTCTCTCTCTCAATTACACTTAATTATAATTTAGATTAAGTCATATTATCATAGACAAATTAAGGTATAGACTAAAAAGTTTTAAAATTTACCCCTTCCGCCAGATGTCACTATGGTTGATCTTGGGACAGTTAAGTCACTCAGGGATAGTGAAGTCACTCGACTTCGAAAACAATTTATTAATTTTTCTGCTATTTAAGTTCTATATTTTTTTATTTCACGACATAGTTGGGTAATGTCAATGTAAACAAAGTCACGGTTTCGTTTTTAATTGATAAATATTAAAGTATCATAAAAATATTCAATATTTTGTATAGTGAGAGAATTGAGTGAGTCTACTGAACCTCTCTTACAGCATGAACGACATCTATTGAAGCACTTTTTTCGAAGATAACAGATGAGACAACTTTTTAGTCTATACTTTAATTTGTCTATGATATTATCACAACTAGTTCTTAAGAATGTTTTTAATAAATAAATTTAGTGTCTTACAAACGCTCAAATGGAAAAGACTTTGTGTCTTTTAATTGATCCCGGTTTACATCAAGGCTGTGGGTATACATCTGTTCGCAAAACTGACTGTTACTATTTTAATTGAATTGTTTGCAATGGTTCGAAATAATGGCCGACCTAATCCCGTACTTCTCCAGATTAATATTACGGTTTATTTGTATTTAAATATATATATGTATTCTAAATTGGGGATTTTAAATTGATAGAGTTTTGGAACTTTTTGGCCGTTTTGGCCTATATACAATAAATCAAGTCTCGACAACAAGGAATTCTTCCTCCTAGAATGTTCAAGAGTTCGACATTTTTTCCCTCCACCATAATGTCCATTTAGATGTTATTTCTGAAATTTTTATGGGATATAAAATTGGGTGTACGGGTCCACGTTTGGGTATGATTTCATAGAAAAAGATTTCCTGTTGATTTTAGCCATATTTTTCAATGGAATTATTTGGAATTTTTATTAGGACTTTCTAGTGAAGGTTATAAAAAATTATGGACCTATAGAGCCTTTAGAACCATATGTCCGAAATTTTGTAGAAAAATTTCACATGTATCCACATTTTCCAATAATACCGTCCAAATACTTATATTTCACATTTAATGATACATTAAAAAAATATATTTTTTCAAATTTTAATCCTAAAATTTGTCTAGGACGAGATCAAAGTTATTGGAGTTAATGAGGTTGATATTTGTCCCACAATTTATTGTCCACTGTGAAGGATGCCTGTGATTCAGCAACGTCAAATTTATCATGGTTTTTATTTAAAAAAATGCACTGATAACGATTTGATGAGAATGTCGTGAAAATGTCTCACATGGGCCCAAAATGTCTCACAAATAAATGTAAAGCGAAAAGAGGAAAACATGTTTACTTTCAGTTGAAAACCAATTCGAAAACAATTTCTTGTTTATTTCAAAATTTAAATTTGGAAAAATACTCTTTATATCCGAACCCACAACTGAGTTTGAGAGTGGGTTGGTGGATGTGTGTTTTGTATGGAAACGAATGAAAATCGTTGGCACAATGATTTTGAGCGTGGATGGTATACGAACGTGCGAGCATTAACGAAATGTTAAACTTTAAACGTTAACCTACGCAATAACCCCTCCCCCCAAGAGGGAGTTAGGCGCCAGAGCATAAAACAACAACAAAATGTAGAACAAGAAATGAGAGTAGAAAAAAAAACAAAAACAAGAAAACAAAACCCAAAGTAAAAAAAAAGAACTTACTTTTATAAATATTCTACTTTTCTTATCATTGGCTTTTAGAAGTTTCCGGGCCGTGTTGGTTTTGGTTTTCTTGATGTTATTGTTTTTGCTATTCGGAGCAGTTGCTGGGGGATTGATGCTCGCAGCAGTCGTTGAGATGGCGGTGGACCTAACATTTGAGCCACCACTCTTGTTGGATTTTTGGTGTTCTAGTTGATGCTGTTGTTGTTCTTGCTGTTGGTTGTTGTTGCTGGTGGTTTTTATGTTTTTAGCATTTCCGTTATCCGGCTGCCAGTTTATAGTTTTATAAACGTTCAACGTTTAGATTTTTTTTCATGCCCAATGTTGTGGATATTTGTTGTTGAGTTTTTTTTTCGGGAAATACACAAGAGCCCCAAAACAGAAAATTTGTTACAAAAATGTGTAACGAACATTTCATTACATTGTTAGAACGATGAAATGTAAAGGTGTGTGTGTGTGAGTTGGGGTTGTTGACGGTTGGTTGAGGGTTTTTTTTTAAGCCGCCACCAGCATTGTTAACCCATCGTTGTTGCAAAAACAGAGTTTATTGGTTTTCCATTGAAAAAAAAGAAAAATTATTTCCCCACCCGCAGCATGAAGTTGTAGTTGTTTGGTTGGCATCAAGCGGTTTGATTGTGCCCAAGCAATGCGCCAATATTTGCAACAACCCATCGTGTTTTTCCCAAGGATGTAAAGGTGATTTTTGTTTCCAAAAAAAAGAGTGGAAGAAAAAACAATTTTTTCCAAAAGATTTAAGCATTGTTGCCAGGTAAAGTTGTTTTTTTTTTTTTTTTGGTTGGTTGAATATGTCAAGGTGTTGTTGTAAATTTTATTTATTTTCGGTTTTTTTTGCCAGTTGAAGTTGGTTATTTTTGCAGTTTCAGTTGTTGTTGGTTTTGTTTCGTTTTCAGCGTGTATTTCGCAAGAATTACAATTTTAGTTTATTGGTTTTTATTTCACCATTGTTATATAATTGAAAATTGTTTCGTTTCGTTCAAATTTGAAGCGTTTATTGGTTGTTAGGTTAGTTGATTGGTTGTTGGTTGGTCGTTCGGTCGATCGTTATTGGGTAAAGGGATAATATTTTTTTGTTATTATTTATTGTTGGGGGGTAGGGAAAATATCAAAAAGAAATAGAAGAACAAAAATATAAGAGAAAATTGAATTAGAATTTCGTTTCGAACTTTAGCTGTTTATCGTTTTGGTTTTTTTGTTTCGCAATAAATGAAATGGCAAAATAAATTCGCTTAATTGCATTTTGTCTGATATTGAAATGAGAATTCAAATAAAATTCAATGATGTTGAAGGAGTTAAGGGAAATACACATATTTTTTTTCCAATTCAATTATTCAATAACGGTGATTACGAATACGACCTCAATGAAACCAATTTGAGTGGCATGAAAGGCCAAAATGAAGTTATAACCAAAAACCAATTAGCACACAATTTTTTATTTTTTTTTTAATTTTGATAAAAAATTTAAATTTTTAATAGGGTTTGTAGTGAAATCGTATTTTTTTAAGGCAATATTAAAGGTATTTTTCTTCACACCTACTACCAACTGCAATCCCAAACCCCATAGATAAAGAAATATCAGTTCAAAATCAAATTCCCCAGAAAGAGGTATTACTTTGATGGACTCTAGATAAAATGTTGGAATAAAAAATATTTTTACATCTCAAATTAGTTGGGTTATGATTTTTGGACGATAAAATCGAAGAGTTAGGCCCTGTTTTTATATGAAGAAACGAAAATAGGTTATTCAAATTTTGAATTTAACTTCAAAAATATGAAAAACTAATTTGGAATATTGTTTTTCTTTTGCATTCACTTTTGTATGGCCATAAAACAACAGGTATTTATTTATTTAATTTATTATTATTATTATTTTTTTTGTTTTGAAAAAGTGCAAAATTTCTGGAGACATTATATTTTAGCTACTTTCAGCCACAATAAAGTTTTGAGTAAAATTTTGTTTCGAGTTGGGTTTTCTTTGGTCGGTAAAACTTTGACCAGAATAGAAGAGGCTATTTAAAACTTATATGGTCCATATCGAAGAGCGGATCTATAATAATACTTTTCTACTAGTAGCGACACTACAAAATCCAAAAATATGGCAAAATTAAATGGAAAATATGACAAAAGCTTAAAATACACTTAAAATCTCGATTTATTATTTTATAGTACTGACCTAAACATCTCTACAAATTTTCCAAACTCGATATTAAATGTTGCGAAATATATCTGCCTTTGTATATGGTCAAGGCTCCATATAAAAGCCTTTGCAAAAGTTGCAGTGAGGTTACCAACTCCCGAAGTCTTTTTCTCTGGCTGATGAAAAGAAAAGTAGATAGCTTCTAGGGTCAGCTTTCTCAACGAACTCCTACAAAGGTGGTCTAGGTTCACTTTTTTTGGAAATACTTCTCCTTTCTGCTAGATACATGTCTTTAATGCCTCCGAATACTTGGGTTTGAAATTCATTTCTTTCTGGTTGATGACATGAGAAGATGGATGACTTAAATTCGTATCTAAGAGAAGACTTCCTATCCACTGGACACAATTTTCGAAATTAATTTCATCTTTCCAAGATGGTACGGAAGAGATTTAGATTAAGAAGTCCCCCGCCCCGACATTTTATTTTGCTCCCCTCATGGTCATTGACCGCCATTCGAAGGAACACTTTTTTGGTTTAAGTCCTCTTGCAAGACTATTTAATATTTGGGTAGGGATTTAGCGTTCTCCGCATAGCCAGAGGTGAGATTTTACGGCAGCCTATTTCTGCCCAAATGGCAGAGGAAGTAGGTGACTAAAAATTGTTGTCCTTGATTAATGGACTTCTCAGTTACTTCAAAGTATGATCTCGAGAGTGTTGTAGCTGTTAAGAAAATTGCACCACCTCCAGGGGTATTCTTGATCCCATGAGAGACATCTTTTGATTTAATTGTCGTGTTTTCATTCCGATCAGTTACGGGGAGAAAGAGTCAAAATAAATAGATATTGGAAATAGTTGCTGAATATTCAACATTTTTATACTCTTCACCATACAATGGAGAATATGTTAAATTTGTTATTCCGTTTTTAACATCTCGACATATTCGCCGGAGAGCCCAAAAAGCATACATATTCCTAATCAGAACACAATTATAAGGTTATGAAGCGTCTGTCTGTCCGTCCAAATCACGATATAGTCCACAATACTTAATCTGGAGCTTTGAAATTTAGCACAAACGTTTATATTATATGAAGGTTGATTGATATTGAAAATGGATCTCTAGATGAAAAAACTGCAACCTACTTCACACTGCAACATCAGCAATATTCCATTCAGCAAATATTGAAAAATAAGCTCGGGGTACAGCCATTCAAATTCAAAAAAGTGCAAGAACTTACACCGCAACGGAAAGAAAATAGACTCAAAAGAGATAAATAGTTCCTTCGCTTGGCCGAAAGTGGCGAACTGTCGAATTTGGTTATCTCCGATGAGAAAACTTTCCTTGTCCAGCAGTTTGTTAACAAACAAAAGAGGTCAGGCGAAAATGTGCACCAGAACCCAAGCGAGGTCAGCTGAAAATGTGCACCTCCGGTTGGCCACCAGAACTCAAGTGCCGGCCATGGTGATGGTGTGGACTGCCATAACAGCCGATGAATGGCGGCCCACACCATCAACATCGCCGGCACTCTCGCTCTCCGCTCGTATTAGAATAAATGCCGAATATTATAGCGAAAATATTCTGGAGGGTGTATTAATACCTTGGGCACGCAAATATTTTGGCCGCAGACCCACCCAAAAATAGTTACAAAATGAGGTTCCTCGCTTCATTTCCAGCGCACAATGGTCCCCCGAAACTTCCGGATTCCAATCTGTTGCACTATTGTGTGTGGAGTATTTTGAAAAGTAAGGTTGGCACTAAAAAATACCAAAGTATCGATCACCTCAAGCAAGTGCTTCGCCGGGAATGGGCCAAAATACCGCACAGCAACATTCGGGCAGCGTGTCATTGCGTTTCATTCGCCATTTGAAGACCATGCTTCGCATAATTTGCCCCGATTAAACATGTAATACCACCAACATATGGTGTTGTAGAGTATAAAACATAATACTGACAACTTTTGCCTTCGTTCCCCAATTCACCCCCACACCCTAAATTTTATAAAAAACACTCTTCAAGCAAGTTAATTATGTGCCAAGAAAAAAGTTAAGGATTTGATAGAAAACAAACTTCTGTTTGATAATCACATTACCTGGAAGACACACACAAAAAAAATACAATGCAGTCATTAAATAATTCCATTGAACAGAACACATACAAAAGCAAACACACACTCACACGTAAAACACCTATACACAAAGTTATCACATTAAATTAACGTTCAACTATGTAAGGATAATTTTATGACTACAAGCAGGACAAGAAAGTGAAGAAGCAAAAAAAAAAAAAACGAATGAAACACATGTTTCCTCTTCGTCACACAATGGAGACAACTTGGCTCAGCCACTTATTTCGTGTGGGTGTGTGTGGGGTATGTGTTTTCTATCAACAACAAGGATCTCTCACTTGCGTTCGTAAGAAGTGAAAGTATGTAGGTGTAAGTGCTACACACATTCGCATCACATTGTTGTGATACATTGTGTTTCGTTGGCAATACTGTCTCTGTCTCTGTAAAAGAAACAAAAGACACAATCCAAATGACAAAAACAAGAACAAGAAGAAACAGAAAAAAAACATAAATGGAAAGTTTTCCTTTTGTTTCATTATATAAATTTTGCAGCTGAGTTAAACGCAAAGTTAAAGGGGGGTAATCGCTCTTAAATAGCAGCAACAGCGACAACAACAACAACAAAACAAGAGGAAAATTTGATAAAAATTTCCGCATAACAACAATGACACAACAATGTTGGAGAGTAGTATTGTTTTTGTTGCTACTCGTATTTGTTGAAACTAAAAAACATAGTTGCTATTGCCGTTGCCACTGCTGCTGCCACTGCTGTTGTTAAAGTTGACGTTTTTTGTCATAAATTGTTGAGCCATTATGCATCATCATTTGATATGTTCTGTGTTTTTTTGTTCTGTTTGCCAAACTACTACATAAAGAGATAATCCCATTTGATTTCCTCTTTGTGTGTGTGTTTGTTTGTCGGCTGCTTTGTGTCGTCCTAGCACCAGTTGTATGGGAAGCACAAAAAATGGATTCTCCAAAACAACATATGTTGCAGTAATTTATATAATATTTGTAAAGAGAGAGATAGACAAAGGAAAATCTATGAAAAACTAGAACAAAAATACTGCAATTTTCCATAAGGCAAACTGACTAATATCAAATTGAAAGAGGAAATTCTTGCTTGTTTGTGATTTTGTGGTAATGGAGGTTTTCTTTAATTTTTAATGGGTGAAGAGAAGGAATATAGGTTTAAACAGATTGGGATGTCCCCAAAGGATGTTGGTAACGATTAATTGTTAAGCAGAGGCTTCTAAGTGTAATGGCAATCCATACTTCAATGATTAGAAATCATATAAGTCGAGGAAGAATTGGGTAAAAAACACTCAATATCCTAGGGAACATTTGCCAAATACCGAATTTTAAGGGCCACAAACATTTGTTCAGAATTTTATTTTCCTAAAGAAAATATAAATTTTTATCGTCACTGATTTCTAAATTCAGAACGGTATTTGATAACAAATATACTAAAACTAAGAAATCCGGAAAATATGGGTGCACCTAATTTCGGAGAATAGCAATTTCTGTTAATATTTGTAGAAAAAAATAGTAATTTCCCGGTAAAAATTAGGAAAAATTAGGAAAAAATAGGAAAAACTGAGTACATTTTGAAAGTAGAGCTTAAAATATAAGCAGCGTCTTGAAAGTTTGCATCTTGAACACTCCTTAACACTGAGGACAACTTGTTAACATTTTTTGGAAATCTATGAACGTCATTAAAATCCTAGCATGTTTTACATAAAGTGTCTTCGGCCATATTACTGATAGAAATACGTGGAATATTTGGCCGACAGTTTCAACCTCTAAACGAGTCGTTCAAGTAGACTTTTTGGTCCTTGTATCAAAATATGGTCAAAAACTCCCTTTAAACGGAATACGATCCCAACTTAAATTATTCTACAAAGTTATTTGCTATAAAATTCTTTAATAGTTCCCAGAACACATAAAAAGTCTTTATCCTTCCTAAAAGCCAAAAAGGCGTACAGGATGAGATGAAAAACTGCAACAAACTTCAGACTGCTGTCATTTCTAAGAATTCAAGCGTAATAGCGTGATTTTTTTTTATATTCGGCTGGAAAACCACAAGTGGCTATAGTTAGAGCACTCCAGCATTTAAATTCAAATAAATTTTTTTGTGTCTCGTATCATCGCTCGTTACGGTGATACTGGTAGCGTAGCCCGACGTCAAGGAAATGGACGGAAGAAAACAGCAACATCAACATCAGAAGAAATGGTTCGAAAAGTAAAGAAGTGACTTGATTGAAAACCGCTTAGCAGTGGCCAAAAAATGGCTCGTGAGCTGAACATATCGCAATATTCAATTCGGCGAATAATGAAAAATGAACTCGGGGTAAAGCCATTGAAATTCCAAAAAGTGCAAGAACTTACACCGCAACGGAAAGAAATAGACTCAAAAGAGCTAAAGTGTTGCTTCGCTTGGCCGAAAGTGGTGAATTGCCAAATTTGATTTTCTCCGATGAGAAAAAATTCGTTGTCCAGCAGTTTGTTAACAAACAAAATGATCGTGTTTACTTGCCAAAGACGTCAGCTGATAATGTGCACCTTCGGTTGGCCACCAGAACTCAAGCGCTGGCTATGGTGATGGTGCACTTCGGTTGTCCACCAGAACTCGTCGGCTGTTATGGCAGCCCACACCATCACCATAGCCGGCGGTCTCGCTCTCCGTTGGTATTAATCGACGGTGGCATCAGAATAAATGCCGAATATTATCGCGAAAATGTATTAAAGCCTTGAGCACGCAAACATCTTGGCCGCAGACCTTGGACATTCCAAGGGGACTCAGCACCATAGCACTCAGCACGCGCCACACAAGAATGGTTAGGAAATGAGGTTCCTCGCTTCATTTCCAGCCCCCAAAATCTCCGGATTCCAATTCGTTGGACTATTGTGTCTTGAGTATTTTGAAAACCCAAGGTTGGCACTAAAAAATTGGGCCAAAATACCGTAGAGCAACATTAGGGCAGCGTGTGACGGTTTCATTGGCCGTTTGAAGGCCATAATTCGTGCCAAAGGTGACCAATTCGAACAAATCTGAACTTTTTCAAAAATTTGATGCTATTTCCGACATTTTTCGTTAGAAGAGAAAGTGCATTTGGGACATAATGCCCGGTTGGTAAAAAGTCAAGGTCATCCACTTCTTATTACATCATCCAGAAAAAAAAAATTAAATAGAGTTAGAGTTCATTTGGAAAGCTTTACCTGGCTTCTAGTCGCGGTCGTCTAAGGGATATTGAATTTCTTGAAAGGCAGTTCATGCATAAGGCATGGAAAAAGCAAAGCTCCTGTCTATACCGACGAGCCCGCTTGAATTGAAGCATTAGGAATGTTGGAAAGAGTATGTCACACTTTGAGAAAACCGATCAACGTTCCCCTAAAACGGGCCATCGAAGGCTCAGTCGCGGTCAAAATTTGCATGCAATAATCTTCAATCATAAAATTATATAGACCGTTTTATCAATTCAAATAAATATTTTATACCTTCTTCTAAATTTTGTTTTTTTTTTAATATACCTATAACTCTTAAAAAATCACTCTTTGTTAGATCTAGTGTAAAGACGTAGTCCCTTTTAAGGATATATAAAATTTAAAGTTTCAAATACTGAGGGTAAATATCTCTCGGAACGGTGACCAAAGTTTCTAACATGTTATCGGTATTGCCAGGATTTATGGACACATGTATTTGAGATTGCTTTTAGAGACTGAAAATGCTATTCGTATTAATCTGATCTCTCGCACCATATTTAAATTATAACGACATTCTCCCCTCTATATATGCTTTATGCTTTAAACATCCTCTACGATCTCCTACTGAATTTTGAGTACAGCACATTAAATTTTAAAGCAGGAAATATTAAAAAAAAAATGTCTTTCCTCTCCGAATATCCATTTTCCTTTCCGAATAGATATAGGGTGAAGATGTAGGTGTCTTTAAGGATATACAAAATTTAAAGTTTCAAAATACTGAGGGTATACATCTCTCGGAACGGCGACCAAAAGTTTCTAACATGGTCAGGATTTATGGATACATATGTTTCACATTGCTTTTAGAGACTAAAAATGTTCTTCGTATTAATCTGACCTCTCATACGATATCTAAATTACAACTATGTATATATTTGCATTAAAACATCCTCTACGATCTCCTACTGAATTTTGAGTTCTGAAGATTAAATTTTAAAGCAGGAAATATTAAAATATTTTTTTTCCTTTCCGAATAACCTGCTTCAGGCTGTTGCTTACATGCGGCTCTTCTAATATTTTGACAGTTATATTTTGTTGTATATATAATGTATACTTCCGTTTCCGGCATTAGCGGCAGATGTCATGCCCATTCTACCATTGCAGAATCATTATCCCCCTACCATAAGACAATATGACATCCTCTCTCTCTCCCTCTCTAACACACACAGTGTTCCATAACCAAAAATAAATAAAAGCAGAAAGCAAAAGCCATAACGGCATACAATTTTCTGTCAAAACGGTTTAAATTATAAATAGGTTTATGTGTTGGGATTCCGTTTTTTTTTGTGAATTTTATTATTAGGAGGATTTCCTATTGTTGGAAAGCGAATTTAGCTTTTTCATGTGTGAAATATTATCCAAAGGTTATCCTAATATATTGTGTGATAGACACACACATACATCCATACACAAATACAAACATACAAAAAACAACAAATAGAAATGCGCTTAATGTCATTGCTTTGCATAAAGCCGCCACAACTAATAGTCTTATTTATATTTGAATGTTTGTCGCAAACACACACACAAACTGACATACACTCACACCATCGATGGTAAATGTGTTTGATATGCTTTGCGCAGATTGCCCATCAAAATTCATGTAACTTCCGTTCGGTCGTTCATTCGTTCGTTTGCTCGTTACGTGCATATTTTGCGCTTAACTAATTTTGTTTGTATAATGCATTAGTATTAGTTGGGAGGGGGGTTTTCTGCTATTCGAAGCAGCGAATGACTTTTATAACGCGCCCCAAACGGCACAGAGAAAGGGCTACATTATGGATGTATGTATGCCAGGGATTATGTAGCCAAACCCACAAACTCACATAAACTAAGTGACTTGTAACATTGGCCTCAACCGTAGCCCCTGAGCTCCCGCCGCCCTCTAGTGTGGTACGGCAGGGTTATATTTAAAACAAAGTTTGTTTACAACCACAAAGAAAATTAAGCTTAACTCCTCATGTTTGTTGGAAGTCTCCACAAATTACAAACAAACGCAAACACGCTTACACACACACACACACACACCCATCCAACTGAATAAAAATATAAATCTTGTTGTATGTGTTGGGGCATGTGTATATGTATGTGTTTTGCCTGGGATAAGTATTAATATTCACAATTTAAGGCTGTTAGCATGGCAATGTAAATAATCTGGTTAGAATGTGAAGGGGCTTAACTAATATTTTGGTTGGCCAATGAAAGCTTTGGCACTGACACAAAAAAATAAAATTCAGAAAAATGCTTGAAATATTTATTTGAACTGAAAGTAGGGTCCATATAATTTAATGTCTGAAGATTATTTCATGCTAATAAAGTTGATCAAATGGTCCATCGAAGTAGTCCCATTTTAAAAATAATCTTTCGGCCAGTATTTTACGATTAAATGCTTTAATGCTGTCTTAAAATGCCTCAATTTAAGCAGGAATGTCTGTATAGACATTAGATTTAATATAGCCTCACCAAAAATAGTTTAAAAGCATTAGATCGAACGATCTAGGGGGCCAATTTACCGATATCGAACATAAAGACGTGTGTGGCGCCCAACGTTTCACTTACGTCTTGACTTTGGTATGGATACCAAATTTGACTACAACTTCGCATTTAGCGTGGCGCCCAAAATGAACATAGATAATTTATATTTCTATATGGCGCCCAACGCGGGGCTACCTTATTATTTGTCACTTAAAATTAAATTTCATGCATACTTCTTTGTAATAAAAAATCGTGCTGAAAATCGATGGATTTCGAGCTTTATATAAATTGTGTAGGGAGATCAAGTGTGAAGAGATCTTTATAGGAAAACTCAAAATATCATGAAAGTAGAGCTTAAAATAGAAGACAAGTGTAACGACGTCTTGAAAGTTTAGCTTTTCAAGTACTCTAAAGGGTAAAGTCCATCATCTACCACATTTTTGTGAAAATTTCGGATCCAAATTCCAGCCAAAAATTCAAACCCTCAAGCGATTAAGCAAAGTTGTCTGTTCGGTTGTGCGACCTCAAAAGTAATTGCTGGGAAGATCCAGCGGATTATTAAAGTAAAGCTAAAAAAGGAACAATACGTGTATCGCCGTTTTGAAAGTTAACACCGCAAATAGAAGGGGAAAGTTCGCCTCTTTTCCACATTCTTTCTAATTTTCGAGTTAAGACTCCTTAGAATCCTAGCATTTTACGTATATAGTTTCTTCGGCAATATTTCAAATTAAAACAGGAGGATTACTTTTGTCGAAAATCTTAACAACGAGCGAGTTAACAAATGGATCTTCTAGGTCTTTTTTAAAATATTTAAAAATAAATTCCTTTTAAACGGCATCATAACAAGGCAAAATATTCTTTAAAACTATTTGCCATAAAATTCTACTAAAGATGTTAGAAGACGCCGAAATTCGAAATCTTACATAAACGCCAGGAATTCTAATATATTAAAAATATATTTTAGCGATAAAACCGTACTTCATGTAAGTTTATGTAAAATTCTTAAAGAAAGCATAATGTTAGAAGGATCACGTCAAAGACAAAAATACTCTACGCCAAAATCTACTACAAGTCTCCACAGACTTATTCAGGAAAATATTTGGAAACATTGTTCCAAAAAAGGAAAAAACGCGAAAATATTTTATTAATTTTTTATAAATTTTCTTTGGACTTTTTTCGAGTTTTAAGGAGAAAGTGTCAAAAGAAGAAATATTCGAACCTCAATCTCACTGGGGGGAACTTTACCCCTTAAGTTAGGTTACTTCACGATTTAAATTTGCAAAGGCCGATGCATGTTTCATTTATTCTTAGCTCCCTTTTCATAATCTGCTAAATTTTTGCTGTAAATAATTTTTATGTTGCACAGTGTTATTGAAATTTTTGAACCTTCGTGCGTTTCCCGAAGGTACATAGAGCTTACATATAACGAGCAAATGCCTTCTTTGCTTCATATTTGGTAAATTATTTCATATGACAATATTGACCTTTTGTGTGGGAGGTACGAGAAGAAGTGGGTCGATTACATCCATCTCTGGCCTTCATCTAAATTTAACAGAAATTTTCCGATGTCCCAAATAGTGACGAAATTGTATACCTCCTTTGAGAGTTTTCATGCGCATCAGCCAGCATACGATGGATCGACTTTAAACTCCCTGAAACTGATTTCAGACCTAAATCCAAAACCCCTATATATCGTTTTTGCCCAAAGGATGAGGTTATAAAAATTAGAAATTTAAATATCTAAGAAATTCATGTAAATTAAGTTTTTTCTTGGGCCCTGTTCTTGGAAGCCTCAATTTCGAATCAGCTTATTTTCATGTCTTAGTAAAGTGTGTCGCAATCAAACTCTGAATTTCCTATCAGAAAATGCAATATCCCTTCGACGACCCCGACTAGAAGCCATCTACCCTCAGTTTTCTCGAGAAACTCCAAGAAAGTGTCTCCAGATACTCTTATTCCAAAAACACTTCCGTCTTTTACTGGATTTAATTTTGAATTGAGATTTAAAGTCTTTGAATACCAAAAATAGGGTTGAGGTCGCTTTTTCTGATTGAGGGTATGGGAAGGGGATGACTTATTCGTATGAACTTCGTATTGGACTTCTTATCCACATTGCATGATTTCCCAAATGAACTTCCTCTTTCCAAGATGGTAAGTGGTAAAGAGATCTAAGTTTATGAGTCCCGACATTTAATTTTGCTGTCCTCAGGGTCATACAAAGGTCCAACTTTTGGGGTACATTCTTTTTCTGGACGTTTTTTATGGACTGGGTCTCCGTGTGGTCAGAAGTGAGTTTTTAAGGTCGCCTTTATCTGCCCGATGGTAGTAAAGTAGCTTGCCTCAGAGCCCTCTTGGCCTTCAAGATAAGTTTAAGTCATTGTCTCGAGAGTGTTGTTGCCGTTATCCCATCGGAAAGATCTATTTATAGGTCGTGATCTCATTCAGATCGTTTACTGGGAGAAAGGTCCCAAATTAAAAGATATTGAAGGTAGTTGTAGGTGTTTAATATTCAGCATTCTTCCATATAAGTTGGTATAAATAACATTATTCCAAAATCTCTCCACATTTTTAGCACCTTAGAAATTTGGAATCTTAGACGTCAACATATTGAAATTGAAAGTAGTGTTTCCGTTCTCAGAATGGAGCAAACTTATCTCCTATTAGATGCCTGCAGAAATCAAGTTAAAGCCAAATGGATAGGAAAATATATTCAATACCCAATAACTAAAAGGTTTCCCCATTTATTGAAAAAGAACCTTAAAATGGCTTTTATGGCTCGCTTGAGTGCTAGAATGTTCGAGAAAAATAATGTTCGTATTGCGAAGACACTATGTACATTAAATGTAAGGATTCCAAGGAATAAAAATTCGAAAATGTCAACAAATGAGTAAGAGGGGATATTTTCCTCTTCTATATAGGTTACATTGGAATGCGAACTTTCAATAGTTCAGTAAACCTAGTAGGTATTACAATGTGAAAGGTTTGAACGAAATCGGATACTTAATTTGCTTTCTCTAAAACACTTAATTTGAAAAAAAAAAAAAACAATTGTAGAGGTGCCAGAAGAGGATGCACTGGAAAGATATTATCCACTTTAGAATTTTCTCTAGATTTGAAAAAAAAATATTAGGATATCCAATGTTTGGATCAAATTCAATACTTCATTTCGAAAGTTATTGTGCTAACCAGCCAGAACGGTCTTTGCCTGTTTCAAAAGATATATACGGCTGGGGGCATACAAAAGTTCAAGCATACCTTTTGAATTTATAGAAAGCTATTTCAACGTCTTAAGCCTTAGAAACCGACACTGACCTCAATATCAATTGTAGTGTAAAGTTTAGAATTTTTTGTAACCTTAATAAAAAGTTCAAGTATCAAGTTTTCAAAAAGTCAGTCTGGGATTCCATTAGTGCTCAAGGTACCTGATCATGTCATTTATTTAAAAATCGCTGGAGATATCCCTGTCAGGGATTTAACCATATTTTGTAGATTAAGACATTTTGTATTTTACCCTCAAATACATACGTACGTGTGTGTGTATATGCGAGCACATACATTAGGAATACTAACTTAAGTTTTGCACAAACAGCATTGAAGTTCTTCATCCCCCTCTCCTCCTGCTTCAAAAACAATATTTCTCTTTTAAGGTTATAGTTCTGTACTTGATATTGTTAGAATACTTTTTTATTATTGCTGTTTTTGTTGTTCTGTGCTTTTTTTCCTTCTTATTTTGATTTATAACACAAGCGTTATTTGGTTTTTGTTTTTTTTTTTTCTTTCATGGAACATTTACGCCAAACATCAGAAAGCCTTTGGCAAATTGTGTTGGTGCACAAAACTGTGGTGGCGGAGTAGAATACACTGAGGGACTAAATTTACATGACCCCCTGATATTGGTTGGGTCTTTGTTTTTGGTATAAGGATTACTTTGCAATGGAAGTTTTTCGTTTGACGGTATTGAATTTTCATTTAGAACCTTTTTTGTTGTGGATTTTCAAAGTGGAGAGCACAAGGTTTGCTTTGCTAATAACATTGATATAATAATTGATTTAGAATGGGTGGGGGAAATTTAGGTGGAATTGAAAAGGGTAATTTTTGTGAAAAAAAAATGGAATATTGTTTAATATGTGGCCAATCAATTGCCTATTATTCACGCCAATTATCCTGAATAGATAAAAAGAGAAGAAAACAACAATCCCACAAATATTATATAATTTTTGGAACTAGAACTATATTAATAAATAATAATATGGGCCAAATTCTTTTATCCGCTATTCAAAAAAATTCGACCGAATGAAATTGTTCTGAGTGCGCTTTTCAGAATACTGCGAATGAAGTTTTACGAGAAAAGCATGAAGACGTATATCTCACAATACAATACTACAGGGTGAGACGAAAAAACTGCAACCAACTTCAGACTGCTGTCATCTCTAAGACATTCGACGACAGCTGGCTATGGTTAGAGCAATCCAGCATTTAAATGTGAATAAATCTTTTGTGTCTCGTACCATCGCTCGTTACCGTGATACTGGTAGCGTAGACCGACGTCAAGGGAGTGGACGGAAGAAACTAGCAACATCAGCAGAAATGGTTCGAAAAGTGGCCGAAAAATGGCGTGAGCTGAACATATCGCAATATTCAATTCGGCAAATATTGAAAAATGAGCTCGGGGTAAAGCCATTGAAATTTCAAAAAGTGCAAGAACTTACACCGCAACAGAAGGAAAATAGACTCAAAAGAGCTAAAGAGTTGATTCGCTAGGCCGAAAGGGGTGAACTGTCGAATTTGGTTTTCCCTGATGAGAAAACATTCGTTGTCCAACAAAATGATATCAGGCGCCGGCAATGGGGATGGTATGTGCCGCAATAAAAGAAGATGGTCGCTCTCCGCCTGTATAAATCGACCGTGGCATCAGAATAAATGCCGAATATTATCGCGAAAATATTCTGGAGAGTATATTAAAGTCTTGGGCTCGCAAATATTTTGGCCGTAGACCTTGGACATTCCAACAGGACTCAGCACCATCGCACTCAGCACGCGCCACCCAAGAATTGCTACAAAATAAGGTTCCTTACTTTATTTCCAGCGCACAATGGCCACCAAAATCTCCCGATACCAATCCGTTGGACAATTGTGTCTGAAGTATTTTGGAAAGCAAGGTTGGCACTAAAAATACCAAAGTGTCGATCACCTCAAGCAAGAGCTTCGCTGGAAATGGGCCAAAATACCTCAGAGCAACATTCGGGCAAAGGTTACCAATTCGAAAAAATCTAAACTTATTCTAAAATTTTATGCTATTTCCGACATTTTTTGCTTTAATTCAATATATTAAAAAAAATTTAAACATTATGGGGTTTGACTTTGTTGCAGTTTTTTATCTCACCCTGTAGATCCCACAATACCATACTACAATACTATGCATAAAAAACAAAGGTTAAATTTTTTGCAGGACTATATGGCATTATTTCATTTATTTTAAGGGTTTTCCATTTTTTCGAACCCATGATTGAACCCGTACGTATTTTGCCTTTGCTAACCAGTGTTTTTATTTTATCAATATAAATTCACACATTTCAATTTATTCAAATTGTTCAATATCCAATGCGAGAATTTTGGATCGTTTTATGATCCACCCTAATGTATGTACCTGAATACCCAAAAGGCTTAATTAGTGCAATGCAATATTTTATTTTGTATTATTTAAACTTCTCTTGTACAATGTTTAAATTAATGCAAACACGTTTTGTATGCCATGCAAGATATTTGCCACAGGAAAATAGAGAGCACTCACCCAAAAAGGCAATGCAAATGTCTGTGCATTTGGAAAATGTTATAATTTCATTTGAGTAGATACACTAGCCATATTATGCAATTATAAAATATAAAAATTTGACACAAATTGAAATTAAGAGAAAAATTGGCAATTAAAGAGATTTTGGAATCTATTTTCATAGATATTTTTCTATAAAAAATCTCTTTTTAGAGACCGAGACATATTTCTGTAAAAAAACCCCGGGAACTGAAAAATGGAAAACTTTTTCATTAGAGAACAGATCTTCGAAAAAAACTTCCGAAACTGCAAAATCAATTAACTAGTCCACAGAGACAAAGCAATAAAGCAATAAATTGTCCATGGAAAAAACTTGAGGAAAAGTCCTCCCAGTGGCTGGATCTGAGGAGTTTTTTCTATAGAAAATAAATTTAAATAGAAAGAAATCAATCTTTAAGAAATGAAGTATTTTATTCTCATACTCAATAATCACATGGACTGAGATTATTTTTTTTAGAAAAAAAAAAAAAAAAACCAGCCTTTATGGACCCAGGAAATTTTTCCAATGATCTTTTTTTCTGGCACTAAGGACTACAGAACTTTTTTTTTTATTTTTTGGAAGAAACAGTCTTTAAAAAAATAGTCCATAAGGCCTTACGAATTATTTCCATAGAAAAAAAGTTGTTAGGCCTTGAGGACTAATATTTTATTAAAAATCAGTCCTCAAGGCCTGTCGAATTTTTTTTGTAGAAAAAAATCAGTCCTCAAAGCCTGACGAATTTTTTTCTATAGGAAAGGATCAGACCTGACGAATTTTTTCCTACAGTAAAAATCAGAACTGACGATTTCTTTCCTATGAAAAAAAAAATCAGACCTGCCGAATTTTTTCTCATATAGAAAAAAATCAGACCTGACAATTTTTTCCAATAGAAAATATCAGATCTGACGATTTTTTTTATAGAAAAAAATCAGGCCTCAATGTCTGACGAATTTTTTCCTATAGCAAAAATAGGACCTCAATACGTGACGAATTTTTTTTCTATGGAAAATAATTGTTCAGACTTTGAGGTCAGATTTTTTCTACAGAAAGCATCACCAGGCCTTGAGGACTGATTTTTTAAAAAAATATTAGTCCATAAGGCCTAACAATTTTTTTCTATAGAAATAATTTGTAAGGCCTTAAGGACTATTTTTTTAAATAGAAAAAAAACGACAGGCCCTAAAGACTGTTTCTATCAAAAACATTCTATATTCCTTAGTGTCAGAGAAAAAAAATTCTATAGAACAAAATTGTCAGGCCTTGAGGTCTGATTTTCTTCTATAGAAACAAAAAACGTCAGGCCTTGAGGTCTGATTTTTTTATAGAAAAAAAAAAACGTTAGGTCTTGAGGTCTTATTTTTTTCTATAGAAAAATCGTCAGGCCTTGAGGTCTGGTTGTCCAATACAAAATATTCAATATTTAGTACATTTTAGTACTTTTCGTATCCTTTTAGTACGAATGCCCTTACAAAATTTCAAGATTCTAATTTCTGCCGTTTCCTCTGTTGGGCGTTTATTCTCGGACAATTCGGCAGTCAGTTATTTACGATGGGTGTTACTTATATGAGAGCTATAGCTACATATGAACCTATTTTCGCCAAAATGAGAGTACTTCCTTCCAGGCTGAATTCGGTCTCATGTGCCGAAATACATTCTATTTGTAGGAATTTACACATATGGCGCACAATAAAATTGAAATCGGACGAAGAAATATAGGGGAGCTACATGTAAATTTGGACAAATCCATACCAATTTTAATTGAGTTCGTCCTTTGGCCAAACTTATGGAAAACATTTAGACCCCAGGGACGGAAGAAATTTCTTCTACAGAAAAAATCGGTCCTCAGGTCATGAACTATGGAAAAAATAGTCCTTAGGGGTTGAGACATTTTATTCCCTTGAAAATAGCAGTCTTTGTTAATTTCGATATTTTTTCCTTAAAAACATCAGTCTCTAGGAGCTGAGACTTTTTTTTAAAGAAAAACGATCCATATTCTGCTTTATATTAGCATTATTTCTGACATTTTCATATTTTACACCCTTTCGGAATTTTGTGTTTATATTCGTTTGCCACCATTTGAGGTGGGTATTTAAATTCAAACATTAAAATTCAAATAACCCCCAACACCAACAACCACTTGCTGCAATGTTGACCTTGTCGTTGGTTGGTTCTAGGACCCGCATCTTCTTTTTTACATGTCTTTATTACCACAGCCATTTACAATGGACTAAACAAACCAGATTACATGGCAAACAAACAATTGACGAAAACCGACAACAAGGGGTTGCTGGTCTAGAGAAGACATTTTAACTAAAAATTCATAACTTTTCTTTCTTGTTGTTGCTTTGCATTTAAAATTCCTTAGCGGATTTCTAATGTCTTAACACATAAACGGGGGGAGATTTACTTATTTTGTGGTTATGTTATTTCTTTTTTTCTTTGCAAAAAGTATAGGTGGGGAAGGGGGGGATTGTGGGTTATTTCGGTTTGGGGGGGGGGGTGGGATTTCTTGGTTATTTGAGGTTCTGATGAGTAATGGGTTAGTCATGTTCAAAAACAAAAATTTTACCATGATTACAGCGCCGCCCGCTATTATAACACGGGCCGTATGGGAGACTTGTCCCTCACCATTGCGTGCAATGCAAGTATATTCTCCAATATCCTCGTGCCGTATGGTGGAGATCCGTAATTCGGTGCCATCATTAAAGATGCCAACAGTAGGCGAGGGATCAACGGGATTAGCATCTTTGTACCATAGAATTTCGGGTGTGGGTGTGCCATCTGCCTGGCAATTTAATATAATTGAATCACCTGAAATAAACAAGAGAAGAAATGGCACGAAACGAAACGAAAAAAAGAGAGAAAAGGAAAATGTTAGCTTTTGGAACAACAATAACAATAATAACAAGAACAAGAACAATAAAACTTAAAGAATAAGTAGATAAGTAAACAAGCAGACGATGACGATGAGGACGACGACGACGATGAAGAACAACAATGAGCCCGGGAACATTAGCATTAACATTAAATGTAGATTTAACGATTTAATCTTTCTTGTCCCGGCCATGTCCGTTTGCCATAAGACAATGGACAAATGTCAGGATCTTAAACTAAAGATACGCTTGTATGAGTGTGAGTGTGGTATCATTGGTGGCTCAACGTTTTTATAAACTCATTTTCTTCGACCATTTGAGGTATATTTATCGTAATCCAACTATTGTTGGAAAAATAATAGCAAAAATAAAACAAATGAAGAGCAATGGCGCCCTGTCATTTAAGTTAAACAGTTTGGCTTTAAGTAAATCCTATTTAAATAAAAAAGTTGAAAATTTCTTGTTAAGGTCTAAGAGGGAGACGAGATGTTTTATTTTATGCTAAGAAGTAGAAATTAATTTGTAGTCACAAAAAAAATAAAATAAAATAAAATAAAAGAAGGCAGTTCCATCTTAAGGCTAAGAATTCATCGATTTTAAAATAATGAATTGAAATAATACTTCAATCTGATCATGTTTATAAATTTTTGCATAATTTAATATAGTCCTATTAGCTTAAAATCACATTTAGTAACTCTTCGTCCTGCATTTTTTATACCCTCCACCAAAAAAAGTATGGAGCGTATATTAAGTTCGTCATTCCGTTTGTAACTCATCTAAATAATCATTTTAGACCCAACAAAGTATATATATTCTTGATCAGGGTAAAATTCTAAGACAATTTAGCCCTGTCCGTCCGTCTGTCCGTCTGTTGTAATCACGCTACAGTCTAAACAAATTAAGATAGGAAGCTAAAATTTTGCACAGATCTCTCTTTTGTCTGCAGGCAGGCCAAGTTCGAAGATGGGGTACATGGGTCCACGATATCGTATAGCCCCCATATAACGATACCCCCGATATTCGGTATTTTGATGATGTTAGCCACATTTTTCAATGGAATTGTCTGAAAATCCACACAAGTAATTCCTTTTGGGTACTTTATACCTCGGCAGAGAATTATATATATATATAGGTCTACAATATCGTATAGCCTCCATATAACGGTACCCCCCGGTATTCGGCATTTTGATGATTTTAGCCACATTTTTAAACGGAATTGTCTGAAATTCCACACAAGTAGTTCCTTGTGAGTACTTTACCCCCTGAGAGAAAATTGTCTATACAGGTCCACGATATCGTATAGCCCCCATATAACGGTACCCCGGATATTTGGTTTTTTGATGATTTTATCCACATTTTTCAATGGAATTGTCTGAAAATCCACAAAAGGAGTCCCTAGTGGGCATTTTACCCCCTGAAAAAGAATTGTCTATACAGGTCCACGATATCGTTTATCCCCCATATAACGGTACCCCCCGATATTCGGTATTTTTATGATTTTACCCACATTTTTTTTATCGGAATTGTCTGAAAATCCACACAAGGAGTTCCTTGTGGGTACTTTATACCTCGACAGAGAATTATCTATATAGGTCCACGGTATCGTATAGCCCTTATATAACGGTAGCCTCTGATGTTTTTAGCCATATTTTTCAACGGAATGGTCACAAGGGGTTCTTTGTACACAAGGGGTTCTTTGTGAGCACTTTACCGCCCGACAGAGAATTCTCTATATAGGTTAACGATAACGTATAGCCCCCATATAACGGTACCCCACGATATTCGGTATTTTGATGATTTTAGCCACATCTTCCAATCGTATTGTCTGAAAATCCACACACGGAGTTCTTTGTGAGCACTTTACCCCTGAAACGGAATTGTCTATATAGGTCCACAATATCGTATATCCCCCATATAACGGTACCCCCGATATTCGGGATTTTGATGATTTTAGCCACATTTCCCAATGGAATTATCTGAAAATCCACACAAGGATTTCCTTGTGAGTACTTTACCCCCAGACATAGATTTGTCTATATAGGTCCACAATAGCGTATATCCCCCCATATATCGGCACCTTCCAATATTAGGTATTTTAAAGATTTTAATAGAATTTTCAATAGATTTTATGTTTTTGAATATTTTCTAATTCGTTCCAAATGGTGGAGGGTATTCAAAGTTCGGCCCGGCCGAACTTACTGCATTTTTACTTGTTCTATTTTCAATGAACTACCCCATTTTTGCCTATTAGTAACTGTGGGGCCTTCATACCTATTTTTCCCCAATAGGCAACCTTTGTAGATTTATAAAAACAAGTAAGTAATGGCTGCAATCGTGCGGGGCCTACCAAGTAATACCCTAAAAAGCCTACATAGGTCCATCCATCCATTTCGGACGACTGCGTTTTTGAAATACTTTTACCTTTGATTTTTGACCGATGAAGTTTACCCTAAATAAAAAGGGGTAACCCTTTGTGGTGCTAAAAGGTATTCGGAACAATTTCACACAAAGTTATGGTCCATTGCACCCTTGGCCCGTACTCTCACCCAATGCAAAATTCCGCTTCGTTCGATCTATAGTTGTGACCTGTGGAGAAACTCCAAAATCAAAACCAATACATTGCGATCATCTCCCCCTACCCTAACTTCATCTCCAGACTATCATTTCGTGAGGATCAGACCATCACGACCTGTAGCGTGATTGCAAGTTAACACATATGCATACCTAGATCGACTGAACATGACGAAGATCCATATATAACTTCGTGGGTCTAGGACCAACATTTCGAGTTCTTACAACTTTTTGGCCCCATGAAACTAATAATATCCGATTTCTATAATACATAACTTTTACAGATCGCTCTGTAACGGTGTAATACAATTTGGTACGTTTTAGTATTTTGGTACTCCTATAGTAAGCAATTTCAAAATTTCCGACTTCTTCCACACTTTAATATTATCAGCCACACTTATGCCAAATTTCGAGCTCCAAGCTTTAACCGTTTCGTCTGGACATTGATGGGTCAGTCAAGAGTCCTCACTGCAGAAAACATTAGCAATATAACGAACGGCTTTTAGATAAAACAGATCTTCTACAGGTATTTTATTCTCTGAAGCTCTTGAAACTGTTGTTGATGGGGAAGACCTATATATCCTGTACTTTTTCAAGTACCTCCCAGCGGCCTTCAATTTAAAGTTGTCTTTGTAAGGGTTTTCTAGCTTAGACAGGCTTTAAAGAAGCCTTTTATCTTAAGAGAATCTATTTATTCATAGGAGATCTGTAAAAGTACTTGTAATTAAAGAGTATCTTTGAAATACAATTTGTGGATGGAATTTTTTACAACTCAGAAAAATCTTGTTCCTGTCGAAGACATGTGAAAGATCATTTTTTTCGAATAAGAGCTGGAGACAGACCCTATAAATTGTACTATTTCCAAATAACCTCCAAAAACTTCTCTATTAAAAAAGACCTGGTCTTCCTTCCCAAGAAAGTTCTATCCAAACAAGCGCTATAAAGGCATGTGAAAGACCTTCCCTCTTCCTAGAAAGGCTGTCGAAGGAACTTTTTTATTATTTCTAAACACCTAGTTTTCCAAGGTCATTCTTTCAAATAATACTTTTTAAGGTCTTCTATCCAAAGAACTCCCCCGAAAGATATGTAATTTTTTTTTATCTATAGAATACCCATAAGAGGCTCTTATTTGCAGGTCTTCTATGCGCATATGTATACCCATGGACATTAAAGTAATTTTATATACAGAAACTGGGATTTCTACCTAAAGGAGACATTGAAATGCATTTTATCTATTGAAGATATGTAAAATCTCTCCAAAGACCTGAGAACTATCTTGGAAAACTTGTATCAAGTCTTCTATCTAGAGAAGATTTGTAGGAGGTTTTCTGTCCATAGAAAACCTGTCTACTGTTTTCAGGGACTGAAGATTTTTTTCTGGAGAAAAAAGACAGAAATAAGAGACTAAAATATTTTTTTCCTTTTTTAAATTTGTTCTCAGGGATAGGAGTATACTTTTTAAAAATTATTCTCTGAGGACCAGGAATGACGTCTTTTTCGTATAGAAAAAATCTGAAGAAAAAATATCTCAGTTAAAAGGAAAGTCTCTGGAAACCAATATATTTTTTTCTTTAGAAAAAATTAGTTCTCCGTTACTGAAGTTTTTTTTTAGCTAAGTTTTTTTTTTTTGTCATTAAATAAAAATCTGTCCCTGAACAATTCTTTAAAAAAATCAGTCCTTGAGTTCTAAGGTTTTTTGCGAGGGAATAAGGGTTGTTTTTATAAAGAATAGAATACGTGTTCAGGGATTCTGCTATTTCTATCCTGTGCTACTCTGTGGTGTAGGGTATTATGTCTTTGTGCATTTGTTTCGAACATGCATAATAAATTATTTGTTTGGTCCCACCACCAACCCTATTGAAATCGGTGAGAATCAGTCTAAATTTAGATGTATCTACCTTGTATATCTTTAGTCCGATTTCAATCTCATTGTGCGCCATACGTGTAATATTCGTCCAAATAGGTATATACGATCGAATTCAACCTTGAAGTACTTAAAATTTGTTGAAAATGGATTCAGATACAGCCCTACTTCCCATATATAAATTTCATCTACAAAGGATATCCTAGATATCAGACGCAGTTTGGAAATTATTCCCTCAGATTTTATACAGATGGGTTCAGATTTGGATGGTGTTCAATGCATATCTTCATCCGCCGAATGGAGTGGACTCCTTTAAAAAATAGGTTAAAGTCGGTAAAGATATGGCTAGCTCGCATATTTATGTTTCATCCGATTTGATATTTAAGTTCTTCAGAAATACCTCTGCCCAATTTTATCGAGATTGGATCAGATCTGGATATAGCTTCCATATATATCTTTATCCGATCTCATGGATTCTAATTGGATGGATGTTTACACATTTAACCTAATTTTTTCAATACGCTTATTATATATATATTGCTCCGATATATTTTTATACCCTATACCACAAGGTGGTCAGGGTATTATGTCTTTGTGCATTTGTTTGTAACATGGAGAAGGAAACGAGATAGACCCATAGTTACTTTTGAGAACCTTCATAGAATCACTTTCTGAGTTGATTTATGCATGTCAGTCCGTCTGTCCATCCGTCCGTCTGTCCACGTATTCTTGTGAACAAAATGCAGGTCGCATTTATTATCCGATTGAGCTGAAATTTTCCAAACAACATTTGTTTGGCCCAAGGACGTACCCTATTGAAATTGGAGATAATCGGTAAAAATTTAGATATAGCTCCCATATAAATCTTCGTCCGATTTGCTTTACATTGTGCACCAAACGTGTAATATCAGCCCGAATAGTATGGAATTTTGCACATGCAACCAAATTAGGCCTAAAAATAAGTATGCCAAATTTGATCGAAATCGGTTCAGATATAGCTATAGCTCCCATATATATTGTTCACCCGATCTGTTATTATTGTCCTCCGCAGCCGTAATATGCACTCTGTAACAACAATATTTGGAGAAATATATCAAATGCAGCTCAGAAATACCTTTGCTAAATTTTATCGAGATCGGTTCTGATTTGGATATAGCTTCCATATATAACTTCGTCCGATTTACCTTTTATTGTACACCAAATGGGATGGAATTTGGCACACGCGACCGACGCGAGTCTAGAAGATAGTATGTCAAATTTGGTGAAGATCGGTTCAGATATAGCTATAGCTCCTATATATATTGTTCATCCGATTTGTTGTATTTGTTACCCACAGCCGTAATATGCACTCCGTAACAACGATATTCAGTGAAATATATCAACTACAGAACATAAATATTTTTGCTAAATTTTATCGAGATCGGTTCAGATTTGGATATAGCTCCCATATATATCTTTATCTGATTTCCAATTAATTTTGCACCAAATGGGCAATGCTAGTCCGAATTTAAAAGGCATATTTAGTCCTTTAAACTTTAAATTATAATCATAGCGTGTATGATTAAATTCTCCCATAAAAACTTTTAATTGTTATGTGGAGCTCTACGAAATTAGCAAAGTGGTGTGGGGTATCATAAAGTCGGCCCCACCCGACTTTAATACTTTCTTTACTGGTTTTAATTTAATCCTGTTCGAAGTCATTATGCACTCTGCAAGAATGCAAATGCATCCGTCTAAATTGGTTGAAATCGATTCAGAGCTGGAAATACCTCCCATATTTGCCAATGAGGAATTGTTTCAGGCCTCAGGAGGGATTAGTATGATTGCTTTAAAATGACTTCTTATATATTAAAGGAATGGAGAAGGTCTACTGTTTTAAGAATACTTCTTTTTATAAAATACCTATTTTTATGAATGGAAAATTTTTAAAAATTCTACATACTGTTGTGGCGCATTCTACGAGTGAATAGATTTATACATAAAGATGATCTTTAAATGCTTTTCTGGGAACAGGCATTATATATCAAGAATCTGTTTACAGAAGACCTATAATAAGAATAGTTAATAGAGGGCCTCTAAATGCCTTTCCATCCCTTTCCATTGCCCCTTTACCTCTCTCTAATGCACTATATTGTTGTTAATCTTCTCCCCACACTATTTGAAAAAAACTTTGTGAAACTTTCCTTTTATCCATTTTATGCAAAGCAACATGTTCTTCGTACCTCCTCCATCCAAAAGCAAAAAACACTTTAGCAAGCTTTTAAAAGAATTGCCATGGGTAAACAAATGATAGCACCTAAAACAACATCAACTCTCTCGCACTCGCACTCACACTTACTCTCCATCTCTGTCCCTCTCTCCCACTCTGTGTGTGTTATTATAAAACTATGTTCTCCGGGGTACCATGGTCTTATCCCTACTGTGGGTTAAAACAAATACATTTCCTTGATACCCAACAGGGTGAATAACAGAAGCTTAAAAATCCTGGCTAGTTGGCTGGCTGGCTGGCATTGTTGCGTTATTGTTATTGTTAGACATTAAGTGTGGTTAAGTTTTTTTTTTGTTGTTGCTGCTGCTGCTGTTGTTTTGCATCTTTAATAAGGACCTTAGAGTTGATTGTTTTGCTGTACAACATCTCCATATCAACATAATGAATATAAGGCACAGTGGGAGGAAGATTGAGTTATATGCTACATCATCGTTTGAAAAAAATACCATAATCTGGAAGCAGTATGTCTCAGAAAATGCCAACGAAAATAAATCTATATTTATACCCTACAACACTATGTGTTGGGGGTTTTATAAGTTTGATTGGGCCAAAAATTATGTAACACCTCGGAATATTGGTTTCCCACATAGGAAAGTATATATGGATCATCCTATCTCGCCGAGCTGATTCGATCTAGCTATGTATGTCTGTCCGTCTGTCCATGTTAATTTATAATCACTCTACAGGTCGCAATTATGGCCCGATCTTCGCGAAATTTAGAATGGAGGTGGGAGGAGGGTCAGAATAAAAGCCTATTGCTTTTGGAGATGATCATATAATATTTAGGGGTTGAAATGAACCAACAACTGAAAAATTTCCTGATTTTGCAGTTGCTCTATAGGTCGCAATTATAGACCAATCGACGCGGAATTTGGCAGTGGGCTAGAGCTTAGTGCTGGGCAGAAGTTTTCCAATTTTGCTGGTCATCGGGTAATATTTAGTCGTTGAAATAGACCATAACATTTGCGTTAAATAAAATTCAAATTTTCCATTAATCGCGAATATTTTTAGTTCCGGCGAAATCACAAATAGACGGAAAGGTCAATTGTGACCCTTACGTAGATGCCGATAGTAAATATATCGGATATTTATAGCAAAATATATACAATGTGTATATAGAAAAGAAAGGGATGGTAGCTGGAATGCTTATATTTCAAGAATGGCTGGACCGATTTTCACAAATTTTGTCAATTCAGAATGCCCCCTGGGCATAAAAGAATAAAATCTAAAAAAATCGCATAAAAAGATGTCACTAATGCTGTTAATATAGATTTTGTAGTATTTTGTGACATTTTTTTATTTTTTCATATTTTTTATCGCATGCGATTTTTTTAATTTGACTTAATATTGAAATGTACATTTTGTAATATTTTTCACCTTACAACACAGTTTGGGGGTATTCTATACTGATTGCAATTATCGTCCAATCCTCACGAATATTTTCACAAGTGTAGGGCTAGGCTCAGAAGGGCTAGGCCTATTGTTTTCAAAGATGTCCGAAATATATATAGGGTTGAAATGGACCAAAAACAGAAAAAATTTCCTGTTCACACTATTGAAGCCAATCGACACCCCTGAGAAGAGAGTTAAGGACAGGGAAGAGTTCTAGCATTTTGGATGACCATTGGATTATATTTAGCTGTAAAATGGACCACAACAACTAAAAGCACGACGGAGTGCGTAAATATAGGGCAAATGTCCCTGTTCAAAATGCTAAGGGAAATATTTGGGCAGTGCTGCGGGACATAATTTCAAAAGCGAAATCTTCTAAAATGGATTTGAACATCAATGGGCTTCTAACATATTGTTGTAGGGTATCACATGTTCGGCCCCGCACGACTATAGCCTTTGCTTACTCGTTTATAATATTTTTAAACCACAATTTTTATAAAATTATTCCTCCGTCGTTGGTTGGTGAGCCTTTTTATTCTCGATTTTTGTATTCAATTAAATATCTTTCTTATTTTAAGAAAATGTCGAATCTATGTTTTTTTATATTTTTTCAATTTTTTTCCGAAATTTCCCCCACTGTACGAAACGTTGAGCGTTTTGTGTGTATCTCCCTTACCTGAATATAAAAGTTTTACTTTAACCATGGCTTTTTGGTTATTGTTTTTTTTTTTGTTTTTGTTTTGGCTATGGAATATTTTACTTAATGGAAAATGTTATTTGCTGCTGTTGTTGTACTTGTCGTTGCAAACTATGGTCTTTGTTGTTGGTTTCATTTAATACTTAACCACAATTAACTTCAGAGTGTTCCTTTTATGATCTTACCCCAGGATTTGAATAATATTTCCAACTTGAATGACAATGAAAGCAGGCATAATGTAGGGAACGTATTTCGGTTCGACATGTATTTAGGATTTATTTTTAATTTTCGGGAATGGAAAAATTCCATTAGAGTTTTTATGAATTTTCATTGGAGTAAAAACGAAAGAAAAATGTAAAAATATTAAAAAAGAAACCTTTACAAGACCCAAATCCTTGAAACAATTTGTCCACTTGAAACTTGTCCTGCAAAGAGTAGTAAAATAACTAACTGACTGAGAATCAACGCCCAGGCGAAACGGCTGAGGCTAGAATCTTGAAATTTAGGAGGAGGGTCAATCTTGGTGCGTAGGTATGTGATTAGGGGGAGCCTTTTGGAAATACGTACTAAAAGGGTACTAAAAGTTGAATGATTGGACAAACGAAATGAGCTAGAATTTAGTTACTAAAACTAAGTTATCAATGAAGTATTGACGCCGTTCTTTTTAATTTGGAAATATCAAAAAATACAAACGTTGCTGTACAGAGGCGATGAATTTTTAAATTCTGTATCAAGGTTCCTGTTGTTGGTAGGTTTGTGAAAAATATGTGGTTTTGGAAATGTGTACAACAAGTGAACGAAAAGTACGAAATAGTGCTATAATATAATAATATAATTTAGTATCGGGTAAACAGATATTAGGGATTAGGGTCGCGGTTCATTACATATGCTGTAGGCACGCAGCATCCATTCCATGGACATATGGAGATGGTTTCGAAAATATATACTATAATTGTATGAAAAGTACTGAATGGTACTATATTTGATATTAGATGAAGGGATAAAATTCTGAAATTCCATATTAAGATTATTGAATGTATCTGTGTTTGAATTTTGGCGGTGGTTTGGAAATGTGTCCTATTTTTTGTACGAAAAGTACAAAATGGTACTTAAATTGGGTATTGGGTTAAGGGATAGAGCTGAAATCCTGAAATCTGATATTGATGTCACTGATGGTATGTGTGTTTAAGATATGGAGGTGGTTTTGGAAAGGTGTTCGTTCTATAATTGGCTAAAAAGTAGAAAGTTATACTAAATTGGATATTGTGTCAAGAGGTAGAGCGGAAAAACTTTAGTTTGATATTGAGGTCTTTGTGGCATCTGGTGGTGATCTAGCAAATTTTGTACTAATTATTTGAAAAGTACCAAACATGGTTGTTATGCGCGGGAGAAAATCTTCCAACTGGAGACAGTTTTTTTTTTGTTGAACAGTGTAATTAACCGTTTTAGCTTCAAACTGAAAAAGACATTTTTGTGAGTAGGAGATTTCCTCACATTTTCTTTTTTTGATATTTGCTTAAGGCTTTATGTAGACTTATTTTTGGGGTCTTGGCTTTATAGGAAATCTCTAGATCACTGGTAGCAGAGAGCCATTTCAATTTCCTTTGAATAACACTCAGTTCTTTTTTAGTTAAACAGGATGAGATAAAAACTGCAACAAAGTCAAACTCCATATTTTCTACATTTTTTTTTTTTAAATTTAATTGAATGAAAGCAAAAAATGCCGGAAATAGCATCAAATTTTAGAATATATTTGGATTTGTTCGAATTAGTCACCTTTGGCACGAATTATGATGAAACCGTCACACGCTGCCCAAATGTTGCACTGCGGTATTTTGGTCCATTCCCGGAGAAGCGCTTGCTTAAGATCATCGACACTTTGGTATTTTGTAGTGCCAACCTTGTTTTCAAAATATTCCAAACACAATAGACCAACGGATTGCTATCCGAAATTTTGATGGCCATTGTGCACTGGAAATGAAGCGAGGAACCTCATATTATAACCATTCTTGGGTGGCGCGTGCTGAGTGCGATGGTGCTGAGTCCTGTTGGAATGTCCAAGGTTGAGGTCAAAATGTTTGCGTGCCCACAGCTTTAATTCACACGCTGCCCTTCAGAATATTTTCGCGATAATATTCGAAAATTTATTCTGATGCCACGATCGATTAATTTGAGCGGAGAGCGATCATCGGCTGTTGTGGCGGCCCGCAACATCACCATGGCCGCCGCTTGAGTTCTGGTGGCCAACCGAAGGTGCACATTTTCAGCTGACCTCTTTGGCAAGTAAATACCATCATTTTGTTTGATTACAAACAACGAAAAGAAAACCAAACTCGGCAGTTCACCACTTTCGGCCAAGCGAAGCAACTCTTTAGCTCTTTTGAGTCTACTTTCTTTCTGTTGCGGTGTAAGTTCTTGCACCTTTTGGAATCCCAATGGCTTTACCCCAAGCTCATTTTTCAATATTTGGCGAATGGAACATTGCGATATGTTCAGCTCACGAGCCATTTTTCGGCCACTGCGACGTGGGTCACGATCACATGATCAAGTCGCTTCTTTATTTTTCGAACCATTTCTGCTGATGTTGCTGTTTTCTTCCGTCCACATCCTTGACTTCGGGCTACGCTACCAGTATCACGGTAACGAGCGATGGTACGAGACACAAAAGATTTATTCACATTTAAATGCTGGAGTGCTCTAACGATAGCCACTTGTGGTTTTCCAGCCACATATAAAGAAATCATACTACCGCGCTTGAATTCCATCACGAATAACTTTTTTTGTGGAAAATGTTCACCAAAATGATTTTGCACGGTTGTAAACAATACGATGAGCTATCACTGGAATAATTTTAGCAGCTGTCGGATGCGTAACTTAGAAATTACAGTAGTCTGAAGTTGGTTGCAGTATCGATAATAATGCTGTATATCGATAATTAACCAAAAGATTTTTCCAAAAATCTGAAACGAAATCTGCTTATGGAATAACTTCTATACCAAGTTCGTCGAAGTCATTGGCTTATCACTTTATCCCCATCCGGCATACATTTTTTGATCAGTATTAGCCCATCTCTCCATCAACCACCACAATATTTAAGTGGCTTTCCTGGTTTGAAGCCACTTCATAGTTAAAATTTCGTAATAGAAATATTTGTAATTTGACCCGACTAAATGATAGATCTAGGCCAAGAAATGCTACCAATAACCTCTTCATATAGTTATGTAGACTACATGCTTTAGCTCTCTTGTTATGTGATAATTAATTAATATCTATTTTAAAAGTATCCTATCTTCCTTGTAGACATCATTATGAGTAGAAAAAGTACAACTCACAAAAATCCTTGACAAATAAAAGGATGTCGTTTTCCTTTCATTTTCTCCTCCTTTTCCTTTTTTTGGCAAGACACACATTCTAGCTTGTGATCCCTTTGAACCTTCCGCTTTTACTTTATTATTACGATTTTTTAATTTCTTTTAAATACTCTTATCTGTTCGAAGTTCGAAGAACATATTGTTCTTCCGTTCAGTGTTCAATGTTTGGTGTGTTCTTTTTGCGTTTCGTTTTTCATCTTCACTTCTAAAGGATTTCTATTTTTTCTCTTTTTTGTGAGAAAATTAAATTCCTTTTAATCTTCCTTTGCTTTTAATTTTATTTAGTTTGTTTTTAGGTTCCAGTTCTATTTTTTTTTCAACTAAATTGGCTTTTTTTCATTCTCTTCCATTTCGGCCCTGACAGACAAGTAATCTTTGTTTTCTTTGCAATGGCTTTTTTTTAGTGTGATGCCAAAGTGTGTATGAGTGTGCGTTGCTGAGCTCGGGATTCTCCATTTACCAACAGAGTTGGTCCATTGGTTGGAACCTGTCAAGAAACTGTCTATTTAAAATGTCTATTTGACCATTTATCTTTCAGAGATTACACCAATGCTCGTAGACAACACACGAACATACGTAGCTCCCACACAAAAGGGCAGGAGGGCCTTAGAAAAGGACATCAGAAAAAAAAAATTTCTCTCCCACTCTTTGTGGTGCCGTTGAAACGTAGAAGTTGTTGAAGTAATATAAAAGTAAGAAAGAAAAAAATCCCTGAAATGTTGAACACTTTGACATAACCACAAAAAGGTAATTTCAGCGCAAAAGAATGACAGCCGCACTACCTTTGTCCATTTCTTCAAACACAATGGCCAGAAGTTTAAAAGACGTTTGCATAGTTTCAAAAAACACCCTACCACAAATGACCATAACATCGAGCATGAATAACTTAGTAATGGAAATTTTTATAGTCATTGTTCT
This sequence comes from Musca domestica, assembly GCF_030504385.1. Lineage (NCBI taxonomy): Eukaryota > Metazoa > Arthropoda > Insecta > Diptera > Muscidae > Musca > Musca domestica. Next base: position 10,064,248 of record NW_026712299.1, read on the forward strand.
ATTGCGTAAGTTTCAAAATTCATTGCGAAAACTATTCAAGAAAGCAGGTGATATTCATTAGACATGATAGACTGTAAGCAGATGCGATTTTCGTCTCACAGTGTCAGGTGAGAAGTAAGAGGAACAACAGTGAAAGTATCGGAATCCGAAATCTTTTGGGATTTTATTTCACAAAGCGAGTACTACCAAACCCACCTGGAATTTTTTACAACCCATACTGGATATTAGACTACGAATTTATAGGCGGATTGCAGCGGATTTGGAAAATATGAATAATTTGTTGCATTTGTTTATAACATGGAGAAGGAAGGAGATACACCCAAAGTTACTTTTGAGGATCTTCATAGAATCACTTTCTGAGTCGATTTATGCATGTCAGTCCGTCAGTCCGTCAGTGAGCCCATGTATTCTTGTGAAAAAAATGCAGGTCTCATTTATTATTCGATTTAGAAGAAATTTTTCATACAAAATTTGTTTGGCCCAAAGACGAACCCTATTGAAATTGGTGATAATCGGATAAGATTAAGATATAGCTCCCTTATACCATTCCGTGTTAATTGTGCAGCAAATGGCTAATATAAATCCAAGTGACCCGAATTTTGGAACATCCCGCCAGAATCCATTCTAGAAGCAAGTAAATAAAATTTGGAGAAAATCGGTTCAGTTATAGCTATAGCTCCCATACATATGTTTCATCCGATTTGAGGTTTTAAGTCCCTCACATACGTAACATACATTCCTCCACAGCAATAATATTTGGTAACGGACATCAGATGCTACTCGAAAATACCTCTGTCAAAATGTATCGAGATCAGTTCAGAAGAGAATATAGCTCCTATCAAATATCAGGTTTATTGTTCACCAAATGGCTAATAGGAGCCCAAATGGATGGCATTTTACAATTCTGACAGAATTCATTCTAGAAACAAGTATTCGGGTGAAAATAGGCTCAGATATACCTATAGCTCTCATATATACAGGGTGAGATGACAAAACTGCAACCAAATTCAGATTGCTCTCATTTCTAAGCCACTCGCCCGACAGCTGTTAAAATTATTCCACTGACAGCTCATTATATTGTTTACAAGCGTACAAAAGCATTTTGTTGAGAATTTTCCAGAAGAAAAGTTATTCGTGATGGAATTCAAGGGTGATGGTGTGATTTCTTTATATTTAGCTGGAAAACCACAAGTGGCTATCGTTAGAGCACTCCAACATTTTAATTTGAATAAATCTTTGGTGTCTCGCACCATTGCTTGTTACCGAGATACTGGTAATGAGCCCGATGTTAAAGAAGTGGACCGAAGAAAACTCCAACATCAGCAGAAATGGTTCGAAAAGTAAAGAAGCGACTTGATCGAAACTCGCGTCGTAGTAGCTGATAAATGGCTCGTGAGCTGAACATATCGAAATATTTCATTCGCAAATATTAAAAAATGAGCTCGGAGTAAGACCATTGAAATTCCAAAAAGTGAAAGAACACCGCAACCGAAAGAAAATAGACTCAAAAGAGCTAAAGAGTTGCTTCACTTGGCCGAAAGTGGTGAACTGCCGTATTTGGTTTTCTCCGATGAGGAAATCGTTGTGCAGCAGTTTGTAAACAAACAAAATGATCGTGTTTACATGCCCAAGAGGTCAGCTGAAAATGTGCACCTTCGGTTGGCCACCAGCCACCAGAACTCAAGCGCCGGCTTGGTGATGGTGTGGGCCGCCATAACAGCCGATGGTCGCTCTTCGCTCGTATTAATCGACCGTGGAATCAGAATAAATGACGAATATTATCGCGAAAATATTCTGAAGGGTGTACTAATGCCTTGGGCATGCAAACATTTTGGCCGCAGAACTTGGACATTCCAACAGGAATCAGTACCATCGCACTCAGCATGCGCCACCCAGAGAATTGCTTCAAAATGAGATTCCTCGTTTCACTTCCAGCGCACAATGGCCACAAAAATCTTCGGATTCCAATCCGTTGGACTATTGTATCTAGAGTATTTTGGAAAGCAAGTTGGCACTAAAAAATACCAAAGTGTTGATCACCTCAAGCAAGCTCTTCGCCGGAAATGGCCAAAATACCGCAAAGCAACATTCAGGTAGCGTTTGACGGTTTCATTAGCCGTTTAAAGACCATAATTCGTGCCAAAGCTGACCAATTCGAACAAATCTAAACTTATTCTAAAATTTGATGCTATTTCGAAAATTGTTGCTTTCATTCAATAAAGTTTAAAAAAGAAAATGTAAAACTTATGACGTCTGACTTTGTTGCAGTTTTTTTATCTCACCCTGTATCGAATCCGCGGTAGAGGGTTAAATAGATCATTTTTAAGATATTTATAAAAATTCCCCATTACGAGTTGAAGATTATCGGTATGGTCGAGCTGTAATGTTAGGTTAGGTTGAAAAGAGGGGCGAAGCACTGTTGAAGAAGGCGGTCAGTTTACAGTCTGTTATATTTGAGATTCAGTTGCCTTTTTGAAATTTCTTAACTGTCTTATATCATTTACCATGGTCTGATTATGGAGTCGTTTCCTATGAATTGGAATCTGAAATATGCAAACGCTGGGCATTGGCAGAGAGAATGTTCCAATGTTTCGTTATCTTCCCCACATGCCCTGCATATGCTGTTTTCTGCACATCCTATCGTGTACAGATGACCTTGTATTCCTAGGTGTCCCCTAAGGATGCATGTTACCTTACTAATCTCTTTTTTACCTAGTATTAAAAGGTTTTTCGTTTTTATCTCATCGGGATCGCCTCATAAGATTTTTGTGGTTTTCCCTACACCCTGATTGTTTCCCTACACCCTCATTGATGTAATGTAGTGCCCACAGAAAAGCTAATAAAAATGTCCCTAATTGGAGTATCTATGACAAACTCGAGTAGTTCCCATAGATTAGATTAAGGGGATTGCCGGAGAAGAGCTGAAGAGAGTTCTCATTAACGAGCTAAAGCGATTCTCCATGGACGAGCTGAGGAGAGTTCTCTTAAACGAGCTAAGGTGAGTCTCCATAGACGAGCTAAAGTTTTTTTTCTATAGACGTGCTAAAAAGAGTCCTCATAGACGATGAGAGGGAAGTCTCTACACGACGAGCTGAGGGAGGTCTCTATTGGCCAGATGACGAAGGTACTAAATCTAGAAATAAAAGCAAATTTGTTACAGAACTTGAAAATTCTTATAGAAGAAACATATGCGTAAACCTGTAATTTTACCCTGATAAAAGCAGTCCAAGGAGTCTGAGTCTATTGCGAAGGACTTCTTACTGGTTCAAAAGCCGCAGGATTTTATGAAAATACAAGACAAAAATACTACATCACTGTGGTTGTGATAATCTATGTGAATTTTTAAAAGGATAATAAGGTCTTCCAACTTATTCAATACCAACTTAATTACATATGAGGTCGTTCTAGAATACAAACTACCCATAAGGATTCAACATATATACACACCTACAATTTTTTATAATTTAGAAATAAAACAATTTCCTAGGACTCTCTATTTTCCTAGTCAATTTTTTATTGCCAACTGGCAGTAGTAAATTTTTTGCATTTCTTAGTTCTTCATCAAAAATGAAAAATATTCATTTACTACAGCACCCTTTGTGAGAAATTGTTAATAGAATATATAACAAAACAAAAAAAAAAAAAGATTGTAATATTCTGCCAAGGACTTGGAAAATATATTACAAAATATTTGTAAATACGACTACGACTGCCACTTCTATTACCTCAAACGTACACCTTTACACAAAATTTTTGGCAAATAAATAAACTGCCAGGGTAATATATTTCATAACTAGAATAGTCGGAAATGTAGAGAAGTGTCTTGAACCGACAAGAAAAAAAAAAACGAAGAAATACAAGACAACATTTATCAAGATTTATAAATAAAATTTATGGCAAAACATTTATTATTTCTGCAACAAAGTACATGAGAACTAAGAGGAAATGCCTTCAACCGGGGTGAGGGCATTGGCTTGGGGATCAATTGGACAAATACGAAAAACGACCATTTGGAAATGTATGACAAATATATAGCACATCATAAGTGTTGCACCCATACCAGCCCCTCGATTCAACATACCAAAGAAGAATACCTTTCTCACCTACACAAGAAGACACAGAGTGTGAAAGATTGTTGTTGCTGCTGCTGTTGTTGATGGCCACAAAAGGTGGCACAAAAATAATCAAAAAGAAGGAAACCCAAAAATTGACATTTTCCCCATAAGCTCCATTCATGTCGTTCCCTTGACGTTCATCTTCTTCTTCTATTTTTATTCTTCCTTACAAAAAATCAATCACTCAAGAAAACGAAAAAAATGGCAACCCGGACTTTGAAGAGAAATGGGAAAGAAAAAATGCGCCATATGAGCAGTTTCGAGACAACAATAATGGAGATAATCTCCATAGATGCGAAAGGAAGGCAGTCTTCACAGACTAGCTGAAGGGAGTCTCTATAGAAAAACTGAAGACAGCGAGGCTATATAAACGAGCTGAAGGCCAGGGAGTGTCAATAGACGAGCTGACGACCAGGGAGTCTCAATAGACGAGCTGAAGGCCAGGGAGTCTCAATAGACGAGCTGAAGGCCAGGGAGTCTCAATAGACGAGCTGAAGGCCAGGGAGTCTCATTAGACGAGCTGAAGGCCAGGGAGTCTCAATAGACGAGCTGAAGGCCAGGGAGTCTCAATAGACGAGCTGAAGGCCAGGGAGTCTCAATAGACGAGCTGAAGGCCAGGGAATCTCAATAGACGAGCTGAAGGCCAGGGAGTCTCAATAGACGAGCTGAAGGCCAGGGAGTCTCAATAGACGAGCTGAAGGCCAGGGAGTCTCAATAGACGAGCTGAAGGCCAGGGAGTCTCAATAGACGGGCTGAAGGTCGAGTCCCTATAGACGAGCTGAAGGCCGAGTCCCCATAAACGAGCATATGAAGGTTAATCTCCATAACGATCTGAAGTCTCCATAACGAGTTGAAGCCTGATGTTGCTAGACGGGCTGAAGGCTGATAGGAGCCTCCTGAACCTGAAGGTATTCTGCTCCTGACGACATGAAGGTATTCTCAGTAGACGAGCTTAGGGGAGACTCCATAGAAGAGCTTAAGATAATTTTTATAAGCGAGTAAAGAAAATCCTTAAAGTGCAGTTGAAGAGAATCCTTATAGATGAAGGGTATGCTTATCGACGAGCGAAAGGAAGTCTCCACATACGGGCTCTAAATATTACTTTTAGACGAGCTCAGGGGGTCTTTCTAGACTAGCAGAAATAGTTCTCATAGACGAGCTGAAGGGAGTCTTCATAGACCAACTGAAGTCAGTCCTCAAGTACTTTCTAAAAGGAGTCATTATAGGCGAACTGAATGGGGTTCTCTCCTGATGTGCGGAATGGAGTCCCAATAGGTGAGCTGGATGGAGTCTCATTGAGCAAACTGGAGGGGGTATTTATAGACGAGCTGAAATTAGAAAACTTTAAAGAAATGCTCTATGATTTAAAGACGAACCTTTTAAATGATTGCTATAGAAAAGTTTAACCGGGAAGAAGCGGATTTCTTTAAATATGGATGAGGTTTGTTACATTTTCAAGTCAATTCCTTCTGAAACGTCCCATACAAAATACGTACTTACACATGTATGTGTAAATTTACTTCAACCTGTGCACAAAGAAGAAAACAAGCAAAGGAAGTTATTGAATGTAAGCAAAAGATTGTCATCCTGGCAGTGATGCGCTCGTCATCATTCATATTTTTTCCTGGCCTTTTCTTGTTCTCCCTTACACCGTAAAAAGATATTTTATGACCATCCTACCGTTTCCCTCTTCCCTCCTTCTCTCTCTCGCTCTCACCCACGGTCATTAGCCTACCTGTTTTGTATAAAGAATAGACACCTACAGCTATATTGTGTAAGTATGTAAGCATGTATGCATGTATATATGTATGTATGTATACATGCCTGAATATATTCAGCTCACAATTCCATAAATATTTATGAGCAAAACGTGTGAAAAAAAGTGTCATTATGATGAATATGAAAACATTAGTTTTCCCAAGTAATTGAACGTGACATTTTCCTCGTTTTTGCCAGTTTTTGCACCCACGAGATTTTTTTTGTGTTGGTGTGTGTGTGAAGAAGAAATAACCTCCTACCCTGCCTCTTCTGTTTCAACCTTCATCCTTATGTGATTGCTTTTTCATGGAAAATTGGTTTCAACTCAAATTCAAGTGGCAGTAATGGCTAAGTAGTAATCTGAACTGGAGCGGATGGTTGGGGAAGGCAAAGTTTTTCGTCTCATATTTTCTTGAATTATGAAAAACAAAACGCTAAAGATTTTCCTCTTTCTATCAAACGCAATTTTCCTATTAATCAAAATAAAGTCCTTCGAACGCTGTATGTGTGTGTGAGAAAATAATAAATTGAAAATATACAAAAAAAAATCTTTATTAACTATTTCGAGGAGCAAAAAAGGCGAACGAATGAATGAATGCTAAGGAAATCGTAATACTAGAGGATATTAATGAAATCAAAATGAGTAATGATTCTATAAATAAGAGAGAGAGAGAGAGAGAGAGAGAGAGATAAAATAAGGTGTTGGAATCTGTTTCTTCTCGAGATGAAGGAGGTATGAGCGTTATATTACTTGACAAGGGACCTTTATTTCAAATAACAGGAAAGAAAATATTTCAATCAAGTTACGTGGAAACTGTATGCAATTTTGTACATGTCATTGTAGAGAAAAATATTGTTTTTTTTTGTTTAGAAAATCAGAGGAATTTAAAAGGATGATGAGAAAGAGATTCTTAGATGGTTCAGCCTACATCATAATAGCTCCGTAAGTAGTCATAATATACTAGCTTAGGCCAATCTTTATTGGTTGAAGTTAGGTCTATATATGAGCTAAATCGAGGGACTACAGATGACCTAATGTGAGGTTTAATAGACTACCCAAAGGGAGGCTTTAAAAGCGAGTTGAATGGAAGGAATTTTCCATATATCTATATTAATAGATACATAAAGGGGATTGTAATAGGTGAGCTGAAGAGCTTTTCTATGATGGGCGTTTTTATAGAAGAACTTTAAAAAACCGCTTTATATATACTGGCTCTGAATTGAATGTCAATATATGAGCACTGAAAGCGTATATATGCCCCGAAGAGAAACCGTGTAGGCGAGGTAAACTAAGTCTGTTGTTGGGTGTTCCATAGCCGAGCAGAAGGTAGGCTTCGTAGACAAGCAGAAGGGAGGCTCTATAGACGAGCTGAAGTCTGAGGCTCTATAGACGAGCTGAAGTCTGAGGCTCTATAGACGAGCTGAAGTCTGAGGCTCTATAGACGAGCTGAAGTCTGAGGCTCTATAGACGAGCTGAAGTCTGAGGCTCTATAGACGAGCTGAAGTCTGAGGCTCTATAGACGAGCTGAAGTCTGAGGCTCTGTAGACGAGCTGAAGTGTGAGGCTCTATAGCCGAGCTGAAGGCTGAGGCTCTATAGACGTGCTGAAGGCTGAGGCTCTATAGACGAGCTGAAGGCTGAGGCTCTATAGACGAGCTGAATGCTGAGGCTCTATAGACAAGCTGAAGGCTGAGGCTCTATAGACGAGCTGAAGGCTGAGGCTCTACCCAAAAGATGTTAACTGAATATTTGAAGACGAACTGAATTTAGTATATATTGGCCCTCTAAAGGGACAATTTATAAATGAGTTAAAGAGGGTATTTATAGATAAGACTGAAGTGAGTCTTTTCGAGTATCCTCTGAACGTGATATTTTCAGGCGATCTGAAGGCGGCTTGTATAAACGAGCTCTAAAGGAAGTTTTAATAAACTAACTGAAGGAAGTATATCGACAAGTCGAAAAGGGTAGTTATAAAAGAGAGAAAGAAAGTCGATGTAGACAGGTTGAAAACAGTTCATTCAGACAAGCCAAAGGGCGACCTAAAAGTAAGGATAGGGAGCCTTCATAGACGAGCCAGAGAAATGTAAAAACAGCTCATAAGACGAACTAAAGGGAGAATAAACAAGCGATTTAAAGGAAGAATCTCTATCGTACAGAAGATAGTCCTAAATGAAGATATGAAGTGATGAGTATAGATGGACCACAACGGCGATTTTTTATAGATCAGGAGAAGGCTGTTCCAATATAATGCTGAAGGTTCCTTTAGACTGGGAGCCATTTATAGGCATTTGGTTTGGAATCTGAAAAATCAAGTTGAGAGGGCTCTTCATAGGCGAGCAGAAGGATTGTTTACGACTCTTTACAAACAAGATGAATAGAGACATTTTATAGAAGTTGAAAAGTTCTAAGGCGAGCCAGAAAAAGAGGTTTTCACGGAAGGAGGTATGAAGAACTTTATATACATACTTCGATACTTCTATAATGAGCTAAAATGGAAATGTTGGCGGAGATAAAGTGATTATTGGTTGCCGAATCGTAAGTGTAGCTTTTGTAGAAAAGATGACCAGAGTTAAAAATATCATATCGAAATAGAGAAGTAAAAGGAGTCTTTGGTTGTGACCTGAATGTAATCTTTAGACTACCTCCAAAGGAAGAAATCTAAAAGGAGAATCTATGGTTGACGCGCCCTTACGATGAATTTGTTGATTTCTGAAATATTTATCTAAAACGAGCCGTAATTGACATCTTTTTTTTTTTCAAAAAAAGTTAGAACTTCTAATCCATGTTCATCGCAAATTATGCCAGAAGGAAGTCTTTGTGCTATGAAGGATACCTTTTATATCCGTTGGCACCATTAATGTGGGAAAGCTTAAATTATTTTGCTTTCGATTGAAATGAAATTTTGTCTCTGCGACGCAATTTGGGGAAGAGACTCAGCGGAGATTTTTTTTCTATATGGAGCAAACATTCAATTTTTATGGAGGAGCAGAATCGAGTCTCAGAAGAGAGGATTTCACAGCAATTCAATTGTGTTGTCCCAAAATAAAAATGATTCTTGGTTCTTTGTTCTGTACCGTTTGAACTCTTATAGAGCGGGATTATAGTGTGTATACTTCTTGACAACATGTATACGATAGGATGGTCAGAAGTAAGTTTAATTGTTTTACTTTAAGATTTTTGATTACCATAAATAACTTTGTAGAGAATCGTGACTCTGTGTTAATGGAGTTTTGAACCATATTTAAAAAAGTGCAAGAAGTCCCCCTTTTCAGATTATATTTCTTTGTAAACTTTCAAACCCCCGCTAGAGGTGTTCTCTTTTTTTCTCTACTTCCATAATCTACCTGGTTTTTACCATAATTATGTAAGGGAAAATTATTATTTTTTCGCAAATTGTAGTCAAGCCCATATATGCAGCATTTGGATATGCGTCTTTCAAACAATGTTCGGTGAGCTATTAATCAGTATTTTTTGAGGAGCCCTACATTTCCCATTCATTGCAATCGATTTACTTAAATCTTATAGCACTTTTGATAAACATTAAGTTTATTGCCACCCATATGGAGTATACTTTACGGCAACACTAATACGCCACATTGAATTATAGAGAAATAAGAGAAAATAGATTTTCTCCATTGTTATGTTTTAAGACTCAATTTGGATTATATATATGTTTTTGTTAAATTTTTGTAATATTAGATAATCTAATTGTATGTAGTAGAGTTCTTTTGTTAAAATCTACAACATTTTTTCATCGTCACCGTCTTGCTTGTCAATATTTTTTTGTTTAATTAAATATTATTTTTTTTTAATTTCTCAATTAAATATTATTATTAAATTCTTTTGCACTTACCTAAATTAACATATATTATATCGTCGGGTGTTACACTAAAACGGGGCGGTGCATGTACATCTAAATGGAACCATGTACCGTTCTTATGCTGCTTCGGATCACGATTTAAAAATACAACTTTACACTCGTACCATCCCTGATCCGATTCTTTGATGTTGGTCAAATTGAGCGAAGCCGAACCGAACGGTGAGTCCGGTGCCACGCGTGAGACACGTCCCTTGTAGCCGTCTTCAATGTGTTCGGGATAGCTTTCATACCATATGTATATGGGTAGATCGGAACCCTATATATATATTTACGCACACACACGCACATATATAGGGATAAAAATACAAATTGTGTGCCGTGAGAGGTGGAAGGTAAAATGAAACAAAAACACAACATTACATAATTAGTTAATTGTAAATGTCAGATGGTTTAAATTACAAAACAGTTGTATGATTCGAAAACAAAAAACAATATTTAAAATAAAATAATCAATACCATAATTGTGTGTTTTTCTGAATATGTATCAATTGTTGGATTTTTTGTTGTTGTTATGTTAATTTAAAAATGATTTGTTAAATGACAACAACAAATGCGAAAAACTTAATAATAACATAATTATTTAAATGATTTTTTAATTTGGGACTATGATGGATTTTTGTTTTGTTTGGAAATGTGATGGAGACAGAGACGAAACGAAAACTGAAAAAATTAATGATGTTTGTTGTATTTTTATGAATATCGTAAAGGTGAAAATAGTATTTTTTGTTTTTTCTAGGTTTGTTGTCGCTGTGAATATTAGTTCAAAAGGTTAGTTTAATATTGAGAAAATCTTGTTAAATTATTGTTATTTATAAAAATGAAAATAATATATATGCAATTAATTTTTACACTGACTAATATTGGTGATTGGTTAAGTTGCGTGGTTGTCTGAGAGTGTATGCGTGCATAATAATACATTAATTATTTAGAAATAAAACACTGTGCTACGAAAACTCTGTACTCTGCTTTTTCTACACCATGTGTTTTAGGGACAAAATTTGAAGTATAAATATCTTTTGTTTTTATTATTATTACTATTATTATTTTTTAGCGTCCTCCATCATTGTATAGAGGGTATATGAAGTTTTTCATTTCTTTCGTTACTCCTCGAAATAAGCACAAACTCGAAATAAGCACACAAGGTCCACGATTTGATATACATCTGAGGAAGAATCTATAGACGAGCTGACGGGTGATTTTATAAACGAATCGAAGGGCGACTCTATAGATGAGCTAAAGTACAACTCTATAGACGAGCTAAAGGACGACTCTAACGAGTCGGAGGTGGACTCTACAGACAGGCTGAAGTGCGACTCTATAGACGAGCTAAAGGAGATCGACTCTATAGACGAGCTCAGGAGGTCGACTCTATAGACGAGCTCAGGAGGTCCACTCTATAAACGAGCTCAGGAGGTCGACTCTATAGACGAGCTCAGGAGGTCGACTCTATAGACGAGCTCAGGAGGTCGACTCTATAGACGAGCTCAGGAGGTCGACTCTATAGACGAGCTCAGGAGGTCGACTCTATAGACGAGCTCAGGAGGTCGACTCTATAGACGAGCTCAGGAGGTCGACTCTATAGACGAGCTCAGGAGGTCGACTCTATAGACGAGCTCAGGAGGTCGACTCTATAGACGAGCTCAGGAGGTCGACTCTATAGACGAGCTCAGGAGGTCGACTCTATAGACGAGCTCAGGAGGTCGACTCTATAGACGAGCTCAGGAGGTCGACTCTATAGACGAGCTCAGGAGGTCGACTCTATAGACGAGCTCAGGAGGTCGACTCTATAGACGAGCTCAGGAGGTCGACTCTATAGACGAGCTCAGGAGGTCGACTCTATAGACGAGCTCAGGAGGTCGACTCTATAGACGAGCTCAGGAGGTCGACTCTATAGACGAGCTCAGGAGGTCGACTCTATAGACGAGCTCAGGAGGTCGATTCTATAGACGAGCTCAGGAGGTCGACTCTATAGACGAGCTCAGGAGGTCGACTCTATAGACGAGCTCAGGAGGTCGACTCTATAGACGAGCTCAGGAGGTCGACCCGTCGAGGTGAAGGGATTTAAGGGATTTTTTGGGCCTTAAGACAAATTTATCTACTGAATTAGTGGACAGTAAACATCAAAGATCAAAAATTACGTTATATGTATACCCGTTATATAACGGCACCTCCCTACATTCGGTACTTGATGTTTGAAGCCGAATTTTTCAACCGAATTCTCTGAATATTGGTATTTGGACTTAATAAGAAGGTGATAGCCTTCTCTAACGGATAATTCTATATTCGAAATTTTTTATAGCTCCTATACAGAGATCGGTACCTCCCGATGTTGGGTCGTTGGATGAATTTTGCCAAATTTTTCAGCGGAATTTTCTTAAAGTTTTTATTTGAAATTTACTATAGGTAGCACCTTTTCTGGCAGATAGCTGTGTATAGAAGTATACATCATAGAGCTGCTACATAATCGGGATATACCTCCCTATCCCTATTGAGTCACATTTGTCATGGATTATTTCAAATTTAATATTTATACCTTCCACGACAGAAAATTGTCCATACTCGTAAAGTCCTAACTGACCCTCCTTATATTCGGTACTTCGATTATAGAATTTTTGAGTAGGGCATTTGAAAATTGTAATGGCTACCACCCCCTCTGGTTGCAAATTGTCTTCATAGGTTAAGCTTTTTAAAAGCCCTCATATACTTTCCGATATAGTTTTCTGGTTGTTTTTACAGTTATTTTACATTCGCTCCAAAATGGCTACATTTTGAGAGTATCATAAGTCGATATGGCAACGATTGAGAACTTTGTTAATACAAGGATATTTTTTACGATTTTTTTTTTGAAAATTTTCTGATAGTTTTTTCATGTACTAAGCTTGTTTTTACTATGATTATCTATCCAAAAGGATTTCTTTAATATAGCTCGTACAAAATATAATACTTTAATTTAACCCAATATATATTTTAGGAATTTTGACAAATTTAATTGAAATTCCAGTAATTTTAAATGTTAAATATTATTTAAATGGTGGTCGTCACTAGGGGGTGCTTTGGAAGGTATAAGGTGAAAATGTAACCACAGTAAGGTACCTTTCTAAGCCCACCCGATGCAATTGTAAAAAATAAACATTATTTCCCATTAAAGCTTTGTTTCAAGACCTTTTCAAAAGTGGTCATCTTTACAGAGTATCATTTATGGTTTACAAGAGAGATAATTGCTCCATTAGGATGTAAAAAAAGAGAGGTATTTTCGATAAATGGGCTATATTTTACATTTAAGCCTTGTCTTTGATCGGTCTTATGGTGTGACTTTGGCATTGATATATAATATGGATTGGACACATAAAGAATTTTCCAATAGTGATCATATTTACAATGTATTATTTTCGGCTTAAAATATATGAGCTTGAAAATTAACCCCCATAGAGTGAAAAAATCTTCTTATGATCGCTTTGACGAGTTGGGATTTTTGGCTTAGAATATATAAGCTAGAGAAATTGTCCTTTGAAAAAACCCTCTCCAATATTTTTACAAAATTGTTACCAATATAAATTTGTCTCTTTAATTTATTTGTAGCATAGTATATATATTGCTGTTTGGAAAAAAAAATAATAATAAAGTATTTGAAATGGAATAAAATAACTAACAGCCAAACCATAAAATTCTTAGTGGATATTATTTTCAAATATCAAAACAAAATAAATTTGCTTTTAGTCTTTCACTACAAATATTCTGTTCAATTGCACTATAAATATTTGAATTTTAAAGCTGGAAAAATATTAATTGAATTTAGAAAATAAACACAAAACACGAATGCATGCATAATGAAAATATATACATATATACACTTATATGTTCATTCAAATAATAAATAATGAATTGAACGCTACAAATATAATTTGTTGCTAATAATGAATAAAAATCGGCAGTTAGATAGAATTTCCAAAATGGTAGTAAAATTTGGGAATTTATTAAAAAAAAATAATGTAAATAACAATTAAAATTCAAAAAATCAAAAAAACTTTGGAAATTACTTCCAATGCAAAATCGAACCGTGTTCTTATCAAAAATCTTAAAAAAATTAGGAATTCCATGTTTTAGAAAATCGGCATCTTATAATTGTTCTGTATTAAAATTCAATCAAGATGAATTAAAAGAGAACTAATTTTTGGGCAGAATATGAGCACCATAAGCTCCGTATTTAAACAAGCTAAATTGTCGCATTTGGGACATAGAAAATCAGAATGCATACATTGAAAATCTGATGAACCCAAAGCAAGTTACTGTAATTTACGGATTCTGGTCAAGAGTTCGGCTATTTTTCTTTAAAAGAGAGCAAGGAGTGCAAATCTTATATACTGAATGAATTTTGCCTCAAAAAAGTTTAGAAGGAGGATATATGAAACATTTGATTGGACGGCGTAAGGTGTAATACAGCCGAAGATACACTCAATAAAAAATGGACCTTATTATACCCTCCACCTTGGAAAGGAGGGTATATTAACTTTGTCATTCCGTTTGTAACATCCTTAAATATTCGTCTTAGACCCATAAAGTATGTATATTCATAATCAGCATAAAATTCTAAGTCGATTTAACGATGTCCGTCTGTCTGTCCGTCTGTCTGTCCGTCTGTCTGTTGAAATCACGATACAGCCCACATTATTTGACGTAGAGCGCCAAAATTTAGCAGAGCTATTTGTATTGTATCTGGGATGGTTGGTATTGAAAATGATCCCGATATTCGGTATTTTGATGATTTATGCCACATTTTTTCATGGATTTGTCTGAAAATTGGTATTTGTAGGTCATAACGGGTCCCTGAGCGTGTGGCAGAACATTGCATGTATAGGTCCACGTTGTGGTATAGCCCCCATATAAAGGTACCTTCCGATATTCGGTATTTTGATGGTTTTTGCCACATTTTTTCACTGATTTGTCTAAAAATTGGTATTTGTGGGTCATAATGGGTCCTAGTTCGTGTGGCGAAACATTATAATTATAGGTCTACGTTTTGGTGTAGCCCCCATATAACGGTACCTCCCCATAGTTGGCATTTTAATGGTTTTTGCCACATTTCTTCTAATGTTTCTTTTACCCTAAGGTGGAGGGTATTAAAAGTTTGGCCCGGCCGAACTTAATGTTTTTCTACTTGTTTTACTGTATATGAATTTGGTCACTTATTAATGTATACCATTTTAGGGTGATATGTATCGAATTTTCAAAAATCGGACACATATTTCACATTCTGGGATTGTTATTGGAATTTATAAAGGTTATTTCTGGTGGGTGGTACAGGAAGCAATGTGTCAATTCAGAATTAAAAAAGTATCTCTCATTTTATGAAAGTAGTAATTATTCAAAATGTTGACACTTTTCAGTGGTACCGGAAATAGTATGTGGGTATTACCCATTTATGCACCCTCCGCCACAGAAGGGTTTGTTTCTCCGTTTGTAACTCATCGGCGTAACGGTTCTAAGACTATTTAAACGTACACCTCTGTGGTCATCAACAAAAGATGTAGCTGGTTAAAATTTGGTCATCCTATTTTTGTAGGATTGCAAATAGGGTATATCGTTTATCTTTTGCGTATAGCCCCCTATTGATGTTCTAAACAGATACCAAACTCTCAGGCAAAAAATTATCAATGCAGGTCCACTTAATCGTAAAGCCTCCCAATATTGGGCCTTATTTATATTGTGAACCTTAATATATTCTACACCACATAGTGGTAAGGGTATTATGTCTTTGTGCATTTGTTTGTAACAAGGAGAAGGAAGCGAGATAGACAAATAGTTACTTTTGTGGATTTTCATAGAATCACTTTCTGAGTCGATTTATGCATATCAGTCCATCTGTCTCTCCATATATTTTTGTGAACAAAATGCAGGTCGCATTTATTATCCGATTATGATGAAATTTTCCAAGGACGAAACCTTTTGGATTTGGTGAGAATCGGTTAAAATTTAGATATAGCTACTATATATATCTTCAACCGATTTCCATACCAAATGACCTGAATTTTGGCACATTCGACCGAATTCAGCCCAGAAGCATGTTGAAAATTGGTTCAGATATAGCTATATCTCCCGTATATATATGTTTCGTCCGATTTGGTATTTAAGTCCCTCACATGCATAATATTCATTCCACAACAAGGATATTTGGTACCAGACATCAGATACAGCCCGGTAATACCTCTGTCAAATTTCATCGAGATTGGTTAAGATTTGTGTATACCTTCAGTATACATCTTCATCCGATATTACGGTTATTGCACACCTTTTGTGTAATACATATTGCTCCAATAAATATTTCTTATCGAAGTCATATCATGCACTATACAGAAATGTAATTTGGTACTAGAGGTACAAAAGCCTCCGTCAAATTTGTTGAAAATCGATTCAGTGCTAGATATAGTTCCCAAATTGTGACTACTCTAAAGCCCTGTTAAACATTCAAATAAGGTATGATCTACTTCACATATATTTCTAATATAAACTTTTTTATTTAAAATTTATTTAAAATTTGGTAATTGGCATTCCTGGTAACGTCTATTTACTCTGGTAGAAAAAAATTATATATAGCTCCATATTATCCTATAGCCTCCAAATAATGACACCTTCCTATTAAAATGTCTATGTAGACCACTTAACAGTACCACCCGCTTTATGGCATTATGACGATTGATTTTGATGCATTCTCAAATCGATTTCAGTAGCACTTGCAGTTTAAAAAGGAACTCGTTGGAATACAGAATCCTGGTACTTTAGTTTTTATACCCTCCACCATAGTATGGTAGGTATATTATGTTTGTCATTCCGTTTTTAACACCTCGAAATATACATTTTAGACCCCAAAGAGTGTATATATTTTTGATCAGCATAAAATTCTATGTCGATTTAACAATGTCCGTCCGTCTGTCCGCCTCTGGAAATCACTCTAGCTTCCGAACGAAATGAAGTAAGTTGATAAAATGTACTCAAATGTCTGCAGGACTTTTGGTATTGAAAATGGACCATGTAGGTCCACAACTTCGTACAGCTCCCAATAATCGGTATTTTCATGATTTTAGCGACAGTATTTACCGGAATTGTTTCAAATTTGGCATTTGAAGTTCGTAATGGATACTACAGCTTAAGAGAGAACATTGTATGTGCAGGTCCACATCTTCATATAGCCCCCATATAACGGTACCTCCCGATATTCGGTATTTTGATGATTTTACCGACATTATTTACCGGAATTGTTTCAAATTTCGTATTTGAAGTTCGTAATGGGAGCTATAGCCTATGACAAAAAAATCGTATGTAGGCTAACGTTTTCGTATATCCCCCATATAACGGTATATCCCGATATTCGGTATTTTGATGATTTGTGCGACATTATTCATCGGAATTGTTTGAAATTTGGTATTTGAAGTTCGTAATGGGTACTATAGCCTATGACCAAAAATTTCGTAAGCTGGTCCACATCTTAGTATAGTCTCCATATAACTGTTTGCATTTATGTGGTAGTGTACGGAAGTTTTATGAAATTTTTCAAGTTCCTTCCAAATGGTGGAGGGTAAGTTTGACCAGAATGGTATTTTTTAACCGATTTTTTTAGTTTGCTTATGTATGGCCCGGCCGATGTAACTTATTTTTTTACTTTAATTATTTTTGGGGCAGAATTCAAAAAGTGTATATCCCACCAACGTTTTTACCAAATTGGATGGATCGACTTCGAATTGGTATTACCAACAGTTGGGGTAAATCCTCCTTGTATTTATTACTATATTTCCAGAAAAGTGTATGTATTTTATTTAATAAAATTACAATAACCTATATCTCATATTATTTAAAGACACTCTACACACATACTCTGTCTTAACTTTTTTGCCTAGGCAGTCGTTTCATTACTACAACTTTTCCATAAGTCATTAAAAACACAAGGGCAATTAAATTGTCATTATGTAAACTTTTTCCATGCCATGTCGGTGCTACGCAGCGAAGTATCGTGGAAAAAGTGCATCATTTTGCCAGCAAAAAAAGGGGCGTACGCAGGAAAACAATTGATAATGTGCGTCGCGGTGTGTCACCGTCTTAATAGTTGGTTGGCAAGGAAGTTAGCTAAGAATATGACTTAAAAGAAAATTGCCATCATTAATAAAAGAATAATTAGCAAATGTTTTTGCTCTATCGGTAATATGGACATGCTAATCGGGTGAAATTGCAATAAATCATTGAATACCATATTTTTATTGGTCAATTGAGCTCTTTCATAAATGTGATAAATATGCCAAGCAAAATCTTGGGAGTTGTATGAACCGAATATAACCATTAAAAGGTAATGTAAACAACTAACTTTTGCATTTCCAGTAGCTTGAAAATAATGGGTTATTCCTTTAGAAAAAAACAAAGCAATAAGTAAAGGCACGTCTCAATCTCGGTATCTCCTGCTCGATATTTGTATCTTCTTAATTATATTTCAGGTTATCATTTTTTTCGTCATCTTTACACATCCCAACTTACTTCGACAACCTAATATAACATATACTTGTATATTTTTACGATTAATTTAAATACCTATTTTTAAATTGTCTTTCCCCTTGCCCCACCCTCCAAAAATAATCTATTAAACATTTCAAATGTATTATTTAATTTCAGTTTAATCCCACCCTGCGGTTATCTACATTTTTTAACCGAAAACTTTTTCAATTATTTATTGACGTAGATAACTCTGACAGGCGAAAAGAGAGGATGACAAAAAATGGTCAATGAAAAGTTAATTTCAACAACTTTCTCCAAATAAATTGACCCAAAACATAGTTGTTAATTTAGAGCGAATGCAAAAAAAATCGAAGTTGATTAGATTTAAATTTAGTTTTTTTTTGTGCTCCGCAGTATTGTGGTCATTGTGGATTTTGTTATTGTTTTTGCGGTCAATTAATTAAGTTTCAAATCTAATTAGGAGTTAGTTAGTTTGAAAGGGAAACTAATGAATTTTTATATTTATAGATTGGAAGAGCATAAGTATGACCTCCATTCCTCCATCCGGTAAATAAGATCTTGATCTCTTCTATTTCCCTAGAGAAGACTTTGAGGTTTTCTATTCGCTGGAGGCGATCTTGAGGTCTTCTATACTCTAGAGAAGACCTTGGAGATTTCTACTCCCTAGAGAAGACCTGAAGTCTTCTATTTACCCTAAGGACCCTGAGGCCTTATCCTGGGGGACCCTGAGGTCTTCTGTTTGCTACAGACTTATATAAGGTCTTCTTTTGCTATAGAAGACCTTGAGGTCTTCGTAATGCTATAAAAGACCTTGAGGTATTCTATTGTTATACAAGAGGTTTAGGTCTTCTACTAGCCATAGAAGAGCATCAGGGCCTCTATTTGCTGTAGAACAGCTTGAGGTCTTGTATTTGCTATAGAAGAGCTTGAGTCCTTCTATTTGCTATTGAAGAGCCTTCTATTTGCTTTAGAAGAGCTTGAGGCCTTCTACTTTCTATAGAAGAGCTTGAGGTCTCCTTTTGTCTATAGAAGAGCTTGAGGTCTTTTATTGTCTGTAAAAGACCTTGAGAAATGCTATTGTCTATAGAAGACCTTAAAGTCTTTTATTCTGGATTCTGGTCTTCTATTGTCTATAGAAGACTTTGAGGTCTTCTATTGTCTCTAGACAATATCTTCTATTGTCTCTAGAAGACTTTGGGGTCTTCTATTGTCTCTAGAAGACCTTGAGGTCTTCTATTGTCTATAGAAGACCTTGAGGTCTTCTGTCGTCTCTAGAAGACCTTGAGGTCTTCCGTCGCCTCTAGAAGACCTTGCGGTCTTCTATTTGCTATAGAAGACCTGGAGGTCTTCTATTTGCTGTAGAAGACCTGGAGATCATCTATTTGCTTTAGAAGACCTGGAGGTCTTCTATTTGCTATAGAAGACCTCAAGGTCTTCTAGAGACGACAGAAGACCTCAAGGTCTTCTATAGACAATAGAAGACCTCAAGGTCTTCTAGAGACAATAGAAGACCCCAAAGTCTTCTAGAGACAATAGAAGATATTGTCTAGAGACAATAGAAGACCTCAAAGTCTTCTATAGACAATAGAAGACCAGAATCCAGAATAAAAGACTTTAAGGTCTTCTATAGACAATAGCATTTCTCAAGGTCTTTTACAGACAATAAAAGACCTCAAGCTCTTCTATAGACAACAATAGAAGACCTCAAGGTCTTCTATAGCCAATAGAAGACCTCCAGGTCTTCTATAGGTCTTCTGAAGGTCTTCTATTCGATTTAGAAGACCTGGAGGTCTTCTATTTCGTATAGAAGAGTTCTTCTTCCTCTTTATTAAATTATTTCTTTATAACCCTCCACCACAGTATGGAGGTTATAGTAAGTTTGTCATTCCGTTTGTAACACCTCAAAATACACATTTAAGATCCCACAAAATATATATATTCTTGATCAGCATAAAATTCTAAGTCGATTTAGCGATGGGTGCCCGTCTGTCCGTCTGTGCGTCTGTGGATATCACTCTAGCTTCCGAACGAATTGAAGTAGATTGGTAAAATTTTATTCAAATGTATATTATGTCAGTGGGACTTTTGGTATTGAAATTGGGCCACGTAGGTCCACGTTTTGGTGTAGCCCCCATATAACGGTACCTCCCAATATTCGGCATTTTAATTATTTTAGCGACATTTTTTACCCGAATTGTTTTAAATTTGACATTTGAAGTTCGTAATGGATTCTGTCGTCTCTAGAAGACCTTGAGGTCTTCCGTCGCCTCTAGAAGACCTTGCGGTCTTCTATTTGCTATAGAAGACCTGGAGGTCTTCTATTTGCTGTAGAAGACCTGGAGATCATCTATTTGCTTTAGAAGACCTGGAGGTCTTCTATTTGCTGTAGAAGACCTCAAGGTCTTCTAGAGACGACAGAAGACCTCAAGGTCTTCTATAGACAATAGAAGACCTCAAGGTCTTCTAGAGACAATAGAAGACCCCAAAGTCTTCTAGAGACAATAGAAGATATTGTCTAGAGACAATAGAAGACCTCAAAGTCTTCTATAGACAATAGAAGACCAGAATCCAGAATAAAAGACTTTAAGGTCTTCTATAGACAATAGCATTTCTCAAGGTCTTTTACAGACAATAAAAGACCTCAAGCTCTTCTATAGACAACAATAGAAGACCTCAAGGTCTTCTATAGCCAATAGAAGACCTCCAGGTCTTCTATAGGTCTTCTGAAGGTCTTCTATTCGATTTAGAAGACCTGGAGGTCTTCTATTTCGTATAGAAGAGTTCTTCTTCCTCTTTAATAAATTATTTCTTTATAACCCTCCACCACAGTATGGAGGTTATAGTAAGTTTGTCATTCCGTTTGTAACACCTCAAAATACACATTTAAGATCCCACAAAATATATATATTCTTGATCAGCATAAAATTCTAAGTCGATTTAGCGATGGGTGCCCGTCTGTCCGTCTGTGCGTCTGTGGATATCACTCTAGCTTCCGAACGAATTGAAGTAGATTGGTAAAATTTTATTCAAATGTATATTATGTCTGTGGGACTTTTGGTATTGAAATTGGGCCACGTAGGTCCACGTTTTGGTGTAGCCCCCATATAACGGTACCTCCCAATATTCGGCATTTTAATTATTTTAGCGACATTTTTTACCCGAATTGTTTTAAATTTGACATTTGAAGTTCGTAATGGATTCGACAGCATATGACAAAAAATTGTCTATGCAGGTCCACGTCTTCGTATAGCCCCCATATAATGGTACCTCCCGATATTCGGCATTTTAATTATTTTAGCGACATTTTTCACCCGAATTGTTTTAAATTTGACATTTGAAGTTCGTAATGGATTCGACAGCATATGACAAAAAATTGTCTGTGCAGGTCCACGTCTTCGTATAGCCCCCATATAATGGTACCTCCCGATATTCGGTATTTTAATGATTTTAGCGACATTATTCACCGGAATTGTTTCAAATTTGGAATTTGAAATTCTTAATGGATATTACAGTCTAAGACAGAAAATTGTCAATGCAGGTCCATGTCTTCGTATAGCCCCCATATAACGGTACATCCCGATATTCGGCATTTTAATGATTTTAGCGACGTTATTTACCGGAATTATTTCACATTTTGTATTTGAAGTTCGTAATTGATACTACACCCTAAGACAGAAAATTGTCTGTGCAGGTCCACGTCTTCATATAGCCCCCATATAACAGTACCTCTCGATATTCGGTATTTTGATGATTTTAGCGACATTTTTCACCGGAATTGTTTCAAATTTGGTATTTGAAGTTCACAATGGACAGACAAATGCAACCTTTGCAGGTCCATGTCGTCGTATAGACCCTAATATGACAGCTTCATTCGGCATTTTTAAGATTTTAACAGATTTTTAACGGATTTAATTGTTTTTGAGAATTGCCAAATTTGTTCCAAATGGTGGAGGGTATTCAAAGTACGGCCCGGCCGAACTTACCGCTTTTTTACTTGTTTTTTGTAACACTTTTTTTACCATTTGAAAAATATCAATCCCTTCTCCACCTTTTTTACGCCACACTTACACGCCCAAACTCAAGATAAGACACCCATTAAAAATCAGTATCCTACTGTTTGAGAAAATCTCAAAATAGTTCTAAGCCAAATGGAAAAGTTTCGACGCTTGTTTTTTTTGTTTGGAATCCACAACCACATGTGCATTTAAATGGAATACAAAAACAAGAAAAGAAACCAAGTGCGAAAAATACAAAAACAAAAAACCCACAGATTACCAGATTATAGGTTGAGATAAGGTATTACGAAAAAATAGCAGAATAATGGTTGCCTGGGGGGGTTGAAAGTAGGAGGAAATGAAAAACCAAACCATAAATGCCATAGCAACACAAAAATTCACACACACTACCACAAACACATATGGCAACTTAGACATGTGTGAAAGTTAAGTATGGCAAACATAGCGCAAAAAAAAAATAATGCCACAAAAAAGCAAACTTTATCAAATAAATAAATTAGAGGATAATGCAACATAATCCTTTTAATTTTGGTTGGGATATTAAATTGTATTTATAATAGTTGGCTGGCTTTTGTCATTGTTTGTCTTGGTGTTGGTGGACTCGGCACAAAACCAACTCATAAATGTGGGCGTATACGAGCATGTAAGAGTTACCATGACTCTTGTGTGTGTGAGTGTGTAAAAAATTCTGTAATTGCGTTTGTTTGAGTTAAAGCTCTTATCGTTGATAAACACACACAATTATATCCCAACACACACACACACACATGCACACACTACTACGCTTCCACATAACTTCTCGAATCTGGCATAAAAAAGTCAACATATGTATTTATTAGATATGTAAGTCGGTGTGAGTTATGTCCACACATGTGTGTGTGTTTGTTTAGTTGGCCATAAAAAGTTAACTAAATCCAAATCTCTGAAACTCTCTCTCTCTCTCCCTCTCTTCTCCCCTTTTCCATTTTGCGGCTTAGCAAGGTGTGAGCATTCATTTTCTTTTTTGCTGATTAAAAATAAAATTAAAAAAGTTTTCCCTTTCACCAGCAAAAAGACTTAATTCATTAGACGCTTTGTTTGTTTGCCACACACACACAACTTCGTACTTTGTCCAGGTTATCCCTTTCTGCTGTTTGTTATACTTGTTTTGCACAAAGTTGTTTATTCATTTCATTTAAAATATATAATTTTTTTCTGTTTTTATTTTGAATACAACAACGTGTGTCATGTGGTTTTTGTTGGAGTTTGTAATTTATGCGTTTATCTTATGTAGAAATTAATGACATTAATTAAAAAAGGCGGCCGAGAAGTTGTATGTGGTTATTTGGCAGAAAAGGGCTTAATGTATGGAAATTTATAGGCACATCGCTTTTTTTTGCGTTTCATATAATGATGTGCACCATACAGAGCCTCAGCGGGTAATTAACTTACAATATTACATATAATATTTGTAAATACTTTAATAAAACATGAATTGTTGGAAGGTGGTTTAGGCAATATTAAACAAAAGTGCCGTGAATATAATTCAGATATTTGGACTCGATCAAACATTCAATGTATCAAAAATGCTGTAACCGATAACGTCATGGAAGCGCCGACGGCACCGACCAGACGGTGTGCCATGTGTATCAGTCGACGGTCTTTACAGCGAATTTTAGTACAAGATGTTACCGTACAAAGCCCTGATGGTGCATCAGCTGTTAGCTGACCGCCAATCGCGTCTAAAATACGTTCAAGCCATCCTTAATCACCACCAAGAAGAAGATGATTTTTCATCAAAATAATCATGAGTGATCTTAGCCCTCTCAAAATCACAAATGATCCATCTTAGCCCTCTAAAAAGACACTATATGGTGTGCTGTTTTCGCTGTCTGTCTGTTGTAATCACGCTATCTTTCGAACGAATTGAGATAGAAGGCTAAAATTTTGTATACATGCATAGTTACCAGTTGGCAGGTTAAGTTCGTAAATGTCGGTTCACGTTTTCGTATAGTCCCCATATAACGGTACCTCCCGATATTTGGTATTTTGATGATTTTAGCGACAATATTCACCGGAATTGTAAAAAATTTGGTATTTGAAGTTCGAAATGGGTACTACAGCCTATGACAAAAATTTTTGGATGCTGGTCCTCGTCTTCGTACAGCCCCCATATGACGGTACCTCCCAATATTCGGTATTTTGATGATTTTATCGTCATTGTTCACCGGAATTGTTTCAAATTACGTATTTAGAATTCGTAATGGAAGCTACAGTCTGTGACAGAAAAGTGTCTATGCAGGTCCAGGTCTTAGTTTAGGCCCTATATATCACTACCTCCTTAAATTCGGTATTTTTTCGTATTTAGGTACAATACCCACCGAAATTGTTTGAGATTTCGTATTTGAACTTCGTAATGGATGCTACAGCCTATGACAGAAAATTGGTAGTGGCTTATGACAAACAATGCCTCTGCAGGTCCACGTCGTATAGACGGTATTTTAAAAATTTAAACATAATTTTTTAAGGACTCTATTTTATGAAAATTTCCAAATTCGTTCCAAATGGTGGAGGGTATTCAAAGTTCGGCCCAGCCGAACTTACTTAATTTGAATATGGTAATGGCTTATGACAAATAATGCCTATGTAGGTCCACGTCGTATAGACCCCAACAAAACGGTATTTTTAAAATTTAAACAGAATTTTTTAAGGATTTTATTTTTCCAAAATTTCCAAATTCGTTCCAAATGGTGGAGGGTATTCAAAGTTCGGCCCGGCCGCACTTAGCGCTTTTTAACTTGTTTTTTCTATTTTTCACATTTGAATATTGTAAGGGTTTATGAAAAAATGCAGGTTCATGTCGTCGTATTGACCCTAATATAACTGTTTTTCTAATATTTTAACGGATTTTATTGTTTTTGAGAATTGCCAAATTCGTTCCAAATGGTGGAGGGTCAAAATTTACCTGGCCGAACCTGCAGCATTTTTACTTGTTTTATCTCAATGTCATGAAAGATTTGTTCCTTCTTATCTAAAGGGTGTTAAATCAGCAGAAACTTTAATGGGTATCCTACGGTTGAGTTGCTTATTATGGGTATTTTAAATTCATATTTTGTAACAACTGTTTTTACACAACGATCCAAAAAAAAAAAAAAGAGAGATCAAATTAAGACAGAACTTTTTAAGGTTGTGGGATGGAAAATTATTGAAAGTAATTGGAGTATAATGTCCTTTAAAATTTTAAACACGTTTGATTTGCAGTTAGTTCTCTTATCCCTTCTCTACCAGAGTTTACCTAATGTTGTCTTTATTATTTTTCTCTTGATTTTCGTTGTTACTCTCCTAGAAGAACTTAGTGAGCATATTATGCTGGAAAATTAAATAGATAAAGCATATATCAATAAATAGAATTTTCTAGCACCGATGCATCCAATTTCAATATTTAATATATTTACATAATTTTTGGAAAATATTGGTTTCATTTTTGATAAGACAATTAACTTACTTACAAATTTATTATTAAAATTAAATGTAAAATATAAAACTAATTTAAATATTAATGTTTTATAAATATTAAAAATAAAATGCATTATTTTCAAATGAATTGGTTTACATATTAGATTAATTATTAAATTTTAATTTTTTTACCTAATTAGTTTGCTGTGCGGCAACTTTTTCACATGCATAAACAATAAATAAAGTTTACAAAAGACAAAGAAAAAATTGATTGAAAAAAATATATATATCCAACAAACTACCAGAATGGAGCAACAAAAATGCTATAAATATTTAAACGTGTAACCAAAAATTTATAATTATTAATTTATATGTGTTGCCATGTGCCATAGAAGTTTGTTTGTGTTTTATTTTTATTATTTTTATTGTTGTTATTTTTCGTTTTTAATAGACGGTGAAATTTTCTAAAACTGCCTTTGTGGAATATTAAATTAATTTTTAGTTATAAAAATTGATGATGAAAAAAATTATTTGCTGATGGCAGCAACATTTTGAAGGGTAGAATAAAGTCCAGTGCAGAAAAATGGGGTGGTTTTACGGGAGTGATATTTCAAATAAAAACTGAGTGAGAAGATTCATTAGAGGAGTTAAACGAAATTGAATTTTGCTCTGTATATAAACAAATTTTGCATAAATAATTTTCATTGCTTTTTTCTCTGAAGTTGTTGTGATTTATTCACTGTTGATTGTTTTTAATTAAATTTAAATAAACATTGTTCATTTCTCATATTTTTTTGGAGGAGGTGGAGGTGATTTGTTTTAAAAATTACTGAAAAATAGCAAATGAACACGCACACATCGCATTGGCAATGAAATAGAAAAATTTTAATTTAATTGTAGTTGAGTTCAGTTGTTGTTTAAAAAATGAATTTAGAACCTTTTCGCAATTTGTTTAGCTAAGAAGGAAGGATAGTTTATAAAAATAGTCGGGTGTTGTTTAGGAAAAAGGTAAAAAAGTACAATTTTTGCTATTTTAGTACGTGATATTATGTGCATTTCGTGTAGATGATTTCATTTGATTACTGCTGTACAGAAATTGTTAATATTTTGTTTAAAATATTTTTTTTTGGTTTTTTTTTTTTATTTAAAAGACAAAACATGACTACAACACAAAAATAATGAATATTTTAATATGTGTTTTTGCTGTTGCTGATTGACAATGGTTTTGCTTTGCAAAATTGTTCGTTCTATGATTAGTTGCAATGGACAAGACGAATTGAGTTCTAAATTGTGAATGGTTAGTTGGTTCAGTGGGTGGGTGGTGGTGGAATTTTCAATGGAAATTTTTCTTCTCTCACTCTCTCTCTCTCTCTCTCTATAATAAATATAGGTAAATTTCTTACTTTCGTTTCTTTTTATTAGAAAATTTGAAGAAATTTTGTAATTTTTGTATATTTTTTCAAGTTTAAGCGTTGTTTTTTGGAAAGTACTTTGATAGGTTTTTTTTTAATTTTAAGTGTGGAATAAAAAAATAAAAATATATATAATAGCAATAATAATGTTTGGATGTTTGTGCAGTTTTAATATTTATACCAAAAACATAGAAGTTTAAAGAAAATATGGGAATCATGTGAAAATACCTCATGCCTTTGTCATGAGCTGTTGATCTATTTATTGTAGACACAAACCATTTGCTCAAAATGCTTTTAGTATAGTCTTTACCATTTTAGGTCATTGTTTATACCCTACACCACATAGTGGAATAGGTATTATGTCTTTGTGCATTTGCTCTCGAAATAGAGGAGGAGGTTCTTCATAGAATCACTTTCTGATCAATATATGTCAGTCCGTCTCTCCGTCCGTCCGTCCGTCCATCCGTCTGTCCATGTGTTTTTGCAGGAACAAAATGAAGGTCGCATTTTTATCCAATTCAGATGAAATTTTCCAAACAATATTGATTTGGCCAAAGGATATAGCTCCCATATATATCTTCAACCGACTTCGGGTTAATTGTGCACCAAATGGCCAATATCATTCCAAATGACCTGAATTTCAGTCTAGACCGAATTCAGTCTGGAAGCATGTACATGAAATTTTGAGAAAATCGGTTCAGATATAGCTCCCATATAAATCTTCATCCGATATCAGGTTTATTGTGCACCAAATAGTTTGTCACATTCGACCGAAGTCAATCTAGAAATCAAATCAAATTTGGTGAATATCGGTTCATATGTAGCTATAGCTCCCATGGCTTAATTGAGCACCAAATGGCCAATATCAGCCCAAATTGACTGAATGTTTGCAATTCCGGTTCAATTCATCCCAGAAACAAGTTCTTCCAATTTGGTAAAAAAAACCGGGTCAGATACAGCTATATCTCCCATATATATGTTTCATCCGATTTGAGGTTTTAAGTCCCTCACATTTGTACTATGCGCTCACTACGAAGGTGAATGCACTCCACAAGAAAGAAATTTGGTACAGCTCAGAAATACATCTGCCAAATTTTATCAAGATCAGTTCAGATTTGGATATAGCTCTCATATATATCTTCATCGGATTTCTGGTTTATTGTGCACCAAATTGATAATATCAGTCCAAATGGAGTGAATTGTGCACTTCCGATCGAATTCAGCCAAGAAGCATGTACTTCGCCATTCCTGGCGAAGCGCTAGCTTGAGATGATTGACACTTTGGTATTTTTTAGTGCCAACCTTGTATTCCAAAATACTCCAGACACACTCCAAAGGATTGGTATCCGGAGATTTTGGTGGCCATTGTGCGCTGTGCGCTGGAAATGAAGTGAGGAACCTCATTTTGTAACCATTCTTGGGAGGCGCGTGCTGTGTCCTGTTGAAATGTCCAAGGTCTACGGCCAAAATGTTTGCGTGCCCAAGGCTTTAATACAACCTGCAGAACATTTTCGCGATTATATTCGACATGTATTCTGAGTGCTGGAGTGCTCAACAATAACCGCTTGTGGTTCTCCAGCCAAATATAAAGAAATCACACCATCACGCTTAAATTCCATTACGAATAACTTTTTTTCTGGAAAATTCTCACCAAAATGCTTTTGTACGCGTGTAAACAAAGTAGTGAGCTGTCACTGGAATAATTTTATCAACTGTCGGAAAAGTGGCTATGAAATGACAGTAGTCTGAAGTTGGTTACAGTTTTTTCATCTCAACCTGTATATCCCTATGGAACAATGAAGGCAAAGGAAAATCACAAAAATCTTATGGTGCCGTCCCCATTGGGGATAAAAAGAAGAACCTTCTATTTTTAAGCAAGAAAGAGGTTAGTGTGTTAACGAGGATCCGTATGGGTCACCTGGGCCTACAAGCTCATTTGCACAAGATAGATAATAAAACAGTTAAAGAATTTAATAAGGCAAATTAATTTCAATTATAATAGACTGTAAACTGTCCGCCTTCTTCTAAAAACATCTTAGTCTAGAGCGCACAACAAGCCTATACTGGCTTAGGTTTATGTTGACCAGGACATGTGTCGATCGGTTTTGGCTCTTTTTTCAACATAACCTCACCTTGTGTAGTTTTAGTTTTTTTATGAAAAATTTTAAAAGGTATGAAATAACTGCCGCTATGGCTGAAACATGAGGCAGGGCTTTTCAACATAGCAATAAATGGGGTTCTGTATGACAAGGGAGTTTTTCCAAAACCTGGGCCATCATTGATTTTTTTGGGAACATATATTATATAAAGAACTTTGTAGTATAAGGAAGACCAATAGGACATCAGAAATCTTACTTTTTTAAAAATATTTCAAAAGCCCACTTATTTTTTCAATTAAAACAAATCCGTTTCCCAGCACAAACACCTAAATATATTATTACTTTGAAATAAAAATTAAAAAAAAAAAATCTCAAAACAATGAAAATAAATTAAATTGTTTCTCTTTGCATCAACTTCTCCGAACCTTTGGCTAAAGCATTTGCAAGTG
Source organism: Musca domestica (assembly GCF_030504385.1). Classification (NCBI taxonomy): domain Eukaryota; kingdom Metazoa; phylum Arthropoda; class Insecta; order Diptera; family Muscidae; genus Musca; species Musca domestica. Next base: position 10,093,907 of record NW_026712299.1, read on the forward strand.
TGTTTCTTGTGTTGTTGATGTTGTTTTGAAAAATATTTCATTTAGTTCTTTGTTTGTTTGAGTGTTGGAAAGCTTTCATGTATGCTATTCAAAAGCCTAAATGTTTCTTCTTAATTTAAGCTATCTAGGATATTTTGTAAAGTGTTGCAAATTATTTTTTATTTCATTTTATTTTTCGTAAAAGAAAAAATAAAGAAATTATTATAGAAAACATAAACAAAGCCTTTTGAAAAATAATGAAAGAGAAAGTTCAACCTAAAAATAATTTAAAAGGCAGGCGGTATTAAAACTCTCCCAAACGAGGGGAGTTTGAAAAAGAAAATATTTTGTCTGTTTTGTTTTTTTTTTTCGTTTTATTGTTTTATAATCAACTAAAATAAAGTGTTATTTTGGCATTAGTTTCTTTTTTGGGGGGAAATTATAAAAAATAAAAAATCGTATTTTTTTTGTATAACAACAAATTTTTACACAGCCAATATTTACTTATTGTTTTATTTTTTTTCGCAAATTCAAGGCATCTAATAATTTAAAACATTTTTTTTTTTTCACAACTACAACCAATTGAAAAAGCAACATAAAAAAAACGTTTTGTTATTTTTGTTTTAAATATTTCAAAATTACTCTACAACCAATTCAAGGCAAACGTGATTTTTTTTTTTTTTTTTTTTTTTTTGAAAAACAAATAATAATTTCTTAACTTGTTTTCAGTAGTAAATAGTTTTTTGTTGTTTTTTCTCAAATACTCACGGCAGTATCTGGGTTTTGAAATGAAAATTAAATGTAGGAGTTTTTCTTTTTGCGATACAAGTGCATCATAAACGTTTGTGTTCCGTTGTGTTACCAAGATGGATTTGTTTTCATGTGGGTGAGTTCCAAAGAAAAACGACCCTTATTTTTGTGGGAAAACTTTTTCTTCTTCTTAATTTTGCAGTGGGTGTTACTAGTCCGTAGGCGTCTTTGGAAAAGATTGTTAATATTTAACTAATTTAAGGAGACATAAAAACTGGAGTTACTGTAATACGCAGTAGATATTTCAATTAGCAGTACATTGGAAAAGATGGGAATGTATCGACGATATTTGCTAAGAAGTAGTAGACATTCTTATGAAGTCTCTAATTGGTCTCAGCCCACCTTGTTATGTAGGTTCTTGGCGGAACAAGTAGTAGAGGGATGCTGAAGTAGTGGAAGGCTTCTGAACTTTAGATGGTACAAAATACGCTTCGTTATCTCTCAGAGGTTAGGCAAATGGGTGACTCTAACAGCTATTGTATATCTTTTGAAAACATGACTTGCAGAAGACTTCCTAAAATTAAACCAGTAAGGAAAAGTCAAAAGTCAGGCTGGCCGACAATATGATACCCTACAACCCCATGCCTATTTAGTCGAGCTCCCGTAACAAAGACAGTTTATATTGAGAATTTATGTAAAGTAGATCATACCAACTATGAACCAAATAATATTGCTGCATATGCTACAGATATACAGGACCGAAATTCACCAAAAGGTAAAATTAGTTTGAATATGAAAAAATCTATTTAATTTAGGGACACATATGGTGAACAGTCACCGTAAAATCGTATAAAGATGTATATCGAAGCTACATAAAAATCTGAACCGATCTCGATAAAATTTGACAAGGGTATTTTGGAGCAGTATCTGATGCCCGGTATCAAATATCATTGTTGTGGAGTGCATATTACGCATGTGAGGGACTTTAACACCAAATCGGATAAAACATATAAGCTATAGGTATAACTATTCTAAACTGCCAAAATTCGGTCCATTTGGGCCAATATTTGCCATTTGGTGCACAATAAACCTGATATCGGATAAATATTTGGGAGCTATATCTAAATCTGATCCCATCTCGATAAAATTTGACAAAATTTTTTTGGTATCAAATATCATTCGTGTGGAGTGCATATTACGAATGTGAGGGACTAAACCCCAAATTGGATAAAACATATATATGGGAGCTATAGCTATATCTGAACCGATATTTTCCAAAATTTTAAGTACTTGTTTCTATTATGAATTCAGTCGAAACCGCGAAAATGTAGTCCATCCATTTGGTGCACAATAAACCTGATATCGGATAAAGATATATGTGGGAGTTATATCCAAATCTGATCCGATCTCGAGAAAATGTGACAGAGGCATTTTTAGCTCCATAAGTTGTCTAGTATCAAATATTATTCGGGTGGAGTGCATATTACGAATGTGAGGGACTAAACCCCACACTGGATGAAACATATATATGGGAGCTATAGCTATATCTGAACTGGTTTTCACCAAATTTTAAGTACTTGTTTCAACGATGAATTAAATCGAAAGTGCCAAAATTCAGTCCATTTGAGCTGATATTTGCCATTTGGTGCACAATAAATCTGATATCGGATAAAGAGATATGTGGGAGCTATATCCAAACCTGATCCGATCTCGATAAAATTTGACAGAGGCATTTTTGAGCCCCATAAGTAGTCTGGTATCAAATATAATTCGTGTGGAGTGCATATTACGAATGTGAGGACTAAACCCCAAATATATATCTGAACCGATTTTTTTTCCAAATTTTAAGTACTTGTTTCTATTATGAATTCAGTCGAAACAGCCAAAATTCAGTCCATTTAGGCCGATATTTGCCATTTGGTGCACAATAAATCTGATATCGGATAAAGAGATATGTGGGAGCTATATACAAATCTGATCCGATCTCGATAAAAGTTGACAGAAGCATTTTTGAGGTCCATAAATTATCTGGTATCAAATATCATTCGTGTGGAGTGCATATTACGCATGTGAGAGACTTTAACACCAAATCGGGAAAAAAACATGTATATGGTACTTGTTTCAACGATGAATTCAATCGAAAATGCCAAAATTAAGTCCATTTGAGCTGATATTAGCCATTTGGAGTACAATAAACCTGATATCGGATAAGGATATATGTCGGAGCTATATCCAAATCTGATCCGATCTCCAAAGAGGCATTTTTGAGCTCCATAAGTAGTCTGGTATCAAATATAATTCGTGTGGAGTGCATATTACGAATGTGAGGAATAAACCCCAAATATATATCTGAACAGATTTTTTTCCAAATTTTAAGTACTTGTTTCTATTATGAATTCAGTCGAAACCGCCAAGTCCATTTAGGCCGATATTTGCCATTTGGTGCACAATAAACCTGATATCGGATAAAGATATATGTGGGAGCTATATCCAAATCGGATCCGATCGCGATAAAATTTGACAGAGGCTCTACATGGTTGCCCATATTCGACGGACCTTTGGGCCCATTCCAATCGACGAGGCTTGTCCGCAGGCAACATACTTTGCGTCAATTGAATTTTGTACGGGAACAACTGCAAATCAATGCGAAAAAAAGTGGACCGAGCCATGACTGACGCTTCAAACGCGGTATGTCATTAAGCGATGTGACATCTCTGTCAAAAGTTATGGCGTTGCCAGATGGGTCCGTCGAATATGGGCAACCCTGTATGGTGAGCAATCACCGTAAAATCGGATGAAGATTTATATCGAAGCTACATAAAAATCTGAACCGATCTCGATAAAATTTGACAAGGGTTTTCTGGAGAAGTATCTGATGCCCGGTATCAAATATCATTGTTGTGGAGCGCATATTACTTTAACACCAAATCGGAAAAAAATGTATATGGGAGTCATAGCTATATCTGAACTGGTTTTCACCAAATTTTAAGTATGGGAGCTATATCCAAATGTAATCCGATCTCCATAAAATTTGACAGAGGCATTTTTGAGCTCCATAAGTAGTCTGGTATCAAATATAATTCGTGTGAAGTGCATATTACGAATGTGAGGACTAATATATATATCTGAACCGATTTTTTTTCCAAATTTTTAATACTTGTTTCTATAATGAATTCAGTCGAAACCGCCAAAATTCAGTCCATTTAGGCCGATATTTGCCATTTGGTGCACAATAAACCTGATATCGGATAAAGATATATGTGGGAGCTATATCCAAATCTGATCCGATCTCGATAAAATTTGAAAGAGGCATTTATTAGCTCTATAAATTATCTGGTATCAAATATCATTCGTAAGGGACTTAAACCCCAAATCGGAGGAAACATATATATGATAGCTATAGCTATATCTGAAACGATTTTCTCAAAAATTGATGTACTTGCTTCCAGACTAAATTCGGTCGGATGTACTAAAATGCAGGTCATTTGGACAGATATTGGCCATTTGGTGCACAGTTAACCCATAATCGACTGAAGATGGGAGCTATGGGAGCTATATTTAAAGTTTCACCGATTCTCACCAATTTCAATAGGGTTCGTCCTTGGGCGAAACAAATGTTGAATGGAAAGATTCATTTTAATCAGATAATAAACGTTACCTGCATTTTGTTCAAAAAAAAAAAAAATACATGGACCGTCGAACGGACGGACTGACATGCATAAATCGACTCAGAAAGTGATTCTATGAAGAATCTCAACAGTAAATATAGGTCTATCTCGCTTCCTTCTCCATGTTACAAACAAGTGCACAAAGACATAATATCCATACCACTATGTGGTGTAGGGTATAAAAATCACAGATTGGCGCGGTTCATGTGCAGGTGGCATAATTGGACCGTACTTCTTCAAAAATACTGGGAATCGTAACTGTTAATAGTGAGCGTTATCGTTATCGAGGCGAGTTTGGTGCTTTTTATTTCATGTTCGGTACCGGCCAATTGGCCGTCTATATCGTGCGATTTAATGCTTAAAGCTTAGGTCTCTGCAACGAGCCCGCCTCAATTAATACATTAGAGGACAAAATTGACGAATATATTAGTGATCAATTAAGAAACAGTCCCGATGGATATTTTCATGAAATAATCTCCAAATATTCATCCCAAAACGTTTTTTTTTTGTCAATTTTTGGATATCACTTAAAAAAATTAATAATATGAAAAACTTATTTAAAATAGTGTTTTTCATTTGCAGTCACTTCCGTATCGTCACATAAAAATATACCCTTAATATTAACTATTGTAATTAACTAGTAACACACATGTCTCAATTAATTATGAAAATCTCTCGAAAATTTCCACCTGAAAATCCTTGGAACACAAACGTTTTCTTTTTATCTTTTTTTTTTAAATCCTGGTTACACTTCTTTCGTGGTAGGTGATGGGGGGAACGCGAGTTTTGGAAGTTGGGGTGTTATCTTATTTTTTTTTTATTTTGCTTTGTATGTTTCAAAACTATTGTTTTGTTTCGTTTTTTTTTTTTTTTTAATATATAGTTCTGTTTATGTTTTCTTGTACTGACGCTTTAACAATACTAAAAAAGAGAGTTTAGAGAAGAAATATTATCTTGTGATATCGTACCGTTTCGCTCACCTTCTTGTCCCACTGTAGGACGTACGGGACTGGATGATCATTGGGGAACTCAACGTGACAATTGAAGATGACACCTTCACCGAGTATGGCTGTGATATGGACAGCATCTTCTGCAAGAGGAAAAAGGTTGGAAGAAAAAATTGTTATAAAATGTTGGAGAATTGATATATAATGAACATATAAGAGAAGTGATAAAGAATTTTTAACATTTTTAATATAAGTTATATACATATATAAATAATGTGGCATACACCTTTAACCAGCAATATTTGGAAAACAATTATTAAAATATATATATCAACCAGAAAAAAAACATATACCTCTTTTGTAGTTCATTGTTTACTAGCTTAACAATTTTTATATATTTAATTATTTTCCAGAATATCAGGTCGTACCTATCTGATCTGGTATTTTTACCTTAAAGCTATTGAAGAAAAAAAAAACGTTCATATCCATTGGTTTTTATACCCTACACCACATAGTTGTATAGGTATTATGACTTTGTGCATCTGTTTGTAACATGGATAAGAAAGCGAGATAGACGCATAGTTCCTTTTGATGATCTGCAGAGAATCATATTCTGAGTCGATTTATGCATCTCAGTCCGTCTGTATTTTTGTAACCAAAATGAAGGTCATTTATTGTCCGATTGAGATGAAAATTTCCAAACAATATTTGTTTTGGCCCAAAGACGAAGCCTATTGAAATTGGTGAAAATCGGTTCGAATTTAATTGTGCACCAAATGGCCAATATCATTTCAAATGACCTGGGTTTTGGCACATCTGAACGGATTCAGTTTAGAAGAACGAAAATCAAATTTGAAGAAAATCAGTTCAAATTTTAGTAAACATCGGTTCAGATATAGCTATAGCTCCCATATATATGTTTCACCCGATTTGGAGTTAAATTCCCACACATGCGTAATATGCACTCCACAAGAAAGATATTTAATACCCGACATCAGACACTGCTCGAAAATACCTATGCCAAATTTTATTGATATCTGTTCAGATTTTTATATAGCTTCTATATACAGAGTAAGATAAAAAAAACTGCAACAAAATCAAAAGCCATAATTTTTACATTTTTTTTTTTTAAATTGAATTGAATGAAAGCAAAAAATGTCGGAAATAGCATCAAATTTTAAAATAAGTTTCCATTTGTTCGATTTGGTCACCTTTGGCACGAATTATAGCCTTAAAACGGCCAATGAAACCGTCACACGCTGCCCGAATGTTGCTCTGCGATATTTTGGCCCATTCCCGGCGAAGCGCTTGCATGAGGTGATCGACACTTTGGATTTTTTTAGTGCCAACCTTGCTTTCCAAAATACTCCAGACACAATAGTCCAACGGATTGGTATTCGGAGATTTTGGTGGCCATTGAGAGCTGGAAATGAAGCGAGGAACCTCATTTTATAACCATTCTTGGTTGGCGCGTGCTGAGTGCGATGGTGCTGAATCCTGTTGGAATGTCCAAGGCCTGCGGCCAAAATGTTTGCGTGCTCAAGGCTTTAAAACACCCTCCAGAATATCTTCGCAATAATATTCGGCATTTATTCTGATGCCATGGTCGATTAATACGAGCGGAGAGCGACTATCGGCTGTTATGGCGGCCCACACCATCGCCTTGGCCGGCGCTTGAGTTCTGGTGGCCAATCGAAGGTGCACATTTTCAGCTGACCTCTTTGGCCAACGAATGTTTTCTCATCTGAGAAAGCCAAATTCGACAGTTAATCACTTTCGGCTCATTTTACAATACTTGCCGAATGAGATAGTCGTGAGATAAACATATCACAATATTCCATATTTATCTCACGAGCCTTTTTTCGGACACTGCGACGCAGGTCATGATCAGACGATCAAGTTGCTTCTTTACTTTTCGAACCATTTCTGCTGATGTTGCTGTTCTTCTTTGACGTCGGGCTACGCTACCAGTATCACGGTAACGAGCGATGGTACGAGACACAAGAGATTTATTCTCAGTTAAATGCTGGAGTGCTCTAACGATAGCCACTTGTGGTTTTCCAGCCAAATATAAAGAAACCGCACTATCTCACTTGAATTCCAATTACGAATAACTTTTTTTCTGGAAAATTCTCAACAATATGCATTTGTACGCTTATAAACAATATAATGAGCTGTCACTGGAATATTTTAAACAGATGTCGGTCGAGTGGCTTGGAAATGACAGCAGTCTGAAGTTAGTCACAGTTTTTTCATCTCTCCCTGGATATTCCAGAAAATGCTTTTCTCAATAAAGAAGATGAGTTGCCTTTTCATTTCACTATTTTTTTTCTTTAATTGCAATTGACTCTGAAGAAATCCTTCGAAACACCTATCCTTGTAAACTGTGTTCTCCTGCTTAATATAAGTTTCGACTTTTTGTTAGTTCGCTGAACAATTTTTTTTTTGTTGTGTCTCCTTATGGCCACTTTAATCCTTGGGAGCAGCACACTTATGTTGCATTGGCGATGACATGTCTTGGCAGCTAAGTAGTAATTGTTGTCTGCCAATGAAAGAACATGGCTGTACGTGAAAACGGAAGTGATAACAACACGGATAGATAGAATGACAGGACATGAACTGAAATAGAAGCTATACACAAAAATCAACAGGAATATGGTCGGTCATTTAAGACGAGACGAGACATAGTCCACTTCAAGCATCAAAAACACAAACAACAACTGAAGTGGAAACTTCACAAGTTCTTTAAGAGCAAATAAGGATAAAAGTACACAAACAGTCTTGTACAGCTACATTTCATGTTTTGAGGTGTTAGGCGGTGTAAAACTTTGTCGCCGCCATCAACTGCATAAGTAATGCCATCACGTATATTGGTGTGTGTGTGGGTATGTGCTATATGCCAATGATGGTCGAGTGTCATCAACACAACCCCCGGCAAAGAAATGTGTCATCCCCCATTCCGGTTAAGTGTAAACTTCTTTGTAAACTTTTCGAAAATCGTAAAAAAGAAAGAAGCAAGAAATTATCGTATGTTACATGTCACGTCACGTCACGTCACCGTGTCGTTGAAATCTTCTAACGCATTTGCAGTTTTTGATACAAGTCCTGTTTGCATTTTATCCTGATGTATTAAATGTCACATTTGACAGTTGTGGTTCGTTGTGGGGAATATTTTTAGTGTTGTTACGTTCAACTTTGTCGGGTATTGGCATTAAGAAGTCTGTGTAGAATTTTACTTCCGCAATGGATGGTATTAAAAGAAATGGATAATTTAATTTTAATTGAAGTTTAAGTTATAAGATGGGCAAGACTTAAACTGAGGGAAATAAGCCGATTTTAGAAATATTGCAGTAAAACAATTTTTCTCCACATAAAAACGCTCCACCTTCACTTAATCGTCAGTATCGGTAGGTATCTATATATTGTATATGAACCTCAACTTGGGCCTATATGGAATTATGTTTATGTTTTATCAGTGGAAATCATTTTATTTGACATGCGGAAGCACGGACAAAAATTGTCAGGCAGATTATCTTAGTATCATATCGTACACATTTTTTTGTTACAAAATTCAAGAGCTCCAACATTTTGAAAAAAAAAAAAAAACAGTAAAGAAAGTCTTAAAGTCAGGCGGGGCCGACTTTATGATACCCTACACCACTTTGCTAATTTAGTAGAGCTCCACACAACAATTAAACGTTTTTATGGGAGAATTCAATCATACACGCTATGATAATTATAAATTAAAGTTAAAAGGACTAAATATGCCGAAGCATATTTAAAGATTTCAAATAATAGATAAAGATATATATGGGAGCTATATCCAAATCTGAACCGATCTCGATAAAATTTGGCAAAGATATTTCTGAGCTGTATTTGATATATTTCCCTGAATATCGTTGTTACGGAGTGCATATTACGGTTGTGGGTAACAAATATAACAAATCGGATGAATAATATATATGGAAGCTATAGCTATATCTGAACCGATCTTCACCAAATTTGTCACACTAGCTTCTACACTCAATTCGGTCGTAAGTGCCAAATTCCATTCCATTTGGACAAATATTAGACGTTTGGTGTACAATAAAAGTAAATCGGACGAAGTTATATATGGGAGCTATATCCACATCTGAACCGATCTCGATAAAATTTAGCAAATGTATTTCTGAGCTGTATTTGATATACTTCCCCAAATATTGTTGTTGCAGAGTGCATATTACGGCGGCGGTGGACAAAAATAACAAATCGGAAGAACAATATATATGGGAGCTATAGCTATATCTGAACCGATTTCTATCAAATTTGGGATCCATATTTTCAGGCCTAATTTGGGTGTATATGCAAAATTCCATAAAATTCGGGCTGATATTACACGTTTGGTGCACAATAAAAGGCAAATCGGACGAAGATATATATGGGAGCTATATCTAATTTTTGACCGATTATATCCAATTTCAATAGGGTTCGTCCTTGGGCCAAACAAAAGATCTTTGCAAAATTTCATCTGGATCGGTCAATATATGCGACCTGTACTTTGTTTACAAAAACACATGGACAGACGGATGGACAGACGGACGGAGGGACGGACATGCATAAATCGACTCAGAATGTGATTCTATGCAGATCATCAAAAGGAACTATGGGTCTATCTTGTTTCCTTCTGCCTGTTACAAACAAATGCACAAAGACATAATACCCTGACCACCTTGTGGTGTAGGGTATAAAAACAAAATACATTTATTATTTGATTTTTAGATATTTAATTCGACCTTTATTATATATTGTTACAATTGTAAATTTAATAAAAAACGAGCTCGAAGGGAGCATCCGAGATGGGCAATATCGGTCCACTTCTTCGGGTAACTCCCCACAAAAGGTCGATATTTTCAAAAAATTTATTTTCTGCACAGAAAGAAAAACTATAATGTGATTTTGCTCCAACTTTGCAAATCCTAATATTTGCATCAGTGGTAGGTCAAGTACGAAAATGGACAATTTCGGTCCTGTCCATCAAATACCTCAGAGGGTCAAAATTTTGAATAATTACAACTCTTATAAAATATGATGTACTAGTCCGATTGTCGTCAAATTTCACACATCGCAGTATTTGATACGGCCACAAAGTGTCTCATCGAAGTAATGTTTTCAGACCCTAGGTATCTATGGATCAAATCCGTTTGAGGATATTTGGAGTCGATCTGGGATGCCCGTCCGTCCGTCTGACTGATTGGCTGGTGCGCACGATAATCTTCGAAGGGAGTATCCGATTTGGTCCTAACTTAGTACATCGTAATATTATTATAAATTTTAATTTGAGTTCTGAGATGGACAATATTGGACCATCCCTTCTGCTACCTCCTATACCCAAAGGTCGAAATTTCAGAAAAATATATTTTATTCATAGAAAGAGAAATCATCATTCGATTTTGCTCCACCTCTGCAAATCCTAATATTTTCATGGGTCAGATGCGAAATTCGACAACATCGGCCCAATCAATCAAATACATCCTCACTAAGGCTCAACATTTTTAAAAAGTTATAAATATAACTCCTATAAAATGTGAAATAAGAATCGAATTGTTTTCAAATTACACACATCGTAATATTTTAATCAGCTCAAGTTCTGGTGTGAAGATATTGGTCCACTGTTTCTGGTACATCCCCCCACAAAGGGTCAAATTTTTGAATATCCATGAAGCTCATAAAACACGAAATTAACATCCGGTTCCATTCAGACTTGGCACATTTCAATAATCCCATCAACACAAGATCTGCTGTAAAGATAGTAGAGATCGGATCATTCCTTCTCGTGCCTCATCCACAAAGGGTCACAATTTTCAATAATTTTGTCTTTCATAATTTTTAAAACGTATCAGCGGTTCCTTATAACTTGCTATATCTAAATATTTTCCTCAACCAGATATCTGAGATGAATATGGAATTTATAATTTCACATAAAATTGGATATAAATGTTCGATTTTCTTGTAATTTGGTCCATATAAATATTTTTATCTGTATTAGATGAAGTATGAAAATGGAATACTTCGGTGGACTATATCTGGTACCTCCCGCACATTTTAATATTTTCTAAAAATGATCTCATATACAGTGAGGGAAATAACCAAACCTGACACGTCGCAATATTTATTTAGGTCTGACAATTATGGCCCAATGGACAATATTGGTTAATTTCTTCGGAACCTACTCCAGAGAGGGTCAACAATTTGAATAATCATAACAGAAGTCAATGTCAAAATAAAGGCGAGATAAAAAAAAACTGCATCAAAGTCAAACGCAATATTTTTTATATGTTATTGAATGAAAGCAAAAAATGTCGGAAATAGCATCAAATTTAAAAATATGTTTAGATTTGTTCGAATTGGTCACCTTTGGCACGAATTATGGCTTTCAAACGGCCAATGACACCGTCACACGCTGCCCGAATTTTGCTCTGTGGTATTTTGGCCCATTCCCGGCGAGGTTCTTGCTTGGGGTGATGAACACTTTGGTATTCCTTAGTGCCAACCTGGAATTCCAAAATACTCTGGGCATAATAGTCCAACGGATTGGTATCCGGAGATTTTGGTGGCCATTGTGCGCTGGAAACGAAGCGACGAATCTCATTTTGTAACCATTCTTTGGTGGCACGCGCTGTTGGAATTTCCAAGATCTGCGGCCAAAATGTTTGCGTGTCCAAGGCTTTAATACACTCTCCAGAATATTTTCGCTATAATATTCGGCATTTATTCCGATTAATACGAGCGGAGAGTGACCACCGGCTGTTATGGCGGCCCACACCATCACCATGGGTGGCGCTTGAGTTCTGGTGGCCAACCGAAGATGCACATTTTCAGCTGACCTCTTTGGCAAGTAAGCACGATCATTTTGTTTGTTTACAAACTGCTGGACAACAAATGTTTTCTCATCGGAGAAAACCAACTTCGGCAGTTCACCACTTTCGGCCAAGCGAAGCAACTCTTTAGCTCTTTTGAGTCTATTTTCTTTCTGTTGAGGTGTAAGTTCTTGGACTTTGTGGAATTTCAATGGCTTTACCCCGAGCTCATTTTTAAATATTTACCAAATGGAATATTTGAGAGATCTTTAGAAAAACACTCAAGGTTTATTATACCCTCAGCCATATGGCTACAGAGTGTCAAAACGTGCCTAGTCGAAATAACGGTTTTAGACCCTAGGTCTCTTTGGACCAAATCCGTTTCAGAACATTTGGAGTCGATCTAGCGATGTCCGTCCGTCCGTCCGCCTGTCTGGCTGGCTGGTGCCCACGATTACTCTCAAAGGGAGTATTTGATTTGGTCCAAACTTGGTACATCGCAATATTTTTGTCAAACTTAGATCGAGTTCGGCGATGGGCAATATCGGTCCACTCCTTCTGGTACATCCCCCACAAAAGGTCGAAATTTTCAAAAAATTTATTTTTTGCACAGAAAGAGAAACGATAATCCGATTTTGCTCCAATTTTGCAAATCTTAATATTTGAGTCAGTGCTAGGTCAGGTGTGAAAATGGACAATATCGGTCCACTCCATCAAGTACCTCCCCCATAAATGGTGAAAATTTTGAATAATTACATCTCTCATAAAATGTGCTATAAGAATCCGATTGTCTTCAAATTTCACACATCCCAATATTTACATTAACCCAAGGTCTGGTGTTAAGATGGAATGTATCGGTCCACTCCTTCTGGTGCCTCCCTCACAAATGGTCGAAATTTTCGAAAAAATATATATTTTTTGCATAGAAAGAGAAACGATAATCCGATTTTGCTCCAACTTTGCTAATCCTAATATTTGCGTAAGTGCTAGGTTTGGTGGGAAAATGGACAATATCGGTCCACTCCATCAAGTACCTCATCCACAAAGGGTCAACATTTTGAATAATTAGAATTCTTATATAATGTGAAGTAAGAGTCCGATTGTCTTCAAACTTCGCACATCCTGATATTTTTATGAACCCAAGATCTGCTACTAAGATGGAATATATCGGTCCACTCCTTCTGGTAAGCATTAAGTTCTCTTTATATTTCATACAAACGAAGATTTTTACTAATACAAGATCTGTTGTGAAGATGGGATATATTGACCCTCTACTTCTGGTACCACCCCCACCATGGCTTAATATTTTGAATATCCATGAAGCTCATAAGAAGAGAAATCAACATCCGATGACGTTCCAGACTTGGGACATCTCAATATTTCCATCAACACAAGATCTGTTATAAATATGGTAGAGATCGGACCATTTCTTTTGCTACCTGCCCCACATAGGGTTCAAGATTTTGAAAAACAAAACGCTCAAAGAAAACGCCAAAGTCTCTTCAAATTTAACACATACAAACAACACAAATCTATAGTGAAGATGCTATATATGTGCGAACCCATTCCTGTGCCTCCAGGTTAAAATTTTCAATACTTTTATCTGTCATAAATTGCGAAACAACTCAACGATTCTTTACAACTTGCTATATCTAAATATATGTCTCTCATCCAGAATCCTGAGATAAATATTCGATTTTCTTATAATTTTGGCCATACCAATATTTTTATCTGTATTAGATGAGGCATGAAAACGGTACCGGACAAAGTCGACCGAAATAGACTTTGTCCGGTACCTCACGCATATATTAACATTTTCTAAAAATTATCACATATCTCATGTAAAGTGAGGGAAGTTATCAATATAGTCCAAACCTGGCACGTCACAATATGTATATCATATTTATTTAGATCCGATACGAAATTGTCTGCATTGGCCCATTCTTTCAAAACCCACTACATAGACGGTCTAGAGTTTGAAAAATCATAACAGAAGTCAAAATATTTTTAAATAATCGAACATAGGCTGAGGGCATACATCTGTCGGCAAACCGACTGATATTTTTAACTTGTTATATATAGGATATAAATATGTAGAAAACCTAAAACCTCCCACCTCCCTTCTCTGGAAGACTTAAAAATGCCTTCTATTTTTACATTACTTCTCAAATGAGTTTTATTTAAATTTAAGTTAATTTTTGGAGGAAAGACACAAGCTCTCGAAGGTCATTTGTGCAGAGATGACCCTTTGAATGTCTCCTTTTCATACAAGATTTTGGGAAAATATGACTTATGAAAGCCATGCCATTTATATAGAACGTCGCAAAAAATTTTAGAAAGTCTCTTAAAGGTCTTCATTATTTGAAAGACGTCTAAAGAGTATTTCCTTTTATATTTTATATTCTTAATTTCAATTAACCTTCCCTAATAAAAATCCCTCCATATCAATTTCCATCAACGATAACCACTGTAAAAAATAAAAACAAAGAAACAAAAACAAGTGACAGTCAACGACAAACGTGAGTGTAGTGAGTGAGTGAGTACTTGCTCATAAGTTAGTTATCCAAAGTTAGAATTAACAACAAGCTCAAGTGAACAGCGACAACACACCACAACAGTACAGTACACAAATGGCAAAAAAAAAAAAAAAAAAAAAAACAACAACAGCAACGGCAGCAGTAAACTGTACAAATCATGGACGACGACGACGACAAGTACGACGTTGTTGATGTCATTGTCATTGTCGTTAGCCATGTTGTTGTGTTGGATATCCGTTGCTCCAACAGTGCAGTGATAAAACTCTGTTGTAAGGAATCTTAGTTTCATTTCCCACTTCAATTATTGGTTGCTTTTCCTTTCTTAACGTATTTCACAAGGGGGGTGGTGACACAGGCAATGGTTGTATGTGAGAGAATTAGGTTTGAATGTTGTGTGTGTGTGTGTGCGTGTAGGTGTTAGTTAGAAAGTCAAGCATTCCCCTGTATTGGTGCATCAATTTAACTGTTGAGGCATTTACATGACATGTTGTCTATTTTTCGTTCGTTCGTTTGGTCTTTCGTTTGTTTTTTCTGATTTTTTTCTGTACTTGCAGTTGTCCTGTTAGCCTCGTGTCCTGGTATTCCCGTAGCGTTGGTATTTTTTTTTCACTCTCTCTCTCTCTCTTCATCCACGTTACTACTTGTTGTTGTTTTTGCTGTTGTTGTTGTTGTGTGCTTGAAGTGTTAACAACTCGAAACTTAGTTAAAGCATTTCGTTTCATTAGCATTGACTGAGCACTGAGCACATCGTTTCGTTGCTTGGTTTGTTACAACACGATGGTCATATGTTGTCGTCCACCCACCCACACCTCACCGAAAGGATAGTAGACAGACAGATAGATCGATGAGTGGTTGAATGGCTGGACGAATGGATGGATGGATGGATGGTTGCTTGGATGAAAAAAGTGTTTGGATGACATCATCCATATTGTATAAGTTGGAGGATTTTTCGTCGTTGGTGTCGTTGTTGTTGCTACCACTCCTCCATAACTAATGGGTCAATGAGTGTTGACAACTGGACAACATATTGTTAATTGTAAAAATGTCAATTAAAGTTAACTTTAGCTATTTTTGTTGATGTTGTTGTCGTTGTCGTTCCTGTCACTGTTGCCATAATGGGTTCTCTGTTTTTCGTCCAGTAATTAGTTTAATCACGAATATAACACATTACACTTGTAATTGAATGGATAATGTAGTGGATTTTTAGTTGGAGGTCTTTGTATGGCTATGGAGGTCTTTGTATGGCTATCATAAGTTCCGTTCCGTTCCGTTTGTAACACCTCGAAATATACATTTTATACCCCACAAAGTATATATATATTCTTGATCAGCATAAAATTCTTTGTCGATTTAGCGACCCTGTCCCTTTATGAAAATCACTCTAGCTTCCGAACGAATTGAAGCAGATATTTGTCTGTGTAGGTCCACAGCTTTGTATAGCCCCTATATAACGGTACCTTCCGATATTCAATATTTTGATGATTTTAGCGACACTATTCAATTTTTCAAATTTGGTATTAGAAGTTCGAAATGGATACTACAGTCTAAGACATAAAATTTTCTGTGCAGGTCCAAACTTTTTTCAAAATCTGTAAGAATAATAAATGCTGGTTACTTGTCCAGTATTATAAATTACATTCTTCTAGACTGGCAAATATACTTATGTATATATCTGAATCGATGTTTACTAATTTAGTGTATATTATGACTTTGAGACAGTAAAATATAAAATCGTATAAAAAAGTTATGAGAGGTATAGATATATCTGAATTGATTTGGTCCAAATTTGACTGTCAAGTAGGAACATGATCATATTGTCACAAATTCAACCCAAATCGACAAACGTTGCACGATTTGTCATATAATTTGTATTTCATAGGTTTGAAATCAGTGCGATTCATACAGAATTTTACAAATATATTTCTTGGATATACTTATATTTAATTCCAAAACCAAAAAAAAAAAAAATGTTTCTAGGCTGATTTCAGCCACATGCGCCAAAATCTATTTTACTTGATCAGATATTATTAATTTAGTGCACAATAAAGATGAAATCGGCCAAGTTATATCCAATTGGAAACGATTATTCTCAAATTCCATAGAGTATGTCCTTGATTCAAGTTTTCGTTTCAATCAAGCAATTTGTCTGTAAGGAGCCTCCATTGGCGATTACCAGGAGCCTCCATTGGCGACATGAAGGAGCCTCCATTGGAGACATGAAGGAGCCTCCATTGGCGACTACCAGGAGCCTCCATTGGCGACATGAAGGAGCCTCCATAGGCGACTTGAAGGAGCCTCCATAGGCGACTTAAAGGAGCCTCCATAGGCGACTTGAAGGAGCCTCCATAGGCGACTTGAGGGAGCCTGCATAGGCGACTACAAGAAACATCTATAGGCGACTACGTGGAACCTCCCTTGGCAAGTCATCCAGAACTTTGTAGCAATTTTCGTGTGGCCAATATTGACCATTTCTTATCTGACCTAAATCTGACTTAAATGTTACAACATGCCAGATTTGATTTTATAGGATATGTTCTCATTTTTATAAAATATTGAAATATGGGAAAGATACCATAGGAAGCGAACCGAATTATTCCAAAATGTTAAACTTTTGTGGGGAAGGTAACAGAGGGAGTTGTCCAATTAATTCCATATTCAGATTAGATTTCTGGTTGAGAAAAATACAGTTTTGAAAAGAATCGCTGACATGTGTTGCAAGTTATGCGAGGTATATAAATATTGAGAATTTTCTCCCTTTGTGGGGGAGATGTGCCTGAAGGATATTTAAAGGACATATATTCCATATCCATACCAGATATTGTTTTAGAAGAACTATTGGGATGTGTGAAACTTTGGGAGAATTCTATGCTTAAATCACATTTTGTGGTCGTTTTGGTTATTCAAAATTGAGACCCTTTGTGCGGGAGGTACAAGATGGAGTGGACCGATAACTACCATATTCTCAACAAATCTTGTATTCATAGAAATATAGAGATGTGTCGAGTTTGAAAGAATCGGATTCTAATTTCGCGTTTTACGAACTTCATGCCTATTTAAAATTTTGAGGGAGGTTCCAGAAGAAGTGGACGGATGTATCCAAATTTCACACAATATCTTCTGCCAATACGAATATTGGATATGTGAGATTTGAGGAAAATCAGACTTTTGTTTCACATATTATAACAGTTGTAATTAATAAAAAATTTGACCCTTTGTGATGGAGGTACTTGATGGAGTGGCCGCTGTTATTTATCTGACCTAGCGCTAATGTAAATATTCTGATTTTCAAAGTTTGAAATAGAAATAGAATGATCATTTCATGTTTTACAAGGTAAATTATTTTCTGTGAAAATGTTGACCTTTTGTCTGAGAGGTACCAGAAAGAGTGGCAAGTCTCAGTACCTCAGAGAAAGACTAAGGGTCAGTAATTGAAGACCAGAAGTGAGATGTTCTTTTTAAAACTTGTATGGTATATCACTAAATTGGACATTTGTATGACATTTCACCAATCAATGGGCCTAAATTGATCTGGATAGGAACACTACAATGTATACTGATCGTTCAAACCTCATAGACCCAAGCCGAATTTCATCCATGAATTCCTAGATTTAAGATAATGTTTTTATTTTTATTTTATTTTATTTTTTTAATTCTAATCATCAACATTAAATCATACGTTTTTTCAACATTTTCTTTTAAACTCAACATTTTATTTTATTTAACGCTTTAAAAATGCAAAAATTTCAAGTAGCCACTATTACTGCTGTTTAAGAAGTGCAGAGGCGTGCACAGAGCTAAAGCGTTTAATAACCCTTGTGCCAGTTACGAGCATTAAAGACGCCTACAAAAGCTCGTCTATTCTATAAACAGTCATATTTTTTTAAAACATCACCATGTATATGTACACGATTCTCTATTGCACGAGAGGCTATGCATTGAATTTCCATTCAAATGCACATTACTATTGCAGTCAAACCAAAACAAACACACACTCACACAAATGCAAGTACACATCGTCACTGAAATTCAACGAAAATTTGTTTTTATTTTAAACAAACGACGACGACGTCTCTATGGCCTCGTATCTGTTGGTCGTCGTCAACACTCCGTTTTGTCTATCGCGAAGTGAATGTGTTGTAAATGCTTTAATGTGTGGGTGTGTGTGTGTGTCTCTCAGTAGCTGCGTGGTTTGTATGCGGTCGATTTTTTTCATTCCATTTCATTTATTTCTCATATCTTCTTATTGCATACTTTTAGGGTTTGCAGGAAAAAAGTTCACTTTTAAGCATTGCTGTGCAGAGGTGTGTGTGTGCGCCTTATTTTGCTTTAATACATTCGCTGCAAACTCGTTATCCATTCATATTTGAATGGTGTGGAAGGTAAGCTAGTGTGTGCGTGGGAATATGTTTTTTCGGATGCCCTACAATAAAATATGGATGCTACTATATGTTCCTCGTTCTACGTGACTACAACTGAATTAATATTACTTATACCCTTCAATATGTGTTGGGGTGTTATGGGTTTAATGGGTCAAAACGTTTGTAACATCTTGAAATATTAATCCTAGACCTATCAACTAGTATATTAAACTGACAGAGTTGAATAGATCTAGATATGTGTGTCCGTGGGTTTCACGAAATATTGGATGAAGTTAGAGTTAAGGGCGGAATATACACATATTCGAAGATGTTGAAACTGACCAAACACAGATATTTTTCCTGATTTTTCCAGATCAAAATTATTAAGAAATCTATTTGCAATTTTGAAGAAACCGATCAATTTGGATGATCGGTTCATATGAATTATGAATTTGATTTTTGATTTTAAGTAACCAAAGAAAGAAAATCTCTATTTCCATTATTTATTTAAAATTATTGTTTTTTTTTCCAAAATTTAGCTAAAAATCCCTGATTTTGTCGTCTGTGAAGAGAAGGTCTTCTGGAGACAGAAAAATTTTGAAAGGTATTCTATGGAGATAACGCCTTTATTAAATATATTAGGTAAATGAGACTCTTGCAAGGTATTTTTGGTAGATATCTATTTACCTGGCATTTAAAGGTCTCATCTATTGACAGAAAGGTATCCAGAATTCCATTAAAAGATATATTTTGAAAAATAAAGCCTTGCAAAGTTTCCTTAAGATATAATTCCTGGAAAAGCTCTTCTGTAAATAAAAGTCTTTTAGATAAATGTGGATGGGTCAAAATCTTTTTTGGGAAAAAAAGTCTGCTATGTATGCCTTTAAACACCTTTGCAAGGTTATCTATGGAAATCATTTCTTAAAAAGTCTTCTAAGAGAAAACATGGTTTCTATAAATATATGACTTTTACAATGTCTTCCGAAAAGGAAATTTTTATAGGAGTATCGCCTATTGATAGGAAGCCTCCTCAAGGTCTTCTAAAGAGAAAAGTCTTTGACAAATCTTTGTCTGTGGAAAGGTTTTCTAGACTGGAAAGTCGCATACAAGTTCTAGAAGGTCTTCAATGTTTTCTAGAAAGGAAAGGCCCATAAAAGGTATTTTTGTTAAACGATTTTCTGAGATTGACGAGGTATTTTAAAGGTTTACATGGCCTTTTTATGGTCTTGTATGCAAGAGAAGTTCTTTGCTAAGTATTTTAAAGATGGAGACACTGTTTTTACAATATATTCTTTGGGATAATACTTCAAATCTTTTTTGGGAAAAAAGTCTTCTATGGAAAGTACCTTTAAACACTTTTAGAAGGTTCTCTAGGTAGATCAGTTCTTAAAAATCTTCTTAGAATCTTTTTATAGACCGAGACATTTAAATACAGATATAACATGGTTTCTATAAATATATGACTTTTACAATGTTTTCCGAAAAGGAAAGTTCTATAGAAGTATCGCATATTGAGAGGAAGCCTCCTCAAGGTCTTCTAAAGAGAAAAGTCTTTGAAAAGTCGTCTATGAAAAGACGTTCTTTCAAGGTTTCCTAGGTGCATACAAGTTCTTGGAGGTATTCAATGTTTTCTAGAAAGGAAAGGCCCATACAAGATATTTTTGTTAAAAGATTTTCTGAGATTGACAAGGTATTTTAAAGGTTTGCATGGGCTTTTTAAGGACTTATATGAAAGATAAGTTTCTTGGTAAGTATTTTACAGATGGAGAGACTGCCTTTCCAATTTTTTTGGGAAAAAAACTTCAAGAATGTCCTGGCTTTAATTCTGGGTCAAAATCTCCTATAATACTTAAATTTTCAGGATAAACGTCAAAGGAAAAATATTTAAGATCAGATTTCATTTTGAGTTTCTAAACAAGAGAAATGTTTAAACTTAAAATGTACTATAAATAATCAATTGTTAACAAAGTTAGCACTTTTTCGAAATCTTATAATTTTAATGACCAATAGTCTATCGGGGGGTGAAAGTTCCAAGTGTATTATGGAACCGCAGCCCAATCTTTTTAGGACCTTGATATCGCCTTTGGGTATGCTACAAAGGAACTCTACTATTTGACTATATTTCGCCTATTTATACTCTACTCCACAAGTTGGTCAGGGTATTATGTCTTTGTGCATTTGTTTGTAACAGGCAAAAGGAAACGAGATAGATCCGTAGTTCCTTTTGATGATCTGCATAGAATCACATTCTGAGTCCATTTATCCATGTCCGTCCGTCTGTCCATGTATTTTTGTGAACAAAGTACAGTTCGCATTTATTACCCGATCCAGAAAAAAATTTGCACAAATCATGCACAACCTTTTATTGTGCACCAAACGTATAATATCAGTCCGAATAGTATGGAATTTTGCACATACAACCAAATTAGGCCTGAAAAGAAGTATGCCAAATTTGATCGAAATCGGTTCAGATATACCTATAGCTCCAATATATATTGTTCATCCGATTTGTTATTATAGTCCTCCGCAGCCGTAATATGCACTCTGTAACAAAAATATTTGGGGAAATATATCAAATACAGTTCAGAAATATCTTTGCTAAATTTTATCCAGTTCGGTTCGGATTTGGATATATCTCCCATATATAACTTCGTCCGATGTATCTTTTATTGTGCACCAAACGTCTAATATTTGTCCAAATGGGATGAAATTTGGCACTAACGACCGAATTGAATCTAGTATGGCAAATTTGGTGAAGATCGTTTCAGATAATGCTATAGCTCCCATATATATTTTTCATCCGATTTGTTACATTTGTTACCCACAGCCATAATATGCACTCAGGGAAATATATGAAATACAGCTCAGAAATATATTTGCCAAAATTTATCAAGATCGGTTCAGATGTGGATATAGCTCCCATATATATCAAATGGGCAATACAAGTCCGAATTTAAAAGATACAAATGCTGCGGCATATTTAGTCTTTTGAACTTTAAATTATAGTTATAATCATAGCGTGTATGATTGAATTCTTCCATAAAAACTGTTAATTGTTATGTGGAGCTCTACGAAGTTAGCAAAGTGCATCATAAAATCGGCCTCGTCCGACTTTAAGCCTTTTTTACTAGTTAAATATAGAGTTTAGCACTAGAGCATAAAAATTCTTCAATGAGAAAATAACAGATTAGTAGAGAACCTCGTATTCGCCTAGGCCAACTATTTCCAACCTTTACTTATGTCATAGAATTTTTATTTCACATTCAATTTCTCGACATAATGCTGTAATTGTATGCGTTAAAAGTAGACATAAGTTATCATAATGAACTTTTTTAAGTGCTTGCAAAAGACTTATTGTGGCTGTGGCAGCCCTGCACTCTCGCTTTATTTGTATTTGTATTTTTGGTCTAGGAGAGGAGAAGGAACAGCACGGAATTCCATGACGGTTTTGTTTCTCTCACACATATATAGCTGCATGTGTGTGTGTGTGGGAGGAAGATATAATTTTTTTCTCTTTCACAAAGATTTATGCGTACTTATAGAAAATATATATACGACACATTAAATAGTAATGTAATGGTGTTTATTATATTTAAACATAAAACAGATAGAATTAAGGGCTATATATCAGGAATAAAGGCCATGCCAGTAATGAGAAGTTGTTCTGCGAATTGGGAATATAGGTTGTCATATGAGAACTTTTTTCATTTCAATTGCAATTGAAGAATGACAGAAATTGGAATTTAGGGCGCGATATAAGATAGAATTAAATATAAAAAAAAATATTCATGGCAGAGCAGATACCAAAAAACAAAAGAAAAAAAAAAAAAAACTTAAAATGTATCAGTCGGTTTTGCCAATAGATGTATACCCTCAGCCAATGTTCGATTATTCAAATATATTTTGACTTCTGTTATGATTATTCAAATTATTAAAAATTATTAAAAATTATTAAAAATTATTAAATTATTAAACGAATTATGTCCTTCAAACGGCCAAACGCCACACGCTGGCCGAATGTTGCTCTGCGTAATTTTGGCCCATTCCCGGCGAAGCGCTTGCTTGATTTGATCGACACTTTGGTATTTTTTAGTGCCAATCTTGCTTTCCAAAATACTCCAGACACAATAGTCCAACGGATTTGGTGGCCAGTGTGCGCTTCAAAGCGAGGAACCTCATTCTGTAACAATTCTTTTGTGGCGTGTAATGAGTGCGATGGTGCTGAGTCCTGTTGGAATGACCAAGGTCTGCGGCCAAAATGTTTGAGTGCCCAAGGCTTTAATACACCCTCCAGAATATTTTTTAATATTTAATTTTAATAATATTCTTTATTTATTCTGGTGTCACGGTCGATTAATATGAGCGGAGAGCGATCATCGGCTGTTATGGCGGCCCACGCCATCACCATGGCCGGCGCTTGAGTTCTGGTGGCCAACCGAAGGTGCACATTTTCTGCTGACCTCTTTGGCATGTAAACACGATCATTTTGTTTGTTTACAAGCTGCTGGATGACGAATGTTTTCTCATCGGAGAGAACCAAATTCGGCAGTTCACCACTTTCGGCCATGCGAAGCAACTCATTAGCTCTTTTGAGTCTATTTTCTTTATGTTGTGGTGTAAGTTCTTGCACTTTTTGGAATTTTAATGGCTTTACCCTGAACTAATTTTTGAGTATTTGCCGAATGGAATATTGCGATATGTTCAGCTCACGAGCCATTTTTTCGGGCACTGCGACGCGAGTTTCGATCAAGTCGCTTCTTTACTTTTCGAACCATTTCTGCTGATGTTGCTGTTTTCTTCCGTCCATTTCCTTGACGTCGGGCTACGCTACCTAGCATCACGGTAACGAGCGATGGTACGAGACACAAAAGATTTATTCACATTCAAATGCTGGAGTGCTCTAACGATAGCCACTTGTGGTTTTCCAGCCAAATATAATGAAATCACACTATCACGCTTGAATTCCATCACGAATAACTTTTTTTTCTAGAAAATTCTCACCAAAACGCTTGTAGCCAATATAATGAGCTGTCACTGGATTAATTTTAACTTCTGTCGGACAAGTGGCTTGTGAATGGCAGCAGTCTGAAGTTGGCTGCAGTTTTTTTCATCTCACCTTGTAAATAATTTAATTTGTGAAATATGAAGAGAATCGGATGCATATTTCGGAGTTTGTGATCGTTTTGGTTATTCAAAACTTTGACCCTTTGTGGGGGAGGTATCAGAAGTAGTGGGCCTATCTCTATCATCTTTATAACAGATATTGTGTTGATAGAACTATCGAGATGTGCCAAGTCCAAATTGAATCGAATTTTAATTTCGCGTTTTATGAGCATCATGGATATTCAGAATTTTGACCCTTTGTGGGGGAGGTACCAGAAGGAGTCCACCGATATATTCCATCTTCACCATTCCATCTTCCATTGTGATGTGACGTTTAATAGGAGTTATAATTATTCAAATTTTTGACTCTTTGTGGGGAAGGTACTTGGTGCAGTGGACCGTCATAGTCCGTATTTGCACCTGACCTAGCACTAATGTAAATGTTGGGATTTGCGAAGTTGGAGCAAAATCGAATTATCTTTTCTCTTGCGGTGCAGTAAAATATATATTTTTTTTTAAATTTCGACCTATTGTGGGGAGGTACTAGAAGGGGTAGACCGATATATTCTATCTTAACACCAAATTTTGTGTTAATAAAAATATTGGGATGTGTGAAATTTGAAGAGATTCCGACGTTTTATAGGAGTTATAATTATTCAAATTGTTGATCTATTGTGGGGGAGATACCAGAAGAAGTGGGTCGATATTTCCCATCTTCGAACTTGATCTAAATATGACAATAATATTACGATGTAGTAAATTTGGATCACCAGCCAGACGGACGGACGGATATTGCTAGATCGACTCCAAATGTCCTGAAACGTTATTTCAATGAGGCACATTTTGGCCGTATCAAATGATATATACACTCACTAGCCATATGGCTAAGGGTATCGAAAAAAAATCTGGAGAACTTGCTCTCAATTTTTGTTCTACGAAAATGTGAAAGGTTAACTCTTATTTAGGAAATAAATGTCATATGAAAACTTTTAAATAGGATATATCTTCCATTTCAAATTTTCATAGAACAAGAAGTTGGGCTATCTGCTATTGCCATATAAGGTTGTTTTCAAAGGGCCTTGGATCCTGTCTTCACTACATGTGAAGGAATAAGTATAACTGGCGAATGATAAATTAAATATTCTCTCCCACTTGTAGCAATAAACACTAACAACAACAATAACAACAGAAAAGTAAACTAACCAGAATAACAAACGGAACTAGCAAATATTTGGAAAATGGCCTGAAATTATACTGTAAAATATTCAATAGAGCGGCCACTTGTTTACATAGGTCATACGCAGAACTCTTGAAGGATATTGGTTTGTGTCCTCACTCGAGAGCTGTAGTGTGGCGTGTAAGTAAATGTATTGGTTTCCCGGAACACAAATATGACAAAGAAAACATTTGTAAACTGAAAACAAACAAGTGGCTGAAGGGGGAGATGTGGTGGAGGTATGGCATCAAAAGGAAAATGTCATTCACATTATGAAAAACGAGGAAAGCCAAAGGGAAATTACATACATCACAATTTTTTTTATTAGATCAAGGTCTGGTGTGAAGATGGGATACATCGGTCCACTTCTTATGGTACCTCCCCCACAAAGGGTCAAAATTTTGAATTAAAGGTTTATGAAGCTCATAAGCCGCAAAATAATATCCGATTCCATTCAGACTGTGAACATCTCAATATTTCTATCAGCTCAAGATCTATTGTTAAGATGGTAGAGATCGGATAATTTCTTCTGGTAGCTCACCCACAAATGTAAAAATTTAAAAAAAAAAAAACAAAACGATTATAAAATCCCAAAAAAGCATCCGGTTCTCTTTGTATTTAACACATCCCATTATTTCTACTAACACTAGATCTGATGCGAAGATGGAATGTAATGATATGATTTTCTTGTAATGCCCATACCAAAATTTTTATCTGTATTAGATGAAGTCTGAAAATGCAATATATCGGTCGACTATACCTCCGTCCTTGGTCCTCAGTCACATTTTCAAAATTTTCTAACATTTTCTAAAAATTATCACATATCTCATATAAATTGGAGGGAATAACCAAAATAGTCCAAACCTGGCAAGTCGCAATATTTATATCATATTTATTTAGGTCCGATACGAAATGGAAAATTTTACCGCATTCTTTCGGAACCTACTCCATTTGAATGACTGGTACTTTTTAACTTGTTTTTGCAATATTTTAATATTTTAATACTAACTTGTTTTTTGTTTTTAAATCTTAATTTCCCAAGTTATGTGTCTTAAAAAATAATTATAATCCTCATGTCTTTAAATTCCCCCAAATTTAATATCCCAAAAAGATTTTATGCCTCCACCATGCATCCATCCAAATATACATCTATCCATCCATTAAGCCAACAAATCACTTAGCCCAAAGCATTCCAAATTAATTTTCTAATTAAAATCACATTTCAAAGCATTTTTGCTATTTACAATGTTGACTAATATTAATTTGTTGTTGTTCTTCTCCGACTGTATCCGGCTGATTTGTTAATTAGCATTTTAAGTAAATAAGCAAAACAAAATGCAAATCTATATCTACAGCTGTAGTGTAATGCAAACGTCCAGTCCAGCAGGCACACAAAGTTATGAAGATATGAAATTATGAAAATTACCATTTCAAGTCAACGCAGTACCGAGGATTTTTGTGAAATTCAATTTGTCCAAAAGCAAAGAATTTCGTTTGGAAACGATGTAATGACCAATTTTGAATGTGAATAAATATTGTACGAAATTGTTGTAAGCCATTAGCGTAAGAAGTTTAAGAAATTTTTGGTAGGGTTGCCAAGCTAAATGGAAAATCGTTTTAGAAAAAATTGAAATGCGTGAAAATGGACTTCTAAGGCAGATAACATGTGCGTCATACATCTATAGAGAGATAACGTTTTAGCCTTCAAAGGATATATGACCTAGGAAACCTCTACAAGGTTCCCTACGGGCAGCAGTTATTTTAAACGTATTCTAAGATCTTTTCTATAGACGAAAGACCTTTAAATATCCTTTACAGAGATAATAGGGTTTTCATAAAGATAAGTCCTTTACAAAGTCTTCCGATAGAATGATTCGCCTATTGAGAAGAAGCTTTTACCAGACCATCAGGAGAGAAGTCTTTTGCAAACTTCTCCTATGGAGAGACTTTTCAAAGGATCCATACAAGTTTTCTAAGGTCTCCAGGGTCACCTAAGAAGAAAGAATTCATACAAGGTTTTTTTTGTTAAAGGTTTTCTGAGATTGATGAGGAATATTAAAGGTCTACAAGGCCTTTTTTAAGGTCTTCGGTGAAAGATACGCTCCTTGCGAGGTATTTTACCACGGAGAGACTGCCTTTATAAAGCCTTCTATGGATAGATGACCTTGAATACCTCTACAAAGTTCTCTTTCTATAGACCGAGGCCATTACAAGCCTTCTACGGAGAAAATGGGTCTTCTATAATGATAAGACCTTTATAATGTCTTTCGAAAAGGCAAATTCTTTAGAGGGACCGCGTATTTAGAGATAGCTGTTGCAAGGCTTACCCACAGAGAGAAGTCTTTTACAAAAGTCTCCTATGGAGAGACGACTTTTCAAAGTTTTCTAGAGAGGAAAGACCCATACAAGTTCTTGAAGGTTTTCAAGGCTTCCTAGGAATGAAGGACACATGCAAGGTCTTTCTGTTAAAGGATTTCTGAGATTGACGAAGTATTCTAAAGGTTTACTTTAGTATTTTACCACGGAGAGCCTGCCTTGACAAAGCCTTCTATGGATATATGACTTTGGTCACCTTTTTAAGATTCTCTGTGGAAATAAATTCACTAAAAGTTCTCTAAGAGCCTTTCTATACCGACCGAGACCTTTAAATGCCTTCTACAGAGATAATAGGGGTTTGTATAAAGATAAGACCTTTACAATGTCCTTCGAAAAGGGAAGACATCTTTTACAAAATTCTCCTATGGAGAACGACCTATACATGTTCTTAAAGGTTTTCAAGGCTTTTAAAGGTTTACACGGTTTTTAAGGTCTTCTGTGGAAAATGAGTTCTCTTTAAAAAGCCTTCTAGGGACAGATGACTTTGGTCACCTGTACAAGATTATCTGTGGAGATCAACTCTCTAAAAGGTTCTCTAAGAGCCTTCTATAGACTGACACAGTTAAAAGCGTTCTTCAGAGTTAATATGGTTTCTATAAAGTTTCCATAGAAGGATCGTAAATTGAGAGAAAGCCTTTACAAGGACTTCTAAAGAGAGAATTCAAAAGCCGTCTATGGAAAGACGACCTTTCAAGGTGTCCGAATGTAAAAAGACACATTCAAGGTCTTGAATCCATTTAAAGATTCCTAGGAATTACTGGCCCATACAAGGTCTTCTGTTAAACGAAGACCTTTACAATTTCAGACATGGAGATATGGCCATTCTAAGTTCTTCTATGGAAAAAGGTTTCTACAATGTCCTCTATAGAGAAACGGAAAGTGGCTGTTAAGTTATCTAAGAGGGGAAACTCTTAGCAATGTCTTCTGTGAAGAGATTACATTTTACATTAGTTCAATGGAGAAAGGTCATTACGAGTTCCACAATAAAGGCCTTTATCAGGTCTTATGTTTAGAGAAGATCTCGAAAAGACTTCTATACCAAGAGGACTTCGGCAACATTATCTGTAGTGAGAAGACAACAAGAAGGCCTTCTAAATTTTCGGCTGTGGAGAAAAATCCCTTGTCCTCCGTTGAGAGAAGTCTCTTAAAGGTCTTTTGGAGGCAGACGACGTACACAAGTTATTCTATGGAGAATAAACCTTTTATAAATTCTCCAGTGTTGGGGTGATTTTCGCAATACTTTGAAGACAATTTAATTCACAGGGGATTCTTCCAAAAGTAGATTTCCTATGGTGTTCTATGGGAGACAATGCCTTTTGGAGAGTCCATCTATAGGTAAAATATTTTGTAACCATAATTCACTTGATAGGATAAAAGTAAGACATTAAAATCTCTTTTATAAATAGAAGACCTTTACGAGGTTTTTCATCGGCAAAATGCCTACAAGAGCTATATAAAATATAAATATATGTAGAAAGAAAGCTATTCTGTTGATAAGAGTCCTTTAAAAGCTTTCCTATAGATAGAAAACCTTTAAAATCTCTTCCATATATAGAAGACCCATAAAGTCTCTTCCATAGATAGAAGACCTTTAAAGGCTCTTCCATAGATAGAAGACCTTTAAAAGTTCTTCTAGAGATAGAAACCATTCAAAGCTTTTCTGTAGATAAAAGATCTTTAAAAGCTGTTATATAGACAGTAGGCCTCCAAAAGATAGCCGACCTTTAAAAGATTTTCTATAAATAGCAGACCTTTCAAAGCCATTCTATAAATAGCACATATTTAAAATCTCTTCCATATATAGAATACCTTTAAAAGCTTTCCCATAGATAGAAGTCCTTTAAAAGTTCTTTTGGAGATAGAAAACCATTCAAAGCTTTTTCTATA
Organism: Musca domestica; assembly: GCF_030504385.1. Classification (NCBI taxonomy): domain Eukaryota; kingdom Metazoa; phylum Arthropoda; class Insecta; order Diptera; family Muscidae; genus Musca; species Musca domestica. Next base: position 10,123,564 of record NW_026712299.1, read on the forward strand.
CGTAAGATATCTTTAAAAGCTCTCCCATAGACAGAAGGCCTCCAAAAGCTCTTCTGTAAATATAAGAACTTTAAAGGCTCTTTTATGAATAGAAGACCTTTAAAAGCCTTCTATGGATAAAATACCTTTAAAAGCTATTCTATAAAATGTATTTATAAGTTTTTCTGTAAGTAGAAGAACTCCCATGGGTTTTCCGTAGGTAGACGACCTCTCAAGGGTCTCTTTAGAAAGGAGATATATAAAACCCTTTGTATAGTTAAAAAACCTCTAACAGCTCGTCAAGAAACGAATACCGTTAAGAGTTTTTCGATAGATAGAAGATATTTAAAGGCTCTTCTGTATTAAAAAGACCTTAAGAAGTGTGTTTTCCATAGGTAGACGTCCTTTCAAGGGTCTCTATAGAAAGGAGATATTTAAAACCTTTGTACAGTTTGAAAACCTCTGGCAGCTCATCGATGAAACCATTACCGTTAAGAGCTTTTCGGTAGATAGAAGATATTTAAAGGCTCTTCTGTATTAAAAGGAATAACATTTAAAAACTCTCCTGTAGACAAGCGAAATTTTAAAGCTCGTCTATGAATAAAAGACTCATAGAAGTTCTTTTAAAGATATAAAAAGCTCTTCTGTAAAAAAATTAATAACATTAAAAGCTTTCCTGTATACAAGCGAAATTTTAAATCACGTCTATGAATAGAAGACTCAAAAGATATAAAAAGCTTTTTTATGAATAAAATACCTTTAAAGTCCTTCCGGATATATGGAACCCTTAAAAGTTCTTCTTTACATAGAAGACATCTACTTTACACAAAACACATTTAAAGGCTCTTCTATGAAAAGAAGGCATTTAAAAGCTTGTCTGAAAAAAAAACTTTTATAAGGTCATCTACAAATAGAGCACTTTTAAAGCTCTTCCATAGGTAGTCAAGTATTGACCTTACCATTGTGAAACCACCCAATACGGCAACCCTGGTTTTTGAAACCGACAAACTGTCACTACTGCGCTACTGGTGTTGCCAAATTTACTAAGAAACACCACCCTCCGCCTACCTCCCTTGTTTTCCTTTTCGAAACATCCAACACTAACGAAATTCCTTAACTTTAAGTTGCGTTCATAAACAAAGTTTTGTAGCTTTCATTAGCGACATTTGTCAATATGAAAATTTTGTTGCGAAACAGAAATTGTGTTTCTTGTTATTGCTGTGTTGTTGTTTTTTTTTCTCCGGGAGTTCTTCAATACAATTCGTTAGGTAATGTTTCGTTTTTGTTGTCCTGGTTTAGAATGGCATTCGTCACTTGGATTTTATAAGCTTAATTAATAAAAGGAATTTGTTTGGCACACGCAAAATATGTCCATCAGCGGCGCCATCAGTCATTGCTGCCTTAAATTGGCTAAGGACAGCGGGCGTTGAAATAATTTTCTTTTTTGGCTAAGTGTCACTGAAATAAGTTGGATTTATTTATGGCTTTAGTGTTGTGGAGTAATGCTTTTACTTGGAAATTATTTTATTTTTGTTATTAAAATCGGAGGGTGTTTTTATGGAAATTTTTATCTTCCTGGGGAAAGTTTATTAGTTTTTGGAAACGTAAAAACACAAAGTGAACGATATCTTGAAATTGGAGGATCAATTTTAGTGAATAAATTAAAAATGTATATAATGTGGAACATTCAGCAGTAATACCATGGGGCGTGTCCTTAATAAGACACCTAAAATACATATTAATTATACGACACCCTGTCCACACACATTTGAGTAAAAGTTTCTGGTGTTTTGAAATCAACGCCTTATAAAAATTAGAATCGTGTTAATTTATAAAAATATCCAATGGCTAATGGCATACAAATTCTGACTTGGAAATACTTAACCCAAGTGCCCATTTTCTTCTAAAAAGCAATGTTGTCAAATTTAATTTCTTCTTTTAATCAAAAACTTGTCCCAATTTTTAAAATGTCATTTTAAATTCTCCCCTTTTGTCTACTAATAGCTTCGTTCATAAATATTTATAGACATTTCTCCAACGTTAACTTCCCACGCAGTATTTGAGTATATTATGTAATGAGAATTGGATAATTGAAGGCAGTAACTGACATTTCCAGTGCATAGCTAATGAAAGTGAATATTAAATGTGTGTATTCCTAGTGCTCCATATAATTTAACTCGAATGTTATAATTTGGAGTTGCAAAGAAAAAGGGAATTAAAAATGCATTAGAATTGAAATTACAAGAAACTTATAAAAAAAGTTTCAAAGTAAGCAATGACGTCAAGAAACTTTAAATAGGTTGTTAATGGGTCATTAAATGTTTTTTTTTTAAATATATATTTTAAAATAATAGATTGTATTTTATTTATACTAAATCGCATACGGAAATATAACTGGGAGACATTCTCGATATAATTCAAAATTAGTTATTTATATCGCCGTCAATTGGAATATAAGCCCTAAAGAAAATATTTTTTTTTCCAAAGGTAGTATTTGAAAAACAAGTAAAAAAAGCAGTAAAGCCACCATTTGGAACGAATTTGGCAATTTTCAAAAAAATATAATTCGTTTAAAAATTGTGTTGAAATCTTAAAAATACCAAATGTAGCCGTCATATTAGGGTCTAAACGACGATGTGGATCTGAAATTCAAATGCGAAACTTGAAAAAATCGGTGAATAACACAAAATTTGAAATAATTTCTGTGAATAATGTCGATAGAATCATCAAAATACTGAATATCGGGAGGTACCGTTATATGGGGCTATACAAAGACGTGGACCTGCACAGACAATCTCCTGTCGCAGGCTTTAGTATCTATTACGAACTTCAAATACAAAATTTGAAAGAATTTCGGTGAATGTTGTCGCTAAAATCATCAAAATGCCGAATATCGGGAGGTACTGTTATATGGGGGCTGTACTAAAACGTGGACCAACATGGTCCATTTCCAATACCAAAAGTCCTGCAGACATAATGTACATTTGAGTAAAGTTTTACCAATCTACTTCAATTCGTTCGGAAGCTAGGGTGATTTCCACAGACGAACATACGTACGGACGTCGCTAAATCGACATAGAATTTTATGCTGATCAAAAATATATATATTTTGTGGGGTCTAAAATGTATATTTTGAGGTGTTACAATCGGAATGACAAACTTATTATACCCTCCATACTATGGTGGAGGGTATAAAAAGAAAAATTAATCTATTAAAAAGTATCTATCTGTGTCAGGTGTATACCCTTAGCCTATTACTGTTTATGCGACTGATATAAATATTTGCGATGTGCCATGTTCGATTTCTTCCTTGTATCGTTTATTGACCCTTTGTGGGGGCGATACCAGAACGAATGGGCTGATAAGTTCCACATTCACATTAGAAGGTAAAACTATTTCGTTGTATTTATTTTGCACTCTTTGAGACTTTTAAATGTTCAAAAATTTTACATCTTGAAGAGGAGGCACCAGAAGGAATGGGTCGATATTCACATCAGATCTCTGGTTGAGTGAAACATTGAGACTTACTTAGTTGAAAGAGAATAGCTGATATATTGCGCAATTTATAAGGATTATAAGTACTAAAAATGTTTACCCATTGGGGATAGGTACCTGAAGGAGTGGTCCGGCATATCCCATCTTCCCACCAGATTTTGTGTTCATTAAAATAAAAGGATCTGTAGAGCTTGAAAAGATTTCGATGCACATTTCGGATTTTTTGCAAGAATAGTGGTACGTTTCAAAATTGATGGAGTGGGTCGATATTATCCACTTTCGCATCTTACCTAGCACTGATAAAAATATTGGAATTGAGGTGACAATTTTTTTTTTATTATTATTATTTTCATCTTTTGTGGTGGAGATACAAGAAGGAGTGGACCCATGTTGCTCATCGCAGTGCCCGATCTAGCAATGATAATAATATTACGATGCACAAAGTTTGGACAAAATCGAAATCTCACTTCAAGAGTTATCTTTTTATAGCCGTCGGGTAATATTATCTTTTTTGAGAGGATAAATTTTCTGTGAAATGGTTTCAAAAAGGTACCAACAGGACAGAAGCATTATCATAGTTCAAATGTCACCGTTCAAAATACAGGAGTAATTTTTTTTCAAGACTGATGGCATTATTTTAAATACGAAATATACCAAAATGGATTTGGACCTGATTGCAAATGTAGAGAAATTTTGGAAAAGTCAATAAAAGATTTTGATTTTTTTCTGCCTGAGGGCAAGATAACTTTCGAAAGGGGTATTTGATTAGATACAGATCTGGTACTTTGTAACATTCTACCAAACTTAAAACAAGTTCGGGGATGGCTAATATCAGGGTCTGGTACTTCACTCAACAAATCTTATATTGAGCTATGAAAGTATCTGATGTATCAGATATATTTAATATTTCCAAAAAGCTTTAATTAGATGTGAAAATGGAAAATATTTTTTTTTGTCAGATTTTTCATATTCTAATATTTTTGTCCATATTGGACTTAGTGTGAAAATGGAATATATCTGTCCACTCTTTGGGAAATAGCTCCTAAATAGGAAACTTTCTAATTTTTTGGTGAAATATTCTGCCCATGTAACGTGACCATTTTTTCCTCCCTTTGAATAAATAATTATACGGGCCGAGCACTGGATACTTTAAAACACCGTTTATATTGGAAAATCCTTTAGGCTCCAGCTCATTTTGGCCGATTTTTTTTAACTAATGTTACCTTTGGTTTTTTTTACCTGTGGCATTTGGCCTGTAGTGCTGACAGGTATTAACAAGTAAAAAATCAGCTATGTTCGGCCGGGTTGAACTTTTAATACCTCCCAGCATTTGGAAGTAACATGAAAAATTTCAAAAAATTCCGAAAAATACAGTTTAAAGGGTAACCTTTATATGGGACCTATATGATAATATAATAAGCAACTCTTTGTTATAGGCTGTCGTACCCATTGAGATCTTCAAATACGAAATGTGGAACAATTCCGGTTAATAATTTCGCTAAAATCATCAAAATACATAATATCGAGAGGTACCGTTATATGGGTGCTATAAGGAAACGAAGAGCGATATGGCCCATTTACGAACTTAACCTTCCTACTGGCAAAATACACATGTGTGCAAAATTTTAGTCCTCTATCTCAATTCGTTCGAAAGATAGTGTTAATACAACAGATGGATAGACACACAGACTTGTCCTAAACACTGACTCCATATGAGATTCCGTTTCTATTGATATTTAATCGTGATCTGTAAAGCGACTGCAAAATCTAGAAAATTTATATTTTTAGGTCGTTTTTCATAGACTACTGGAATTCTCATATAATCACTTATTGTGTTGCAAAGTTTAATTTATTGAATTTCTGATGAATATTTCGAGGTATTGCGAACGGAATTGTATATTTATGCCGATCAATATATCTCGATGAGCTGAGCCGATCTATCTATATATGTCTCTGGCATTCAACCCAAAATATTAATTATTAAATGACGGAAATATTACAGAACAAAGCAATTATTTTCCAAATATCCTTAAAAATGGTTTATAGATAGTTTTTCGGCATTTACCCATGGCCAAATCCGTACCAACACCAAATGATACCCAATCTATGTCTAAAGAAATATTCATTGTGGTTTAAACTATACGCATTTATCAATTAATTATCTCTTCGCCCCTTTATTTTGAGTTTTATATTTATTTTGAGATTTAAATAGAGCGTATGACACAAAAATAAATTAATTAAACACTTTATTTTTTAAAACAGAAACAAACAAAAAAGAAAAAATGGGGGAATCGTTAATTTAAACTGCACTGCAATGAAAGTGCATTCATGCTGAATTAGTTCGCTGTTTACATAGAACGACATAACGTATGATTAATAATAATTTATTTAACTTAAATGTTATCTGTTATACGCTCCATTGGTGTTGTGATTTATGTATGTTTAACTTTTCTAAAAATTAAACATATTTATTAACAATTTTTTTTTCGTTCACTTCTTCGCTGTCGGCAACAGTTTTTTTGTTTTTGTGATTGTTATTAGGACATAAATTGCGGGTATTTTTTCCTGCTGTGTTTTTTGTGATTACAAAAAAAAAAAAAAAAAAATAAAAAATAGTGGATGCTATAACGCAGCAGGGGTTGAGAGACATTAAGTGTGGACGCAAAAATATCTAATAAAAATTGGGAAAATTTATGCAATTTGAAAAAGGTTAAACAATTTTAAAAACCTATCTGAACCTATCTATTAAGACGTTTGAAGTTGGAGTTCAGATAATAGGATTCTAATATTCTGTGATAAAATTCCCAATATTCCAAATATTGTTTTGAAATTTGAAAGGCATATTATGGGTGCTTATGGAAACATTGATATTGAAGACGAAAAATTAAGGCGAAATGATGCGGAGAGAGCTAAAATTATCAGAATCTTGATTTCAGTAGTGTATAAGTACTAAAACAAATCTTCAATCTACGAAAGATTATAAAAATAATTCAAATTTATTTATTATTAAAATTTTTATATAAAAATTCAAAATTTTCAGCTTTTCCATACCACATTCCACCCTATTACACCAAAAAGAAAAAAAACTAAAAAGACAAATAAAAAACCAAATCTAAATAAAATTATCAGCAGGAAACAACACCAGCAGAGGCAATGTCATATGGAAAAAACCCGTTGCACTGCATCTGTTGTAGTCGAGTAATGTGTCGCACAACATTCTGTGCTAGTGTTAGTGTCTTTATTATGATAATTTATGCGTTTATTGCACCGCATAATTCAAATAATATTATTGTAGTATATAATTATATAAAAGACAAGTATGGAGAAAAAAGGAAACACACACACACAGATGCTGCATTAGACAACTTGAAAATGTACAGGGATAGTGTGACCGGGACAAAAGAACTGCAGAAATAATAGCTTCTATTGTATTATTAAACAATTCTTGTTTAAGACAAAACAAGAGTCTGGAGATAGTTTCTACTAACACTCTCTGCAGCATAAACTTAGGATTACAAGCTATATAGGGTGAGATGAAAAAATTGTAACCAAATTCAAACTGCTGTCATTTCTAAGCCACTCATCCGACAGCTGTTAAAATTATTCTAGTGGAAGCTCATTATATTGTTTACAAGCGTACAAAAGCATTTTTGTGAGAATTTTTCAGAAAAAAAGTTATTCGTGATGGAATTCAAGAGTGATAGTGTGATTTATTTATATTTGACTGGAAAATCACAAGTGGCTATCGTTAGAACTAAAGAGTTGCTTCACTTGGCCGAAAGTGGTGAACTGCCGAATTTGTTTTTCTCCGATGAGAAAATATTCATTGTCCAGCAGTTCGTAAACAAACAAAATTATCGTGTTTACTTGCCAATGAGGTCAGCTGAAAATAGGCACCTTCGGTTGGCCACCGTAACAGCCAATGGCCGCTGTCCGCTCGTATTAATCGACCGTGGCATCAGAATAAATGCCGAATATTATCGCGAAAATATTCTGGAGGGTGTTTTAAATCCTTGGACACGCACACATTTTGGCCGCGGACCTTGGACATTCCAAATCAGCACCATCCCACTCTGCGTGCGCCACCCAAGAATGCTTACAAAATGAGGTTCCTCGCTTCATTTCCAGCGCACAGTGGTCACCAAAATCTCCGGATACCAATTCCTTGATCTATTGTGTCTGGAGTATTTTGGAAAGTAAAGTTGGGAAGTGCTTCGTCGGGAATGGACCAAAATACCGCAGAGAAATATTCGGGCAGCGTGTGACATTTCATTGGACGCTTGAAGGCCATAATTCGTGCCAAAGGTGACCAATTCGAACAAATTTAAACTTATTCTAAAATTTGATGCTATTTCCGACATTTTTTGCCTTCATTCAATTAAATTTAAAAAAAAATGTAAAAATTATGGCTTTTGACTTTTTTTGATTTGTTTTATGTCTCACCCTGTATATTGTATTTTTGCCACAGTCTTTATTGTTTCAGTTTTTTTCTTTTGAAAAATCAGTCATAACTATTGATCTCAGTACATTGTGTGTCTTTATAACCTTGGCCTTTTGGTAATAGAGGGTATAAATCATTCGATTCGGTCGAAATGTGCCCCATCAATATAAAAATGAATGTTCCTATGTCAATTTGGACGATATTACAATAGTGACGATCTAGCCATATGAATCCGTCCGTGTGGCTGTCGGAATCTCCGATGGACTATAATAATCTATTTTATCAATGATTTCCTTTTTAAATTTTTCTGGTACCACCATCAAATTTTCTAAAATATTATGTCTCTTGAAGATGGTAAAGGAAGCTTCCAATTGGGTAGAAATTTGGAAAATCGTCATATTTATATCGGATGTATATTTGGACTCTGTTCCGGAGATAGAATCGTTCAATAAGATGACACCGGCATAAAATTTGGAATTTGGTCAAAAATATCTCAACTCCGTGGCCTTGCTTAGAAAGAAAATTCGCATCGCTCAATATCATATTTCCCACTCACGAACAGTAAAATCTTGACAAAGTTGAACGGCGATCAGAGTCCACGATTTCTAAAATCTCACAATCGAAGTTAATACTCTGATCTCTCATAAATTGATGATGACTTCACTCATTTGAGATAAATTAGTTTGTTTGGAAATGTAGACCTTTTGAGGTACCAGGAGGAGTGGAGCGATAATATTTTGATGTATCAAGTTTGAACGAAGTAGGATACTTCCATCGAGGATTGTCATGTGCACCAGGCAGACACCCAGAAAGGTAACGACGAACGGATCTAGCAATGTCGACTCTAAATGTTTTGAGACGTATTTCGTCCAAAGAGACGTGGGGTCTAAAACTATTTCGATGTATTTCATATCATCCCTTCAATATTTTCCAAAAATTTCAAAATAAAATTGGATTCTATTCTGATACTAATTTCTTGCTAAATTATATAAGAACCGGCCCGGTATTGGGACCTATAGAGTTGTTGTTACTTAACATGGATAGACGAATTGGCGGACGGACACAAATAGCTAACATTTCGAGGTGGTAGATGACAAATCTAAAATTGTGGTAATGGTGGTTTGATTAAAAATGACTCGATTGCGAAATCCTGATCAGAGTAATTATAACAAGTAAAAAAGGAGTGTGTTCGGCCGGGCCCAACTCTGATTATCTTTCACCATTTGGAAAGAATTAGGACATTTTCAAAAAAATAAGATCCATTAAGAAATCTGTTAAAATTTTAAAAATACCGAATATCGGAAGGTGCCGATATATGGGGAATATACCATATTGTGGATCTATATAGATAGAGGGTAAAGTACTTACAAAGAACTCCTTGTTTAGAATTTCAAATACCATCAAAATACCGAATATGGGGGGTTACGGTTAAAAGGGGGATATATGATACAGACGGACGGACAGGGCTAAAACGTCTTCAAATTTTATGCTGATCAAGAATATATATACTTTATTGGGTCTACAATTATTATTTCAATGAGTTACAAACGGAATGACGAACTTAATATATCCTCCATACTATATATGGTAAAGGGTATAAAAATGTTGTATAGCTAAGAGCAATACTTTAATAATTTTTGAAAAATGTTCGGAATCCACAATGAATATGGAAAATATCGCTTCACTATCGAGAAACTTTCCAACAAAGTTCCACCATTTTGATAAGCCCATAATATTTTAAAAATTTCCCAGATTTCCTTTAAATACTATCCAAACGACATTTTTAATGAAATTAGATGGTGATGGTTCACTCCTGAACCCCAGGATGGCTTAGCTCTCCCCAAAATGGAAAAATTAAAAAACAAAATGAAATTTTTGTAGAGGAAATGCAATAAAAATTTTGGTGTATAACATATGCAGGGTAGTTATCAGCCAGCACTCCGATTGATACCTTCTAACTTGTTCATAATAATTATTTCATGTTTACGTGTCTTTAATATAGTGGTATTTCACAGACACCTCATGGTTACCCTCTTTCCTCTACTACAAAACAGATAATAATAAAATGTGCAGGATGTGTGCAAATTATTTGAAAAAAAAAAAAAAAAAAACAAACTCTAAACACCATCAAACCCTTCTCCCAACCGCCCTCTAACAACAATGCCAGCGATTATAAACAGCAACCCGTATTTTGTGCATAATCAGCAACTGTGCGACATGCAACACTGCATGCTGTTCCAGCTGTTGCAGTGTGCTATTGTCTGTGAGTGTGTGTGCTATGTAACGCGAATGAAAAAAACAACAACTTTAAAACCATTTTAAAGGCAAGTTTACGAGCATGATGGTTGGCATTCATCATCATCATCAACGGGCTGCTTCTCCTCAAGACAACAATGCCAACAACAACAACAACAACATCGCCGAGTGCACTTTATGCCATAACAATGAAGATGACTTTTACTAAATTACAAAATAAAGTTAATACAATTTGCATAATGTTGATATTAAGGAAACAAGCGGAGGTGCATATATGCATACACGCTTATATAAAAAAGAACTAAGGAAAAGAAAACAACAACAACAACATCGACGATGATGACAACAAGAAAATATTAACATTTCCGAGAAAATTTGTTACTTTGTTCGAAGAGGCGGGGGAGGTGTCTCTATTAGTTGCAATTGAAGTTGTTAGAAGACTTGTTAGAATTTTAGGGTGGCAAATCGAAACCATCTCCTTCTTGAGGTATTTGAAAGTTAGGAAGCCTACTAAATACCCATAACCCATAAAAGTGCCCAGAAGTAAAGGTTACATTAGCAATTTTCCATAAAAACCTTGGTATGATTTCCTCAAACAATTGGCTCCTATTTCTTGCTTAAAATCCCAAAGAGTCCTATTCCGAAAAATAGCCGTTAATAACAACCAACCTATTCAGATATGTATGATATTCTCGGAATATGTTGATGTATGTCATTCTGTTATATCTCCATTGCATTTATCACAGAATTCATCCTTCCGGTCTCTATGAGAAACCACAACAACAACTGATGCTGCTGCTTTTGTTGAAGGTTTCCTGATGCGTGCATTATATAACAGTTATGCTTCAGTTATCCTTTATGCTGCATTTCATCCGAGTGTGGCTTAGTCATCATTGTTCGACTCATTGTCATTATCGTCATCTTCATTATACGCATCTGAGCCATGATGACATACGCAGAAGAGCAGCCATAGCAAGTCCAGTGTATGACATACATATGTATTTGAAACACACAAAGGAAAAAAAGAATAGCACCGCCCCAGTCCAGCACCCTCAACTCCAGGAATTCAGGCATATCCTGATTATCCTCGGCCAGGCTATAAAAGGCCATACTACACACATCAGCGTAGCACTACACAGGCTCATTCAGTGAGTGTTTAACAGAGAGGAAAAAAAATTGAAGAACACTTCTCTTATGCTTACCTCCCGCATTTGTGTGTGTGTGTGTGTGTTTTTTTTTGTTCACTCTTCTGTCGAGTGGTTGCATTGGACATGCTGGCGGTCAGACTTAAAAATGTAACACTCTTCTCCCATGTGAATGCATTTCTATTCTTGTAAAGTCTATGTACTGGAAATTTCTCATGTCGTTTTTAAAGTGTTGCACACACGCACACCAACACATAGACACACACACACACAGAAATTTGTAAGGCCACCTGGTGTGCGTGTTGCATCCTTGGTCTTGTGGGTGAGGAGTGTTGTGTGGTCTATGTGGTGGGTGGTATTCTTACATTACGGGGAGGAGTATATCTGGCTCTAATACAACTTTTCAATGGATAAGTTGCATGGTAGGTTTTTTTGGGAAAGTGTTTAATGAATTTCATTCATCGCTTCAAATGGATGTTTAATTCTTGTTTTCTCTCAATAAAGTTGCAAAAAGGGACACAGAAGCTCTTAACAAGTAAGAAGCTATTTCAGTCCTTCAAGAAACTTAAAAAACCTATTTTGTTTATCAAAGGTCTATTAAAGCCATTCGGGAAATGGAAGAATTGTTAAATTTACCCTACCAATAGGAGGTCTAAAAGTGTTCTTTTGGAAATAGAAGAGCTGCAAAAAATCTATTTCAATAGGATATCTGAAATAGTAATTCAGGAATTAAAAGGTCTGTAAAATAAGTTTTATTTGTAAAACGCTAGTAAAAGATCTTCAGACCTAAGAAATCCCCATAAAGGTCTATGTGGAAAAATTTACTGTCAAATATTTTCTGACTATAGGAGACATATTAAAGGCCTTTTCTCTGTAGGAATATTTGTAAAAAATCTTTTATCCAGAATCACCTATCTGTGGACTTGCATTCTTTCGTTAAAATCGTTCTGAAATGGGGTTTAAAAATATTGTACATTAAATTATTGCTCTGGAAATAGAAGAGATGTTAAAGAAATGTTTTTCATAGACTTTTAGGATTATGAAAACCTTGTAAATTTCCCTCTGAAAAGGAGAACTGTAAACGATTTTCTAACTTAAAGAGAACTGTATATAAATGGCTTTTTCTCCAAAAAAAACCTTTTGGGTCTTTATTCCCATAGAAGAAATGTAGGAATTCTTCCGAGGTGACCTCTACTTCAAAAAGAAAAAACCTTCGGAAGATCCTGTATAGAAGCTCTATAGTGTCTTTTATAGCTTCTATACAGGATTAACTCTTTGTAGCTCTGAAAATATCTACAGGGTGAGATGAAAAAACTGCAACCAACTTCAGACTGCTGTCATTTCAAAGCCACTCATCCGACAGCTGTTAAAATTTTTCCCGTGACAGCTCATTATATTGTTTACAAACGCACAAAAGCATTTTGGTGAGAATTTTCCAGAAAAAGAGTTATTCGTGATGTAATTCAAGCGTGATAGTGTGATTTCTTTATATTTGGCTGGAAAGCCACAAGTGGCTATCGTTAGAGTACTCCAGCATTTAAATGCGAATAAATATTTTGTGTAGCCCGACGTTAAGGAAGTGGACGGAAGAAAACAGAAACATCAGCAAAAATTGTTCGAAAAATAAAGAAGCGACATCAGCAGAAATGGTTCGAAAAGTAAAGAAGCGACTTGATTAAAACCCGCGTCGCAGTGGCAGAAAAATGGCTCGTGAGCTGAATTATCGCAATATTCCATTCGGCAAATATTGAAAAATGAGGTCGGAGTAAAGCCATTGAAATTCCAAAAAAAAAAAAAAAAACAAGAACTTACACCGTAACAGATAGAAAATAGACTCAAAAGAGCTGAAGAGTTGCTTCGCTTGGCCGAAAGTGGTGAACTGCCGAATTTGGTTTTCTCCGATGAGAAAACATTCGTTGTCCAGCAGCTTGTGAAGAAACTAAATTATCGTGTTTACTTGCCAAACAAGTCAGCTGAAAATGTGACCCTTCGATTGGCCACCAGAACTCAAGCGCCGGCCATAGTGATGGTGTGGTCGATCGTATTAGTCGACCGTGGCATCAGAATAAATGTAGAATATTATCGCGAAAATATTCTGGAGGGTGCATTGAAGCCTTAGGCACGCAAACATTTTGTCCGCAGACATTGGACATTCCACCATCCAAGAATGGTGACAAAGTGGGTGTTACATGCTTCATTTCCAGCGCACAATAGTCACCAAAATCTCCGTATACCAATCCGTTGGACTATTGAGTCTGGAGTATTTTGGAAGGCAAGGATGTCACTAAAAAATACCAAAGTGTCGATTACCTCAAGCAATCGCTTTTCCGGGAATTGGTCAAAATACCGCAGAGCAACATTCGGGCAGCGTGTGACGGTTTCATTGGCAGTTTGAAGGCCATAATTCGTGCCAAAGGTGACCAATTCGAACAAATCTAAACATATTCTAAAATTTGATTCTATTTCCGACCTGTTTAGCTTTCATTCAATTAAATTTAAAAAATGTAAAAATTATGGCGTATGACTTTGTTGCAGTTTTTTATCTCACCCTTTTAATATTAACAATTGTGAGCCTTTGTGGTATTGGTATATGCAAAAATTTAACAAAATACAATGATCGTTTCATGTTCTATGAATTAAATTATATGCTATGAAATTTTCGAACTTAAGTTGGGGAAGTACCAGAAGGAGTGGACCAATCTTCGAACTCGAACTAAGTTTTTTAACAATATTATAATATTATCTACCAAGTTTGGTTTGCTCACCAAACGGACGGACACCCCTAGATCGACACCAAATGTCCTGAAACGGATTTTTTCAAAGAAGCCTAGGGTCTAAACCCGTTATTTCCATGAGACACGTTTTGGCCCTATCAAAAAATATATACCCTTTGTATATATAAATATATGAGTGTATAAACATTTTCCTGTAGCACAATATACCGAATTGTCATGACAAATAAAGCGATATTTTTTGGCAATCATTCAATTGATATAAATCGATGTTTTTGTAATCTGAAAATGCCACTCATAAAAATGTATTTCTCATTTAAAGGACATTTTGCGTGTTCAAATGTAATTTACAGAATGATGTACTGAAACACTCACAAAAACGGAATGACAGCAATATTGATAAGAAAAATGTTAACGATTAGAAATTGGTCACGCAAAAATAAATTTTTATGACGCCGTTTCGAGAAAGTCAAAATAGGATTTATTCCTCTATATTTTCGAATTGTTCTGAAAAATAGTTATACATGGAATGTTATAATTTGTTATATCAAATTTGAAAGAGGGGAACATGCTATACATTATTCCTTCCACAAAGTGGCTCACACTTTGTCCAAGCATTTCCTCTCTCCCCCAACTTTTGCGACAAGGTCAGATTTTGAAAATGTAATTGACAGAGTAATAATAAATTATCCGCTCCGTACATTGCTGCTCGATTGCTTTGGTGAAGCCAAATACAGATCATAAATCAAAATTTAATGTTACACTTGATAACGTAACAAGCGGTCGAACTGGTCGCTTCGCTAAAACGAAAAAGTTCGAAAAACTAAGAAGGACATTGAGTAGAAGGGCCAAGAGCCAACATCGAAGAAAAGGAAGTCGATAAAAAAATAACGAAAGAGGAGGACATTGAGACAATTGCCAAGCGATGATAAAAAAAATGAGGAATTGTAAGAGGAGATAGCATCGACATTCGTTGTTTTCTCCTTCTTCGTCTTCTTCTTCACTTCCCTCTACTTCGTATCTATTTTTATGCTCAATTTTATAGTTAACACTGATGATGTAGCTGATGATGTTTCGGTTCTGTTTCCTGGACAACAAACAGCGTAGCTATCTTATCAATAATACACGTTTCTGGTGGTGTACAATGCCACGGAATCGACATTATGATGATGGCACAACAACACCAAAGAGAGGGAGGCAAGCAAACAATCAACCATTCTACCAGAGAGGCATCCAGCAGCAGCAGCGGCAATGTCGTTATGAAGGATAACAAAAAAGTAACATTTTGTCATTACAACATTACAATTTTTTAGGAGTACCAGGGAGAGAGAGAGTGTGTGTGTGAGGATGATGAGAGGTCCTATTGCCATTTGCCAAAGTGAAAAGTGTCCATATCTTCCGTTTCTTACTTCTCTCCTTCTTCTTCTCATCCACATTTCGTTCCTTTTGCCATTTTACAAAAATATTACGAGTAATTTGATAGTAATTTGAAATATAATGTTGTTGCTACTTTGCTGCTATTGTTGTTAATGTCCTGATGGCACATTACAATGTTCGCGGGTATATGTATGTGTGTGTGTGTGTTTGTGCGTCGAACAACGCAATTGTTAACGAGAAATGTCAATCATTGTCTTAGGAATTACAAGTATTTGTCTAGGATGACAATATTATTGGCAATTAAATGAAATTGGTTTTAATGGATTTGCTTTGCTGACATATAACTCTGATTACAGCGGAGACTTGTGTGAAGGTGGCTGGTGGATTTGTTTGTGATTTCGTGGCGAAAAATTTAGAAGAAAATTTATAAATTGATTAACATTTTTCACAGTTCGCCTAATGCTATTAATTTCAAACTTTAAGTGGACATTTTTCCTACAGACAGCCTGATGAAAAAGGGCAATAATAGAATATTCTGGGGTTATAATTTTCTGTTGATGTGTAGGAGTGAGTTGAGGCGAAATTCTTGGAAAATCGATCTATATTAAAAAAATTTACTAAAAAGTTCTAAAAAATGGGCCAAGGGAGCAAAATTTTTTATACCCTACAACACTATAACAATGTATGTAACACCTCGAAATATTGGACCCGACATTGGAAACTAAATATGGATCTACCTATCTCGACGAGCTGAGTCGATCTAGATATGTTTGTCTGTCCGCCTGTCCATGTTAATTTGTAATAAAGGTCGCAATTATGGCCCGAAACTCAAAATTTAGGTGGTGTTAGGGTTAGAATAGAAGCCTATTGTTTTTCGAGATGATAGCAAAATATATAGGGGTTGGAGAATATGTAGGAGAGAGTTAAGGACAGGAAAGAAGCCGGGTATCCTGGATGACCATTGGATAACATGAAGCTGTAAAATGGATCACAACATTAGTTAATTCATTATGTATACATAACAACACGGCGGAGTGCGTAAAAAGGGTAACATCTGGGCAGAGCTCTATGAGATTATTTCCAAAAAAAAAAAAAAAAAACTGGGATTTGAAGTGTTGAGATTGGTGTCACTGTCAGTGTGTAGGGTTAGGATTTGAAGGTAGTTATGGACATATGTACTAAAGGCTTCAAAAGTACAAAACGGTACTAAATTTGGTATAATAAGTTTGGTGACGTAGGATAATATATGAAGGTGGATTTTCGAAAACAGTAATTGAGGAAGGGTCAGAGGTGAAAATTTGAAATTTTCAATGATGGTCATTGATATTGTTTAGGATAGACAACCAAAATGGTTACTCTAAAGTCGAACAATGAATGAAACAAAAGTACTAAAATTCACTAAATTTGGTAGTATTTGAAATTATGTGGATGGATAGAGGTAGAAAAGTGAAATATGGTGTGAGTATCAAAAATGCAAGAGCATGACTTGACATAACATATGGTTTTAATGATATGGTACCACATGTCACACAGCACGCGGAACAATGGACTTATTGACGGGCAAATTCGGGGAACATTTTATTTGTAAATCGGGACAGGTAAACTGGCCATCTGAATCGTACGATTTAACGCATTTATACTTTTTTTGTGGGGCTTATCCCAACTGATACATTTATTTATGAGATATCAGCCAAACTTGTGGAAAGAGAATGTCAACATTGGAATACGATTGAGGATAGATGACTTAAGGTTCAGTCGCAGTCAACATTTACATGAAATGATGTTGTCAATGATACGTTGTTTTTACTTTTATTATTATTTTTTAACTTTCGTGTAGTCTTTTAAAAATCGCTCCTAGAAAGCCCGCTAGTTCATCTTAACAATTCTAGTAGTAATTATGGCCCGGTAGCCTCAGAAACCAACTGTGCCCAAATTCTCTTCTGCAGAGTACTCTGGGCTCTGATGTCAGATACTTTGTAGTTATGATATTGGTCTTAAGTAAATTTCTAATTTGTATTGGAGTCTTAAACCGGATATCATATTATGAAGTTCTCTGACTACTCTAACTACCAACGTCAGAAGGGAGCCCCTCTAAAGCTAAATTTCTGAACTTTAAAGTTAGCCACGTTACAGTACTAATGTAATTCTGTGGCCGAAGTCTGTTGGCTTGCTTATGACTCCAGTGGACAGTTACTCTGTGGCAGTGGTACGTCTGCTCTATCGGAAGTGATTTCCAGCCAAAAATTCTGTAGCATTAATTTTTGAGGTCAGTTTCCCCATAGAAGGAAGTCAGCTTAAAAGCTACTCTGTGGTTGTGACCTGTTGTATGGAAGTGGCCTCGGAATACAGCACCACACCCCTGATGCAGGTTCTCCACAGTAGTATTAGACTTTTGGCATAACTACTCTTCTGTGATAATCCCACAGTTCAGCTACATTTGAATATTGCCCTCTGTATCGAATCAGTAATTTCTCCGAGATATGTCGTCGAGATATTTTGAAGTTTTACAAATTACTGGACCAAATCAAATTAATAATACAAGCCCCCATAAAGTGGTATGAGGTATAAAAATTGCTAATAGCAGTCCTGTCATTTAAAAAAAAAAAAAAAAAAAAAAAAAAAAAAAACAATTCAAACAAGTAAAATAGTATCAGTCGGTTTTGCCGACAGTTGTATACCCCCAGCCTTGAGTTATGATTATTCATACTATTGACCCTTTATGGGGGAGGTTCCGAGGCAGTTGGCCAATATTGACCAATTCTTATCTGACCTTAGACTGATTCAAATATTACAACGAGCCAGATTTGGACTATATCGACTACTTCGTATACTTTAAATGAGATATGTGCAAATTTTTGGAAAATGTGGAAATATGCCTGAGGCAACAGATAAAGCGGACCAAAGTATTCCATTTCACTTAATATAGATACAAATATTGGTATGTGAAAAATTTGAAGGAAATCGAACATTTATATCCAATTTTATGCGAAATCATAAATTTCGATAAAATAAAAATATCATATCAGATTTCTGGTTAAGAGAAATATTTAGTTATAGCAAGTTGTAAAGAATCGCCGACTTGTCTCATAACTTATGACAGATATAAGTATTGAAAATTATATCCAATGATGAGTTACCAGACGGAATTAGCAAAAATATTTACATGTTTAAAATTTGAAGAGAGTTAGATGCTTATTTCGCTTTCCTTGACCTTTTGTTTCTCAAAAGTCTTGAACACTATGTGAGGGAGGTACCAGAAAAAAATGGTCCGATCCGTACCATCTTTATAAAATATCTTGTGTAGATGATGATGATGAATATTGAGATGTACCAAATATGAATGGAATCGGATGTTAATTTCGCGTTTTATGAGCTTCATGGATACTCAAAATGTTGAACCTTTGTGGGAGAGGTACCAGAAGGATTGGGTTGATGGAAATATTGTGATGTGTGTAATTGGAAGAAAACGAGATCTGATCGATTTCGGATTTTATGATTATTTTGGTTATCCAATACTTAGACCCATTGTGGGGGAGGTACCAGAAGGAATGGTTCGATCTCTACCATCAGTATAACAGATCTTGTATTGATAGAAATATTGAGATGTGCCAAGTATGAATGGAAGTGGTGGTTCTAGAACAAGTGGGCCGATATGTTCCATCTTCACACCAGACCTTGCGATTGAAAAATATAGTAATTAATATTTATAAGAGATATACTTTATATTTTTTGTGTGGGAGTTACTTTATGAAGTGTGCCGATATTTTCTATTTTCGCACCAGAACTACCATTGATTAAGGATTAACAGTGTTTGAGCAAAATTATCTTTTCATTTTCTGTGCAGTAAATTAGTTTCTTTAAAAATATAGACATTTTGTGTAAGGCTGCCAGAACAAGTTGAACTAAGTTTGACAATAATATACGATGACTTAGTACATCGGATCCAATCGGATACTCCCTTCGAGAGTTATTGTTGCGCACCAGCCAGACAGACAGATTGTCGGACGGATATCGCTATATCGACCCCAAATGTCCTACAACGGACTTGGTTCAAGGAGACCTAGGGTCCGAAAACCGTTATTTCAATGAGTCACGTTTTGACGTTCGATTTGCTTTATATTGTGCACCAAACGTGTAATATCAGCCCGAATAGTATGAAATTTTGCACATACAACCAAATTAGGCCTAAAAATAAGTATGCCAAATATGATCGAAATCGGTTCAGATATAGCTATAGCTACCATATATATTGTTCATCCGATTTGTTATTTTTGTCATCCGCAGCAGTTATATGCACTCTGTAACAACAATATTCAGGGAAATATATCAAATACAGCTCAGAAATATCTTTGCCAAATTTTATCGAGATCGGTTCAGATTTGGATATAGCTCCCATATATATCTTTATCCGATCTCAAATTAATTGTGCACGAAATGGGCAATACAAGTCCGAATTTAAAAAATACGAATGCTGTGGCATATTTAATGTACAAAGCAATCCACAAGAAATTCAAATAATAATCTAAAAGAGCGGTATCCACCCCTCCCTTCCTTCTCTTATGCCAGGTCATTTCCCTAATGTATTCGCAAAATGTTTAACTGAATGAAACAGAAAATTAAAAAAAAAAAAAAAAACTAAACAAAATTATCAAAATTGAAATCGTTGTTTTTGCTCTTGTGTTTTTTCGTAACACTTAATTTTTTTAAACCATACAAAAATTGTTATTCACAACGGTGATAGATTTACCCGGTGTTTTTTTGTTGATGTTGTTGCTATTAATAATGATGATGACGACGAAGATGCTGATGTACATAGTTGATTCTTCTTCATTTATTGTTCTATATAATGCACTTAAGCTAAGCTATTGTTGATTCTCTGTTTTATTTTTTTTTTGTTAAAGTCGACATCCATGTTGTTTTTGTTGTTGTTGTTGTAAAGTAGTTGCAAGGACTATTATGATATCCTGCAACGCTATCTAAACTATGCCATTGTCTGGGTGTCTAAACAAGACAACGACGACGTTGACGACGACTACGACGGAGATGACGAGAATAGATAATGTAAAAGGATAATGTTGATAATGCTTTGTCAACAATTGTGTATCACTAAGTATGTACTCTTATGCCAGCATTACATCGAGTAAGGGGGAGAGAGAGGGCGCGAAGGGGAACAAAGGTGGGGGTAGAGAGTATTCAAATGGTTTCTTAAATATGAGAGATTATCAGTTGTATGGGTATTTCCAGGCAATGGGCGAAAGTTGGTCATTTGATGGTTAAGTTTGGTGATGTGTTACGTAGGGTGTGTAGGAAAGGGGTAGTTGTCCTCCCATGGACCTCCTGGCGGGATATGAAGTCCTATTCGGACAGCTGTCCTATTCCCTAACATAGAAGGTCAGAGAAGTTTACCGTTGTAAATAAAATTGAGCTGCGGAAGTTTAACAAAATAGTGTGTGCTTAAATAAAGGAGAACAAGAGAGGAGAGAAGAGTTTTCATGAGAAATCGAGTACTTTCTTTTCCCAGTGCCAGGGGGACAAACAGTCGGTACCATGGGAAAAAGGTTGCAACACGTTAAAGGAGAAACAAAAATCCCGAACTTCTGCAAACAGTTAATAGGATATATTCAAACTTTCAAGAAGGCCTTTTAAATTTTAGTCTGAGAGAATCTCCTTCAATGGAAATCTACTTTAAAAAATCAGAGCCTTCGATGTTATCAAAAATACACTTCTCTGGTTTCCCAGAAGCTTTCGTTCAGCATCTTTAAAACCGTTTCTGTTGAAAAACTTCCTTTGAAGTAATTTTCCTACTAATTTTAGCATTGAAAGACTCTCCCTTCGAAATCGTTTCACCCACCCAGGGTGTATGGTTTCGAACATGCTGTGCTTTAGAGTACTTGCTCCCTGATGTTGTTGCTGTTGCTGCCATCACTCGCTCCCAGCAGCATCGCAGCAGTAAGTGTTACATATCAACTTCTTGTTTGTTGCAATGATAGATGAGTGTTAAGTAAATGTTAAAAAAGCTACATTAAAGTAAATTAAGGATTAAGTATGGCAAATATTCTGCAAGGAAGTGGAGGGGCAGGGAGGGTGTCGTATGCCTAACCAGCTACTATCCTCCACGGGGTAGCAACAGCTGAAATGTAACCACTTGAGGAAAAAAAACGAGGAAAAATAATAATAGAACCTAGGAAGTACATAATGAACGAGACCATAAGTAGTAGCAGGAACGAACAACGAACTTTTAATGTGAATTTCTAGCTAACTCGGGAAGCTTTTGCATAAGTCAAGTGCTATGGTGCTGCGGAGGTGTGTGTGTATCTGTGTGTTTATGTTGCTACAGCACTTGTGGTGCTGATGGTGACTCTGGGGTTTTTGTTTCCTTCTTTCCTGTAATCACTTAATTAGGAAATGTCACTTTAAAGTGGAACATTTCAGTGTTTGTCAACTCCTTCCATTAGCCCGTTACACGAACTCGTTTTGGTGTTTTCTAACGTGGAAAATGGTAATGGCGAATTTTTTCCTTGATCATCATGAGGATGGAATCATGGGAGTTTTTATTATGATGTATTTGCAGTAAAGGGAGAGAAAAGAAAATGGTAATTAGGGAGAAAAATAGGTATATCACATTATGCGCAAATTTCTCCGGAGACGTACTTGAAGGTATCTTGTATGAATGTACCTTATTTGAGGTTTCTAACAGAAACCCTTAAACTAAGGGCTCTTCTGAGATCTTCTAGAAGAGATAACTTGAGGTTTTTTAGAGAATAAAAATAATCTACAAAATGTTCTAGAGAAGAAGAATTCCTTTGGTGTTTCTTATGTGGACTTCTCTTTTCAAGAAAATTATCCACATAATCATATTTAGGAAACAGCTTACTTTGCGGTGGTCTAAAAAAGAAAACCTCCATTAACATATTCTAAAAAAGAGAAGTACTTAAAATAGAAAAAATCCTTTGAGGATTCTACGATTCTATACCAAGGGGCCTTTCCACATGCTATAGAAGTTTACTTTTTTTAGATCACCTATAGGAAAAGACGATTTTTGATGCATCATAAAGGAGAAAACATCGTTTTAGGATATCCATATGTAAAAACGTCTATTGACGTAGTTTGTAAATGAAGACCTTTCTTGAGATCTTCTGCAAAAAACCACATCCATGGGATTAAGCCTAACTATTTTGCAACAACATAAAATATCCCCTATAAGGGCATCTACAGGGTTACCCATATTCGACGGACCCATGTTTTTTTTGGGCCCATTCCAATCGACGAGGCTTGTCCGCAGGCAACATTCTTTGCGTCAATTGAATTTTGTACGGGAAGAAATGCAAATCAATGCGAATAATCCGTTGTAAAGTGGTCCGAGCCATGCCCAACTGCTGAGAACGGCGTTTTTGGGATGTTATTGGGGACTTCTCAACACTGGCTCGTACGGCAGCGATATTCTCGGCCGATCACCTTGGTCGACTTTTTTATGGCCTCTTCGGATTAGAAAGAGCCTTACCAGTCGAAAATTTGTCGTATAAACGCTTAATGGTGTTCTAAGAAGGCGCACTTCTCACAGTTTTTAATGTTTTAAAAGCACGTTGAGCTTTCACAATTGACTTCTTCTGTTGAATGTAAATTTCAACTATTTCGCGTGGTGTTTATTGGTTCATGGTAAAAATCTGCTTGGACTGACGCTTCAAACGCGGTATGTCATTAAGCGATGTGACATCTCTGTCAAAAGTTATGGCGTTGCCAGATGGGTCCGTCGAATATGGACAACCCTGTATTGGAAAAGACCCCCTTCAAGGTCTTCTAAAATTGAATACCTCATTTAAATTCTTCTGTGGGACAAATCGTTCTTCAAAGTCTTTTGATAAAGAATACATCCTGTGAAACCTTCTATGGTTATGATAAACTTGTTTTTGGTATTTTCGACGTCTTCAAAGTCTTCTATAGAAGAAAACCTCCAATGACCTTCTCCATAGAAGAAGGCCCAATTGTGGTTTTGTATAGAAGGAGGCCTCCTTTCAAGTTTTCCATGGCAGAAGACTTTTTTAAAGCATTCTGCAGAAGAATAACTGCTGAGAAGAATTTCATGTAAAAGATATCCTTTGAGGCATCTTATATTAGGTCGTTTTCATCTAGGTCATTTATGGAAGAAGTACTCCTTGAGGTCTCTACTGGCGAATACTTAACTGGAGATCTTCAGTTGAAGGAAGCTTCCATTTATGTTTTGTGTAAAAAAAACGCCTTTAAGGTCTCAATTGGAGGAACATCATCTAGGAAGCTGTTCTATAAAAGAACAAGAATTTTGTGGAGTTCTCTTTAAAGGTTTTTACGAGTTTTATATTATGTTATTATTTGGGAAAACCCTAAACTTAGGTTTTTTATGAAAGAATATCTCTTTGGAGTCTCCTATTGAAGAAACATCTTTATTGAGGCTCTTCATGAAAGATGGTCTCTTTGGAGATCTTCTTCAGAATAAGGATAAATCTGTTCTATAAAAGAATAAATCTTTTGGTGATTTTTGATAATTTGTATATTTTTTTTATAAAAGAATAACTCTGTTTAAATCGCCGGTAAAAAAGTCCTTCTGAAGAGAAATCTTCATTGGGATGTTCTTTGAGTGCACCTGTGAAAAAAAGGTCCATGTAGATAATACCATATTTTAGGCCTCCTTTTGCAGAAGTCCTACCTTATATCTCCTTAAAGATAATGCATTATTGATGTTTTAGGGAACAATTCCTCTTTCGAGGTATTTGTAGAAGAGAGCCTCATTGGGGGTCTTCTAAAGAAGAAAACATGCTTTGAGTTATTTTATTCCGACACCCCTTCTGAGTTCTTCTACTGAAAATCTATGTATTTTGAGTTCTTCTATAAATGAATACAATATGCGAGGCATTTATAGGTCATCTTTTAAAGAAGAAAACGTTATATGATATCTCATATAAAGGTTTAATCGCATTTTCGGAGAAAGTCTACTTTAAGAATTTCCTTAGAGATAAGGACAATTTTGAGGTTTCTATAAAACAAGAATTTAAGTGTTTTCTTGAAGAACACCTCTTTTAAAGTCCTCTGTCGAAAAATGCTTTCTTTTGGGTTTTCCTTAGCAGAGGACCTCCCATTAGGTCTTCTACAGCAACAGACCCCCATTAGGTATCTGTAGAAAAATCCCTATTTTAGGTTTTTTTTTTTTGCAGAAAACCTCCTACACTGAGATTTCTGCTGCAGTCGAAGCATTTTTGAGAAGAAAGCCTGAAAGTCTTCCTCAGATATCTTCCATAGATGATGACTTCCCGGAAGGTATTCCTTGAAGTCTTCTTCTGATCCTACAAGATCATCTGTATAGAACGATTTAAAGTGAAGACTTCCACAGAAGAAAATCTTCTACGTCGTATTCGTTTTAAGACGTATTATATAGAAAACGATCCCCACTGAGGTCTTTATTTTTGCTTTTCTGTTGAAGAATAACTCTTTGAGCTCTTCTATACCAGGATACCTTTAACAGAGCAATATTCGGGCAACGTGTGCCGGTTTCATTGGCCGTTTGAAGGCCATAATTCGTGCCAAAGGTGACCAATTCGAACAAATCTAAACTTATTCTAAAATTTAACGCTATTTCCGACATTTTTTGATTTCATTCAATAAAATTAAAAAAAAAAGAAAATGTAAAAATTATGACTTTGTTGCAGTTTTTTTATTTCACCCTGTTTATTTGTACTTTAAAAAAAATATTAATGAAATATTATTTCTCTACTAGTCCATCAGAATTTTCTCTACTAGCCCCAGTGAGAATTTCGTTAACACTTAAAATATCATTTTCTGATAGGCAGGGTTTATAGTCATGGCAAGACGATCATTTCAATAGAATTATATTTTACGAGAAATCAAATTTTTGACTGTAAATATTCTTTATTGTGGCTCTGCTTGTCCCTCAAACAATATTCGTCAAATATCAAGGATCATTGCTCTACTAGCCTTCCAGAGTATTTCACTAAAAACCATGGGATTACAGGACGACTATTCTCTTAAAAAAATCAGTTAAAATTTTTAGAAAATTTAAATCTACTGGTAGCCTCAATAATTCTCGAAAAGTCCAGAATAGGTATTTGAAAAATTAAAGAAAATCTAAATTATATTTGGTAGGTTTTTAACTAAAAATTGCCGAATTAATTGTTGCCAGATTCTTAGATTTATTTTCATTTTTTCATTTGTTATTTTAACTTATTTTATAAATGTATTTCCCTTTGAACTTACCTGGTATATTGTTATTGGCATGGGCTGATTTGGTCAATAGCAATATTACGAAGAATACTATTGTCAGATGTAGCGAAGATTTGAGCCACGAACAGAGTGGATCAACTCTTAGCTGTGGACAACGCAGAGTTAGTGTTGATGGAGATGATACGGCTGTTGCTGCTGCTCTTGATGTTGTTGTAGTTATTAATGATGCTGGTGACGACGACGACGTAGATGATTGCGATGGCGATGCCGTTGATGCTGAGGTGATTGTAGAATTCCGTGTATTCGTTGATTTTCCATATGACGACGTCGCTGCGAACTCCGCCACAAATGGCGTCGTCGCTGTCGTCGTCACGAAAGCTGATGAGCTGGTTGCAATTGAGTCGGCTATTTGGGCCTGTGCTACAGCTGTGGCTAGCTTTCGCTGTCGCAGTGTTTTCGCTACGGTCGTCGCTGCAGGTAATGATGGCGATGGTGCAGGTGGTGGTGGTGGTAGTGGTGATGGCGGCCTTTGATATCGTATACGAGACGTTGTCACTGTGACCGGGGAACGATAATACCTTAACGTCTCCAGTATCGTTGTGGTTAGGGAACAATCTGTTAAGCGGTTTTGTAGTGATGTTGTTGCTTTTATTGTAGCAACAGCGGCAGCGGCGGAGATTCGCGTTCTCTGAGCTGATGACTTGTATCGAATTTGATAGTCGTTATGTTGCAGCTGCTGCTGTTGTTGGTTTGGTGTCGAATGTTGTTCGATATTGTTGTGGTTGTTGTTGTTGTTGTTATTGGGCGTTTTATTAGGTGTTGTAGTTCTAGTGCTGTGGTTACTGCTGCTGCTGCTATTAATGTTGTTGTCTATATTTGTGGCGAACGTTGATCGCGTTCGGCTTAATGCCTGACACCGCCGGTAAGACCCAGGGTCCGCACACATACCCATGCCTCTGGTCCCATAGCCAATGACGCTAATGGATCTTCCTCATTGCAACGGCGTCATCTGTAAGAGAAGGAAACAGAATAAAAATTTAGTCAGTTGTACTATGGGGAGTATGAGCTATATTAATTAGTAAATATTAGTCATACGCCACCTTGGTATGACAAGTATGGCCAATTTACACAGGGCCTAGATTTAGAGCCAAAATGTACTCAAGTTAATACTTCTTCAAACCCCATACTACCTCTACAAATGTTTGCAATCAAATCCATGTGTCTAAAAATGTATCCTTTTCGTATTTTATTTTTTATTTCGAAATTGACAACTACAAATCATGGCAAATCTCTTGAAATCGACAAAATAAGAGAAGAGAAACATTAAATTTCCACAAAAGCAACAAGGACTAATCATGACCCCGTAAAAGTGCTCCAGTATTTGGGGGATACTTTGTCACATCAATCTAATCAGTACATGGATAAATCTAAACCTAATACTACTAGTTCGGCTCAGGCCTTTATCAAATATACTTAGGCTTGTGAATCCCCACAAAATACCCCAAGGATTGATGTTGGTTGGTTGGTGTTGTTGTTGTTGAAAACTAAATTAGAATCCGAAAAGCAAAACAGCAACAAGAACTAAGACAAAAGAAAAACAAAAAAGAGAAATAAAAGTTTCTCCAACTAAGGTTCGATTTGTCTAACAAGAAAATTTCGGCAAAAACAAATATCGGTATTTGTTTGGCCTAAGTGTGTTGGTGTAAGTGCAGGGGTGGGGGTAAGCCGGCAGGAAAAACTTTGCCAAAAACCATTTTAACATAAAATCATTAATCATTTTCCTTCTACTATATATGTTTTCGTGTTTTCTTTCTTTCTTCTTCGTCTTCACTGCCTTCCTCCATAGTTTCGTTGCCAGGGCAATAATGATAACTACCAGCCAATACACCTTTAATATATGTGAAAACTTTACTTGTACACATATGTATGTATGTGTATATGAAACACTCGTATATGCTAGATATGTTTTCCGTTTTCGCCATTTCCCGTGGTGCATAACGACGACGACGAAACTAAAAGAAGGTAGAACAATAAAGCCCTTAGCCAAAGTTTTCTGATAAATTTCAATAACAACAGCAACAACAATAACAAGTTTTGCGGAGGATTTTATGGGATAATATGTATGTATTTGTGTGTGTGCGTGTTATACGTACGTTCCTTGAAGAAAATCTCCATTTCTTAGGAAGAAATGGAGGAAAATAATACACACGCACACACAGCAATTATAGCTTAACAAAAAATAACATTACTGATGTTGGCTTATAACACAGATAGCGAGAGATAACGGTTATCGGAGATGGCACGGAATGAGTGGGAAAACAAAAACAAACAATAATTTCTTCCACTGAGAGAAAAAGTTGTGTTCAACCTGTGAAGTTTTGTAGGGTTATAGCTTCACTTTTCCTAAAAAAAAAAAAAAAAAAAAAAAAAAAAAAAAAAAACAGAAAAAAAAAAACAAAAAAGTACAGTAATTGCGGCCCTTCTAAACCTTAAAAAGGCTAGAAATTATGATTTCTATTCCTTGTGAACTTTTGTAGAAAAATGTTCACATAGATAAATCTTGATATGCGACAGCAAATACGGCGACGTTTTTGAATATTAAGTTTTAAAATGTGAAAATTATTAAAAATTGTGTTTTTGTAATAAAATTCTATTATTTTTGAGTTGGAGTCTTCAGGTTATGGTGTGGGTTACAGCTCATGTGGAATATGAGAAAGAGATTTACTTGTCCAAATTAGCAAAAAAAAAAAAAAAAAAAAAAAAAAACGAACAGTATACTTTTAATGCCAGAATAAAAAAAATCATATATTGTATGGCAAAATTATGTGGGAAAACCGCCTTCAAAAATCAAGTCAACATTCGGGCACTTCTAGTTTGCAGGAGTGAGATAAGGCGGAATTTTGGAAAAATCGTACTTAAGCGATAATGGAAATATACAAAGGCAAAAATGTCATGGCACTGACATAGAGCGACAGGCAAAATCTAGATCTGAGAACTTTCTTAAGAAGGTTACTCTTCTTGAAGAGGAATTTTTTTTGGAAATTTGTACCCCTTGGATATGAAAAACTCTAAAAGGTAAAGGGTCAGCATTCTCAGTTAACCAACGAATTTTGAAAGAACAGAAGTTTCGTATGCAAACAACAAAGTTGTTGCCTTTGGGGCACTGAAAAGGGTAGTGGATTTTCTAAAAAAAGAATAAAAGAAAAAATGTTTGGCGGGTCTCATATTTAGGTAAGACTTCGACTAGAGTGGACGATATTGGTCCACTCATTCTTGTTCCTTCTTCCTTCAAAGGTAAAACGGCTAAATTTGAGATTTTGAGTGAGGGCTAATGTGAGTGTTTGGTAATGACTAAAGACTGGGTTTTTTAAAAAATACGAACTATAAGTGTATGGATGAAGCTGGACATGTTAGTAAGGTGGGTAGAGTTTAAATAACGAGGTTATTTTGGAAATGAGTATTAAATGTGTAAAAAATTACTAAATGGTACTACATTTGGTATAGTGTAAACTGATATGGCTTGAAATCTGAGATTTTGCATTGGGGTAACTGGTATGGTGTAGGCTTGAGATTTTCAGGTGGCGACAAAGCTGCAAACGATTTTCAAATAAAAATAAAAAAAACTTAGCAGACTTTCAACATCATTGCTTTTGAGCGGTTTTGCAAGAAGTCCACTGAGGCAGAGTTTTTGGAAATGCAAATTTCAAAGCCACTAGTTATTACTACAAAATGTTGCACTATTAAGTTGATACGTACAATTTTCTTTCATTTTAGGAGGATGAAGTTATAGACAGTCAATTTGGGCTGATATAAATCAGTTGGTGCACAATACACCTCCGATATCAGCTTTATTGTGTTACAAATGGCTAACATCAGCCCAAATGTTCTGAATTTTGACAAAGATCTCGAAAATATTTGACAGAGGTATTGTTGAGCTCCAATAGTTATCTGGTAGCAAATATCATTTTTGTGAAGTGCATATTATGCATGTGAGGGACCCCAAACCGGATGAAACAAATATATGGGAGCTATAGCTATATCTGAACCGATTTTCTCCAAAGTTGATGTAATTGTTTCCAGGATGAATTCTGTCGGAATTGCCACAATTCAGTCAATTTGTGCTGATATTAGACATTTGATGCACAATAAACCTGATATCGGATAAAGATGTATATTTGTGAGCCATATCCTAATCTGATCCGATCTGGACAAAATTGTAGGATTTAGTTCTGAGCTGTATCTGATGTCTGGTACCAAAGATCATTGTTGTGGAGTGTATATTATGCGAGACTTAAGGCTTCAAATCGTATATGTGGAAGCTGTCGCTATATGAAACGATTTTCTTGAAATTTTAAATACTTTTCTCCAGGCTGAATTTGGTCGAATGTGCGGTAATATATCCGAATATTACACATGTATGAGAGCTATATCTAGAGTTCAACCGATTCCACAATTTCAATAGAGTTCGTCCTTGGGCCAAACCAAGGATTTTTGGTCATTTTAGTCGCAATCGTAAAATAAATGCGACATGTATTTTGGTTAGTAAAATATATGGATAGTCCGACGGGCATAAATAATGGATTCAGATTTTTCATATTGCAGAATGACAAAACATATTGTACCACAATGCATTTTTCTATCTACCCGATATCCTGGCTATCAGTACCACTGTAAAGGTCAGAAGTAACATTTTAATGTATTTTTGAATTCGCTGGGATTAAAAATATTCGTTACATAAAGTAATGGTATATTTTAACCGCCAAATATTGTTCGATGACCAAACAAAATGTTGGGCATCTGCCCAGCCCTAAATACTAACGCCATGCTAAATTTCACGTCGATTGGTCTATATCTGCGAACTGTAGAGCAGCTGCAAAATCTGGATTTTTTCTGTTTTTGGTTCATTTCAATCCCTAAATATTTCGCGTTCATCTCCAAAAACAATAGAGTTATATTCTGACCTTAACCCATCATTTTCAATTTCATGAGGATCGGTCCATAATTGCGACCTGTTGCGTGATTAGAATTTAACAGATGAATGGAGATAGGAAGATGCATACATAGTTTCCTATGTCGTTAACCAATATTTCGAGGTCTCACATAATTATTGGCCCAGTCAAACTTATAATATCCCCAACACATAGTATTGTAGGTTATATAATAAATAGAGAAAGGATCTTTATATTTTTTGCAAACTTTGCAAATCCCATTATATCTCGTACCTCCTGAAGAAATGGTCAAAATTTGGAATAATTATAACTCTTATAAAATGATAAATAAGAGCCCGATTCTCCTCAAATTTAACACATTCGAAAATGTTCATTAATACAAGGTACCTCTCTCACAACGGGTCAAAATTTTGAATAGTTTTATCTATCATAAAATGACCAATACGCATCCGCCTCATACCATTCCTCGTTACCGTGATACTGGATGCGTAGCCCGACTTCAAGGAAGTGGGCGGAAGAAAACACCAACATCAGCAGAAATGGTTCGAAAAGTAAGGAAGCGATTTGATCGAAATCCACGTCTCAGTGACCGAAAAATGGCTCCTGAGCTGAACATATCGTAATATTCCATTCGGAAAATATTAAAAAATTAGCTCGTGGTAAAGCCATTGAAGGTGCAAAAAGTACAAGGAAAGAAAATAGACTCAATAGAGCTTTGCTTTGCTTGGCCGAAAGTGGTGAACTGCCGAATTTTGGTTTTCTCCGATGAGAAAACATTCGTTGTCCAGCATTTCGAAAACAAACAAAATTATCGTATTTACTTGCCAAAGAGGTCAGCTGAAAATGTGCACCTTCGGTTGGCCACCAGAACTCAAGCGCCGGCCATGGTAATGGTGTGAGCCGCCGTATTATTGCGAAAATATTCTGGAGAGTGTATTTAAGCCTTGGGCACGCAAACATTTTGGCCACAGACCATGAACATTCCAACAAGACTCAGCACCATCGCACTCAGAACGCGCCAACAAAAAATGTTACAAAATATGAGGTTCCTCGCTTCATTTCCAGCGAACAATGGCCACCAAAATCTCCGGATACCAATCCCTTGGACTATTGTCTCTGGAGTATTTTGGAAAGCAAGGTTGGCACTAAACAATACCAAAGTATCGATCACCTCAAGCTAGCGCTTCGCAGGGAATGGGCCAAAGTACCGCAGAGCAACATTCGGACAGCGTGTGACAATGGCCACCAAAATCTCCGGATACCAATCCGTTGGACTATTGTCTCTGGAGTATTTTGGAAAGCAAGGTTGGCACTAAACAATACCAAAGTATCGATCACCTCAAGCTAGCGCTTCGCAGGGAATGGGCCAAAGTACCGCAGAGCAACATTCGGACAGCATGTGACAATGGCCACCAAAATCTCCGGATACCAATCCGTTGGACTATTGTCTCTGGAGTATTTTGGAAAGCAAGGTTGGCACTAAACAATACCAAAGTATCGATCACCTCAAGCTAGCGCTTCGCAGGGAATGGGCCAAAGTACCGCAGAGCAACATTCGGACAGCGTGTGACAATGGCCACCAAAATCTCCGGATACCAATCCGTTGGACTATTGTCTCTGGAGTATTTTGGAAAACAAGGTTGGCACTAAACAATACCAAAGTATCGATCACCTCAAGCTAGCGCTTCGCAGGGAATGGGCCAAAATACCGCAGAGCAACATTCGGACAGCGTGTGACGGTTTCATTGGCCGTTTGAAGGGCATAGTTCGTGCCAAAGGTGACCAATTCGAACAAATCAAAACTTATTCTAAAATTTGATGCTATTTCCGACAATTTTTGCTTTCATTCAATAAAATTTGAAAAAAAAAATGTAAAAATTATGGCGTTTGACTTTGTTGCAGTTTTTTTATCTCACCCTCTATACGCCAATAGGCCAAGGGCCACATTCTGTACCATATGTTCTGATGAGATGAAAACACGGCTAGACTCGAACCACCCCAAGATCCTACGGATCGCATCCAAACCGTGTTCAAATCGTCCGCTCAAGTCACATCTATCTGCGTAAAATGAAAAGTAGGAACTTGGGATGCTGACAAGGAGATCTTGTTGTTTGGATGCTGTCGTGGGAGTCATTCAAACCATCATATGTTGGATAGAACTCCCCCAGGAAGGAATATTTCCTAAAGCTATAATAGAGAGAATTTCTAGTTCAAGAAGCCTATCAGACAGGTCGGAATGGCATGCTATGCTATGTAGTCACAGATGCTATCAACAACCAACTACAGAAGGAATGCCGTCCTCGAAGTCCACCCCCCCTCCATTGCAGCTTAAGAACGTCGGCCGCATACACAAACCAGGGTAGTTTTGGCGTAATTACGTTTAGTATCTTGCAGCCATTTAAAGCAGTTTTGTACATGATGAAAATGTGCAAAGAGTCTGATCGGCGTATGATACAGGTCCGCACAATACGCTTAATCTCCATAATTGCCCTGTCAGACCTTCCCCACTCACCCCAAAAGATCTTTGGTTACAGTCTGCTTAGGTAGCCGAATTTCTTGAGTTAGAAGCAGACTACCTTAAATCAAACCAGTCATGTATAGCTGTAACGACAGAAAGAAGTGCGTGAGCTGTTTAAACCAGTGTTGTCAATATAATGACTAAAAAATCACCCTTTACATGACATTCCCAGAAATTTGGAAGATATTCAACTCCATATGGGTCACCGTTTATGGCACAACATACCTAACACATTGTCCCTCCTCTTTCTTCATCCATTCCCCATGTTTCTACCAAAATACACCTGATTTTCCTCGAGTGTACTCTCCACCTCTCCTCAAAAAAAAAACCAAATAATAACTCACATAGCATGGGAATCCGTCTAAAACAATACGAATAAATTTGTTTAGTGGTTTCAATGCCACAGCAATCCTATGTTCGATGCAAAAACCCGTTGCGATAAAACAAAAGCCACAACGAAAAACTTTGAATGCCATGCCATTACTATTCCATGCCAAAGCCACCAATAACACCCACACACCCCACCCCCTCCTCAAGCAAATTGAGCCTTGTTTTGTATCATATATCGTTAATGAATGCCCTAGAAAAGTTTAACTGGCTCTTTAGTGCAACTGTATGTATGTACGAACGTGTGGATTTGTGCGTTGAGTAGGAAAACGTATTAAAAACTATCGAACAGATAACACTATTTTCTGGGAACCAAACTTTTGATTGTGTGTTTGTTGAGGGGAGAGAGGGGGAGAGGGGGAGAGGGGGAGAGTGTGGGGGAAGGTTGAGTGTTGGGAGACGAGAGAAGTGAATCTGCAGTGTGGTAAGATGCCGCGATTGAGCTTAGTTTATGTGCGTGCGGTATGTGTGTGCTTTGGTGTGAGTTGACATTAAAAGTGTTTTATGATGACTGAAACGGCAGCAGCAACAGCTTCAGCCACAGCAGCCGTAGGAGTGTAATTTCCATTGTCGGTTGCGGTTTTACTAATTTCACATGTGTTTTTCACATTTTCCGTCTTCCGTTTCTTTTGGGTTTTTACGGCATACTATGCCAGAACATTTTAACATAAATTCCGTTTTAGTGTTAATGTATGAATGTACGTGAGTATGCATGTATGTGTGTGTGTGCAATTTAATGTATGTGTGGCTGTTTGGCGTATGTTGTTCGGTGGGGCTACAAGTTTTTAACAAACTGCTTAAAAATGTAGATGTAGTGTGAATGATAACAGTTTTTTCCTTTGGTTTTTTGCTTTTTGTTAAAGGATTATTTCAATTAAACAAAAAGGATTTTTGATAGCCGTGTTGTCGACACACAAACACACACACACACACACATACATGTACGTATGTGTGTACGCACATTTGCGGTAAAAGTTTTTAATTAAGTTTCTTGAAACGTCTTATTTATTCTCTTTTGCTCTCTGCAGTATTTTCTTATGAAGCTTTCTTGTAAATGTTGTGGGTATGAGAGAGTGTGTGTGTATGTCTGCGAATATGTGCCGTTGTGGTGTGCTATTGTGTGTGTGTGCGTGTAATATCCTAGATTAAATGTTAAGTATTTTATGATAAAATTTCAGTTTTTTAATTTAATGTTTATTGGATATTTGTAACATGTCATAAACTTTTGTAGATTTCCATCTACGTAAAATTGTTATATTTTAATTAAAATGTCATAAGGGCGAGTAAAATTAAAAACAAAGTAAATTTGTATTTCTTCGGTTTGTTTTTGTTATTTTTTACTTTTAATTAAAATTAGTTTGGGGTGTTGGAGTCAAAATTGTATAAAAGTGATAAATTGAATTACAGATATTGGTGCAAGGAACTCTAAAGGGGAGGGGAATTGATTGTAGATAGGAATTAAGACCCAGCAAAAATACTCATTTCAAATCTGGTTATCAACCCATGAAAAACCAGTAAAGAAAGTTTTAAAGTCGGGCGGGCCCGACTTTATAATACCCTACACCACTTTGCTAATTTAGTAGAGATCCACATAACAATCAAAAGTTTTTATGGGAGAATTCAAACATACACGCTATGATTATAATTATAATTTAAAGTTCAAAGGACTAAACATGCGGAAGCAATTGTATCTTTTAAATTCGGACTTGTATTGACCATTTGGTGCACAATTAATTTGAAATCGGATAAAAATATATATAGGAGCTATATCCAAATCTGAACCGATCTCGATAAAATTTGGCAAAGATATTACTGAGCTGTATTTGATATATTTCCCTGAATATCGTTGTTACAGAGTGCACATTACGGCAGCGGAGGACAAAAATAACAAATCGGATGAACAATATATATGGGAGCTATAGCTATATCTGAACCGATCTTCACCAAATTTGACAAACTTGCTTCTAGATTCAATTCGGTCGCAAGTGCCAAATTCCATCCTATTTGGACAAATATTAGACGTTTGGAACACAATAAAAGGTAAATCGGACGAAGTTATATATGGGAGCTATATCCAAATCTGAACCGATCTCGATAAAATTTAGCAAATGTATTTCTGAGCTGTATTTGCTATATTTCCCAAAATATTGTTGTTACAGAGTGCATATTACGGCAGCGGAGGACAAAAATAACAAATCAGATGAACAATATATATGGGAGCTATAGCTATATCTGAACCGATGTCGATCAAAATTGACATACTTATTTTCAGGCCTAATTTGGTTGTATGTGCAAAATTCCATACTATTATTGCTGATATTACACGTTTGGTACACAATAAAATGCAAATCGGACTAAGATATGTATGGGAGCTATATCTAAATTTTGACCGATTATCTCCAATTTCAAAAAAGTTCGTCCTTGGGTCAAACAAATGATCTGTGCGAAATTTCAACTAGATAGGGCAATAAATGCGATCTGTACCGTGTTTACAAAAATGCATGGACAGACGGACAGCCAGACAGAGGGACGGACGGACATACAAAAATCGACTCAGTATGTGATTCTATGCAGATCATCAAAGGAACTATAGGTCTATCTCGTTTCCTTTTGCCTGTTACAAACAAATGCACAAAGACATAATACCCTGACCACTTTGTGGTGTAGGGTATAAAAATATCAGTCAGTTCTGCCGACAGCTTACGTCAGTTTACTAACATACATATTCTCACGTGCGTTATTATTATGTCAATTATTGGCCCTTTATGAAAAAGTTTCTGAAGGAATATGTTAATATCATCCATTTCGTATCTGGCATAATTCTAATATATGCCAGACGTGCCAGATATAGTCCAAGTCGACTATTACCTTCACTTTACATGAGATCAATATTTTTGGAAATAAACATGATTAATGGAGTAATGATAATAATATTGGGATCCGCAAAAATAAAAAAAAAAATAGAACATTTATTTGAAATTTTATGCGAATAATTGTTAGTCAAAATTGAAAACTTTTGTGGGGGAGGTACCAGAAGAGTGGACCGATAAATTCTATATTCACATCAGATTTCGAGTTGAAAGAAATATTTAGATATAACAAGTTGTAAAAAATCGCTGACTTGTTTCGCAAGTTATTGAAAATTGTGACCGTTTGCGGATGAGGTGCCGGAAGGGGTTGGCAGATATACAGCATCTTTACAACAGATCTTGTGTTAGTTGTGTGTGTGAAATTTGAAGAGAATTGGATATTTATTTCGCTTTCTTTGAGAGTTTTGTTTTTCAAAATCTTACACCCTATGTGGGGGAGGTACCAGAAGGAATGGCCTGATCACTAGCATTTTTTTAACAGATCTTGTGTTGATAGAAATATTGAGATGTACCAAATCTGAATGGAATCGTATGTTAATTTCGCGTATTATGAGTTTCATGGATATCCAAAATGCTGATCCTTTGTGAGAAAGGTACCAGAAGGAGTGAACCGATATATTCCATCTTCACAGCAGACCTTGTGTTAGTAGAAGTGATTGGATGTGTGAAATATGAAGAGAACCACATGATTTTTCGGATTTTATTAAACTTTTACCATTTGTGGTGGAGGTACCAGAAGGAATTCGAAGGAATATGGCTAGATCGACAGAGAATTGTATGCTTATCACGATTTTATATTCTTTGTATACTTCTAGGTATAAAATGTAAATTTCAAGTGCCAGGAGCGGAATAAGAATTTAATACATCCTCCATAAAATATCGGCCCTTTTTCTGGATTCACTACAAATTTTCTTGAAAATTTACTGTGAAACAGGTCTAAAACCCGTCAAAGGGTTTAAAATCGTTATTTCGAAGAGGCACGTTTTGGCCGAATCAATTGATACTTGTATATGGGGGCTAAACCAAAATTAGGATATACATGACCCTTTTTTCTACACACAGACTTAAAATACATCTTTTCGTTCGGACGATAGACAGATATGGCTAGATCGACAGAGAATTGTATGTTACTTACGATTATATATACTTTGTATACTTCTGGGTATAAAATGTAAATATCAAGTGCCAGGAGCGGAATGACAATTTAATATAACCTCCATAAAATATCAGCCCCTTTTTCTGGATTCGCTACAAATTTTCTAAAAAACTTACTGTGAAACAGTCCAGCTTAGGTGTGGCAAATTAGTATTCATATTAGGGTAGACCCGAGGATTTCAAATATTTTTTTTATTTTTGTCATGTTTTCGATTTATTTTTGCCAAATTTTGATGTTTCGAGTTCTTAGTCCGTGTTTTGGTATAGGCCTCATATAAAGGGCAAGAACTTACATCGCAACTGATAGAAAATAGACTCAAAAAAGGGCTTAAGAGTTTCTTCGCTTGGTCGAAAGTGGTGAACTGCCGAATTTGGTTTTCTCCGATGAGAAAACATTCTTTGTCCAGCAGTGTGTAAACGAAAATATTCCGAGGGTGTACTAAAGCCTTGGGCACACAAATATTTTGGTCACAGACCTTAGACATTCCAACAGAACTCAGCACCTCGACAACAGGACTCGCACTCAGCACGCGCCGTGGTTACAAAATGAGGTTCCTCGCTTCATTTCCAGCGCAAAATGGCCACCAAAATCTCCGGATACCAATCCGTCGGACTATTGTGTCTGGAGTATTTTAGTAAGCAAGGTTTGCACTAAAAAATACCAAAGAGTCGATCACCTCAAGCAAGCGCTTCGCAGGGAATGGGCCAACATTCGGGCAACATTCATTGGCCGTTTGAAGGCCATAATTCGTGCCAAAGGTGACCAATTCGAACAAATTTAAACTAATTCTAAAATTTGATGCTATTTCCGATATTTTTTGCTTTCATTCAATAAATTTAAAAAAAAAAAAAATAAGAATTATGTCGTTTTACTTTGTTGTTATTTTATCTCACCTTGTAGAAGATCAGTAAAAGATCTTCTGACTACAGGAGACCTGCCTCAAGAAGACGAGCTGAGGAGAGGCCTGGTTATCTACATAAAAATCGTGATTTTCCAGTTTATACCAACGAAAAACTTGGAAAAAGAAAATTGCTTGTATACTTCGGAGGCCCACGGTACTAATAAACTTGATATCCGAAATCCGAAATACTTTAAATTTTCGATATCATTAACAGGAATATCTAATAGGAAAAATACACTAATATTTAGAAGTGACTTCAAAAAATGCTTCAGCAAAAACCTTTCATTCGAATACATAATTTTCCCCAAACTCTTCAACAAAACAAGTGACAAATGAATCATGCATTGGTAGCCAACAACCTAACTCAAAATCTGACTTTTATACTTGCTGATGAGGTGATGTCTCCAACGAAATCCCTCCAACCTGTCTGCCTGCCATACCATACTACACCCAATACGATTTGGCGTCATACAAACATGTTTTTTCACTCCGAACTTAATCTACATGTGGACACTATATTCAAATGAATTGGTTCGCATCTGACCCACAAAAACACACACCCACACACAGACATTCGCACATATACAGTCGTACACAAATAAATATTCTGCACCCGGAAGTGGATGCTATTGATTTGTATGTTGTGGGAGATTCCGACACATACATAGCTAAACTCATGGACATGTGCACACACATTACCAACCAACGACACTGATTTGTTCGAAATCATTTCAGAGGTATGGTTACAGCAACAACAATAACATTGGTAAACCTTTTTAGAGATGGTTGTTGTTGTTGTTTTTGGTTATTCTCTTTACAGAAATGTAGTTTTTGTTTTGTATTTCATTTGGGATATCACAAAACATTGACATTTCATCAGATGGCCGAAAGCCACATAGCCGACCATCAATGCCGGAATCCCTTTGATGGACAGCTGGATGGAGATACAGAGACAGATACACATGAATGGCAGGGGGGTTGTTAGTAATTTGTAGAATTTTTGGGTAGCCAATATATGGGACGTTTCTCGAGCACTAGAGGACTTCCCAGAATCCTCCATGTGGTGGTAACCATTTGAGACCGATTAAAGCTAATTTTTCAAATATTTTTTTTCAAGAGTTAACCAATCAATAACCCCTTATTTTTTTAAATAGTTTTCTTCAAGGACCAAAAAACGTGGATTTTCTAAATAATATTGTTCAAAGACCAAAAGAGAAATAAACATGGATTTTTCAAGGACCAATGAACTTGGATTTCTTAAATAAGTTTTTCTAAAAGGCAAACAAACCAATAAACGTGGATTTTTTGAAGATTTTTTTCAAGGATCAATTTTTTTTAGATTTTTTTAACACCAATAAACTAAGATTTTTTCAAGGGCCACTAAAAGGGCCAACACTCCAATAAACGTGGATTTTTCAAGGGCCACTAAAGGACCAAAAGACCAATAAACGTGGATTTTTTTCAAGGACCAATAAAGGACCAATAAACGTGGATTTTTTTCAAGGACCAATAAACGTGGATTTTTTCAAGGACCAACAGACCGAAAAACCTGGACCAACATACCAATAAATGTGGATTTTTTAAGGACCAATAAAGGACCAACTGAAAAATAAACGTGGATTTTTTTCAAGGACCAATAAAGGACCAACAAACCAATAAAAGGATTTTTTGAAGGACCAGCAAAACAATAAACGTGTTTTTTTTTTCAACCGACCAATAAACGTGGATTTTTTTCAAGGACCAACAGACAATAAACTTGGATTTTTTTCAAGGACCACTACATGACCAACAGATCAATAAACGTGGATTTTTTTCAAGGACCAACAGACCAATCATCGTGGATTTTTTCAAGGACCAACAGATAAATGAACGTGGACTTTTTTCAAGGACCAACAGATCAATAAACGTGGATTTCTTTTTCAAGGACCAACAGATAAATGAACGTGGACTTTTTTCAAGGACCAATAAAGGACCAACAGATCAATAAACGTGGATTTTTTTTCAAGGACCAACAGATAAATAAGGGTAGATTTTTTTCAAGGACCAATAAAGGACTAACAGATCAATAAACGTGGATTTTTTCAAGGACCAACATATAAATAATGGTAGATTTTTTTTAAGGACCAATAAAGGACAAACTGACAATGAACGTGGATTTTTTTCAAGGACCACTAAAGGACCAGCAGACCAATAAACGTGGATTTTTTTTCAAGGACCAACAGACCAACAGGTTTATTTTCAAGGACCACTAAAGGACCAGCAGACCAATAAATGTGGATTTTTTCAAGAACCAACAGAAAAATAAACTTGGATTTTTACAAGGACCAACAGACCAATAAACGTGCATTTTTTCAAGGACCAATAAAGGACCAACAGACCAATAAACGTGGATTTTTTAAGGTTCAATAAAGGACCAACAGACCAATAAACGTGGATTTTTTAAGGACCAATAAAGGACAAACTGAAAAATAAAAGTGTTTTTTTTTTCAAGGAGCAACCGACCAATAAACGTGGATTTTTTTCAAGGACCAACAGACAATAAACATGGATTTTTTTCAAGGACCACTAAATGACCAACAGATCAATAAACGTGGATTTGTTCAAGGACCAACAGAAAAATAATCTTGGATTTTTACAAGGACCAACAGACCAATACACGTGGATTTTTTAAGGTTCAATAAAGGACCAACGGACCAATAAACGTGGATTTTTTTAAGGTTCAATAAAGGACCAACGGACCAATAAACGTGGATTTTTTTAAGGTTCAATAAAGGACCAACAGACCTATAAACGTGGATTTTTTTCAAGGTTCAACAAAGGACCAAGAGACCAATAAGCGTGAATTTTTTCAAGGACCGATAGACCAATAAATATGGATCAATAAAGGACCAAGAATTTTTTCAAAAAAAATTTTAAAAAGCCTTAAAATTGGATTATTTCATGGACCAATAAATATGGATCAATAAAGGACCAAGAATTTTTTCAAAAAAAAAAAAAAAAAAAAATTAAAAAGCCTTAAAATTGGATTTTTTCAAGGACCAATGAATGTGGATTTTTTCAAGGGCCAATGGACGTGGGGAATTTTCTCGAGGACCAACAAAGGACCGGCAGACCAACAGACGTGGATTTTTTAAAAATACAATAAACGTAGTTTTTTTAATTTTTTTCGGGAACCAATTAAGAGGGTTTTAAATTGATTTTTTCCAGGACGAACATACTAGTAGATGAGAAAGTTTGAAATATATTTTTTAAAGGACCAACAGACCAATAACAAAATTTTTTTAAAAAGATTTTTTTAAGGAATAAAAAAAATAACGATGGAAATTCTCTCACAGGACCTTCATTTTTTAATAAATGCTTTCAAAGACCAAGTAACCCGCAAATGGGGATTATTTTTAATATATTTTTTTAAAGAGTAAGTGATCAACAAATAAATTCTTTAAGGGACCAATAAAGAAAAGATGGACATTTTTTCACAGGAACTTTACACAGAAGATTTTATAGGAAATATAGGACCAAAATCGACTGCGTAGTCGGAAATGTTATTGAAGTCGGGAAACGTTGTTGGAGTCTGTTTAAAAATGGCTCGATCCTGCAGATATGTTGAAGAGGATCTTCGTGTCTTGTAGACCTACAAATATTCTCTATTGGCAGAACGTTTTTTTCCCAGCATTCCTCTTCGTCCCATTGCTATAGTAGCTCATATTTTAATCCCCATTCCTAGTCATACAGTCATCAAAGATTTGTCATTGCTTTTTCGATATTCCACCCCCAACACATCATGGTTTGCAGTCATTGATAAATCTGCACTTTTTCCGAGGAGTACTCAATGGTCACACACACATACAAGCAACGAATTAAAATCCATTCCAAACATATGCTTCCGTTCGAAATTTCTAGTTTGAATTTGTCATATCCCTACCACCAGGTTGCCCTGATGGCTGGACATGCATACATATGTGAGTCATCAAACCTCCATTCCTGTTGCTGGCATTGCAAAAATTGCACTGATGTCGAAGACCATGACAGTGGTAATGGATGTCCAAACAGTCAATGGAATTGACGGTGGGTCGGCGGAGTGGAGTGGAGTGCAGAGGTTAGGTCGGATGGTTGGTTGGTTGCCTGATGTCATTGCCAGTTGTTTTCGTGTAAAGGTGTTAGTGTCATCAGCATCGATTTTTGTTCTGGGCATTTGTTTTTGCCAATTCCATCCAAATTTTGCTTTGGGTTCTACCTCAGACAAGCGGAAAGGTTGATACGTTGTGGGATGGCTGGTTGGTTGGTTGATTCATTTCTGTGACAGCTTTGATCAGGATTTCCTAACTAATGAAGTGATTTAGAAATAGAATCATTTCTAATGTAGAGTTCCTGCATTGATCTCATTGAGAATGGTGATGGCGGCGCGAGGGGAGTGTCGAATACTAAATGCATCCGTTCGAATTCCTAGGAATTGAAATTCGTTCTCTTCCAGGCGCCAATGCCTTTATTACCCACATACACACAGCTTCAATGGTTATATCCGTGATGACCATCGTCGTGTTGCAGTGTGGCTCAGTTAACAAATGACTTGTCATGGTTTTGGAAATGTTTGTTCAAATTTTCTACAAAATAGAGGAAATTACTTTGCCGGTAAATACAAATTTTTTTGGTAATTGATGATTTCGAAACTTGCACGTCAAAGATAATCGAAAACAATAGAAAAGTTGTGGATGTAAATTGATGAGGGAATAGTTATTTTTTAGATTTGCAGGAAAGGTGGATAACAGGAGATGGTTATTTAAAAGATTACTGAAATCTAATTTCGAATAAAGGATATTTCGATTTCAAATTATAATCTTTATTGGAATATGAATGATCCAAATAATTGCCCGATTAAGTCTTGTGGAAATCAGGTACGATTCCTAATATCCCTTCATGTTGCCTCATAAAAATCCATTTTGTACGAAGCTAGTCTTAGAAGTAAATCCGATTCAGAAATGAGTTAGAACAATTTTTGGTATGATTTAGGTAAAATAGAGAAAACCCGGAACCGGTTACAGCTCTACAGCTTACCTCAAACTCAACCTGGCCTCAATTGTTTAAATTCCTTTATAAATCACCTGTAATTTGTTGCCACAAATCAAGGAAATTTTTCATGAAGTCCTTGCTCAAAATACCTTTGATAGGTCACCAGCAATCCTGTGGCACATGTGTGGCTAATTTTCTTTATGGGGTCCCAGTTTTTGGATCAATTTTCATTTAAAAATTGTTTTCTTTCTCTTTTTGTCATTTACATTAAAGTGAACTTTAATTCCCCCATCGGTGACAATAGTCAACTTTGTAACTTTGTTATCTTTGTTTTAGTTTGACATATTCACGAATTTGATATTCCCTTTACAATTTGTAAGACTTTCCGTAAAGTTAAATTGAGAAGAAGAGGAAGGAGAAAACACAACATCAGCAACAACACAATAAACAGAATAACATCAGCGTGGAAAATGAATGGAGGAAATGGCCAAATGGAAGAAGAAGGATGTTAACAAAGGTGTTGCCATTGGAAATTTGGAAATTCTACCAGAATAGCTAGGAACAAGTAAAAACGCATTAAGCTCGGCCGGACCGAACATTGAATACCCTCCACCAATTGGAACGAATTAGGAAATTTAAAAAAAAAATTAAAAATAACGAAGGAAGTTGAAGATAAATGAGAGGATAAACGATGTTGTGTAGCTATAAAGACAATTCTCTTTCAGAGGTTCTCACAATGAACTCCTTGTGTGGAATTTCAGTGAATTCCATTGAAAATGGAAATGGAATGGTTCCCCGAACATCGCGAGGAACCGTTGTATGGGGGTTATACGATATCGTTAACCGATATAACCCATCTTCGAACTTGACCTGCCTGCAGACAAAAGACGGATCTGTGCAAAATTTTAGCTTCCCATCTTAATTTGTTTTGACTGTAGCGTGATTAAATGGACGGGGCTAATTAGTCTTAGAATTTTACGCTGATCAAGAATATATATACTTTATTGGGTCTAAAATTATTACATCGATCAGTTACAAACGGAATGACGAACTTGATATACCATCCATACTATGTGTTATAAATTTTCCAAATTTTCCGACAATAGTTGTTATGCCATGAAAAAATCCTCGATTTATGGTCCTTAAAAAAATTCTTTTAAATCACGATTATAGGTCCAAAAGACTAAGTAAAATATTCATAACAAATCCACCATAATTGAATTAATAGTTCTTTAATAAATACCCACTAAAACCTACGATTACTAAGGTGAGTGTCCTTGAAAATGTTTCTTCAAAAATCCAAATTACTGGACTAAAAATCCTAGAAAAAATATTGCGATAAGAGTCCATTAATAAACACTCCCGAAAATCCACGATTATTAACTTGAATATATATATTTTAAAAGATTCACAATTATTGGGCTTTTAATCCAAAACAAAATATTTACAAATATTTAAGTCCACAATTAGTCCTTAAAAAATTACTGAAATCCACGAACCT
Source organism: Musca domestica (assembly GCF_030504385.1). Lineage (NCBI taxonomy): Eukaryota > Metazoa > Arthropoda > Insecta > Diptera > Muscidae > Musca > Musca domestica. The sequence continues at coordinate 10,168,487 of NW_026712299.1, forward strand.
TGGTATATTAGCGCTTACAAATTTTGCAAAATAAATCTTTAAAAAATATTCATAAAAATCCGGATAAATATAGGATATTACTTGAAAAAAGATTAATGAATAATATAGTATTGTAAGATTGGAAGTATGATATTACTTGAAAAAATATTAATTTGAAGCCCTCGATTACAGGACTTACAGTCCTCGAGAAAGTAAGTCCCTAAAAATTCTTACTGGAAATCTATGATTGTTAATCATTTAGTCTCTTTTGCACCCAACACAACATAGTGGTGAGGGTATTTTGTCTTTGTGCATTTCTGTGTAACATGAAGAAGGAAGCGAAATAGACCTTCATAGGATCACTTTCGGAGTCGATTTATGCATGTCAGGCCGTCTGTCCATGTTTTTTGTGAATAAAATATAGCTCGAATTTATTATCCGATTGATATGAGATTTTCCAAATAATATTTGTTTGGCTCAACAACGAACGCCTTAAAAATTGATGAGAGGCGGCTCAAATTTAGCTTACTCTTTAAATTTGCTCTAAATAGCTAATATCAGCACAAATGAACTGAATTTTGGCACTTCCGACTGAATTCAGTCTAGAAGCAAGTACATCAAATTTGGCTCCCTCTCATGCGTAAAATGCACTCCACAAGTATGATATTTGGTACCAGATATCAGATACAGCCCAACAATACTTGTTTCAAATGTTATCACGATCGGTACCGATTAAGATATGGTCCCCATATACAGGGTAAGATAAAAAGAAATTGCAACAAAGTCAAACGCCATAATTTTTACATTTTTTTTTTTAATTTTAATGAATGAAAGCAGAAAATGCCGGAAATAGCATCAAATTTTAGAATAAGTTTAGATTTCTTCGAATAGGTCACCTTTGAATTAATTATGACCTTCAAACGACCAATGAACGCTGCCCGAATGTTGCTTTGCGGTATTTTAGCCCCTTCCCAGCGAAGCGCTTGCTTGAGGTGATTGACACTTTGGCATTTTGTAGTGCCAATCTTGCTTTCGAAAATACTCCAGACACAATAGTCCAACGGATTGGTTTTCGGAGATTTTGGTGGCCATTGTGCGCTGGAAATAAAGCGAGGAACTTAATTTTGTAACCGTTCTTGGGTGGCGCGTGCTGAGTGCGATAGTGCTAAATCCTGAATCCAAGGTCTGCGGCCAAAATGGTTGCGCGCCCAAGTCTTTAATACACCCTCCAGAATATTTTCGAGATAATATTCGGCATTTATTCTGATGCCACGGTCGATTTATACGAGTGGAGAGTGACCATATGCTGTTATGGTGGCTCACACCATCACCATGGCTGGTGCTTTAGTTTTGGTGGCCAACCGAAGGTGGACATTTTCAGCTGACCTCTTTGGCAAATAAACACGATCATTTCGTTGGTTTTCAACTCTTCCTGTTGCGGTGTAAGTTCTTGCACTTTTTGGAATTTCAATGGCTTTACTCCGAGCTCATTTTTCAATATTTGCCAAATGGAATATTGCGATATTTTCAGTTCACGAGCCATTTTTCGTCACTGCGACGCGGGTTTCGATCAAGTCGCTTTTCTACTCTTCGAACCATTTCTTCTGATGTTGCTTTTTCCCTCCGTCCACTTCCTTGACGTCAGGTTACGCTACCAGTATCACGGTAACGAGCGATGGTAAGAGACACAAAACATTTATTTACATTTAAATGCTGGAGTGCTCTAACGATAGCCACTTGTACTTTTCCAGCCAAATATAAAAAATCACACTACCACGCTTGAATTCCATCACGAATAACTTTTTTTCTGGGAAATTCTCAACAAAATGCTTTTGTACGCTTGTAATCAATATAATGAGCTGTTACTGAAATAATTTTAATAGCTGTCGGACGAGTGGCTTAGAAATGCCAGCAGACTGAAGTTGGTTGCAGTTTTTTCATCTCACCCTCATAAGGTTTTATGTCATAAGGTTTTATGTGCACCAAATGGCTAATATCAGAACAAGTGGCCTGAATTTTGGCAGTCACAACTAAATTCATCCTATCCACTAGTGCTTCAAATTTGGTGTAAATCGATTCAGATATAGCTATGGGTCCCATACATATGTTTTATCCGATTTGGGGTTTAAAATTCCTCACAAGCTACCAGATATCAGATACAACTCTGAAAAAAGTGTATGAAATTTTGTCATGATCGGTTTAGATTTGGATATAGCTCCCACATATAAAACTCAGAAATACCTGTGCCAAATTTTATAAAGATCGTTTCAGATTTCTATAGGTCCAATATATATCTTCAACCGATTTCGGGTTAATTGTGCTCCAAATGGCCAATATCTGTCAAAAAGTCCGAGATTTTAGTTCTTCGGATCGAATTTATTCTAGTAGTAAGTATATCAAAAGAAAATTCCATATATATGTTACATTCGACCACAATTTTTTGCCAAATTTTATCGAGAACCGCTAAGATTTGGATATAGCTCCCGTATATATCCTTAATCCGATTTCAGGTTTATTGTGCAAATAATGGCTAATATCAGCCCATTTTGTCCAACTCGGTTCCGATGTATATTTTTGGATATAATCCTTCTCTATAGCAAACTATATCTGCTCTAAAGCCAAATGTTGATAGGTGGTATGATCTCCTTGAAATAAATTCTTTTGTTACGCGAGCTCTACGAAATATGCATGGTGATGTAGGGTATCATATGGTCGGCCCTCCCGGCTTTTGACTTTTCCTTTCTGGTTTTTACTGCAAATTTATTTAAATTTTTGGGTAAAGTGTAAAATGTACCACAAAGATATCTACCCAAAAAATCTTGAAATCTTACCAAAAGGCCTTTCATGCAAAATTCTCCAACAAAGCATCAATCCTCATTAAATTTCACTGTAAGTCACCAAAGGAAAAAAATCGATATTACATAGATAGATTGCCAAAAATAACACGAAAATATCTTATTTTTCTACGTTCTTCCCAGAATGAACCATACCTCAAGGTATAATAGTTTTTAAGAAAATTGCTTTCGAATTTTATAAAAACTATTTTCAATTAATTACTTTTTTAACTGTCAATTTAACACGTTTCCATTCTAATTCAAATTATCCCTTAATACTTATTTTTTTGGGGAAAGTCTCAGAGGAAAAATTTCTAGATAAAATTTCCTTGTGAGTCTCCGAACAGAAGAAATTCGTACCCCAAGCGTCGGAACATCTATTTGATGTATCAAACCGAACAGTTTTTAAAATACCCCACCAATTTTCTTTGGAAACTTCCCCCAAAAAATGGCAACACCATGTTTAAGCTTCACAGGACACAACCGAAAGACAAATTCAGGTTGTTCAGGCATTTTTGAAGACAGTCATGCTGGCGCCTTTTGGCAATATTATTAAGTGTGACTGTATTATACACGAGCACACTTACCACACCATACCGCACACCGCCATACGAACACACTCGCACCAAATATAACACCATCATCATCAATGGTGTTGCCCAAAGAAGCAATGGAAATTGGAAAGAGAGTGGAGGGGGAAAAATCCCAAATTCTATATGTATTTATGTGTAGGTTCCTTATGATATCAGGCCAATGACTGGCATTCGACGATGTGAACTTTATGAAAACAAAACAAGAAATGTAATTCACAAGAAAAATAAAAAAAACAACGAAAAGAAGTTGTGGAGCAAAAGGAGGAGACGGCGTAGTAGGGTGTCACCAAGCTAAACGAAAATATTATCAAATAGCAAAAATAATGCCAAAATAGAAAATTGTTTTAGGAAGCCAACATCAACAAAAGGCGACTTGTAAAGGACATTGTCTGTCTGTCTCTCCGTCTTTCCGTCTGTCTGACTGCCTGGCTGTGTTCATCTTACAAAGGACCAAAAGCTAGTCGAATTGTATAGAAGGTGTATATAATATCACAGAGATGTTTTGTTTTTCGGTTCCACACAAAAAACACAAGAATAAGTAATTTCCTGTATATTGTTTGGCAAAAATGAAAATAAAATAAAAATCCAAATTTCCTTTGTAAAATTTATATATCTATCCTCTGTACGTATAGTGTTATCAGCCAATTTTTCTGGGAAATACAAAACAAATGCTGCTGCTAAAGGTTAACGTTTACATTTCATTTTCCATACAATAAACTGTTTATTGGAAACTGAACGAAATAATCAAGGCAATTTTCAATGAGTGTGTGTGTGTTTTTGTTTGGGGAAACAAATAATGAGGATGTTGTGAAAGAAAGCAGGGTATGATCTTAATTTAAAATTTGAAAATTAAAAACATAAGTCGATTTTTACAAAAACGTTGTATGTTTATGTTCGAAATATGTGTTACTAATTATTATTAGCAAAAATCGACAAGGAAGTTTTCAAGGCTCAAGTTGAGAAAAAATATTTAAAAAAAAATTGTTTTTCAAATTAAGGACAAACTCAGTAGGTTTTGTAAGAAGATACTAAAATAGAAGACACATGTAAAGACCCCTTGTAATCCTTGCATTTTAGGTATATAGTGACTAAGACAGTACATGGTGAGGTGAAAAAAACTGCAACCAATTCCCGACTGCTGTCGTTTCTAAGCCACTCGTCCGACAGCTATTAATATTATTCCAGTGACAGATCATTATATTGTTTATAAGGGTAGAAACACATTTTAGTGAGAATTTTCCAGAAAAAAACACTTATTCGTGATGGACTTTAAGGGTTATAGTGAGATTTCTTTATATTTGGCAGGAAAACCACAAGTGGCTATCGTTAAAGCAATCCAGCATTTAAATGTGAATAAATCTTTTGTGTCTCGTACCATCGCTCGTTACTCTGATACTGGTAGCGTAGCCCGACGTCAAGGAAGTGGACGGAAGAAAAGAGCAACATCAACAGAAATGGTTCGAAAGGTAAAGAAGCGACTTGATCGAAACCCGCGTCGCGGTGGCCGAAAAGTGTCTAGTGATGTGAACATATCGCAATATTCCATTCGGCAAATGTTGGAAAATGAGCACGTGGAAAAGCCATTGGAATTCCAGAAAATGCAATAACTTACACTGCAACATAAAGAAAATAGACTTAAAAGAGCTAAAGAGTTGCTTCGCTTGACCGAAAGTGGTGAACTGCCGAATTTGATTTTTTCAGACGAAAAATCATTCGTTACCCAGCAGTTTCTAAACGAACAAAATCATCGTGTTTACTTTCCAAGGAGGTCAGCTGAAAATATGCACCTTCGGTTGGCCACCAGAACTCAAGCGCCGGCCATGGTGATGGTGTGAGCCGACATAACCGTGGCATCAGAATAAATGCCGAATATTATCGTGAAAATATTCTGGGGGTGTATTAAAGACTTGGGCACGCGAACATTTTGGAAAGCAAGGTTGGCACTAAAAAATACCAAAGTGTCGATCACCTCAAGCAAGCGCTTCGCCGGGAATGGGCCAAAATACCGGAGAGCAATATTCGGGCAGCGTTCGGAGGCCGTTTGGAGGCAATAAATTTTTTGATGCAATTTCCGACATTTTTTGCTTACATTCAATAAAATTAAAAGAAAAAATATAAAAATTATGGCGTTTGACTTTGTTGCAGTTTTTTTATCTCACCCCGTAGTCATAATCAGCATAGAATTGTAAGTCGATTTAACGATGTCCGGCTGTCTTTTGAAATCACGATACAGTCCATATACTTCAATATTGTGTCTTGGATGAGTGGTATTGAAAATGAGACATATCGGTCCACGATTTGATGTAGCCGCCACATAACGGTACCTCCCGATATTCGGTATTTTGATGATTTTCGCCACATTTTTTTACAGATTTGGTTGAAAATTGGTATTTTTAGGTCATAATGTGTTCTAGCTCCGGTGGCGAAACATTGTATGTATAGGTCCTTGTTTTCGTATAGCCCCCACATAATGGTACCACTGGATGATCAGTATTTTGATGATTTTTGGCAAATTTGTTCACGGAATTATCTAAAAATTGGTATTTGTAGTTCGCTATGAGTTCTTTCTCTGGTGTCGGAATATATTACACATAGGTCCACGTTTTGGTATAGCCCCCATATAACGGTACTTCCCGATATTCGGTATTTTTATGATTTTTGCCACATTTTTCCATTTGTCCAAAAATTGGTATTTGTAGATTATAATGGGTTCTAGCTCCGGAGGGAGATATAACATTTACCCACGAAATCGCTTCAAATTTGTTATTTAAGAAGATTTGGTAGATGGCAATTTTTGAAGTATAAAATTGTCAATAGAGGTTCCTGTTTTGGTATAGCACACATATAACGGCCTCACCCACTTTATGGTTTTACTGGTACTTGTAGTTAATAGTAGAACATGAAAGGCATTAAGAAACTTTTATTTAAAAATGTCTTCTTTACCCACAGGTGGAGTGTGTTAAAAGTTCGGGCCGGTCGAACTCATTATGTTTTTACTTGTTTTGGAAATTATTATTAATTATATTTTTAACCTTTTATGCGTGTGTGTGGGGGGTGTACAGGTATAATCTGGTTCAGATTTTGTTTTAATAAAAATATTGCGATGTGTGAAATGTGAAGATAATCTAATGCTTATTTGGCATTTTTTCAAAGTCATAATTATTCAAAATTTTGATACGTTTTTGGGGGATGTACCAAAAGAAATGATCCGATATATACCACACCAGATCTTGTGTTAGCACAAATATAAGATCTGTGAATTTTGAAGAGAATCGTAATCTCATTTCGTAGAGACCCGTTTTGGGAGAGGTACTAGAAGTAGTGGCCCGATATATAACATCTCACCAGATCGTGTGATAATAAGAATATTGGAAAGTGTGAAATTTGAAGACAATAGGAATTTTATTTCAGTTATCTTATCTTATTTTAATATACTGTCCATTTTCACACCTAACGTAGCACTGCCAAAAATATTGGGAGTTGCAAAGTTTGCTCAAAATAGTATAATCTTTTCCCTTGCTATGAGATCAACTATTTTCTTTGAAAATTTGGGGCCACCAGAAGGAATGGGCCAATTTTGCCCATTTCACAACCCGATCTAAATTTTACATTAATATTACGATGTACCAAGTTTGGACCAAATTGGATGCTTCCTTCGAGTGTTATCGTGCACACCAGCCAGCCCGCCAAACAGACAGACGGGCCGATGGACGTACATCCCTAGATGTCCTGAAATGGATTTGCACCAGAAATAACTACTTTTGGCCGTATAAAATTAGCCATATGCCTGAGGGTATAAAAACGGGCATTGGCTGCCGACAAAACCGAATAATAACTTCTTACATTTTTACATATATGCCGATACTACAAAAACTTTTCAAGTTCTTCGAAAAAAAAACTCCCAAAATAAATTCCAAAACTTATATTGCTCTCAAAATATTTTCTTTCGGTTCTGGTCTGTTTTTATTCCAATGGCTCATTTCCAATTTTTATGGTGCGGGTGGGCTGGCTTTTAAAAGTGAAGCGGGGGAGGGGACAAAAAATAAACTTTGTGAAATGATTGTCCTGCCTCAGTCATAAAGCAAGCAGGGTATGATGACGATGGTGAATAAAACTGCAGTAGTAACAACAAATCCATTATATGGGCATTACATTGTATGCTTTGCAAAGTAATGTGTTCCATTGGGCGTCTGTTTGTCTCGTTCACTCACTCACTTCGCTCAGTCGTTTCCTAACAAGTGCTTGCATAAAAATGTTTTTAAGGCTTAAGATGTAGAGAAGAGAAAAAAAATGTGTTAAAGTTTTTATGCTAGAATGGGAAGATGGAAGAAAATTTTATCAGACTCTTGGAAAAAGTAACGTTTTTCATAAAGGCAGTAAAAAAAACCGAGGGAAATGGAAAGGAAGTTTCCAAGTTTTGTCGTTTGGGTTTTTATTTTTACTGCCCAAAAAAAGGTTTTTTTCTCGTTTAAAAATAGACATTCTACTGTCTGGGCATTGTAGTCATATGGGGGGTACGTGTGTGTGAGTGTGTGCGTGTGGAATGATAATAAAGCTTCAAATACATATTTTAAGTTTATTTTAATGTTTTTTTCTTGTTGACTTATTTCTTTATATATTTTTTTCGTTATTTGGATGAGGGGTGTAGTCGGTTGTTTGGGGTGGGTACAACTCTCTGGGCTATTTCCCCCACATGTCTGCTTTGGAAAAGTTCTACAAACGAAGACATCTTTTTTTAAATATTTTACATTTATTTATGCAGACATAAAAATTACCAAAAAATACCTTGGCTTTTTGGCATATGCAAGTGAGTGTGCGTGAGCGTCTGTGTCCATGTGTTCCTTCTAATGTAAAATTGTATATGAATTTTATGTCTGGCCATAAAAAAGTTAGCCATATAAATATAATATTCATTTTGTTTATGACACATTCATATGTTTTGCGTAATAGACTTCATAGGAAAAAATATGGCATTGGGGAGGAGGAAAAGGTCTAAAAAACACATAACCAACTAATCTAGGCTAGGTAGTTTGTTATGCATTTTTATGACGAGAAGGTTTATTTTCGACTTTGACATGTTAATATTTATAAAAGGTCCTAATTTACGCTTGTCAGGAAATTTATGCGCCGAGGGTTCGAATTTTGAATTTTTGAATTTCAGTTCGAAGTTTCTATACCCTCGTAATAGGCGACGCCTTCTCTGGCAAAAAATTGGTCTCTGGCAAATAATTGTCCATGGTTTTGCATAGCCACCATAAAAAGCTACCTCCCTATACTCAGTATTTTGATAATTTTATTTCAAACATGGAATTCGGGGTTCGCAACAAGGTACAAATTTATTTATACCGATACACATCTTCATATAGACCCATATATCAAATACAGGGTGAGATAAAAAGACTGCAACAAAGTCAAATGAAATATTTTTTTTTTTTTTTTTTAAATTTAATTGAATGAAATCAAAAAATGTCGGAAAGAGCATCAAATTTTAGAATAAGTTTAGATTTGTTCGAATTGGTCACCTTTGGCACGAATTATGGCCTTCAAACGGCGAAAGAAACCGTCACACGTTACACTGCGGTATTTTGGCCCATTCCCGGCGAAGTGCTTGTTTGAGGTGATCGACATTTTGGTATTTTTTAGTGTCACTATTGCTATTTAAAATACTCCAGACACAATAGTTCACCGGATTGGTATCCGAAGATTTTGGTGGCCATTGTGCATTGAAAATGATGCGAGGTGCTGAGTCCTGTTGGAATGTCCAAGGTCTGCGGCCAAAATGTTTGCGTGCCCATAGCTTAAATACACCCTCCAGAATGTTTTCACGATAATATTCGGCATTTATTCAGATGCCACGTCCGATTAATACGAGCGGAGAGCGACCATCGGCTGTTATGGTGGCCAACCGAAGGATGCACAGCTGACCTCTTTGGCAAGGAAACACGATAATTTTGTTTGTTTACAAACTGCTGGACAACGAATGTATTTTCATCGGAGAAAACCAAATCCGGCAGTTGAAAAACTTCGGCCAAGCGAAGCAACTCATTAGCTCTTTTGAGTCTATTTTCTTTCTGTTGCGTTGTAAGTTCTTGCACTTTTTGGAATTTCAACGGCTTTACCCCGAATGGAATATTGCGATAGGTTCAGCTCCCGAGCCACTTTTCGGTCACTGCTACGCGGGTTTCGATCAAGTCGCTTCTTTACTTTTCGAACCATTTCTGTTGATGTAGCTGTTTTCTTCCGTCCACTTCCTTGACCTCTGTATACGCTACCAGCATCACGGTGACGAGACACAAAAGATTTTTTCACATTTAAATGCTGGAGTGCTCTAACAATATCCACTTGTGGTTTTCCAGCCAAATATAAAGAAATGGCTCCATCACGCTTGAATTCCATCACGAAAACCTTTTTTTTTTCCTGGAAATTCTCACCAAAATGCTTTTGTACGCTTGTAAACAATATGCCGGACGAGTGTCGAGAAGTGACAGCAGTCTAATGTTGGTTGTAGTATTTTCATCTCACGCTGTATATGTGACTTGGACATGTTAATCTTTATTAAAGCTCCTTAAATATATTTGTTAGGAAGTTTATGAATCTATTGTCTATGGCATGAAATTAGAATATCAGTTCGAAGTTTCATCAGATAGAACATTAGATTTTTTTTAATATTGTAACACCCCTTGTTATACCTAGAAATATCCTTCGGAGACCACATAAAGGCGTACAACACTCATATAGTATAGAATTCCTGATTTCCGTTTGGTCAGGGATCTGGAACCGCACTAGCCTCAAACATAGTAATTAATCCGATTTTGGTTCAAAGAATGCAGAGATGTCCAATCTGAATAGCACATTGAATTTTGATAATTTTGCATATTATTAACGCAAATAACCCAAAGCCCCGTAATCAGACATTGCATTATATTTAAGTACAAATATATACAAGTATGTATTCGAGGTTTGTAAATTCTTACCAGTTCTTTGATATTTACACTTATGACATCTTACCTGTAAATAGAAGAAGAAAACAATTATTTAGATATAGTATATATCACGTTATCTACGGTCCTTAAAAAATTGCAAAATTCTCTAACAGATGATATTCAACAATGTATCAAGAAAATAACAATTCTCATTTATTATTTTTCAAATACCATTCATTATCCGACAGTAAATACATTAAATAAATTAACATTCCTACACAACTGATAGATAAAATCCTTTCAATCTAATTTCGAATTGACTTCAAACTGACATCTAGTCACAGCCTCCATAAATAATTTATTTATATTTCAAAATGTTTTTAATAATTCATCTACAAGTCTAAAAGTTTATCAATTAATTAGCCAAAGATAAATATCAATATTAATATCCTTTTGGCTTAACAACAAATGACATCAATCTGACAACATTTGATTGACAGTCGACATTTATTAGAGTAGAAAGTTTTTACCAACAATAGTTAATTAGTGATGCCTAAGTTGAGATAAAATAAATAACTAAAGGGAAATGTGACACAACAGGAAAAGCAACTTCAAAATATGAAGAGTTAAGAGGGAAAAAAGAGTAATAACTCTTCTCCGGGAAGAGCAATAACATTGAGAAGAGCAGTAACTCTTCTCCGAGAAGACCTCTAGGTCTCCTATGAGAAGACCTCTAGGTCTCCTATGAGAAGACCTCTAGGTCTTCTTTGAGAAGACCTCTAGGTCTTCTATGAGGAGACCTCTAGGTCTTCTATGAGAAGACCTCTAAGTCTTCTATGAGAAGAGACCTATAGATCTTCTGTGAGAAGAGACCTATAGCTCTTCTATGAGTAGACCTATAGCTATTATATGAGTAGACCTATAGCTCTTCTGTGAGAAGAGACCTATAGCTCTTCTGTGAGAAGACACCTTTAGCTCTTCTAGGAGAAGAGACCTATAGCTCTTCTATGAGAAGAGACGAATAGCTCTTCTAGTAGAAGAGACCTATAGCTCTTCTAGGAGAAGAGACCTATAGCTCTTCTATGAGAAGATCTACAGCTCTTCTATGGAAGACCCATTGCTCTTCTATGAGAAGATCTATAGCTCTTCTATGGAAGACCTATAGCTCTTCTATGGAAGACCTATAGCTCTTCTATGGAAGACCTATGGAAGACCTAGCTCTTCTATGGAAGACCTATAGCTCTTCTATGGAAGACCTATAGCTCTTCTATGGAAGACCTATAGCTCTTCTATGGAAGACCTATAGCTCTTCTATGGAAGACCTATAGCTCTTCTATGGAAGACCTATAGCTCTTCTATGGAAGACCTATAGCTCTTCTATGGAAGACCTATAGCTCTTCTATGGAAGACCTATAGCTCTTCTATGGAAGACCTATAGCTCTTCTATGGAAGACCTATAGCTCTTCTATGGAAGACCTATAGCTCTTCTATGGAAGACCTATAGCTCTTCTATGGAAGACTTATATAGCTCTGCTATGAGAAGACCTATATAGCTTTCTATGAGAAGACCTATATAGCTCTTCGATGAGACGACCTATAGCTCTTCGATGAGAAGACCTACAGCTCTTCGATGAGAAGACCTACAGCCCTTCTCTGAGAAGACCTACAGCTCTTCTCTGAGAAGACCTACTGCCCTTCTTTGAGAAGACCTACAGACCTCCAGGTCTTCTGTAACAAGACTTCCAGGTCTTTTAAGAGAAGACTTCCAGGTCTTCTACGAGAAGACCTCCAGATCTTCTATGAAAATACCTCTTCGTCCATGTTTGTGAGAAACCTGCATACTTTCTATAAGAAGACCGCGAAGGTATATGAGTAGGCCATATTATATTTTATCTGTATAATGAGACCTCCGGGACCTCTTCTATGAGAAGACATCCAGGTCTTCTTCTGTCAGAAGACCTCCATCTCTTCATCCGTCAGAAGACCTCCACCTCTTCTTCTGTCATAAGACCTCCACGTCTTCCATAAGAAGACCGTGAAGATCTTTGAGAAGGCCACACTAGGTATTCTATAAGATCCAGGTCTACTATGCATGATCTTCTAAGAGAACGCCTCCAGGTATTTCCTAAGAGCAGACCTCTAGGTATTTTTGGGCTTCTATGACCTCCAGATCTTCTAAACCAAATCCTTTACGTCTTCTGTGCCAGACCCCCTGTTCTTCTATTAGAAGGCCTTGTTCTTATCCAATATAGAATCGAATTAAGTTCTCAAAATGTTCTCTTTAAATTTTAAAATAAATAAATTCCTGCCGTACAAAATATTTTTATTAACCCAGTTTTTTTTTCCGAATTCCAAATCTTTGATGTAATTGCTTTCATTTCGCATAATCCTTTCCCTTTCTATTTTGGTAACAAAAAAATGGAAACTGTGTGAAACATTTTGCCACTCAACCAAAGGCATGACGTTGAGAGCTATTTGCATGACACAGTCCTAAACTAATGTTGTATTTAATTCAATAATTTCTTGTCGTTTTTTGTGAAATGAAATGAAATTCCGAGATTTTTATCTTTCACACATAAAACAGACTGATGCACACACAGATACATACATATAGAGATTTCCTTTGCTCTCAACCAGAACCGACAAACGCCATTGGCAATGACAGACTTTGTTGATGTTGTTGGGAAAAGGGGTATAGGGACGAGGGCTGGTAGGATTCCCCTTTTTTTAAATCAACACTTCAAAGCTAAATTATACACTTTGAGCAAAGTACCAGAAACTGTTAACGCCGACACTAGCGCCGCATCATCATTATCTCCGCTTCCTAGCCAACATCTCCTTTAGCATCATCACTGTCACTGCCAGCCAAAACATTCGCAGACTACTAGCGCCGAGTATGTTAATGTCAGTTCCACGAAAGTAGCAAAAGAACACGAAAAACCTACGACAATGGTTGTGTTTGATGGTCGCCCCAGCACCACCACCAACAGCACTTAGTGAGCGGGGATAGATTTTGGTGAAAAGGTGTCGTTGGCGTTGGTAAAAAACAAAAAACAAAATCCTCTTTGTACGCAAGAAGCAACAACACGACTGGAAACCAAAGGAAAGGAAACCAATTCAAAAAGGGTTGATGATTTTGTTGTTGTTGTTGTAGTTGTTTTCTTTTTTCATTTCTGTTTTGCACAAGCAAGCAGCAAGCGTATGTTTAATTCATGAATTGCGCTAAAACAACGAGGAAATGGAAACGACATTTAAGCGTTGCTGTGTTTGTTTCCTCCAAACGAAATTTTACCCCTTGAGTAAACGCCATTAAGGCGACATACATACACACTTACACACACACACACACACACACACATATATATGATGGCACATGTGTTTGCATATATAAACTATGCCTTGTGTAGTCACGCACTCACAGACACACACACAGTCGCATAGTGAGCTGAAGGATAAACAAATACGAAGACTCGGTAGCTCAGCAAATAAGCAACAGTAAAAATGTGTTGCATGATTAAAATTTAAATTGTCAAACGGAATATTTAAAAGAGGTTTATCTCTCTTTCTGTGATGCTGAGCAGCGGCCGTGGCAGCATCGGCAGTGGCAGCTTAAGCTCTTGTTGTTTTGGTACGAATGTACGTAAACCATTAAAAACATCTTCCTCATCCTCGTTTTCACTCCCCTTCTTCTCACCACCCTTCTTTTGGGTGATCAAAATACACACACACACACACACACACATGTGAGTCCATATCTCCCTACACGTGTGTACACATATAAAATCAGCCTACACTTAACCAGAGCACAATCTTCACTCCATCAGCTTAATTACACGCACACATAAATTTACAATAGCGTTTTGCACAATGGGGCCCGGTTGTCATTGGCGGTCCAAAATAGAAATTGAAAAAAATGAGAACACAAAGACATTGAGCTGACGAAAACCAACCTTCATAATTGCAGTTAAAGGACATGTTTGTCTTTGAAGTAGCTGAAAATTACAATGGATTACAACTGGTAGATTTAGATATAAAAGACGTGTATATGGAACTGTGGGATATTGAGAGACATGAGCTCTTGGGAGATTATAGGTGACATTGAAGATAGCTTATTTAGGTCTTCTCTGAGTAGACCTATAGCTCTCCATTGACAAGGAGATTGAGCTGACGGAAACCAACCTCTAGGTACTCTATGAGCAAACCTCCAGACCTTGAAGTTTGCAGCAGGTGTTTGGACAGATATATACCTTCCCATTAAAATATACGCTTTTTGGGCGGCATACCACATAAATTGAACCAATATATCCAAGATTGCACCAGATCTAATATTTATATTTTAATTTGACGAAAATCGAATTGAATTGAATTTTATTATCATTTAAATACACTGTGGAATACAAAAACAAAATTTAAACGGAAAATGCAGCAGATTATGAAAGTAGAGCGAAAAATAAAAGACATATCTATCTGAATTTTGAAAGTTTTTGTCGCAAAATAACCTAAATGTGGAAGAGGGCCAATTTCTCCTCCACATTTATTGGAATATTTTGCTTAAGATTCGTTCTAATCCTTTGATTTGGTGTTTCATGTTTTTGCCAATATTGCAGCTAAAAATAAGGGGCCGGGCCGACAAAGGGGACTTTTTGGGCCATTTTTTTAAATATGCTTCAAAACTCACTTTAAACAGGATCGTAGGAAGTAAAATTATTCCACAACATTATTTGTCATAAGTATTAAAAACAAATTTTAGGTCGAATCCGTACTATGTGTGAGTTGTGCCAAAATATCCAAAGCTTGATTTTAGATTGAGCTCGTCAAAGGCAAAAATATTCTTCTTCAAATTTTAAAATATATATATCTTTACATTAATGTTTCAAATATAAGATATATTAAAATCTGAGCCGATCTCGACAAAATTTTGCGGAGCTATTTCCGACCACAATTACATATCTGGTACTAAATATCATTGTTGGGGAGTGCATATTACGAATAAGAGGGACTTAAATACCAAATCGGATAAAACATATATATGCGAGCTATAGCTATATCTGAACCGATTTTCACCAAATTAAATATACTTGTTTCTATGCTGAATTCGGTCGGAGGTCCCGAAATACATTCTATTTTTACGAATATTACATATTTGGCGCACATATCCAGACAAGGATAATAAGGAAGCATTCCAATCTGAACAGATGTCGATAAAATTTGGCAAAGGTATTTCTAAGTTCTATGAGATACCTGGTACCAAGTATAACTTGTTGAAGATTGTATATTTCGAATCTGAGGGACTGAAAAATTTAAATATATGGGAGATATAGCTATATCTGAACCGATATTTAGCCAAATTTGACTTCTAGACTGAATTCGGTTAGAAGTGCCAAAAATCACTCCATTTGGACTGATACTAACCATCTTGTGCATAAAAAAAACCTGAAACACGTCGAAGATATATATGGGAGGTATACCCAAATCTGAACCGATCTTGATATAATTTGAAATAGGTATTGCTGTGATGTATCAAAAAACCAAGCAGAAATTGATTCGTAATAATTATGGCCACAATCTTAACGGTGAGTAATGTAGCTAAAATCATCAAAATACCAAATATCGAGAGGTGCCGTTGTATGAAAGCTATACGAAGACCTGCATAGACAATTTTCTGCCACAGGCTGAACTTAAAACACTAAATTTGAAACAATTCCGGTAAATAATGTTGCTTAAATCATAAAAATACATTTGAGTAAAATTTCAACAACCAACTACATTTCGTTCGGAAGCTAGAGTGATTTCCACAGACAGACGGACAAAGCAAAATCGACATAGAATTTTATGCTGATCAAGTATATACAGGGTGAGATAAAAAAAACTGCAACCAATTTCAGACTGCTGCCATTTCTAAGCCACTCGTCTGACAGCTGTTAAAATTATTCCAGTGACAGCTCATTATATTGTATACAAGCATACAAAAGCATTTTGGTGAGAATTTTCCACAAAAATATTTATTCGTGATGGAATTCAAGCGTGATAGTGTGATTTATTTATATTTGGCTGGAAAACCACAAGCGGCTATCGTTGGAGCACTCCACCATTTACACCTGAATAAATCTTTTGTGTCTCGTATAATCGCTCGTTACCGTGATACTGATAGCGTAACCCAACGCCAAGGAAGTGGACGGTAGAAAACAGCAACATCAGCAGAAATGATTCGAAAAGTAAAGAAGCAACTTAAATGAAAGCCGCGTCGCAGTGGCCGAAAAATGGCTCGTGAGCTGAACATATCGCAATATTCCATTCGGCAAACATTTAAAAATGAGCTCGGGGTAAACCCATTGAAATTCCAAACAGTGCAAGAACTTATACAGCAACAGAAAGAAAATAGACTCAAAAAAACTAAAAAGTTGTTTCGCTTGGCCGAAAGTGGTGAACTGCCGAATTTGGTTTTCTCCGATGAGAAAACGTTCGTTGTCCAGCAGTTTGTAAACAAACAAAATGATCGTGTTTACTTGGCAAAGAGGTCAGCTGAAAATGTGCACCTTCGGTTGGCCACTAGAACTCAGGCGCCGGCCATGGTGATGGTGTGGGCCGCCATGACTGTCGATGGTCGCTCTCCTGTCGTATTAATCGACCGTGGCATCTAAATAAATGCCGAGTATTATCGCGAAAATATCCTGGAGGGTGTATTAAAACGTTGGGCACGCAAACATTTTGGCCGCAGACCTTGGACATTCCAACAGTACTCAGCACCACCGCACTCAGAACACGCCACCCAAGAATGGTTAGAAAATGAGGTTCCTCGCTTCATTTCCAGCGCACAATGGCCCCCAAAATCTCCGGATACCAATCCGTTGAACTATTGTGTCTGGAGTATTTTGGAATGCAAAGTTGGCGCTAAAAAATACCAAAGTGTCGATCACCGCTAGCAAGGGCTTCGCGGTGAATGGGCCAAAATACCGCAGAGCAACATTCGGGCAGCGTGTGACAGTTTTATTGGCAGTTTAAAGGCCATATTTCTTCCCAAATGTGACCAATTCGAACAAATCTAAACTTATTCTAAAATTTAATGCTATTTCCAACATTTTTGAAGGAAGCCTTCATGAAGAATCTATTTTCTTTAAGCAATTTTTTTTTAAAGTCTAAAATTGGCATTTCTTTATATCACGTCGACTTTGTTAAAGTCACATAAAACCTCAAGAAAAGCTAATTTAGTTGATAAACATCTCAAAATCTCCAAAATAAAGCCAAACTAAAGATGAAACCGCAAAGGGGGGAGAAGGGTCAATATAGGTGATTTTAAGTGTCAAATTGCAGGGATAAGACAAACATCGAGCTGGGCCGACTACCCTATACCACTCTGCATATTTAGCACGACTTTCTGTTAAAAAAATTACTTTTATACTGGATATTTTTGTAAGGTACAAGGTTCTACCTATGATCATTGACGAATTCAAATTTGAAATCACATGGAACTTTATGTTAATCTAAGTCGATGTCAATCATTCGACCAAATGAAAGGCCTGAGTAAATTTTTTCCTCCATTGGACAAAACGATATATAGAAAACTGAGGCCTTTGATTATGTTCTGCAATACAGTACAGTATTCTTCAATGGATTATTCTCGATTATTGTCAAAGGCTTCGATAAACAGATAAAAATCAGACAACTTTTTTATGTTTTTAAACATTTCCGTCGATGAGGTTAAAGCAAACATTTACTAAAAACTTGAAAGAGACCGGGTTTTTATTACAGCTATGGATAAAATTAAGCTATTGTAGGCGCATGAAAATATAATATATTAAAATAAAACCGGGAAAAAGTTGACAAGAAAAAATGTTATCAGAAAAGGCGAAAAATTTAGCAGTAATATATTATAGGACCCATGAAACTATTTTTTCCAACTTCGAACTTTTCTACATAGGAATGCAACTTTTTGCACAGTTGTAAAATAAATCCAAGAAAAAATGCCATCAGGAAAGTTGAAAAATTCAGCGATTCGAACTCTTGGACTTAGGAATGCCATTTCTTTGCACGGTGGTGACCCGGTATGTATTACAAAGTTATGCAAACACTAAAGACAATTATAGTTGCTACAAAATTGCAGCTGTTATTCTCTACTTGGCACTGCACTTGGCCCTGTCACCACTTGGAGTTAGATCCCTTTGCTCACTAAGGCTACTAGCTTACAGATTTTTTTTCCCAACAATTACACCTAACTCAGCTGCATTTTTTAAATGACTATTAATTCTCACTTTCCTAAATGTGTCATTTCAGAATTTTAGTAACTTTCTTTGGGCGATTCTAATTCTAAAGGGATTTCCCAGAGATCAAAGTTTATGATATTTGATTTCAAATCTCTTCAATTTAATTTTAGTTATATTGAACTTAATGTAGGATACCCAATGCAAATTATTACTTTTTTACTTCTAAAACCCCCACTTTCATCCCACTGTTCATCCCCATACATAAAAATTCTCCTTCACACACGCACATTTTACGACGCTCATATATTGTTTATATCCATGAAGGTTTTATAAAATAAATTTAATTAAAAACACAAACGTTTTCATAAAACATTAAACCTTAAGATGTTACCACAAAAAATTTTCTTCAAATTGTAAAAATAAAACCACCGCAACGAAATGAGAGCAAAAAAAAAAAAAAAACATTAAAACAACCTCACATTCCCAAAAGAAATTTACATTCATTAAAGGAAGCTCAGTACAGAGAAGGGCGACGAACAGCGGCAGCAAAGGAGCCGTGACAGTAGCAAATGAAACTTATGCCACAAAAATAAAAAGGAGACGATGGCGACGACGTCGAACGACGAAGAAGAAGAAGACAATAATGATTTTTTTTTCAAGGCAATTTGCGGTTGTCTGGATACCAAATCTGTTGTTAATTAGTTTCAACAACAGTAATTACAGTAGGTTTTGCTGCTGTTCTTGTTGTTCCGTTAGTGCCTTTAGTAGTAAGGATATGTATGTGTGCCACAAATACACACCACAACACACATGGTAGTGGAGTATAAATTCCTTTGGAGAATTGTATTTATTCAAATTAATTTATTTGCATGAAAGGAAATTGTTTTCTGGAAGGGAAAGGGAGGAGAATTAATGGATGAGGGTAAATGGAGAATAACTATTGATCCATGGTAATGCCATGACTAAGACATGGCTGTAGAGGTATACAAAATGTCATATTGACATTGTTTGAATGACAATATTTCGGAAGATAATCTGTAGGGTGGCCATATAAAAACGTGGACCTAATACGGAAAAATTCTAACAAATATATTTCATAGGGGGACTTTAACAAAGGTAGAATTTTATAAAACTATCTCAAAAAGATTCATTATGGACATTGTTGTCAAATGTGGAACAATATTTACAAATTTCCTAAGAAATATATTTTGTAGGACCACCACCACCACTAAATTTATTATTAAATTTTCTTAAAAAAAAGTTAAAAAGTATTCGCTGTGGGGGAGGTACCTGACGGTGTGGATCGAAATTGCCCATCACCGACCTCGTTTAAGTTTGGTAATAATATTATGATGATGATTATGATGTACCAAGTTTGCATAAAATCTGATGCTCCCTTCAAGAGTTATCGTGCATACCCGCAGTCTATATTGACAGATAGTCAGACAGACAGACAACCCAAGATCGACTCCAAACGCCCAGAAACGGATTTGGTTGGGACTTAGGTCTAAAACCGATATTTCGATGAGACACATTCGTATCAAATAGTATATATCTACTTCAGCCACATGGCTGAGGTTATAAAAATTTCCTAATACACGGTGAGATAAAAAAAAAACAGCAACAAAGTCAAACGCCATAATTTTTACATTTTTGTAAATTTTCTTGAATGAAAGTAAAAAATTTCAGAAATACCATCAAATTTTAGAATAAGTTTAGCCTTGTTCGAATTGGTCAACTTTGGCACGAATTATGGCCTTCAAGCGGCCAATGAAACCGACACACGTTGCCCGAATGTTGATCCGCGGTATTTTGGCCCATTCCTGGCGTAGCGCTTGCTTGAGGTGATCGACACTTTGGTATTTTTTAGTGCCAACCTTGCTTTCCAAAATACTCTGGCCATTGTGCGCTGGAAATGAAGCGACGAACCTAATTTTGTAACCATTCTTGGGTGGCGTGTGCTGAGTGCGATGGAATGTCCAAGTCCTGTTGGAATGTCCAAGGTCTGCGGCCAAAATGTTTGCGTGGCCAAGTCTTTAATACACCCTTCAGAATATTTTCGCGATAATATTCGGCATTTATTCTGATGCCACGGTCGATTAATTCAAGCGGAGAGCGATCATCAGCTGTGATGGCGGTCCACACCATCACCATGGCCGGCGCTTCAGTTCGGGTGGCCAACCGAAGTTGCACATTTTCAGCTGACTTCTTTGGTAAGTAAAAACGATCACTTTGTGTGTTTACAAACTGCTGGACAACGAAGGTTTTCTCATCGGAGAAAGCCAAATTCGAAGCAACTCTTTATCTCTTTTGAGTCTGTTTTCTTTCTGTTGCGGTGTAAGTTCTTGTTGGAATTTCAATGGTTTTACCCCGAGCTCATTTTTCAATATTTGCCGAATGTAATATTGCGATATGTTAAACTCACGAGCCATTTTTCAGCCACAGCGACGCGGGTTTCGATCAAGTCGCTACTTTACTTTTTGAACCATTTCTGCTGATGTTGCTGTTTTCTTCCGTCCACTTCCTTACCGACGGTCTACTCTACCAGTATCACGTAAACGAGCAATGGTACGAGACACAAAAGATTTATTCACATTTAAAAGCTGGAGTGCTCTAACGATAGCCGAAACTTGTGGTTTTCCAGCCAAATATAAAGAAATCACACTATCACGCTTGAATTCCATCACGAATAACTTTTTTTCTGAAAAATTCTCACCAAAATGCTTTTGTAGGCTTGTAAACAATATAATCAATCAGCTTTCACTGGAATAATTTTAAGAGCTGTCGGACGAGTGACTTAGAAATGACAGCAGTCTGAAATTGGTTCCCGTTTTTTTTTTTGTTCTCACCCTGTACAACCTCACTTAATGTCCGTTTATTGACACATATATCGAATTGACTTATGGTTATCCATGTCTTTGACCCTTTTTGGGAGAGGTTCCAAAGGGGTTGGCAGAAGAAGTGAACCGATATATTTCATCTTCACACCAGACCTTGTGTTAGTATAAATATTATTATGTGCGAAATCGGACGCTTTTTTCCCTTTTTATAAGGGTTATAATTATTCAAAGTTTGGACCTTTTGTGTGGGATATAGCACTCATCAAAATATTAGGATTTGCAAAGTTTGCACAAAATTGGGTGATCTTTTCGGGTTGTATATTGTCAGTAATTTTCTTTAAAATGTTGACCCTTTGTTGTCGAGGTACCAGATGGAGTGGACCTTTATTGTCCATCCTAGTACTGATGCAAATATATGCGAGGATTTGCAAGGATGGAGCAGAGTTATCGTGTGCACAAGCCTGTCAGACAGACAGACAGACAGACATACGGATGGACGCACGAACAACTATAGATCGACTCCATATGATCTAAAACGGATTTGGTTCAAAGGTCTGAATACTTTATTTCTATGAGGCACAATTTGGCCCTATCAAATGGTATATACCCTTAGTACCAAATGGCTGAGGGTATAAAAATGTCCTAATAGGACAGCTATTAATTTCAGATCACTAAAAATAATGTGGATCCATTTGGAGATTTTTTAGGAAATATTTATATTGAGACAACTATATTAAACGTGATGCAATATTGAAAAATATTCTCCTAAAAGTTCCATATAGAGATCTATACCAAACGTGAACTTATATAGACGATTTTTGAAGGGGAGTTATCTTATAGATCGAATATTCGAAGCGTGGGTCAATTTTTATATTTTTTTGTTTTTGGAAAATCCTTATGAGGCAAATATACCAAAAGAGGACTTATAAGCTTTTCAGAACTATTTTATAGAATATGTATACCAAAGTTGAATCCTATGTTATCATTATTTCCTCAAAAAGATTCCTACAGATGTAGCTTCTCCAAACGTGTCCAAATGTTGGCAATTGTTTTCATAGAGATTCCTAATATGGAAAATATTCTATAAATATCTTCTATTCGATATGTGGACCAATATCTGATTTTTTTTTTAAAGATTTATCTTTAATCAACCATACCTGACGTTCTGATCAGAATATATGGTATCATTTTTCGAGGGAAGTTTCCTCATAGATCCACTATAAAAAATGTGGACACATATGGACAATTTATCTAGGGTAGACTTCTATGATTATGGCCACCATACTAATCGTAGACTAATATTAAAAAATTTTCTCAGGATGGTTCCATATGTATATCAAATATGGTCATATATTGCCAACTGATTTCTAGAAGATACCTTATTGACCCAGTGTTGAGGTATACATACCCGTTTTCTGAAAAATACCCCAAATAGGGCAGCTTTGCCAAACGTGAACGGATATAAAGAAATATTTTCCGTAAAATTCCTTGGAAAAAAGTGGTAATTATATTTCAGCTATATAAAGTAGGGAAATTAAATGATACATTCTCTTAGGACTATTTCTGGAACTCATATGGACATTAGGATTCTGATTCCTTTTATTCCAACTATACTACGTATGGACCAATATGGGACAATTTTTTTTTTCAAGAAAATCCTAACATTTTTGGCACATGAGGACTTAAGTTCACCAATTTTCTTAGAAAGAAAAAAAAAAAAAAAATATATATATATATATATATATATATATATATATATATATATATATATATATATATATATATATATCGGAGGTTATCTTCATTTGGAAATTGGTTTTCTTCAATTGGTCACTTCGCCATTACTTAAGAGACTTTACTTTACACGATTGTACTGCCAAAATGACAATCTAAAATACATATTTAATACAAACCCCCCGCAAACTACATACATATGTATGCTCATCCTTATGAGCAGCTAGGAGTAGTTGGATAAAAGTGAAACCATTTGTTGTTGTTTTTGGTTTTTTTCTTTTTCTTCTGTGGTTCTCTACAGTTCAAAGAACTTTGCCACACAGAGCAACCACAACTTCAACCATGCACCGCAAACTAATGGCATCAAAGACAAAGTTATGCAGAAGATTTATGAAAGCAAACCCTGCGACTCAAAGAGTGCGAGAGAGAGACAGATTGCAAAAAAAAGTGTGGAAAAAGAGTAGTAAATGAAAACGATTTTCAATTTCATGCTCCAATGAAGGTAAACATTTAAATTATAGTTGGGCGGGGGAAGGGATCCAACTATCTCTTGTTTTAAAGTGGAAATTTACAGCTGCTGGTATTTCAATGTAAAACCAGAAGGGTTATTGGAAAACATAGGGAATGTGTCATTGAAGTAATTTCAATGAAGTAATAAATCGAATAGTGTTAGTCCAGATGAAACTGGATTTTGCTAGAGAGAGGATGAAGAGAGAAAGTATGAAAATGGTTTTGTTGATAGAATAAAAAGTCGGAAACTAAATGACAAGATGAAGTCAATAAATTTCTCATACCCTTTAACAAAAATTAAACCTTCAGATATGTTATATATTGAGGGTTTCAAATACCTGTTATAATCGCATCGACATTTAACAGCAGCATTGGAATTAATTTTTAAATGTTTTCATTTCCTCTAAGGTTATGATAACGAAATTTCGGCCAGGACAAGCTCAAAACCTATTCAACTTTTGGCTTTTGTAATTTCCAATTCAGAACTTAATCCATCACTCGTCCTTTTTATACCCTCCATGTATACTAAGTTTGTCATTCCGTTTGTAACATATCGAAATATACATGTTAGACCTCATAAAGTATATATATTCTTAATCAGCATACAATTCTATGTCGATTCAGCGATGTCTGTCCGTCTGTTCTTCTATCCGTCTGTGGAAATCACTCTAGCTTCCGAACGGAATGAAATAGGTTGATACAATTTTACTCAAATGTTTATAAAGTCTGCAGGACTTTTGGTATTGAAAATGGATCATGTAATTCCATGTTTTCGTATAGCCCCCACATAATTGTACCTTCCCTTTTTTAGGAATTTTGGTGATTTAATCGAAATTATTCACGGGAAATGTTTAATATTTGGTATTTGAAGTTCCTAATGGATAGTAGTATTTTATTTCAAGTTTCGCATGTGAATATTGTTATTATTTTTTTTTTTTTAAATTGTCAAATTCTTTCCAAATGGCCAAATGCCAAATTCTTTCCAGATATTCTATATTTTAAGAGTTGTTGTTATGTAGGATTGCTTGCAAATTACCAATTTGGGTTCTCTTTAAATATTTAGAACAACTGCATTTGAACCTATTTTTCGAGGCTTTCAATTCGCCGTTCGAACTTAACGCCCTTTCAGCTTGTGCATTCTTACTCATACATTTTAACCCTACGCCACACTGTGGTACTGGGTACCATAATAATTATTTCTGATGACGATAGACCCATAATTCTTTCTGATGATCTCCATAGAATTACGTTCTGAGTATATAATTCATGTCCGTCCGTTTGTATATGTATTTTTGTAAACAACGCTCAGTTGACATTTATTGTCATTCCAAATGAAATTTTATAAATCGTTTGTTTGACCCATTGTCTTCACTTCTATTGGTGAGAATCGGTCCAAAATTAGATATGACTCCCATTTATGTCTCTGTGGAATATTCGTCCAAATACGATGTATTTTGGCATGTCCGACCGATTTAAACCCAGAAGGAAGTACTTTAAATTCTCGCTGGCAATATATACTTCAAAACAATGATATTTGGTACCAGATTTCCGATATAGGCCGAAATACTATCACTGGATTCATATAAATTTTGGGGAGGTCAGTCAGGGTCCGAACGTGTAAGATAATGCTGGGTTCTTGAAATTTAGAATTGTAGGATTGGGTACAATTTCGATTTTGGTGAACCGATACGGCTGCTTGGAGCTGATCCATTCGGTATATATTGAAAAATGACCGCCATTGAAATTCCAAAAAGTTCAAGAACTTACACCGTAACGGATAGAAAATAGACTCAAAAGAGCTCAAGAGGTTTATGACCGAAAGTGGTGAAATTCCGAATTTAGTCTACTCCGATGTTCAGCAATTTGTAAACAAATGATCGTGTTTACTTGCCAAGGAGGTCAGCTAAAAGTGTGCACCTTCGGTTGGCCACCAGAACTCAAGCGCCGGCTATGGTGATGGTGTAGGCCGTCATAAAAGCCGATGGTCGTTCTCCGCTCGTATTAGTGGACATCAGAATAAATGCCGAAGATTATCGCAAAAATACTATTCTGGAGGGTGTATTAAAGCCTTGGGCAAGCAAAAATTTTGGCCGCAGACCTTGGACATTCCAAAAGGACTCAGCACCATCGCACTCAGCACGCGCCACCCAAAAATGGTTACAAAACGAGGTTCCTCGCTTCATTTCCAGCACACAATGGCCACCAAAATCTCCGGATACCAATCCGTTGGACTATTGTGTCTGGAGTATTTTGGAAAGCAAGGTTGGCACTTAAAAAATACCAAAATGTCGATTACCTTAAGCAAGTGCTTCGCCGGGAATGGACCAAAACAAGCAACATTCGGGCAGCGTGTAACGGTTTCATTGGCCGTTTGAAGGCCATACTTCGTGCCAAAGGTGACCAATTCGAACAAATCTAAACTTATTTTATAATTTTTCCGACATTTTTTGCTTTCACTCAATAAAATTAAAAAATAAATAAAATAATGGAGTTTAACTTTGTTGCAGTTTTTTCATCTCACCCTGTAAATTTAAAATTTTGGTTATTTGGAATCATTAAATTTTACATTGAGGTCTCTGTTGAGATCTAAAATTTTGGAAATGTGTGCTATAATTGTATAAAAGGTACTAAATTAGGTATTGAGTGATGGAATGAAGCTGGAATCGCGAAATTTGTTATTGAGGTCTCTGTTGGTATCTGCGATTTAGATAAGTAGTTGGTTTTGGAAATGTGAATTAAAATTGTACGAAAGGTACTAAATAGTAATAATTTTCGTATTCGGTAATGGAATAGGGCTGAAATTATGAATTTTGATATGCATGTCACTGTTGTTGGTGTCTGTAGTGAGATAAGGAGCTGGTTTTGGAAACGGGAAATATAATTGTACGAAAGCTTCTAAATATGGTATTAGGGGAAGGAATAGAGCTGGAATCTCGAAATTTGGTGATGGAAATTTGAATTGAATGTCTGTTGTTGATACAAAAAGGTCTGGTTTTTGGAATGCTTTAGTTACCAGTGATCACCCAATTGTACCAAATGACACTAAATTTGACAATGGGGGGTAATTACATAGAAATGGGGGTAATTACAGAGCTTAAATCCTAATCCTTAAATCCTGTGGTTTTGGAAATTTGTACTATGAACGTACGAAGAATACAAAATGCCGTAAAATTTGCCTTTGTTTGTTGGGACAGAGATTGAATTCTCAAATTTAGTATAGAAGTCACTGTTGGTATGTACTTTCGAGAGAAGGAGGTAAATTCTGGTAATGTGTACTACAATTGTTTGAAAGGCTCGAGAATTTGCCGTTAGGTGAATGGATTGAGCTTGTATCCTGAAATTTGATATTGAGGTCACTGTTTGTTTCTAGGGTTTACATATGGAGATGTTTAAATAGTCTTGGACCGAAAAATTGGATGTGGGTCCATTGTGCTACGGTTTTACTAACCTTCATAGTCTGAAAATTAAAGCTGTGCTAGACATTCATGCCTCGTCCGATTTTTGGATTTCCTTTACTAGTTTTCCTTGTCAGGTTCCTTAAATGTGTTTTGGAAATATTTCAGATGTACCAATTTGTCCTTTATTATTATTATTATATTATTATTATTATTATTATTATTATATTATTATTATTATTATTATTATTATTATTATTATTATTATTATATTATTATTATTATTATTATTATTATTATTATTATTATTATTATTATTATTATATTATTATTATTATTATTATTATATTATTATATTATTATTATTATTATTATTATTATTATTATTATTATTATTATATATTATTATTATTATTATTATTATTA
This sequence comes from Musca domestica, assembly GCF_030504385.1. Lineage (NCBI taxonomy): Eukaryota > Metazoa > Arthropoda > Insecta > Diptera > Muscidae > Musca > Musca domestica. The sequence goes on from NW_026712299.1 coordinate 10,195,922, forward strand.
TTATATTATTATTATTATTATTCTTATTATTATTATTATTATTTTATTATTATTATTATATTATTATTATTATTATTATTATTATTATTATTATTATTATTATTATTATATTATTATTATTATTATTATTATTATTATTATTATTATTATTATTATTATTATTATTATTATTATTATTATTATTATTATTATTATTATTATTATTATTATTATTATTATTATTATTATTATTATTATTATTATTATTATTATTATTATTATTATTATTATTATTATTATTATTATTATTATTATTATTATTATTATTATTATATTATTATTATTATTATTATTATTATTATTATTATTATTATTATTATTATTATTATTATTATTATTATATTATTATTATTATTATTATTATTATTATTATTATTATTATTATTATTATTATATTATTATTATTATTATTATTATTATTATTATTATTATTATTATTATTATTATTATTATTATTATTATTATTATTATTATTATTATTATTATTATTATTATTATTATTATTATTATTATTATTATTATTATTATTATTATTATTATATTATTATTATTATTATTATATTATTATTATTATTATTATTATTATTATTATTATTATTATTATTATTATTATTATTATTATTATTATTATTATTATTATTATTATATTATTATTATTATATTATTATTATTATTATTATTATTATTATTATTATTATTATTATTATTATTATTATTATTATTATTATTATTATTGTTTTATTATTATTATTATTATTATTATTATTATTATTATTATTATTATTATTATTATTATTATTATTATTATTATTATATTATTATTATTATTATAATTTTTTTTTTTTTTTTTTTTTTTTTTTTTTTTTTTGCTAACAATGCCATATTATTTTGATTTGAAGTTAAAATGAATCGCAAGAAGTCATTATTTTATAATAATTTCGACTTGATTTAATATAATTCCATTGCCAAAACCCCCCAATCAAAACCCCACCTTAAATACTCTTCACCATTTTAAAATGATTTTATTAGCTGACAATGGATATTTTCTTTGTCATTTCAATTTTTTTTTTTTCTACTTTTTGTTGGAATCCACATAAAATCCAATAACATGATTTCCCTTTTCTTAATTTTATGCTGTGACATTAATAAATCTTAAGAATTTTAGTTGCCATATTACGACGGTATAAGCTTTTAACATCTACATTGTTATGAAGATATGCCAGAAGATTGTGCTATGAAACCAACGGAAAGCAAATATCCTACAAGAAGGAAACAAAATTCAAAAGGAAGAAGGATGTCCTTTTGTTGTATTCACAAATGCCTTTTCTCTTTCATTCCCAGGCAAAACATTATAATTTCTAAAAAAAAGGGAGCCCCCACAAAACACTCACTCTATGATACACAGAGAGAGAGAGAGAGAGAGAGAGAGAGGGAGAGATGGAGAAGGACTCTCATACATATAAAACGAAGAAATTTTAATGATTCATCGGAAAAAATTCGGTTATTATGTATTTTGAATAAAATTCGTATACATAAATAGGGTAAATGAAGTAGTTATGAAAAAAAAGAAAGAAAAATCCAGATGAAAAAAAGACGAAGAGAATTATGGAAATTATATGATTTTATTTCCATCTTTTGTTAAGTAATTTCCCTGCGTTTGCCTGGTAGGGGTTGGGGGACCGAAAAGCTGACAAACAATAAAATAAGCCGAATAATTTTATAAAGCATGAATGGAAACTGAAATGACATTAAGTACCACAAGAAAATTTTAGAGGATTTCATGCCCTTGCAGTTCTATATTTTTTCACCCTCCCCACTGCACGTGAAGTGGGTTTTCTGTTGATTTAATGATTTTTATTTGCTTTTTCTGCAAAATATGGCTTTTGTTGGGCAAAAAAGGGTAAAACTGTTCCACATAAAAATCGAAAAGACTGGGGAGAAGGAGGAGAAGTAAAAAAACTTGGTAACATGTTTCTGTTTTCTGTGTATCGCTTGCTTTAATGGTATTTAAATATTTGCCAACAATGCTTAATGGATATTTTAATTACCCTTGTCAGTTTTGAAGAAGATTGTCTCTTTTTTTCTTCTTTTTATTCTCTTTTTGTTTTCTTTTTTTCTTTAGGAAAACAAAATCTGTCTAAGTGGCACAAAGAAGGACTAATGTTATGAAATATTGAAAAGGGGAGATGGCATGAATTATTTCGATTACATTGTGCAAAATTTTTTCAATTTTTCCAACAAATACTGGGAAAATTGAGCAGGGTAAATTCCCACCCCTTCCACATTTTTAGAAATATCCGGATTAAGACTCCTCGAAATCTGTGCGTTTTAGGAATAAAGTGTTTTCGGCAATATTGCAGATAAAAACATTAGGAATATTTTGGCCGAAAAGTTTAACCCTCGAGCGAGTCAACAACGTCTTTTTTGTACTTTTTTTTGGAAATATGTGTAAAAACTTCCTTTAAACGAGATCGTAGCAATTCAAAATATTCCACAAAATTATTTCACTGAAATTCAACTATAGGTCCTGGGAGACGTCAAAAGTCTCAATCTTACTCAATCGCCAGGAATTCAAATATATATAAAAGACACATTTTAGGGTTAAATCCGTACTATGTGTAAATTTCTGCAAAAATCTACAATAGGGCATCATTTTAGGAAGACGACACTAAAAACAAAAATATTCTTCATCAAATTTTACTACAAGTCACCAAAGAAAATAAATCTATATTTCCAACGGATATTAAAAAAAATAATTGCATCAATGTTTCAAAAAAAAAAAAAAAAAAAATTATCCTTAATTTTTTGATAAATTTTTCAAGGACTTTTTTTCGACTTGAAGGTTAAAAGTAAGATAAAATATCATTTGGGAACTATATTCAACTCTGAATCGATTTTCAACAAATTTGACGAAGTCTTTTGTACATTTCGTACCAAATAACATTGCTGTAGAGTGCATGATATGACTTCGATAAGAATCATATTAAAAACCAGTAAGGAAAGCTCAAAAGTCGGGCGGGGCCGACTATATGATACCCTACACCACTACGCATATTTAGTAGAGCTCTCGTAAAAAGGTTTATACAGGGCATTTCAGAGCTCTATGAGATATTTGGTACAAAATCAAAATCTATCTAATTCTATCGTGCATTTTACGAACTATAACTATCTGTGAACCGGGTTTCTCCAAATTTGACGTATTAGCTTCTAGACTGAATTCGGTCTTATGTACGAAAATTCAGGTGATTTGGGCTGATATTGACCATTTAGTGCACATTTAACCCGAAATCGGATGAAGATATATATGGGAGCTATGTCCAAATCTGAACCGATTTCGATAAAATTTAAAACAGCTATTCATGTGCTCCATCTAATACCTGGTACCAAATATCACGGTTGTGGAGTGAATATTACGAATGTAAAGGTCTAAAACACTAAATCAGATGAAACATATATGGTTGCTATATCTAAATCTGAACCGATTTTCACTAAATTTGATATACTTGCTTCTAGGCTGAATTTGGTCCGATGTACTAAAATTCAGTCCATTTGGACTTATATCGGCCATTTGGTGCACAATTAACCCGAAATCGGATGAAGATATATATGGGAGCTATATCCAAATCTGAACCGATTTCGATAAAATTACAAACAGCTATTTCTGGGCTGTATCTTATATCTGGTACCAAATATCATTCTTGTGGAGTGCATATTACGAATGTGAGAGGCTTAAACACCAAATCGGATAAAACATATATATGGGAGCTATAGCTGTCTCTGAACCGATTTTCTCCAAATTTGTTGTATTTGCTTTAAGGCTAATCTCGGTCACATATGCCAAAATTCGGGCCATTTGGGCTGATATTGGCCATTTGGTGGTCAATTAACCCGAAATCGGATGAAGATATATATGGGAGCTATATCCAAATCTGAACCGATTTCGATAACATTTAAAACAGCTATTTCTGTGCTCCATCTAATACCTGGTACCAAATATCACGGTTGTGGAGTGCATAGTAGGAATGTGAGGGACTTCAAGATCAAATCGGATGAAAGATATATATGGGAGCTATAGCTATATCTGAACCGATTTTCTCCAAATTTGATATACTTGCTTCTAGGCCGAACTCGGTTGGGTGTGCCAAAATTCAGGTAATTTGGACTGATAGTGGACATTTGGTGCACATTTAACCCGAAATCGGATAAAACATATATATGGGAGCTATAGCTGTTTCTGAACCGATTTTCTCCAAATTTGTTGTATTTGCTTTTAGGCTAATCTCGGTCACATGTGCCAAAATTCGGGCCATTTGGGCTGATATTGGTCATTTGGTGGTCAATTAACCCGAAATCGGATGAAGATATATATGGGAGCTATATCCAAATCTGAACCGATTTCAATAAAATTTAAAACAGCTATTTCTGTGCTCCATCTAATACCTGGTACCAAATATCACGGTTGTGGAGTGCATAGTAGGAATGTGAGGAACTTAAAGATCAAATCGGATGAAAGATATATATGGGAGCTATAGCTATATCTGAACCGATTTTCTCCAAATTTGATATACTTGCTTCTAGGCCGAACTCGGTTGGGTGTGCCAAAATTCAGGTAATTTGGACTGATAGTGGATATTTGGTGCACATTTAACCCGAAATCGGATGAAGATATATATGGGAGCTATATCTGAATTTGATCCGATTCTCACCAATTTCAATAGGGTTCGTCCTTGGGCCAAAAAAATATTGTTTGGAAAATTTCATCTCAATCGGATAATAATTGCGACCTGCATTTTGTTCACAAGAATACATGGACAGACGGACGGACGGACGGACGGACGGACGGACGGACAGACGGACGGACATGCATAAATCGACTCAGAAAGTGATTCTATGAAGGTTCTCAAAAGTAACTATAGGTCTATCTCGTTTCCTTCTCCATGTTACAAACAAATGCACAAAGACATAATACCCTTACCACTATGTGGTGTAGGGTATAAATATTTATTGGAGCAATAGATACACCGGACCGATTGGAAAAATTGGGTTAAATATGAAAAAATCTATCCAAATTGGGCTGATATTACATACATTTTGAACAATAACCGTAAAATCGGATGAAGATGCGTACCGATGGTATACAAAAACCTGAACCGATCTCGATCAAATTTGGTATAGGTATTTTCGAGTTTCATCTGACGTTAGCTATCAAATATCATTTTTGTGGAGTGCATATTATGAATGCAAGGGACATAAACACCAAATCGGAAGAAACATATTGCAGGGTAAGATGAAAAAACTGCGACCAACTTCTAAGCCACTCGTCCGACAACTGTTAAAATTATTCCAGTGACAGCTCATTATATTGTTTACAAGCGTCCAAAAGAATTTTGGTGAGAATTTTCGAGAGTTATTCGTGATGGAATTCAAGCGTGATAGTGTGATTTCTCTATATTTGGCTGGAAAACCGCAAGTGCCTACGGTTAGAGCACTCCAGCATTTAAATGTGAATAAATCTTTTGGGACTAGTACCATCGCTCGTTACCGTGATACTGGTAGCGTAGCCCGTCGTCAAGGAAGTGGACGAAAAAAAAAACAGCAACATCAGCAGAAATGGTTCGAAAAGTTAAGAAGCCACTTGATCGTGACCCGTGCCGCATTGGCCGAGAAATGGCTCATGAGCCTAACATATCGCAATATTCTGTTCAGAAAATATTAAAAAATAAGCTAGGGATAAAGCCATTGAAATTCCAAAAAGTGCAATAACTTACAACGCAACTGAAAGAAAATAGACTCAAAATAGCTTAAGTGTTGCTTCGCTTGACCGAAAGTGGTGAACTGACGAATTTGGATTTCTGCGATGAGAAAACATTCGTTGTCTAGCAGAAAAATTTGTAAACAAACAAAATGATCGTGTTTACTTTCCAAAGAGTTCAGCTGAAAATTTGCACCTTCGGTTGGCCACCAGAACTCAAGCGCCGACCATGGTAATGGTGTCCCATAACAGCCGATGGTCGTCCTCCGCTCGTATTAATCGACCGTGGCATCAGAACAAATGCCGAATATTATCGCGAAAATATTCTGGAGGGTGTATTAAAACCTTGGACAAGCAAACATTTTGGCCGCAGATCTTGGACATTCCAACAGGACCCAAGAATGGTTACAAAATGAGGTTCCTCGCTTCATTTCCAGCACACAATCACCACCAAAATCTCCGGATACCAATCCGTTGGACTATTGTGTCTGGAGTATTTTGAAAAGCAAGGTTGGTACTAAAAAATATCAAAGTGTTGATTACCTCAAGCAAACGCTTCGCCGGGAATGACCCAAAATACCGCAGAGCAATATTCGGGCAGCGTGTGACGGTTTCATTGGTCGTTTGAAGGCCATAATTCGTGCCAAAGGTGGTCAATTCGAACAAAACTAAATTTATTCTACAATTTGATGCTATTTCCGACATTTTTTGCTTTCATTCAATAAAATTAATAAAAAAATTAAAAATTATGGCGGTTGACTTTGCTGCAGTTTTTTATCTAGATATCTCTGAGCCGATTCTCACCAACATTTGATGTACTTGCTTCTAGGCTCAATTCCGTCGGAATTGCCAAAATTCAGTCCATTTGAGCTGATATTAGCCATTCGGTGGACAATAAACCCGAAATCGGTTGAAGATATATATGGGAGCTATATCTAAATCTGAACCGATCTTGACAACATTTTAAGTACTTATTTCTGAGCTGCATCTGATGTACGGTATTAAATATCAATATTGTAGAGTGCATGTTACGCATGTGAGGGCCATGAACACCAAATCAAATGAAACATATATGTGAGAGATATACCTATATCTGAACCGATTTCCATCAAATTTGAAATACTTGTTTCTTGACAGAATTCTGCCGAAGCTGCCAAGATTCAGTTCATTTGGACTGATATTAACCATTAGGTGCCCAATTAACCCGAAATCGGTTGAAGATATGTATAGGGAAGCTATATCCAAATCTGGAACGGTCTTAATAAAAATAGGCAGAGATATTTCTGGTCTGTTTTTGATGTCTGGTACCAAATATCACTTTTGTGAAGTGCATATTACGAATGTGAGAGACGTAAACACCAAATCGGATGAGAGCTTTAGCTATATCTGAACCGATTTTCACCAAATTTTATGCACTTGCTTCTGAATTCCATCGGAGGTTCCCAAATTTAGTTCATTTGGGTAGATATTAGCCATTGGTGAACAATAAACCTAAAAAACGGATAAAAATATATAAGGCAGCTGTATCCAAATCTAAACCGATCTTTACGTAATTTTTAACACTTATTTCTGAATTGTATCTGATATTTGGTACCAAAGATCATTGTTGTGGAGCGAATATTACGCATGTGAGGGAGGCCCTAATTCGGAGCTATATCTGAACCGGTTTTACCAAATTTGAAGTACTTGTTTCTACGCTGAATTCGGATGTGCTAAAATGCAGGTCATTTGGATTTCCATTGGCCATTTGATGCACAATGAATTTTAAATCAGTTGAAGATACATATGGGAGCTATATCTAAATTTGAACCGATTTTGACTAATTCCAAGGGGGTTCGTCCTTGGGCCAAACATATAGTGTTTGGAAAATTCCATCTCAATCGGGCAATGAATATCACCTGCATTTTGTACACAAAAGTACATGGACAGATGGACCGACTGACTTGAAAAAATCGACTCAGAAAGTGATTCTATGAAGATCCTCAAAAGTAACTATGGGTCTATCTAGCTTCCTTCTCCATGTTGTAAACAAATGCACAAAGACATATGAAGTGAAGGTATAAAAAGGACCAAAAAGACTCTCCATTTTGACTTGCTCGAGGGTTATAATTTTCAACAAAATATTCCTCGTATTTTTATCTGCAGCATTGCACAGAACATTATATACCTAAAATGCACGGATTTCGAAGAATCTCAATTCGAGAAGGAGACTTACCCCCTCTTCCGTTTTCTTAGTTACTACAATTAACTTATAATTAGCATTTCCATAGCACGCATGATCCTGTCGATTTTGAACACTGATTTTAACTCCACGCACGACTTTTCACTACAAATCAATTTTATTAAAGCAATTGAGATGAGCACAATCAAATTCTACGTCATTTGCGACTTTCCACGTTTCCAAGAAATGCAACTGCAATTTCTATTTCTGATTTAACTTTTTTTCTTTGCTTTTGGAGTCATGTCGTGTAGAAAGTCTGTTCGCTGATTCTTTTTTTACTCCGTAAAACTTCATACTTTACATTATTGTTTCCATTTTTGATGTTTGGCGTAATTTTATTGAATGTCGATTTCTTTTCTTTATTTTTTTCTTATTCTTGTTAGTTCGCTAGCTTTTTCAACCTTCTTTGGCAAGTTCTTTTGGAATAAAGGAAAAAAATACAATTCTTTTGCATTTCTTGGAGATTGGTGTTCATTCCATTTTTCTTAACTTTTAACTACTTTTCTTCAATTTCAATTTGCAGTGAGAACAAATGCAAATATTGTGGAGAAAAAAAATGAAGAAGAAAAAAATGGCACAAAAAATGCATGGAAAATAGCAAGGAACCCCATACTGGAAAGCATCACAACGTGAGTGGAGAAAAACTAACAACAAGAACGTGGAACAAAAAAAAGAAAACTATAGCAGAAAATACCTCTGGCCAAAGAAAAGCACAAATCCGTATGCAAAACTCGCTTGAGTAGTATGCCTCTCCCAGAGTGCGTATTGGATACAAAAGTTAGGTGCCAAAGGACTAAATCCAAACATACATTTTTTCCGCGCTATTCTCAAGTAGCGAGTGAATGGAGCTCACAAAAAAGGAAACACAAGAAATTAGGAAAAAAAGAAATGGTTCAGGAAATAAAACTTTTTCCATTCCCTTTTAGATTTTGCTTTTTTTTCTTCAGCTAAGGATAATAAATATGAAATAAAGAAACACTAGGAATATTTCTGTTCGTGCCCAAAAGTTTTCCACTCGTCTGAGTGAGCTAAAGAAACAGTAGAAAAGATGAATGCAACTAGGACTTAAGAAAGACCAAAAGTTTTTAATTTTTCCAAATAAAGTTGAAAATTTGTTTGCATTCCTTTGCCTGGAGTTCTCTTTTTTCTGTTGCTCTTCAATGCATAAAAGAATTGATGAGGCATGTAGAGGAATGTTCGGCTCCTAAAGGGAATGGCCAATTGGGAGAATTAAAAGGATACCGGTTTTTTAAAATACAAAAAGATCCATAAAGCAAACTCGTGAAGGAATTTTAAAAAATTTCTTTAGAAGAGGGATCATGTTTTCATAGTGGCGCCCAATGCGACTATTTTGGGAAATCCTTGTTACCTAAAACATGGCTATAGGAAAATAAAAGAATACCAAATTTTACAATTCTTCAGGTTGCCATGAAATTAAAGCAGGAGTCCGATAGTGTTAGTATCGCTTCTAACACAATGAAATCCGGAAGTAATGATCACATTCTAAGAATTATATCAAAAATGTCCACCTCAAAACTTCGTCTAAATTATTTACTTCAGTAATTATAGATTTGTTCGAATTAGTCACCTTCGGCACGAATTATGGCCAACAAACTGCCAATGAAACCGTCACACGCCGCCCGAATGTTGCTATATCTTGGCCCATTCCCTGCGAAGCGTTTGCTTCAGATGGTATTTTGGTATTTTTTTTAGTGCCAACTTTGCTTTCCAAAATATTCCAGACACAATAGAACAACGGATTGGTACCCGGAGATTTGGTGGCCATTGTGAGCTGGAAATGAAGCGAGAAATCTCATTTTGTTACCATTCTTGGGTGGCGCGTGCTGAGTCCTGTTGGAATGTCCAAGGTCTGCGGCCAAAATGATTGCGTGCCTAAGCCTTTAATACACCCTCCAGTATATTTTCGCGATAATATTCGGCATTTATTCTGATGGCACGTTCGATTAATACGAAATATTGAAATCGGCTGATATGGCGGCTCACACCATCATCATGGCCAGCGCTTGACTTCTGGTGGCCAAATTTTCAGTTTACCTCTTTGGCAATAAACACGATCATTTGGTTTTGCTCTTGTTTATAAACTGCTGGACAACGAATGTTTTCTCATCGGATACCACATTCGGGCAAGCGAAGCAACTCTTTAACTCTTTTGAGTCTATTTTATTTCTGTTGCAGTGTAAGTTTTAGCCCGAGCTTTATATTTGTCGAATTGAATGTTGCGGCATTTTCAGCTCACGAGCAATTTTTCGGCTACTGCGACGCGGGTATCGATCAAGTCGCTTCTTTATTTTTCGAACCATTTCTGTTGATGTTGCTGTTTTCTTCAGTCCATTTCCTTGACGTCGCGCTACGATACCAATATCACGGTAAAGTGCGATGGGACAAGACACAAAAGATATATTCACATATAAATGCTGGAGTGCTCTAACGATAGCCACTTGTGGTTTTATAGCCAAATATAAAGAAATCACACTATCACGCTTGAAGTCCATCGCAAATAACTTTTTTGTTACAAACAAATGCACAAAGACATAATAACCTTGGGGTAGGGTATTAAAACAAAATATTGCTTATGGAAACATTGAAACATTCGGAGGGTGCTTAAGACCAGGGCCCCACACCTTGAGCACGTCCTTAACACCAGTCGACATTAGATGTTTTACGATATTTATCTTCCGGTATTCATTATTTTTTTTTTAATTGGTTGTATTTGATAATTTTGAATTTCGGGTTTGAATTCAGTCGGAAGCCTGTGTGACTATGAAGTGCTTGAGAATTCCATCCCATTGGCATTGAAGTAACCCCTGTAATTTAACATTTTATAATTCTCTTATCCTCAAATTCCGTCTTGACATTGCGGAACAATCAATGTTGTTATTTTTTTTATTGCAATAAATAAAGTAAAGATTTAATGGTTCAATTACATCGTAAATAGAAGCAAAGAAGTGGAAAATATTGAAAATAAATAAAATGTATTCGAACTGTAGAAAAATTATATTTGTCGTAAATAAAATGCCATTGACGCTAAGTTGAGTTTGTACATATAACAATTAGTTCCCAAAAAAATCTATATTTAATTAAACTTTTTATTAAAAAAAAATAAAATAATTTTTAGAATTAAATTGTTTGTCTTTGGCCCAGAATTAAATCTTTGGATATATATTCTGTTTATATTAAAACAAAAATTTTAATGAATACTTTAATTTAAACAAGCAACGAAGCAGTGAGGTCGAAATTCAATACCTTTCACCAAATAAAATGAACTCGCAAAATTTCAAAAAGAAAATTCGTTGAACAAACGTCCTGGCAAAAAAAATATATAAGTTAAAACGCAGTTCGGCCCGGCCGAACTTTGAATACCCTCCACCATTTGGAAATAATTTGGAAATTTTCAAAAAATAAAATCCTTAAAAAATTCTGTTAAAATTTTAAAACCAGTAAAGAAAGTCTTAAAGTCGGGCGGGGACGACTTTATGATACCCTACACCACTTTGCTAATTTAGTAGAGCTGCGCATAACAATTAATTGGAGAATTTATTGGAGAATTCAATCATACACGCTATGATTACAATAATAATAAAAAATTGAAAGGACTAAATATGCCGAAGAATTGGTATCTTTTAAATTCGCACTTGTATTGCCCATTTGGTGCACAATTAATTTGAAATCGGATAAAGATATATATGGGAGCTACATCCAAATCTGAACCGATCTCGATAAAATTTGGCAAAGATATTTCTGAGCTGTATTTTATATATTTCCCTGAATATCGTTGTTACGGAGTGCATATTACGATTGTGGGTAACGAATATAACAAATCGGATGAATAATATATATGGAAGCTATAGCTATATCTGAACCGATCTTCACCAAATTGGACATACTAGCTTCTAGACTCAATTCGGTCGTAAGTGGCAAATTTCATCCCATTTGGACAATTATTAGACGTTTGGTGCACAATAAAAGGTAAATCGGACAAAGATACATAACTTTGGAGCTATATCCAAATCTGAACCGATCTCGATAAAATTTAGCAAATGTATTTCTGAGCTGTATTTGATATATTTCCCCAAATATTGTTGTTGCATAGTGCATATTACGGCGGCGGTGGACAAAAATAACAAATCGGATGAACAATATATATGGGAGCTATAACTATATCTGAACCGATTTCGATCAAATTTGGCATACATATTTCCAGGCCTAATTTGGGTGTATATGCAAAATTCCATACATACGGATATTACACGTTTGGTGCACAATAAAATGCAAGTCGGACGAAGATATATATGGGAGCTATATCTAAATTTTGACCGATTATCTCCAATTTCAATACGGTTCGTCCTTGGGCCAATCAAATGATTTGTGCAAAATTTCATCTGGATCGGGCAATAAATGCGTCCTGCACTTTGTTTACAAAAATACATGGACAGACGAATGGGTAGACGGACGGAGGGACGGACATGCATAAATCGACTCAGAATGTGATTCTATGCAGATCATCAAAAGGAACTATGGGTCTATCTCGTTTCCTTCTGCCTGTTACAAACAAATGCACAAAGACATAATACCCTGACCACCTTGTAGTGTAGGGTATAAATACCGAATATAGCCGTTACATTGTGGTCTATATAACGTGTGTTTGTCATAAACCATTACCATATTCAAATTCGAAACTTGAATTAAAGGGTGAATAAAAAAATAAAAATATCGAATATCAGGTATTACAGTTGGTACACGAAAACGTGGGCCAATATAGCCAGAGAACTCCTAATACCAATTTAGAGATTCCGTAGAAACCATCAAAATACCAAATATGGTTAGGTCTAGTTATATTGGGGCTATTTAGTGAAGAATTATTGCTTTGGAAATATATTTAATTGAATATTAGTCCTGAAACTGTGTACATCAATTCTTTTCTGACTTTTTTATACCGGACCATACATTAGGATTTGTGTTCCCCTTCCCCAAAACCCCTTAAAAATATGAGAATTTTAGTTTATTACCCATGCCATAAAATATAGCATGCCACTACATGCCTCTGCATAATTTCCCTACAAATATCACTTAAGCTACATTGAATTACAGCTACCACATGCAAAAGGATGTGTTTTGTTTATTCAAGTGTATGGGAAATGACCCAGTAATATAATATAGACAGAGCATAGCGTTGATTTATTATACAAGTATATATAAAGGATAATTTTCCCCCTTCCGTCGTTCCATCTCTCCTTGCACTGCAATGATACGCGTGTTTTGTAAGCAGTAAGTAAGATTGAAAGGACGTACATTTAACATAACCCCTATATTGTATAAATGGGGTTTTTAACTTGGCAGCTTTATCTTCATTCGAATGGTCTGTACGGGGGTCAACATCATCCGCACAACAAATGCATGGTTATTTATTTTTATCCTAGAAATGAAATGACGATATCTCCCCGCTTGTTCTTTTTTTCTCGCAAAACCCTTTTCTCCTTCAGTTCGTTACTCAATTTTTTTTTTGTTGTGCTTGCTTATCTTATGCGACAGAGGAAAAGGATAAACAAGAAATCGTAATAAAGTCATAAATAAAAATAAAGATTTATAGCTTATGAAATAGCATAAAATTGTATAATCGAATGTTTAACAAATCGCTGTGGATGAAAAGATGGGTGAGGGAGGGGGAGAGGAAACCACAAATGTCAATGACTCTGTGTGAGAGAGAGTGAGAGCAAGGGAGAATGTTAAAAGCTCAATAAAAATGTTCCTTTTTAGTGCAGACTTTTTATGGAAAATTGACAAGTGATAGAAATTGCTTCATTAAAATACGGAAGGATTTAAATGTGATGGACAAGGAAGAACTTTTGAAATGTAAATCATATTTAAAGGAATATTGGAATATAATTTTGATTTTAATACCCTACAACACTATGTTTTGGGGGTATATAAGTTTGATTGGGCCAAAAATTATGTAACACCTCGAAATATTGGTTTCCCACATAGGAAAATATATTTGGATCTTTCTCTCTCGCCGAGCTGTGTCGATCTAACCGTCCGTCTGTCTATGTTAATTTGTAATCACTCTACAAGTTGCAATTATGGCCCCATCTTCACGAAATTTAGAATATAGGTGGGGCTAGAGCCAGAATAGAACCCTAGAAAATTTGTGACTATTCCGATGTTGACCCTCTATGGGGGAGGGCAGTTGGCCAACATTGTCCAATTCGAATCTGACCTAAGACTGTTATAAATATTAGAACGTGCCATATTTGGACTATATCGTCTACTTCCTATACTTTATATGAGATATGTGCAAATCTTTGGAAAATGTGGAAACATGCGTGAGGTACCAGATATAGCAAACCGAAATATTGTACATCATCTCATGCAGAAAAAAATATTGGTAGTGCCAAGTTTAAAGGAAATCGAACATTTATATCCAATTTTATACGAAATCATAAATTCCGATTAATAACATATTCATATCAGATTTCTGGCTAAGGGAAATATTTAGATATAGCAAGTTGTATAGAATCGCCGACCTGTTTCGCAAGTTATGACAGATATAAGTTTTAGAAACTGTGACCCTTTGTGGTTGAGGTACCAGAGCGGGTTGGCAGATATCTATCATCATAACAATCGATTTTGCGTTAGCAGAAATGTTTGGATGTGTGAAATTTGAAGACAGTTGGATGCTTATTTCGCGATTTATAAGCGTTTTGTTTTTCAAAAATGTGAACCCTTTGTAGGAAAAGTACCAGATGGAGTGTGCCGATATATCCCATTTCACAGCAGATCTTGTGTTGGCAAAAATGGCATGTGTGAAATTTGAAGAGAACAGGAAGCTTCTTTTGGTTTTTATGATCGTTTTGTTTATTCAAAATTTTCACCATTTGTGGGATAGGTGGCAGATATTGTTCGATCTCTACTATCTTTATAGCAAATGTTGTGTTGATGGAAATAGTGAGATTTGCCAAGCCATAATAGAATCAGATGTTAATTTTGTGCTTTATGAGCTTCGTTAATATTCATAATGTTGACACCTTGTGGGGAAGGTACAAAATGGAGTGGACCGATATATTCCATCTTCATTCATACCTTGGGTTAAGAAAAATATTATGAATTGTGTAATTTGAAGGGGACCGGATGCTTATTTCGCATTTTATGATTGTTTTGGTTATTCAAAATTGTAACCCTTTGGGGAGGAGGTACCCGAAGGAGTGGAGAGATATATTCAATCTTCACAGCAGATCTTGAGTTATTAGAAATAATGGGATGTAAGAAATATGAAGAGATCCGTATGCATATTTCGGATTTTGTGATCGTTGGCGTTATTAAGAACTTTGTTCCTTTGTGGGGGAGGTAACAGAAGGAATGTTCCGATCTCCACCATCTTTAAAACAGATCCTCTGTTGAGAGAAATATCGAGATGTGATGAGTGGAATTGGATGTTAATTTCGCGTTTTGTGAGCTTCATGGATATTCAACATTTTGCCCCTTTGTTGGGGAGGTACCAGAAGGAGTGGACCGATAAAAAACTGTGATATGTGTAATTTGATACAAGAGTTATCATCATTCAAAATTTTAAACCATTGTAAGGAATGTACTTGATGGAGTGGACCGACATTGTTCATTTTCGCACCTAACGTATTCCTGGTGCAAATAATAGGATTTGCAAAGATGGAGCAAATCACATCCCATTATCGTTTTTCTTTCTTTCTGCAGTCAAATATATATATATATTTTTTTTAAATTTCGACATTTTCTGAGAAAGGTAACCGAAGGAGTGGGAGGATGTTGTATATCTCCGAACTCGATCTAAGTTTGATAATAATATTACG
The DNA here is from genome assembly GCF_030504385.1 of Musca domestica. Lineage (NCBI taxonomy): Eukaryota > Metazoa > Arthropoda > Insecta > Diptera > Muscidae > Musca > Musca domestica. Next base: position 10,211,775 of record NW_026712299.1, read on the forward strand.
ATGTCAAAAGTTTGGATCAAATCGGATAGTCCCTTCCAGGGTTATATAACTGACAGACAGACGTACGGACATCGCTAGATCGGCTCCAAATGTCCTGAAACGGATTTGGTCCAAAGAGACCTATGGTCTAAAACAATTATTTCCAGGCATACGTCGAAAAAGTTGTAAACCTAGGCAAAAAATAATAGTTTTTGACAGGAATATGGTGGTTGAATACAAAGGCAAATAATAATATGGGACATTTCATTTTCAAATACTCTGGAATGCGCTTTCCATATCTATTATATCTGCTGTTTTTCTCTGCAGTTTACCGACATTTTTTGCGATATCAAAATTACATATTTTTGCAAATTTTCTCATTTTTGCCAAGTCGTCGGCTATCTATTGCCTGATCGAGATACAATATGGATTTTGCCCAATCTTTACAGTTGTATGTCTTTGGGACACAACTCTAGCCTCAGGTTTTAGCTCATTGAAGTTACTTTGTCAGATTTGGAAGACTTACACAAGTAAACTATCCTCATTAGGAATAGCGATGTTTCAATAATACGACCTAAAAGTTTTTCAACCAACTTGGCATGTGTTATTTTACAGTATTTTAGAAGTTTATGACGTTTTATACTTTTTCTACGTTTTATACAAGTATATGACGTTTACAACCTTTCGACAGTCGAAAACCTAAAAAAAACTGCCAAACAGGCCAACTCTGCTCTTACCAATGACAAATTCTGTGTCAATTGGTTTTTGATTGTTTTTTCCACCCTAAATATTTTGCGATCATCTTTAAATCCAATAGGCTTCTATTCTTACCCATACCTCTTCTCCATGCGAAATTTCGTGAAGATTGGACCGCATATGCGAGCTGTAGCGTCAATACAATTTAACATGGATAGACGGACACATGTAGCTACACCGACTCAGTTCGGTAAGATATTAAGGTCAATATATATAGCATCTTGGGTCTAAGGCCAATATTTAAAAGAGTTAAATACTTGTTGGCCCAATCAAACTTATAAAACCACCAACACAAAATTTGTAGAACAGCTTACAAATAGGGCATTTCAAGAAGTAATTGCGAAACATTTCTGAAATTTTGCAATGAAAATTCAAAAGAAATGGAAAAAAGTAATCTCCCAATATCACATATGTACAAATTTTATTCTCCCGAAAAAAACTTCTCCTCACTCTCCACATTTAATTCCTTTAGCCATGAAAACTTACTGTTAACACCAATTCACACATACGCCATTAAGCAATTGCCTTTAGCGGCTGGACTTTTTGACATTTTTATAGTAATTAGCTTTTTTTCGGTGTCTGTCTTCACCATTCTGGACCGCCTTTCCGCCCGCACAAAAGTAAAACATAGGAAATTATGTGACATGGACGAAGAGAGAAAAAAATTTGAAGGAAATAAAATCAAAAACACAAGTATTACTGCAGGCCTGATAAATGCCGGTATAAAAACGGCAAAGTGAACACATGCCGAAGATAAAAAGGATATGCTAGCTAGCTACAACAATAACAAAAACGGAATGAAATATTACACTAAAACATAGATAAAGCCAAAAAGCAATAATAGAAAAACACGACACGAAAAAAAAGAAAACAATCTTTTTGGGAAAATATATGTGGCATCGTGGAGAGGAAAACGGAAGTAAAATATATGGAACATATTACAACATAAGTAATAAAGTAAAATATTTTATTTGGCATTAAGCCAAAATAAAGCCTTGAAATAAAACATCTATCCATCCAACCGTCCAGCCGTCCGTCTGTTCGTTCATCTATATACATAGCCAGCATGGCCACAAAAGACACCACCAGCAGCGGCAGCCGAATTCCGCTCTCACACAAAGTGGCAAAGAAAGGCAAATAAACAACAGATACAAAACGAATGCTGGAGCGAACCAAACAAATCGTAATATATATTTTAGTGGAAAATATCGGAGCGCAGCATCACAAATAATATAAAGGACTAAGGAACAGTAGCAGCCAGCAAAAAAAAAAAAAAACATAGTTGGGCAAAAATTATAAGTGTTATCTAAGCCACAACAAAAACGAAAAACCAATGACCCCTCCTATCGCCGGCTAACATTAAAGCAGCGGGGCCAGGGTATAGCGCCCAAGTATGGAATAAAAACAAGCCAAAGTGAACTTCATAACACCACCACCAACAGCAGCACTACCACCACCATCAGCCTGGTGAAACTATCGACTATCACCAACACAAGGATCCTTGTTTTTTTTCGGTGCCATCATACATTTTTTTTCTTTCCTCCTTTTTTTTTTTTTGTTTTTGAGGATAACCAGAGTTAAGAGACGCCAGCATATTTTTCTAATATCCCACCAAGTTATATACAAATTACAGTGGGTCCAAGTGGTTTTGAAAAAAGAGTAAAATACTTTTGCAGTTTTTACCTGGCCAGTATTTTTTCGGTATTACCAATAGACTGTAAATAAAAAGTTATTTCTTTAAAAATTCTGAAGCAAGAGATCATTTCCATAATTTGGGCACAAAGAGTAAAAAGCCCTTACTAACGGAAGGATGTTATTTCGGAACTTCTTGATGTCGAGCATAATATGTGGAACAGCCCTTAATGTGGCGCAGTGTATGGTGTCTTTTACTATGGGGTATCTTAGGGTTCAATACCAGCAAAAAAGGAGATTGTAACAAAATTATGTTATGAAAATATGTTACATTCTGTTAGAAATTGGTGTTCTGTGGAAAGCGAGAACCGATTTTGCTTCTGCATTTTTTCTGTGAAACGTGACATCAATACCAAGGTTTTTTGTATGTATAGGGTCCGCAATCTGATTTTATTTTTAAAAATTATTTATTATGAACAATGCTGAAAAATATTGCTACATTACTTTAAAATTTATATGTGAATGTGTGCGAAAATTTCGTACGGATTATGGAGAAAGAGAAACACCGTCAAACCGTATGACAACAAGCTAAATTGTGGCACTTGGGGCACAGAATAGCCGGACATAAAAAAGCCAACACAAAAAAATCAGTAACTGTTTTGTGCTGATTTTAATCCGAAAATAAGCAAGGAGCGGCCGTTAAAATCAATGGCGATCGTTATCGGACCATGCTGAACGAATTTTTATTTACAAAAATTGAAGAGGAGGACATTGGCAACAATTGGCATCATCAAGATGGCGCTAAGTGCAAGTATACTAAAACTACTAAGTGATAATAAATATGCAATTGGATAACATATACAGGGTGAGATGAAAAAACTGCAACCAACTTAAGACTGCTGTCATTTCTAAGTCACTCGTCGACAGCTGTTAAAATTATTCCAATGACAGCTCATTATATTGTATAAAAGCGTACAAAAGCATTTTGGTGAGAATTTTATAGAAAAAAAGTTATTCGTGATGGAACTCAAGCGTGATAGTGCGATTTCTTTGTATTTGGCTGGAAAACAACAAGTGGCTATCGTTAGAGCACTCCAGCATTTAAATGTGAATAAATTTTTTGTGTCTCGTACCATCGCTCTTTACCGTGATACTGGTAGCGTAGCCCGACGTCGAGGAAGTGGATGGAAGAAAACAGCAACATGAGCGGAAGTGGCGAAAGAAAACAGCAACATCAGCAGGAATGGTTCGAAAAGTAAAAAAGCAACTCGATTGAAACCCGCGTCGCAGTGGCCTAAAAATGGCTCGTGAGCTGAACATATCGCAAAACTCCATTCGGCAAATGTTGAAAAATGAGCTCGGGGTAAAGCCATTGAAATTCAAAAAAGTGCAAGAACTTATAACGCAACAGAAAGAAAATAGACTCAAAAGAGCTAATGAGTTGCTTCGCTAGGCCGAAAGTGGTGAACTGCCGAATTTGATTTTCTGCGATGAGAAAAAAATTCGTTGTCCAGCAGTTTGTAAACAAACAAAATGATCGTAACTTGCTAAAGAGGTCAGCTGAAAATGTGCACCTTCGGTTGGCCACCAGAACTCAAGCGCCGTTCATGGTGATGGTGTGGGCCACCATAACAGCCGATGGTCGCTCTCCGCTCGTATTAATCGACCGTGGCATCAGAATAAATGCCGACTATTATCGCGAAAATACTATTCGGGAGGGGGTATTAAAGCCTTGGGCAAGCAAACATTTTTGGCAGTCGCATCAGGATAAATGACCAATATTATCGTGAAAATATTCTGGAGGGTGTATTAAAGTCTTGGGCAAGCAAACATTTTGGCCGCAGACCTTGGACGTTCTAACAGGACTCAGCACCATCGCCTTTCAGTACGCGCCACCCAAGAATGGTTACAAAATGAGGTTCCTCGCCTCATTTCCAGCGCACAATGGCTACCAAAATCTCCGGATACCAATCCGTTGGACTATTGTGTCTGGAGTATTTTGGAAAGCAAGGTTTGCACTAAAAAATATCAAAGTGTCCATCACCTCAAGCAAGCGCTTCGGCCGGGCCAAACTTTTAAGACCCTCCACCTAGGGGTAAAAGAAACATTAGAAGAAATGTGGCAAAAACCCTTTAAATGCCAAATATCGGGAGGTACCGTTATATGGGGACTACACCAAAACGTGGACCTATAATTACAATGTTTCGCCAAACGAACTAGGACCCAATATGACCAATATGATCACAAATTTTAGACAAATCAGTGAAAAAATGTGGCAAAAACCATCATAATACCGAATATCGGAAGGTACCGTTATATGGGGGCTATACCACAACGTAAAACTATACATGCAATGTTTTGCCACACGCTCAGGGACCCGTTATGACCTACAAATACCAATTTTCAGACAAATCCGTGAAAAAATGTGGCATAAATCATCAAAATACCGAATATCGGGAGGTACCGTTATATGGGGACTATACCAGAACGTGGACCGATATATCTCATTTTCAATACCAACCATCCTAGACGCAATGCAAATTGCTCTGCTAAATGTTGGCGCTCTACGTCGAATAATGTGAGCTGTATCGTTATTTCAACAGACAGACGGGCAGACGGTCATCGTTAAATCGACTAAGAATTTTATGCTGATTATGAATATATATACTTTATGGGGTCTGAGACGAATATTTAAGGATGTTACAAACGGAATGACAAAGTTAATATACCCTCCTTTCCAAGGTGGAGGGTATAAAAATCGAAAATTATGGCGTTTGACTTTGTTGGAGTTTTTTATCTCACCTTGTACAGGGTACAGATACAGGACAAAACCTAGCTACTAATATCACATAAGAATATTTCAGTTCTCGTTTCCTCTCCTATCGAAATATGCAGCTTTCAGGGAGATTTAATTTGGAAGTTTTACATTTCCACGTGAAATGATACTCACCATTAAGGCCAATAAAAAATCTAATTTTGTATGACCAAAATATAAATGGAAATAGTAACTTCCAAAAGAATTAGCTGTTCGAAAATCACAAGAACTCCATAAATCACTAAGGGTCACATAGTTTTGGTGTGCATATATTGTCCAATTTCCTAAGCAAACTTCTTTCAACTCGACTTAGTGACTCGACTCATTCCAATCAGCTATGAGAAAAGTAAAATAAATAAAGGATTTTTCAGATTTTTCAACAAAGTTGGTTTAAACAGGTCTCCAGTATATGATCGACATTACCTTCCTACAGGGCACAAAGATAGGATGTTGGGTAAAAGGTTTAAGAGCCTTGATTTTATATTCAGAGTATGTTTCGTCCTTACAAATCTATATATTCATTTGGGACCCATATTGAGGTTCCGTCTGATTTTCGATCCATTTAAGATCCTAGACAAATTTTCTTACCAAAGTGCCAAATATTTGGAATTTTAGTGAGTAAAATATTTTCTCGAAAAATTTATTTTAATTGAGTTTCAGATTCTGGTGGTTCTCAAATTTGGCAATAAAAAATTCAATACTACACAATTTTAGTACTTTAAAGTTCCTAGCCATAGTATTCAAACTGCTTTGTAATAATTTAAGTTTTTCTCACGATGGAGGATATACAAACTTCTACTTGGTTCATATTAAACTTGGTACCCCCTTTGTCCCAGGTAGGTTACATGAAATGGGGTTAATTTCTACATTTTACAATATTTTTTTATATTTTATAAACCTTGAGCCACTGTAAATATCCTTTCCTCCATTATTTAAAGAAATATACATGCATATATAGATATTTTTGTTATGTCGGTCATGTCTGCTGTGGGTTTTTTTGTTACTTGTTTTTCTTCGGTTTAATTTTTTTTTGCAAAAAAAAAAAAAACCAACTTCTCCATTATTACCCGACGGGGTTGAACGGTTACATATAACAACGGCACACAAAAAATAAAACGAAAAACTTAAAGTTAGCCTGGTTGTTTCAGTTCTGCAATGCCTGTTTCTTTTTTTTTTTTTTTTTTTTTTTTTTTTGTAAAACTATAGCTATTGACCCAATAATCCCTATATATAGCCATGTTATACATATATACACATCATCCACATATAAGTATTGTTGTGGTTTTATTTTTAAAGAGTCTAAGGCGATTTCCATACTAGTTTTAATGTCTAACACTATGTATGGAAGTGTGTGTGTGTTTGTGTAGATATATTCCAAATTGGTGTATAGACCCGTAGTATGTGAAGAAGTAATTATAAATGGGTGTGGGTGTATATGTGCGAGAAAAATTGTAGTAATATCCATTAACCAAATACATAATAACACCACTGGGATGTACTATTTTAAACCATATCAGAATATGTAGTAAAACCCATTTTGTGCATATAGACAAACATACATTGCTGGCTTGACCTTTAGCATGAACTTCAGATAAAATATATATTTTACATAAATTATAAAAGGAATTTCTTTTGTTAGCTTGGAAGATGGTTTGAGCTCGGAATTTGTGTGTAAATCGAAAATAAAGTTTTATATCAGAGAACGAAACCAAAGCAGCTTAGGAGGCGATTTTGATAGTCTGAGAGATGTGGATTAGATGAAAGGAATGTATTGGAATGTAGAAATTTATTCGAGAAATATCAAATATACATGGCTGGAAAAGGAGTAGAAAAATATAATGCAGAGGGGCTCCATGAGGAGATTTGGATCGCCACAGATATGTGAATTGGATGGGAGGGTTGGATTGGAATGTAGAAATTTATTCCAGAAATATCAGCGATATATGGGACGAATAGTAGTAGCAAAGTATAATATTTAGGAGGGTTCCCTGAGGGGAATTTTGATCAGCAAAATATATTCTCTGTTTCAGAACTGCAGGAATGTAAAAGTTTTTATTACGATTACAGATTCTCCCTCTATGATATTGGAGAAAATCGCAAAACTAATATATTCTTGCAGGTACCGGGACAGAGCAAAAATATTTAGGATGGTTTCTTGAGGGGAAAGTGGGGGGATAGAGCGGCATTTTTGGTCCCTAAGCTCCATGCATTAGATTTTTATAAAGACAGTGTATAGATGGTGATGTAAAAATCTAATACATGGAGTTTATGGACCAATAATACCGCTCTATTTCCCCCACTTTCCCCTCAGGGAGCCCTCCTATTTTTTTTTTGGTCTGTTCCGGTATCTGCAAGAATAGACTATTTTTGCAATTTTTTTTTTTACATTCTTGCATTTCTGGGACAGAGCATATATTTTGCTACTACTATACTAGGAAATAATTCTCAAGGTCATTCCTTTTTCAGTCCTCGATGTACTTTTCCAACGGTCCATAATCTCACCGAGAAACTTAGCTTTCAGAGAGTATTATCACTTCAGTAAATATTTTCAGATGCAGGATTTTTAGAGATCACATAAATGCAAAAAAAAAAAAAGAATCGATCAAATTATTCCCAGTAGCATGTAAATTTGTTCAAGATATAAAGACCTTTTATGTACCATAATGATAGCTACATCATCAAGATCTGTTTGAAAACATACACGATAGCTATGCCATATGTTTGTTTTCGAATACGAATGCATATTTTGCAAACTGCTTTTGCTGACCTGCATATTTTTTGCCAATAACGAATATATGAACCTGTTCCGTCTCTTCGAAATAAGGGTTGAAAAAAGGGAAAAAGTGGCAGCTGTTTAAAAGGCGTTTCCAATGGAATTATGATAATGGTTTTATGAAAGAGAAATGGAACAAAAGTTGACTAACAAATGCTTGAGTGTAAACCAGCAGATCCACGATATCTTCAAACAATCTACAAGCATTGCTCTGATGATGGTTGAAAAATAGTCTTTACGGAATTAAAAGTGGCAAAACTGTTCAATTGTCCTCAACATTTCTAATAATTTAGGGTTACTCTTGTTGGCTCGAGATGTAGGCATCTGTCAAAATACAACAAAAGCAGAATATTAAGTTGAAAAGTGTGTAAAGGGCCTTTCCAAATTTCATAATTGTTTTTGCAAGAAGACTATTTCATGCAAATGTTGATCGAGACTCCACCTTAATTGGTCCATCCGCTTAGTCCAATTTAAGCATACTCTTTCCAATATTTCGGCTGATATCTCTCAAATACATGATTCAATATTGTCTTCCAATGTATCATTCCAAGCAGTCTCATCACAAAAGACATCATCTTTAAAGTAGCCCCACAAAAATGTGAATAAAGGCGTAAAATCGCACGATCTAGGCGGCCAGTTGACTGATCTCAAACGTGAAATAAAATTTTTACCGAACTCGCCTCTCAATAAAACCATTTTTCCCGCATTGTTTGACATGTAGCGTAGGCTTATAGAAACCACAAGCCATGCAAATGAAGCTCTTGCTTTTTGATTTATTTTTGGAAATTCTAAATATTTGGAGTTTGGTGAAATTTTTAATAATTGTAAGAAATGCCAAGTAACCGAGCTCGAATAGTGCTTGGCAATTATTCTATGACAATATACTTGTCCGAGATCTGATAGTCCTTAAAAAGTATTTTTAAACCTCCGCGATTTTTTGTATGATACCTCGGAGGGAATTTAAAAGAAAACGATTCTGGAGTTAGAACAGTGCTTTAAAATTGTATTTTTCATTTCACGTTTGGAAAAAATGAAAGTCCTTGAAACTCCTTTTTGGAACATCCAATAAAAATAAATATGTTTAAGGACCTCAACATCAATAATCATGGATTTTTAAATCAAATGTGTCAAGGAACTGCGTAGCTATAATCGTGGATTTTTTTACAAAATTTAGACGAGGACCTCAATAGCTATAATTGCGGATTTTTTAACAAAATTTAGACAAAGACCTCCATAGCTATAATCGCGGATTTATTAACAAAATGTAGATAAGGACTCCTACCTCAGTACAATATATATTATACAATATATTATACAATATTTTTTCTGGGACCTCCACATCAATAACCTTGACATTTAATGCAACACTATTTCAAGGACCTCTGCATTAAAAATCGTGGAGTCTTAAGCTAAATTTTTTAAGGACCTTAACAGCAGTAATCCCGGACTTGCGCGCAATATTTTTTCAAGGTCAACTAAATTAACTATAGTTGCTCAAGGACATTCACATCAATAAACAGAAATTGTTCAAAGACATCCACTTCAATAATTGAGGATATTTTTTTAAGCATCTCCACAGCAACATTTGACGATTTTTAAACAATATTTTTTTCTAGAACATCCACATCCACATCCATCTGAAAATACTCGAAATTATTACCCTAATGGCCATTGAAAATAAAGCTTTAGAAAAATTCACCATTATTGCAATAACGTCCTTAACAAGACTTCTTTGCTTAGAATCCTTTAAATATATAAATTATAAATTAGGCGACTTTTTCACTGAAAAATATATTCTGAAAACTCCATTTTTTTTGCTCTAGTGGCCCTTATAGAAATATTCCTTTAAATGGTCCTTGAAAATGTTCCTAAAATTTCTGTATTCAATGCTCAAATCTGTCGCATTGCCTATGTTTCTGCATCCTTCAATATTTCTGCGCCCCCACAAACATATCACTCATATAATGTTTTGAGGTCGAATGAGGTAATTTGTCTGAAACGGATATAAAGCGTTTTCGCTTCATTAAATGTCAGACAAATAACCTCCAAAATAGCAAGGCAAAACGCAAAAACGAAAACAACAACAATCTACCCAAAAAAACAACCCAAACACTAACTTACCCAACAATAAGGCAACAAAATGAACAGCTAGTTCTAAGTGCGAAAAACTAATAACGAACAATAGTTGCATGAGAAAAAAAGTAATTTTTAGTTCGCTGGCGTTTCCATGCTTTTCTTCCTTCACATATTTTTGTTACCCATCGAAAAACAAATTACAAACTTTGTTGGCACCGCCAACAATATTTACGTCTCTTTTTTTTTGTCCAGTTTTCCTTTATTATTTTTTTCGTCCGTTTGCGGCGCTGTTTGGAGGTATCATAAATTCAAAGTGAAATTTGCGCCGAACATTCTGCTTTAGTTTTGCGAATTTCTTTCAAAATTAATTGCTGTAAAGAAAATATGGTACAAAAAAAAAAAAAAAAAAACTTTGTGATAACATGGAACACATTTTGTTCTGCGTAGGCAGTTTTTGTGGAAAACAAATTTTTTGAAAAAAAAAAAAATTGGAAACGAGTGTTTGGTCATTTTTGGGAAGAAACAAAATTTAAGAAGTTTGTAGAGGGGGAAACCTAATTGCAAAATGCTTCCTTTAAATAGGAGGTCCTTGAAAAAATCTCACTAAAGCCAAGAAAATAAAAAAGCAATTCTTTATCCTAAAAATAGTCTCGAAAATGTACATCATTTCAGATGTAGTGGTCCTCCATAAACATTAATTAACTTTGCTCACGTTAACCATAAACAAAAAAATTTTGCAAACCGTTTTAAATAAACTTAGAGATTTCAGAAATTTTTAATATCCTAGACTGGTTTTATAAGTTAATAAATGTTTATGGAGGACCGCCACATCTGAAATGATGTACATTTTCGAGACTATTTTTAGGATAAAGAATTGCTTTTTTAATTTCTTGGCTTTAGTGAGCTTTTTTCAAGGACCTCCACTTCAATATTTGTGAATTTTTAAGCCATGAGTTTTAAGGACCTCCATTTTTTACATTTTTTAAACAATATTTTTTTCAAGAACCTCAACAGCAATATTCGGAGATATATAAAAAAACTTTGGTCAAGGACCGAAAAAAAATGTTTTTAAGGGTATTCACAGCAATATTAGTGGATTTCTAAACAATGTTTTGACAAGAATGTGGGTGTCAGTGTTCGTCGATTTTTTAAGCCAAACGATCTCAGTGGATTTCTTACCCCAATAATCTTGGATTCCTAAAAAATATTTTTTCAAGGACTTCCACTCTAAGAATCCTGGGTTTCTAAAAATTATTTTTTGAAGGACCTTGCCTCAATAAACTTCGATTTCTAAATAATATTTTTTCAAGGACCTCAACTTCGATAATCGTAGATTTTTAAACACTATTTTTTAAGTACCTCCACTTCAAGAATCGTGGGTTTCTAAATATTTTATTTTTCAAAAACCTCCACAACAATAATCGTGGATTTCTAAACAAGACTTGTTCAGGAACCTCCACGTCAATAATCGTGGATCTTTAACAATATTTATTGAAAGACCTTACAAATATAATCGTGGTTTTCCTAACAAGATTTTTTCAAGCACCTCCACAACAATAATCGTGGATTTCTAAACAAGATTTGTTCAAGAACCTCCACTTCAATTATCGTGGATTTTTAACAATATTTTTTGAAAGACCTTATCCCAATAATCGTGGATTTCTAAACAAGATTTTTTCAAGGACCTCCACAATAGTAATTATGGATTTCAAAACATGATTCGTTCAAGGACCTCCACTTCGATAAATGTGGATTTCTAAACAAAAAATGTCCAAGGACCTTCACATTAATAATCGTGGATTGTTTTAACAATACACTTCCAAGGTCTTCTAAACAATATTTTTCCAAGTACCTCCACTTTGAGAATTGTGGATTTTTTCTAGGATCTTTACATCAATAATTGCAGATTTTTTTAAAATTCATTTCCAAGGACCTCCACTTCAATAATCGTGGATTTCTAAACAATATTTTCTCATGGACCTTACATCAATAATCATGGAATTTTAAACAATTCTTTTTTCAAGGACCTTTACATCAACAATCAGCGATTTTTTTTAGCAATAATCTTTCTAGTTTTCAGAACAACAATCGAGGATTTTTTAACAATTATCTTAAAGGATCTCCACTTCAATAATCGTAGATTTCCAAACAAAATTTTTTTATTACCGCCACTTTAATAATCGTTGATTTTTAAACAAGATTTTTTTTAAGGATGTTCACAGCCGTAGTCGTGGATTCCTAAGTAATATTGTTTCAATGAACTCCACTCCAATAATTTTGGATTTTTTGGCAATATTATTAAGGGACGTTAGAATATTTTTTATTGAACTTCTCTTCAGTACTCGTACACTTTTCAACAACATTTGTTAAAGGACCTCCACAGCAATATGTTTAGATGTTCAAGTATATTTTGTTCCTGGACCTCCACATCCATATCCGTGGAATTTTGAACAAAATTTGTTCAAGGACCTCCACAGCAGTATTCTTGGATTTTCAAACTATTTTTTTTTTTTCAAATATCCCTCACTCCAATAATAGTGGATTTTAAGCAAATTTATTCAAGGACCTCCACAGAAAAAAAAATGGATTTTTAAACTAATTTTTTCAAGGACCCTTACAGCTATATTCATGCAGTTGTAAACAATTTTTTTTTTCAAGGATGTCGCAGCAACATTGGAGAATTTTTAAACAGTATTTTTAGGGATGTCCACAGAAATATTCGTGAAATTTAAGCAACATTTGCCTATTCCAATAGCCGTGGATTTTAAACAAAATGTATTCGAGAACCCCACACCAATATTCGTGGATCTAAAGCCATAGTTTTCAAGGTCATCATCATCGATATTCATAGATTTTAAAAGAAAAATGTTTATATTCTCATCGAAATAACGGTCTAGTCCTTGAGTCGAAAAGGGGTGTCCGTCTGGCTGGTGTGCTCAATAAATCTCGGAAGGGAGTATCCGATTGGTACTTTGTAATATTATTACACACTTAGATCGAGTTCAGAGATGGGTAATATCGGACCACTTCTTCAGGTTCCTTCCCCACAAAAGGTCAACATTTTCGTAGAAAGTCATTCCCATCAGAGAACAAGAAAGGATCTTCAAATTTTGTGAAAACTTTGAAAATCCAAAAATTTTTATCAGTAATAGGTCAGGTACCAAGATGGATAATATCGGTTCACCCCATCAAGTACCTCCCCAACAATTCTCCCCTCAACATTTTGAATAATTATAAATCCTACAAAATTTAAAAAAAGAGTTCTCGATTGTCCTCAAATTTCAAAATTGCTACTAACTCAAGATCTGACATGAAAAACGAATAGAACGGACCACTACTTCTGGTACCTCCACCACAAAGGGTTAAAATTATCAATTATTCCCATAAAATTGAAAAATAAATGTTCAACTTTCTTTAAATTCTTCTTTTCAAAATATTTTTTTATTATTTTCTTGTTACTTAATTTTTTAACATCTTCCTGAAAAAGACATCATCTCACATTGCAATGGGAAAAATTCTTTAGAATAACCCAGAACTAACATCATCTATGGGATGAATTATGAAATCTAATATAATTTTCTCTAGCAATTTCTGTTTTTGCTATTCTGATTGACATGTGAAAAAATGCTTGATTTGTGTTATTAGATTAAAAGTTACAACAAATAGCTATAGATTACATTAAGCATCGCTCACAATCACCCGCTTGTTAGGCTTCTCCATTCATCTTCCTCTTTGGATTGGATTAAACAAAAATAAGTCAGTCAGTCGGTGATACAAAAACGGTACAGTAAATCGGTCAAATGAAGTTCTACAGAAGAAGAAGATGAAGCCCATAAAAAGCCTGTTAAAGGCAGAAAAATAGAAGCCAACCAAACCGAACCAAACAGCCAAACCGTAGGCAGATTTGAACAGTAACCGTCCGTTCTTTTTTTGCCTTAGCATAAAATCAATACCAGATCAAATTACTTTATTTGGTGAGTGAGTGAATACTGGTGTGGTGTGTAGTAATGTTTGGCATGGTATCGAAATCCATATTCATTTTATGGTGGGTATTTCAATACTATTCTCTGATATAACTGGGAACTTATACGTTTTCTTTATTCATCTGAAACAGGTTAATTGGCTAAGACTCTTAAATTCCTACGCAACGAGGTTTACTCTTTTGGATGCACTTAACACGCAGAGAATTTCTCTGAAGGCATGTTGCGTTAATGCTATGGAGCGTTGCCGTATCGTGGTGGTATATAAGCCAAAGTGAATGCATAGAAGCCAAAGTATGATGTCAATATTATTGAAATAACCTATTAAATATGATCTGAGAATAAAAAGGATTAAAAAAATTGGAAGGACAATTAATTTAATAATTGTCCTTTTTTAGAAATTATTTGCCCATGGATACCCATAGCAGGATCTTTGGACCTATTTCGAAAATTTTCAAAGGCAACTACATCAAAAACTTTGATTTTTTCTGATTATTTAAGAACTAATAATTCGGAATTTTTGGATCATATTCTTTCAAGGACCACTGAGCAAGAGTTGTACTTTTTAAGAGCATCTTTCAGAAAACATTCGGAATATTTTTCCCTGAAATTCAACACAGAATACACTTTTAAGGACTATTAGAGCAATTATCGAGGATTTTGATTTAAGATATTTCTTCAAGAAATATTAGATGGTGGATATTTAAAAAAAAAATGTGTTTGGGTTTGTAGAGATTTTTATATTTTGTCACCAAGTTTTTTAACGATTGCAGATTTTTTGAATTTTTCTCTAAAGACTACCGAATAAACGACAATTTTTCAGAAATATTCCTTTTCTTGGTGGATTTTATTAGAAAATTCTTTCAGGGACCTCTGCAATTGAAGATTTTTTGCCAACTATATTCAGTGTCTCAGCGCACAAATCGTGGATTTCATAAAAAAAAATCTCCAAGGATCATCTGAGCATCAAAGCTTTTAGAAATATTTCTTCAAGGATCCTCATCACATTAGTTGTGGATTTTATAAGAATACTTTTCAAGGTTCTTCAGTAAAATAATCGAGTGTTTTAAGGACCTTCTGTGAAGTTCTCATGATTTTTATAAGAGTATGTCTACAGGAACCTTCAGTGGATTTTGTGAGAAAGTTCCTTAAAGGACCTTCGCTCATTAATTGAGGATTTCTTCGGAATCTCATTCATCGTAGATTTTCTAAAAGATCTTCAAGGATCAAGGTTTACACTTACATAGAGACTAAAGCAAACAATGAATCGAGAAAGTAAATTTTTTAAAAATATAACTCCTGAAGGGGATTTGACTAAGAGTGTAAAAGTGACCCTTTGTGTTGCAGGCACCAAAAGGAATGGTCCGATCTCTATCATCTTTATAACTGATTTTATGTTGATGAAAATATTGAGACGTGCCAAGTCTAAAGGGAATCGGATGTTAATTTCGTGTTTATGAGCTTCATGAGTATTCAAAATTTTGACCGTTTGTGGAGGAGGTTCCAGATGGAGTGGACCGATATATGCCATCTTCACACCAGAACTTGGATTAATAAAATATTTTGATGTGTGTAATTTGAAGATAACCGGATGCTTATTTGGGATTTTATGATCGTTTTGGTTATTCAAAATCCTAACCCTTTGCGGTGGAGGTACCAAAAGGAATGATCCGATCTCTACCATCTAACAGATCTTGTGTTGATGAAAATATTGAGACGTGGCAAGTTTGAAGGGAATCGGATGTTTATTTCGTGTTTTATGAGCTTCATGAATATTCAAAATTTTGACAGTTTGTGGAGGAGGTACCAGAAGGATTGGACCGATGTATTCCATCTTCACACCAGAACTTGGATTAATTAATATATTTTGAAATTTGTATCGTTTGTGGGTGAGGTATTTGATGGAGTGGACGAATAATGTCCATTTTCACACCTTACCTAGCACTAATGCAAATATTAGGATATGCAAAGTTGGAGCAGAATCGGATTTTTCTTTATCTTTCTGTGCAGTAAATTCTTATTATTTTTTTTCTTTTTTTTTTTTAATGCTGATATTTTGTGGAACAGGTACCAGTAAGAGTGAACAGATATTGCCCATCTCCGAACTCGATCTAAGTTTGACAATAATAATATTACGATGTTCTAAATGTGGATCAAATCGGATACTCCATGTGAGAGTTATCGTACGCACCAGCCAGACAGACAGATGGTAGGACGAACGGACATCGCTAGATCGAATCCAAATGTCCTGAAAAGGATTTGGTCCCAAGAGACCTAGGGTCTAATACCGTTATTTCGATGAGTCACGTTTTGGCCGTATCAAATGATATATACCTTCTCTAGCCATATGGCTGAGGTTATAATAAAATATGGACAGTACAATATATACCTAAATTCAACAGATTCCAAGGAATCTCAATCCGAAAATGATTATTTAGGTTGCTTTGTGATATAAATTTTCAAAATGCCAATACATGTTTCTCTGCTCTGTTATATTTTTGAAGAAAAAAACATTTTGTCGCACAGTGTTATCAATGTAGGCTCCATTTTGGTATAACCGTCTCATGAAGGTGTCCCCTGATTTAAAACATTTCCGGTATCTTCAATAAATTTGATCCTTATTTGTCATCTTGTTTTCCAAGAAGGTAGAAAATCTCTTTGCCGAAAATTTTCAATGTAAGTCAATGTTTCGTAGTATCGCCTATATAAATGAACCTCTTGATTTTACCTAATTCGAGGGTCTTGATCACATTTTCCAATCGATTTGTGTACATATTATAGTTAGGCTTCTTTGGGGGTAGAGAACCATCGTACTAAAAAAATCCATCCACAATGTTATACATTTTGACATAGTCCTCATACGACGGAACCTTCCAGATCCATGTTCCCAACCAATATTGCCTGGAGGATGAGAAATTCTAGGTGGAGGATATCGAATTTGTTAACTCAGGTCAGTTTTTATACCCTTCATCAAACATAGTATGGAGGGCATATAAAGTTCGTCATTCCGTTTGTAACTCATCGAAATAATAATTTTAGACCCAACAAAGCATATATTCTTGATCAGCGTAACATTCTATGACGATTTAACCCTGTCCGTTCGTCTGTCCATCTCTTGTAATACCGCTACAGTCAAAGCGAATTAAGATAGGAAGCTACAATTTTTCACAGATCCGTCTTTTGTCTGCAGGCAGGTCAAGTTCAAAAACGGGCTATATCGGTCCACGATATCGTATATCCCCCATATAACGATACCCCCGGATATTCGGTATTTTGATGATTTCAGCCAGATTTTTCAATGAAACCCTCTGAAATTCTACACAAGGAGTTCCTTGTAGGCACTTTACCGCCTGTAGGAGAATTATCTATACAGTTCCACGATATCGTATATGTCCCATATAATGATGCCTTCCGATATTCGGTATTTGGTTGATTGTAGCCAAATTTTTCATTGGAATTGTCTGAAAATACACACAAGGAGATCCTTCTTAGTAGTTTGTACCTGGAAGAAAATTGTGTATATAGGTCCACGATATTATATATCCACCATACCACGGTACCTCCCTATATTCCCAAAATCCACATAAGGAGTTACTTCTGAGTTCTTTACAAATTCGTGTATTTAGGTTCACGCCTTCGTATAGCCCCCATTTAATGGTTTTCATTTTAGTGGTATTTTCGACAGATTTTTTTAGATCCTTCAATGGATTTTTTAGATCCTTCAAATTTCGACCCGGGCGAACTTAACGGTGTTTTTTTGTGTGTGAGGAACATTACAAATATTTTAGTGAATTTTTGTTCTTTCTTCAAAGATAATCAATTTTTTTTGGAGTTCATAAAGGACTGGTGGACCGCTGTGAAGCCTATCGTAACTGAGAATGGTGAGCGCTTGCGCCAGGTCAAAAAACAAAGATTTTGACATGCGTAAAATGGGCTTATTAAGAGTTCAGTGAACGTTATATTTCACATGCGGGACCGATCGTGCGATTTTCCGCCTTTAGACTTTTTATTGTCTAAGGCAGGACCATTTGAGGAGCATTTGCGGCCACCATTTGTATGAAATATTTTTCAAACATTTAATTATATGGTCTCCAATATATATTGAAAGCGATGTTTTAAAGTTTCCATTGCTCTTAAAAATGTCTCCCTTTAGAGGCATATCCAACGACCGATCAAAATTTCCACACGGGAAAAGATCCAATAATTTTAAGGACGAAACGACAACCCTGCCAGCCGGAGAATGTTAAACAAAATTGTATAACAGAATTGTATGCACAGCAATTACACCACAACAATGGAGGCAACAACACCACCACTGCACTCTTATACAGTTAACTGATCTCAATTGAACCCGGACAACATATTCACCTTTTTTTGTGTGGCACTCTCTGCACAACTCCACAACAAAACAAGAACACGCTGAACAAAAAACATAACTTCACTGCGGAACAAGTATGGGCGCTGTTTTGTCTCCATTGAGATGGCTGATGCAGTCTTATATTGTTTGTCGTAATAATGAAGATGATGATGACGCTGGAGAAGATGATGATGAAGATGTGGATGTGAGAAGATACACAATAAACAAAAAAAAACTCAAAAGAGTGAAGCCAAAACAAAACCGAGGAAAATATGAATATAAATAACA
Organism: Musca domestica; assembly: GCF_030504385.1. Taxonomy (NCBI): domain Eukaryota; kingdom Metazoa; phylum Arthropoda; class Insecta; order Diptera; family Muscidae; genus Musca; species Musca domestica. Next base: position 10,230,431 of record NW_026712299.1, read on the forward strand.
AAAACACAAAAAAACTACTATTCACAACATAACAATACCACTACACATACCCATACACAGGCACACACAACATAAACAAAAACAAGAAACGGCACACCAGGGCAACAACAACAGCAACTTTTTGACCTGGTCCAGCACTATCCATAACCAAACACCTCACTCTCTGCCTCGCAAACAAAGCCACTTGCCCACCAGGCCACCAAAGCCAAGTGATGTAGGCCTTTCATACCTTTGCTGGCACTCCGTTCCACTCCCGTCTCCCCTCCCCCCACCTCTGTGCTGCTTGATTGTTGTTTATGCTTCAAACTAAACAATTTCTTAGTTATGTTGGTTTACTTCATCTCATGCTCATTCCTTCTAGTCCTCAGTTCAGTTTATGTTTGGTTTCGTTTTTGTTGTTGTTGGGTTTTTTTCGTGTTGTTGCTTTTGACCTTCTCATCGTTCTCTCTGTATTGAAATTGTTTAGACCTGATGATAGGGATAAACAAGTTGAGAAATGTCGACAACGAACGTTGTAGGCTCAACTGCTGGGCACAATTATGTATGGTTAAGGTACAAAAACACACAACCGCACATCCGTACATAGCTATGGACAAGTAATGATAATGAAAAAAGACACAAACACACACTCCCGTACCGAAACAACAAAAACGAGAAGCAGGAAAAAAATTAATAATTGTAATAAGAGCACGACCATAGATGAGATTTGATTGGCATAAAGTCGTAGCTGAGAGCCAAATAGAGCTGGGGGAATGTGCGAGGGTTGGCATTGGAAGTTAATCAAGATATAAACTCTTAATTAATCAAGATGATTGGGATGTGTGTGACGAATGAATGGGTGTGAATTTTCTTTGATCTCCATTTCAAAGAAAATTTTTTGGAAATAATAATTTGTGGAATAAGAATTATATTTTACTGTATTTAGATACCCTACACCAGCAGATGGCCTCAGTAAATGAAAATATCTCCACTTAAATCCGCAGTCATAGAATACTCCATTGACTTACACCAATATAAATTTCTTATCATACTATTATAACGGGTGTTTTTGTATGAGGTTTTTTATACCCTCGACCATATGGCTTCATATCATTTGATACGGCCAAAAAGTGTCTCATCGAAGTAACGTTTTCAGACCCTAAGTCTGTCTCTATGGATCAAATCCGTTTCAGGACATTTGGAGTCGATCAGGGAATGCCAGTTCATTCGTCTATCTGTCTGGCTGGTGCGCACGGTAACTTTCGAAGGAAGTATCCGATCTGGTCCAAACTAGGTGGATTGCAATATTATTATCAATTTGAGTTCTGAGATGGTCAATATCGGTCCACTCCTTCTGGTACCTTCCCCACAAAGGGACAAAAGCTCATAAAACGCGAAAATAACATTCGATTCTATTCGAACTTGGCTCATCTCTATATTTTTCTCTCAACACAAGTTCTGTTATAAAGATTGTAGAGATCGGACCATTCCTTTTGGTACCTCCACAAATGGTAAATGTATATATAAAATCTCCAATAAGCATCAGGTTCTCTTCATGCTTCACTCATCCCATTATTTCTACTTACAGAAGATCTGCTGTGAAGATGGGGTATATCGGTCCACTACTTCTGGTATCTCCCCCACAAAGAGGGAATTTTGAATATTCATGGCGCTCATAGAACGCAATATTAACATCCGATTCCATACAAACTTGGTACATCTCAAGATCTGTTATAAAGATGGGAAAGATCGAAACATTTCGTGCGGTACCTCCCCCACAAATTGTTCAAGATATGAAAAACAAAACGCTCGAAGAAATGGATCCAAATGTAGTACATTTGGTACCATTTCGTATCATGTGAACGGTTAGAGCTAAAAACTTGAAATTTAGAATGGGAATCAAGATTGTGGTGTCAAGAAGGAGGGAGTTTTGGAAGTGTATATTTATATACAAAAAATGTATTAAACGGTACTAAATTTAGTACAACTTGAACGGATGAAGCTGGAATCCTGAAATTTGAGGTTAACATTACTGACGGCGTGTTGGATTGGAATATGGAGGAAGTTTTCGAAAAATTGTGCACGAAAAGTACTAAGTGGTACTAAATGTTGTACAATTCCGATTTGGGTCAACCGATAGAGCTGAAATTCAGAAATTTTGAAATAAGATTTCTATTGCATTCTAGGACTTAGGAATGTAGGAAGTTTTCGCAATTCGAAATGGTACTAAATTTGGTACATTTTAAATTTTGGCAGAGCCAATAGACTTGGAGTACTGAATTTTGGAACTACTATTGTATTGTAGGACTGAGGTATGTATATGGTAGCTATAGCTACACCTGAACCGATTTTCACCAAATTTGACGTAATTGCTTCTAGACTGATTTCGGTCGGATATGGCAAAATTCAGGCCATTTGGACTGATATTGGCTATTTGGTGCACAATTAACCTAAAAACCGGGTGAGGATATATATGGGAGCTATATCTAAATCTGATCCTATTCTTCGTTGGGCCAAACAAATATTGTTTGCAAAATTTCGAAATTCGCACTTATGTGTACTAAATGGTACTAAATTTGGTATATTTTAAATTTTGGGTGAACCTGTTGTGTTGGAATCCTGAAATTTGAAGTTGAGATTTCCATTGGATTGTATGATATAGGTAGTTATTAAAATTTGTACTTAAGTGTACTAAATTTGGTACAATTTGGATTTGAAAGAACCAAAGAGCTGGTATTCTGAAAATTGAAAATACAATAATTATCGCATTTTAGTACTGAGGTATGTAATTAGTTTTAGGAATTCGTACTTATGTGTACAACATGGTACTAAAGTTATTACAATTTCGATTTGGGTGAACCAATTGAGCTGGTATGCTGAAATTTGGGAATAAGATTGCTGTTGGAGTGTAGGATTGGGATAAGGAGGAAGTTTCCAAAATTTGTACTTTTGTGCTCGAAAAGTAATAAATGGTACTAAATTTAGAAATAAGATTACTATTGCATTCTAGGATTGAGGAATGTGAGTAGTTTTGGAAATTCGTACTTATGTGTACTTAATGGTACTGCATTTGGCACATTGTAAATTTTTGGGTGAACCTGAAGAGTTGAAATCTTGCAATTTGAAAATAAAATTACCATTGGATTTTATTATGAAGGTAGCTATAAAAATTTGTACTTAAGTGAACTAAATTTGGTACAATTTGGATTTGGGTGAATCAGTGAAGCTGGTATTCCGATAATTGGAAATAATTTTTTTGTGTTAAATTTTGGTAATACATACTAAAAAGTACTAAATTCGGTTTTTAGCTAAGGTATTGAGTTGGAAGTCTAAATTTGGCATTAGAATAAACTTTAGTCCGGTTTAGTTTTAACATGACGGGTACTTTGAAAATATGTACTAAAAAGTGCAACAAGTACAAAATACTACTAACTTTAGTTTTTGGGCAAGGAATAGAACTTAAAATGTGAGATTGGAAATGTGAGTTGGAAGTCTAAAGTTTGGCACTAGGATAGCCTTTACTGCGGTTTGGTTGATATTTGGCGGGGAAAATATGTACTAAAAGATACAAAATAATACCAATTTCTGTGTTTGGGGAAGGAATGGAGCTGGAAATGAGAAATTTGGAATGTGAGTTTTTGATGTTATGTAGAATAGACAAACTAAAGAATTTTTCGAAATTCGAACAATCCGTATGCCATAAGGACTAAAATTTACATTCGGTACTAATTGAAATTATATGAACAAAAAGTGATAAAAATTTTAAATTTAGTATGAGAACCAATTCATTGAAATAGGGTTGATATTAGTAGGTGGTATTGAAAAGTTTAACAACTGTAGTAAATTGTACTAAATTGTACTAAAAGAGCAACTAATTCCGGAAATAATATCACTGCGAAATATATGCAATTTATTTTTGGAAATGAAGAAAAATGCAAAGTCGCACCCATTTTTAGAAATTAATTTGACAGAAAAGTACCATTTTGTATATACGTATGAATTTATGATATACAAAGCAACTACTTTCGATGTGTATTGAAAGTGGTGATTCAATTTAGAACTTGAAATAGTGGTCTCTATTTGAAACTTTCCACATTCCTAATTCACTTAATATAAATTCATGTTTCCGCATACGAAGTGGCGGGCTTTTTCTAATTTTGAATATTTTCATTTGCTTCTCAAACCAAAACGGCAAACTTTCGATCAGCTATTCAATGCTGCTCGTTATTTTTAATAAATACAAAAACAACAACAAAATTTCAATAAAAAATTATGTGCGAGTATCATTAGCGAAGGGTTCAAAGCGAAGGCATCTTCAAAATTTGATGCCTACAAAGATGCTCATATTTCATGCCAACCAACCTTCTCCAACCACATCCATCCATGTATTGTTTTTTTTTCTCCCCTGTATGTGGTGATGGTCATTGGTCAGTCGGTCAGTTGCTCTTAACGTTATTGTCTTTATGGGGGACTGAGGGATTTTTGTACTTTTTTTTTTTTTTTTTTTTTTTTTTTTTCGATCGTTCCCATCGCCACACTTTCCCGCCCCTGCCGACCGAGGGGGCCACCTCCCCATAACGAAGGGAGCGCGTACACCCTATAGTCCGAAATATAGGGGGTTAGTAGGCTAGGGGAAACCGGCTACAGTAATTATCAGCCGGCTAAACAATAAAGTACATTAATATACACAATACAGACATATAGACTACAACAAAACTAAAATCCAATTAATTATTTCTGGCAACTGTTTCTACATTTTAAGAACACAAGATAGATTTTTTTATAACATGCAAGGGTTCAGATAAAGACATTATATTGTATAGTTTGTTATATTCATCACATAAAGACCGCAGAGGATTACATAGTTCGTAATTAGATTTTGCTATTGTCAATTTAAGAGGCAAGTAGTTTCGCGTGCTACGCGAAGGGACATTAAAGTTTATTTCGCTTAAGAGAAATTCAGATTGAATTTGCCCGCGCAAGAGTTTTATTATGAAAATGCATCTTAGCATTTGACGCCTTTTGTGAAGTGACGGAAGATCTATAAGTTTTAAGCGATTTTCATAAGGTGGAAGAGCTTCATTCGAATTCCATCCTAAGCCTCTAAGAGCAAACAGAAGAAATTGAATCTGTACAGATTCTATCTTGTCAGAATATAATTTATAGAAGGGACTCCAAAGTACACAACCATACTCCAAAGTTGGTCGAACAAGGCTAATGAATAAACGTTTAGTAACATAAGGATCATCAAATTCTTTAGACCAACGTTTTATAAATCCAAGCAACGACTTGGCTTTATTAACACAAGAATCTATATGTAAATTGAAGCTAAGTTTTCTATCCAGAATTACACCCAGATCTACAAAGGAGTCTACATTATCCAATTTATATGAGCCAATAAAATAGTCACTTTTAACAGGCTGGGATCTATAGAAAGATAGCTTTTTACACTTTTTTAAATTTAATGACATCCCATTTTCACTACACCAATTCACAAGACAATTTAAATCGCATTGAAGATTATTTAATTGGTTATAAGACTCGAGATTTGAATATAATTTAACATCATCAGCAAACATCAAAATTTTAGAGCGACGAATAACAGATGGAAGGTCATTTAAGTAAAGTACGAAAAGTAGTGGACCTAAATGACTACCTTGAGGAACTCCTGAGTTTACATTTATATTATTAGAAAGAATATCTTTAAATGATACTTTTTGGGTACGTTTCTGTAAATATGTCGATATCCATGATAAGAGTATTGTAGGAAACCCCATGGAATCAAGTTTATAAATTAATAATTCATGTGCAACGGTATCAAATGCTTTACTGAAATCTGTATAAATAACATCAGTTTGACACTTGTTTGAAAAACCATTGTGCACTTGACAGGTAAGTTCTAATAAATTCGTCAAAGTAGATCTAGCTCTAACAAAACCATGTTGTTGAGGTGATATTACAGGTGAGACAAAATGAGTTATTCTACGTGTGACCAAAAGCTCAAAAAGTTTGGGAATAGCACTTAGTTTTGCTATGCCTCTATAATTTTCAATAACACATCTACTATTGGATTTATGTAAAGGAATAATATAACTAGAACGCCAAAATAGAGGAAAGTAACCTAATGTCAATGAGTCATTAAAAATTGTCGTTAATGGTCTATAAAGTTCATGAGCACATGAGATTAAAATAGATGTTGGTACACCATCAGGACCTGGTGAGTTAGAATATTTCAATGATAATAAACCGTTTAATACGTCAGTCTCCGTGAATGTGATACGAGGGAACTGATTTAGCTTAGTAACATTATAAGGGTAAGTAGTAAAATTTGAGGTAAATTTAGAGTAGGTATTCTGAAAGAATTCTGCAAACATATTTGCGATTTCTTTAGGGTCACATGATTCTTTACTCCCGAGCTTCATGTTTCTAGGATATTCCCGGACTTTTCTCTTTGAATTCACGAATTTGTAAAAATATTTTGGATTTCGGTTTAAGTTAACTCTCACTCTTATTAGATAATTAGAATAACATTTAGTATTTTGAATGTTGTAGATATTTCTGGCTATAGTGTAATTATTAAAGTTTATCGTTGTACAGCATTTTTTAAATTTTTTAAATAGTCTACTTTTTACATTTCGCAACCGTCTCAGATGTGGGGTAAACCAAGGTGGGCCCATATCTGAGCACAAGATTTGGACAGGAACTGAGACTTTAAATGCATCATTAAGTTTATTATAGAAGCACGAGACTCGAGAATCAATGTTACCTTCACAGACCCAATTAATATTGGATAATGTAGTACGTAGCTGATCCACATTTGTCTTACTAAAGTTAAACTTTCGTGTTTTAGAAGACGATAATGTCTTAATCATAGGAATATTTTTTAGTTCAAGGTTTATCGATAGAGTAGGGTGATACAAGTCTTCAGGCTCGGAGAAAGGAGAAATTCTACATACGGAAGAGTTTGTAGTCGATGAAAACACTAAGTCCAAGAGTTTACCTCTCGCATTATAAATGTTATTTATTTGATACAGACATTGATCAGAAATGTTTTCCCAGAACTGTAACATATCAGAGGATAATTCTGAGGATGAAATGGGTACATAATCAACATTGTTATCACCTGGGACCCAAGTTAAACTGGGCAAATTAAAATCACCGAAGCAAATCAATTCTGAATTTAAAGGTCGACACGTTGAAACTTCTTTTATTAGGTCTGAATGTTTAAGATAAATATCTACATTTGAATTTGGAGCAATATAAGAGCACGTAAGAATAAACGTATTATTTAAATAATTTAGCTTAACACAAACAAATTCTATATTAGGACATTCTGTAAGCAAAATGCGCTCCGAGGCAATAGAATTGTGGACGGCAATGAATACTCCTCCACCAACTTTATTCAATCTGTCTTTCCGGTAAATTTGGTACTGATCAGACAAAATCTCAGTGTCACGTATGCCTGGTTTAAGCCAAGTTTCCGTGAAAACGAGAATTTTGAAATCACAGCAAAAGGATTTTAAATAAATGTTTTTCAGTTTAGAATTAAGGCCCCTTACATTTTGGTAAAGAATAGATAGAGAATTGATTAGTTTTTTGAGACCGGCACACTTGAAGTGATCTTGACAGGTTTATTAGCATTAGTTCTCTCTCTAAACACAAATTCCTTTACAAGAACACCATCTGGCCAAAAAGATCTATTTAACAATGTATCAAACATATCATGAGGCACGATTATTTTGAACGATGATATATCTCGTGGTAATGACGAATTAAATTTAATAATTCTACAGTCATTATCACCCAGGTTTTGCACTTTAGATTTTAAGTAATTAGATATGTTATTTATAGTTGTATTGGAATTTAATCTAGATATAAAAATACTTTTCCTGGGAGCAACTACAACTAGTTCATTACTACTCCCAGATTGACAAGGACCAATTACAGTTTTTGCGGATGAATTAGGAGCTGAAGCATCAACATTTGAAATAGGATTAACAACTATTGATGGTACAGTCGGACTTAGAGGACCTAAGGGCATTATGGGTACGGATTCAGAAGATGGAGTTTCAATCGTTGAGAATTCATTAAGACTTGAAACTTGACTTGAAACGATTGGCAAGGGTGAACACAGCGCCGGTGGCGCCAAATGGCTTTCCGACGGTAAAGACTCAGCAGCATTGCGTGGCGGAGCCACAACTGGTGTGTTTAGGGATATTAAATTAACACCGGAAGCAATAGCTGAGAATTTTTTACGTTTCGGTGAACCATCTGCGTATTCAAATTTTATAAACATTTTTTCAAAATTTTCAAGTTTGGAAGTAACGACACTAAACTCTTTCTTCATGGCAGCTAATTCAATTTTAGATTCCTTGAATAGACGATAAAAATCTACTTCAAGGGACCTACAATTGTCACATGACCAGCGAAGCCCATATTTGCGATCAGTTATGATATCAAAATGCTTACCATTAAAACCTAAGCATTTCAAATGTTCATGCTTCTCGCACAACCAACAAGTCAACAAGCGTTCTTTTAGACTTGTAATTTTGCAGTCTTTATTTAAACATTCCATTATCAAAGAATAATTTTTTTTAATATATATATATTTTTTTGAAGGGTTATATAAGGGTTAAAATTTTTTGTGGGTTAAAGAGTTAGTAAGGCTTAAATAGTTACCGCCTGAAAGTATGCTCTGAAATCTGAAAACTAGTAAATATAAGAACAAGTAAACACAGAACGATAAGATGACAAACGTCAAAATGATGAACAAAACAAAATACTCACTGAAAGCGAACTCAGACAGACACAAAATTAAAATCAATATTCTGTAAAAACTAGCGCGTTTTACAACAGACTATCACAAACCACTTAACTGGCAAAATTAGATTTAACAAATTTTTAGAAACTTCACCGGGAAAAATCACAATTAACACAAAATATATTAAAATTATTTTAACACTTTGTTAGACACAAAAATAGCACGACTAGACACTTCAAGAGTTGCCAGACTTAGTTCCAATGTGAAATGTTTATTATGTGAAAAAAAAATATTTGTGATTTTTTTGTTGTTGTTTATCATTGAAGTACATTTTTAATTTAAGCTGACTTTAAGATGACATTTGCTTTCATTGATGTCCATTTTGTTTGGTCGTTATACTTATTTAGCTCTTAGGCCTGTGTGGTTTTCTTTATGTTTGGCTTCATTGTCTTGTGGTCTGTGGGAATTTTTTGTGTGGTCTTTTTTTTTTCTTTTTGGTGATTTTGAATTCATGTTTTGATGTAAAGCAAATGCGAAGCAGTAATCATTATAGCTTACAAAATTGAGATTTAATGTGGGGCTTTGGGAAAGATGGGAAAAACGTTTAAGACAATCAGGAAATTTAATTTTTTGAAGCTTTCGGAGTTATTATCGAACAAATTTTTGAAGACTGGATTTAGAGGCTAAGGTCCTCTAATTAGTAAATAAAAAATATTAATATTAATAACTTCAAAGCTTGTCCAAGCTAGAATTGTATAAGTATGATTTTTTAAAGAATTTTGAGATCCAATTTTACATTGTAGACATTTTTAATGATTTATTTGAAACGCCAATTTTAGAAGTAACATTTTAAGGGACCGTCAGATTCATGAAAGTGGATTTCTTAAAGAATATGTTCTCAAGGACTATTGGAGCTACGACAGTGGGTTAAAAAATATATCTTTTAAGGGCTGTCAGAGCCATAGACTTGGACATTAAAAATAATATTTTTTAAGGTTCAACAGAGCGTTAAAATTGTTTTTAAGAATATTTTTTCAAGGTCGACCAGAGCCAGATATTTGAAACGCCAATTTTACAAGAAACATTTTAAGGGACCATCAGAGTCATGAAAGTGGATTACTTAAAGAATATGTTCTCAATGGCTATTGGAGCTACGACAGTGGGTTAAAAAATATACTTTTTAAGGGCTATCAGAGCCATAGACCTGGACATTAAAAATAATATTTTTCAAGGTTCAACAGAGCCTTAAAATTGTTTTTAAGAATATTTTTTTAAGGTCGACCAGAACTATATTTTTGAAACGCCAATTTTACAAGAAACATTTTAAGGGACCATCAGATTCATGAAAATACATTTCTTAAAGAATATGTTCTCAAAGACTATTGGAGCTACGACAGTGGGTTAAAAAATATATATTTTAAGTGCTATCAGAGCCATAGACTTGGATATTAAAAAAAAAAATTAAGGTTCAACAGAGCCTTAAAATTGTTTTAGGAATATTTTTTCAAGGTCGACCAGAGCCAGATATTTGAAACGCCAATTTTACAAGAAACATTTTAAGGGACCATCAGAGTCATGAAAGTGGATTACTTAAAGAATATGTTCTCAAGGGTTATTGGAGCTACGACAGTGGGTTAAAAAATATACTTTTTAAGGGCTATCAGAGCCATAGACCTGGACATTAAAAATAATATTTTTCAAGGTTCAACAGAGCCTTAAAATTGTTTTTAAGAATATTTTTTCAAGGTCGACCAGAACTATATTTTTGAAACGCCAATTTTACAAGAAACATTTTAAGGGACCATCAGATTCATGAAAATACATTTCTTAAAGAATATGTTCTCAAAGACTATTGGAGCTACGACAGTGGCTTCAAAAATATATCTTTTAAGGGCTATCAGAGCCATAGACCTGGACATTAAAAATAATATTTTTCAAGGTTCAACAGAGCCTTAAAATTGTTTTTAAGAATATTTTTTCAAGGTCGACCAGAACTATATTTTTGAAACGCCAATTTTACAAGAAACATTTTAAGGGACCATCAGATTCATGAAAATACATTTCTTAAAGAATATGTTCTCAAAGACTATTGGAGCTACGACAGTGGGTTAAAAAATATATCTTTTAAGTGCTATCAGAGCCATAGACTTGGATATTAAAAAAAAAAATTAAGGTTCAACAGAGCCTTAAAATTGTTTTAGGAATATTTTTTCAAGGTCGACCAGAGCCAGATGTTTGAAACGCCAATTTTACAAGTAACATTTTAAAGGACCATCAGAGTCATGAAAATACATTTCTTTAAGAATATGTTCTCAAAGACTATTGGAGCTACGACAGTGGGTTAAAAAAATATATATTTTAAGGGCTATCAGAGTCATAGACTTGGACATTAAAAATAATATTTTTTAAGGTTCAAAAGAGCCTTAAAATTGTTTTTAAGAATATTTTTTCAAGGTCGACCAGAACTATATTTTTGAAACGCCAATTTTACAAGAAACATTTTAAGGGACCATCAGATTCATGAAAATACATTTCTTAAAGAATATGTTCTCAAAGACTATTGGAGCTACGACAGTGGCTTCAAAAATATATCTTTTAAGGGCTATCAGAGCCATAGACTTGGATATTAAAAATAATATTTTTCAAGGTTCAACAGAGCCTTAAAATTGTTTTTAAGAATATTTTTTCAAGGTCGACCAGAGCCCTATACGTGGATTTTTAAATAATATTTTAAGGGCCTATCAGGGCCATAAACCCGGATTTTTAAAGAATATTTTTTCTTCAGAATAAAATTACTCGAAACTATAAATAATCTATTGAAAACCCTATAAGCACTATTATCGTGGATTTTAGAACTAATCTTTTACACAAATTTTAAATAATATTTTCACTTTTATTTCTGAATTTATTTTTATATAATGTTTTGGAAACCCATCAGACTTTAATCGTGGATTTAAAAAAAAATATCTTTACATGTATCTTCTCAATGAATATTTTTAGTTTGATGCAAAAAATTGTTTAGAAAATATTTTTGATTTAATTTTGGATTTCTAAAGAATATTTTGGGCGAAATCTAGAATTTTTACAGAATATTTTCTGTTTCCATCGTGAATTTTTGGAAAATATTTTCGGCTAAAATCTTGAATTGTTTGAATTTTTTTTTTTTTTTTGTTTCAGTCGTGGATTTTTCACAAATTTTGTCTCACTTACGACCGTGCATTTTTGAAAGCTATATGAGATGCAACCGTAATGTTATCTCAACTGTCAGTTTTTATACCCTCAGTCACATGGCTATAGAGGGTACATATCATTTGATACGATCAAAACGTTTTAGACCCCTGGTCTCTTTGGACCGGTCCAATCCCGATCAAAACGTTTTAGACCCCTGGTCTCTTTGGACCGGTCCAATCCTTGTAGTACTTCCCCCACAAAAGGTCGACATTTTCAAAAAACATATTTTCTGCACAGAAATAGGAAAAGATAATCCGATTTTGCTCGAACTTTGCGAATCCAAATATTTGCGTCAGTGCTAGGTCAGGTGTGAAAATGGACAATATCGGCCCACTTCATCATGTACCTTCCCCACAAAAGTTCAAAATTTTAAATAATTACAACTCTTATAAAATGTGGTGTAAGAGTCCGATTGTCCACAAATTTCACACATCCGAATATTTTTATTAACCCAAGGTCTAGTGTTAAGATGGAATACATCCACTCCATCTAGTACCTCCCACACAAAAGGTAGAAATTTCCAAAAAAATCTGCACAGAAGGAGCAATAACCCTTTTTGCTCCTATATCGGTCCACTCCTTCTGGTACCTCCCCCACAATAGGTCAATTGAATATCCACTAAACTCATAAAACATGAAATTAACATCCGATTCCATTCAGACTTGGGACATGTGAATATATCTGCCATAATGAGGGGCATTTTAGCTCATGAGCCAGTATAGATATAATTCTATCGAATTTATTGAACCGGGGATCCATATATAGCTATAACTCTTATATGGGCATATTACAGTCGATTTGAGTTACCTAAGAATACCTGAAAGTCATGTTATTTCTTCTGTAACAATGATATGAGCTGGTATGAAACAACATACAGATCCATGTATGTTTCTGTAAAATTTTATCAAAAACTGTTCAGATTAATTTTTTAGTTTTTATATATAAATAAGAGTGGGGAGGTGTGGTGTGGTAACAGAAAGTCCTGTTTAATGTTGGAATTTTTATATCTTCCGCTAACGTATGGATGGTATATTAAGTTTGTCATTCCCTGTGTAATATCTCAAAATATTCCTTTTACACCCCACAAAGAGCATATATTCTTGATCAGAATAAAATTCTATATCGATTTGGAAAGTCCGTCCGTCTGTAGAAATCACTCTAGCTTCCGAACGAAATGAAGCAGGTTGATAAAATTTTACTCAAATGTATATTATGTCTGTAGAATTTTTCGTATCGAAAATGGGCCATGTAGGTTCAGGTATTTGAAGTTCGTAATGGATACTACAGCCTATGACAGAAAGTTGTCTGTGCAGGTTCACGTCGTCGTATATCCACCATTCAACGGTACCTCTTGATATTCGGTACTTTGATGATTTTAGCGACATTGTTCACCGAAATTGTTTCAAATTTGGTATTTGACGTTAGTAACGGACACTGCTGCCTATTACAGAAAACTGTCCGTGCAGGTTCACGTTTTGGTATTGCCATAGCTACATTATTCACCGATTTTCTTTCAAGTTTCGCATTTGAATATTGTAATGGCTTCGTCGTATAGACACTAATATAATGGCTACATTCTGTAGATTTAAGATTATTTAAGAATTTTAAACGGATTTTTTTTATTTGAAAGTTGCCAATTTCATTCCAAATGTTGGTGGGTATTCAAAGTTCGGTCCGGCCGAACTTATAGCTTTTTTACATGTTTTAGTATAGCGCCATATAACAATAACCCTAGTAGCGGTTTCGATTTTTTAAGGAATTTGAGCACAACTCATGTGTTTGGCATGGCCATTTTTTATGAGATTTTGAATATTTTTTTTTTATTTCCAGGTTATGGCATACTTTAATTTTTCTAAATGAAGAAAAATGTGGAATATTGACGATCCAATCAATTGGATAGCATTGCCTTTTTTCCTTGGAAAATTGGAAGCCCAAATCAATAAGAGAGTAATTAGCTTTTGTTTACTCCAATCAGCCTTCGCATGTAGGGCATTTTTTTTTGGAACTTGGACTTAATTATGTTCTGCTTCCTTGCGGACGAAATTTATGGGTCTGTTTAATGTCTTTTTAATTTGTATGTTTATGTGCCAAGGCGTTAAGTGTAGTGTTTCGTACCTTAACAAATGATTTTCATTCAAAAAAAAAAAAAAAACAAAAAAAAAAAACATCCAACACCTAATTACATTGTTTTTGGTAAATTTACAATTCCGCGCGTACACACACTTACAAGGGAGTGATAAATGATGGAAATCGTTTGTGTTTTCTCGCCATGGGAATAGTCAAATTAATAAATGATAGAAATAAATTTCCATTTTTGGAATTTTGATATTCCATTCCAAAATGTCCATAGGCTCAATTATAGAGCCAATTCGAATTACGATTCATTAGTTAAATAAATATCCACAAAAAAAAAAAAAAAAAAAAGAAAACGAGAAACGAAACATTAGAGCAATTTGATTTCAAAGATCATTTGATTAATGACAAGAGTATTTATTCATTCAACTAATGTTCTTTGACCAACTAATTAATTTACTATTGTTATTTGTAATTTTCTAGGATATCAGCCAAAGGCTTTATGGCCGATTAAACTTAATTATGTTTGAAAATGCATTTATGTGTGTGAGTATATATTTAGGTAGGTATTTATTTGTATATGAATGTGATTATAATTGTATTGGAAATAATTCTGGTTTGATAAAATGGAAAGATAAATGAGAGCCTGGTAGACAAATATGCATTGGTTTAATTAATCAAATTTCCATATTTTAGGAAACATTTCAAATGATAGATTTTTGATTTTCATGATCTTAAATACTATTTCTATTTATATTTGCTGAGTAAGGTAGGCTGTATAAATATCAAATAATTTTGACAAACCAAAAATAATTTCAGTATATTTAAAAAATATAGTTCAAACACAAAAAAAAAAAAAAAAAAAAAATTAAGGAAAAGTCAAAAGTCGGGCGGTGCCGACTTTGGCCACCAGAACTCAAGCTCCGGCCATGGTGATGGTGTGGGACGCCATAACAGCCGATGGTCGCTCTCCGCTCGTATTATCGCGAAAATACTATATGATACCATTGTGCATATGTAGTAGAGCTCCCGTAACACAAAAATTTATTTCAAGCAGATCATACCACCCATCAGCAATTGGCTTTTGAGCAGTTATCGTTTGCTATAGAGTTCTTGATATCACTTGAAGAAGGATTATATTAAACAAAACTTATATCGGAACCAAGCTGCACAAAATGGAAACTTTAGTCCCGATATCCGCTCCATTTGGGCTGATATTAGCCATTATTTGCACAATAAACCTGAAGTCGGATTAAGGATATATATATGGGAGCTATATCCAAATCTTAGCCG
The DNA here is from genome assembly GCF_030504385.1 of Musca domestica. Lineage (NCBI taxonomy): Eukaryota > Metazoa > Arthropoda > Insecta > Diptera > Muscidae > Musca > Musca domestica. The sequence continues at coordinate 10,245,768 of NW_026712299.1, forward strand.
TTCACGATAAAATTTGGCAAAGGTATTTCCGAACTTTATAAGATATATGGTACCAAATATCATTTGAGGGACTTACATCCGAAATCGAATGAAACATAAATATGAAAGCTATACCTACGGATGAGATGAAAAAACTGCAACCAATTTCAGACTGCTGTCATTTCTAAGCCACTCGTCCGACAGCTGTTAAAATTATTCCAGTAACAGAGCATTATATTGTTTGCAAGCGTGCAAAAGCATTTTGGTGAGAATTTTCCGAAAAAAAAAATTATTCGTTATGGACTTCAAGCGTGATACTGTGATTTCTTTATATTTGGGTGGAAACGACAAATTTCGGATATAGTTAGAGCATTCCAGCATTTAAATGTGAATAAATCTTTTGTGTCTCGTACCATTGCTCGTTACCGCGATACTGGTAGCGTAGTCCGACGTCAAGGAAGTGGACGGAAGAAAATAGCAACATCAGCAGAAATTGTTCGAAAAGAAAAGAAGCGACTTGATCGAAACCCGCTCCTGCGCTGAACATATCGCAATATTCCATTCGGCAAATAATGAGCTAGGGGTATAGCCATTGAAATTCGAAAAAGTGCAAGAACTTACACAGCAAAAGAAAGAAAATTGACTCAAAAGAGCTAAAGAGTTGCTTTCCTTGGCCGAAAGTGGTGAACTGCCGGATTTGGTTTTCTCCGATGAGAAAACATTCGTTGTCCAGCAGTTTGTAAACAAACAAAATGATCGTGTTTACTTGCCAAAGAGGCCAGCTGAAAATGTACACCTTCGGTTGGTCGCCAGAACTCAAACGCCGGCAATGGTGATGGTGTAGGCCGCCATAAAAGCCGATGGTCGCTCTCCGCTCGTATTAATCGACCGTGTTATTAGAATAAATGCCGAATACTATTGCGAAAATATTCTGGGGGGTGTATTAAAGCCTTGGGTACGAAAACATTTTAGCCGCAGACCTTGGACATTCCCACAGGACTCATGGTTACAAAATGAGGTTCCTCGCTTTATTTCCAGAGCACAATGGCCACCAAAATCTCTGGATACCAATCCGTTGGACTATTGTGTCTGGAGTATTTTGGAAAGTAAGATTGGCACCAAAAAATACCAAAGTGTTGATCACCTCAAGCAAGCGCATCGCCGGGTATGGGTAAAAATACCTCAGAATAACATTGGTCGTTCGAAGGTCATAATTCATGGTCAATTCGAACAAATCTAAACTTATTCTAAAATTTGTTGATATTTCCGACATTCAAGCAAAATTCGAGCGTATGTACCAAAATTCCGGACTTTTTGACAGATATTGGCCATCTGGTGCACAATTATAAATGACCTACATCCAAATCTGAACCGATCTTAATAAAATTTGGCAAAGGTATTTCCGATCTTTGAGGGTATAGCTATATATGAACCGATTTTCACCAAATTTAATGTATTTGCTTCTGGACTAAATTCGGTCGGATGTACCAAAATTCAGAACTTTTTGACTTATATTGGCCATTTGGTGCACAATTAACACGAAATCTGTAGAAGATATATATGGGACCAAATCTGAAACGATCTTGATAAAATTTGAAACACTTATTTCAGAGCTGTATCTGATATCTGGTACCAAAGATTATTCTATATTACGCTTGTGAGGGACTTTAAACCCCAAATCGGATGAAACATATATATGGGAGCTATAGCTATATCTACACCAAATTTTATTTACTTGCTTCTAGACTGAATTCGGTCGAATGTACCAAAATACAGGTCATTTGGACTTAAATTAGCTATTTGGTGCACAATTAACCCGAAATCGGTTGAAGATATATGGGAACTATATAGAAATCTGATCTGATTATCACCAATTTCAATTGGGTTGAACAAATTGTTTGCAAAATTTCATCACAATCGGATAATAAATGCGACCAGCATTTTGTTCACAAGAATACATAGACCGGCGGACGAGGGACTTACATGCGTAAATCGACTCAGAAAGTGATTCTATGAATGCCCTCAAAAGTAACTATGGGTTTATCTCGCTTCCTTCTCCATGTTACAAACAAATGCACAAATACATAATCCCCTTACCAATATGTATTGAAGGGTATACAAAAAACTATATCTGAATTTAAAACCTATTTTTTATTCGAATTTAATCCAGCCTCTTATGAATTTTAATAATCTGTTAATAACCCACCTCCTACTGACGGTAGCCAATAAAATTTTGATCACTAAAAATTTTATTACACTAATTTACATGAATTGGTATAATTTTCAAAATATTAAGCCCACACATAAAAACAAACGCAACTTTCAACCCTGTCCAACTAACTTGGCTGAAACAAAGTGACTGAATTAAATCGAGTGACCAAGCAAGTTAATAATTAGTGTCATTCTGCCATTAAACAAAGAAGTAGAAATGCAGCCAAAATACAATTTAAGACTCAGTCATTGCTTTCAACACTTTCCAGTTGATTAAAATAAACATTAGGTGTTTTTCTTTTACTTTCCCATTTAAAAGTTGTTGCCATGAGAAAAAAGTGTATATTTTTTTATATTTTTGTCACATTTGTCTGCCTATTAAACATTGTTATTATGATTTCCATGACACAAACAAAAACAACACACATTTAATGTAATGCAGAACAATTATTGTGGTGGCACAAAGGGAAACCCAGCCAGATTCAGTCAACCAGACACGACGGACGGAGAGACAGACATCTAGATGGGGTATATCAACTGTCTTTAAGCCTACATCAAACAGTGTCTATTGTTTGTGTTGTTGCTGCTGTTATTAGTTTAATATATTCTATGCATCAGACATTATCACATCACAGCGATTATATTCAGCTGCACAGTAGGGCAGTGTTGCCATTTCTATATTTATTGGTGAAAAAGATTTAGGAAACCTTAAAATCGCAGGGCAACACAAAAAAAAATAATTACAAAAAAATTCAGCAGATTTCGAAAGAAAATCTAAAAACAAAAAGTCATGTGTATCGGCGTTTTCAAATTTAATTTCTTACAAAGTAATCAAAATAGGTGTGTGGGGGGGGGTAGGGTGGTAAAATTTTCTATCTTCCACATTTTTAAAAATTTGGATTAAGATTCTTTGGAATCCTTACATTTTGGGTATATGGTGTCTTCAAAAACGTTATTGATAACAATAAGATGATTACATTGGCACATATTTTAAACCCTCAAAATATTCTCCCAAAAAGGACTATTTGGGCCTTTTTTGAAAATATTGTTAAAAACTCCCTTAAAACGGGATTGTAGCAATTCAAAATATTCTACAAAACTGTTTGTCATAAAATTCTACGATGGGCCTAGAATATGTCAAAATCCAAATCTGACCTAAACGACAGTAATTCATAAATTTAAAATACATTTTAAGGTAAGTCAGCAAAGGAGTCTTTGTGGACTCTTTTTCAAAAGAGTGTTAAGAACTCCATTAAAACGGGATTGTAGCAATTCAAAGCATTATGCAAATTGTTTCTCGTAAAATTCAACGATAAGTTCTAGAAAACATCAAAAGTCTTTATCTAACCTTAACGCAAGGATTTCAGAAATACTAAAACAAATTTTGGGGAAAGTCACCAAATAAGTATTTTTTTGATCGTTTTTCGTTATATGGTTAAAACTCATCTTAAACGTAATCGTAGCAAACCGAAGTATTTTACAGAATAATTTATAATATAATTTTACTATGGATCGAAGAATATATCAAAAGTCTACATCTGACCTAAAGGCCAGGAATTTATAAATATTAAAACACATTTTAGCCTGAATTCCCAAGATTTTATTTTTGGCCCTTTTTAAAAATATGGCCAGAAACTCAATTTAAACGGGACCGTAGCAAGTTAAAATATTCTACAAATTATAAAATTTTACTATATTTTACTAAAGCCTACATCTTACCTAAAGCTCAGGAACTTATTAAAACTAAATACACTTAAGGATGAACCACCAAAGTGGTATTTTTTGTCCTTTTTTTTGAAGATATGGTCAGAAAAAGGGAATCGAAGGAAGTCAAATTATTCCACAAATGTATTCCTTGCAAATTTCTACTATATGTCTCAGAAGACATCAGAAGTCTATATCTTACCTAAACGCCAGGAATTCATAATTATAAACTTTATTAACACATTTAGGGTTAAACCCGTACTTTATGTGACTTTATCCGAAATTCTTCAACAAAGCATAATTTAAGAAGGGTAATGTCAAAGACGATATTTTTCTCCACCAAATTTTACTACAAGTCACCACAAAAAGGAAGTCTCTATTTCCATCACATGTCATAACATATTTGCATCAATGTTGCTCAAAACCGGACAATTTTTCAATTTTTTTTTTTTGATATTTTTTTCAACCTTTTTTTGAATTGTCAAAATAAGAAACATTCAAATCAAATGTTTCTTATAAATCTCAGAATAAGCTATATATCTAGGATTGTTAGTTCTTAAGAAAATTACGTTCGAAATTTGTTTTTTTTTTTACAATTGAAAATATTTTTTACTTTCAATTTAACACATTGCTATTTTTAGCCAAAATCGCCTTCAATCCTTTATGGGAAAGGTACCAAAGAAAGTAATGTTCCAGATCACTTTGGATTGTGAGTCTACCAGATAAAGAAATGTGCGTACTTAATAAAATCCACGAAAAATATCTATCCAAGAATTTTACAATCATTCCCAAACAGCAGGCAATTATGAAAAGCCCATTTTGAAACTTACACCATACTTTATGCGAAATTCTCCAACAAAGCATCAATTTAGAAGGATGACGGCAAAGAGGAAGATATTTTTGATTAAATTTCGCTATAAGTCACTAAAAAAAGAAGTCTCAATTTCCATTATATAATATGAAAATATTTGCCAAAATAACCCATAAATGTTTCCTATTTCTTATTCATTTTCGAATTTATGCATGAAAGTAACATAAAGTTACAGTTTAGACTGAAATTGCCACGGGATGAAATATTCAACACAAAATTTTACTATAAATCTTAGAGTAAACCATATATTTAGGTTCAATAGTTTTTAAAGAAAATTATATTTGAAATTTGTATTGGCAAGTGAAAATTATGTGTTTACGTGTTTTTAATGCAAATTTAATGCCTTTCAATTCGATGCGAAAGTCTCCATTTATAATTAATTCTTTGTCGAAAGTGTTAAAGGAAGAAATTTTCTACATCAAATTTCATTGGGAGTCTTTGAACAAAAGAAATTGGTATTCTTGATATGAACTACAAAAAACCCTACCAAAAAACCTGAAATCCTACCCAAACAGCTGGAAATTAATAAAAGCCCATATTGGAGTCAAAACCCACATCAATGTTAAAAAAAAAATAAAATATTCACTTATTTTTTATAAATTTTTCCTTGGAATTTCTTCAATTTAATGTATGAAAGTAATATAAAATTTCTCTTTACAAAATGTGTTAAAGGAAAACATTTTCTGCACAAAATTTTGCTATGAGTCTCCGAATTAACCATATTTCTAGGATTAATAACATTTCATATCGAAATTTGTATTTTGCAAGTGAATATTATGTTTTTACGTTTCTTTACTGAAAACTGAAGGCGTTCCATTAGGAGTCAAAATCTCCTTCAATTCTACATGTTTGGGGAAAGATAAGAAATGAGTATAATCAATACGTAACTTACAAAGATATCATTAATTTTGGTCTATAAAGACCTTTTATATTTTTCGGCAAATTTAACACCAAATTCGCTACAAATATTCAATAGTCAGACTGCTTTGTGGAAATTTTCACAAAGTTTAAATATCAAAACAAAGTTCAAAGTTATTATTCATAAAATTTCACTATAAGTTACAAAAGAAAAGCAATCGCGAAAAACTTTTCTAATTTCTAGATTTCTCTTTCGACTTTTTTTTGAGTTGTTGTGTGGAAATTTCAATTTTAGGCAGAAAATGTGAATAGAATAAATATTTTATACAAAATTTCAATAAACATCTCAAAATAAACTATACATCTGGGTATGATAGTTTATAAGAAAATTGTATTCGAAAAGTGTATTTTGCAACTGAAAATTTGGTGTTAACGGTTTTCTACTGATAATTTTACATGTTTCCAATCTAAGTCAAAATCTTTCTTTACATTTAATTTTTTGGGGAAACCGCCGATGGAGGGATTATTCTAGATCAAATTTCAATGTAGGTCTCTAAACCAAAAAAATTTGAATACTTCATATATACCATAAGGAAATATCATCAATATTAGCCTTTACAAAACCTTGGTAATTTTCGACAAATTTGGCACTTTTTTCAAATTCCCTGGAAATTTCCTTATAATTTCACTATACAATAGCCAATTTGGGGTTTGTAAATGAAAAGAGGAGAAATTCGCGTTCTAAGGCCAAACTATTTTAATTCTTAGCAATTTACAAAATTTTGAGATATATTTCGTATGTGAGTTTATGTAAAATTCTCCTGCAAAGCATCACTTTAGAAAAGTGACGTCAAAGACAAAATTATTCTTCACCAAATTTTACTATAAGTCATTAAAGAAAATAAATCTTTATATTCATCAAATATCAAGAAAATATTGGCACCAATGTTATGAAAACAATCTGAAAATATTTTTAGATTTGAATGAAATTACAAAAAATTTCGTTTTAGGCAGAAAATGTCAAAAGAGAAAATATTCTACACAAATTTTCACTTCAAATCTCAGAATAAACTATATATCTGGTTTAAAGAGATTTTAAGAAAATTTCATTCGAAATTCATGTACTACAAGTGAAAATTATTCCTTTGCTTTATTTCCATTATTTATTTACTCTTAGCTCTTTTGAAATCCAAGTCAAAATCTCCCTTTATACGTCATTTTTCGGGAAAGTGGCAAAGGAAGAATTATTCCAGATCAAATTTCAATCTAGGACTCTGAACAAAAGAAATTTTTTTAATCCATATATACCATAAGAAAATATTATCAATTTAGGTATTTAAAAGACCCTTCGAATTTTTGACAAATTTAGCAGCTTTTACTAATTTGCTGCAAATTGCAAAGAGTACAACTCTTATATAAGGATACCCCGGACTTTAGTGATTGACATAGCCTTTAAGTGTGCTCTCATATATACTTATATTAAATACCGTCTGTAGTAAAGTTTTCTACCTTCCAAGAAACCAGGATACAAAACTTTTAAAAAATTAATTGAAAATTAAATAAATACCCTTCGAAATAGTCCCCATATAATAGTGTATATAATAGTTGAAGGTTAAAAAGTACGATCAGATTAATCCTTGTATTGTTATCTGTAATATTTCCGAACACAATATATATCTAAAATTATCGGTGTCCAATGAATCGTAATCCAAAAATGTCTAAAAATTGTGGAAGAGGGGGAAACATGCCCTCTCATTTCGGTAGCTTCGCAATACAAACTTTCAAAACACCGATACACATGTCTTCTATTCTTATAATCCAATGGATTTGTCCTGTAATAATTAGAAATTTAATTTTGTAGTCCAGAGTTTTTTTTCTTTCAAATTTTCGGCCTTTTTATAATTTTTGAAGTCGCTTTTTTTCTACAAAAAACGGCAACTCCGACAGCAACTCCACTCTTCCATGCTTTGCAGATGAAGTACACATGTGTGGATTTTTTATGTTTTGTAAGCGTTTTTTGCCAGCTATTTTGTACATTTTAATGACTGGAGTGAGTGTGTGTGAGGTCTTTTTTTATTGGGTGATAATGGAAAACTTTTAACCTCAATTAGCTCAAGTTTTTTTTGTGCGCACGACTTGTGGAAATCTATTTGAAATTTAAATTATTTGCAGTTATTTTCTTTTTTGTCTTTTTCAAGGTAAATTATGTAATATCTTGTGCTGTGGATTACAAAATTGTGATAATAGTGAAATTATGGAATTATGAATGAATGAATGGCAGAAAAGAGGTATTAGATGCATGAAAAATAATGTCTGCAAATAGTATTCCTTGTTTGGAAAATTATAAACTAAATTCAGATTCAAAACCTCTCTGAAGCGACTTTCAAATATTCGGAAAAGAATCTATAAAGCCTTTAAAATTAAAAAATGCCACAAAAATCTACTTTTCAAAAAATATGTTTCCTATACTATATAGGGCTTCTAGGAAACAAATTCCGTGTTGTAGATTTACGGGTCAATGGGCTTATGACCTCTCCGAATATTGTCTATCTTATTCCTTATGCATACAGAAATGATGAGAATATTCAAAACATTGCTTAAGACTGGGATATTCCCTTATAGACTAAACTTCATATTATTTTCTCTTGCAGAGAGTAGTGTTTTTCAAAACACCTAAAAAATACCAAAGAAATTTGGAAATATATCAGTCTACTATTATTGAAATTGAAAATGTTAATTACCATCTGATCAGGCACAGTGTGAAAATTCACATAATTTATATTCTATTCTATGACAGATAATTCTTATTTATTCATCTAAATAAAATTCACAGCATCTGTGCGTGTTTAAAGCCCCCCTACTTAATTAATGTTCAATAAGAAAATATATAACACCATTAGTCTAGGTTATTCAACACAACAGCCACATAATAAATTATTCTAATTTCTTAGTTATTTAATCTCCATTGTAATGGAAGTGGACAAAAAACAAGCCTATTGTTTGAAAATTAATACGACATCAATCGAGAATAGAGACATTTTTTTGTGTTTGTTATTCAAAGATAATATTTATAAATTTATTAGTATTTTTTTCTTTTGACTGAAGCCACAAAAAATTTGCTATTATTTTCTAAAACAATGGCAACGTATTATATTTATACTTTGAAATCGAAAACATACACACAAAAGAAATGTCGAATACCAAAAACATTCTTTAAATAAATTTTCATAAATTGTTGAAAACAGGGCATCATAAATATTTTGTGTTTTGTTTGTAGAAAATTAATAAGAAAATTGACCGGCAATATTTTTTGATTTCTTTGCTCGACCGAGAATTGGGGTGTCAGAATGGGATACTGTAGGATAAATTGTAAGATACTATATATATTTTACGAAAATCTGCAAAGATAACTTAAAACGAAGCATGTGCGTGAAGATAAAAACGTTTTTAATTTTCGAACACTTTCAGTTGTATAACAGTGTATAACAGTTCAAAAACGTTTTTGTATATGAACGGAAAATAAAAACGATTTTCTAGGTTATAATAAAAACGTTTTTCAACGTGTTAGACTTTTAATCTTAGTCATTTGTTTGATTTACGAAAAACAATTTTTATTATCTCCTAGTAAATGAAATACTAATACAATACAATATGTATTGATCTAAGCATTTCATTGTAGAAATTTTGAGAAAAAAATTTATCATCGAAAAATACGATTTTAAAGGACAAAATATGTTTTGGCCTATATCTCAGGATCAAAAAAGGATACGCGTGTATGGAAGGTATCGTTAGAAAGGTGATTCCCTCTACTTTCCGAATATGTATTGATGTAAGCATTTCATTGTAGAAATTTTGAGAAAAAAATTTATCATCGAAAAATACGATTTTAAAGGACAAAATATGTTTTGGCCTATATCTCAGGATCAAAAAAGGATACGCGTATATGGAAGGTATCGTTAGAAAGGTGATTCCCTCTACTTTCCGAATATGTATTGATGTAAGCATTTCATTGTAGAAATTTTGAGAAAAAAATTTATCATCGAAAAATACGATTTTAAAGGACAAAATATGTTTTGGCCTATATCTCAGGATCAAAAAAGGATACGCGTATATGGAAGGTATCGTTAGAAAGGTGATTCCCTCTACTTTCCGAATATGTATTGATCTAAGCATTTCATTGTAGAAATTTTGAGAAAAAAATTTATCATCGAAAAATACGATTTTAAAGGACAAAATATGTTTTGGCCTATATCTCAGGATCTAAAAAGGATACGCGTATATGGAAGGTATCGTTGGAAAGGTGATTCCCTCTACTTTCCGAATATGTATTGATCTAAGCATTTCATTGTAGAAATTTTGAGAAAAAAATTTATCATCGAAAAATACGATTTTAAAGGACAAAATATGTTTTGGCCTATATCTCAGGATCAAAAAAGGATACGCGTATATGGAAGGTATCGTTAGAAAGGTGATTCCCTCTACTTTCCGAATATGTATTGATCTAAGCATTTCATTGTAGAAATTTTGAGAAAAAAATTTATCATCGAAAAATACGATTTTAAAGGACAAAATATGTTTTGGCCTATATCTCAGGATCTAAAAAGGATACGCGTATATGGAAGGTATCGTTAGAAAGGTGATTCCCTCTACTTTCCGAATATGTATTGATCTAAGCATATCATTGTAGAAATTTTGAGAAAAAAATTTATCATCGAAAAATACGATTTTAAAGGACAAAATATGTTTTGGCCTATATCTCAGGATCAAAAAAGGATACGCGTATATGGAAGGTATCGTTAGAAAGGTGATTCCCTCTACTTTCCGAATATGTATTGATCTAAGCATTTCATTGTAGAAATTTTGAGAAAAAAATTTATCATCGAAAAATACGATTTTAAAGGACAAAATATGTTTTGGCCTATATCTCAGGATCAAAAAAGGATACGCGTGTATGGAAGGTATCGTTAGAAAGGTGATTCCCTCTACTTTCCGAATATGTATTGATCTAAGCATTTCATTGTAGAAATTTTGAGAAAAAAATTTATCATCGAAAAATACGATTTTAAAGGACAAAATATGTTTTGGCCTATATCTCAGGATCAAAAAAGGATACGCGTGTATGGAAGGTATCGTTAGAAAGGTGATTCCCTCTACTTTCCGAATATGTATTGATCTAAGCATTTCATTGTAGAAATTTTGAGAAAAAAATTTATCATCGAAAAATACGATTTTAAAGGACAAAATATGTTTTGGCCTATATCTCAGGATCAAAAAAGGATACGCGTATATGGAAGGTATCGTTAGAAAGGTGATTCCCTCTACTTTCCGAATATGTATTGATCTAAGCATTTCATTGTAGAAATTTTGAGAAAAAAATTTATCATCGAAAAATACGATTTTAAAGGACAAAATATGTTTTGGCCTATATCTCAGGATCAAAAAAGGATACGCGTATATGGAAGGTATCGTTAGAAAGGTGATTCCCTCTAATTTCCGAATATGTATTGATCTAAGCATTTCATTGTAGAAATTTTGAGAAAAAAATTTATCATCGAAAAATACGATTTTAAAGGACAAAATATGTTTTGGCCTATATCTCAGGATCAAAAAAGGATACGCGTATATGGAAGGTATCGTTAGAAAGGTGATTCCCTCTACTTTCCGAATATGTATTGATCTAAGCATTTCATTGTAGAAATTTTGAGAAAAAAATTTATCATCGAAAAATACGATTTTAAAGGACAAAATATGTTTTGGCCTATATCTCAGGATCAAAAAAGGATACGCGTGTATGGAAGGTATCGTTAGAAAGGTGATTCCCTCTACTTTCCGAATATGTTTTGATGTAAGCATTTCATTGTAGAAATTTTGAGAAAAAAATTTATCATCGAAAAATACGATTTTAAAGGACAAAATATGTTTTGGCCTATATCTCAGGATCAAAAAAGGATACGCGTGTATGGAAGGTATCGTTAGAAAGGTGATTCCCTCTACTTTCCGAATATGTATTGATCTAAGCATTTCATTGTAGAAATTTTGAGAAAAAAATTTATCATCGAAAAATACGATTTTAAAGGACAAAATATGTTTTGGCCTATATCTCAGGATCAAAAAAGGATACGCGTGTATGGAAGGTATCGTTAGAAAGGTGATTCCCTCTACTTTCCGAATATGTATTGATCTAAGCATTTCATTGTAGAAATTTTGAGAAAAAAATTTATCATCGAAAAATACGATTTTAAAGGACAAAATATGTTTTGGCCTATATCTCAGGATCAAAAAAGGATACGCGTATATGGAAGGTATCGTTAGAAAGGTGATTCCCTCTACTTTCCGAATATGTATTGATCTAAGCATTTCATTGTAGAAATTTTGAGAAAAAAATTTATCATCGAAAAATACGATTCTAAAGGACAAAATATGTTTTGGCCTATATCTCAGGATCAAAAAAGGATACGCGTATATGGAAGGTATCGTTAGAAAGGTGATTCCCTCTACTTTCCGAATATGTATTGATCTAAGCATTTCATTGTAGAAATTTTGAGAAAAAAATTTATCATCGAAAAATACGATTTTAAAGGACAAAATATGTTTTGGCCCATATCTCAGGATCAAAAAAGGATACGCGTATATGGAAGGTATCGTTAGAAAGGTGATTCCCTCTACTTTCCGAATATGTATTGATCTAAGCATTTCATTGTAGAAATTTTGAGAAAAAAATTTATCATCGAAAAATACGATTTTAAAGGACAAAATATGTTTTGGCCTATATCTCAGGATCAAAAAAGGATACGCGTATATGGAAGGTATCGTTAGAAAGGTGATTCCCTCTACTTTCCGAACATGTGCTGATCTAAGCATTTCATTGTAGAAATTTTGAGAAAAAAATTTATCATCGAAAAATTCGATTTTAAAGGACGAAATATGTTTTGGCCTATATCTCAGGATCAAAAAAGGATACGCGTATATGGAAGGTATCGTTAGAAAGGTGATTCCCTCTACTTTCCGAATATGTATTGATCTAAGCATTTCATTGTAGAAATTTTGAGAAAAAAATTTATCATCGAAAAATACGATTTTAAAGGACAAAATATGTTTTGGCCTATATCTCAGGATCTAAAAAGGATACGCGTATATGGAAGGTATCGTTAGAAAGGTGATTCCCTCTACTTTCCGAATATGTATTGATCTAAGCATTTCATTGTAGAAATTTTGAGAAAAAAATTTATCATCGAAAAATACGATTTTAAAGGACAAAATATGTTTTGGCCTATATCTCAGGATCTAAAAAGGATACGCGTATATGGAAGGTATCGTTAGAAAGGTGATTCCCTCTACTTTCCGAATATGTATTGATCTAAGCATTTCATTGTAGAAATTTTGAGAAAAAAATTTATCATCGAAAAATACGATTTTAAAGGACAAAATATGTTTTGGCCTATATCTCAGGATCAAAAAAGGATACGCGTATATGGAAGGTATCGTTAGAAAGGTGATTCCCTCTACTTTCCGAATATGTATTGATCTAAGCATTTCATTGTAGAAATTTTGAGAAAAAAATTTATCATCGAAAAATACGATTTTAAAGGACAAAATATGTTTTGGCCTATATCTCAGGATCTAAAAAGGATACGCGTATATGGAAGGTATCGTTAGAAAGGTGATTCCCTCTACTTTCCGAATATGTATTGATCTAAGCATTTCATTGTAGAAATTTTGAGAAAAAAATTTATCATCGAAAAATACGATTTTAAAGGACAAAATATGTTTTGGCCTATATCTCAGGATCAAAAAAGGATACGCGTATATGGAAGGTATCGTTAGAAAGGTGATTCCCTCTACTTTCCGAATATGTATTGATCTAAGCATTTCATTGTAGAAATTTTGAGAAAAAAATTTATCATCGAAAAATACGATTTTAAAGGACAAAATATGTTTTGGCCTATATCTCAGGATCTAAAAAGGATACGCGTATATGGAAGGTATCGTTAGAAAGGTGATTCCCTCTATTTTCCGAATATGTATTGATCTAAGCATTTCATTGTAGAAATTTTGAGAAAAAAATTTATCATCGAAAAATACGATTTTAAAGGACAAAATATGTTTTGGCCTATATCTCAGGATCAAAAAAGGATACGCGTATATGGAAGGTATCGTTAGAAAGGTGATTCCCTCTACTTTCCGAATATGTATTGATCTAAGCATTTCATTGTAGAAATTTTGAGAAAAAAAATTATCATCGAAAAATACGATTTTAAAGGACAAAATATGTTTTGGCCTATATCTCAGGATCAAAAAAGGATACGCGTATATGGAAGGTATCGTTAGAAAGGTGATTCCCTCTACTTTCCGAATATGTATTGATCTAAGCATTTCATTGTAGAAATTTTGAGAAAAAAATTTATCATCGAAAAATACGATTCTAAAGGACAAAATATGTTTTGGCCTATATCTCAGGATCAAAAAAGGATACGCGTATATGGAAGGTATCGTTAGAAAGGTGATTCCCTCTACTTTCCGAATATGTATTGATCTAAGCATTTCATTGTAGAAATTTTGAGAAAAAAATTTATCATCGAAAAATACGATTTTAAAGGACAAAATATGTTTTGGCCTATATCTCAGGATCTAAAAAGGATACGCGTATATGGAAGGTATCGTTAGAAAGGTGATTCCCTCTACTTTCCGAATATGTATTGATCTAAGCATTTCATTGTAGAAATTTTGAGAAAAAAATTTATCATCGAAAAATACGATTTTAAAGGACAAAATATGTTTTGGCCCATATCTCAGGATCAAAAAAGGATACGCGTATATGGAAGGTATCGTTAGAAAGGTGATTCCCTCTACTTTCCGAATATGTATTGATCTAAGCATTTCATTGTAGAAATTTTGAGAAAAAAATTTATCATCGAAAAATACGATTTTAAAGGACAAAATATGTTTTGGCCTATATCTCAGGATCAAAAAAGGATACGCGTATATGGAAGGTATCGTTAGAAAGGTGATTCCCTCTACTTTCCGAACATGTGCTGATCTAAGCATTTCATTGTAGAAATTTTGAGAAAAAAATTTATCATCGAAAAATTCGATTTTAAAGGACGAAATATGTTTTGGCCTATATCTCAGGATCAAAAAAGGATACGCGTATATGGAAGGTATCGTTAGAAAGGTGATTCCCTCTACTTTCCGAATATGTATTGATCTAAGCATTTCATTGTAGAAATTTTGAGAAAAAAATTTATCATCGAAAAATACGATTTTAAAGGACAAAATATGTTTTGGCCTATATCTCAGGATCAAAAAAGGATACGCGTATATGGAAGGTATCGTTAGAAAGGTGATTCCCTCTACTTTCCGAATATGTATTGATCTAAGCATTTCATTGTAGAAATTTTGAGAAAAAAATTTATCATCGAAAAATACGATTTTAAAGGACAAAATATGTTTTGGCCTATATCTCAGGATCTAAAAAGGATACGCGTATATGGAAGGTATCGTTAGAAAGGTGATTCCCTCTACTTTCCGAATATGTATTGATCTAAGCATTTCATTGTAGAAATTTTGAGAAAAAAATTTATCATCGAAAAATACGATTTTAAAGGACAAAATATGTTTTGGCCTATATCTCAGGATCAAAAAAGGATACGCGTATATGGAAGGTATCGTTAGAAAGGTGATTCCCTCTACTTTCCGAATATGTATTGATCTAAGCATTTCATTGTAGAAATTTTGAGAAAAAAATTTATCATCGAAAAATACGATTTTAAAGGACAAAATATGCTTTGGCCTATATCTCAGGATCAAAAAAGGATACGCGTATATGGAAGGTATCGTTAGAAAGGTGATTCCCTCTACTTTCCGAATATGTATTGATCTAAGCATTTCATTGTAGAAATTTTGAGAAAAAAATTTATCATCGAAAAATACGATTTTAAAGGACAAAATATGTTTTGGCCTATATCTCAGGATCTAAAAAGGATACGCGTATATGGAAGGTATCGTTAGAAAGGTGATTCCCTCTACTTTCCGAATATGTATTGATCTAAGCATTTCATTGTAGAAATTTTGAGAAAAAAATTTATCATCGAAAAATACGATTTTAAAGGACAAAATATGTTTTGGCCTATATCTCAGGATCAAAAAAGGATACGCGTATATGGAAGGTATCGTTAGAAAGGTGATTCCCTCTACTTTCCGAATATGTATTGATCTAAGCATTTCATTGTAGAAATTTTGAGAAAAAAATTTATCATCGAAAAATACGATTTTAAAGGACAAAATATGTTTTGGCCTATATCTCAGGATCAAAAAAGGATACGCGTGTATGGAAGGTATCGTTAGAAAGGTGATTCCCTCTACTTTCCGAATATGTATTGATCTAAGCATTTCATTGTAGAAATTTTGAGAAAAAAATTTATCATCGAAAAATACGATTTTAAAGGACAAAATATGTTTTGGCCTATATCTCAGGATCAAAAAAGGATACGCGTGTATGGAAGGTATCGTTAGAAAGGTGATTCCCTCTACTTTCCGAATATGTATTGATCTAAGCATTTCATTGTAGAAATTTTGAGAAAAAAATTTATCATCGAAAAATACGATTTTAAAGGACAAAATATGTTTTGGCCTATATCTCAGGATCAAAAAAGGATACGCGTATATGGAAGGTATCGTTAGAAAGGTGATTCCCTCTACTTTCCGAATATGTATTGATCTAAGCATTTCATTGTAGAAATTTTGAGAAAAAAATTTATCATCGAAAAATACGATTTTAAAGGACAAAATATGTTTTGGCCTATATCTCAGGATCTAAAAAGGATACGCGTATATGGAAGGTATCGTTAGAAAGGTGATTCCCTCTACTTTCCGAATATGTATTGATCTAAGCATTTCATTGTAGAAATTTTGAGAAAAAAATTTATCATCGAAAAATACGATTTTAAAGGACAAAATATGTTTTGGCCTATATCTCAGGATCTAAAAAGGATACGCGTATATGGAAGGTATCGTTAGAAAGGTGATTCCCTCTACTTTCCGAATATGTATTGATCTAAGCATTTCATTGTAGAAATTTTGAGAAAAAAATTTATCATCGAAAAATACGATTTTAAAGGACAAAATATGCTTTGGCCTATATCTCAGGATCAAAAAAGGATACGCGTATATGGAAGGTATCGTTAGAAAGGTGATTCCCTCTACTTTCCGAATATGTATTGATCTAAGCATTTCATTGTAGAAATTTTGAGAAAAAAATTTATCATCGAAAAATACGATTTTAAAGGACAAAATATGTTTTGGCCTATATCTCAGGATCAAAAAAGGATACGCGTATATGGAAGGTATCGTTAGAAAGGTGATTCCCTCTACTTTCCGAATATGTATTGATCTAAGCATTTCATTGTAGAAATTTTGAGAAAAAAATTTATCATCGAAAAATACGATTCTAAAGGACAAAATATGTTTTGGCCTATATCTCAGGATCAAAAAAGGATACGCGTATATGGAAGGTATCGTTAGAAAGGTGATTCCCTCTACTTTCCGAACATGTGCTGATCTAAGCATTTCATTGTAGAAATTTTGAGAAAAAAATTTATCATCGAAAAATTCGATTTTAAAGGACGAAATATGTTTTGGCCTATATCTCAGGATCAAAAAAGGATACGCGTATATGGAAGGTATCGTTAGAAAGGTGATTCCTTCTACTTTCCTAAAAAAAATAAAGCTTACTACAATTTTATAACAACGTCCATGTCGGGATTCGAACCCACGACACAGCAAATCTCAACAGAACTACTTAGGCGACTCGACCACAGCTTCGATGTGGACGGGTGGTATACTGTTGTTAATACTTCTGAACGTAGGATAATACGTAGATCTCTTTTTGCTGTTGTCAACTTTGAAAATCGACACAAAATCGGTTACGTTAATCTCATTGATTTAACCCCTTAGACAGTGTGTTACAGGTCAACGTATGTAGGGCATGTTTAAGAAACTACATATTCGCAACTATTTTGGTATTTATACTAATAATTGTACTTTTATTTTTAATTTGTATATATTTAAATTCTATAAATTATCCTATAAATTTATTGATTTATGTTAATATTTGTGTAATTCCGTATTTATTTATTTTTATTTCGTATTTATGAATTAAATTTTTGTACTGATAATTATGTTTATATTTCATTTAATTATTATATACATTTTTACTGGTAATTTTATTTTATTTTAATATATTTATTTTTATCATTACAGTTTTACGCTTGCATATCTATATTTTTACGTTAATTTATATTCGTGTTTTCATATTTTTATTTACGGTTTTACGTACAAGTATAATATTTTTTATATTTTTGTACTTCTATTTATATGTTAATTTTATTTATTTTTATACTTAAACTAATACCTTTTTACATTTTTATTTATTTTGTTGTTAAATTTAATAATTTTTTTTGTATTGTAATACCAACACCACGTTGTTTTACACATGCTGGTATCACTTCATATTTTTTATCCATTTGCATTTATGCGGCATGCCCTATCTAAAAAGCAAAAATGCAAAGAATGTGTGAACCGTTACTTTTCGCACACACCATTGTTGTTGTGTGTGTTTCAAGTTGATCGTTTGGCAACAACCCTTGTTTATGTTTCCACGAAAAAAATGTTTATTTTACTTTTACAATTCTGGTTCACCATCGCTGCGAGCTAGTGATAGCCCGGGTGGTAGAGCGGTTATGTTTTCGTGACCTGTGTCGTGGGTTCGAGCCCCGGTCATGATGTGTTTATTCATCTTTTTTTAAATAGGATTTTTTTTATTTTTTTTTTATTAACGAAAATTTTTTGCAGAATAAGTTATACAACATAAGGTTACTGTAACAGTTACAAATAACTTGCATACCGTTAAAACGTCATACATATAAGTACATACAACCAACATATAAACTTCAATAATAGAACTTACATAAATACATATAAGAGTACTACAGTAGTTGTATTCTGTACTTGCTTTGAAAAATATTTTTTTAATAAAAAACATATTCAAAAAAACTATATTTAAAAAAACTAAACCTTGACTGGGGCTCGAACCCGCGACACAGGTCACGAAAACATAACCGCTCTACCACCTGAGCTATCACTAGCTCGCAGCGATGGTGAACCAGAATTGTAAAAGTAAAATAAACATTTTTTTCGTGGAAACATAAAAAAGGGTTGTTTGTCAAACGATCAACTTGAAACACACACAACAACAATGGTACGTGCGAAAAGTAACGGTTCACACATTCTTTGCATTTTTGCTTTTTAGATAGAACATGCCGCATAAATGCAAATGGATAAAAAATATGAAGTGATACCAGCATGTGTAAAATAACGTGGTGTTGGTATTACAATACAAAAAAATTATTAAATTTAACAACAAAATAAATAAAAATGTAAAAAGGTATTAGTTTAAGTATAAAAATAAATAAAATGAAAATATAAATATAAGTACAAAAATATAAAAAATATTATAACTGTACATAAAACCGTAAATAAAAATATAAAAACACGAATATAAATTAACGTAAAAATATAGATATGCAAGCGTAAAACTGTAATGATAAAAATAAATAAAAATATTAAAATAAAATAAATTACCAGTAAAATTGTATATAATAATTAAATGAAATATAAACATAATTATCAGTACAAAAAATTTAATTCATAAATACGGAATAAAAATAAATAAATACGGAATTATACAAATATTAACATAAATCAATAAATTTATAGGATAATTTATAGAATTTAAATATATACAAATTAAAAATAAAAGTACAATTATTAGTATAAATACCAAAATAGTTGCGAATATGTAGTTTCTTAAACATGCCTACATACGTTGACCTGTAACACACTGTCTAAGGGGTTAAATCAATGAGATTAACGTAACCGATTTTGTGTCGATTTTCAAAGTTGACAACAGCAAAAAGAGATCTACGTATTATCCTACGTTCAGAAGTATTAACAACAGTATACCACCCGTCCACATCGAAGCTGTGGTCGAGTCGCCTAAGTAGTTCTGTTGAGATTTGCTGTGTCGTGGGTTCGAATCCCGACATGGACGTTGTTATAAAATTGTAGTAAGCTTTATTTTTTTTAGGAAAGTAGAAGGAATCACCTTTCTAACGATACCTTCCATATACGCGTATCCTTTTTTGATCCTGAGATATAGGCCAAAACATATTTCGTCCTTTAAAATCGAATTTTTCGATGATAAATTTTTTTCTCAAAATTTCTACAATGAAATGCTTAGATCAGCACATGTTCGGAAAGTAGAGGGAATCACCTTTCTAACGATACCTTCCATATACGCGTATCCTTTTTTGATCCTGAGATATAGGCCAAAACATATTTTGTCCTTTAGAATCGTATTTTTCGATGATAAATTTTTTCTCAAAATTTCTACAATGAAATGCTTAGATCAATACATATTCGGAAAGTAGAGGGAATCACCTTTCTAACGATACCTTCCATATACGCGTATCCTTTTTTGATCCTGAGATATAGGCCAAAACATATTTTGTCCTTTAAAATCGTATTTTTCGATGATAAATTTTTTTCTCAAAATTTCTACAATGAAATGCTTAGATCAATACATATTCGGAAAGTAGAGGGAATCACCTTTCTAACGATACCTTCCATATACGCGTATCCTTTTTTGATCCTGAGATATAGGCCAAAACATATTTTGTCCTTTAGAATCGTATTTTTCGATGATAAATTTTTTTCTCAAAATTTCTACAATGAAATGCTTAGATCAATACATATTCGGAAAGTAGAGGGAATCACCTTTCTAACGATACCTTCCATACACGCGTATCCTTTTTTGATCCTGAGATATAGGCCAAAACATATTTTGTCCTTTAAAATCGTATTTTTCGATGATAAATTTTTTTCTCAAAATTTCTACAATGAAATGCTTAGATCAATACATATTCGGAAAGTAGAGGGAATCACCTTTCTAACGATACCTTCCATACACGCGTATCCTTTTTTGATCCTGAGATATAGGCCAAAACATATTTTGTCCTTTAAAATCGTATTTTTCGATGATAAATTTTTTTCTCAAAATTTCTACAATGAAATGCTTAGATCAATACATATTCGGAAAGTAGAGGGAATCACCTTTCTAACGATACCTTCCATACACGCGTATCCTTTTTTGATCCTGAGATATAGGCCAAAACATATTTTGTCCTTTAAAATCGTATTTTTCGATGATAAATTTTTTTCTCAAAATTTCTACAATGAAATGCTTAGATCAATACATATTCGGAAAGTAGAGGGAATCACCTTTCTAACGATACCTTCCATACACGCGTATCCTTTTTTGATCCTGAGATATAGGCCAAAACATATTTTGTCCTTTAAAATCGTATTTTTCGATGATAAATTTTTTCTCAAAATTTCTACAATGAAATGCTTAGATCAATACATATTCGGAAAGTAGAGGGAATCACCTTTCTAACGATACCTTCCATACACGCGTATCCTTTTTTGATCCTGAGATATAGGCCAAAACATATTTTGTCCTTTAAAATCGTATTTTTCGATGATAAATTTTTTTCTCAAAATTTCTACAATGAAATGCTTAGATCAATACATATTCGGAAAGTAGAGGGAATCACCTTTCTAACGATACCTTCCATATACGCGTATCCTTTTTTGATCCTGAGATATAGGCCAAAACATATTTTGTCCTTTAAAATCCTATTTTTCGATGATAAATTTTTTTCTCAAAATTTCTACAATGAAATGCTTAGATCAATACATATTCGGAAAGTAGAGGGAATCACCTTTCTAACGATACCTTCCATACACGCGTATCCTTTTTTGATCCTGAGATATAGGCCAAAACATATTTTGTCCTTTAAAATCGTATTTTTCGATGATAAATTTTTTTCTCAAAATTTCTACAATGAAATGCTTAGATCAATACATATTCGGAAAGTAGAGGGAATCACCTTTCTAACGATACCTTCCATATACGCGTATCCTTTTTAGATCCTGAGATATAGGCCAAAACATATTTTGTCCTTTAAAATCGTATTTTTCGATGATAAATTTTTTTCTCAAAATTTCTACAATGAAATGCTTAGATCAATACATATTCGGAAAGTAGAGGGAATCACCTTTCTAACGATACCTTCCATATACGCGTATCCTTTTTTGATCCTGAGATATAGGCCAAAACATATTTTGTCCTTTAAAATCGTATTTTTCGATGATAAATTTTTTTCTCAAAATTTCTACAATGAAATGCTTAGATCAATACATATTCGGAAAGTAGAGGGAATCACCTTTCTAACGATACCTTCCATATACGCGTATCCTTTTTTGATCCTGAGATATAGGCCAAAACATAGGCCAAAACATAAATTTTTTTCTCAAAATTTCTACAATGATATGCTTAGATCAATACATATTCGGAAAGTAGAGGGAATCACCTTTCTAACGATACCTTCCATATACGCGTATCCTTTTTAGATCCTGAGATATTTTGTCCTTTAAAATCGTATTTTTCGATGATAAATTTTTTTCTCAAAATTTCTACAATGAAATGCTTAGATCAATACATATTCGGAAAGTAGAGGGAATCACCTTTCTAACGATACCTTCCATATACGCGTATCCTTTTTTGATCCTGAGATATAGGCCAAAACATATTTCGTCCTTTAAAATCGAATTTTTCGATGATAAATTTTTTTCTCAAAATTTCTACAATGAAATGCTTAGATCAGCACATGTTCGGAAAGTAGAGGGAATCACCTTTCTAACGATACCTTCCATATACGCGTATCCTTTTTTGATCCTGAGATATAGGCCAAAACATATTTTGTCCTTTAAAATCGTATTTTTCGATGATAAATTTTTTTCTCAAAATTTCTACAATGAAATGCTTAGATCAATACATATTCGGAAAGTAGAGGGAATCACCTTTCTAACGATACCTTCCATACACGCGTATCCTTTTTTGATCCTGAGATATAGGCCAAAACATATTTTGTCCTTTAAAATCGTATTTTTCGATGATAAATTTTTTTCTCAAAATGTCTACAATGAAATGCTTAGATCAATACATATTCGGAAAGTAGAGGGAATCACCTTTCTAACGATACCTTCCATACACGCGTATCCTTTTTTGATCCTGAGATATAGGCCAAAACATATTTTGTCCTTTAAAATCGTATTTTTCGATGATAAATTTTTTTCTCAAAATTTCTACAATGAAATGCTTAGATCAATACATATTCGGAAAGTAGAGGGAATCACCTTTCTAACGATACCTTCCATACACGCGTATCCTTTTTTGATCCTGAGATATAGGCCAAAACATATTTTGTCCTTTAAAATCGTATTTTTCGATGATAAATTTTTTTCTCAAAATTTCTACAATGAAATGCTTAGATCAATACATATTCGGAAAGTAGAGGGAATCACCTTTCTAACGATACCTTCCATACACGCGTATCCTTTTTTGATCCTGAGATATAGGCCAAAACATATTTTGTCCTTTAAAATCGTATTTTTCGATGATAAATTTTTTTCTCAAAATTTCTACAATGAAATGCTTAGATCAATACATATTCGGAAAGTAGAGGGAATCACCTTTCTAACGATACCTTCCATATACGCGTATCCTTTTTTGATCCTGAGATATAGGCCAAAACATATTTTGTCCTTTAAAATCCTATTTTTCGATGATAAATTTTTTTCTCAAAATTTCTACAATGAAATGCTTAGATCAATACATATTCGGAAAGTAGAGGGAATCACCTTTCTAACGATACCTTCCATATACGCGTATCCTTTTTTGATCCTGAGATATAGGCCAAAACATATTTTGTCCTTTAAAATCGTATTTTTCGATGATAAATTTTTTTCTCAAAATTTCTACAATGAAATGCTTAGATCAATACATATTCGGAAAGTAGAGGGAATCACCTTTCTAACGATACCTTCCATACACGCGTATCCTTTTTTGATCCTGAGATATAGGCCAAAACATATTTTGTCCTTTAAAATCGTATTTTTCGATGATAAATTTTTTTCTCAAAATTTCTACAATGAAATGCTTAGATCAATACATATTCGGAAAGTAGAGGGAATCACCTTTCTAACGATACCTTCCATACACGCGTATCCTTTTTTGATCCTGAGATATAGGCCAAAACATATTTTGTCCTTTAAAATCGTATTTTTCGATGATAAATTTTTTTCTCAAAATTTCTACAATGAAATGCTTAGATCAATACATATTCGGAAAGTAGAGGGAATCACCTTTCTAACGATACCTTCCATACACGCGTATCCTTTTTTGATCCTGAGATATAGGCCAAAACATATTTTGTCCTTTAAAATCGTATTTTTCGATGATAAATTTTTTTCTCCAAATTTCTACAATGAAATGCTTAGATCAATACATATTCGGAAAGTAGAGGGAATCACCTTTCTAACGATACCTTCCATATACGCGTATCCTTTTTTGATCCTGAGATATAGGCCAAAACATATTTTGTCCTTTAAAATCGTATTTTTCGATGATAAATTTTTTTCTCAAAATTTCTACAATGAAATGCTTACATCAATACATATTCGGAAAGTAGAGGGAATCACCTTTCTAACGATACCTTCCATACACGCGTATCCTTTTTTGATCCTGAGATATAGGCCAAAACATATTTTGTCCTTTAAAATCGTATTTTTCGATGATAAATTTTTTTCTCAAAATTTCTACAATGAAATGCTTACATCAATACATATTCGGAAAGTAGAGGGAATCACCTTTCTAACGATACCTTCCATACACGCGTATCCTTTTTTGATCCTGAGATATAGGCCAAAACATATTTTGTCCTTTAAAATCGTATTTTTCGATGATAAATTTTTTTCTCAAAATTTCTACAATGAAATGCTTAGATCAATACATATTGTATTGTATTAGTATTTCATTTACTAGGAGATAATAAAAATTGTTTTTCGTAAATCAAACAAATGACTAAGATTAAAAGTCTAACACGTTGAAAAACGTTTTTATTATAACCTAGAAAATCGTTTTTATTTTCCGTTCATATACAAAAACGTTTTTGAACTGTTATACACTGTTATACAACTGAAAGTGTTCGAAAATTAAAAACGTTTTTATCTTCACGCACATAAACGAAGCTAAAGTCTCAAAAATTTGGAAACATGAACTGCAAGTGTATCTAATTCAAGGGCTTGTTTTCGGATTGCGAATGAAAAACACCATTCCAGATGTAGCTTTACAAATTTCGGATTTCAATATTAAAGTATGAAAAAAATTATTTGGAATAGTGTTTTCCGAATTTTTCTGAATTCACATTTGTATCGACATACAGACATAGGCCCTTAAAGTCAAACCTTTCTTGGGGATTTCGTGGCAATTGGAAATATATATATTTTTTTCAGCAATTTCTGTATATGTTTGTTCAGATATATAAAAGAAAATAGTTCAGAAAAAAAAACAAAAATCATTTAAATATTAATTTCTATATTCCTCATAGACTATTTAGGTTTCAGAGATCCAGGACACCTTTTCCTATCAAATTTCAATAACACTTTTATAGAAAATACATATATCTATTTTACGAAAATCTACAAAAATCCCTTAAATTAAGCTACAATTTAAAGTCTCGAAATTTGGAAATTTATCTAAATTAGGGCCTGTTTTCGGAGGCGAACGAAAATCACCATTCCAGATGTAGATTTGCAAGTTTTGGAATTCAATATTAGAATATGAAAAAATGTATTTGGAATGGTGTTTTTCTTTCAAATTTACATTTGTATCGTCATACAGAAGCATCACTTAAAGTCCCAAATTTTTTAAAGATTTCGAGACAATTTGAAATATTTTTTTCAGCAATTTCTGTAAATGATGGAAAAACCATAGCCTGGTTCGGAAAAAATAAAATCCATTTAAATATTAATTTCTATTTTTCTAATAGACAGTACCGAATGTATTTAGTTTTCAGAGATCCAGGACACTTTTTCTAATCAAATTTCAATATCACTTTTAAAGAAAATATATTGCATATTTTTAAGAAAATGTGTGGGAAAACTGTCCTTTAAAGGCTTTAATTTGCCTACCGAATGTAATTTGACATTTGCCTACCGAATGTAATTTGACATATTTCGTAAAAACTCTTGATGGTGAAAATAATGTTCGAGAGGTTGTATATTTTATATCAATTATCAGAAGACCTCCTTAGAAGAAATTTCTTATTTGTAAAGGTACTATCAAATCCGCATGGCATTTTCCAAAGCCCAAACTGGCTATTGTACAGTGAAATTATAAGATTGTTTACAGCTAAGTAGGAAAAAGTAATAAATTCGTAGAAAAAACAGCAGATTTATATAAACCGAAATTGATGATATTTTTCTATGATACAGATTAAATATATACATTTCTTTTGCTAAGAGATTCACATTGAAATTTGTTCTGAAGTATTTTCTCCTTTATTAGGTTTTGACATAAAATGGAAACGTTTTAAATTAACAGTAAAAACGAAAATACATAATTTTCACTTTACACAATCTGACTTTCTTGAAATCTGTCATATCAAGATATATTTATTCTGAGATTTATAGTGAAATTTTTCTTGAAATACTTCTTCTTTTAAGATTGTCGATCTACAAGGACATTTCATGTAAATTTAATGCAACAACTTGGAAGAAAGGCCTTGGAAATATTTAAGACATATTTTAAAGTTTTTTTAGCATGGATGGCATATTAAGCTTGGCATTCCGTTTGTAACACCTGGACATACACATTTTAGACCCCACAAATTATATATATTCTTGATCAGCATTAAATTCTATGTCGATTTAGCGATGTCCGTCCGTCTGTGGAAATCACTTTAGCTTCCAAACGAAATGAAGTAGATTGATAACATTTTACTCAAATTTAATTATGCCTGCAGGAATTTTGGTATTGAAAATGGACCATGTAGGTCCACGTTTTGGTATAGCCCCCATATATAGTTACCTCCCTTTTCTATTTTGATGATTTTAGCGACATTATTCACTGGAATTGTTTGAAATTTATTATTTGAAGTTCGTAATGGATACTATTTGAAGTCGAAATGGATACTACAGCCTAAGAGAGAAAGTTGTCCGTGCAGATGCACGTCTTCGTATAGCCCCCATATAACGGTACCTCCAGATATTCGGTATTTTGATGATTTTAGCTACATTATTCACCTTTTTTAAGTTTCGCATGTGAATATTGTAATGGTTTATGGCAAAAGTTGCCTATGCAGGTCTACGTCGTCGTATAGACCTTAATATAACAGCTACATTCGGTATTTTTAAGATTTTAACAGAACTTCTTAACGGATTTTATTGTTTTTGAGAATTGCAAAATTCATTCCAAATAGTGGAGAGTATTCAAAGTTCGGCCCGGCCGAAATTACGGTTTGTGCTTGTTTTAATATTATTATGATTATTTTTTATTTTAAAAACAACGCTTTTTGAAAGGAAAAAATTAGGAAAAACAAACACCCAATTAATTTTAAGGTCATAAAATTCTGAAATCCTTAAAACATTTTCTAGATCTTCTACGTAAACCCAATACGAAAAAAAAAATTATAATTTTGATATTATTTGCATTTTGTTGTTGCAAAATGGTCAGGCTTTAACCCTTTATTGTTGTTTTTATAAAAACAACGTTTGTTTATTAGTGGAGAACGGTGGTAATGTTTACCAGGGGGTAAGGCAGGGAATACCTAGGTTTCGGAAAGGGCCACCAATCCCCATCAGTTCCCTTTGTTTTTTGTCTAGGATATTCTCCCCAGAAGTTATTTTAAAAATAACTTTTATGACAAAAAACAGTTTTTACCCAAGTGACGAGATCGTAAGCTCAATAGAAGAGGAACCAAAGAATTAAATAAAACTAAAATTCTTTTGGAAAATCTTCTAAATCTTACAACCGCACTTATAAACATTTACATATTTCTCCACTTGTTATGCTTTAAAAAAATAAATAAATGTTCCTATAAAAATTAAGGTAAGATTCCTCAAATAATATCCCCAGAAGTAAAGTATATGATTTTATTTGAGACGGGAAAAATACACCTCTCTCTGTCTATCAATATTGAATCGGAAACAGCTTTTTCAATTAATTGAAAATTGTACTTATTTTTCTGACGACAATTTTAACGAAAAATTTGAATATTTCCTAAAAGGATATATTCATATAGCAAGTAAACTCCTTAAGGTTTCCGAATCAAAAATATCAATCTAAATACCTTCAACTTTCATAAAAACTGGGGCAATATTCTCAATTTCAGCAACTTTTAGGCTCATAGACTCCAAATAAAATTTGTTAAATAAAATCTAGGAAATTTAATTTAATAGTCCAAAATTTTAATATTCCGATATTATTCCCATAGAAACTGAAATTGAAAATAATTATTTATTTTTCTCCCGAAAAAAATTTTGGGTAGATTTGAAAAAATTTGATAAAAATAAAACCTGGTAAACATTACAATCGTTCTCCACTAATAAACAAACGTTGTTTTTATAAAAACAACAATAAAGGGATAAAGCCTGACCATTTTGCAACAACAACAATAAAGGGATAAAGCCTGACCATTTTGCAACAACAAAAATAAAGACCTTATGCTGATGATTTGGACCTACATTTCATTGAATTTTTGCCTATTTATTTTTAACAGAAATTGCCACATTAATCTCATTTCACATAACTGCTGAATTCCTTGACTTTTCTGCATTAAATTTATTAGCTTCATATTTCATAAAATCGAGATGATATTTGAAATCCTACCAATTTTTATGAACATATTTGGACTTACCTTTTTTTAACAATCATAATCCAATGTATGAAACCATGCACTAATGATGTTTTGGTGTTGCTGGCGAAGACCGAAAATCAATAACTTTTGCTAAAAGTCCCCACAACAAAATTTGTCGGGGAGCAATCAGGAACCAATTATCAAAACTTCCGCACTTTCAACACCTCTTGTCACAGACACACAGACACTGATTTTAATTTTTCACTTATTTTTGGGATTTCAAATATTAATGATGATACAATTTCAAAATAAATTTAAATTTTCTTTTGTTTTGATTTAAAAAGCAAATAGCACTGTTATTATTATTTTTTTTTTCAAATTTGTTGTTTTACATCGAATTGGAATTTCATGAACTTAGGAGGTCATCATCACAACTTGTTTTATTGGCTGGGTAATTAAAGCAAAATTTGTTGCGCCTTCTTTGTATTTTCAACGTTACAGGATATGAATTACTTTGTTGCTGTTGTTTTCATACTTCTTCCTTGCTGTTTTAGTTGCACTGACTGGGGGGAAAGGGAAGATTACTTTTTCTTTTCTTTTTTTGCTTTCCTATTGCGTGGGAGGTTGTTGTAAATTTTATAGGTTTTTTTCTTTAGCTTCTTTCCATTTGCTTTCTTTGGGTTGTTATTTTGTTATTTGTTTTTACCACGTTGTTTTCTTAAAATGTTTCAATTACTTTTTACGACCTGTTTCGGATTAGTTGTTTTAGCCATTAAAGATGACGACTTGGGATGGCTATGTTTTCTAGGTTTTTATTTCACGTTTGTTTTGGGTTGAGTTGATGAATTCGATTTGAACGTAGATATTGTATCACTGCAATTGAAACAAGAAAAATAAGAGGACGATAAGGATTAGGAAAACCAAAAGCAATAAAACACCAGCTATCGGTACCCACGTCAATGGAAAATGATGGCAAATTCGAAAAATAAACAACAGGGTGGCCTCAAAGTTATTTCATTGAGCCGCACATTTTTTTAAAAGAAAAACACTTGCTTTTTGTTAATTATTTTAATTTTTGCAAACGAAAATTATTATTTGGTTGTGTTTTGTGAACATTTCGATGTCATGGTCCACGCCCTTTGACTCTTTGTATTTGCACTGAATTTATTCTCACTTTTTTCGGGACGTTTTCCTTCTTTTTTTTGTTATATTTCATAAACACACTCTTTGCACAAAAAACGGGCACACAGACACTCACACACATTCACTAGAAAAAGGACATTGCTGCACAGACATACACACACGCACACACTCATTCACTCACGGTCCAACATATACTCCGAGGAGCAAAGAATTCTTTTAAGCATTGTTCGGTGCTGCTGCTGTTTTTTTATTATTTTTTTTTTTTTTGCACGTGACTCAATTTCTCTGTGGAGGTCATGTTTTGGTGTATGAAAAATTGAAAGAAGCAAAGAATGCCAAACTAAAAAGATAAAATAAAAAAACAAAAAGGGAAAATTCTGCTGAACAAAATCAATAAATTTCCTTCACATTCGCGAAAAACAATTTCCATTCACTTGTTTTATTTTTCTTGCCACAAAATGAAAATATTTTGCCAGCCACCAAAAAAATTGAGAAACACCAGAAAATATATTTCACACACTGAGTTCTTTTACGCTATCATCCGTCGTCGTTTGCATTCCGTTTCGATGTTATTTGTTTTTACATCACCGTCATCTACACTCTGCCTAAATGCTTTTGCCACAACATATCCTTTTCGGGG
Organism: Musca domestica; assembly: GCF_030504385.1. Lineage (NCBI taxonomy): Eukaryota > Metazoa > Arthropoda > Insecta > Diptera > Muscidae > Musca > Musca domestica. The sequence continues at coordinate 10,275,991 of NW_026712299.1, forward strand.
GCACCGCCAGTCATCGTTGCTGCTCTGTGCTCCAATGTCTCCAATTTCAGGCGAGCAAACCAACACAATTCGCCGTAGAGGAAAACAAGAATTGCAGCGAATTTTATGTCTCTAGAGCCTCAATATTCACTTGCCTCATTGCCATCATTGAATGTGCCTCTGTGTCTGTGTAACAAATATCCTGTCAATTTACTCAGTTCTCTTAGCTTTGCTTTATTGTTCTCTTTGGCAAATTTTTCTCTACTTTTTGGTCTTTTCTTCTTCTAAGGCCCATATCCTGAATTCTCTTTATCATTATTTTCTGTGTTATGTTCTGTTTCATGGCCCTGCAAATTGTACAATCATATGTTTTGCTTTTGACATTTTGCAGCAGCTGACATGCTGACAATTTCAAAGCGGGTTGCCTGCCTTGTTCTGCTGTCAAATGTCATCGCTAAGTGAGGTTAGATTGAGAAGGAAAATAAACAGAGGCAACTGTTTTGCATAGGGTTACACCTAGAATAGGCAAGTAAATATATTCGAGTATCAAGACAGGATTAAAATTATAATGTGACATTAAAGGATGGTCCTTTAAAAATCACTTGTTTCATGGAAAGCTCTATTTTGATTCAGACAAGAAAATTCAATGACTTTTTTTTCAGAATAGTACAGATGTATTCCGCCAGGCTAAAAATCTTTTCAAGATATTTTCAGATATTTTCGTCGTAAACTAAGAGATAAAAAAGTTCACTAATAAATAAACGTTTTTATAAAAACAACAATAATGGGATTAATCCTGAATATTTTGCAACAACAAACTACTACGGACAAACATGCCAATACTCCTCTATTTCCAAATATTTAGTCAATATACATCACTTGTGCTCTGTATTCCTGTGGAAATCGCCGGGTAGATAGAAGAAGTTTGAAGACACTGTAGGGATCCAAAACTGTCTGTCTTCTTGTGGGAAAATAAATATTGTAAAGGTATCCAATAGACAGAAGATGATCCATATTTAATGTGTTTCTTCGCCTTTGACTCTTTAAGGTTGAATACCTTCACTAGATCATATATAGACAACAAATCTTCATTTTCTATATGTTAGGGACTTATTTTGAATATGATTAAAACCCATCAAATTTTACAGTTTTAAACAATATACATAATTTGTGCTCTGTATTCCTGTTAAAATATCTGGGTAGGTAAAAGGAAGAAGACAAAACAATCTTGTAAAGGTATCCAATATACAGAAGATGACCCATATTAAATGAGTCTTCGTCTCCATAGGCCCTTTAAGGTAGTATACCTTCACAATAAAATATAATCATTACATTCTATATCTTGGGACATTCTTATGAATATGGTTAAAAAACCATGGGGTTTCTAAAAAAAAAAAAAAAAAGCACCCAAAAAAAAAAATTCCTCAATAGAAGAGATATTCTATCATAAATAAGACAGCCTTTCCATCGATCACCAGCAGATAGAAGACTCTCTATGGTTTCCCTATATGAAAAGGGTATTTATTATTTGATATGGCCAAAATGTGGCTCAGGTCTCTTTGAACAAAAATCGTTTCAGGATATTTAGAGTCAATTTAGCCATGCCCATCCTTATTGCCGTAGGTCTGGCTAGCTTGTACGCACAATAACACTTGAAGCGACTATAAGATTTAGGTAATATAACATGGTAATATAGGTAATAATACATGATAATATTTCATCTTCTAAGATGCATGGATATTATAGGAACCGCGGCCACCTAATAAAGGTCACAATTTTGAAAAAAAAAAAAACTTGGTCGATCAAATGGCACAATGAAATATTAGTCCACTCATTCATATAGCTCGCCCACAAATTCTCTAAATTCTTAATAATATTAGCACTGATTGCTTAAGTCTGGAGTATTCCCCCATTAGCTTAACTTCTCTCTAATACAGAGTGCGATGTTTTTCAAAACGAAACAGACAGCTTTGTAATATTTGCCGATCGTTACCAATATCACGAATTCATCCGGGCTAACGGAATAATTACTTTGTTTTTTTTTTTAGCTGCCTGATATGATCACTTAGGTGAAAGGCAAGCTCGCTGAGTATCTCAAGTCAATGAGAATCACACTCATTTCTTGGTTTTCTGAAAACATATCATATCAAATATTCCAGCTATATATCAGCCAGCCATGGGAAATGATTTCCCGATTTTGATGTACGTTTTCCATAAAACATAATTTTTTCATAAAAATATAGAATTTATCTCGAATTTATAACCGAAAAAAAACTTTGTCCGTAGTAATGTTCATAGGAAAATATTGAATCACTGTTTCTCGTACCAAAACCGCACCTCACCCCCAAGAAGTGAATATTTCGAGTGCCAATAACTTTGCAATAAATATCCAATTTTCTCATATATCAATGAGATACCATTAGATCTTGGATGTCTTGTCAGAGTTAGTTCATCTAAAATCATGCTTGACCGCAATGCAGATTCAAAGGCACAGCCTCTATAATCATTTTGAACGGAACATGCCTAGATTAAGGCAGAAATTGAATTATTAAATACCATATCTGCATTTGGATGGCGAGTCGTCCCTAACTTCGGTGTAAAGTCCGAGAAACTTTACTTGTATGTTTGACTTAGGGTAATGTTTGATTTCAGAATATTTTTGAACCTACATTTCTTTGTTGATACGTATTACAGAAGTAATATATGCAAGCGTAGGACGAACATCGGGTGGAATCGACTGTATGTTAAAAAACACCACTGTGTATATTTGACATAACAAAAATGGGTATGTATTGAGAATTTGTTTGTAGTAAATCATATAAAATATATATCATCATTGTAGACAAATCGCTAGTAAAAAATATCAATGAAAGTAACAGCATATTCTGACGTTAAGAAGGTTTTAATACTAAAAAATTTTATGTATGATAGCTACAGCTATATCTTAATCGATTTCGTCCCAAATGTCTATAGGCTTATTTCTCACCTGAGTACAATCATATGTGGCGGAATCTGTTGTATTTGGGCTGATAGGTCAAAAATATATATCTGGCAGCTATATTCAAGTCTTAACCGATCAGTTTTAAAAGGGTTCATCGTTGGGACAAATAACTGAACTCGATTCCAAAATACTATTCGACCAAAACGACTCCTATTGGAAAAGGCATACTTTCTGAAATTGTTGGAGGAGATAATCACAAAATATTATGCTCTCGCACTATGGGTTATATTTATAGATCGATTGTAGTGTATTTTAGCCTGGGGTTAGACTGGGGTTAGTATAAATCAGAAGCCTACAATTTTGTATAGTCATCGAATAATATTACGAAAGTGAAATGGACCATAATTTTTATGGAAAATTCCAAAATTTACATCTAACAACGAATCTTTTTTTAATAATGAAAGTCATTCCCAATTGAATCACAAGTACAGAAAAGTGGTACATCTGACTATTACACTGATACTGATTTCTTAGATTTATATAGTCTGAAATATAAGGTATAGCAAAGCATGAACATGCATCTGAATGTTTAGATGTTTTTTTTTTCGAATTCTTATAAACCCGACAGAGGGCAATCGCCACGAAATTTCGCATTGTCTTCTTACTCCGGCAATATTCGAACATAGTTTTGTAATAGCTACAACAAAGGCTTTAGAACAGGAATCTACTGAATTTTTTTGTGATCCCTCAGAATTAACTTTTTAATAGTACCACGATGTAACCCAATTTCTTGAGTGATTCGTTCATCCAGCCCAAAGTATTGAAGATCTAGATAAACTATAGCGCACATTATAGTTTTTTATGGTATGGTATATTTGGACGGTCATGCGCGGCTATCCCTTGCTTACTTGTTATACCCGGCCAAAACGTACTTCATCTAAATAATGGTCTTAGACGCTTGATCTCTTTGGACCAAATCCGTTTCAGGACATTTGGGTCGATTTAGCGATGTCCGTAAGTCTGTCTGGCTGATGAGCACGATAACTCTCGAAGGGAGTATCCGATTTCGGATCTCATCCGAGATGGGCAATATCGGTCTACTCCTTCTGGTACCTCGCCGCAAAAGGTCGAAATTTAAAAACAAATATTTTGCTGCATAGAAAGAGAAAGGATAATCCGATTTTGCTCCAACTTTGCAAATCCTAATACTAGCAATAGTGCTAGGTCAGGTGCGAAAATGGACAATATCGGTCCACTCCATCAAAGTGTCAACATTTTAAATAATTATAACCCTTATAAAATGTGTTGTAAGAGCCCGATTGTCACATAACACACATCAAAATGTTTTTACTAGCCCAAGGTCTGTTGTGAAGATGGAATGTATCGGTACACACCTTCTGATACCTTCCCCACAAAGCGTCAACATTTTGAAAATCCATGAAGCTCATAAAACGCGAAATTAACATCCGATTCCATTCAAACTTGGCACATGTCAATATCACAAGATCTTTTATAAATATGGTAGAGATCGGACCATTACAGAAGAGTGTCTTATACTCCACACCCCTAACTTACTCTGTGGTCTCTTATTGCGCTAAGAGAGGTTAGAGGTCGACCTAGTCTACCTTTATTATTTTGTAAATATTGTTAAGGGTCGGAAAGTTTTTCCAAATCAATAATGTAGAAAGTATATAGGACATTTGGTTTTTTATATTTTTAATTTTGGTCTTATTGTTCGAAAATTTCTTTACCAATCCTAAATAATTAATGTTATATGCTATAAAATTCGGTAATATGACCGCCTAGATGAAGATTACAATAAAATACTACATAAACGAAATTGATCCCTATAAAGAAGTTGTGCTACTTTGTGATCGAAATATCCAGCTCTAGATACAAATTCGGAATTTGACTTCCCCACATGTTTACATTTGCTTGCCTTTTCGATCCCTTTCATGCAACCTTGTGTCGAAACGTCATTGATATCAGCTGTTTGTTTGCCTTTTAGAACATGTAATGCACAACAACACACAGGGAAAATCCAGGGAAAAATCTCTGCAAAAGTCAAAGAGCCGCCACTAAAACCGAAACACACACACGACTACACTACCCCCACATACCTACACACAAAAACATATATTTTCTGGCTGTCATTTAATTTAGTTTTTTGGGCCAATACAATAGTGGCTTCTTCTTCCTTTGCAGACTCTCAGTGTGTGTGTGTGTGGAATTTATTAACGAAATAGAGAGTAGGAAAACTGGTTACATTTTCCAAATAATTTTGCTCTTTGTGCAATTGACAGCTAGCTCTCTTTTGGATTTTTGAACAATTTTGTTCAAGTACCATGAGGGTAAATCATTATCAAGGAAAACTGTAAAGTGGTGGTGATTCCTGGCGGGAGATAATTGAAGCAAGGAAAAATCACAACAAATGTGTGTTGGCCTTGCTTGCTCTGCTCGCTCGTTTGCTCTCTCTTTTTGTATTTTCTGTCAATGAGGGTACTCTTTGTGTTGTTAAAGGTATGGCCTCTCGCTATCTCTCAACCCCTTTGTCATCTTCTGCCTGTTATTGTGGGCTGCTTGTTCTCGTTCCTCCTTACTTTAATAGAGTTAATACCCATGTTTGACACATAAGGCGCCTGTCTGTATGGCAAAATGTCAGGTTGTTTTTTTTTTCGGTTGTTTTGCCTTCGTATGTATGTATGTGTGTGCGTAATTTTCTCAATGGCCAAAAATTTGTATTTGTTGTATGGTTCGACTGCTGCTGCTGCTCCTTTGGTGCCTTCTTACTGCTGCTCCCAGCAGTTATGGCCAAGCTGTAAACTCTGGTTCTAAATACGTCCATTGAGTACAGCATCAGAGCCGGAACCAGCAGAATAATGCTAGCTGCAAGTACACGTTCTTTGAGCAGTATGATATGGCTGTTTCGTGTGCAGCAATGGTGGGGGTTGGCCAGGGAAAGGTAAGGTGAGGTGGGGTGGGCTGGGGTAGATTTTCCTTAATGTTAGCCTGTGTATGCTGAAAATGCTTTGGCAATTCCTTTTTGTTATCATGTGTACAATGTTCGTGTGTGTGTTGGTGTTGTGGATTTTTCAAGTTTTCCTCTTCCTTCACATACTCCTGGCCACTGGAACCGGGAGAAAGAACCTCCAAACTTGATTTCAAACCATATGAAATGCCAATTCTGGAATTTCAATGTTTGTATATACGTAAAGAATATATAGTAGACACTGGTAGGTATGTGTGTATGTATGTCAGGCTGTGTGCATGCATGTTGTGTTGTAGTCGTCAGTCAGTTGTTTGGTTCTGTTATGCTGGTTGTTTGGCTTGCTGGCTGCCTGGCTGGCTGCTCTTATTCTGTTCGATGCTGTTTATGCTGCTTATATCCTGTCTTGCCTTCTGATGATGGCTGTTTATGCTGCTGTGGCTGTCATTTTCTTTGGCTTTTTGCTAAACGCCTGCCTGCCACCCCACCCACCTCTTCCTCTCTCTCACAATTTCCTCCCAGCAAACCCGCTGAGTTTATGCTTCTTATAAGAGTGTAGATGGATGGATGGATGGATGTATGGATGGTTGGATGAATAAATGTTTGGTTATGGGAGCTATTGCAAAACATACAAAAAATTACACAGGCGCGCGGCGGGTGTGGTCCATGTTATTAGAAAGGAGAACAAAATCACAGAACAAATGAAAAAATCTCCAACACATCCAGTGATGGAATATTTTAGAATTATTTTTTTAAAACTCATTTCTTTTTTTCACAAAATTTTGTTTCCGATTTTGTACTTTTGGCCACCCTATTTTTGTATTTTTATCATTTGCATTCTCTTTTTTTGCTTTTCTTTCCATTTTCCTTTTTTTGTTGACCTGGTGTACTGAATGTGAGCCTGAATATGTAATTAACCTTTCAATTATTCCAATTTGATTCTGGGGTGGTTATTTTATTTCACTTCCACAATTTCACTTGGTAAGGGGAGCATTAAGGAAACCGAGAAAACACAACAAATGCCAATAGTTTTACAACCGTTTCTTTACTATTTTCATTAATTTTCTTTTCCTATTTCTTCCCCCTTCTTCACTTTAGTTGGGAGCTATTCAAAAGAAAAACATAGGCATTTACAAATTTGTTTTATAAATATTTTTGTTTGGGTTTGAGTGTTTTATTTTGAAATCGACCGTCGACGTCGGAAAACGAAAAACGCACACGTTCGCTTGGCGAGCACAACAACTAAGAACTAAATTGCAGAGTGTTGAGTTTCCAGGCAGGAACCTGTGCTATGGGCCAAACAAATTTGTGGCAGCCACAAAAGCAGCAGCAGCAACCAAATGAGCGGCGAGAAAGCCACCATCGTGATGATAATAATGATGTTCGCTCACATGGGTGGCTTGAGCTGGCACGAAGTTATGCGAAACCTTTTTCAAAACCGGTTAACAGAGTTTTTCACCACACACAGCGTACACTTAGTGGTGGTAGAGTGTGTGAGACTTACAACAGATTCTCATAAAATTACACCAGTTTGCAGCTCTCAATTGTTGGTCCCTCTCTCTCTCTGGCAAGCATTGACAAAACTCTACAAACTGAACGAACTCAAATCCACTCCAAATGGGCCAGAGATTTGTCACAACATTAGACTCTCTCTCTCCCTTCCAAAGTTTGTTTTCCCTGCATAAAATACCTCTCTCACTCTCTTTTCCCATATTTTTGTAATTGTCTATTTATCTGCTTGTTTGTTTTGATTTAACATAACTGTTAAACTATAACCATAGAAACCTGTTAAAGATGCTGGGCATTATTGGTGTTGTTGCTTTTGTAGCTGTTGTTGTTATTGCGTTTCTTGTTGTATGGTTTAAGTGTTCCTCTATCCCATTTTTGTTGTTATTCTCTGGACGTGAAGAAGAAGCCTTTAAAGAACCCTTTTTCCATAACACATTCATTTATTATTTCGTTGTCATTGTTTGTTGTTGTTGTTTGGTTTTATATCTTTTTCCTGTACGCCTTGTGGTTCTTGAGGTTTTGTTTTTGGTTACCTGATCTGTGCTGTAGTTGTTGTTTTTGCGTTTGCTCTTCTTCTTTAATGTTTGCCCTTATGTTATTGCTGTTGTTATGTGTATATATTTAAGGGTAGGGATCCTTAAAACTGTCTTAACCTTCATAGGATAATTGTGAATAATTTCGCCTTAATTCTAAAATAATTATAGAAAATTGCAGCTTTTATCTTGTTACGGTTAAGGTGTGCTGAGGTATGGGATAAGGTCAAAATTTTAAATGGGTGTTTTTAGCACACGCTTGACCTATGCGAATGTTAAGAAATTATAACAATAATTACTGCTTCTTGAAGTGCGGCTTATTAAAGATTAAGACATTTGCAGATCCGATGTTTGTCTACAGGCAGGTCCAGTTCAAAGATGGGCTATATCGGTTCACGGTAGCGTAAAGCCCCTATATAACGATACCCCCGATATTCGGTATTTTGATGATTGTAGCCAAATTTTTCAATGAAATTGTCTGAAAATCCACAAAATGAGTTCCTTCCTTCTACTTTACCCACTGATAGAGTATTGTCTATATAGGTCCACGATATCGTATATCCCCTATATAACGGTTCCTCCCTATATTCGGTATTTCAGTATAATGGAAGTGTCCGTACTAGAAGTTATTTCTAAGCACTTTACACCCTTTAAGAGATATGTCTATATAGTTCCACGATATCGTATAGCCCATATACAATGGTACACCCGATATTCGATATTTTCACGATTTTAGGGACATTATTCTTTGGAGTTATTTCAAATTTCGTATTTAGAGTTCGTAATGGGTATTAAAGCCTACGACAAAAAAATCGCGTATGCAGTCCAACGTATTCGTAGAGCCTCCATATAACTCTATTCGGTATTTTGATGATTTTAGCGTCTTTATTCACCGGAGTTGTTTCAAATTTCATATTTAGAATTCATAATGGGAATTTCAATCTATGGCAGAAAATTGTCTATGCAGGTCCAGGTCTTTGTATAGGACCCATATATCAGTACCTTCCTATATTCAGTATTTTGACGGTTTTAGGTACAATATTCTCCGAAATTATTTGAAATTTCGTATTTATGTTCCTAATAGGTACTACAACCTGTGACAGAAAATTGTCGATGAAGGTTCAGTTATTCACATAACCCCGATGTAAACGTACCTTCGATATTTTGATGATTTTAGCTTCATTATCCACCGGATTTTTTTTTTAAGATTCATATTTGAATATTGTAATGGTCCGTGTCTTCGTTGAGACCTCAATATAGCGGCTATATTCTGTATTTTTTATCATTTTGAACCGATTTTATTTATTTGTATTTAATTTCCAAATTAGTTCCAAGTGGTGGAGGGTATTCGAAGTTCGGCCTAGCCAAACTGTCAGCATTTTTACTTGTTTTTATTTTATTTGTCATATTTTTGAGATTTTAGAATTTGACTCTCAAAATTGAATTGATGTAATATTTTTCGTTCACCCAACAACATTGAGTGTTGTGGGTTTTATATTCCGGTTGCAATTATTGTCCGATTTTCATAAAATGCATGGGGCTAGCGAGTAAATATCGGGCAATTGCTATAAAGATTTGTTTGACCTTGTGGTTTCGGTGACAAGCCAAGATGACATTATAGAGAATAAAATGCATACATTAGGAAAATAAAATATTTAATATGCATGGGAAACATTTTTGAATGTTCTGTTCTAACCGAAAAAGCAAATAAGGTATTTGACTTAGCAGGAACATTTACTTTGCCAAATATGGATGCTTCTATGGAGATCGTATGTTTTCCAAAAATATTGGTTCAGAATTATCATAGATGGATATACTAAATGGTACTAAATTTGGTCCAATTAGATTTCGGTGAAACAATAGAACAGAAAATTAGAAATAAGATTACTGACGGACTTTAGGATTCAGATATTTAGGTAGTTTTGGAAATTTGTACTTATATATACTAAATTTGGTACAAATAGGATTTTTGCGTAGGGAACTTTGGAAATTTTTACTAGTGTGCACTAAATGGTACTAAATTTTGCACAAATTGGATTTAAGCTGAGGTCCTGAAATTATCAATTATGTTTGGAAATTTGTACTACAATGGTACAAAAGGGAATTAATGGACAACATTTTGTATTGATTGTACGGATAGAATTAGGTTTCAAAATTTTGGTATTACTGTCAGAATTAGTGTGTAGTGTTGAGATATGTGGTTGTTTTGGATATTAGTTTTTACGCGAACGAATAGTACGACATTTGGTACGAAATATGGTGTTAGGTATCTATATATATAAAATTGTATAAAATGAGTGGAATGACTGATTCATCAAAGCCCAGGCGAAGCTAGAAACTCGAAAATGATGTTGGTGGGTGGGGTGTTTATTTTATTAAATATCTTAATGTGCGCTCACAAAATGTGAGATACTGTTAAAAATTCCTTCTTCTAATCTGGAAATCGGTTCAGATTAAAGTATGGCTTCCATATTTAATTTCTACCCAATTTCAAAAATTAACTCTAAAGTCGTAATACGCAATTAACAGCCATCATACTTCGTATGATTTACTTAAAATAACTAAAAAAGCTTTAAGTTCGGCCCTCCACCGAGCCGAACTTTGAATACCCTCCACAAATTTAGCAATTTTCAAAAAATTAAAATTCATTATTCTCTTAAATCTTAAATTGGGTGTACCGTTATATGGGGGATATACGAAGTCGTGGACCTGCACGGACAATTTTCTGTCACAGGCTGTAATATCCATTACGAACTTCAAATAATAAATTTGAAACAATTTTGTTTAAATAATGTCGCTAAAATCATCAAAATACCGAATATCGGGAGGTACCGTTATATGGGGGCTATACGAAGACGTGGACCTGCCCAGATAATTTTCTGTCATAGGGTGTAGTATCCATTTCGAACTTCAAATACCAAAGTTGAAACAATTCCGGTGAATAATGTCGCTAAAATCATCAAAATACCGAATATCGGGAGGTACCGTTATATGGGGGCTATATGAACGTGGACCTACATGGCCCATTTACGAACTTAACCTGCCTACTGGAAAAATAAACACGTGTGCAAAATTTTACCCTTCTATCTCAATTCGTACGAAAGATGAGTGATTACAACAGACAGACGGACAGACGGACGGACATGGCTAAATCGACTTAGAATTTTACGCTGATATACTTTGTTGGGTCTGACATGAGTATTTCGAGGAGTTATAAATGGAATGACAAAGTTAATATACCCTCCATAGTATGGTGGAGGGTATAAAAATACCAAAATTTGCCGATTTTTTATGAAATAAATGACCAAAATTTAAAAAATACTTAAAATGTGGGTGAACCCTTATATGGGGTCTATACCAAAAAGTGGACGCACATGACCCACATTTCGGACGCACATGACCCATATTGATAGTCAGTATATAATATGAGATACTGCCTAGAAATATCTTTGACAAATTTTGCTATAATTAGTTCAGATTTAGATAGATCGTAATTTATACATTTCTCTCTCATTGGGTACAAATGGTACACCAACAGTGCTAAGTATGTCTGATTAGGTTGATTTTTGCATCATACGGCTAGAACTTCCAACTAGAACAATGTCTTCCAAGATCCAAATGTCTTCCAGATATTGTGAGACAGGGTGAGATAAAAAAAAACTGCAAGAAAGTCAGACGGTATAATTTTTGCATTTTTGTTTTAAATTTTATTGGATGAAAGCAAAAAATGTCGGAAATAGATTAGATAGATGTGTTCGAATTGGTCACCTTGGGCACGAATTACGGCCTTCAAATGGCCAATGAAGCCGTAACACGCTGCCCGAATGTTGCCGGCAAAGCGCTTGCTTGAGGTGATTGACACTTTGGTATTTTTTAGTGCCAACCTTGCTTTCCAAAATTCTCCAGACACAGTAGTCCAGTCCAGATTGGTATCCGGAGATTTTGGTGGCCATTGTGCGCTGGAAATGAAGCGAGGAACCTCACTTTGTAACCGTTCTTGGGTGGCGCGTGCTGAGTGCGAATGTGCTGAGTCCTGCTGGAATGTCCAAGATCTGCGGCCAAAATGTTTGCGTGCCCAATGCTTTAATACACCCTCCAGAATATTTTTGCGATAATATTCGGCATTTATTGTACGAGCAGAGAGCGACCATCGACTGTTATGTCGGTTCTGGTGGTCAACCGAAGGTGCACATTTTCAACAGACCTCTTTGGCAAGTAAACGCTATCTTTCTAACGAATTGAGATAGAAGGCTAGAATTTTGCACACATGTTTATTTTTCCAGCAGGCAGGTTAAGTTCGTAAATGGGCCGTGTAGGTCCACGTTTTCATATAGCCCCCATATAGCGGTAGCTCCCGATATTCGGTATTTTGGTGATTTTAGCGACATTATTTAACGGAATTGTTTCAAATTTGTTATTTGAAGTTCGTAATGGATACTACAACCAAAGAAAGAAAATTGTCTGTGCAAGTCTACGTCTTCGTATAGCCCCCATATAACGGCACCTTCCGATATTTGGTATTTTGTTGATTTTAGAGACATTATTCACCGGTTTTGCTTCATATTTGGTTTTTGAAGTTCGTAATGGGCACTACAGCCTATGACAAAAAATTTCGTATGCAGTTCCACGTCTTCGTATAGTCCCCATATAACGGTACCTCCCTAAATTTTGTTATATCAAGTTTCGCATTTGAATATTGAAATGGTCCATGTCGTCGTTTATGACGGCTACATTTGGTATTTTTTAAGATTTCAACAGAATTTTTAAAAGATTTTGTTTTTTGAATATTTCCAAATTCTTTCCAAATGGTGGAGGGTATTCAAAAATCGCCCGGCGGAACATACAGCTTTTTTACTTGTTTTCATCTCACCCTTTATGTTCATTTCATCCGATTTAATATTAAAAAATCTTAAAGATTTAATAACCTCTTCAAAACATCGTTATTTAGCAGGATTGACCCTTCCGTTTATAAATACCTCATTCAAATCTAGTGAGAATCAATATAAATGAGTAGTGTAGGATATCATATAGTCGAATTCGCCCGATTTTTTGTCCCTTCTTTACTGGTTTTAAGTGGTATATTTGAATTTGAAAGAATATTCTCCTTTACCCTAATTTATCTACATAAACATATTATCTCCAAAAGCCTTGTTATTTTGTTATTGGGCAGACTATAACCAATTTTTCCCATTCCCTTGGTTAAACTATTCTACCTTAGATATTATCTTAGAATATTATTGTTTTTTCTCCAACCGGAAAATATTTCACTGGTTAAACAAAACATGTTCTTACTATTTCCACATAAATAAACGACAATGGTAACATTTTCCAAATAACTCTTTCTTTTTGTTAAGAATTGTCTTTCTCTAAAACAGCGTTGGCACTTAAGGGGTTAACACACGCCAAACAAAACAACAACTGTCGATTCTACGAAACCAGTTAGCTATGTACGTATGTAGATAGATGTTGGCGTATAAGTGAGTTGTTTGTTCGTTTGGTGTTTGTGGATACTTGCAACAAATCTTGTGCAACAACTTTTCCCAAGATTACAGCAAATACAAAAAAAAAAAATCAAAACAATGTAGCCCCCGCCAGAACAAAAACAACATTAATATCTATTGAGTAACTGTTGCGGCAGCAGTGGCAACAACACCAAGATTGGGGGGGGGGGGCAGAACTATTTCATTTGATTCTTTTGGAGTGTGCACTTCACTTCGCTGGAAATTGTAATTTTGTTAAATGATTGGCAACATACTTACATATCTATGTATGTATACGTGTGGATGCTAGAGTGTGTGCCCATCGGCGGAAAGAACATCGCAATTGATTACTACTATTAAGATCACCCTCAAACATACAGCCGAACCAACGAATGAACAACAAGCCAGCCAACCAGTCATGTGGAAATGTGTGAACTTTTCTTGTGCATTTTTCGTTTTATTTTTTTTTAATCGCATATATCGACAAGTTTTTACTTTTCATTACAGCTGTCAGTGAAAAAAAATTAATATGTGTGCATACATACATATGTATTTATATATGTGGGATGTACAGTGGAGTAATTAATGGAAAAGGAGATCGATTAGTGTTTTTATAGCCTCCAACTATTTTTGGAGGGGATATATTGAATTTATCATTCTGTTTGTAACTCCTTATATTCATACCCTACAACACTATGTGTTGGGGGTATTATAAGTTTGATTGGGCCAAAAATTATGTAACACCTCGAAATATTGGTTTCCCACATAGGAAAGTATATATGGATCTTCCTAGCTCGCCGAGCTGAGTCGATCTAGCTATGTATGTCCGTCCGTCCGTCTGTCCGTCTGTCCATGTTAATTTGTAATCACTCTACAGGTCGCAATTATGGCCCGATCCTTACGAAATTTTGCACGAAGGTGGGGTTAGGCTCAGAATAGAAGCCTTTTTCTTATGGAGATGATCGCCAAATGTTTAGGGGTTGAAATGGACCAAATACTGAAAAAATGTCGGATTTTGCAGTAGCTATACAGGTCGCATGTAGATAGAGTTTAGGGCGGGGAAGAAGCGTACTAATTTGGGTGGTCATCGGATAATATTTAGCGGGTAAAATATACCATATCTTTTGTGTTGAAAAAATTCAAAATTTTTCATTAAATCGTGAATATTTTAAATCCCGGCGAAATCACAAAGCCATCAAAAGGTTACTTCTGACCTTTACATTGATGTTATTATTCAACAAATCGGATATATAGCAAAATATGTGCGAGATATATGTCTATCAAAGGAGATATGCTTGAAAAATCTCTTATATGTCGAGAACGGCTGAACTGATTTCGACAGTTTTCATTAATTCAGAATGGCCTCTTGGCAGGAAAGAAAAAACGTCTAAAAATCGCACAAAAATATCTCTCTAAAGATGAAAATATTGATTTTGTAAAATTTTCTCATATTTTTTTCAATTTTGTCATATTTTTGGCATATTTTCATTTTGAATTAAACATTTGGTAATATTTCAACAGCTAACAAAACTAAGTAGTTAGGATATTAGGATATCATATACAGATCTCATTTATGGCCCGATCCTTACGAAAATTTGCATGGGGATAAGATGAGGGTCAGAATAGAAGTCTACTCTTTTTGGAGATGATCGCCATACATTTAGGGGTTGAAATGAACCAAAAACTGCAAAATTGTCGGCAGGTCGTAATTATCGTCCGATCCTCACGCACATTTCAATGGGGGTTACCGCACAGCGTTAACGAAATAGTCGGAAGTGCGTCTTTCCTGTATTTGTGAATTCTCCAAAATGTCACTGGAATGGACACTTTCATATTTTGTCTACAAAAGTTGGCAAACTCCTTCACACATTGAATATTTTTGGATGGCCATGGCAGTTTTGGATGGCCATCCAAAAATATTCAATGTGTGAAGGAGTTTGCCAACTTTTGTAGACAAAATATGAAAGTGTCCATTCCAGTGACTTTTTGGAGAATTCACAAATACAGGAAAGACGCACTTCCGACTATTTCGTTAACGCTGATTTCGTTGAAGAATATAGTCAAATGTCTGTATTTCATATAGATGCGTTTCAGTCAAAAACCAATAATAAATGTTAATATTTTGCCACTTCTGAGAGATTATGGGTCTTTGGGAAATATTGGTTCCAGATCTAGGAAGACCATTTACGTGCAACATCTACCAATAAATTGGAACTGAGCAAATTTGTTTATGTTGCTATTATTCGAAAATTAGAGAATCAATCCTGATGGTTTTCTTTTATTATATAACCTGTATCGTTTATTGTAGTGTTGTAGGGTATTCAACTGTCGGCCCCGCTCGACTGTAGCCTTTGCTTACTTGTTTTTCCATATATTCTTGATAAGCGTAAAATTCTAAGAAAAAATAGCGAGGTTCTTTTGATTATCTGTCTGTCCATTTGCCTGTTGTAATCACGCTTATCTTACGAACGAATTAAGATAAAAGGCTAAGATTGTGCATACATGGGTATTTTATCCCTAGGCAGGTCATAAATGGACCATGTCGGTCCCTGTTATCGTATAGACCTCTTATAACAGTACATTCCTTCTGTCGGTATTTTGATGATATTAACGACGTTATTCACCGAAATTGTTTCAAATTTCGTATTTGAAGTTCCGAACTGGTACTTCATTTAAGCGGAATTTTTTTTTACGGAATTTTTTTGAACGTTTTCAAGTTTCTTCCAAATGGTACAGGATATAAAAAGTTCGGCCCTGCCAGCAGCAACTTAGCAGATTTTTTACTTATTTTTTTCTGTACCCCGATACTTATAATGCCCATAACATAAACAGAGTGAGATGAAGAAACCGCTAACAAATTCACACTGCTGTCATTTCCAAGCCACTCGTCCGACAGCTGTTAAAATTATTCCAGTGACAGCTCATTATATTGTTTACAAGCGTACAAAAGTATTTTGCTGAAAATTTTTCAGAAAAAAAGTTATTCGCGATGGAATTCAAGCGTGATTGAGCACTACAGTATACGAAACCCGCGTGGCCGTGGCCGAAAAATGGCTCGTTAGCTAAATATATCCCAAAATTCCATTCAGCAAATATTAAAAAATGAACTCGGGGTAAAGCCAATGAAATTTCAAAAAATGCAACAACTTACACCGCAACAGAAGGAAAATAGACTCAAAAGAGCTAAAGAGTTGCTTCCCTTGGCCGAAAGTGGTGAACTCCCGCATTTGGGTTTCTCCGACGAGAAAACATTCGTTGCCCAGCAGTTTGTAAAGAAACAAAATGATCGTTTTTTTTTTGCCAAAGGGGTCAGCTGAAAATATGCAATGTTCGGTTCGCCACCAGAACTCAATCGCCGGCCATATTGATGGTGTGGGCCGCCATAACAGCCGATGGTCGCTCTCCGCACGTATTAATCGACCATGGCATCAGAATATATGCCGAATATTATATCGAAAATATTCTGGATAGTGTATTAAAGCCTTGATTATTTTGCGTTTTATCAATTTCATTGTTATACCCTACAAGACTATGTGTTGGGGTATTAAAAGTTTGATTGGGCCAAAAATTATGTAACACCTCGAAATATTGGTTTCCCACATAGGAAAGTATGTATGGATCTTCCTATTTCGCCGAGCTGAGTCGATCTAGCAATGTATGTCCGTCCGTCGGTCGGTCCGAAATTTGGAATGGAGGTGGGGCTAGGGCCAGAATAGAAGGATCGCATAATATTTAGGGGTTGAAATGGTCAAAACATTGATAAATTTCTTGATTTTGCAGTTGCTCTACAGGTCGCAATCATAGACCAATCGACGCCGAAGTTAGCGTGGGGCTAAAGCTTAGGGCTGGGCAGAAGGCTTCCAATTTTGATGGTCATAAGGTAATATTTAATAATATTTGGGTGAAATAGACCATAGCATTTGTGACAAATAAAAGTCAAATTTTCCATTAAACCGCATTAAACTGGTTTAATGCCGGCGAAATAACAAATAGACGAACGTGTCAATTCTGACCGTTACGTAGATGCCGATAGTAAATATATCGGATATATAGCGAAATATATACAATGTGTATATACAAAGGAAGGGGATGTTAGGTAGAATGCTTATATCTCAAGAATGGCTGGACCGAAATCGCATAAAAAATCGCATTAAAAGATGTCAATAATGATGTAAATATCGATTTTGTAGTATTTTGCGACATATTTTTATTTTTTTTCATATTTTTTATCGCATGCGACTTTTTTCAATATGACTTATAATATTGTGTAATATTTTTTCACCTTGCAACACAGGTTGGAGTTATAAAATACAAATTGTAACTATCGTCCGATCCTCATGAATATTTTCATAAGGGTAAGGTTATGCTCAGAAGGGCTAGCCCTATTGTTTTTAAAGATGTCCGCAATATACTTAAGGGTTCAAATGGACCAACAACTAAAAATGTTCCTGATTTTGCAGCCGTTATAAAGATCACAAATAGAAACCAAAGGACACGAAATCTCAAATGAAGTTAGAGTTTAGGACAGCGGTTGGTATGGACCACTATTTTTATGTAAACAAAATACCAACATTTCCATTCCACCGAAACGCTAAAAATAACTTGCAGACGAACTTCTGGCTTTTTATGGTGATTTCGTTGACGAATATAGCCAAATATCGTATACAAGCAAATCATATAGATTAGTCTAAATTTGGAGATACAGAGAGGCCTCTTGCATTTGGAGATGGAATGAACCAATATCAGAAAAAAAATTTTCGTGATCGACAATCGACACCGAATTTTCCATGAGAAGAGAGTTAAGGACATCGAAGAGGTCTAGCATTTTGAATGGCCATTGGATTATATTTAGATATTAAATGCACAACAACAACTAACAGCGAAGTGCGTAAATAATGGGCAAATATACCTGGTCAAAGGTCTAAGGGTAATATCTGGGCAGTACTCTATGACATAATTTCAAAAGCGAAATCTTCCAAAATGAATTTGCACATAAGGGGCTTCTAACGTATTGTAGTGTTGTAGAGTGTTACATGGTCTGCCCCGCACCACTATAGATATGCTTACTTGTTTTTATGTTGAATTTTACAGTTTGTAATTTTACAATACTATATATTGCCCGATTTTGACGGAATTTTGCCTGGGCTAGGTAAGGATCGGAATAGAAGCCCATTAATTTGGAAGATGTTCGTAAAATATTTAATTGTTAAAATAGACCAAAAACTTAAAAATGTCAGACACCCTGCCAACTAACGACTGCGCTGAAGCCTAGCATTTCAGATGGACATCGGATAATATAGACAACAATTTCGTGTGACAAAAGACCAAAATTAACAAAATCATAAATAAAGGGTGTTTTTTTAAGCCCGATAGAACTTGAAATTCCAAAAATTAACACAAAAATTAAATTTTAATTATTTTTTTTTTTATTCGAAAGATCAATACGTGAGATTAACATTTAAAAATGATTTCGGGCATATGGGCACCACGGCTGTTCTTGACGTCCATTTTTTGGCCACTTTTTCGAGCACCATATGTTACGAATAACACGAACAATGCTGGCCTCCAAGGCGTCAATTGTTGCTGGTTTATCAGCATAAACCAGTGACTTCACGTAGCCCCACAGGAAATAATCCACGACCTTGGAGGCCAATTGACAGATCCGCTTCTCGAAATCAACTTATCGCCATATTTTGATTTCAATAAGTCGATGGTTGCGTTCGCCGTATGGCACGTAGCGCCATCCTGTTAAAAACACATCTCTTCCGGATCAATGTCATCCATATTTTTAACCAAAAAATCATTGATCATGGTGCGGTAACGTTCTCCATTGACCAAACGCGAGCTCCGGACTCATTTTTGAGGAAATAAGGTCCGATGATTCCATCAGCGTTAAAACCGCACCATACGGTGAATTTTTCTGAAAGTAATGGACGTCTGTAGAATCTCTTGTGGATTGGTCTCACTCCATATGCGGCAATTTTGCTCAATAACAAACCCGTTAAGCCAAAAATGCGCCTCATCGCTGAACACAATGTTGCGATAAAACAACGGGTCATTTGCCAAGGGCTCTAGAGCCTGATTTTCAAAGTAAATTTGGAAAATTTCGTAGCATTGTTCAAGCGTGAGTCTATTCATGATGATTTTTCAGAGTATACTGCAACAAATAAAAAAAATTAATCAAAATTTAATTTTTTGTGTTACTTTTTACAACTTAAAGTTCTATCTGGCTTAAAAAAACACCCTTTACATGAAAGACTTCTCTTCTGACCATTACAGTGATGCTGATTTCGTTGACGAATATAGTTGAGTATCGGACATACAGGAAATCATAATGATGGGACTAAATTCACAAATGTTGTTTTGAATGCAAATTAATTCGACATAGGTTCTATTCATTCATTTTCGAAAAAAAGAGTTATTTGGAGGATCATTAAATCCTTCAATTTTGGGGAATACCAGAAACAGTGTGCCAATATTACCCATCACGTTACTCTATCTAGGTTTGGAAAAAATATTACATTATACCAAGTATGGACCAAATCGTTTGCAAACTTCGAGAGTTATCGTGCCCAAGAACCGATGAAAGGACTTTCGGAGATTGCTACATTGACTTACAATTCCATAAGATGGACTTTGCTCAAAGAAATCTAGGGTCTAAAACCCTAAATACCTTGGGGCACATCGTGCTAAGTACATATAAATTACACTTGTTACGGGTATCCTAGAAAGTATTGTTAACTCAGGACATTAAAAACAAGTAAGCAAAGGCTATAGTCGTGCGGGGCCGACCATGTGATACCCTACAACACTACAATATGTTAGAAGCACCCTTGTGTCCAAATCCATTTTGGAAGACTCCGCTTTTGAAATTATGTCATAGAGCATTGCTCAGATATTACCCTTAGTTTTTGTCCAGGGACATTTGCGCTATATTTACGAACTCCATCTGTTGTTAGTTGTTGTGGTCAATTCTACAGCTGAGTATAATCCAATGGTCAATGCTAGACTTCTTCCTTGTCCTTAACACTGTTCTCAGGCAAAATTCCGTGGCGATTTGTTGCAGTTGTTAAATAAATATTTTGCTATCATCTCCAAATGCAAGTCGTTCCACTATATTGCCAAATTCAGACTAATCTTCTCTACGATATTTGGCTATATTCGTCAAAGAATTCAGCATAAAAAGCCAGAAGTTCGCCTTTGTGTATTTTGGATTCCGCCTGTAAATTATTTTCAGCGTTTCGGTAGAATGGAAATGTTGGTATTTTTTCACTCAAAAGTATTTTGGTTGGTATTTTTTCAACCCGCTGTTCTAAGCTCTAACTTCATGCGAGATTTCATGTACTGTGTACTTAGATTTCTATTTCTGACCTTTATACCGGCTGTAAAATCAGGAAAATTTTTAGTTGTTGGTCCATTTTAACCTCTAAATATATTGCGGACATTTTTAAAAACAATAGACCTAACCCTACCCTTGAGAAAATTTTCGTGAAGATCGGACGATAATTGCAATCTGTATATAATAACCTCAACCTGTGTTTTCAGGTGAAAAAATATTACAAAACGTATACTTCAATAATATAAGTCAAATTGAAAAAATCGCATGTGATAAAAATATGGACAAATAAAAAATGTTACATAATACTACAAAATCTATATAAACATCATTATTGGCATCTTTTATGGGATTTTTTTTAGATTTTATATTTTGTGCCACGAGGGCATTCTGGATTGACAAAATTTGTCAAGTAGGTCCAGCCATTTTTGAGGTATAAGCAATCTAACATCCCTTTCCTTTGTATATACACATTGTATATATTTCGCTATATATATCCGAAATATTTACTACCGGCATCTACTTAACGGTCAGGATTGACCTGTTCGTCTATTTGTGACTTCGCCGGGATTAAAAATATTCGCGGTTTAATGGAAAATTTGATTTTATTTAACTCAAATGTCATAGCCTTCTTCATCCACTAAATATTACCCGATGACCATCAAAATTGGAAGGCTTCTGCCCAGCCCTAAGCTCTAGCCCCATGCTAACTTCCACGTCGATTGGTCTATAATTGCGACCTGTAGAGCAACTGCAAAATCAGGAATTTTTTCAGTTTTTGGTCCATTTCAACCCCTAAATATTATGCAATCATCTCCAAAAGAAATAGGGTTCTATTCTGACCCTATCCCCACCTTCATTCTAAATTTCGTGAAGATCAGACCATAATTGCGACCTGTATAGTGATTACAAATTAACATTGACAGACGGACGGACATATATAGCTAGATCGACTCAGCTCGGTGAGATACGAAGATCCATATATACTTTCCTATGTGGGAAACCAATATTTCGTGGTGTTACATAATTTTTGGCCCAATCAAACTTATAATACCCCCAACACATAGTGTTGCAGGGTATAAAAATTCATTGGGTATATGAACTAAATTTAACCATCGATTTTTATTGACTTCTTTAAAAACCATTACACCTTAAATTAGTCAAGGAATATTTAATTCTCAAAACCTGACCTACCTACCCATTCCTCGTAGAAGTTTGTTGTAATATTCTTTTTACTAATGAACAATGTTTTCTCGTGTGGGTGTACGGTCTTAAAATCAATCATTGTCTTAAAGACCACAGTGTATTGATCTTCCCCAAACCCAAAAGGTCGGTTCCATCCAACATTCATCGTCATAATTTCCGAAATAAAGTGTGCACCACTCGCTCGCTGCTCTTCGGCGTTGAAATGGATTGTTCTCGTTCTGTCCGTTGCATGATTAATTGTTGTTTAAATGTTTGGACACTTTGTTTTTCGTCGTTCCTGTTGACTGTGGCAAGTGAGTCGTGGAGTGGCGGGGAGTGGTGCGGTGTGGCGTGGTGTGAAATGGTGTGGTGTTCTGGGCTGTGCTGTTGTGCGTGAGAGAATTGAGTAAAGTTGTGAATTTTCAAATGGACAACAAACAATACCAATGGACACATGGACAGACAAACAGACAGACGGACATACATATAAATATAAAAACAAACGAACTATGTGTCCGCATTATTTGTTGTTGTTGTTGACTTTTTTGGTTTTTTTTGTTCATTCAACTTCAACAAAGACATTTGGCCGGGCATTCTTTTGTCCTCAATTCGAGTTTATGGCGATTGATGACAACGATGGTGGCACTGACATTGTTTAATCGCTTTTTAATCGTAAACAATTAATATAATGAATTGTTTATAGGTATGTCTTTAAAGCACAGAAACACACACACACACGTGCACACACACACACACACACACTCAAACCCATTCAGGGATAAACAACATGTTTTACGGTAATAAACATTATCATTCGATACTTGTATGCTGGTGTTAATAAATGTGTGATAGGACCAAGTGTTTTCGATAATATTGTTTAGAATTGGGTTCGGTCAAAGCACAGTGGGGTTTATTTTGCCCAGCTGGCAGCAATGGGGTTAAAAGTGAATAAGGTTATCAATTTAAAATGGGTTTATTCGGGCGAAATTTTCTTCAGTTTTGACGTCCTTGTAAATCTGTCTGTAGTAATAAATTGAAGGTATATCCTAAAAGAAGAAGTATTTTCTTAAAAAAAAAAACATTTCGTGGATAGATCGAGAAATTAAAATTCTTTACATGTCAAGGACACAGATCCAGAAACGCACTAAGAAAGAAATTCTACATGCTACACTATTTTTTCATCTTTCGAATAGATAGATAGAGGTGCCATATAAAACTTTTTGTTTTGAATAGTGAAATATTACGTACAAATTTCCCGTGATCCGACTTTATGATTATTACTCTCATTAAATGCAAACCTTTTAGTCGCCAGATCTCATAAATTAGTGTAGAACACATTCAAACTTTGTCGGACCTATAATAATACAATATTTGAACGTCATATCGCCATACGCCCGGATGCTATCATTTGTAACTTTCGGAACATCTACTTTCCAACAAAGTAAGTCCTTCACGGTCAATCTTGGTTCCAGAACAATAAAACGTCTTGAATATTTTTATATTAATTTTTAAGGGTATTATGTCTTTGTGCATTTGTTTGTAACAGGGAGAAGGAAGTGAGATAGACCTATAGTGACTTTTGAAGATCTTCATAGAATCACTTTCTGAGTCGATTTATGTATGTCAGTCCGTCCGTCCGTCTGTCCATGTATTCTTGTGAACAAAATGCAGGTCGCATTAATTATCCGATTGAGATGAAATTTTCTAAACAATATTTGTTTGGCCCAAGGAGGAACCCTACTGATATTTGTGATAATCGGATCAGATTTAGATTTAGCTCCCATATATATTTAACCGACTTCGGGTTAATTGCACACCAAATGGCCAATATAAGCCCAAATAACCTGCATTTTTGTACATCCCACCGAACTCAATCCAGAAGCAAGGAAATAGGTTCAGATATAGCTATAGCTCCCATATATATGTTTCATCCGATTTGGGTGTTAAGTCCCTCACATGCGTAATATGCACTCCACAAGAAATTTATTTGGAACCGGACATCAGATACTGCTCGAAAATAACTCTGTCAAATTTTATCGAGATCGGTACAGATTTGGATATAGCTCCCATATATATTTTTAACCGATTTCATATTAATGGTTCACCAAATGACCAATATCTCTCCAGATGACCTGAATTTTCGCATGTCCGAAAGAATTTAATCTAAAAGCAATTACATAAAATTTGGAGAAAATCGGTCCAGATATGGCTATATCTCCCATATATATGCTTCATCCTATTTGGTGTTTAAGTGCCTGTTTAAACAATTTCGGGTTGATAGTCAAAAATTCTGAATTTTGGTACATCCGATCGAATTTAGTCTAGAAGCAAATACAAGAAAGAAAATCGGTTCAGGCATAGATATAGCCCCCACATACATGCTTCGTCCGATTTTGGGTTTAAAATACCTCAGAAGCGTAATATGCATTCGACAACAGTGATATTTGATTTCGTTTTTTACGGGAGCTCTACTGAATGTGCATGGTGGTATAGTCGGCCCCGCCCGACTTTTCCTTACTGGTTCAATATATTTTTGAAAAAATGCATGTGTACCCATTACGAACTTAAATACGATATTTGAAATAATTTCGGTAAAATAATAAAAAAATATAGTCAAAATACAGTATAAAGGGAGGTGCAGTTATATGTGGGCTACATAAAGACCTAGGTTGTAGTACCCATTACGAGCTTCAAATAAGAATAATGTTAATAAAATCATCCAAATACCTAATATCGAAGGATACGGGGAACTTATATAGACAATTCTTTTCTAGGGGCAAAGTACTCAGAAGGAACGCGTGGATTTTACGATACCGTGGACCGATATAGCCCATATTCGAAATTGAACTGCCTGCAGACAAAAGACTGATCATTTGATACAACCAAAATGTGCCTTATGCAAATAACGCTTTTAATTCCTAGGTCAATTGGGGCAAAATCCATTTCAGGACGTTCAGAGACGATCTAGCGACTCAATCATCTGTCTAACTGGTGCCCACAAGAATTCTAAAAGGGAGTATCCAGTTTCGTCCAAACATGGTACATCGTAATATTATTACCAAACATAGATCGAGTTCGGAGATGGACATTAACGGTCCACCCTTTTTGTTCTTTCCCCACAACGTTTTGCGAGCTTCATGGCTATTCCAAATTCTGACCCATTATGGTGGAGGTATCAGTACAAGTGAACCCTTTGTGGGGGAGGTACCAGAAGGAGTGGACCGAAATATTCCATCTACACCAGATCATGGGTTAGTAAAAATATTGTGATGTGCAATTTGAAGACAATCCAACTCTTACATCACATAATATAATTTATATATTCAAAATGTTGACCATTTGTGGGGAGGTACTTGATGGAGTGGACCGATATTATTCATTTTCTTACCCAACGAAGCCCTGATGAAAATATTAGGATTTGCAAAGTTGAAGCGAAATCGGATTATCCATTCTCTTTCTGAGTAGTAAAATATTTTTTTTTTATTTCAACTTTTCTTTGAGGGATGTATCAAAAGGAGTGGACCGACCGTACCCATTTCCGAACTCGATCTACATTTTACAATACTATTGCGATATACCAATTTTGGACAAAATCTGTTGCTCCCTTCAAGAGTTATCATGCGCACAAGCCAGACAGACGGACACCCCTAGATCGACTCCAAATTTTATGAGGCATATTTTGGCTGTGTCAATGGTATATACCTTCTGAAGCCATTTGGCTGATGGTATAATAATGAAAAGGGTAGAATATGTTAATCTAGAATATCAATTCGTATTATAAAAAATAAAAAAATAACCAAAATTATCATCTAATTTGGTTGGAAATTGTGGGAGAAACCTTCAAAATACCGAAAATCCAGATGTATCATTAAATGGGGGCTATACCAAATAGTCTACCTGAATCAAGATTTTTTGCAAGGAGAGAACAGAACTACCGAGAACCCGGAATATAAGGCTTCAGTTTATTTGATCAGAAAATGTGGCGGTACCTTATTTATATAATGGCTATACCTAAACGTGGACCCATATAGCAATACCAATCTGCATATAATATGAACCTTTATGTCAAATTTTAAAGCTGTAGATTAAACAAGTAAGCAAAGGCTATAGTCGTCCGGGGCCGACCATGTGATACCCTACAACACTACAATATTTTAGAAGCCCCCTTATGTCCAAATCCATTTTGAAGATTTCGCTTTTGAAATTATGTCACCAAGGACATATGCACAATATTTACGCACTCCGACGTGCTTTTAGTCGTGTGTTCTATTTTACAGCTAAATATAATCAATGGTCACACAAAATTCTAGAATTCTTCCCTGTTCTTATCTCTCTTGACGTGTCGATTGGCTTCAATTGCGTGATGAGGAATATTTTTCTGATTTTGGTTTATTTGAACCCCTAAATATTTTGCTATCATTTCCAAAAGCAAGAGGGCCCTCTGTTTCTCCAAATTTAGACTCATCTATATGATAAGCTTGTCTACGATATTTGGCTTTAATCGTCAACGAAATCAGCATAAAAAAGCCAGAAGTTTGCCTTTTGTGTATTTCGGATATCGCCTGTAAGTAATGTTGGTTATTTTTAACCCAAAAGTAGTGGTCCATTCTACCTGCTGTCCTAAAATCTACCTTCATGCAAGATTTCGTGTCCATTGGTTTCTACTTGTGACTGCAAAATCAGGAGCATTTTTAGTTGTTGGTCCATTTCAACCCCTAAATATATTGCGGACATCTTTGAAAACAATTGGCCTAGCCCTTCTGAGCCTAACAGTACCGTTGCGAAATTTTCGCAATCTGTATATAATAACCCCAACCTGTGTTGTAAGGTGAAAAAATATTACAAAATATACACTTCAATATTATAAGTCAAATTGAAAAAATCGCATGCGATAAAAAATATGAAAAAAAAATAAAAAATGTTACAAAATACTACAAAATCTATGTTAACATAATTGGCATATTTGTACTTGATTTTTATCGATTTTATACTTTTATGCCAAGATGGCATTCTGACTTGACAAAATTTGTCAAAATCGGTCCAGCCATTCTTGAGTTATTAGCATTCTAGCTAACACCCCCTTCCTTTTTATATATACATGGTTTTCGCATTTCGCAATATATACCCGATATATTTACTATTGGCATCTACGTAACGGTCAGAATTGTCTTGTTCGTCAATTTGTGATTTCGCCGGGATTAAAAATATTCGCGGTTTGATGGAAAATTTGACTTTTATTTAACACAAATGTTATGGTCTATTTCACCCACTAAATATTACCTGATGATCAAAATTGGAAGGCTTCTGCCCAGCCCTAAGGTCTAGCCCCATGCTAACTTCCGCGTCGATTGGTCTATAATTGCGATCTGTAGAGCAACTGCAAAATCAGGAAATTTTTCAGTTTTTGATCCATTTCAACCCCTAAATATTATGAGATCATCTCCAAAAGCAATAGGGTTCTATTCCTACCCTAACCTCACCTCCATTTTCAATTTCGTGAGGATCGGTTTATAATTGCGACCTGTAGCTTGATTACAAATTAACATGGACAGACGGACAGACATACATAGCTAGATCGACTCAGCTCGGCGAGATAGGATGATACATGTATACTTTCCTATGTGGGAAACGAATATTTCGAGGTGTTACATAATTTTTGGCCCAATCAAACTTATAATACCCCCAACACATAGTGTTGTTGGGTATAAAAATGTGGAATCTATTGGGATTTCAAGAGATCGCTAGATCGCTTTATAATTTTACTCTGATCAGACGATTATTTCGAGGTTCTCCAACCGGAATGACAAATATAATACCCCTTTCCATTGTATTGTGGAGGATATAAAAATTTGTCTTGATCCTTCGCTCCATTTATTATAATTGACCAACGGACAGGCAAAATCATCAATATCTAGAATTCTGGAATCTCAGAAAAACAAACCATGTTGGGGTTCACCCAATGGAATTTTCCATTCTTGAATAAATTATTTCTAAAATGTTTCACTGGATTCTTTAACAACCATCTTTGACTAATTTCGGTTGAAACCAAATTTTAAATAGCTACAATTTTTAAATTATTCATCACAGCAGCGATAAACAAACGAAATTTCCCTCTGTCTTTTACGACAACAAAATGAGAAGGGATGCCAGCAAATTGATGCATGCACAATTTTCCCGCCAACAATTAATGATGTTACAACGCTAATGCAGCCAGCGCCAGTGCAGTTTCCAAGATTATAAACACAGCGTAGTGTTGCTGTTTTTGTGTAACTCTTCTTTGTCTCAAAAGAGTCTAAAAGGGCAATTAACACCTTTCTTTGTATCTTTAGTTTTTGCCGGTAAAACGCCGCCTGGCTTTGCACAAGTAACTGAGAGATGGAGTAAGTTAGGAGATGGAGGGTGTTAAAAATGGCCGAGACGAATCATGAATGACCTTTACAATGAATTAAATTATATATTTGATTTTTTTTATTTTAATTTTTTGTAAAAAAATCTTTCAGAAAGTCGTGAGTGGTTACTGATTCAAAAATTATTTATTAATTGTATGTGGAATTTTAATTTGTTATTTAATATAGTGCCTGGTGTAGGGTGAAGTAAAACTGTTAACAAGAACTTTCCAAATTACACTACAAAACTAATGACACCCTCGGTTCTTTGGGTGAGAAAATTCATGTAAACAATTAGCTTAAATGTAATGATGAGTTATTGCTCTTCGTCAATTTTCTTGTTTCCCCGAGGAAACACTATTTCCGTCAAGAATTTTATTTCATAAATTTACAATGAAAGACAATTCTTTAAAAATATGTTTTTATTATAAAACTTAAGAATAGATTTTAGAGAGAGACACAATTATAGTTTGAAGGTTATTCGAATGGAGCTTGGACAATTTTCTATATTCAATAATTTATTGAGAATTTATGCCTGGAGCTTCAGGAAAAAAAATCCGATTTTTGGGAAAATCTCACCATATTTAACATTTTTTGATAATTTCGGATTACGGCGCTTTGGAATCCGGTGATTTTAGGTACATGTGTCTTCGGAAATATTACAGATAAAAACACGAGGATTACTTTACTTGAAAACCTTAGCCCTCATGTAAGCCAAGAAATTGGTCTTTTTGGGCTTTTTTGAAATTATGGTTAAAAACACCCGTTTTACGGGATCGTAGCAAGTGCAATTATTTTACAGAAATATTTGTCCTAAAATTTTACTATAAGTCCTAGAAGACTTCAAGACTCGAAATCTTACCAAAAGCTTAGGATTCTTACATATTCCTAGGGTTTAAGCAGAACTTTCTGTGAGTTTATGCAAAAAAAAATTTTAGAATGATGTCTTCAGAAACAAAATTATATATCATAAAATTTTACTATAAGTCAAAAAAAGTATAAGTATAAATAAATATGTACATCAAAACTAAAAAAATCGAAAATAATTCCGATTTTTTGAAAATTGTTTTCTGGGCTATTTTTCTAGTAGACGCCTGAAAATATCACAAAATTTCGTTTTGGTAGGAAGGTGTCAAAAGGAGTTATACTACAAGTGAATACCAGTGAGGAAAAGTCAAAAGTTAGGCGGGGTCGACTATATGATACATATTTAGATATAGTTTGGTTTTAGATTGAACTAATATATTGGAGGAATATCCAATTCTGTATGGATTTTCACTAAATTTGAATGATACATTTTTATCTTTTATAACAAATAACATTGCTATAGATTGCAAGATGCCACTTCGAGAAGGATTATTTAAAAAAAAAAAATATATATATATCGCAACCGAGTTCCTCAAAATAGGAACGTACTTTCATTCATTCACTTCAATTGAGCTGATAGTAGCCATCATCTGCACAATAAAACTCAAATAAGATTAAGGGTGAGATGAAAAAGGAAGAAGGAAGTGGACAGAAGAAAACAGCAACATCAGCAGAAATGGTTCGAAAAGTAAAGAAGATCAAAGTGGCCGAAAAGTGACTCGTAAGATGAACATATCGCAATATTCCATTCGGCAAATATTGAAAATTCCAAGAAGTTCAAGAACTTACACCACAACAGAAAGAAAATAGACGCCAAGGAGTTGTTTCGCTTGGCCGAAAGAGGTAAACTGCCGAATATTATCGCGAAAATATTCTGGAGAGTGTATTAAAGCCTTGGGCACGCAAAGATTTTGGCCGCAGACCTTGGACATTCCAACAGGACTCAGCACCATCGCACTTAGCATTCGTCGGGAATAAACCAAAATACCGCAGAGCAACATTTGGGCAGCGTGTGACGGTTTCATTGGCCGTTTGAAGGCCATAATTCGTGCCAAAGGTGACCAATTCGAACAAATCTAAACGTATTCTAAAATTTGATGCTATTTCCGACACTTTTTGCTTTCATTCAATAAAATTAAAAAAAGTAAAAATTATGGCATTTGACTTTGTTGCAGTTTTTTTTATCTCACCCTGTATAAAGGGACCGCTATAGTTTGAGATATATCTCGCAATATTTAGGATAAAGCTTTGGAATATAATAGAGGAATATATTGAAGATGGTTCGTCCATGCTCATTTTGTCATATTTTTCGTTTAACATCGCCAAATTTTGGCATTTCGAGAAACGCAATTTAGAAAAGACATACTTGCCACTTGTGTTACATAAGTTTTGAATGTAATTTTCGTAATAACTACTGTACCTTGATATAGAATTTTGAGATTTATAATAAAATTTTGTGTTGATTATTTCTTCCTTTGACACTTTTGGCCTAAAACGAAATGTTTTGTAACTTTAAGGTGTCAAATCGAAAAAAGTCCAAGAATAAAATTGATCGAAAAACTTTGGAAATATTTTTAGTTTCTTTGAGAACATTGACACAAATATTTTTATGATATGCAATAGAAATATAAATTTCCTTATTTTGGAGACTTTTAGTCAGATTTGATGAGGAATATTTTTGTCTTGGTACATATCCTTAAAAAATTCAGCTTTGTAGGAGATTTTTGCAGAAATTAATATAAAGCATGGTCTTAATCCAAAACGGCTATTAAATATATATGAATTCCTAGCGTTTAGGTAAGATTTTCACTTTTGACGTCTTTTAGGACCTACAGTAGAATTTTTTTTGTAAATAATTTTGGCAGGTTACGACCCGGTTTAGACTGAATTTTTACCATATTTTGAACAATGGATCAAAAAGACCCCTTTGTTGACTAACTGAGGGCTAACATTTCTGATGAAAATAATCGTACGGTTATCTGTAATATTTCTGAAGACACTGTAAATTATAATCCGAAAGTTGCAAAAAATACTGAATAGGGGTGTGTGTCCCCCTTATCTTTCAAAAAGCCGATACACGTTTCTTTTCTTTTTAGATGTACTTCCATAATCTGCCGGATTTTTTCTTGTTATTGTTGAAAAACTTAATTTTGTTGAAGAGTGCTATAACAGTACTTCAAATAGAGATTTAAAGAACAGTATTTTTTTAAATTAAGGAATATGAGGGCCCTTCAGAATACTAAGAGAACAATGCGCGATTATGAGGGTCCTTCAAATACTTTTTTAAAAGAGACCACTTTCTAAGAGACAGTTAAAAACAATTCTGTGAATCCTTAGAAGAAAAATTAAATCTCACTTCCATGAAAGTCCTACGAAAATATTTTTAAAAATCCACGATTATGAGAGTCCTTTAAGATTAACTTTTAATATAATAAAAAACAGGTATATTTATATCCTAATCCTTAATTCAATTTCAAATATAATCCACGTTTACAAATCTGTAAATATGCCTTAATAATATTTAAAAAGAATTTCAATTGAAGCAAAAAGTGCTTCAAAATTAATTCTTAAAAATGCTCGTAGGGCCTTAAAAATAGTTAACAAAAAGCCAGGTTTAAAACTTAGAAATATATTTTAATATAAACTTCCAAAATTCCTCGCTTAGAGCTATAAACGTACCTCAAAAATAATTTCAGGAAGCCTACGTTCGTAAGATTCTTCAGAATCCAATGCTCTGAAATTTATTTAAAAATTGTTTTAAAACTATCTACAATTAAAACTCAAGATATGACTTCAAAACACTTAAAATCTACAAAAATAAAATTCAGCTACTCCAATAACCTCCATGAGAAACAGTGTAAATACCATCACAACTTCCATATGGAAATTCGAAAATTTAGATTAGCAAAAACAATTCTGCAATTATACCTCTCTCACTGGTTAGTGTGATAAATAGAAAAGAAAATACTGTTGCTGATGATGATACCCTTTTTCGCTGTAAATAATGAAAATTACAATGAACCGGTAACTGTGACGATGACGACGATGATGATGATGATGCAGTCAGTGAAAAAAAGGAAAAACACCTGACAAAAAGGGGAATGCATGACACAAAACAAAAAACGCAAAAGGAACGGAGTATTCAAAGAATTATGCTTATAATTCAATGACATACAATTACATGCAAAATAATAACAACAACAATAATAATAATAACAGTGGTGGATGGCAAACTAAAATAACAGAAAAAACACAGGGGGGACATTGTGAACGGAACCTCATTGACGCCCCGTCCATCCGTTCGTCCATTCGATAATGAGGGGAACGAACCAACAACGAACATTGTCATTTAGTTGGCTGTTCTGCTCTACGGCGCGGTGCGGTATAATGCCAACAAAAGCAACAGCAACATCAGTGAAGACAAAAGGATGGATGGATTGCATCGAAAACAATTAAATGACAGAACGACAATACAAGAGATAGCAGCAAATGAATGCTGAAGGAAGCACACTTACTATGTATACAAATGCGCACATACCGCCGAACAGCAGGGACGAACAACAACAATGGGAAGGTGTTGTGCAGCGAGGTTGGTATGACAATTATGGTATGACGTTACAAAAATAATTATTAACATTTAGCTAAATATTTAAGAACGTGTATCGGATTATTGAAAATTCAAATCGCAAAGTAACCTAAATAGAGGGTAAAAATTCCGCCCCTTCCACACTTTTGGAAATTTTTCGATTTAAGATTCCCTATCAAATATTTTAGTATTTTGGGGATATTAGTACACTTTTTAGGGTTAGAGCCGTACTTTATGTGAGCTTGTGCAAGAGACTACATCAGAGCATAATTTCCGAAGCATAACGTCAAAGACAAAATTATGCTAAATCAGAATCTACTTTCATTCATCAAAGAAAAGAAATAACAATTTTCATTAGGTATCAAACAATTATTTGCATCATTGTTCCAAAGAAAAAAAAAAATATATATATATATATATATATACAAGGTGAGATAAAAAAAACTGCAACCAAGTCAAACGCCATAATTTGTACAATTTTTTTTTTTTTAAATTTTATTGAATGAAAGCAAAACATGTCGGAAATATTATCAAATTTAAGAATAAGTTTATATGTTCAAAGTGGTCACCTTTGGCACGAATTATGGCCTTCAAACGGCCAATGAAACCGTCACACGAGTTACATATACAAATACCTGCCAACTTGATAAATTCGAGGAATTTATTAACGAAATTAATAAAGCCAGACAGTAACCTAAATACCATTTCCGGTATTAAACATTTTCACATTGCACATTTCCAAATTAAAATCAGACCATAAATTATTCCAGGAAATCAGCTCATAATATTTTCTCACCTTAGTAAAACTACAATTTAGCCATGTAAGCACTTTATTTAACAATGTAAAGTTATAATATGATTTTCAATAAAGAAATAACTCAGTCTTAATTTGGCACTGACTTCGAACAAAACAACTTGTTTGATCTTTTTTTTTAATAACTGTCTCGGGGACTTACGTTTTTGGCGCAGTCGGTAGGATCCTCAAACAAAAAAGTAAGGATTCAGTGATACGATCCTCGTTAACCGAAAAAAAAAAATAAATAAATATCGTTCAGTGAATAGGACAATTTGGTGAAGTGAATTTTTAAAATATGTCCTTTGATTACACCACCAATAAACAGTGAAGTGTACAAACATATAAAAGAAAGACACCACGAAATAAAATCCTAACAGAAAATAATTTTTGCGCAGTGAATTTTTATACAAGAAAAAAAAAAAAACACCGCAAAATAGAATTACTAAACAAATTTTGTGCAGTGAATTTTAATAAAAAAAAAAACACCGCAAAATAAAACTAAAAAACCAATTTTGTGCAGTGAATTTTTAACAAAAACAAAAAGACACCACAAGCAGACTTAATCTTGAGTCTAAACTGATACGATATACGAAAATTCGGAGACAAAGAAGACAACAGAGTTTTGATAGAAGCAGAATGGCCGAGTTACAGGCTCAACAACAACAAAATGAAGCTATGGTACAAGAGCTTGCTAGGCGGGAGCAACAGCTAGAGGCTATGAGACAAGCCTACATAGAATTAAAAAATAAAGCAGACAACGCAGACAGAGAAGCCTTGAGGAGAACAATAAACAGTTTACCAACATTTACCGGAACGGGAGAGGTATCGATAAACTCCTTCTTCAGCTGCATAGAATACCTTTTATCAACAATTACCAATGAAGAAACCAAAAAGGAAGCTGTACGGACAATCTTTTATAGGACTATTCAGGGTCAGGCGAAGAACACGATCATTAACATTCCAGAGCCGGACAACTGGCAATTGATTAAAGAAACACTCAAACTAAGATACAGACCAGACGTGGAGCCGCATCAACTTTATAGAAGAGTGGGCAACCTGAAAGTCAATACGGTAAGTGAGCTTATGATTGAAGTCCAAGACATTAAATACAAGACGGACGAATTAACTGTATACTATAACGACGATCACTACATCGACCTAAGTAATATGGACGGTATACTAGTCAACACCATAAAGGAAATGACGCAAGGAGTTCTCTTAGATAAAATTTATAATGAGGTAATTTTAAATAACATTTTGAAAATAATGAGTAGTAGAAGATTTGAGAATAGCTGTATTAGACCAGAGTACAGAAAATCTAAAACTGAAAACAAATGGAACAGTAGAAATCAGGACAAACCGAATAAAAATTTCAGGAATAATAACTATGGTCATAAACATAAAAATGAAGATAAAAATAATACTTCTGGACATTATAGAAAATATAATAATTACAGGGAAAACAATTATAACAATTATGCGGGAAATAATAGAAATAGAAATAATAATAATAATTACAACAATAACTCGGTTCAAAGATCACAGACAGGAAACCCTAGACAGAATTCAGGACAATTTCGCCAGAATCAATTTAGGCAAGGTCAGATCGAACCTATGGAAATCGATAATCTTGAAACACGTCTGAGCAACCTCCAAATGGCAGGACACCCTAATTCCCAAATCAGCCAAAATCGCTTAATTTCGGATAGGCAAAGCCAAGAGGACACTCGTACGAATTACGAAAGACGGGAAGAAGTCAACAATTGTATTTTTTTTATGAGTCCGCCTCGGACTGGTTACCTAAAATAGAAATAGTAATTCAAGGTATGAATTACAAAGCTTTAATAGATACAGGAGCAAGTTTTAGCTTAATTAACAGCGAAATAAAGGATTTCCCAAATGTAAAATTAGAAAAACCAATACTATTTAGCACCATCACCACCGAAGATTCAATAAAATATGAAGTGTGCACAGAAGCACCAGATGAATTCAATTTACCAAAAAACGCGAGAGTGAGATGGAAATCAGCACCACTTATAGGAAGAAAATATGATTTTATAATTGGTATGGACATTTTAAAATTTTTAAACGGAAAAATAAATATAGACGAAGGGAAAATAACTCTAAATCAAAAAGAAAGTAAACTACTTGCAAATAATTACGATGTTAATAAAATTTATACATTAGAAATATCAGATTTAAATTTAGACAGATTAAAACTGGATCACTTAAATAAGGAAGAATACTGTGAGGTAACAAAACTTTTAAAAAGATTTAAAAAATTGCTATATAAAGAAGGAGATCAATTAACAAACACTACAGAAATTCAACATGAAATAAAAACCACAACTCAACAACAGATTAATTCGAAATTGTACCGATATCCGCCTCAACACGAAATGGAGGTAAGGAGACAAATTAAAGAAATGGAAGAACAAGGAATTATACAAAAAAGTTATTCGAGATATTCAAGTCCATTAATAGTAGTACCGAAAAAGATGGATAATTCAGGAGAAAAAAAATTCAGAATAGTAATAGACTATAGGAAATTAAACGAAATAACTATAGATGATAAATATCCCTTACCGAATATCGATTCAATACTAGATAAGCTGGGAAGAGCTCAATATTTCACGACTTTAGATTTAGCGAAAGGTTACCACCAAATTTTAGTAAAGGAAGAAGATCGGGAAAAAACAGCATTTGTTACACCTCATGGTCTGTATGAATTCATACGAATGCCGTTTGGATTGAAGAATGCACCCGCAACTTTCCAACGTCTAATTAATGAAATTCTGAGAGACTTTATAAATAAAACGTGTGTAGTATATTTGGACGATATACTTATTTTTAGTACAACATTAAAAGAACATATTAAAGCAATAGAGGATATATTTCAAGTGCTAGAAAGAAAAAATTTAAAAATTCAAATAGATAAATGCAACTTCATGAGGAAAGAAACAGAATTTTTAGGTCACATCTTAACAAAAGACG
Source organism: Musca domestica (assembly GCF_030504385.1). Classification (NCBI taxonomy): domain Eukaryota; kingdom Metazoa; phylum Arthropoda; class Insecta; order Diptera; family Muscidae; genus Musca; species Musca domestica. Next base: position 10,312,569 of record NW_026712299.1, read on the forward strand.
GTATGAAGCCGAATCCAAATAAAATCAAAGTTATTGAAAGTTTAGAACTACCAAAAACCGAGAAACAAATAAAAAGTTTCTTAGGATTGACGAGTTATTATCGAAAATTCGTGAAAGACTATGCGAAAATAGCACAGCCGATTATTAAATATTTAAAGAAAGGAGCAAGGATTAATCTAAAGGATCCAACTTATATAGAAGCTTTCGAAAAATTGAAAATAATAATTAGTACTCATCCAATATTACGTTACCCAGATTTTGAGAAACCATTTACTGTTACAACAGACGCATCCAATTATGCGATAGGAGCTGTCTTGTCTCAAGAAGGACACCCTGTGTGTTACGCTTCAAGAACCTTAAATAATCACGAAAAAAACTATTCAGCAACAGACAAAGAATTTTTAGCTATTGTGTGGAGTGTTAATTACTTTAGACCATATGTTTACGGCAAGAGATTCAAAATTTTAACTGATCATCAACCAATTAAATTTCTCCATTCAAAATATAAAGGGAAAGACATGTCAACGCGACACCAGAGATGGTTATTACTACTAGGGGAATATCAATTTGATATAGAATACTTGAAAGGCAAAGAGAATAAAGTAGCCGATTTCCTAAGTAGACTTGAAAATAGTGAGGACACTATTTCAGAAAAAAGGGACGGTAAGGATACTGAAAGTTTTAATTTTTTGGTCAATAATGTAGAAGACGAAACAATGGCAACAGTTCATTCAGCAGAAGAAAACTTAGGTGATCATTTTTTAATTAAAGAAGAGATAGTTAATAAATATAAAACCCAGATAATTTTAACAAATAATAAAATAAAAGAACTAGAAATATTACATGGAAAAAGAATTATATTCATTGCTGAAAGTGATTTTGAAGAAATGGGAAACATATTTAGAAAATATATAAAAAAAGGAAATATTGGAATTTATTCGGAAATATCTGATCACAATTATAATAAAGTACAGAACAAACTTATTGAAATGTATTCTAATGACAAGCAGATAGAATTTATTAGATGCACAATAAGAGCTCAAGACATAGATACGGAAGTTGAAGCCGTTAAGCAAATTTCATTGTATCATGTCAAAGAAAGTATGCATTCAGGAATTCAAGAAACTTACAATCAAATACGAAATAAAATATACTATCCAAAATTAATGGAATTAATTCAGATGGTAATTAATCAGTGCGAAATTTGTCAGGAAGTAAAATATGATAGAAGACCAACCAAACCAAAATTTAATATTTCGGAAACACCGACAAGAAAAAATGAAATTATACACATAGATACGTATGTCATGAAGGGACACCATTTCTTAACAATTATTGATAAATTTTCAAAATTCGGAACAGCATACTCATTAAACGACAGAAACCATATTACAATTATAGAACAATTAGAAGAGCATTTTACTAAAATAGGAATACCCAAGAAAATAATCGCGGACAACGAATTCAAAACTATTAGAATAAAAGAATTTTTGAACAATGAAAATGTCGAACTTCATCTAACTAAACCTAATAGCCATACAGGTAATTCGGATATTGAAAGATTTCATAACACTATAGCAGAAATATTTAGAATTTTGTATAAGTTAGAAAAGGGATTGTCAGTCAAACAATTAATCCAGAAAGCTATTAGAAACTATAATAACAGATTCCATTCAACAATAAGATTTACTCCCAACGAAGTGCAGGACAATAAAGCAGATCCTGTTGTAGTAAAAAACAACATAGAAGCGACAAAACATAAAACTATTGAAAAGTTAAATAAACACAGAGAAAATTATGAGGAAACAAGATCAGAAGGATTTATTAAAAATTATAAAGCTGTAAGACATAAGGAGCAACCATAGTTTAGAAAAAGCAAACTGCAAAATATTCATCCAAGTAACATTAAAAAACCTCTAAAATTTACAGATATTAATACTGACATTATTAACGATGATGTATCCATATGCACAGAGTGAAGCTGCAATGAATGTAATGAAATTGAAAGACCAAAACGGATTTATTGATTTACAAATGAGAGAACAAAATATAGTTCTGGATAGTGACATTATTTTACACATAGTGGATACTAAAGAAATAGAAAACATTATTTACGAAATGACAGAAGATCTTATTCGAACAAATGCAAGTAACAAACAAATGTTACAATCTGAATTATTAGAAACAAAAAATAAATTAAGAACATTAGTTCCAATAAAGCTTAGACAAAAGAGAGGACTTCTAAACGCAGTAGGAACTGTATCGAAGTGGGCATTTGGGACCATGGACGACTATGATAGACAGATTATACAAAAACATTTACTAAATACTGACGAAACACTAAATGACCAAATACATATAAACAATAATTTTAATCTAGAAATAGAACAAATAAAGAAGATTGTAAAAAGTGATAGAAAAGAAATTGAAAGAAATCTTAATGTAATAAATAAATTTGAAAATCAAGAACACCAACAACACATGTACCTACAACAAATGATAAAAATCCAGTTGTTAAAAAACAAAATAGAAAAAATACAGGATAACGTAGTTTCAGCAAAACATGGAATAGTACATCCAAATATTCTAACCAATAATGAAATAACCAAGTATAATATTGATTTCAATAAGCTAAAATATTTACAACAAGGTATAACAACCTTTAATGATACTTATCTAATAATGGGAATTAAAATTCCAAAAATGTTTATACAAGTTAAAATAAGAAAAATAGTTCCATTACCAAATAAACTAAAAAATGAAATAGAAGCACCAATAGAAGAATTGTTCACATATAAAAATAGAACTATACAATTTGAAGAAAATAAACATTTTAGACAACTAAAACACAGTAATCATTGTATATTAAAAAAGAATTGTAAATTAATAACAAGTAAAGAATTGGAAATTATATCATTAAATTAAAAAAAAATATTGGTTAAAAACGCCCTCAATTTATTTGTAAACAATACATGTAATAAAAATCACACAATTTTAAATGGAAATAACTTACTTCAGTTTTACAATTGTTCGGTAAAAATTAATGATTATTATTTTTCTAATTTAATTGAAAAAGTAGAGGAAAACATTATGAGCTTGCAATATGATGAAATATACAATTTTACAAACAAGCTATCATTTGAGCAAATATATGATGAAAATAGAGAGAACCTCCAAAATATTTCGAACTTGAAACTTCATAATAAAATCATATATGGATGTCATATTTTCGTCATATTTACAATTATATTAATAATCTGTTTTTGGCGAGCAAAAATTAGTCATATCACACTAAATTTGAATAATCGAATTCAGGAGAATTCTAATCGAAAGGGGAGGGTAGTTACATATACAAATACCTGCCAACCTGATAAATTCGAGGAATTTATTAACGAAATTAATAAAGCACTTTATTTAACAATGTAAAGTTATAATATGATTTTCAATAAAGAAATAACTCAGTCTTAATTTGGCACTGACTTCGAACAAAACAACTTGTTTGATCTTTTTTTTTAATAACTGTCTCGGGGACTTACGTTTTTCACGCTGCGCTAATGTATTTGTTTTCTCCGGTATTTTGGCACATTCCCGGTGAAGCGCGGAATGTCCAAGTTCTGCGACCAAAATGTTTGCCCAAATCTTTAATACACCCTCCAGAATATTTTCGCGATAATATTCGAAATTTATTCTGCTGCCACTGTCGATTAATACGAGCAGAGAGCGACCACCGGCTGTTATGAGGGCCCAGACCATCACCATGGCCGACGCTTGAGCTCTGGTGGCCAACCGTAGGTGCACATTTTCAGCGGACTTCAAGTAAACACGATCATTTTGTTTGTTTACAAACAGCAGGACAACGACTGTTTTCTCATCAGAGAAAACCATATAAGGCAGTTCACCACTTCCGGCCAAGCGAAGTAACTCTTTAGCTCTTTTGAGTCTAGTTTTGTTTCAGTTGCGGTGTAAGTTCTTGCTCTTTTTGGAATTTCAATGGCTCAACGGAATATTGCGATAAGTTCAGCGAGCTATTTCGGCCACTGAGACGCGGGTTTTGATTAGGTCGCTTCTTTACTTTTGAAACCGTATCTGCTGATGTTGCTGTTTTCTCCCGTCCACTTTCTTGACGTCGGGCCTACACTACCAGCGAGCGATGGTACGAGACACAAATTATTTATTCATATTTAAATGCTGGAGTGCTCTAACGATAACCACTCGGGGTTTTCTAGCCAAATATAAAGAAATCACATTATCACGCTTGAATTCCATCACGGTTTTTGTCTGGAAAATTCTCACCAAAATGCTTTTGTACGCTTGTAAACAATGTAAGGAGCTGTCACTGGAATAATTTTAACAGCTGTCGGACGAGTGGCTTAGATATGACAGCAGTCTGAAGTTGGTTACAGTTTTTCCATCTCACCCTGTATATAGAAGCCATATCCTAATCTCCAGATAAGATTTTACAGAGGTATTTTCGAGCAATATCTGATGTCCCGTACTAAATATCATTTTTTTAATATTATGCATGTGAGAGACTCAATACCCCAAATTTGACTTCTACCCTGAATGCGGTGGGATGTACCAAAGGTCATTTGGACCTATATTGGGCATTTGGTACAGAATTAACCCGAAATCGATTAAAGATATATGGGAGTAATATCTAAATCTGAACTGATTATCACCAATTTTAATAGGGTTCGTCCTTGGGACAAACAAATATTGTTTGAAAATTTTCATCTCAATCGGATAGTAAATGCGACCTGCATTTTGTTCACAAGAATACATTGACGGACGGACGCACAGACGGACTGGCATGCAAAAATTTACTCAGAAAGTGATTTTATGAATATCCTCAAAGTAAATATGGGTCCATCTCTTTTCCTTCTCCATGTTACAAAGAAATTCATAAAGACATAATACATAAGACATACTAAAACGAAAAGACACCTACCTAAAGTACCTAAATTTCGAATGTAATTTAATTTGAAAATATTGTACTTAGAGAGATATATGGTTTGTTCTAAGTTTAATTGTTAAATTTTGTGTTAAATATATCTTATTTTGATATCTTTCCCCTTAAATGAATTTTTATGTCACTTTCAGGCCTCAATGTGACAAAAGACAGAGATTTTTTTTTCAAAAAATTCGGGAAGGTTTTGTTTGATATACAATGGAAGTAGAGGTTTCTTTTCTCTGGCTTATAGAAAAAATTTGATGATAAAGTAGGCATATTTAAAAAAAGTGCTAAAAGACCGTTTTGTAGATTTGTTTGAGGGTAAAAAAATTTCTCGTATTTTTATACCTTGGAAATCGTTGATTTTTGTATGTAGTGTCTTCGGCAATATGACAGAAGACACTATATTAATAAAATCAACGAGTTTCAAGGAATCGTAATATGAAAATTTCAAAAAAATTGTGGAAGATTGGTAACTTTCCTTACTGTTTAGGTTACTTTACGATGTTAAGTTTTAAAATGTCAATACACGTATCTTCTATTTTTCGCCGTACTTTAATACAATGATAGATTTTTTATTTATTTTTTGCATTCCACAGTTTTATAAATATTTTTTTTCTTGTTGCAAAATGGTCTGGCTTTTTTTCTGAAATTCCATGATTAACCTTCGCAAAATATTGAAAATAACAACTATCAGAGTTATTCGAAATATTTTATTGAATATTCTACTTGCTTAAAATGTCCTTCAAAACATATTTATTAAAAAAGTCCATACTTATGAAAATCCTTTCAAAAATACCTTTAAAAATCAGGAATAATGCAAGTCCCTCAAAAGATATTTGAAATATCTAAAAAAGTACAATAAATTTTTCCGAAAACTAAAAATGTATCATTAAAAAATCAGTTCTTGAAAATAAACAAATAAAGTATGTAAAGTCTCGAAAAAATGGTTTTTAAACTCCACGATTATGTTGAGTTCCCCAACATGTGATTCCCAAAAATGCTATAATTGGGGTTTTCAAAAAAATTATCAATTTACGATTTAAAGAATAGAAGTTTGCCATTATTACATTTCTCAGGCCCAAATCTCTAACGTCATGCAAAATTCCGTGTTATTTGTTCATTAGTTGTTACCTCTACAATTTTTGATCCATTTCAACCACAAAATATTTTGCGATTATCTCCAAAAACAGTAGGCTTCAATCCTGACCCATGCAAAATTTTGTGACGACGATAATTGCGACCACAAACATAGTGTTGTCAGGTATACAAAAAATTATGCAAAAATTACAATTCAATATTGAAAGTCAAATTGAAAATGCCTCATGCGATATAAAAAATGAAAGAAAATATAAAAAATATAACAAAAAATATTCACTTTCTCTAAGACAAAAATATTCGCAGTTTAGTGGATATTTTAGTAATTTTTACATTAAAGCTGTGGTCTTTTTCACCCGCTAAATAATATCCGATGACCATCCAAAGTGGTTGGCTTCTGTCCAGCCGTATAGCCTCATGTAAAATTCCGAGTCGATTGGTATATAATTATGTCCTCTGGAGCAAATTTTTTAATAGCTTGCGATAATATCCTTTAACTTCACGTAGTTGCCTATAGAGCAACTGCAAAATAAGGAAAATTTTCTGTTTTTTGTCCATTTCAATCCTAAATATTTTGCAATCATCCCCAAAAAAAACCCTAACCTTACCTCTTTTTTCAATTTCGTGAGGATCGGGCAATAATTTCGACCTGTAGCTTGATTACAAATTAACATTAAATCGACTCAATTCGGCGAGATACGAATATCCAGGTGTTACGTAATTTTTGGCTCAATCAAACTTATAACACCCCCAACACATAGTGCTGTAGGGTATAAAAAGTCGCTATGTAAAGTCAAACAATTTGTAAAACTCCGCAATTATTTGGAGTTCTTCAAAAAATATTTTATAATAATCAAATAAATAATTTATGGTATCAACGTGTCATTATGCATTATGTTCTTGGTCATACCTACCTCCAATGATGATGCTTTCCGTTTTTAGTTGTTGTTGTTATTTTCTTTTTCTTTGCCAATAAAACAAAAGAAATTAGTAAAACTATTGTTAGGGCTTTTTGTTGTTGAAGAATGCAAGTGCGGCGGAGTACTGACAAACAAAATAAGGGTCCGCCTCAAAAGGCTGTTGTTTTACCATCATCTACCGGTAACGGCGACCGGCAATAATAACAACAACGCCAAAAACATCACCAGCAGCAGTAACAGCCCAAGAAGTAAACAAAGAAAATCCAGAACAAAAACGAAAATTGGTAATTCCCACGTTATAGTGCGGCAAAAATTCGCAATGTTTCGCTAGTGACCAGCACCACCACCATGCAGTAAGGGTACTGGTGCTGTACAGCCGGAATGTGTGCGTTTTGTTGTTCCGACGAATGTGTTGGCAAAAATTATGACTATACTGCATTATGCAGCATGCACGATCATGGTAATTTATAAGCAACATTTTTTTCTTGTTTTTTTTTTTTTTCTGTTCTTTGGCTCATAGCTCTAATTGTAAAGGAGTCATCTTTGTATAGTGCCATAGTGCCCTGTCATTTGGGACCATCGTAAATTCCCACGTACGACTAAGTACCTGTACGAATTCACCAAGTATGAATTATGTTGAGGCCCAGGGCAGGAGGCAGAGAGAGGTTGCGGGGAGGGGGGAGGGTAAGTTGAGAGTGTTAATGAACATTTTGTAAACGATGACGCAAAGGCAAAGTTAAAATTGTAAATGAAAAAGGATGTTGAAATAGATATTAAAACAGATTATGATGTTAGCTGGAGAAAGAAGTAACTTCGTGCAAAAAATCTGGTATAATTCTGACGGGATAATTTTGTAGCCACCAAATGTAAGTAATTAAGAAGAAATTACAAATGTTACATTTAATATTAATGTGAGGTAAATATACAATGAATTCTGTTAAGGTACATATTTTAGTTCTACACACACATATTTTTTGGGAATTTTAAAATATATAGGTTTAACTAAAGGTAAAATTTCTACTTTTGGAACAGCGTCTGATATATATCACAATTTTAGGTATTATGTTTGAAGGTCCATCAGAGTTAAAGTAAAAAAACAAATTAAAAATTATTACAGCTAAAGTTGTAGATTTTTAAAGATATTTTTTACAGGACCATTAGAACTACAATCGGGAATTTTTTCCACATATTTTTTAAGGCCTATTTTGAGCTTTAATACTGGATTTTTTAACTAATGTAAAACGGGTTTTTAAAGTTATAATCGCGGAATATACAGGGTGAGATAAAAAAACAACAACAAAGTCAAACGCCGTAATTTCTACATTTATTTTTCAGTTTTATTGAATGAAAGCAAAAATGTCGGAAGTAGCATCAAATTTTAGAATAAGTATAGATTTGTTCGAATTGGTCACCTTTGGCACGAATTAGGGACTTCAAATGGCCAATGAAACCATCACACGGTGCCCGAATGTTGTTCTGCGGTATGTTGGCCCATTCCTGGCAAAACGCTTGCTTGAGGCAATCGAAACTTTGGTATTTTTTAGTACCAACCTTTCATTTATTCTGACGATTAATACGAGCGAAGAGCGACCATCGGCTGTTATGGCGGCCCACACCATCTCCATGGCTGTTTCAGCTGACCTCTTTGGCGAGTAAACACGATCATTTTATTTGTTTACAAACTGCTGGACTACGAATGTTTTCTCATCGGAGAAAAACGAATTCGGCAGTTCACCACTTTCGGCCAAGCGAAGCAAATCTTTAGTTCTTTTGAGTCTATTTTCTTTCTGTTGCGGTGTAAGTTCTTGCACTTTTTGGAATTTTAAATGCTTTACCCCGAGCACATTTTCAATATTTGGAATATTGCGGTATGTTTAGCTCTCGAGCCATTTTTCGGTCACTGCGACGCGGCTTTCGAGTCGCTTCCTTAATTTTCGAACAATTTCAGCTGATGTTGCTGTTTTCTTCCGTCCACTTCCTTGACGTCGGGTTTCGCTACCAGTATCACGGTAAAGATCGATGGTACGGGACACAAAACATTTATTCACATTTAAATGCTGGAGTGCTCTAACGATAGTCACTTGTGGTTGTCCAATGTAATGAGCTGTCACCGGAATAATTTTAACAGCTGTCGGACGAGTGGCTTAGAAATGACAACAGTCTGAATTTGGTTGCAGTTTTTTCATCTCACCCTGGACCCATGGACATTCCAACAGGACTCAGAACCATCGCACTCATCACCCGCCACCCAAGAATGGTTACAAAATGAAATTCCTCTCGTCATTTCCAGCGCACTATGACTACCAAAATCTCGGAATACCAATCCGTTGGACTATTGTGTCTGGAGTATTTTGAAAAACAAGGTTGGCACTAAAAATTACCAAAGTGTCGATCACCTCAAGCAAGAGCTTCGCCGGGAATGGGTCAAAATATCGCAGATCATCATTCGGGCAGTGTGTGATGGTTTCATTGACCGTTTGAAGGCCATAATTCATGACAAAGGTGACCACTTCGAACAAATCTAAACCTATTCTAAAACTTGGTGCTATTTCCAACATTTTTTGATTTTATTCAATAAAATAAAAAAATTTAAAAAATATGGGGTTTGACTTTGTTGCAGCTTTTTTACTGGCCACAGTTCTCATTAATTCAGAATGGCCTCTTGGCAGGAAAGAAAAAACGTATAAAAAATCGCATAAAAATATCTCTCTAAAGATGAAAATATTGATTTTGTAAAATTTTCTCATATTTTTTTCAATTTTGTCACATTTTTGGCATATTTTCATTTTGAATTAAACATTTGGTAATATTTCTACAGCTAACAAAACTAAGTAGTTAGGAAATTAGGATATCGCATTTATGGCCCGATCCTTACGAAATTTTGCATGGGGATAAGATGAGGGTCAGAATAGAAGCCTACTCTTTTTGGAGATGATCGCCATAATTTAGGGGTTGAAATGGACCAAAAAAACTGCAAAATTGTCAGCAGGTCGTAATTATCGCGCGATCCTCACGCACATTTTAATGGGGGTTACCGGACATTGCAAAAGCCAGGCAGTTTTGGATGGCCATCCAAAAATAGTCAATGTGTGAAATAGTTTGGCAACTTTTGTAGACAAAATACGAAAATGGCCATTTCAGTGAGTTTTTGGAGAATTCACAAATACAGGATAGACAAACTTCTGACTATTTCGTTGAAGAATATAGTCAAATGTCTTTATCTCATATAGATGCGTTTCAGTCAAAAACCAATAATAAATGTTAATCTTTTGCCACTTCTGAGAGATTATAAGTCTTTGGGAAATATTGGTTTCAGATCTAGGAAGACCATTTACGTGCAACATCTAGCAATAAATTGGAAATGAGCAAATTAGTTTAAATTGCTATTATTTGAAACCTGATGGTTTTCTTTTGTTATTTGTCACAATATCTTGTGGAATTCTTTCCAGTTTCTTGCCTATATAAACTGAATCGTTTGTTATAGTGTTGTAGGGTATTCAACGGTCGGCCCCTTTAGACTGTAGCTTTTCCTTACTTGTTATTTTTTATTTATCACTCGAATACCAGATTCAGCACTAAAAATATATTTATACCAGAACTTAGCTGAATATCGGGAGGTACCGTTGAATGGGGGTTGTACGAAAACGTTAACCGAAGTACCCCATTTTCAATACAATATCCAGCCATATTAGGTTACGTTATGTGTGCTCATTCCATTATAATAAAATGTGCCCCATCCCATGTCAGGTTTATCGAAGATTTTACATTTCCGTTCCCATTTGGCTGTTTGGGAAAGAAAAATTCTATGAAAAATATATTGACTAAGAATCCTCCCAAGCAGTCAGTAAAATTCGCATATTAATTTTCAAATTAAAAACCACATCTTTAAAATTCCTATTAATACCAAAGGTGGTATAAATCTCTTTGCTTTGCTCTGCTAACTTCAACTCCCCATCCCATTCCCAGCCATATAGCCAATATAAATCCATGCCACCAGTATATAAAACAACTACCATTATAATAACACATCTCCGCTGAGGCCAAAATAATGTAGATGATATTCATGTTTGTTGTTGTTTTTGGTGCTACTGATGGTGATGCTGCTGCTCTCTGTTGTTGTTATTGTCATCATCGTTATTCTAGCACTTAAAGTGGAAAAAGCCAGTATACGAGAGGAAATTGCTAATGATACACGCGATGACGAGCTGAAAATCCTTTATGAAAAATGATGTGGTGTTAACGAAAAAATACAACAACAACAAAAACACAACAACAACAAAAGAAGGTGAAGCAAAGAAATATGATGTGATGTGCCATTGCGTCGACAACGACAGGTACTGGTGGCCAAAAATTCCCATTGTTTTGTCAGTAGTGGAACATCAGCAGCCAGGAATGACAACAACAACAACGAAAATCTCACAAAAATGTAGGGGTATTCTATGCGAGTAAAGCAAAAACAAAAAAAAAAAAAAAATTGCTGGTCTTTGTTCTGTGTGCAAATGCAGAACGGAATAGTGAGTGTAGAACACTCACACACACGCATACATAAACACACACATCTCACTGGAACACATATCCTTTTTTAAATGTGTTACATTAACACACTGCTGTACGTTCACGTTCAAACGAAGTGACACACTCGCCCTGAGGTGTAAAAGTCAGACAAATGACGAACGAAACAAACGCACACGTAGCCATACATACATACAAACATTCGGAGGTGTCTGCACAGGGGATGGCTGACATGCGCCAAATGTTGTCTGTATGGCTCTAAATCAGAGCACAAGGAGTGAGTGCAAATGAAAATCAGGTGCTACAAAATCGTCTCCCGAAAAATCACAACACAAAAAGGATACATTCTCAACTTAACGAAAATTTGTGGTTTTTGAAAAAGAGAAAATAAGTCTACAGCTGATGAGAGCGAGAGAGGGAGAGTTTAATTTGAAATTTTATTCAGGAGCAAGGCGAATATGGGAAACAAGGAGATTACTCTACAATGTGCGCATAGCAAATTTTCTCTCTCTCGCTCTGTCTCTCTTTTTGGGGTGTCCTCGGTTATGGTCGTGTTTTACAAATTCGCCCTGAAAATTTAGGTGGATTCCTTTCGTGTCTGTGACGATGAAAATTCACCTCATGTTCGTGTTGCGTTTTAAAGGCAACAAAACTCCTGGAAATTGTGGCAGTTTTGGAAAAGAAATTAAAGGTTTAAGATTCAGTTTCAGACACTCAATCCTGTTTGAAGGAAGCATTTGAAATCCAAAGGAATCTATGAGTTTTAAAATTCCGTTTTTAAAGTATGCTCCCTAACAAAGAATTACATGCTCATCCTCCCATGTCCTTGATTTGCATATGCTGCCCTCCATTGTTTTAAACATGTTTTTTTTTCTTTCTTCCCACAAAATTCCACCTTGAAAACCCTTAGTTTGACATTTACGCTTGTGGTTATGACTGCTACAAATGTTGCTTCCAAATTCTTTACAGCTTCCAAAAGGACATCACCAAGTATTGGTTGTTCCTTCTGTGTTTTGCAAAAATGGTTTTCACAGGTTTCGCTTATTTTTGTAATGTTCTTCTTCTTCTTCTTTTCATTCTCAATTACTTTTAATTACACTTTAGTGCGGATTTATGGTTTAACTTGGAACATTTCTAACACTGCAGCAGCTATTGTTGGCTGCTGGCTGGTGTTGCGGATTTTGGGGTGTATTTGTTTGCAATGCGTAAGGGTGTGTATTCGTTTGTTGTTTTCTATATTTGCCTGTTTGAAGATTATAAGTGGCTTATGGTTTTAGCTCAGGTAGTACACGAGATAAAGCGAGATACAAGTGTAGCAACAATGGAAATTTGTCGGGAATTGTTTTCCATACCTTCCTTCAAATAAATATCCAAGGCAAAAATTGAATTGGTGGAATATGACTTATGTACAATTGTTTGGCTTTCGAGTGGTTTATTGGTGCACATTTGAAAGGACTTTAAAAGGTTGAAATGAATGAATTAACATTTTTGAATAGATCAAAATTCCGAAATGCCCTCATATAGAAACATACGTCATTACCGTGATATTTTTTTAAAATTTTGTTATTTATAATAGATTTTTATACCCTCCACCATAGTATGGAGGGTATATTATGTTTACCATTCTGTTTGAACCCCACACAGTATATACATTTTTGATCAGCATAAGATTCTATGTCGATTAAGCCATGTCCGGCAAACGAAATAAAGTAGGTTGATGAAATTTTGTTGAGATGCAGTTTAGGTTATTGTCATCATCGGCCGTAGAATGGAAAATAGGCTATAGAGGTCCACATTAGTCCTTCACATAGGATGTTATATATGGATCTTCCTATTTCATCGAGCTGCGTCTATCTAGCTACGTGTGTCTGTTCTGGGTTCTGGTCGGAATAGAAGCCTGCTGCTCTTGGAGGTCACAATTAAAGGCCAATCGGAGTGGAATTTAGCATGCGGAGTTTAGGGCTGTGCGAAGCTTACCATTTTGTTTGGCCATTGGATAATATTTATCCGGTAAAACAAATCATCTATTAAACCGCGAATATTTTTTAATTACTGCGGAATCACGAATACACAGTACTAGGGCGATTCGGAAACCTCTTAGCCTATCATGGAAAGAGAATAGTTAGTTTTCAAAAATATTTTTATTTTTCAATACAATCTCCTGAAACTTCAATAAACTTAGTCCAACGCTTTTCTAGCAATTCTATCCCCTGATGAAAATAGTTTTCCTCAAGGTCTTTAAAATAGCGGCTTACAACTATAATTGCATCTTCATTTGTGGTAATTTTTATAAACTAAGCCATATGGCTAGAGAGGGTATGTATCATTTGATACTGCCAAAACGTGCCTAGTCTATCTAGCGATGTCCGACCGTCCGTCTGTCTGTCTGTCTTGCTGGTGGGAGTATCCGATCTCGAAGGGAGTATCCGATTTGGTTCAAACTTGGTACATTGTAATATTTTTGTCAAACTTAGATCGAGTTCGGAGATGGGCAGAGATAGAGAAAGGATAATCCGATTTTACTCCAAATTTGCAAATCCTAATATTTGCGTTAGTGCTAGGTCAGGTGTGAAAATGGACAATATCGGTCCACTCCATCTAGTACCTTCCCCTAACAAAGGTTCAAAATTTTGAATAATTACAACTCTCATAAAATGTGATGAAGGAGTCCGATTGTCTTCAAATTTCACACATCTTAATATTTATATTAACCCAAGGTCTGGAGTGAAGATGGAATATATAGATCAACTTCTACTGGAACCTCCCCCCAAAAGGTCGAAGTTTTCAAAAATATATTTTTTGCACATAAAGTGAAACGATAATCCGATTTTCCTCCAACTTTGCAAATCCTAATATTTGCGCCAGTGCTAGGTCCATCCATCCTACAATTTTTATGAACCCAAAATCTGGTAGTAAGACGAAATATATCGGTCCACTCCTTTTGGTAACTTTCCCACAAAAGATCAAAATTTTGAATATCCATTAAGCTCATAAAACGCGAAATTAACATCCGATTTCATTTAGACTTGGCACATCTCAATATTTCTATCAAAAGAGGATTTGTTATAAATATAAAGGTAATGATCGGACCAATTCTTTTGCCACCTGTCCCACACAGGGTTTAAGATTTTAAACCAGTAAGGAAAGCTCAAAAGTCGGGCGGGGCCGACTATATGATACCCTACACCACTATGCATATTAAGTAGAGCTCTCGTAAAAAGGTTTATACAGGCCATTTCAGAGCTCTATGAGATATTTGGTACACAATGAAAATCTATCTAATTCTATCTCGCATTTTACGAACTATAGCTATTTCTGAACCGGGTTTCTCCAAATTTGACGTATTAGCTTCTAGACTGAATTCGGTCTTATGTACGAAAATTCAGGTGATTTGGGCTGATATTGACCATTTAGTGCACATTTAACCCGAAATCGGATGAAGATATATATGGGAGCTATATCTAAATTTTTACCGATTATCTCCAATTTTAATAGGGTTCGTCCTTGGGCCAAAAAAATATTGTTTGGAAAATTTCATCTCAATCGGATAATAAATGCGACCTGCATTTTGTTCACAAGAATACATGGACGGACGGACGGACATACGGACTGACATGCATAAATCGACTCAGAAAGTGATTCTATGAAGGTTCTCAAAAGTAACTATGGGTCTATCTCGTTCCCTTCTCCATGTTACAAACAAATGCACAAAGACATAATACCCTTACCACTATGTGGTGTAGGGTATAAAAACAGAACGCTCAAAGAAAGCGAAAAAAGAGTCATCCCACTCTCGTCCAATTTCAGACATACAAACATTTTTGCTAACACAAGATCTGTTGTGAAAATGCTATATATCTGCGAACCCCTTCTGGTATCTCACCCACAAAGGGTCACAATTTTCCATACTTTTATCTGTAATAAATTGCGAAACAACTCAGCGATTCTTTCATTCTATATCTCAGAATTCTTAGATGAATATGGAATTCATGATTTCCCATATATTGGAAAAAAAATGTTCGATTTTCTTGCAATTTTGCCCATACCAATATTTTTATCTATATTATATGAGGTATGGAAATGGAATACGTCGGTCGACTATGTCTGGTACCTCACGCACGTGTTAACATATTCTAAAAATTATCACAAATCTCATGCAAAGTGAAGGAAGTTACCAATATAGTCCACACCTGGCACGTTGCAATATTTATATCATATTCATTTATGTCCCATACGAAATGGACAATATTGGTTCATTCCTTCAAAAGCCACTCCATTGAGGTCAAGAGTTTAAATAATCATAACAGAAGTCAAAATATTTTTAAATAATCGAACATTGGCTGAGGATATACATCTGTCGGCAAAACCGACCGATACTTTTTTACTTGTTATTTAGATTTGCGAACATGTAAAAGTCACTGGGAGCTACATCAGGAGAATAAGGTGCGTGGTCTAGCAACTCGTACTTTAGTTCGTTGATATTAGCCATTGTTAAAACACTCTTGTACGCTGGTGCGTTGTCTTGATAAAAAATTATTTTTTTGTGTTGTATGCCAGGACTAATTTGTACATTTAATTGATCTAAAAGGTTGCAATAGTACTCTGAATTTATTGTTTTACCCTTTGGCAGATAGTCAATCAATAAAATACATTTGAAGCCCCAAAAAACGTTTGCCATAATCTTACCAGCCAGAAGTGCCTTCTCTGGGGCACTTCCTCCAGCTTCAGTCTGTTGTTTGGTTTGTTCTTTTGTCTCTGGAGTATAGTGGTGGATCCATGTCTCATCAACAGTTATGAAACGGTGCTTAGAATTCCTTTTATTTCGTTAAGAATGATCCAAACAAGCTTGAAAAAATTTCATTCTTATGCGTTTTTGATCGACAGCTAACAAATGCGGTACCCATATTGCAGAAAGCTTTTTCATCTATAGTTCTTCATGCAAAATTAAATGGACTCCATCATTTATGATGTCCATGATATAAGCAATTCAACGCACTTTTATTCGTCGATCATTTAATACCATATCATGCAGTTTGTCTACAATTTATGTTGTTGTTGCTGTTTTTGGACGTGCACTACGTGGTTCATCTTCAATGATTGTACGACCAAGTTTAAATTCAGCAACCAATCTTTTACTGTTGCATATGAAGGAGAACTTTACCTAACGCATTCACCATATCATGCCCCGATAAACCTTTTTTATGTACCCGAATATTGGGACTTACCGTTATAAAGGGCTTTACAAAGACGTGGAAATGCCAAACGTGGACCAACTACCAAAACGTGGACCTACGTGACCCATTTTCAATACCAAGAGTCCTGCAGAAATAATACACATTTGAGTAAAATTGTATATACCTACTGCATTTTGTTCGGAAGCTAGAGGGATTACCTCAGACGGACGGACATGGCTAAATCGACATAGAATTTTATGCTGATCAAGAATATATATACTTTGTGGGGTCTACAATGTATATTTCGAGGTGTTACAAACGGAATGACAAATATAATATACCCTCCATACTATGGTGGAGGGTATAGAAAGTAGCAATCGGATTTTTCCGGCAGACGTATACCCTCAACCAACTTTTGTTTATTTTAATATATTTGTTGACCTGTTTTGAAATGTGAACATTTTGAACCTTTATGTCCAATTTCATGCGAATAATTGTTAATTTAAATGTTAAACTTTTGCGGGGGAGGTACCAGAAAGAGTGGGCCGATATATTCCCTATTCACATCAGATCTCTGGTTGATAGTTGATACAAAGTTTGAAAAGAATCGCTGATTTGTTTAGCAAATTATGAGAGAACTAGGTGTTGAAAATTTGGCCTCTATGGGAGAGGTACCAGAAGGGATTGGCCGATATATTTCATGTTGACACCAGATCTTGTGTGTTAGGAAATATTGTGGTTCGTGAAATTTTGAAAGAATTTAAAGCATTTTATGAGCGTTTTGTGATTCAGAATTGTGAACGTTTTCTGTGGGAGGTACCAAAAGGAGTAGACCGATATATCCTACCTTCACACCAAAATCTTGTGTTAACATATACATATTGGGATGTGTGAAATTTGAAGAGAATCGGATGCTTATTTCGCGTTTTATGAGAGATATAAATATTCTGATGTAAATATTCGGGTCAGCATCGTTGTGGGGGAACTACCAGAAGGAGTGGTTCGATATATTATATTTCAAATTTCAACCTGTGTTTATAAGAATATTTTAAAGTACCGAATTTGAAAGGAATCGTATGCCTATTTTGCGTTTTATGAGCTTCATGGTTATTCTTATTTTGAGAAAATGTTGACTTTTTGTGAGAGAGGTAGCAGACGAAGTGAACTCATATTTCCATTTCCAAAGCAATCTAAGTTGATAATAATATTACGATGTACCAAGAATGGATCATATGTCAAACCGACAGACTGACACCCCCTAGAACGACTCCAAATATCTTTGGTACAAAGTGTATCAAATGATAGATACCTGATAGATATGGCTATAGCTGAGGGCGTCGTCATCAACACTGATTCTTTTTCGCCTCATATGGAATTCACGATATTTACGTTTTGTCTATTTTATTAGGGAGACTTCAGTATCTGCCTTTCGAACTTGTCGTTAATATTATTTTTTGTTATAGAAACCTTTCCCCATTTAAATCATTAAAAGCAGTTCAAAATTCCCACCCCCGTACAGCACTGCAATAAAACAAATCCTCTTAGAAAATTCGCACCAAAGTTTTGTAAACCGTCAGTTCTATGACTTCATTTAACATTAAAATCCCCAAATTTACATTCATTCTCTGTATCTGTGAATCTTTTAATGGGGGGCAAAATTTATTAGCTGATGTGCCATTATATAATTATTACAAGCTCCCTCCCCCGGCTCACACATAAAAACACGCAGAAAACACAGTGATGTTGTTGCCATTAGTGACGTTGTTTTTCGAAACATAAACAAGGACAACCCAGGGATGGGGAGGCGTTGTTATTTAAGCGACAAATATGTTTATTATTTTATTGCTTACAACATTTTAATACAAGTTGTGTTCTTTTTTTTTTTTTTTTTGGTTTTGCCACGTTGCGGGGGGTTTGGGACTGGCTAGCGGACTTACTGAATGGTTGGCTGGCCTGCCGGTTGGCTCTGGTTGGTTGGTCCACCATTTGATATAAAATTTAATCGTGTAATTTATTACAATAGAATGACAAGCTGGACATTATGTAATATATCACCACCGACGACAAACTATTTGAAGAATGTTTACTTGGCTGTTTTGTTTGATGCGCTCGGTAAGGGAGTATGTTTGTGTGTGTGTGAGTTACGCAAAACAGAGAATGGGAGAGTGGAATTAAACATCTTAAAGTTATAATACACGAATGCGAAACCACAGAGAGGACAACAAAGACGACGACGCCACCGCCGCCAACGAAGATGATGATGATAAAATATTAGTTTGATGGCTATCGTCTGCCTTAAAGACCGCCCATTAACCGGAAGTGTGTTCTCACCATTGTGACATAACCAATGTGGGCCAATGATTAATGGTCTGTCATCTATCGAATTTGTATGAACGCCTCGTTTTGCCGTAGCAAAAACAAAAACTTTTTCCTATCAATATTTTTTTTTGATGACCAATGAAGTCATAACTTGATTCAATTTTATCAGCAGAAGTATTGGATTTATTAAAAAATATTTTTATGATGACCTGTCTTTCGTTTTATTATTTTCTCCTCATTCCATTATATTGAAAAGTAATAAATAAAAAAAGGTTTTTTCAAAATTTAGATAAAATTGGTTCACGCCTCCGACAAATATAATAAAAACTATTGTTTATTGTGGGGCCAAAATGTGTAATACCGCAGAACATTGGCTGCAGAATTATAACATAGTATATCATATCTCGATGGGCTTTGTATGTTCGTCCGTCTCTAAAACCATGTTCACATTCAGTAGGTTGTAATTATATCCCGATACTTACGATTACATCCCCGATACTGCATGGGTTCGGTGCTAGAGTTAGTAGGGTATCCTATAAAATGTAGGTGGATTGAGAAAGAGCAAAAACAAAACTTGCATCCTTTTTTCCAATCATGCAGAATTTTGCAAAACCTTAATGTTTATGCGAGAGAACATACGAACAATTTCGGATAAATTTTGTGTGATAAACACCAGAATTATCATTCATCCCCAAATTTGTTGGATGACACTTTTCGCCAAACAAAAAAAAAAAAAAAAAAAATCACATTAAAAGGAAACTAATAAAAATAACCTTTATGCCGATTTGCCGCAAATTTTCACATAAGTTCGGCCGGGACGAACTTTGAATACTTTCCACCATTTGAAACGAATTTGGAAATTTTCAAAAAATAAAATCCCTTAAAAATTTTGTTAAAATCTTAAAAATGCCGCATATAGCCGTTACGTCTATACGACGTGACTTACATAGGCATTGATTGATATAAGCCATTACCATATTTTAAACGGTGAATAATGTAGCATCATCAAAATACCGTATATAGGGAGGTACCGTTATATCGAAGCTATACGAAGACCTGGACCTGCATAGACAATTTTCTGTCACAGGCTGAAGCATCCATTACAAACTTCAAATACGACATCTCAAACAATTTCGGTGCCAAAGATTATTGTTGTGAAGTGCATATTACGCGTGTGGGGGGCTTTAACCCCCAAATCGGATAAAACATATATATGGGAGATATATCTGAACCTATTTTCTTCAAATTCGTTGTATTTGCTTCCAGACTAAATTCGGTCGTAATTGACAATATTCAGTCCATTTGGGCTGATATAAGCCATTTGGTGTACAATATATATTTGATATCGCATAAAGATATATATGGGAGCTATATCCTAATCATAACCGATCTCAATAAAATTTGACGGACTTATTTTCGAGCAGTATCTTATGCCCGGTACCAAATATCATTCTTGTGGGGTGCATATTACGGATTTAAAACCCAAAATCGAATGAGTATATATATGGGAGCTATAACTCTATCTGAACAGATTTCAGAAAGTGATTCAATGAAGATACTCGAAAGTAACTATGGGTCTATCTCGCTTCCCTCTCCATGTCACTTCTGACTATATTCGGTATTTGTTGGGTTATTTTACATGAAATTGTTACAAATTTGGTATTTGGGTTTCGTATTGACTGCAGGTTGTGTGAGAACGGGCTTTGGACTCCACTTTATTTGACAGAAATGTATCTATTGAAGTCAGCATCTTTATTTATCCTCCATCGCCATAGCCGCATTTTCAGAGGAATTGACTTTAAATTGATATTGGCAGTTTGCAATAGGCACCGCCTTCATGGCAAATAATTGGGTATGCAGCCGCCATATTTCCGGACGTTTGGTGTTTTTATGCCCTCCACCTTGGAAAGGAGGCTATATTAACTTTGTCATTCCGTTTGTAACATCCCTAAATATTCGTCGATTTATCGATGTCCGTCTGTCTGTCACATTTTTTCACGGATTTGTCTGAAAATTGGTATTGGTACGTCATAATTGGTCCTAGTTCGTGTGGCGATTTTTGACAATTTTTTTCACGGATTTGTCTGAAAGTTGGTATTTGTTGGTCATCAAGGGGTCTAGTTCGTGGCGAAACATTGTATGTATAGGTCCACGCGGATTTGTCTGAAAATTGTTATTTGTGGGTCATAATGGGTTCTAATGTTTCCTTTACCCTAAGGTGGAGGGTATTAAAAGTTCGGCCCGGCCGAACTCAATGTTTACATCCTACAACACTATGTGTTGGGGGTATTATAAGTTTGATTGTGCTAAAAATTATGTAACACCTCGAAATATTGATTTCCCACATAGGAAAGTATATATGGATCTTCCTAGCTCGCCGAGCTGAGACGATCTAGCTATGTATGTCCGTCCGTCCGTGTGGCCGTCTGCCCGTCTGTCCATGTTAATTTGTAATCACTCTACAGGTCGCAATTTTGGCCCGATCTTCATGAAATTTAGAATGGAGGTGGGGTTGATGTCAGAATAGAACCCTATTTCTTTTGGAGATGATCGCATAATATTTAGGGGTCGAAATGGACCAAAAACTGAAAAAATTCCTGATTTTGAAGTTGCTCTACAGGTCGCAATTATGGACCAATCGACGCGGAAATTAGCATGGGGCTAGAGCTTAAGGCTGGGCAGAAGCCTTCCAATTTTGTCATCGGGTAATATTTAGTGGATGAAATAGACCATAACATTTGTGATAAATAAAAGTCAAATTTCCATTAAACCGCGAATAATTTTAGTCCCGGCGAAATCATAAAAAGACGAACAAGTCAATTCTGACCGTTACGTAGATGACGATAGTAAATATATCAGATATATATATAGCGAAATATATACAATGAGTATATACAAAGGAAAGGAATGTTAGATAGAATGCTTATATCTCAAGAATGGCTGGACCGATTTTGACAAATTTTGCCAATTCAGAACGCGCTCTTGACATAAAAGAATAAAATCGCATAAAAACAAGTCAAAAATGATGTTAATATAGATTTTCTAGTATTTTGTAACATTTTTTAATTTTTTCATATTTTTTATCGCATGCGATTTTTTTAATTTGACTTATAATATTAAGGTATACATTTTATAATATCTTTCCACCTTACATCACAGGTTTGGGATATTATATACAGATTGCAATTATCGTCCGATCCTCACGAAAAGGGTAGGGTTAGGCTCAGAAGGGCTAGGCCTATTGATTTCAAAGATGTCCGCAATATATTTAGGGGTTAAAATGGACCAACAACTAAAATGTTCCTGATTTTGCAGCCGTTATAAAGGTCACAAATAGAAACTAATGGACACGAAATCTCGCACGAAGTTAGAGTTTAGGACAGCGGGTAGAATGAGCCACAACTTTTGTCTGAAAAATACCAACATTACTTACAGGCGATAGCTGAAATACACAAAAGGCGAACTTTTGGCTTTTTTATGCTGATTTCGTTGACGAATATAGCCAAATATCGTATAGAAGCAAATCATATAGATGAGTCTAAATTTGGAGATACGGAGGGGCTTCTTGCTTTTGGAGTTGATTGTAAAATATTTAGGGGTTCAAATTAACCAAAAACAGAAATGTTTTTCCGATCACACAATTGAAGCCAATCGATACGCCCGAGGAGACAGTGAAGGACAGGGAAGAATTCTAACTTTTTGGATGACCATTGGATTATATTTAGCTATAAAATGGACCACAACAACTAACCGCCGAACGGAGTGCGTAAATATTGGACAAATGTCCCTAGTCAAAATCCTAATTTCAAAAGCGAGATCTTCCAATATTGATTTGGACATAAGGGGGCTTCTAACATATTGCAGTGTTGTAGGGTGTAACATAGTCGGCCCTGCACGAATATAGCCTTTGCTTACTTGTTTTTAATATATTTTGACTTCTGTTATGATTTTTCAAACTCTTGACCCTCTATGCAGTGGGTTTTGAAAGAATGGTCAATATTGTCCATTTCGTATCGGACCTAAATATTTTTGCTATAAATATTATTATAAATATATAAGAAAATCTAACATTTATATCCAATTTATGGGAAATCATAAATTCCATATTCATCAACAGATATAGCAAGTTGTAAAGAATCGCTGAGTTGTTTCGCAATTTATGACAGATATAAGTATTGAAAATTGTGTCCCTTTGTGGGTGAGGTATCAAAAGGGGTTCACAGATATATATCATCTTCACAAGATCCCTTGTATTAGCAAAAATGTGTGTGTGAAATTTGAAGAGATTTGGATACTAATTTCGCTTTCTTTGAGCTTTATGTTCTTCAAATTTTGAACCCTATGTGGAGCAGGTAGCAAAAGAAATGGTCCGATCTTTACCATCTTTATAACAGATCTTGGATTGATGGAAATATTCAGATGTGCCAATTTCAAATGGAATCGGATTTTAATTTCGCTTTTTATGTACTTCATGGATATTCAAAATTTTGAGCGTTTGTGAGAAGTAGTGGACCGATATATTCCGCCTTACAACTTACTGAAATCTGAAAACAATCGGACTCTTTCATCATTTATTTAAGAGTTATAATTATTCAACATTTTGACCCTTTGATGGCACTTGATGGAGTGGACCAATATTATCCATTTTGGCACCTGACCAAGAACTGACGCAAATATTAGGATTTGCAAAATTAGATTATTGCTTCCCTTTCTGTGCAGAAAATATATATTTTTTGAAATTTTTGATCTTTGTTGGGGAGGTACCAGAAAGAGTGGACCGAAATACTAGGATTTGTAAAGTCGGAGTAAAATCGGATTATCGTTTCTCTTTGATATATATGCAGATGCAATTTTGCACAAATTATTTGTTTGGCGCAAGGACGAAATTGAAATTGGAGATAATCGGTCAAAATTTAGATATATCTCCCATATATATCTTCGTCCGATTTGCTTTTTATTGTGCACCAAACGTGTAATATCAGTCCGAATGGTATGAAATTTTGCACGTACGATCAGATTGGACCTGAAACTAAGTATGCCAAATTTGACCGAAATCGGATTAGATATAGTTACAGCTTCCCTGTATATTGTTCATCCGATTTGTTATTTTTGTCCTCCGCCGCCGTAATATGCACTCTGTGACAACAATATTTGGGGAAATATATCAACTACAGCTCAGAAATACAATTGCTAAATTTTATCGAGGTCGGTTCAGATTTGGATATAGCTTCCGTATATAACTTCGTCCGATTTACCTTTGATTGTGCACCAAACGTCTAATATTTGCCCAAATTGGATGAAATTTTGGCACTTACGACCGAATTGAGTCTATGGCAAATTTGGTGAAGATCGGTTCAGATATAGCTATAGATCCCATATATACTGTTCATCCGATTTGTTATATTTGTTACCCAGAGCCTTAATATGCACTCCGTAACAACGATATTCAGGGAAATATATCAAATACAGCTCAGAAATATCTTTGCCAAATTTTATCGAGATCGGTTCAGATTTGGATATAGCAATACAATTCCGAATTAAAAAGATACAAATGCTTCGGCATATTTAGTCCTTTGAACTTTAAATTATAATTATAACCATAGCGTGTTGAATTCTCCCATAAAAACGTTTAATTGTTATGTGGAGCTATACTAAATTAGCAAAGTGGTGTAGGGTATCATAAAGTCGGCCCCGCCCGACTTTAGGACTTTCTCTACTGGTTCTTGTACTATTATTTCACCTTACAACACAGGTTGGGGTTACTATTTATATACGGATTGAAATTATCGCCAAATATTTATTGGTTAAAATGGACCAACAACTAAAAATGTTTCTGATTTTGCAGCCGTCATAAAGGTTACAAATAGAAACCAAAGGACACGCTTGAAGTTAGAGTTTAGGACAGCTGGTAGAATGGAACACTGCTTTTGTGTGAAAAAAATTACAACATTCCCATTCTACCAAAATGCTGAATAACTTACGGGCGAAATCTAAAATACACAAAAGGCAAACTTCTGGCCTTTTTCGTTGACGAATATAGCCAAATATCATAGACAAGCAAATCATAAAAATGAGTCTAAATGTGGAGATACAGATGTGATTCTGGCATTTGGAGATGATCGCAAGATATTTAGAGCTTCAAATGAACTAAAAACACAAAAATGTTCCTGATCACACAATTGAAACTAATCGACAACAATGATATTTGGTACCGGATATATTATAGATAAAATTTTATTTTGATAGGTTCAGATTTGGATATATTTAGATCTTATATATCTTCAACCGATTTCGGGTTAATTGTGAAAATCGGTTCAGATTTTGCTATATCTCCCATATATATGTTTCATCCGAATTGGCGTTTAAGTCCCTCATATTCGTAATAGGCATTCGACAAGAATGATATTTGGTACCAGATATCTTATAGAGCTCGGAAACACCTTTGTCAAATTATATCGAGGACTGCAAAGATTTAAATGTAGCTCCCATATATATCCTTAATCCGATTTCAGTTTAATTGTGCAAATAATGGTTAATATTAGCCCAAATTTAATGAATTTCGGGACGTACGTTTCCATTTTGTGGAAACCAAAATATCACTGCTCTAAAGCCAAATGTTGATAGGTGATATGATATACCTCAAATAAATTCCTTTGTAACGGGAGCTCTACTAAATAACATAATGGTGTAGGGTATCATATAGTCGGCCTCGCACGAATTTTCACTTTTCCTTGCTGGTTTTGTTCTCTGGATGTTCATTAGACTGTGCCACCTAATATAGATTTTTTCATTATACATCCGAGGCCGCATAGTTCGGAAAAATTCCGGAAATGTAGCCACACTCCATATCCATCATTAACTCACTGTGACCGATCTGTATGTGACAAATTTTTTAACATTCAATATTAAACGCAACATTTGAAATATAGGATTTTTATAAGATTTCTTACATAACGTAAAACTAATTACCCACAAAAGGCGAATAAGTCGCAATTAAAGATTATTCATAACTTCCTACTTCTATTCGTATATTTACAATGGCAAAAATTGTTGTCTATTCCGAAGTCTTCCCGCTTAGTGAGAAATGAGGTTATTTTCCTTGAACTGTTTTTTCGTACTCATCTCCATTTGCCTATATTTTAATGTGCTTTTTTTTGTTGTTGGTCGGTTGGTAGGAGGAAGTTTGCTGGCACATAATTACAGTGAATATTTTTTTCATTCCTAAATTATCTGCTCTACCTTCAACCAGACTGGCTGGCTGACTGGTAGTTAAGATGAAAAATTACGAATTTTAATGTCCCAAAAACATCGGTCTCAACATCTGGCTCTTTGGCTGGATGACCGGATGGCTGGCTGGCTGACTAAGCCATTTGGACATCGTCTAGTGTTTGTATGATTTTATGTCGTGTCCTCTTGGCTTGCTTTGGCATGGATCCTTGTATCTTTGTGGCGGACATTTTGATGGTTGTTGTTGTCGTTGTAGTTGTTGTCCGTGTCGTTGTTATCCTTTTTTTTATGAGAACTGCCACAATTTAACATAAACTCTTGAGTAATTTACAACTTAATGATAAAATGTAGGTTACGACTTTTTCAGATGCTGCTCCGTCAGGCGACTCCCATCCAATTCTGTGGGGAGGCGGGCGTTGGCTGTCCATTTGCGTTGCCATAAAGCATTTATCCTATTTTCTACAGATTCACCCCCATTTTCATTTGGACCTGCACCCGTTTGATAGATAGTGTGTTTGTGTGAAAATATAAATCACCAGAAACGAATAAAAATAACCATTTAACCTGATCCATGCGTATTTGAAATACTTTTGGGAACATGTATTTTGGTGAACCATTATTTGGAGTTTATTTGCAGTTCTGGTTATGTTTTGTTGTATTTTTTTTAAGTGTTGCTGTTTTTTATAAGTTTGTTTTATGGTGTTGTGGCTAGGTCGACTTTATCCTGTGGGCTCGTTAAAGAAATAAATGAGGGGTTTAACCAAATTCCCTGTAAATTATGACAAAATCATTTAATTGTTGTGGATAGGTATTTAAATAACTTATTCCGAACAGCCTTGATATGTCGCTAAAGTCAATACCAATAATTAGAGAGTACAGTAAATTTGAATAAAAGGGTCATCACAGCTTCAATATGGCTGGCAAGGGACACCTAAGGGCCTATAAACCTTCAGTAGACCATAGAGGACCAGAAGGTTCTCCAAAAGACCCTTGTCATAACACCAAAAAGTCTTCGCTCTGAAGATCTCATTCGAGCAACCCACAAAACCTCTGAAAAAAACAGAAAAGTGAGAAATAAGGTCTTCGTCTAGAAGACCAGAAGGTCTTCGCATAGAAGAAGGCCTGCAGGTCTTACTATAGAAGGCCAGAAGGTCTTTCTACAGAAGACCAGAAGTTCTTTCTGTAAAAGACCAGAAGGTCTTTCTATAGAAGACCAGAAGGTCTTTCTGTAGAAGACTAGAAGATCTTCCTCTAGGGGACAAGGAAATCTTCCTATTGAACAGTAAAAGGTCGTCCTCTTGAAGACCAGAATGTCTTCCTCCTGTGGACTAGAAGATCTTCCTCTTTAAGGCAAAAAGGTCTTCCTTTTGGTCTTCCAGAAGGTCTCCCTCTTGAAGAACAGAAGGTCTTCCTAAAGAATAGCAGAAGGGTTCCTTAAGAAGACCAGAAGGTCCTCCTATAAGAGATTTGAATGCCTTCCTATAGGAGACCAGAAGGTCTTTCTATAGAAGACCAGAAGGTTTACCTATAGAAGACCTGAAGACTTTCTTATAGGAGACAAGGAAGTCTTCCTTTTGAAGACAAGGGGGGTCTTCCTAAAGAAGAACAGGGAGGCCTTCCTACAGAACACCAGAAGGTCTTCGTACAGAAGACCAGAAGGTCTTCGCCTAGAAGACCAGAAGGTCTTCGCCTAGAAGACCAGAAGGTCTTCGTACAGAAGACCAGAAGGTCTTCCTATAGAAGACCAAAAGGTCTTCGTATAGAAGACCAGAAGGTCTTCCTATAGAAGACCAGAAGGTCTTCGTATAGAAGGCCAGAAGGTCTTCGTATAGAAGACCAGAAGGTCTTCGTACAGAAGACCAGAAGGTCTTCGCCTAGAAGACCAGAAGGTCTTCGTATAGAAGACCAGAAGGTCTTCGTATAGAAGACCAGAAGGTCTTCGTCTAGAAGACCAGAAGGTCTTCGTCTAGAAGACCAGAAGGTCTTCGTACAACCAGCAGACCAGAAGTTTTTCGTACGGGAGACCAATAGAAGACCAGAAGGTCTTCGTCTAGAAGACCAGAACGTCTTCTTACAGAAGACCAGAAGGTCTTCGTACAGAAGACCAGAAGGTCTCCCTATAGAAGACCAGAAGGTCTTCCTATAGAAGACCAGAATGTCTTCCTATAGAAGACCAGAAGGTCTTCGTATAGAAGACCAGAAGGTCTTCGTATAGAAGACCAGAAGGTCTTCGTATAGAAGACCAGAAGGTCTTCGTATAGAAGACCAGAAGGTCTTCGTATAGAAGACCAGAAGGTCTTCGTATAAAAGACAAGAGGTCTTCGTATAAAAGACCAGAGGTCTTCGTATAAAAGTCCAGAGGTCTTCGTATAAAAGACCAGAGGTCTTCGTATAGAAAACCAGAGGTCTTCGTATAGAAGACCAGAGGCCTTCGTATAGAAGACCAGAGGTCTTCGTATAGAAGACCAGAGGTCTTCGTATAAAAGACCAGAGGTCTTCGTATAAAAGACCAGAGGTCTTCGTATAGAAAACCAGAGGTCTTCGTATAGAAGACCAGAGGCCTTCGTATAGAAGACCAGAGGTCTTCGTATAGAAGACCAGAGGTCTTCGTATAAAAGACCAGAGGTCTTCGTATAAAAGACCAGAGGTCTTCGTATAGAAGACCAGAATGTCTTCATATAGAAGACCAGAAGGTCTTCGTATAGAAGACCAGAAGGTCTTCGTAAAGAAGACCATAAGGTCTTCGTATAGAATACCAGAAGGTCTTCCTATAGAAGACCAGAAGGTCTTCCTATAGAAGATCAGAAGGTCTTCGTATAGAAGGCCAGAAAGTCTTCGTATAGAAGGCCAGAAGGTCTTCGTACAGAAGACCAGAAGGTCTTCGTATAGAAGGCCAGAAGGTCTTCGTATAGAAGGCCAAAAGGTCTTCGTATAGAAGGCCAGAAGGTCTTCGTATAGAAGGCCAGAAGGTCTTCGTATAGAAGGCCAGAAGGTCTTCGTATAGAAGACCAGAAGGTCTTCGTATAGAAGACCAGAAGGTCTTCGTATAGAAGGCCAGAAGGTCTTCGTATAGAAGGCCAGAAGGTCTTCGTATAGAAGGCCAGAAGGTCTTCGTATAGAAGGCCAGAAGGTCTTCGTATAGAAGGCCAGAAGGTCTTCGTATAGAAGGCCAGAAGGTCTTCGTATAGAGGCCAGAAGGTCTTCGTATAGAAGGCCAGAAGGTCTTCGTATAGAAGGCCAGAAGGTCTTCGTATAGAAGGCCAGAAGGTCTTCGTATAGAAGGCCAGAAGGTAAGGTCTTCGTATAGAAGGCCAGAAGGTCTTCGTATAGAAGGCCAGAAGGTCTTCGTATAGAAGGCCAGAAGGTCTTCGTATAGAAGGCCAGAAGGTCTTCGTATAGAAGGCCAGAAGGTCTTCGTATAGAAGGCCAGAAGGTCTTCGTATAGAAGGCCAGAAGGTCTTCGTATAGAAGGCCAGAAGGTCTTCGTATAGAAGGCCAGAAGGTCTTCGTATAGAAGGCCAGAAGGTCTTCGTATAGAAGGCCAGAAGGTCTTCGTATAGAAGGCCAGAAGGTCTTCGTATAGAAGACCAGAAGGTCTTCGTATAGAAGACCAGAAGGTCTTCATATAGAATTCCAGAAGGTCTTCGTATAGAAGGCCAGAAGGTCTTCATATAGAATTCCAGGAGGTCTTCCTGTGGAGGATATAATTATCTTTCCTTGAATTCATTCAATATGTTTTTTTATCGTTTTTAATAGGGTCAAACAATCTAATAATAAAATTACTTTAAATCTATCCATGCCTCTTTAATTTTGCCCCATATTAAATTGGATAATAAAATTCGCCACAACCTCTGCCACATATGTACGTACCGCAGAGTGTAACATTATCCAACACTTTGGTCATATTAATATTATTCTTTTATCTTCGTATTATCTTTCGTATAATGCTATTAAATTATGTCATGTCCTTACCAGGTGACGCCATAAATATAACCGTCCATTATCCTTAGCAAGCTGTTTAGTAACGGAACATAAAATACTCTTTCAGACACATGCACATGTACACCCACACATACTCACATATGGATGGATTCCTGTAAATATTCCTCAGCCAAACTATCACTAAATCATTTCACAACAACAGCAACAACCCTGGATAGCCTTGAATGTGGTGGTGGTGTGGTGGTGGTGGCGGAGTCATTATAAATGTGTCCAACAAAAGCTCACAAAAGCAAAGCTACACACACACACACGCACGTATACACCTTCACCTATCATATACTGTCAAAAGAAACATTAATACACAAGGTCGTTTATTTTACACGGCAATTTTCTGAAGATCCGGTGATCTCCGAAAAAAGAGAGATACGCATAATTGTGCTAAATTTATAACCTTTTTCGTGGCGAACAGATAAAAAACAACAATTCAAGCATCATTATAAAGGACTTCAATAGACACCCATCCATACATTCGCTAAAGTGAATAATGGCGACAATAATGTCCATCAAATCTCAAGGCCAAATAATAGTGACAACGACAACATCGACAAGTCGCATAATTTTGCCAATTGCCTCGATAATGGTCGCTAAGGAAACATTGCTAAACAGTTAAAGCTGTTGATGATGTTGCGCATTAACACAGGACTATTGTCGCAGCTGTAAAGAGGACTTCTATAAAAAGACTTTTTTGTTGGTCGCTTACAGGATAACTTTAGGTCATCTTCTAGAAGACCTTGTGGTCATCTACAAGAAGCCTTTCTGGTCTTTCATAAGTATGCGATTTGGATTGACAAATATTCTCAGAAGGCCTTCTGATAAAAATAGGAAAGCTCTTCTTAAAGAAGACGAGAAGGTCTTCTCAAAGAAAACGAGAAAGTCTTCTCATAGAAGATCAGAAAATCCTTTCATAGAAGAATAGAAGATTTTCTCATAAAGACCAAAAGGCCTTCCCATAGAAGACGAGAAGGTCTTCTCAAAAAGGCCGGAACGTCTTCTCATGGGACAACTACTCCCAGAAGAAAAAATTATCTGAACGTTTTCTCATAGAAGACCAGAGCTTCTTCTCATAAAGACCAGAAGGTCTTCTCATAGAAGACCGGAAGATCTTGTTATAGACGACCGCAAGTTCTTCCCATTGAAGACCGGAAGGTCTTCCCATAGACCGCCAGGTCTTCTCATAGAACAAGACGGGAAATTCTTCTCATAGAAGAAGACGGGTAGGTCTTCTCATAGAAGACGGGAAGGTCTTCTCCCAGAAGGCCAGAAGGTGGTCTTCTCCCAGAAGGCCAGAAGGTGATCTTCTCCCAGAAGGCCAGAAGGTGGTCTTCTCCTAGAAGTCCAGAAGGTCTTCTCATAGAAGACGGGAAGGTCTTCTCATAGAAGACGGGAAGGTCTTCTCATAGAAGATGGGAAGGTCTTTTCATAGAAGACGGGAAGATCTTCTCATAGAAGACCAGAAGAGGGACTTCTCATAGAAGGCCAGAAGGTCTTCTCATAGAAGACCAGAAGGCCTTCTCCTAGAAGACCAGAAGGCCTTCTCCTAGAAGACCAGAAGGCCTTCTCATAGAAGACCAGAAGGTCTTCTCATAGAAGACCAGAAGGTCTTCTCGTAGAAGGCCAGAAGGTCTTCTCGTAGAAGGCCAGAAGGTCTTCTCGTAGAAGGCCAGAAGGTCTTTTCATAGAAGGCCAGAATGTCTTCTCATAGAAGGCCAGAAGGTCTTCTCATAGAAGGCCAGAAGGTCTTCTCATAGAAGGCCAGAAGGTCTTCTCATAGAAGGCCAGAAGGTCTTCTCATAGAAGGCCAGAAGGTCTTCTCATCGAAGGTCAGAAGGTCTGCTCATAGAAGGCCAGAAGGTCTGCTCATAGAAGGCCAGAAGGTCTTCTCATAGAAGGCCAGAAGGTCTTATCATAGAAGACCGGTAGGTTCTCATAGAAGGCCAGAAGGTCTTATCATAGAAGACCGGTAGGTTCTCATAGAAGGCCAGAAGGTCTTCTCATAGAAGACCAGAAGGTCTTCGCATAGAAGACCAGAAGGTCTTCGCATAGAAGACCAGAAGGTCTTCGCATAGAAGACCAGAAGGTCTTCGCATAGAAGACCAGAAGGTCTTCGCATAGAAGACCAGAAGGTCTTCGCATAGAAGACCAGAAGGTCTTCGCATAGAAGACCAGAAGGTCTTCGCATAGAAGACCAGAAGGTCTTCGCATAGAAGACCAGAAGGTCTTCGCATAGAAGACCAGAAGGTCTTCGCATAGAAGACCAGAAGGTCTTCGCATAGAAGACCAGAAGGTCTTCGCATAGAAGGCCAGAAGGTCTTCGCATAGAAGACCAGAAGGTCTTCGCATAGAAGACCAGAAGGTCTTCGCATAGAAGACCAGAAGGTCTTCGCATAGAAGACCAGAAGGTCTTCGCATAGAAGACCAGAATCACATATAAGACCAGAACGTCTTCTCATAAGCCAGATGAAGGTCTTCTGATAAAAGTCCAGTAGAAGCTTTGCTCATAGAAGGCCAGAAGAAGGTCTTCTTATAGAAGACCAGAAGGTCTTTTCATAGAAGACCAGAAGTTTTTCACATAGAACACCAGATGATATTCACTTAGAAAAACAGACGGAAAGACGGGAAGGTATTTACTTCACATTCGGTACCAGGCACCTGCTGAAAAGGTGGAAAGAGTATGCCAAGGTTGGACCATTTGAGACCCAGTCGCGGTCAACATTTGCATGAAAAAATCTTCAAGCATTAGATTATATGGACTGTATTACCTTTTCAAATAAATATTTCAAAAAAAAAATCCAATAAAAGAGCCCTAACGTGTGGGCCCCATTTTCGTAGAGGACCACAATATTGGTGACATTTAGAGGTAATTACCAAAAAATCATTATTTGGAACTTTTTCTTCGTTTTCACATATACCTCGTATATTACCATCCCTATCCGAGTTAGCACTTTCCTGGCCACAAGACAATTCAGCTAACGCTCGGAATAGTAATGTTCTATATGAAAATCCAAACTGAAATTAGTTGCAACATGACTTAAGGCAGACATATACATGTACACACACTCATTCCTCTCTCTCCCCACCCACTTACACTCACACACACACACAGATATCCTTTCAATAAATTGGTAACAATTTCAACAAGTGTACGACATGACATTAATACGAACGTGTGCATCTTAATTTTACTCGATCCTGGCACTACCTGCCAACAGGAGCAGCAAGGACAACAACAGCACCGGGGACAACAGCAACACAAATCAACAAATGTATTAAATCCTGTGTCTATTTGATTAATACAAAATGTTAATTAAAAGCACGTACTAAGGTATTAAAACCAGGTAGGTAACCGACATGAGATAAACTTTAAATCACACACACGCAACGTAACATGGAGACAATTCCACACATCCACGTGCATATGAGGGTGTGTGTGGGTATGTATTTATGTACATTATTAAGAGTTGGTAACATGGACATTGATGGTACTGTTGGGGCAAGTATCCGCAAGGTGATGGAGGTGGTGATGGTGGTGGCACCACTATGATTGGAGTGAGTGCTGTCATGATCTACACAAACTCTTCATTCTCTCTGTACGATGACATAACAAGGACAAGTGTAACAACAACAAAAACTACAACAGCAACCAAGCGCCAACACCAACAGGAACAGCAGCAGCAAAGAAAATTACATGAACTGAAGGTATAAATGGCAATCAGTAAGACTTTCGAAATCCTTACAGTGATATCTTTAATACAGGACTATTCCTTGCTTAGCTAGACATGCCACTTACGGGAGTGGAGGTGGCAAAAAGAGCACTGACACATATACATATGTTTTGCGATGTGAACTTCAGTTGCCAAAGTCTTCATAGAGCAATAATTGTCATAGCATTTGTACACGAAATGTCGTGTGGGTACAAATGGAGGTTCCTGATTGTCATTTTGGCAACTTCCGACCAAAGAGGAACCTTCAGTATTAGTCACTTATATAGACAGTATAAATCTTTTAATGGTCTTATATATCACTCCTAATTGACTTTCAGCTAAGGAATGCCTTTTATGGATTTTTTAAGTTATTCGAAAGATCTTCTAATAACTTTAGAGCTAAGATCTATCCTCTGAAAGGCTTCAAGAGGCCACAGGAGGTCTTCTTTAGAGATTTATTTTAAATGAAGGCCTTCTAGGGAACTTCTGTCAATAAATACCATTGTGATTCATCAAGGCCCAGACGTAATGGTTGAAACTAAAATCTTCAAATTTTGCATGTCTTGAAGTTTTGGATGTGTGTTGGGTTGAGTTAAGGCAGTGTTTTTGGAAATTCGAACTTAAAGCGTACTAAATGTGCTAAAAATTTAAGCGGACAAACGGATAAAGCTTGAATTCTGAAATCTAGAATGGTCCGATAAAATATATGTGCCATTATTATTATTATTCTTATTATTATTATTATTATTATTATTATTATTATTATATTATTATTATTATTATTATTATTATTATTATTATTATTATTATTATTATTATTATTATTATTATTATTATTAATTATTATCTATTATATTATTATTATTATTATTATTATTATTATTATTATTATTATATTATTATTATTATTATTATTATTATTATTATTATTATTATTATTATTATTATATTATTATTATTATTATTATTATTATTATTATTATTATTATTATTATTATTATTATTATTATTATTATTATATTATTATTATTATTATTATTATTATTATTATTAGTATATATTATTATATTATTATTATTATTATTATTATTATTATTATTATTTATTATTATTATTATTATTATTATTATTATTATTATTATTATTATTATTATTATTATATATTATATTATTATTATTATTATTATTATTATTATTATTATTATTATTATTATTATTATTATTATTATTATTATTATTATTATTATTATTATATTATTATTATTATTATTATTATTATATTATTATATTATTATTATTATTATTATTATTATTATTATTATTATTATTATTATATTATTATTATTATTATATTATTATTATTATTATTATTATTATTATTATTATTATTATTATTATTATTATATTATTATTATTACTATATTTTTTTCAAAACTGAAACTATGACTGTACTAAAAGTACTGAATCATTTGTGAATTGTGCGAACGGATAGAACAAAAATCTTGGAATTTATTTGAAATAGATGATTTGAAAATTTGAACAAATTATTAGAACTGTATTAAATGGTACTGGTTAATTTTTGGGTTGGGTAAACGGATGAAGCTGGAATTGAGATATGCTAAATGAGATTTAATGTTGGTTTTGGAAATACGCACTTAAAGGGACTTAATGGTACTAAATTTGGCATATAAGGAAAGGATAGAGTTGGAAATCTAAAATGTACTGAACGGTATTAAATTCGGTATTTGTGAAAGTAGTAGAAGTGGAAATCTAAAATTAAGAGTGAGTGTATTTAACGTTATATAGGAAAGATGTACCAATGAGTTATTATACCCTACACCACATAGTGGTAAGGATATTATGTCTTTGTACCTTTGTTTGCAAAACATGGAGTAGGCAGCGAGATAGACCTACCTTTGAGGATCTTCATAGAATCACTTTCTGAGTTGATTTATGCATGTCAGTCCGTCTGTCTGTGCATGCATTCTTATGAACAAAATGCAAGTCGTATCCATTATCCGACTGAAATTAAATTTTCCAAACAATATTTGTTTGGCCCAAGGATGAACCTCATTGAAATTGGTGAGAATCGATTTAATTTTAGATATATACCTTTAACCGATTTCGGTTTAATTGTGCGTCTTATTACCAATATCAGTCCAAATGACCTGCATTTCGGCACGACCGAACTCAGTCTCAAAGCAAATACATCAAATTTGGAGAAAAGCGTTTCAGATAGCTCCACCTGATTTTTTCATCTGATTTGGGGTTTCTCATTCGTAATATGCATTCCACAAGAATGATAATTAATGCCAGATATCAGATACAGCCCAGAAATACCTCTGTCAAATTTTATCAAGATCGATTCAGGTTTGGATAGAGCTCCCATATATACCTTTTTCCGATTTTACATTTATTGTGCACC
Source organism: Musca domestica (assembly GCF_030504385.1). Taxonomy (NCBI): domain Eukaryota; kingdom Metazoa; phylum Arthropoda; class Insecta; order Diptera; family Muscidae; genus Musca; species Musca domestica. The sequence continues at coordinate 10,348,898 of NW_026712299.1, forward strand.
AAATGCCTAATATCATCCCAAATGGAGTGAATTGTGGCACTTCCGACCCAATTCAACTTAGAATCAAGTGCATCAAATTTGGTGAACATTGGTTCAGATATGGCTATAGCTCCTATATATAGGTTTCATCCGATTTGGTGTTTAAATCTCTCATATTCGTAATATGCCCTCTACAACAATGGTATTTAGTACTAGATATCTAGAAGAGCTCAGAAATACCTTTTTCTAAACAATAATTGTTTGGCCCAAGGACTATTGAAATTGGTGAGAATCGTTTCAGATTTGGATATAGCTCCCTTATATATCTTCATCCGATTTCACAGTTTTTGTGCCCAAAAATCTTAGGACCTCTGTTGATGGTGGGTGGATCTTCCACAAATATACAACCTTCTTCCCGGGGACTTCAATAGATAGAAGAACTTTTGTAGACCTTTTGGAGCTAAAAGACTTCAGGCAGGTCTTCCACAGTACAGTTAAATGAAGGCTATATGCCAACGTAGACCTATATAGATTATTATTGATAACTTTTTCAAGCTTGGCAAAGTAATCCATTACGAGTCCAACTGATAAAAATTAATGTTCCGGATATCGGTAAGTGCAGTTATATGAGAGGTATAAGCACATTTTAACAGAGCAACAAACAAAGGGCTTCTCTATAACTTTCGATCTTCAAGAAATTTTGCATGGGGATAGGGTTAGGATCAATATACAAGCCTATTTTTTTGGAAGATGTTCACAAGATATAAACTTCCACGTTTTTTATGAGGTCAGAGTTTATGACAGGTCTGAAACCTAGCATTTTGGATGGTAATCGGATAATATTTATCTGATGAAATTGACCACAATTTTGTGTGAAAATATACAAAAATAACGAAATCACAAGTACACCAAAGGCGCAATGAAAGCATTGATGCTGATTTAGTTGACGAATATAGCCAAATATCGGATGTAAGAAATCATATAGAGGAATCCAAGTTTTTAAATAATGTTTTGAATACCCATTTACACACGAAATGTAGCGATGATTTATATTACCTCGTGGTTTCGATCAAAAGTCAAAAATATTGATTCCAGGACAATTCGAAAAGAGAAGCAATTAGGTTCAAAATTGTTTCTTATTCTAGTCAAAAGTGTTTCAAATCTGCAGAAACTTTATCGCAAATTGTAGTGTTGTACTATATCAAATGGTCCGCACGCCGGTCTATAGCCTTTGCTTACTTATTTAAAGACAGTATAACCGTATCTTTTTTTTGTAGATATTAGGCCTTTTGTAGGTCTTAACTAGGTGTAAAACCTTCCACAGGTCTTCTGCGGGCAGAAGGTCATCAATTAAGGAAGAACATTTTACGAACATTCAGACCCGTTTATCGATAAATATACTTTCACATGTCTTCTTTAAGTAGACGACCTCTACCTGGTCTAGGAGGCCTGCAGTGCGATGCTCTAACTCATTTTTCATTTCTCATTTTGTCGGTAACACAATAAATGGGTTACATAATCACACTACTGGTCTTATATAAATATGACATTTTTTTCCGTTTTCTACATAGAAAATTACTTATATAGCTTTTCTATGGATATAAAAGTTCGTGCATATCTTCTATAGATATGTGCAGAGAGAGAATTTTCTCTTATAAAAAGATGACGTAAAACAGATGACTTTCCAGGTATTCTCTACCATTGAAAAATATCATCACTGATTAAAGGATCTTTACAGATCTTCTAAAGAAAACAAAATTCCACAAGCTTTCTTTAGATTATAGTTATTTTGCACACCTTCAATTAATAAGAGTTCTTTTAACGGTCTTCTTGGTATTTAAAGTGTCTTACAGGTCTTCTAAAGACAGGTCTTTCAAGTATTGAATTTCTCTTCACTTAATGATAAAATTCCGTTCGGTCATTATACCAATCGACATGCCTGTGAAGAGAGTTAAGGGCAGGGAAGAATTCTAGCATTTTGGATGGCCATTGGATTATATTTATCTGTAAAATGGACTTCATCAACTAACAGCCCGAAGGAGTGCATAAATGTTGGGCAAATGTCTCTAGTCAACATCCTAATTTCAAAAGCGAAATCTTCCAATATGGATTTGAAAATAAGGGGGCTTCTAACATATTGTAGTGTTGTAGGGTATAACATAGTCGGCTCCGCACGACTATAGCCTTTTCTTACTTGTTTCTGGTTTTTTTGATCCATTTCTATTTGGTAAACACCTAATAATTTGAAATGGCAACCCTCTGCGAACATAGCCACTCTTCATCGTATCCGTAAAGATGTTTAGCATTAACTAACTAGTAAACTAACAAATGAACGAACGACGAACGAACTAACTGTGTGACATTAATTAACGTGTCTAACATTAGCACTCATTAAACAGTAAGGACGACAGAAAGTTTAAGCATGTTACACCGATAGTTGGAAAATGAATGCTAAGATCTAATACAGAGACAGACACGAAAACAAGTAAAGTATATGATATGACATGATATAATAATGATATATATTTATGAGTGTGCGTGTCCCAATGTGACGTGTGTGTATGGGCTAGATTGGGAATTAGTTTTCGTAAAAAGCATTTCGTAAAAGGTATCAATGGTGTGGTTTTTTGGTGAGCACAGCGTGTCGGAAACAATACCTTAAAAAACTAGATCTATAAAAAAATGTAATCCCTATATTTCTATGAAGAAAATATAAGATTAGTCTTTATGGAACATCTGAAACAAGATATATTCTGCAATGGCTTGAAACAGTGATATTCTCCAGCAGTCATGAAATGTTGCACTTGTCGTCGATATTAAGGAAGTATTTTAATTTGCAATTTTGTTAGGTAGAAGGCGACCAGGTTAAGGGTATAAATATATATTCTCTTTCTTAAGAATTCAAATATTAACAATTATTCATCAATAAATATTGCACCACCCGCTTTACCGAAGTCCGCGTATCGTTTCAAAGATATAACAAATTTGTGACAAACATTAATACCCTTTTTAGCAAGTCATTACACCGTTACAACAAGGACTTAAAATATCCAAGGAAAAAAAAACACAACAACACAGCTAACAACCCTTCATGCTGTGGTCACCACAGCAACATCCAATTTGCGCTCCTTATCCAAAACCCGAAGGAGAGTTAATGCTACTGCTACCATCATTATTTAGTATCCAGCTGAAAGTCATCACTTTTGTAAACACCAGCTGAGGTGTCATAACTTCATGTTAATGTCCTGTGGAAATGTGAATGGCCCAGCGGTTTACTTTAAAAAGGGACCAGAAAATAAATTTATACAGCTTAACAAGGATTAGCTAAAATGGTGTATATATTCGATTTTATTAGTAGCTACTTGTTATATAGATTGTTTTTAAAGAAATCCATAGAGACAATCTCAATCTAAAAATGCGAAAAAACTCAATAATAAAGGAATTATGGCCAAAATAAGAAAATTAAATGTTTTACATTAAAATACAAAGATTAAGAAACCTCTAAAAAATAAGATAAAGGTGTTAGGGAGGAGTTATGATAAAAACAAGTAAAAAAGATGTATGTTCGACTGGGCCGATCTTTGAATACCCTCCACCATTTTGACTATTTTCAAAAAAATAAAATCCGTTAAACTCTTAAAAATACCGAAGGTGGCCGTAATATTAATTTTATCAAAAACCATTACCATATTAAAATTCGAATCTTCAAAAAGTATACTGTGAATAATATAGCTAAAATCGTCAAAATAACGACTATAGGGGGTACCGTTATATGGGGGTTATACGAAGACGTGGACCTGCACAGACAATTTTCTGACATAGACTGTAGTATCCATTACCGTTAAATGTAGGCTATTCGAAGACGTGGACCTGCACCGGCAATTTTTAGTCATAAGCTATAGTACCCATTACGAACTTCAAATACCAAATTGGAAATAATTCCGGTCAATAATGTCGCTAAAATCATCAATATACTGAATATCGGGACTGTTAGAGGGAGGCGGCCAATTTTCTGTCGTAGGCTGTAGTATTCATTGCGAACTTTAAATACCAAATTTGAAACATTTCCGGTGCATAATATCGCTTAAGTCACCAAAAAAACCGAAAATAGGGAGTTACCATTTTATTGTATATATTTATCTCATATAACAACCAACACTGATCTAAACATTAAATTTCAGAATCTTAGCTCAATCTCTTCACCTAATATCAAAATTAGCAACATTTAGTACACATATCCAAAACAATCTACATCTCTCCATCCTACGCAACAACAGTGATCCAAATGCAGTGCCATTTAGTACATTTCGCTCCCTTAGTAATCTTTTCCAAAACCTTCCTAAATCAAACTTACTTTACAACCTTGGTTCTCATACCAAATGTAAAATTTTAGTTCCATCCGTTCACTTAATACCAAATGGTAACATTTTAAAGGTTTAGTATGATTTTTGAACTTTTCGTTACCGTAAAGTTTGAATTTCCTAAAACCCTTTGATATAAGTATCTTGCACTCCATCAGTGACTGGTATTCCAAATTTTCATTTGAACACCTAAATTAACATCTCCATAACAATGGGCTCTATTTCTGACCCTAACCCTATCCTAATGCAAAATTTTTGAAGATCGGACGATAATTGCGAACCCTAAACTCAAAACCGGCGTCGATTGGGCTTGATTACAAATTAACATGGACAGACGGACAGACGTATGTGGTTAGATTGACCCAGCTCGGCGAGATAGGAATATCCATATATAGTTTCTTTTGGCGGGGACCAATATCTCGAGGTGTTACATAATTTTTCTCATTCCGATTGTGCAATGCAAAGAGTCAAATTTTTTGAACATTAGAGTACTTTTCGTACTAATTCTAGTACGAATCCCAGCTTTATCGCAGCCTACGCCGTTTCGTCAGGGCGTTGATATATGGATAATCTGCTACAGGAGGTAGAATCCATTACGAGCTCTAAGAATCGAAATTAAACAATTCTGTTGGAAAATGTGAATTCTATGCAATTGATATTGTAATGCAGCAGAATAAGCACATCATCGTCAGTAACCGATATCCTTTATACATAAACGTTGTTGAATAAAAATCGCTTTCAATTCCAAATAACATTAGAGAATTATCTATGACTTTGAACAATTTTTATACCCTACAACACTAAGTGTTGAGGGTATCATTAGTTTGATTGGACCTTCCTATCTCGCTGAGCTGAGTTGATCTGTTCGTCTGCTAATTTGTAATCACTCTATAGGTCGCAATTATGGCCCGATCTTCGCGAAATTTAGAATGGAGGTGGGGATAGGGTCAGAATAGAACCTTATTTGTTATGGAGATGATCGCAATATTTAAAGGTTGAAATGGACCAAAAACTGAAACATTTCCTGATTTTGCAGGTCGCAATTTTAGGCCAATCGACGCAGAAGTTAGCATGGGGCTAGAGCTTTGGGCTAGGCCGAAGCCTTCCAATTTGGCCATCGGGTAATATTTAGTGGGTGAAATAGACCATAACATTTGTGTTAAACAAAAGTCAAATTTTCCATTAAACCGCGAATATTTTTAATCCCGGCGAAATCGCAAATAGAAGAACAGGTCAAATCCGACTATTACGTAGATGCCGATAGTAAATATATCGGATATATAAAGCGAAATATATACTGTTTAATTTACAATTAAATCTAAGCCTAAAATGCAACTCGTCATTATTTCTAATAATTTGCCGTCATACCATTTTATTCAACTTTGAACTTTCGTTCAAAGTTAGCGATGGCAAATTCTAACGAGTATTATCTGTCAATTTGCGCGTCTCTTGAGACATCTTGGCTTTCTCGTTGCTTTTTTCACTTCTCTTGTTTCACGGATCTTCGTCCAATAAACATCGCTGCAACACCATTGTAAAACAAAGGTAAAATTATATTAGTTATTCGACTAATATAATAACATAATAAAACCGCCAATTTTTTAATTTGAAAAAACATTAATTTCTTGTGTTTTATTTCTTCCTTTTTTATTTTCTTTACACTGCTCCGCAACATTTTGGTCACTTCGAACCGAGATACGGGCTTTCCAGCAACAACAACTAACCTGGTTCTTCTTTTTTTCATCAAAAAGGTTTGACATCGTCAACAACATCAACTCTCGCAATCATCTCAACACTCATCATCATTATTTACTTCCATAAAATTATCCATTCATCACTAAAAGGTACGTACCGTCATTTTTAGTGAGCATAAACGCGAGTGTTTGATAAAAAAAATATTCTCAAAAAAATATTACATTCAAACAAAAACAAATATAGTGCTTAACTACGGTCGTTCGTTTGTTTGTCCGTCCGTCGGTAATTCGCTTTTTCATAATTTCCAACAGTGCCGGTTTCTCATTGTGTGTAATAATTCTCTTCAAGAATATTACACTCAAAATACATTAGCACATATTCGCTCGTATTTACGATATACGCGTAAAACGAAATAAAAAGTGTGGTGCAAATAAATAAGCAGTGATCTGTGATTTACATTGTTGTTGTGATTGGTGCTTTTGTGTTTTTCAACACAAAAGAGAATTCAAATTACAATAACAACATACTAGTGGTAAATACAACAAAAACAATACGATCACATATCAGTGCTGTATGCTTGTGGTTGACTGACTTGTGTTAGGTAGTCGGTAACCACCACACCGTGTAATAGGTGTGTTCATTGCAAAAAGTGAAAAGTGTTTATTAGGTCTGTTCGGGCCAAAATTGTAAAATAATTTTTTTTCAAAAATTTTAATTTTTCTTAAAAGTTTTAACGGCTCTGTTGGAAATTAACTATTTCGTTATTGAATTCACCCTACATTCGGTCGTTTTGTATTTTGCTATAATAATATTCGTTATTATATATTATAAAACGATTTTTATATACTTTTTTGAATATTTAAATATTTATAATAATATTTTATTCATTCTTGATTGCGATTTTGGTTTGTAGCGTGCATTTTACAGTCCGTGCACCCTACATTTGGTCATAAATTCAAGAAAAAATTAAAAATTTACAGATTTTTTGCGATTTTTTGGGTAATTTATTCTTGTTTTTTAAATTATTTCTTTTCGGAAATAATTTTCTCGTGTATTATTCGATACACATAACTTAATTTTCAGTATTCTTCGATACATATAAACCAAACAACGTGTATTATTCGATACGCAGTGAAAATATATACGATTTTCACTACATCGAGAAAGAGTATTTTATATTTTTTCTCATTTATATCAATTGTTTTCTTTTTAAAGTTTCGCTTAAAAAGTAATATTCTTTGTTTTGGTGTTGCAATTGTTAGTATTCGCTAACAAATAAAATCATTTACTTGAAATTTTGAAGTTTCTATAAAATTGAAAAACATTTTGTATCCATTTTACTTGATTTTCATCCAGTAAAACTTTTTTGATTATTCAAAATGTCGCTTTCTACTCTTGATTATTTTATCAGATCAACTGATGCTATCATTCAATTCGAAAGCAGCTTCAATGCTCTTCGAGATGAAGATCTAGACATTTACATTCTTGAAGTTCAATCTTCTGAAGCTAAGTCGCTATGGGATAAAGTGAAAGATACGTATGACAAATGCCTTACGTCTATCAAACTTGCTGGCGAGGACCAAGAAACGGACCTCGAATCAGCACAAAGTAAATATAATGCTGCATTTAAGGCATATGTCAACGTCATCGCATCAACAAATAGAAAATTGGATCAGCTTCGTGCTTCGCAAAAGCCCTCCAATTCTTCTTCAATCCAATCTCTACGTTCAAACTCTGGTCATTATCCCAAACAAATCCTCCTTCTAATTTGAATTCCAACTTTTCTAGTACTCCTAGAAGAGATGCCACCCATCCTGATGATATTCTCTCGTTGTCCGGTGTTTCACACCAAACGGGAAGGTCAATTGAAGTTTTCGCTTCAAATGACAATGTTATGCATAGTTTAAATCTTCCGCCTTGCGATATTGATGTTTTTAATGGTGATTTTCTTTCGTGGCCTACATTCAGGGATCTTTTTTCGGCGGTTTATATCAACAACAGCCGCCTTAGTAACATTGAAAAACTATGTTACTTGCTGAAAAAAACTAGTGGTGAAGCAAAAGATGTTATTTCAAAGTTCCCTTTGACGCATAGAAGTTTTGATTTAGCGTGGCAAGCATTGAAGGAGGCATATGACAATGTCCGCATATTGGTTAACAATCAACTTAAATTACTGTTTGATCTTCCGGTTCTTGACAATGAGTCATCTACGGGTTTAAAAATCTGCAGCGGGCAATCAATGGATGCATATCGGCTATGGCGATCTACGACGTTTCTACGAACGATTGGGATCCCATATTAGTCTTTTTATGCATACAAAGATTACCTAAAAACACCGTCTCATTGTGGGAACAGACGGTCAAAAACAAATCGGCATTGTCATGTTGGAAGGATTTGGATCATTTCCTTACGGAACGGATTCAAACCCTTACGTGCCTTCGAGATATTCGTGGCATAGATTCCTCTAAAAAATCTGAAAAGAAGGTGCGAGCTCATTTTACGAAGACAGCTCCTTCTGTTAATTCTTCTCGTGGTCCTTCAGTTAGGGTGTGCGTTCTTTGTCCGAAATCTGTTCATCCTCTGCGTTTGTGTCCAGAATTCAACAAATTATCAGTAGAAGGTCGCTTTTCAGTACTCAAACGGTTCAATTGTTGTATTAATTGTCTTACGATTGGTCATGAGGTCAAAAAATGTGTAAGTAAACATAACTGCGGCAAATGCAACAAGCGGCATCACACTCTTTTACATCGTGCGATGTCTAATTCTGCAGTTCCCGTTCCATCAACGACTTCTCCGAGGTCGATTTCAAACCAACCTTCTTCCCAATCTAGCAATGCGAATCCAAATCTTCCCTCGACTTCGTCAGGTGTATCGCACTCTGCCAATAGGCAAGTGTATCATATTTCGCACAACAAAAATGTTATTTTAGGTACAGCAATGGTTCATTTAATTCATCAAGGTATAACATACCCTGCTCGTGCCTTAATTGACCCAGCTTCTGAAGCTTCCTTCATTACTGAAAACTTACAACGTCGTCTTGGTATTTCTACTACGTCGACACAAGCTACTATTTCTGGCATTAACCAAACCTTATCCACTACATCAAGCAAATTGTGTTCGTTATGCATAGGTTCTCCTATCGATACATCAATATTCATGGAATTGTCAGCATTAGTGGTTCCCGCTATTTCTGGCAATTTACCATCTTTTTCACTTGGTGGTGACTTAATTTCCCGTTTGCCAAATATTCGTTTGGCTGATAGAAATTTCTATGAATCTAGATCAGTTGATCTACTCCTAGGCGCTGATTTATATCCTAGAATTCTTCTTCGAGGAATTCAATCCAACATTTTAGGGTCATTAATGGCTCAAAATACTGTTTTTGGCTGGATCATTACTGGTCCAATTCCCTCTTCCAACATAACGGTATTAAGTACCACAATTAATTATTCCGAAGATAATCTTAACAAGACACTTCTTCGATTCTGGGAATTGGAAGAACCCCCAAAGCGCGCAATTCTGTCTCCTTCGGACAAGTTTTGTGAGGAAAATTACAAAAATACAACGTGTCGGGACTCAGATGGCAGATATATTGTCAAACTTCCCATTATACCAGAATTCTCAGGTCAGCTTGGTCATTCCAGGACCAATTGTTTACGTCAATTTTTCCGTAATGAGGCTTCCCTCATTAGAAAACCACAAATTAAAACCATTTACGATGGGGTGGTCCGGGAATATTTAGAATTAGACCACATGAGACTGGTTTCGACTTCGTCAGCAAGCTCTACGTTTTGCTACCTACCTCACCATCCGGTTATTAATCCGGATAAACAAACAACTAAATTGCGTGTGGTTTTCAATGCCTCAAACAAGACTTCTAATGGAAATAGTCTAAATGATATTCTTTATGTCGGCCCAACTCTTCAGTTGGATTTAGTCCTCCTTATTCTAAGATGGAGACTTTTCAAATTTGTTTTTAACTGCGACATAACACAAATGTATAGACAAATTAGAATAGATCCTGTTCACACCCCCCTCCAAAGAATTGTTTTTCGGGATTCTCCCAACAAGCCGGTTCAAGATTTTGAACTTCAAACCGTAACATTCGGAGTAAATTGTGCTCCATATCTTGCCATTCGGACCTTACTGCAATTGGCCGATGACACAGAAAATGAATTTCCATTAGCTGCACATATCCTTCGGAAGTGCATGTATGTAGATGACGTCTTAACCGGCTATCACGATTTGGAGACAGCGCACAAATCTAGAGACCAACTAATCGGTGCTCTATCTTCCGCCAAATTTGAATTACGTAAATGGACAGCCAATGATCGCAGTATTTTACAACCACTTCCTTCAGATCATCTTTACGACGCTCAGCTTCTAACTTTCGTAGAACCTAGCAGGGTATTCGTTGGAATGCACAGCTGGACCATTTTTATTTCAGTGTAAACGCGCTGGAACATCGGTCCAAATATACTAAACGGGAAGTTTTGTCAACTATCGCTAAATTATTTGATCCAGTTGGATGGCTAGGACCAGTTATAGTGGTCGCAAAAATAATCATGCAACGTATTTGGCTCGACAACATTGGGTGGGATGATTCGCTTCCGTCTTCGACGGAACGTGAATGGCAGAAATTCGTTGAATCCTATCTTGACGTCAATTCGACTTCTATTCCTCGTTGGGTCCAATATTCTCCGAATTCCCAAGTCAAACTTCATGTCTTTTCTGATGCCTCAGAAAAGGCATACGCGGGGGTAGCTTACATTCGTGTTATAGATTCAAATGGCACCATCTTCACAAATCTGCTCTCATGCAAAACAAAAGTAGCTCCGCTCAAATCTATTTCTTTACCCCGTTTAGAATTATGCGGTGCAGTGCTGGCATCCGAACTTCTAAAAGGCATTCTAAACGAGATTGATATTTCTTTTAACAAAATTTATTGCTGGACAGATTCAACAATTGTGCTTTCTTGGCTTCAAAAAACGCCATCAACATGGTCTACTTTCGTAGCAAATAGGGTCTGTCGTATTCAGGAGAATGTTGGGCAAAATAAGTGGTTCCACGTTCGGTCTGAGGACAATCCTGCAGACTTAGGCAGTCGGGGGCTTTCTCCTTCGGAGTTGGCTTCATCACAAATTTGGTGGCATGGGCCACAATGGCTAGGTCTTGATAGTTCAAATTGGAATATTCAAAACGTTTCGCTTGATACTGTTGTCGAACTTCGCCCAGTTAAAAGTCATGTAACTTTTATACAAAACTATGAAGATATCTTAAATCGATTCTCTTCCATAGATACGGCGCTTCGCGCCATTGCATGTATTCTGAGGTTTTTCTATAATACCCATTCTGCTCATCGTGGCAAATATCAGTTTGAAGGTTCCACCCCCACTAATTGTGAAATCCAAGCAGTCAAATTCCGTATGGCTGCTTTAGCTCAAAAATCATTTTATGCTGAGGAATACTATGCGTTACTACACAAAAAGCCACTCAATTCGAAGAGTTCAATTTTATCCTTAAATCCATTTCTGGATGAAACAGGGGTAATGCGCTTAAATGGACGCCTTGCACAGTGTCCAACTCTTTCCACTTCTGAACGTCATCCAATTTTGTTACCATACCATAGTAGATTCGCAGAACTTTTGTTGGAACAAATTCACATAGAGTCTATGCACGGAGGAAACCAATTAATGCTTCGCATTCTTCGTCTGGAATATTGGATTCCTCGTGCTACTTCGTTGATTAGAAAAACCATAAGGCATTGTAAAATATGCATTTTAGCGAAAAAACGTACATGTACACAAATCATGGCATCTCTTCCTTCGGAGAGAACTATATTGTCCAGACCTTTTTCTACTACAGGTATCGATTTCGCTGGACCATTTGATATTAAATCCTTTACAGGTAGATATTGCCAAATTACAAAAGGTTATGTTTGCGTTTTTGTGTGCTTTTCTACGAAAGCAATTCATTTAGAACCATCTTCTGATTTATCCACGGAAACATTTTTAGCAGCCTTTTATAGGTTTATTTCACGCCGTGGATGTCCCAAGACTATCTTCTCGGATAATGGTACCAATTTCGTTGGTGCATCTCGAGAGTTAGAACGAGAATTCAAACTTGCATTAAATGACATCCGTAATAAACTTCGTTGTAAATTTCAATACCAGGAGCTTTCCTGGAAGTTTAACCCTGCCGGAGCTCCACATATGGGTGGACTCTGGGAAGCTGCTGTCAAAAGCTTCAAAACTCATTTTAGAAAAATTACTAAAAATCTTAAATTTACATTTGAAGAGTTTTCGACAATACTAACGAGAATAGAAGCTTGTTTAAATTCTCGTCCTCTCTGTCCTATGAATGATAGTCTTGATGATATGGTGGCGCTTACGCCTGGACATTTTCTTGTCGGGTCTCCAATCCTTGCTCCCCCAGAGCCTATCATAAACGAATCTCCTTTGGATATCGTGAACCGGTATCGAAAACTGAAAGCGCTCTCTCAACAATTCTGCCTTCGGTGGAAAGATGAATATTTAAAGAGCCTCCACCATCGCTATAAGTGGAAATTTCCGCAACGCGATATTCAAACGGATGATTTAGTAGTTCTTCGACATGAACAACTACCTCCCACTTCGTGGAAACTCGGTCGCGTCGTTAAAGTCTATCCGGGAATCGACGGTCATGTTAGAGTCGCGGACGTGAAAACGGAAAACGGTATCGTAAAACGACCCGTAGTTAAGCTTGTCATTCTGACCGACCAAGAATAGATAGTTGTTCTCTCTTCACTGCGCCATCTCCATTTTTTCGCAGATATGGAAAACTTGAGCACGATGGCCGCTTCCCTCCCAATTGTGGATGACAACATCCCAATGTCGGATGAAGAGAGAGAGAGTTTGAAGACAACAATGTGGCTCCTTTAGGATCACAAGACTCGGCTTTTAAAGAGATTATAGAAGCTCCTAATCAGGAGTCTGCTCCGGGTCTTCAAGCCTGCCAAACCAGCCCATCGGCTGACAAGAAGATGGTTGCTTCTCCTCATCGGGAGAATAGCACAGCAACTGTGGCTCTCCCCAGCACCGCAGCGGTTGTCTCTCCTCATCAGGAGATTTGCACGGCAACTGTTGTGTCCAATCCGGGATTTTCGTCCCAAATGGCGGTTAATACCCTTCCGGTATTTCTGCCCAATAATGAAGAAGTAGGACCCGCTTCTCCTCATCGGGATATTGCACGGGCGTGTTCTGCTTCTACTTGGACTATTCCTTCGGCGTCTCCCCATCGGGAGCTTGCACACGCCATTGCTGAAAATCAACCAAGCAGTACGGCCACAATTCCTTGTGGTAATCGACCAGTGGCAGGATCTAATCGTCCACAAGGTCCGAAATGCTCAATGTGCATGCAGAGGCATTTCTTGAAAGATTGTCCCGAGTTCCGCAAGCTACCTTGTGTGAAGAAAATTCGATTTGTGGTACAAAATAAGTTTTGTTCGAATTGTCTGACCCGTTCCCACATTCTTAGAGATTGCTTCAGTCTTCGACGATGCAAGAAGTGTGGCAGTAACCACCACACCCTTCTCCATTCCAACCAAATACTCAATCGAAATGTCCGCCCTTCGGGTAGTAGAGACTATACGTCTCCTGTATTTAATTCGTCGCCCTCGTCCAATTCAATTTCGTCCGCTAAAAGAAAGACCTCTGCTAAACGTCCGTCTGCCCACTCTCATCCGATGTCGTCCGCCCCTTCGGGTGCAGTCCGTCCGATAGTTCAGTCCATACAGCCCATTGTGACTCTGGGGCTTACAATGGTGGTACAAATTGTTCTTCCGGACCGAAAAGTACCAGTTCGAGCGCTATTGGATCCTTGTGCTGGACATAGTCGAATTTGCTCCACGCTGACTAGTAAACTCCAGCTCAGCTCCTTAAACGTTGACCAGGATTTATTCTGCCAACTGACTTTACAGTCTTGTCACGACCAGACGCAGCTGCTTCGTGTATCCGCACTTAGCACACCCTTGAGGCATGTGGTCGCTCCTGCGCAATCAGCTCCAGACTACATTAAAGATCACTATGCTGGGATGCTACTAGCAGATCCCGAGTTTCATAAGTCCGCTCACATCGCACTAATTCTTGGTCCAGATGTGTACCCGAAGGTGATAAAATCACAAACACATTCGAGCCCAGGGTTCCCTTGGGCTCAACTTACTATCTTTGGTTGGGTGGTATCCGGTCCTTGCCCACTGTGAAGTTGCCCGAGATGATCGGCCTAAATCGAGACCCATGGTCTACAACTTGTGCAAGGCAGTCTTCTATTGCCTGGATGGTTCATCGACCATCACATGTTTTTTGAAAAAATGAAAAAAAAAAATAATTGAATAAAGAAAATGCTCAAAAAATTGACGGTTATACCTTTCATTTATTTGTATTTTAATCTTTAGATCTAAGCATTATTGTTTAAACATACCTAGATGTTTCAAGGGCGGCGGTAATGTTTAATTTACAATTAAATCTAAGCCTAAAATACAACTCGTCATTATTTCTAATAATTTGCCGTCATACCATTTTATTCAACTTTGAACTTTCGTTCAAAGTTAGCGATGGCAAATTCTAACGAGTATTATCTGTCAATTTGCGCGTCTCTTGAGACATCTTGGCTTTCTCGTTGCTTTTTTCACTTCTCTTGTTTCACGGATCTTCGTCCAATAAACATCGCTGCAACACCATTGTAAAACAAAGGTAAAATTATATTAGTTATTCGACTAATATAATAACATAATAAAACCGCCAATTTTTTAATTTGAAAAAACATTAATTTCTTGTGTTTTATTTCTTCCTTTTTTATTTTCTTTACACTGCTCCGCAACATATACATTACCTATATACAAAGGAAGGGGATGTTAGTTAGAATGCTTATATCTCAAGAATGGCTGGACCGATTTTGACAAATTTTGTCAATTCAAAATGCCGCCTTGGTACAAAAGTATAAAATCTAAATAAATCGCATAAAAATATGCCAATAATGATGTTAATATAGGTTTTGTAGTATTTTGTGAATTTTTTTTATTTTTTCATAATATTTATTGCATGCGATTTTTTCAATTTGACTTATAATATTGAAATGTAAATTTTGCAATTTTTTTTCACCTTACAACACAGGTATAGGTTATTATATACAGATTGCAATTATCGTCCGATCCTCACGAAAATTTTCACAAGGGTAGGGTTGGGCTCAGAAGGGCTAGGCCTATTGTTTTCAATATATTAGGGGATTGAAATAGACCAACAACTAAAAATTTTCCTGATTTTGCAGCCGTTATAAAAGTCACAAATAGAAACCAAAAGACACGAAATCTTGCATAAAATTAAAGTTTAGGATAGCTGGTAGAAGGGACCACTACTTTTGTGTGAAAAAATACCAACATTACTTACAGGCGATATCCGAAATACACAATAGGCGAACTTCTGGTCCTTTATGCTGATTTCGTTGACCAAATATCGTAGACAAGCAAATCATATATATGAGTCTACATTTGGGATACAGAGGGTCCTCTTGGTTTTTGAGATGATCGCAAAATATTTAGGGGTATAAATGAACAAAAAAAATGCTGATCACACAATGGAAGCCAATCGCCATGCCTGAGAAGAGCGTTAAGACAGGGAAAAATCCTAGCATTTTGGATGACCATTGGATTATTTTTAGCTGTAAAATGAACCACAACAACTAACAGCACGACGGAGGGCATAAATATTGGGCAAATATTCTTGGTCAAAATGCGCAGCGCAGTGCTCCGAGACATGATTTCAAAAGCGAAACCTTCCAAAATGGATTTGGACATAAGGGGGTTTCTAACATATTGTAATGTTGTAGGTAGGCACATGCCCGGCAACGCACGACTATAGCCTTTGCCTACTTGTTTTTTGTATAAGATGAAGTACATAATGGAAATAATCGGTCTACGGCAAATGTTCAATGGTCGTAACAGTATTGGACAGCTACCTGTAACGAATCAAAATTTAATATTGGTTATGGAGTGCACATTACGGTTGTGGTAGACTTAATTATAAAATCTGATGAAACGTATACATGGGAGGTTTAACTATATCTGACACGATTTTCACCAAAATTTGACATATTTCCTTCGTTGGTAGTAGGTGCCAAATTCATTCATATATTTTAGCAAATATTGCGCATTATGTGCACACTAAACCTGAAATCGGGCGGAGATATGTATTGCAGCTATATCTAAATCCGGTCCGATAATCACAGATTAAATAAGGTTCACAATAAGACCAAAAAATACATGGACGGACGAACAGACAGATGGATATACATGTATGAATTCTATGAAGATCACAAAAGGAAACTTGGGCCTATCTCGCTTCGTTTCCCATGTTACAAATAAATGCAAAAAAAATTAATAGCATGTACGACAGTGTGGTGTATGGTATTAGAGAATTTTTTTCGACCTAATTCGTTTGGTTCCGGAGCTTGAGAGAAACATGTAGCCATGGTAAAATTGACTTACAGTTGTGGTATTTTTTATAGGAAATATCTAACATTTTTGCAAGATTCATTTAAATGGTGCAGTTTTTTAAAAGTTCGTCCCGACTGCACTTTCTCAAACTGACTTTAGCTTTGTTATAGAGTAACACAATAATTTAGAAATTGGTGATAGCACGACAGGAAAATGGAATTCTAAATCGCAATGCAACGTAGCAGAATAAGGACAACATTATCGACAACAGAAATTCAGGAGGGCGTTATGTATAAACGTAGTTCAATAATGGCGATTTGAATACCTAATAATCTATGAAAATTTCCGGTGTCAGTGCAAAATTTCTTTAATAAATGTTCGGCTCTATCATGATTTCCACAGAAGGCTATGGGTAACATTTAATTTTGATCTGATGAAGTATTAGTAATGTGTCGAGGTATTGTTCGTACTAACCAAAACACTAATATATGTGCCCTTCATTATATGCTAAAGAATACGAAAGGTAGGGGAATATATAAAATGCCTTTCGCACATATCATCTCCTCAGTTTCAAAAGGAATGAGTCGAAAGGAACAAGTCGAAATAAAACCGCCTCCATTAACTCACCGCAAAAAAGTTAATGAATATGTATTTTTTATTTTTTAAGGGTTAATGATTTCAATTTAACTATAAAACCACAATCATACATTTGTATAATTGTTAACACCCTCTACGTCCCCTTTTTTAAGTTGTTGGTTTACTCCTTCGACACAGTGACACACAACTACACGTTAACTCCATTTGTATAAATTTTGTGGGTAAAATATTTTTAGTTATCTTTTCGGTTTCATCCCATTTGGGGATGTTATTTCATGTTATGGTTACATCTTGTATGTGGGTGATTATGGGGTGTTGGAGAGTGTATATGTATGTGTGAGTGTGTGTGTGTCCTGTAATATTTTAACAAAAGGACATGGTAAATTTAATGGTTCATATATTTTGGATGACATGTGTTGCCAAAGAAGGCATATAGATGTTTTTTTCTTGGGATGGTTGGTCTAATGTGAGAAGAGACAAAAAAAAAACGAAAATGTGGGGAGAGGAGGTGGGGTTAAAGAGAAAAAAATTCTCTTTCTACTTTATGATCCTGTTGACGTAACTTTAATATATAAAAGAGAGTTTGAACGAATGAATGGTTTGCTAGACCAGTATTAACTATTACCTTGAACATGGTGTGTTTTAACATATGTGACAGAAGCACAACCGTGTAAACTTGCCACGAAAATACATACATGTACAGGGTGAGATGAAAAAAACCGCAAACAACTTCAGACTCCTGTCATTTCTAAGCCACTTGTCCGACAGCAGTTAAAATTATTCCAGTGACAGCTCATTATATTGTTTACAAGCATACAAAATTATTTTGATGAGAATTTTCCAGGAAAAAAGTTATTCGTGATGGAATTCAAGCGTGATAGTGTGATTTCTTTATATTTGTCTCGAAAAACCGCAAGTGGCTATCGTTAGAGCCCACCAGCATTTAAATGTGCTCGCTCGTTACCGTGATTCTGGTAGCCTAACCCGACGTCAAGGAAGTGGATGGAAGAAAACAGCCACATACGCAGAAATTGTTCAAAAAGTAAAGAAGCGACTTGATCGAAACCCGCGTCGCAGTGGCCGAAAAATGGCTCATAAGCTGAACTTATCGCTATATTCAATTCGGCAAATATTGAAAAATGAGCTCGGGGTAAAGCCATTGAAATTGCAAACAGTGCAAGAACTTACACCGCAACAGAAAGAAAATAGACTCAAAAGAGCTAAAGAATTGCTTCGCTTGGCCGAAAGTGGTAAACTGCCGAATTCGGGTTTCTCCGATGAGAAAACATTCGTTGTCCAGCAATTTGTAAACAAACAAAATGATCGTTTTTGCTTGCCAAGGAGGTCAGCTAAAAATGTGCACCTTCGGTTGGTCACCTGAATTCAAGCGCCGGCCATGGTAATGGTGTGGGCCGCCATAACAGCCGATGGTGGCTCTCTGCTCGTATTAATCGACCGTGCATCAGAATAAATGCCGAATATTATCGCGAAAATATTCTGGAGGGTATATTAAAGCCTTGGGCACGCAAACATTTTGGCCGCAGACCTCGGATATTCCAACAGGACTCGGCACCATCCCACTCACACGCGCCAACCTAGAATGGTTGCAAAATGAGGTTCCTCGCTTCATTTCCAGCGCCCAATGGCCACTAAAATCTCCGGATACCAATCTGGACTATTGTATCTGGAGTATTTTGGAAAGCAAAGTTGGTACTAAAAAATACCAAATTGTCGATCACCTCAATTAAGCGAATCGCAGGGAATGGGCCAAAATATCGCAGAGCAACATTCGGGATTCGTGTGACGGTTACATTGGCCGTTTGAAGGTCATAATTCGTACCAAAGTTGACCGAGTCGAACAAGTCTAAACTTATTCTAAAATTTGATGCCATTTCCGACATTTGTGCTTTCATTCAATAAAATTAACAAGCAAAAAAGCAGCAAGTCCGTCCGGGCCGCACTTTGAATACCCTCCACCATTTGGTACAAATTTAACAATTTTCTTCAAAAAAAAAAAAAAAAAAAAAAAAAAAAAAGAAATCCGTGAAAATTCTGTTGAAATCTTGAAAATACCGAATATAGCCATATATTAGAATCTATACGACGACGTGGACCTGCATATTTAATTTTAATATTTTTCTGTAATAGGCTGTAATATCCATTACGAACTTCAAATGCGAAAATTGAAACAATTCCGGTAAATAATGTCGCTAAAATCATCAAAATACTGGGAGTTACCGTTATATGGGGGCTATACGAAGACATGGACCTACATGGCCCATTTTCAATACCAAAAGTCCTGCAGATACAATACACATTTGAGTACAATTTTATCAACCTACTTCATTTCGTTCGGAAACTAGTTCGATTTCCACAGACGGACAGACGGATGGACAGACAGACGGACGGACATTGATAAATCGACATAGAATTTTATGCTGATCAAGAATATATACACTTTGTGGGGTCTAAAATGTACATTTCGATCTATTACAAACGGGATGACAAACTTAATATACCATCCATACTATGGTGGAGGGTATAAAAAATGTAAAAATTATGGAATTTGACTTTGTTGCAGTTTTTTTCTATCTCACCCTGTATTCGTTCTTTTTTCATAACTCCTTGTGTATTCGGCTAGGACCTTAAAGTTTTTTGTTAACTTGTGACTTATGCCTTGGCAGAACAACAACGACCACCACAAATATCATAAGAATTGAAAAGCAGACACACACGCACGCAACCATATTCGCATTCATTTCACCAGCCAAACAGTCAGTCAACCATTCACACTGCCAGCAATAGAAAACATACACTTGAAATTTAAAGTTTGTTTATATTTGCCAATGGTAAGAAGGACCCAAAGAAGAATAAGCAGAAGAAGCAATGATTGTAAGGCAGCAAAGTGTGTGTGAGCGTAAATTGGAATTTGGTGTGAGAATTGAAATACTTGCGAGTTCAGATTAAGAAAGAACCGAAAAAAATGGAACACGAAAAACCCGACCCAAAACAGCAACGAAAAGAATGATATACAAATATTTATTTTTTCTATACCATAAAGAAAACCAAAAGAAAAAAATAATATATTCGAGAAACGGTAAAAGAAGAGTGTGAGAGCCACATCCTCACCCTCACCAAATATGCCTGAGGAATAACAAAACCGAGAGAAAAAAGGATGCCAACCCTTTTTGTTTGTCCACCTTCCCCTTAGTGCAGTGCATTTCGACATTTTAATGATTATAATGTTTTACTAATGTTAACGTTTCTTTTATGTTATGGTTTTGTTAATGCGGTCTAAGATAAATTTGAAAGCTTTATCGTATTTGCGGATTGTGGATTAAATTTTTTATGAGATTGTTCAATTTAACCGACATTTTGTATGCAATAAATATTTGAGAGGGAAATTGGGAATGATTGGATTTTTCCTAAAGCAAATGGGACCAAAAATATAGGCTATTAGAACATAGAGAGTTCTATTGATTTGGCTGATCACAAAAATGGATCGGTCATCACCCCGCTCATTTTCATATTTAACTTACATTTTTGTCAAATTATTTGAAGTTCGAAAAAGGTGATTCCCAGTGGATGGTTTCCCTCAGAAAGGGATAATTTGGTAACTGAATAGAAGTTATTACTTAAGTCCAATATTTGGTATACCTCAGGAAAAATTCTATGTCGAATTAGCAATTACTTTCTCTTTGTGGGCTGTCAGTTCGTTTTTATACCCTTTACCTTAGAGAGTATATAAAACTTGTCATGCCGCTTATAGTACCTTTATATATTGATCAAAGACCCTCTAAAGTGTATATATCTATAATCAGCATACACTTTTAAGTCATTCAACGATCCGTCCGTTGAAATCACGAGCTTTAAATTTGGCACAATAATTTATATTGTGTCTAGGATAGTTGGTATTGAAATTGACGTATATTTAACAGTACCTCCCGATATTTGGTATTTTGATGGTCTTAGACACATTTTCCACTGATTTGGCAAACAATTGGAATTTTTACTTCGTAATTGGTTCTAGATTTGTTTAAAACTTGGTATTTGAAGTTCGTAACGGGGTCTAGAACCGGTGGCAAAGCATTGTAGTTCCAAATTGTTCCAAAGTGCCCATATAATGGTACCCCCTGATATTCCGTATTGTTATGATTTTAGCCTCATTTTGCAAGGAATTGTTGCAAGGTTTTTATTTGTAATTTTTGATAAATCCTGCGACGGAAAATTACTTTGAGAGGTCCAAATCTTTAAATAGATCCCATATTAATACACCTTCTAATATTCGAGGTTTTCACGATTTTAGCCACATTTTCGCCAAATTTAGAATTTTTTTTACAATGGGTAGAATTTCCCAGGGCAGAAAATCTAGCAGAGATAATTGTATTTATCTGATCCCAAATATTATTGTTGTGAGGTGCATATTACGAATACGAGGGAATTAAACACCAAATCGGTTGAACAAATATATATGGGATGTATAGCTATATCTGAACCGATCTTCACCAATTTTGAATTAATTGCTTAGAAAAAATTCACGACTTAAAAACATAACAAACAAGTAAACAAAGGCTATAGTGGTGCGGGGTCGACCATGTGATACCCTACAACACCACAATATGTGCGAAGTCCTCTTTTGTCCAAATCCATTTTGGAAGATTTCGCTTTTGAAATGATGTCATAGAACCCAGTCCAGATGTTACTCTTAGCTTTTTGATCGGATTGTCCAATATTTATGGCTTCAGCCGTGTTGTTATGTATTCGAAACAAATTCCACAAAAGTTGTGGTCCATTTTACATTTAAATATAATCCAATGGTTATCGAAAATTCTAGACGTCTTCCCTCTCCTCCCAAAGCTTCATTACACCCTCCAGAATATTTTCGCGATAATATTCGGTATTTATTCTGATGCCACGGTCCACTAATACGAGCGGAGAGCGACCATCGGCTGTTATGGCGGCCCACACCATCACCATGGCCATCGCTTGAGTTCTAATGGCCAACCGAAGGTGCATATTTTCAGCTGAACTCTTTGTCAAGTAAACACGATCATTTCGTTTGTTTACAAACTGCTGAACAACGAATGTTTTCTCATCGGAGAAAACCAAATTCGGCAGTTCACCCCTTTCAGCCAAGCGAAGGAACTCTTTAGCTCTTATGAGTCCATTTTCTGTCTGTTGCGGTGTAAGTTCTTGCACTTTTTAGAATTTCAATGGCTTTGCTCCGAACTCATTTTTTCAGTATTTGCCGAATGGAAAATTGCGATATATTCAGCTCACGAGCCATTTTCGATCAAGTCGCTTTTTTACTTTCCGAACCATTTTTGCTGATGTTGCTGTTTTCTTCCGTCCACTTCCTTGACGTCAGGCTACGAGACACAAAAGATTTATTCACATTTAAATTCTGGAGTGCTCTAACGATAGCCACTTGTGGTTTTCCAGCCAAATATAAAGAAATCACACTATCGCGCTTGATTCCATCACGAATAACTTTTTTTCTGGAAAATGCTCACCAAAATACTTTTGTACACTTAAAAACAATATAATGAGCTGTCACTGGAATAATTTTAGCAGCTGTCGGACTAGTTGCTGGTTGGTTGCAGTTTTTTAATCTCACCCTGTATATGATTTGGCAGAGATTAAAAATATTCGCAGTTTACCGGAAATGTTCGTATTATTTGACATGACATTTATGGTTTATTTCACTCGTTAAATTTTGGCCGATGACCTTAGAAATTCGAAGGCTTCTGGACAGTTCTAAACTCTAACCTCCCTGTCGATTGGTTTATAATTGTGGCCTGTAGAGCAAAATCAGAAATCTTTTTCTGTTTTTGGTCCATTTCTAAATCTCTAAATATTTTGCGATCATCTTAAAAAAAAACATAGGCTTCTATTCAGACCTTAACCCCTCCTCCATTGCGACCTGTAGCTTGATTACAAATCAACATGAACAGACGGACATACGTAGGTAGATCGACTCAACTCGGCGAGATAGGAAGGTCCATATGTAATTTCCTATGTCGGGAACCGATATTTTAAGGTGTTACATAATACACATGGCTTTGTAGGGTATAAATAGACGAGGATATTATATACTTCAAGCACATAGAAATCTAGGAACAAAAAATCGAAAATTTCAAAAAATTTGGAAGAAGTGGAAAATTACCGCCCATTTTTAGATTATTTAGAGGTGTAACATTTCAAAGCTATTCGCGTAGTTAGTTTCGAGTCCTCTTCTCTAGAATATTCCGGCTTAAAAGCCGATGGACGATTGTGAGTGTCGATAAATTTGGCCTTCTATTTGGTGTAATAGTACTGCCGATCTCTAGGTAAGAACAGTATTATTGCACAACTCTTATTTAAAGTCAGTGTTCGTTTTTTGACCAATCACTTTTCACTGAAAATTCATCGAAACCCATTGCGTTCGTTCCTGCTCCATACTTTTAATTTTGTTTTCTTTCATTAATAGTCAAAAACATATTTCGTTGCCATCGGCACGATTTCCATTTTCTACTCCTCTTTTTCGGGAATTCTTTTAGGTTGTGAAAAATCTCGATTTCTTTGTTGCTGATTAAATAAACCGGAAACGGAAATCCATCAGCATGAATCAGTGAAATCAAAAGTTTTGCTAATAAAAATAACTTTCAACTTACCCTTTAACACTCGATGGATAGCTTCTCAAAATAATGAAAACAACAACAGCAACAACAACAATGATCTGGGATATATGGAATATCCCATTGCGGATGGCCAATGAATGAGAGAAAATTAAAGGATTCTCATTGAATTCATCAAATAATTCCAAATATATTTTCATATTCCTTCACACTTCAAGTTTTATTGGCTTTGTTGTTGTTGTTGTTTCGGACAATAAGGCAGACAGGCATGGTGGCAGGACGGCCGGCCGGCAGGCAACCGGGCAGAAATGTTTCCAAGTTACAAAGAAATCATTGGCATTAGAATCAGTCAACCATGACCGCCAACGGTTATCGCAACCAATCCCCATACTCCTGTGTTTACCAAAATTACCACCATCTTGACCACGTTTTGAAATCTTTGATTAAGCACTGGTCCGTTTTAACTTTTCACTCAGCTAATATTTATTAAAAGCAACAATGTTACCAATCACCAAAAGTTGCTCGGAACTTTCCTCTGCTTTTGAAAATTTCCTAAATTTAGTATATTAGGTTGGTGCTGAAAGAGTATTGTTATCCTTTTAAGCACTAAAGCTCATTTACAGCTAATCTACAGGGTGAGATAGAAAAACTGCAACAAAGTCAAACGCCATAATTTTGACATTTTTTTTATTTTATTGAATGAAAGCAAAAAATGTCGGAAATAGCATAAAATTTTAGAATAATATGGTGGCCCACACCATCACCATGGCCGGCGCTTGAGTTCAGGTGGCCAACCAAAGGTGCACATTTTCAGCTGACCTCTTTGGCAATTAAACCACTTTCGGAACTACACTCTTTAGCTCCTTTTGAGTGTATTTTCTTTCTGTTGCGGTATAAGTTCTTACACATTTTGGAATATCAATGGCTTTACCCCGAGGTCACTTTTTCAATATTTTTCGAATGGAATATTGCGATATATTCAGCTCACTATTCATTTTTCGGCCACTGCGACGTGGGGTTTGATCAAGTCCCTTCTTTGTTTTTTTGCTGACGTTGCTGTTTTCTTTCGTCTACTTCCTTGACGTCGGGCTACGCTACCAGTTTCACAGTAACGAGCGATGCTACGAGACACAAAAGATTTATTCACATTTTAATTCTACTTGTGGTTTTCCAGCGAAATATGAAGAAATCACACTATCGCGCTTGAATTCCATAACTTTTTTTCTGGAAAATTCTCACCAAAATTCTTTTGTACGCTCGCAAACAGTATAATGAGCTATCGCTGAAATAACTTTACTAGCTGTTGGACGAGTGGGTTAGAAATGACAGCTGTGTGAAATTGGTTGCAGTTTTTTTTTATCTCACCCTGTATACAAAACGTAGTGTATACGCAAACGAAACGGTTCAAGTATACGAAACGGTTCAAGCTAGAATCTTGCAATTGGTGCTTAGCCTTGGTGCTTAGACCTGTGATAAGGCTGGGTTTCGGGAAATTCGTACTAAAAGGGTGAGAAAATAACTAAATGGAATTAGTTAGAAATCTAAACTTCGGAATGAGAGTCGCTGATGGACTCCAGGATGGATATACCAAATCGTTTTAGGAAATTCGAACTATAAGGTTATGAAAAGTTCTAAAATGGTACTTATCTTGCAAAATGATAGTAATAGTGAACGGATAGAGTATGGTAGTATGTGAACGGATAGAGCTGAAAACTTGAAATTTGGTATGAGAATCAAGGTCAGAAAGTACGTTTGATATACGAAGGTGGTTTTGTATATGTTTACTAAGTGTGCGGTATAAAATTTGGAAAGTTTGGTTTAGGGCGTACAGATGAAGTTGAAATTTTGAAAATTCTTACTGGAGTTCTGGAGGATGAGGTGGAATTCCGAAATTTGATACTGAGGTCTTTCTTGGTATCTGGAATTGAGAGAAGATGTTGATTTTGAATATACGTAGTATAGTACTAGATTTGGTATTGGGTGAAAGAATTGAGCTGAAATCTTAAAATAGATGTCACTGTTAGTGTCTGTGGTTAAGATGTGGAGGTTGTTTTTGGAAATGTGTACTATAATTGTACGGAAAGTTCTGAGTGGTGATTTAATTCTGAAATTTGATATTTAGATTACTTATAGTATCTGTGCTTTAGAATTGGAGGTGGTTTGGAAATGCGTCCTATACGAAAAGTACTAAAGGGTACTAAATTTGGTACTAAGTTAAGGGAGAGGGCTGAAATCCTCAAATTTGATATTTAGGTCTCTGTTGGTATCTGTTATTGAGATATGGAAGTGGTTTTGGAAATGTGTACTGTAATTGTTCAAATAGTACTAAGTGGTACTAAATTGTTTATTGGGTGAAAGGATAGAGGTGGAATTCCGAAATTTGGTATCTGGAATTGAGAAAAGACGCTGGTTTTGGATATACGTACTAAAATCGTACTTAATCGTACTAAATTTAGTATTGGGTGAAATAATAGAGCTGAAATTTGTAAATTTGAAACAGGCAGACACCAACAGTATATCATAGATAGATGATAGACTGTTGGAGTCTGTGGTTAAGATTTGGAGGCAGTTTCGGCAATGTGTACTATAATTGTACGAAAAGTACTGAGTGGCACTATATAAAGGGATAGTGATTGAATTCTGATATTACTAGAAATTATATTACTGATAGTATCTGAGCTTTAGATTTGGCGGTGGTTTGGAAATGCGTCCTATACGAAAAGTACTATATGGTACTAAATTTGGTACTGAGTTAAGGGAGTGGGTTGAAATCTTCATATTTGATATTTAGGTCTCTGTTGATATGGAAGTGGTTTTGGAAATGTGTACTGTAATGGTTCGAATAGTACTAAGTGGTACTAAATTGGGTACTGGATACAAGGATAGAGCTGGAATCCCGAAATTTGATATTGAGGTCTCTGTTGGCATGTGGGATTGAGATATTGGTGTGGTTTTGGATACTATTCAAAATTATTCGAAAAGTTCTAAATAGTACTAAATTTGGTATTGGGCGAAGGCATAGGGTTGGAATCCTCTAATTTGATATTGTGGTCTCTGTTAATGTCTGGAATTAAAATATGGTGGTGGCTTAGGAAATGTTTACTATAATTGTTCGAAATTTGATATTGAGTCCTCTGGGATTGGGATATGGTGGAGGTTTTGGGAAATGTGTACTTAATTGTACGAAAAATACTGAATTTTACTATAGTTAGTATTAGGCGAAAGGTTAAGGCCACTGTTGGTATATCAGAGTGAGATATTGAAATTGTTTTAAAAATGTGCACTTTAAGTGTACGAAAAGAAGTAAATGCTTCTAAATTTCCTATTGAGTGAAGGAAGGGAGCTGAAATCCGGAAATATGAAATGGATGTCACTATTGGTGTCTGTAGTTGGAAGAAGAAAGAGGGTTTGGAAATGCTTACTATGAACTTAAAAAAGTGTTGTATTCAAAAAAATATGCCGCCGAGTGTTGGTATGGAGGTGGGACTCTGAAATATTGTGGTTTGTGCCTGGGGTGGAAAGAAATAGGTGGTTTTGCAGTATGTGTAGTAAAACTGTACGATAAGAATGACAATAAATTGATAATTGATCTTAGGATAGAGCTGGAATTCCGAAATTTCGTATGGAGGCCACTGTTGGTATATAGTTTTGAGATAAGGAGCTGGATTTGGGAATGAGTACTATGATTGTTCGAAAAGTCCTAAATTATACTAAATTTTCCGTTCAGTGAATGAATAGAGCTTGATTGACATTTTATATTGAGGTCACTATTGGTTTCTAGGATTTAGATAAGTTGTGGCCAATTTCTACTAGGAAAAGATGTTGAAATAGTTTTGGCCAGAAAAAAAATTTTTTTTGATTTAAGTGTTTGTTTTCTCTTTCGAGACGAGCTTAATGATCTGAAATTTGCAGTGAAAAGGAAAGCCAGATAGACACTATCACACACTCACCACTATGCGACGCGTTTCGCCGTTGGTTAAGCGGCTCATCAGGCATATTTGATGTGGATGATGGCTTACAAGGGCCGTTCTCTGGAAAGTAGTATATATTTCGAACTTATTGCACTAGAAATTCTCCAGGTTCGACTCAAATTCTATTGGCAGATCTTTTTCCACAGCAACGTTTTTTTTTTTTTTTTTTTTTTTTTTTTTTTTTTTTGGTCTAAAAAGTCATTATTTTATCATTCTTTTCGATACATGAAAGACATGAATGTGAATAAAGTTATATCGAGCTGGTGCAGCTGGAAAGTTAGTAAGGTGTATGAAGGTTTGTTTGGGAATGTTGTCCAAGAGATAATAATTTTGCATTTTGAGTACTAATCTTAGAACTTGTGGATTTGTGGTACGGATCTGAAATTTTAAAGTGGACTTTTCGCTTAGGAAGTAGCTTGTATTTGCTAGTGTTTAATATAAATCCAATTCAAAATCAAAGGCCAGTGTAAGTTCAAAACGAATTCTGGAAATAAAGTTTATTTTTATAATGGCACCAAATTGTGCATCTATAGCAAATCGGATACCCAAAGATGCTCTCAAACACATCATGGTCATTAGCTAACTCTAAATATCTTTTCGCCCCCAGACACATCCTAATATACACTTCTCCCAACACTAATGTTTACGTACATACCAAAAATTATTTGAATCCCAACGTCACGATGGTTATGCTTGCTTGGCTTTTTAAGTGATTGTATATAAGTATGTGTGTATGTCTGTGTGTTGGTATTAGTGTGTCTCTGCTCCCTTCGCATGTAAGCGCTTACAGACGTTTGGGAATGACAGCCAAAGGATAAACATCTAGAATCGAAATAATTTGTCTTCGTGACTGTTTAACATCAAAGTAAACTATTATTCATTTATTCGAGTTGCCCTTCTCCTTTTTGGAAATCACTTTGGATGTTTTTGGCTTTTTGTTGTGTTTTTATTTCGTTTTTGTTTTTCCTCAAAGAAACCATTGTTGTCGTTCTCTTTGCTGCTGCTGCTGCTATCGTTGTTATTGTTCGTAGAACATCTCATCTATGTTATGGCCATTGTTTTTGTTGTTTGTTTTAGAAGAACTGTCAGTAAAATGCAAAGTGATTTCGAATGAAAGGCGATTGTGGATGAGAAGAAATGGCAAAATGAAACACGATAGATACAATTTAATACATTTAATGCAAAAACCCAAAAATAAATCAAATAAATCTGGAATGTCCAATATTTAACACATTTTGGAGAATTCTTCTATTTTGTCTATTGAAAGATAAAAGACTTTAAAAACTCATAAATTTTTATACCCTCCACCAAAAAAGGTATGGAGGGTATATTAAGTTCGTCATTCCGTTTGTAACTCATCGAAATAATCACTTTAGACCCAACAAAGTATATATATTCTTGATCAGCGTAAAATTCTAAGACTTTTAGCCCTGTCCGTCCGTCTGTTGTAATCACGCTACAGTCTAAACGAATTAAAATAGAAAGCTAAAATTTTGCACAGATCTCTCTTTTGTCTGCAGGCAGCTCAAGTTCGAAGATGGACTATATCGGTCCACGATATCGTATAGCCCCCATATAACGGTACCC
Source organism: Musca domestica (assembly GCF_030504385.1). NCBI lineage: Eukaryota > Metazoa > Arthropoda > Insecta > Diptera > Muscidae > Musca > Musca domestica. The sequence continues at coordinate 10,378,173 of NW_026712299.1, forward strand.
CCGATATTCGGTATTTTGATGATATTAGTCACATTTTTCAATGGAATTGTCTGAAAATTCACACAAGTAGTTCCTTATGGGTACTTTATACCTCGGCAGAGAATTATCTATATAGGTTCACAATATCGTATAGCCTCCATATAACGGTACGCCCACGGTATTCGGTATTTTGATGATTTTAGCCACATTTTTCAATGGAATTGTCTGAAATTCCACAAAAGGAGTCCCTTGTGGACATTTTACCCCCTCAAAAAGAATTGTCTATATAGGTCCAGGATATCGTATATCCCCCATATAACTGTACCCCCCTATATTCGGTATTTTGGTGATGTTAGCCACATTTTTCAATGGAATTGTCCTAAAATCCACACAAGTAGTTCCTTGTGAATAATTTACCCCCTCAGAGAGAATTGTCTATACAGGTTCACGATATCGTATATCCCCCATATAACGGTACCCCCGATATTCGCTGTTTTGATGATTTTACCCACATTTTTCATCGGAATTGTCTGAAAATCCACACAAGAAATTCCTTGTGGGTACTTTATACCTCGGCAGAGAATTATCTATATAGGTCCACCATATCGTATAGCGCCCATATAACGGTACCCCCGATATTTGGTATTTTGGTGATTTTATCCACATTTTTCAGTGGAATTGTTTGAAATTCCACAAAAGGAGTCCCTTGTGGGCATTTTACCCCCTCAAAAAGAATTGTCTATATATGTCCACGATATCGTATATCCCCCATACAACTGCACCCCCCCGATATTCGGTTGTTTGATGATGTTAGCCACACTTTTCAATGGAATTGTCTTTAAATCCCCACAAGTAGTTCCTTGTGAGTACTTCACCCCCTGAGAGAGAACTGTCTATACAGGTCCACGATATCGTATATACCCCATATAACGGTACCCCCCGATATTAAGCATTTTTATGATTTTACCCACATTTTTCATCGGAATTGTCTGAAAATCCACACAAGAAGTTCCTTGTGGGTACTTTATACCTCGACAGAGAATTAGCTATATAGGTCCACGATATCGTATAGCCCTCATATAACGGTACCCCCGATATTCGGTATTTTGATGTTTTTAGCCATATTTTTCAACGTAATGGTCACAAGGGCTTCTTTGTACACAAGGGGTTCTTTGTGAGCACTTTACACCCCGACAGAGAATTCTCTATATAGGTTAACGATAACGTATAGCTCCCATATAACGATACCCCGGGATATTCGGTATTTTGAAAATCCACACAAGGAGTTTCTTGTGAGTACTTTACACGCAGACATAAATTTTCTTTATAATTCAAGTAGTTGTGGCTTCGAATATTTTGATATTAACTAAACGGGTCCTAGAACATCCACCACATAATGGTAAATATCAATATTCAGTATTTTACCGATTTTTGCCACATTTTTTCGAAATTATATTTAAATTGATATTTGGAGTTCGAAATAGTCACCGCCTTCTCATAAAATAATTGGCTATACTTGTCTACGTTTTCTATTAAAAATGTTAAATACATATTCCTTGACCTTAGCATAAGACTTCGATTTGTCCTATAGTAAAGTTGAATTTTATATTCCATGATCGTGAGTAAACAGCTATTCCCAAAAGAAAAAATAAATAAATAAAAATATTTGTCTATTCCACCCGTCGTCCTAAACTCTAACTTCATGCGAGATTTCGTGTCCTTTGGTTTCTATTTGTGACCTTTATAACGGATGCAAAATCAGGAAAATTTTTAGTTGGTCCATTTCAACCCCTAAATATATTGCGGGCATTTTTGAAAACAATAGGTCTAGCCCTTGTGAGCCTAAATCAACCCTTGTAAATTTTTTTTTGCAATCTGTATATAATAGCCCTAACTTGTGTTGTAAGGTAAAGAAACATTACAAAAAGTACACTTCAATATCATAAGTCAAATTGAAAAAATCGCATGCGATAAAAAATATGAAGAAATAAAAAAATGTCGCAAAATACTACAAAATCTATATTAACATCATTATTGACATCTTTTTTTTGCGATTTTTTTAGGTTTTATATTTTATGCCAAGAGGGCATTCTGAATTGACTAAATTTGTCAAAATCGGTGCAGCCATTCTTGAGATATAAGCAATCTAGCTAACATCCCCTTCCGTTGTATATACACATGGTATTTATTTCGCTATATATGTCCGATATATTTACTATGGGCATCTATGTAACGGTGAGAATTTACCTGTTAGTCTATTTGTGATTTCGCCGGGTTTATACAAATATTCGCTGTTTAATGGGAAATTTGACTTTTATTTAACACAAATGTTATGGCCTATGATAATCAAAATTGGAAGGCTTCTGCCCAGCCCTAAGCTCTAGCCCCATGCCAACATTCGCGTCGATTGATCAATAATAGCTACCTGTAGAGCAACTGCATAATCAGGAAATTTTTCAGTCTTTGGTTCATTTCAACCCCATTCCATTTCAACGGACGGACATACATAGCTAGATCGACTCAATCGATGTCTTGTTTCGCAAGTTATGAGGGATATAGTAATGAAAATTGTGACACTTTGTTAGTGAGGTACCACCAGGAGTGGACCGATATCTATCATCTTCACACCAGAGCTTGCGTTACTAAAAATAATGGAATGTGCGGAATTTTAAGAGAACCGGTTTTTTTCCCATTTAATTTAGACCCCTTTGTTGGGGTAGTGATAGAAGAAGTGGGCACATATATCCCATCTTTACACCAGATCTTGTGTTGAAAAATAATTCGGAGCGTGTGAAATTCGAAAAAAATCGAATGCTTTTGACCTTTTTTGAGTAAGTTTGCCGTTAGTTTATAAAAACGTTTAGATGTATGCAATTTTAAGAGAATCTAATAATTACTTTGTAAAGTGTCAAAATTTCGAACAAAATTTGCACCAAATTGGATGAATCTTTCTTGTTCTATACGGTAAATTATGTTCTGTGGAAATGTTGACTATTTATGGAAGAAGTGGATCGTGGATTTCCGAACTCGAGCTCCGTTCGAGAGTTATCGTGCGCAACAGCCTGACAGACAAACTGATGGACGGATGGACACCTCTAAATCGACCCCAATGTACTGAAACGGATTTGGTCCAAAGAGATCTGGGGTCTAAAACCTTTATTTCGATGAGGCACTTTTTGGCCGTATTAAATTATATATAGCCTCCGTAGACATATGGCTGAGCCTGATCGTTGATATATCCAAACATTTTTTCAAGAAATTCCCGGCTTATAAAGGAGGAAGATTTTTGTATACCCTCCACCATACATAGTCTGGAGGGTATATAAAATTGGTCATTCCGTTTGTAACTCATCGAAATAATAATATTGGACCCAACAAGGTATACACATTCTTGATCAACGTAAAATTCTAAGACGATTTAGCCCTGTCCGCCCGTCTGTTGTAATCACGCTACAGACAAAACGAATTAAGATAGGAAGCTAAAATTTTGCACAGATCTGTCTTTTGTCTGCAGGCAGGTCAAGTACGACGATGGGCTATATTGGTCCGCGATATCGTTCTGCCCACATATAACGGTACTTTACCCCCTGAAGGAGAACTGTCTAATAGGTCCACGATATTGTATATCCCCCATATAACGGAACCCCCCGATATTCGGTATTTTGATGATTTCAGTCACATTTTTCAACGGAATTGCCTGAAATTCTACACAAGAAGTTTTTTGTGAGTACTCTACTCCAAGAAATAGAAATGTCTATATAGGTCCACAAAATCGTCACCTTCCGATATTCATTATTTTTAAGATATTAAAAAAATTTATAATGGATTTTATTTTTTTGAAAATTTCCTCTTTCCTTTCAAATGGTGCTGGTGGAGTTCATTCAAAGTTCGACCCGGCTGAACTTACTGCTTTTTTACTTGTTAATATTAATATCAATTTAGAAAAGTGTGAATTATGACAAAACAAAATTCTTTCTGGAGTATTTTGGAAAGCAAAGCTGGCGCTAAAAAACACCAAAGTGTCGATCACCTCAAGCAAGCGCCTCGGCGGTAATGGGCCAAAATACCGCAGAGCAACATTCGGGCAGCGTTTCATAAGTCGTTTGAAGGCCATAATTGGTGCAAAAGTTGACCAATTCGAACAAATCTGAACTTATTCCAGAATTTGGTGATATTTCCGACATTCTTTGCTTTCATTCGATAAAATTTAAAAAAAAATAAATATGAAAATGATTTCGTTTGACTTTTTTGCAGTTTTAAATACCCTCCACCTTGGAAAGGAGGGTATATTAAGTTTGTCATTCCGTTTGTAACATCCTTAAATATTCGACGTAGACCCCATAAAGTATATATATTCATAATCAGCGTAAAATTCTAAGTCGATTTAACGATGCCCGTCTGTCTGTCTGTTGAAATCACGATACAGCCCACATTATTTGACGTAGAGCGCCAAAATTTAGCAGAGAAATTTTTATTAGGGTTTTTATTGAAAATAAGATATATCGGCCCACGTTTTGGTATAGTCCCCATATAACGGTACCTCCCGATATTCGGTATGTTAATTTTTTTTTGCCACATTTTTTCACGGATTTGTCTATAAATTGGTATTCGTAGGTCATAATGGGTTCTAGCTCCGGTGGTAAAACATTGTATGTATGGGTTCACGTTTTGGTATAGCTTACATATAAAGGTACCTCCCGATATTCGGTATGTTATTTTTTTTTGCCACATTTTTTCACGGATTTGTCTAAAAACTGGTATTTGTGGGTCATAACGGGTCCCTGTGCGTGTGGCAAAACATTGTATGTATGGGTTCACGTTTTGGTATAGCCCCCATATAAAGGTACCTCCCGATATTCGGTATGTTAATTTTTTTGTGCCACATTTTTTCACGGATTTGTCTATAAATTGGTATTCGTAGGTCATAATGGGTTCTAGCTCCGGTGGTAAAACATTGCATGTATGGGTCCATGATTTGGTATACCCCCCATATAACGGTACCTCCCCATATTCGGTATTTTGATGGTTTTTGCCACATCTTTTCACTGATTTGTCTAAAAACTGGTATTTGTGGGTCATAATGGGTCCTAGTTCGTGTGACGAAACATTGTATGTATAGGTCCACGTTTTGAAATAGTCTCCATATAACGGTAACTCCCAACATTCGGTATTTTGATGATTTTTGACACATTTTTTCAAGAATTTCTCTGAAAATGGGTAGTTGTAGATCATAATGGGTCCTAGTTCGTGTGGCGAGTCATTGTAATTATAGGTCCACGTTTTGGTATAGCCCTCATATAACGGTACCTCCCGATATTCGGTAATTTGATGACTTTTGCCACATTTTTTCACGGATTTGTCTGAAAATTTGTTTTTGTAGGTCATAATGGGTTCTAGCTCCTTTGGCGAAACATTGTATATGTAGGTCCACGATTTGGTATAGCCGCAATATAACGGTACCTGCCGATATTCGGCATTTAAATGGTTTTTGCCACATTTCTTCTAATGTTTACTTTACCCGAAGGTTTGTTTGGCCCGGCCGAACTTAATGTTTTTTACTTGTTTTTATCTCACTCTGTTTGGACAATAGACTTTCTTTGGTGAAATATAACAGATGAAGTATTGTAGAATGACCTTTCATATATATACAGTGGAAATCCTTTTTGAATTTATAAAAACAACATGGGTTTTAAACACATATGACCTGAAATAAGGATATATGGAAATATTATGGAATTCCTTGTAGACACAAAAATAAGCAAAAAGTTCGTCTATATTATATTCATTCATAAATTCAATATTTTTATATGTGTCATTTTTTTCTATTTTACTCATAGAATGTTTCTTGTTTGGAAATCTATTATGTTCTTCACCAAGATGCCATTTTTTCCTTAGTTCGTTCGTTCATTGTCTTCCCCTTCATCCTCCATCCTTCTTATTCATATTCATGATTCTAATATTTCTGAAGGAATATTTATTCTTTATTAAATATTCAATTAAGTATCCAAACACTTGTCATCATCTTGTGCTGGAACCTAGTCCTGTCGTCTTGAGAACTTTCTCTCTCCATCCCTCCCGATCTCTCTCACTATCTCCCTCTCTGTCTCTCGTACTCTGCTTATAGAAGTAGTTCTTCTTCAGTTCATTTGCATTGATTTATGTTAATCGTACTTCAGTTTTGCCAATTCATTCGTTCATTCATTCATTCCTTTATTCCTTTATTCACTCAGTTAGTCATTCGGCCAAAAATAGAGCAAAACCAAGATGTCCTCTTCAATCAGTGTTCAATGTGTGCTAACGAAAATCTCAAGTTGAAGACGAAGAAACGACACTAAAAAAAACAACTTTCTTGGCAAAATTTAATCGTATTCTAAAAATAACTTAACAAGCAACTTGAAGGCTATTCAATATTCTATGCAGGACAGTAGATGACATGACAAACAAAAAAAAAAAAAAAAAAAAAAAAAAAAATGCAGTGGACTACCGTTAAACTAAATTTATTCGATTTTGAAGACATAAATTAAGGAAAATGTTAATCACATATGAAATGCATATAAACATGTTGAAAAGTACCACCCTCAGCAAATTTCTAGACTATTAAATCAATACACCACCAAATAAAAGTTATTCTTCAATTTAAGATTTTAAAAAGGTTTTTTGAAATTCAAATTTAAAAAAGAAGAAAAGGGGTATTTGTTTCATCCTGGAGCGACTCATTTGATTCTGAAACTAATTAAAATTTGATAACAAATCTTTAATTATCGAATATGCTTCCTAACAAAGGTCAAATGTCTTTTATGATTTTTTTTCAGATTCTGGTTGACGTACCACCAACTGCGAAAATATATCCAATATCGTGGTACACAAGAAAATATCCATTTTTAAAGGCTATATTTTGGGGATATTATGGGTTTGATGGGCCAAAAATTATGTAACACCTCGAAATAATGGTTTCTAACATAGGAAACTATATGAATCTTCATATCTCGCCGAAGTGAGTCGATCTAGCTTTGTATGTCCGTCCGTCCGTTCGTCTGTCCATCTCTCCATGTTAATTTGTAATCACAGTACAGGTCACAATTGTGGCCCGATCCTCACGAAATTAAATATTTAGGTGGAGTTAGGGTCAGAATAGAACCCGATTTTTTGGAGATGATCGCACAATATTTAGAGACTGAAATGAACCAAAAATATTTTTTTTCTGATTTTTCAGTTGCTCTATAAGGCAAAATTATGTACCAATCGCCGAGGAAATTTTCACGGAATTAGAGTTCAGGGCTGGACAGAAGCAGACAATATCTAGCATATAAAATAAACCATATATATTTTAAATCAAAAAAACCGAAATTTTCTACTAAGCCGCGACTATTTTTGATCAAAGTCAAAGTCTCTCAAAGGGACTATCCGATTTGGTAAAAAACAAAGTACATCGTCATATTTTTGTCAAACTTAGATCGAGTTCGGAGATGAGCAATATCGGTCCACTCCCCCACATAGGGTCGAAATTTTCAAAAAAAAATATTTTTTTTTTTTTGCACAGAAAGTGGTAAGATTATCCGATTTTGCTTCAACTTTGCAAATCCTAAAATTTCCGTCAGTTCTAGGTCAGGTGCGAAAATGGACTATATCAGTCCACTCCATAAAGTACCTCCCCAACAAATGGTAAAAATTTTGAATAATTACAACTCTTATAAAATGTGATATAACAGTCCGATTGTATTGAAATTTCACACGTCCCAATATTTTTATAAACCCAAGGTCTGGTGTTAAAATGGAATATATCGGTCCACTCCTTCTGGTACCTTCCCCACAAAGGGTAAACATTTTGAATAACCCTGAAGCTCATAAAACGCGAAATTAAAATCCGATTCCATTTAGACTAGGTACATCTGAATATTTCTATCAACGCAGGATATGCTATAACGACGGTAGAGATATACGAAATATTTCAAAATGGATTTGGACATAAGAGGCCTTTCAACGTATTGTAGTGTCGCACGACCATAGCCTTGGCTTACTTGTTTTTTAAATATATAAAATTCAAATAAAATCCAGCATCTAAAAAAGTGGCTAGAATTTAAGTAAACAACTTTCTAACTCGTTCGAAGTTTCTACGAGCGAATCTTAAAAGTCAATTACTAAACAAAAACAAGTAAGAAAAGGTCAAAAGTCGGGCTGGGTCGACTTAACCACCATGCGTATTTAGTACAGCTTCCGTAACAAAAACCTTTATATTGGGAATTCATGTGAACTAGATAATACCAACTATGAACAAAATAAATGATATGACTCCGATAAGGATTATATTAAAAATATATATTGGAGCAATAAATATACCGGACCGAGTTTCACCAAATGATAAAATTGGGTCGAATATGACAAATTGTCAATTGACAAAAATTGCATGTGGGTCCATTGCGCAATGGTTTTACGAATATTCTCCTGGGTTAACTTTTTCCTAATATTCTATCCGCAAAAGAAAAAAAAAAAAATAATAATAATATATGAAACCTTGATGGTCGGAAAATTTAGTAGGATGTATGAGGTTTTGATTTAAACATTTTGTCAAACCAAAAAATTGTGCATTTTGAGTATTAAAAGGACCTAACAGGAAGTGTTTGAACGAATCTAAAACTTTAAGGTGGACTTTTCGCGATGTACCGGTAAATTGCTAGTCAGTAATAGTACCAAAGTCACAATATTCCTAAAATATATAGAAATATTTATGGGAAATTTTCAAAAATTGTGGTTGAACTTGCCATCTCGGTTTACAACGTCAATAAACGTGTCTTCTAATTTTTATTTTAGTTTCATAATCTGTTAGATTTTTTTCCCATTATTTTTTATTTAAATTGAAATTTCCATGTCACTACGACATTTTTATAGGACCAAAAAAATAAAATTTAATATTTATCATTGTGAATGTGTGTGTGTGTGTGTTGGTTCCATTGCTGTCCGTTGCCATTTTAAATGGACAATTAAATAACAAATACACGACGACTTGCGAAATGAATGGTTCCGCACAACGTTTCCATTGGTTCTATTCTTTATTGTCCAGTCAAGTATTATCAAATAGATTTGCTCAAATGATGGCACTCGTGCCGTACACAGCGGATACACAGAGAGTCACTCAATGCACAGTGTGCACAGTCTGGCGTGTTGGGGAAATGCCCGAAAGCCATTTTTATGTTTAACAATAGTTCTTAGTTTGCCATTTTAAATATATACCGTTTTGAATGAATAACTATGAATTATGAATATATTTGTTATTCAAAATCAAACGACTTATACTCTAAATGCCAGCTGAGATTGTACAAAATTTTATATTTTTACAGACATTTTCAGAGGTCAATTTTTCAAAAATGCCATTATTTTCTAATGAGAATTCTCATTACCCACATCATTGTTCGAAAATCTTCCAACAACCTTTAATCCACAAATATTCATGGCAAATATCTTTCATTCTAATCAGAAGATCGTAATAACCAGTGTTCGTTATAATCTTGTTCGACCCAATATGAATACGCTTATGTTCCGTCCGTTTAAATGGAAATTCGAAATATGTATCGCCGCATACATACAAGCATGCATTCACATTTGACAGAGTATCCATTTATGTCCCGCAACCCAAGGCTATACTCCTCCCCTAACGGCTAAAAATTGAGAACAATTGCGTTTCATAGCCAAGTCCATAAAATCCAATTGGAAATTAGTTATTGTTTACTATTGCCGTATGGCTGAGTTGCTGTGTTGGTGTATGTGTGTGTGTGTGGTATTGAATAGGAATATATGTGCGTGTACATACGCTTGCATGTTGTATATATTTGCACACACGCACTTGATCTGGCCAACATAAAGACGTAGAAGGCATAGATATCACCGAGAATCAAACGGCTTTTATATTTTGCAATGTTTACACATTGTTAGGCATAGCCGCCACTCACACCATAACAAACATCTGGTCGACTTTCTCATCCATGTTTACTTCACATCACTTCACTTCGCTATTATTCGCATCGACACCATTGCCATTCACATAAGCAGCACAAAATCGAAGAAAGGTCATAATAACCATCACCATCATCATCATCGTCCACATCCACACGAATGTTGGCACGAACATGGAGATATTGGAAGGTCTTTAATATTAAAGATATTTTGCTGAATGAACTAGAATGAATTTATTAGTTTGTCGATAGATGTATATTCTTAGCTATTGGACAGTTATATAACTAAATTTATACTAACCTAATGCGACCGAAAGATTTGGTCTGTATCAATTATTAAATGTAATAAAATAATAAAAAATAAGCAAATTCAAAAATATAAAAAACGTAATTATTGTAATACTTTAATGCGTAAATAAACAATTATATCAACCAATTTCAATACAATTTGGCAAGTTTTTTTGGTACCAAATTTCGTTTGACTGTCCGAATTTCATTTTAATCGGACATGTGCATAAGATATTTGAAATCTGCCGAAAATACATTTGGGAGCTATATCCAAATCTGAACCGATTTCAATATAATTCGGCAAATCTATTTTTGTACCAAATTTGCAGAAATTCATTGGAATCAGACATACGTATCGGGTTTGGTGCTTCAAATATTTGAAATCGGTCGAAGATGTATATGGGAGCTACATCCAAAATCTGTACCGATTTCAATATAGGTTGACAAATTTATTTTCTGATCAAATCCCGTTACGCATTCCAAATTTCATTGAACTGTGACGTACACAGCATGCCTAATGCATCAAATACATGAAATCGGCCGAAAATATATATGGGAGCTACATTCAAATCTTAACCGATTCTAATATAATTTGGCAATTTTTTCAAATTTAGAGACTGTATCCCTAGTCGATCAATAGATAATCGCAAAATAATTTTTGGGAGGTACCTCCGATTTTGATGCTGTATCTCCAGTTCCAAGTGGAATTTAACGACTACATGGAGCTGCATAGGTAACTTTACAATATTTACAATACTCAAATGCGAAACTTAAAAAAGTCGGTGAATAATGTCGCTAAAATCATCAAAATACCGAATATGGACAGCAACCGTTATATGGGAGCTATACGAAGACGTGGACCTGCACAGAAAATTTTTTGTCTTAGGCTGTAGTATCCATTACGAACTTTAAATACCAAATTTTAAACAATTCCGGTGAATAATGTCGCTAAAATCATCAAAATATCGAATATCGGGAGGTACCGATATATGGGGGCTATACCAAAACGTGGACCTACATGGCCCATTTTCAATACCAAAAGTCCTGCAGACATAATATACATTTGTGTAAAATTTTATCAATCTACTTAATTTCGTTTGGAAGCTAGAGTGATTTACGCAGACGGACAGACAGATGGACATCGCTAAATCGACATTGAATTTTATGCTGATCAAGAATATATATACTTTGTGGGGTACAAAATGTATATTTTGAGGTGTTACAAACGGAATGTCAAACTTAATATATCCTCCATACTACTAGGGTATAAAAATGTAAAAATTATGGCGTTTGACTTTGTTGCAGTTTTTTTATCTCACCCTGTAATATATTTTGACCAGTCTAATGATTATTCAGAATATTGACCCTATGGTACTAAAGGAGTAGGTCATTTTTTTTATTTTGCACTCATATTTAGATGTTAGGATTTTGGCCATTTGTGTGGGAGGTACCAGAAGGAGTGGGCCAATATACCCAATGTATATACAAGATCTTATATTAATAGAAATATTGAGATGTGTGATATTTTAAGAGAGTTAGGTTCTCAATTCGCATATTATGATCGTTTTGGTTATTCACAATTTTGACTCGTTGTGGGGGAGGCATATGAAGGAGTTGTCGAATATATGACATTTTCACATCACACCTTGAGTTAATAAAAAATTGGGATTTTTGGAATTTGAATTGAAACGGACCCTTATTTCACATTTTATATGAGTTATATTTATTCCAAACTTTGACCCTTTGTGGGGAAAAAACGTGATGGAGTATGCCGATATTGTCTATTTTCGCATCTGACCTAGCACTTATACGAATATACGGATTTGCAAAGTTTGAACAAAATTGGAGGATACTTTCTTGTTTTATGAGGTATAAAAAGAATATTTTGAGGTGTTACAAACGGAATGTCAAACTTAATATACCCTCCATACTACTAGGGTATAAATTTTCTACAAAAATGTTGACTTTTTGTGGGGGAGGTTGCAGAAGGAGTGGACCGATATTGTCCATCTGAACTCGACCTAAGCTTGACAAAAATATTACGATGTACAAAGTTTGGACCACATCGGGGTCTACAACCTTTATTTCGATGAGGCACGTATTGGCCGAATCAAATGATATATTCCCTTTGTAGCCACTATAGTTTCCTCTAAATCTTGGCTCTGAGGCTTTTAGGGTAAACTTAAGTCAATCCAGTTCAGCGCTCGCCAATCAAGTCAGTAGTGGTTGGCTAGCACTGATCTAGTTCATAGTTCAGTACCCCGGTTCGTATGAGTGATTTCAGAAAATGCATATATTTCTCATCACAAATACGCAGAGTTTTAATACAATCGATCGGAGTCCAAAGAACTACACAAGGAAGTAGTTTGTTTGATCGAACTAGATTTGCAAAACTTTGGCTGCAGGGCATTGTACCACTACCAAATATGGTTTCTAGACCCATGATTCTGGATATCGTTCTTCATATATCGGAAGGCTGGTATTCATGTGGAGTCCGTTGGAATTGTGCTGAATTGTGCTAGGTTTGTGTCGAAATTCGAAAAAATTTCTGAAATATTCGAAAAAATAATTTTTTTTCGAAAAACTCAGAGAGAATTGCAGTTTGGAATTTTTCGAAATTTTTAAAATTGAGCTGAGTCGAAAATATGTCAGAATTGTCATTTTCGAATTTTGAATTTAAAAAAATTTATAAGTTTTGTAATATGTGGAATTTTTGAAATATGCAAGTTGTGCTGTTTTTTGCTAGGCTAACAATTTTTCGTCCATACATTGAAAATTTGTATTTCCACTCGTTACTAGTTCAAATTGAAAAAATATATTTGTAACGAAAAATTGCAGAAAATCACAACAATTTTTTCGAATATCTCCGAATTTTTTTCGAATTTCGAAAAATATCGGCACAATTGATCACAAACCTAGCACAATGTAGCACAACTTTTTTTCGAAATTAGTAAATTGAAATTCCAACGAACACCACAACTGGTGTCTCAATTACGGTCCGATCATAAAAAAAAATTACGGTCCGATCATATACAAAAATATTTTTGGAAGATTCATTGATTTTTGAGAATATTTAACTCCTTAAATCGCTTTACCAAATAATGTGTTCAATTAGTACATATTGGCACATGAGACTACTTACAAAATAATATCCAAATCCCTCATTTTAATATAGGCTTGTCATAGGAAATTAGAAATTTTCAAAGTGCGTGCGGCGACGACTATGTGATACTCCACAACACTAGAATATGTTGGAATCCCCCCTATGTTCAAATCCATTTTGGAAGATTTCGTGTTTGAAATAATGTTAATATATTTTGAAATAGGTGTATTAATCACCGTCTATTTCAGACCACCTCGACCGTAAACAGCTTGGTTTTGATATTCTCTCGAGCCGTGCTCAAAAACTAAGTCAATACCGCTATTTGTCACAGGGATTTGCAGCAAAGCTTATTTATATTATGTTTGCTTCCAATCACTTCTCACCATTTGGTAACTTATTCCAAAATTTGATGCTATTTCCAACATTTTTTGCTTTCATTCAATAAAATTTAAAAAAACAACGTAAAAATTATTGCGTTTGACTTTGTTGCTGTTTTTTTTTATCTCTCCCTGTACTAAAACTTGGACTTATATAGACAGTTTTATGCAAAGTTCTCTCCTACATACTGGGAACGCTAATCGAATAAATCACCCAAAAAACCTTTAATCTGTCGGTACTGTTTTATGGAGCCTATAACAAAGCGTGGACCTATACATCCCATTTCAATACCAAAATGCCTCCACACATAAAACAAGGGGATACAATAAAAAAGTATTCCCTTTTTTGGAAAAGTACCTGAAGGAGTGATCAAATATATTCCATATTTACTTCAGACCTTGTGTTGATAGAAATATTGGAATGTGCCGAGTTTGAATTGAATCGAAATTCTATCCTGTTTTATGAGCTTTTTGGTTATTCAAAATTTTTCCTAATTGTGGGAGGGGGAACCATGAGAAGTGGGCCGATACCTACCATCTTCACATCAGACCTTGTGTTAAAAGAAATATTGGAATGTGTGAAGCTTTAAATGAATCGGATGCTTATTCCGCATTTTATTAGAGATGTAATTATTTAAAAATTTGAGAATGGTGGGAGGTACTTGATAGATTAAGCCGATATTGTCCATTTTCGCGCCATACCTAGCACTGATAAAAATATTAAGATTTGCAAAGTTAGAACAAAACTGGATGATCTTTCCTGTTCTTTGAGGTAAATTATTTATGTGAAAATGTGACCTTTTGTGGGGAGAAGGAGTGGACCGATATTGCTCATCTCCAAACCCGATCTAAGTTTGATAATAATAATACGATGTATCAAGTTTGAATCAAATCAGTTACATTTTTCGAGAATTTTCGTGCACACCAGCCAGACAGACGGTGGGACACCCCTAGATCGACTCCAAATGTCCTGAATTGATTTGGTCAAAAGAGGAGTAGGGTCACATGATATATACCTTCTGTAGCCATCTGACTGAGGTTATAATTAAGACAATTCTCATACCTTTCACTCTTGAGATCATTAAAACCCCAACTCTATTAGGCTCTTCTACAACCCCTTTCCACCTCGCCTATCAAATCTAACAGTAACGAATTTTCTTGGAATATTCACAAATTTTTATATTTACCTTATGATGTTGAAAATTTGACATTAAGTCTTTCCTGCGTCAATGCCATTGGTATTGCCCGCTTTTTTATCTTATCAAAATTCTAATGATGGCACTTGACTGTTCTCGTCTGCTTGTCTTAAATTAAGCTAAAATAAAACAAACACACCGACACAGACACACACACGAACATTCCGGGATACCCAAAAAAATGTCATAAAAAATGCCATAGCATCGCTGATGTGATGCGATGCGATCCGATTTTCTCAACATAATCTAAATGTTCAAATGTCGTATTAGAAATGAAATAAAATGAAAATCGTTTCATGCTTTTGAAAAAACAAAGCGATGAAGACGAGAGAAGTACAGTGAAATAAAAATAAAGAGGAGTCCAAAGTCAAATATCCTTGAATCGATTGCCTTAAAGATGACACTTATCTTCTATAGCTGCTTTGGTGCAGAATTTACGTTGCGAAAGCAGTATTTGACAACAGAATATTTTATTATTATCCTTGAAGATATTTTGGTGTTTTCACTTTTTTAAGCAATGCTTGGCTGTGTGTTTCTTTATTTTCGTTTTTTATTCCGTGTGTGTGTGTGTGTCTTTGGCTACACCCTCTTGGTGGTTGTATGTGAATCCTTCGTCCTGGTATTGCCTCCGTATCGAAGTATTACTTTTTTATGCAAATTTATTGAAATCAATAACTTTATTATGGAAATCCACACACACACACAGCGAAATAAAGGCAGTCAGACAGACGAACGAACGACTGGCGAACAACGAACCAACCAGCCAACCAAACAAATATACAAATTTCCTGTTGTACTACTTTCTGTTGTCGATATTATGGTTATATTGACCTTGTTTCGTTGACATGCAACGCAAGGCAAAGCGTGGGGTTTGTAACAGAGGTTATTTTGAAACAAAGTTGTAACTTTGTTATGACATTTCACAGAGGCGACGAAGAAACTTTGGGTTTTGTTTTGGAACAAAAACAAACAATTTTAAAAGTTCGCTGCCGACAATATGACACAGGCTTTTGGATTTGAATTTTTCCTGCAGAAAACCACTTTTTGAGAAACCTTATTTTTAATCGAAAACAAGTTTTTAAACATTTAAATCGATTGGTACCATTTATGTTAAGGTTAACCTCTTAAGTATTCTTTATAACACCTAAAATATATGTAACCTCTGTATACCATGGGTCTTCAATGAAGGATTTTTTGAAGAAGGGTCTCATCCAATAAAGAATATAGAGATACGACCAGTTCGGTTGATAAAACAAGTAAAAAAGCTGTAAGTTCGGCCCGGCCGAAGAAGAAGACCTTTTTTACTTGAATACCCCCCACCATTCGGAACGAATTTGGCAATTCTCAGAAACAATAAAATCCGTTGAAACTTTTATTAAAATCTTAAAAATACCGAATATAGCTATTATATTAGGGTCTATACGATTTTGGTATTGGCCCATTTTCAATGCCAAAAGTCCTGCAGACATAACATACATTTGAGCAAAATTGCATCAATCTACTTCAATTCGTTCGGAAGCTAGAGTGATTTCCACAGACGGATAAATGGACGGACATCGCTAAATCGACATAGAATTTTATGCTGATCAAGAATGTATATACTTTGTAAGGGTCTAAAATGTGTAATTCGAGGTGTTTCAAACGTAATATACCCTCCATACTATGGTGGATGGTATAATAAAAGCTCTAATCAAACAATCTAAGAAAATATTTTCGATGAGGAGACTTCGACACAATATAACCTCGAAATATTAAACAAAGTTTGAGCCAACATCGGCATTTTGATGATCAGAATCGGGGTCAAAGTTAGTGTCTAAAGTAACTAACACTTGTATTGTCTTCTTGTCTATCTTCACGGACCTTGGGAAAATCATGGATATTATGGCCTTTATTTCATCAATATGAGGATGAGGTTTGTACCATAATTGTGACCTGTGGAGTGATTCAAATTTAACATAAACTGAAATAATGACTAAATCAACACAGCTCGCAAATAAATAAAAGGGCTGCCCCATCTAACGTTTTTCAATTTAACCTTCTGTCCTTTTGCTCTCTGTACATCTGAGGAAGTCTCTCTATCTTCCGAACCAAATGAATTGTTAAAATGCATTTTAGGTCCGTAGAGTTTTTGGTATTTAAAATGGGCTATATAGGTTCCCAATTTGATTTTATCCCCCCATATAACTGTACCACCGGATTTATGGTGCTTTGGCTGTCTTAGTCACATTTTTGAACAGAATTTACTGTAACTTTGCTGTTTGTATTCTCTACAGGGTGTGACAGCTCATTATATAGTTTACAAGCGTACAAAAGCATTTTGGTGAGCATTTTCCAGAAAAAAGGTATTCGTGATAGAATTCAAACGTGATAGTGTTATTTCTTTATATATGGCTGGAAAACCACAAGTGGCTATCGTTAGAGCACTCCAGCATTTAAATGTAAATAAAGCTTTTGTGTCTCGTAACATCGCTCGTTACCGTTATACTGGTAGCGTAGCTCGACGTCAGAGAAGTGGACGGAAGAAAACAGCAAAATCAGCAGAAATTGTTCGAAAAGTAAAGAAGCGATTTGATCGAAACCTTCGTCGCAGTGGCCGAAAAATGGCTCGTGAGCTGAACATATCGCAATATTCCATTCTTCAAATATTGAAAAATGACCTCAGGGTAAAGCCATTGAAATTTCAAAAAGTGTAAGAGCTCACACCGCGACAGAGAGAAACCAGTAAAGAAATCGGACGGGGCCGACTTTATGGTACCGTACACCACTTTGCTAATTTAGTAGAGCTCCGCATAACAATTAAAAGTTTTTATGGGAGAATTCAATAATACACGCTATGTTTATAATTATAATTTAAAGTTCAAAGGACTTAATATACCGAGGCATTTGTATCTTTTAAATTCGGACTTGTATTGCCTATTTAAAAATTTATTTGAAATCGGATATGTCTTACCCCCTGGTAAACATTACCATCGTTCTCCACTAATAAACAAACTTTGTTTTATAAAAACAACAATAAAGGGATAAAGCCTGACCATTTTGCAACAACAAAAAAAATCGGATAAAGATATATATTGGAGCTATATCCAATTCGGAACCGATCTCGATAAAATTTGGCAAACATATTTCTGAGCTGTAGTTGATATATTTCCCTGAATATCGTTGTTACGGAGTGCATATTTCGGCTGTGGGTAACAAATATAACAAATTGGATTAACAGTATATATGGGAGCTATAGCAATATCTGAACCGATTTCGATCAAATTTGGTATACTTGTTTTCAGGCCTATTTTGATTGTATGTGCAAAATTCCATACTATTCGGGCTGTGCACGTTTGGTGTACAATAAAAATCAAATCGGACGAAGATATATATGGGAGCTATATCTATTTTTTTTACCGATTATCTCCTATTTCAACATGGTTCGTCCCTGGGCCAAATAAATGATTTGTGCAAAATTTCATCTGGATCGGGTAATAAATGCGAACTGTACCTTTTTCACAAAAATACATGGACACGGACACGGACGCATGTGGTTCTATGCAGATCATCAAAAGAAACTATTGGTCTATCTCGTTTCCTTTTGCCTGTTACAAACAAATGCACAAAGACATAATACCCTAACCACCTTGTGGTGTCGGGTATAAATAGACTCAATAGAGCTAAAGAGTTGCATCGCTTGGCCGAAAGTGGTGAACTGCTGAATTTGGTTTTTTTCGATGAGAAAACATTCGTTGTCCAGCAGTTTGTAAACAAACAAAATGATCGTATTTACTTGCCAAAGAGGTCAGCTTAAAATGTGAACCTTCGGTTGGCCACTAGAAGTCAAGCCCCGGCGATTGTGTTGGTGTGGCCTGCCATAAGAACCGACGGTTGCTCTGCTCGTTTTAATCGACCGTGGCGTCACAATAAACGCCGAATATTATGCCGAAAATATTCTGGAGGGAGTAATTAAGCCATGGGCATGCAAACATTTTGGCCGCAGACCTTAGACATTCCATCAATACTCAGCACCATCGCACTCAGCACACGGCACCCAAGAATAGTTACAAAATGAGGTTCCTCGCTTCATTTCCAGCTCAAAATGGCCACCAAAATCTCCGGATACCGGTCCGACTATTGTGTTTGGACTATTGTGTCTGGTGTATTTTGGACAGCAAGGTTGGCACTAAAAAATACCAAAGTGTTGATCACCTCAAGTAAGCGCATCGCTGGGAATGAGTCAAATACCGAATAGCAACGTTCAGGCAGCGTGTGACGGTTTCATTGGCCGTTTGAAGGCCATAATTCGTGCCAAAGGTGACCAATTCAAATAAATCTAAACGTATTCTAAAATTTGATGTTATTTCCCACATTTTTTGCTTTCATTCAATAAAATTAAAAAAAAATTAAAATTATGGCGTTTAACTTTGTTGCAGATTTTTTATCTCACGCTGTATGGATGTGGTTATGGAAATGGGTACTATAATTGTAGGAAACGACATATGCTGCTAAATTCGTATTGGTTTAGGGGATAGAGATAAAATTCTAAAGTTTGATATTTTTTGTTTGTTGGTGTCTAGGATTGGATATGGAATGGTTTTGCAAATGAATACGAAAATACAAACTGTTACTAAATTTCGTATTATATGATTGTATAAAGCTGAAATCCCGAAATTTAGTATTGAGGTGTCCGTTGGTAACTGATTTTGAAATCTGGTGGTGGTTTTGCAAAGGCGTGCTATTATAGTTCGAAAAGTACTAAATGGTACTAATTGTGGATCACTGTTTGTGTCAAGGATATAGAGATGAAGATTCTTTTGGATATGCGTACTAAATGTTAGTTTTTAGATATTGGGCAAAGGAATAGAGCTGACATTTGATATTTAGGTCACCTTGGTTTTTAGGGCTTAGGTATGGAGACGTTGAAATAATTTTAGACAGACAATTGGGATGTGGGTCCATTATGCAATGGTTTTGCTAATATCCTCCACGCTAAACTTCAAAATGAAACATTTTGAAGATTTTTTGTATAAAAGTTAAACATTTTCTTAGTATTCTTTCCGAAAATGAAAGATTTGAATATGTCATACTGACAAAATTGTTCATTTTGAGTTCTAAAACGCCTAACAAATCTAGAATTGTAAGGTGGACTTTTCGCTGACGAAGTAGTGGGCACTTGCTATTATAAAGTAAAATATATTGGGTATTTTAACGACATTTTAGCGACATTGTTTAACGGACTTATTTCAGATCACAATGGATACTACATACTATCTATGGTACAAGATGTCACATTTTTAGACAGAATAGTGTGAAATTAAGTATTTCTTGTCACAGAAAATTAATTATACAAAATATTGTAACATTTAGTTCACTACACTCATTACTCTTATTGTTCGTATTCCTAGAACTACCTCTACATATGCCAAATTTCAATATTCCGCCTTCATCCATTCACCCAAAACCATTACCCCATTTATTACAGTTCTTGTACTTAGTACATATTTAAAAAACCAGCTAGTTATGTCAACCCCATTTCCATAAATTAATTTTTATACACATGTCCAGATTTTAGTTCTAAATGTTCATAAAAAACCAAGTGGTACCAAATTTATTAATTCTTGGTACATATATCCTGCATCGCATCAAGGTTGTTCATTTCAAATTATAAATCTATCCTTTTTATACCCTCCACCATACTATGGAGGGTATATCAACTTTGTCATTCCGTCATTGTAAGTCCTCGAAATACTCATGTCAGACCCAACAAAGTATATATATTCTTGATCAGCGTACAATTCTAAGTCGATTTAGCGATGTCCGTCTGTCTGTCTCTCTGTCTGTCCGTCTGTCTGTCTGTTGTAATCACACTATCTTTCGAATGAAAGTTTGCACACATATTTATTTTTTCAGTGGGCAGATTAAGTTCGTAAATGGGCCATGTAGGTCCACGCTCTCATATAGCCCCCATGTAACGATACCTCCCTATATTTGGTATTTTGATGATTTTAGCGACATTATTCACCGGAATTGTTTCAAATTTAGTATTTGAAGCTCGAAATGGATACTACACCCTAAGACAGAAAAATGTGTGTGCCGGTCCACGTCTTCGTATAGCCCCCATATAACGGTACCTCCCAATATTCGGTATTTTTATGATTTTAGGTACAATACCCACCGAAATTTTTTGAGATGCGTTATTTGAAGTTCGTAATGGATGCTACAGACTGTGACAGAAAATTGTCTATGCAGGTCCAGGTCTTCGCACAGCTCCGATATAACGGTACCTCCCTTTATACGATATTTTGATGATTTTAGCTACATTATTCGCCGTTTATTTCAAGTTTCGAATTTGAATATGGTAATGGCTTATGACAAACAATGCCTATGTAGGTCCACGTCGTGAAGACTCCAATATAACGGCTATATTTGGTATTTTTAAAATTTGAACAGAATGTTTTAAGGATTTTATTTTTTGAAAATTTCCAAACTCGTTCCAAATGGTGGAAGGTATTCAAAGTTCGGTCCGGCCGAACTTACTGTTTTTTAACTTGTTTCCAATGGTTTTTTTTCAATTTTTGTTACCTTTTGGTACTTTTAATACACATATAGATCGAATTTAGAAACCCAGCCCTACACACCATTCCAATTTTCAAGATTCTACATTCAGCCGTTTTGCCTAAGTCTTGGTGATTCGGTTAGTCAGTCTCTCAGTCATCTGTAAGCTTTTTTATATAGTTTTCCTTAGTTTTTGTTTTGTTAATATAAATCCCGTCAATTTGTCTTAAAATATCTATTTTGGTTATCAATCATTCAAAAATATTATAAAAACGCATACATTCCGAAACTTTTGGTAGGCTTCTCCATCGCCCATTTAAAAATCCGCATTGCGTGTGCAAAAATGTTCTATATCCACATATTTTGTACATTACAATTTACTTCGTTATTTGAAATTGTACTTTAGATGCCTACTTCAAAATATTCCATGGAGTAGGAAAAGAGAACATGATAACCAAACATGCTCAGTGGCAGCGGCGTTTTCTATGCGTACACGTTCGAAAAAAAAGGAAAAAAAAAACAAAACGCAAACGATAGCATACAATCGAGGGTTGTCGAAACGATGTTATGGCTTAGCATATTTACGAATAAATATTGGTTCGTATTTCGGTATCTGTTTGCACTTGACTTTACAGTATTGTCTTTATTACAGCTATTTGGGAGTTTTTAACTTATTCCAATACATTTCGATTCAATTTATGTTTAGTTCCTAAAAAAATTTTTGGGGTATACGTTTTGGACGAGGCAGCAATCCTCGGCCCTCCCCTCTCAAAAACATTTTTTTATGGTGGGTTTGCCGAATGCTTGTCTAAATGGCCGTCTGGTAGTGAGAGTAATAAAATTTATCCAACTCATATCAATATTGGAATTTTACTCCGCTGATTGGGTGGTTAGCATTCAATTGTATTGTTGTGTAGTATGTATGTGTCTACGTACATACATACGTAGGTATACAAATGGTTCGATTCGTTTTTTTTTCTTTATGGATTTAATATTGTATTGATTGCAAGGCATTTTTAGGTGTTAGTCTGTATGCTTGTTATGCTTTTTTCAAATTTGAATAAGGTTCTCAGCATTTTCTTATTTATTATTGTAAATTGATTGTTTCCGTTCGGTGTTAGCAAATTAAAATATTAATTGGAAATGCACATTTGCCGTTGGTGCTATTTGTTATACACCTCACCATTAAGATATTGAATCATTTGGTAAAAAGGTAATTATGATAAAAACGACGATTACATTATAAAGCAAATAAGCAAAGATATTATAATGTTTGGAGTTACGTCAGTGTGGAACAATAATGTTTGTATTTTTAACATATATATATATATATATATATATATATATATATATATATATATATATATATATATATATATATATATATATATATATATATATATATATATATATATATATATATATATATATATATATATATATATATATATATATATATATATATATATATATGTTAAAAATTTACAGGCGATAATTGAAATACATAAAAGGCGAATTTCTGGTTTTTCATTCTGATTTCGTTGACGAACATAGACAAACATATCTTATAGACGAATCTAAATTTGGAGATACAGAGTGGCCTTTTGCATTTGAGGATGATTGCAAAATATTTAGGGGTTCAAATAAACCTAAAACAAAAAACATTTCCGGATCACACAATTGTAGTCAATCGACACGCATGAGAAGAGAGTTACGGACAGCGAAGAAGTCTAGCATTTAAGATAACAATTGGATTATATTTAGCTGTAAAATGGACCACAACAACTAAAAGTGCGATGGAGTGCGTAAGTATCGGCTAAATGTCCCTGGTCAAAATGATAAGGGTTATATCTGAGCAGTGCTCCGTGACATAATTTCAAAAGCGAAATCTTCCAAAATGGATTTGGACATAAAGGGGCTTCTAATATATTGTAGTGGTGTAGGGTATCACGTGGTCGGCCCCGCACGATTTCAAGCTTTGCTTACTTGTTTAAATATATATTTAGATTTTTATTGAGTTGATGAAAGTAACATAAAATTTCATTGTAGACAATAAGTGTTAAAAGAAAAATATGTTCTGGACAATATATCAGGATAACCTTATATCTAAAACAAGGATCTGTTCGTGCGGTCCGACCATGTGATTCCCTACAACACTACAATATGTTGACGGGTCCCTTATGTCCAAATCCATTTTGGAAGATGTCTTTTGATATGATGTCATAGAGGGCTACCCTTAGCTTTTTGACTGGGGGTACTTCCAGAATATTTACACAATCCATCGTGTTGATAGGTATTGAAAAAAATTCACACGAAAGTTGTGGTCTATTTTACTACAAAGTATAATCCAATGGTCATCCAAAATGCTTCTCTCTCCTTAATATTCTCCTCATACAAAATTCCGTGTCAATTGGTTTTCAATTATGACCTGTAGGGTGACTGCAAAATCAAGGAAATTTAAATTTTGAACCCCTGAATGTACATCATAAAAAATAATAGTCTTCAATTCTTACCCTAATCCTACTTCCTACAATATGTTAGAAGCCCCCTTATGTCCCAATCCATATTGGAAGATTCCGCTTTTGAAATTAGGATTTTGACTAGGGACATTTCCCCAATATTTATGGATTCCGTCGGGCAGTTAGTTGTTGTAGTCCATTTTACAGCTAAATATAATCCAATGGTCATCCAAAATGCTAGAATTCTTCCCTGTCCTCAACTCTCTTCACAGGCGTGTCGATTGGCTTCAATTGTGTGATCGGAGAAACATTTCTGTTTTTGGTTAATTCGAACCCGTAACTATTTTGCAATCATCTCCAAATGCAAGAAGCTCCTCCGTAC
This sequence comes from Musca domestica, assembly GCF_030504385.1. NCBI lineage: Eukaryota > Metazoa > Arthropoda > Insecta > Diptera > Muscidae > Musca > Musca domestica. Next base: position 10,402,441 of record NW_026712299.1, read on the forward strand.
CTCCAAATTTAGACTCATCTATAAAATTTGCTTGTCTACGATATTTGCCTATATTCATCAACCAAATCAGCATAAAAAAGCCAGAAGTTCGCCTTTCGTGTATTTCGGATATCGCCTGTAAGTAATGCTGGTATTTTTTTCACACGAAATTAGTGGTCCATTGTACCCGCTGTCCTAAACTCTAACTTTATGCGAGATTTCGTGTCCTTTGGTTTCCATTGTGACCTTTATAACGGCTGCAAAATCAGGAACATTTTTAGTTCAACCCCTAATATATTGCGGATATCTTTGAAAACAATAGGCCTAGCCCTTCTGAGCTCAACCCTACCCTTGTGAAAATTTTCGTGAGGATCGGACGATATTTGCAATACTTATATAATATCCCCAACCTGTGTTGTAAGATGAAAAAGTATTACAAAATATTATAAGTCAAATTGAAAAAATCGCATGCGATAAACTATATGAAAAATTAAAAAAGTGTAACAAAATATTACAAAATCTATATTAACATCTTTATTGATACCTTTTTATGCGATTTTTTTAGATTTTATTCCTTTATGCCAAGAGGGCATTCTGAATTGACAAAACTGGTCAAAATCGGTCCAGCCATTCTTGAGATATAAGCATTCTAACATCCCCTTCCTTTGTATATACACATTGTATATATTTCGCTATATATAACCGATATATTTACTATCGGTTTCTACGTAACGGTCAGAATTGACCTGTTCGTCTATTTGTGATTTCGCCGGGATTAAAAATATTTGCGGTTTAATGGAAAATATGACTTTTATTTAATACATATTTTGTGACCTATTTCACCCACTAAAAATTACCCGATGACCATCAAAATTGGAAAGCTTCTGCCCAGCCCTAAGCTCTAGTCCCATGCTAACTTCCGCTTTGATTGGTCTATAATTGCGACCTGTAGAGCAACTGCAAATTTCAGTTTTTGGTCCATTACAACCCCTAAATATTATGCAATCATCTCTATTTTGGTTCCAGCCCCACCTCCATTCTAAATTTCGTGAAGATCGGGCCATAATTGCGACCTGTAGAGTGTTTACAAATTAACATGGACAGACGACTCAGCTCGACGAGATAGGAAGATCCATATATACTTTCCTATGTGGGAAGCCAATATTTCGAGGTGTTACATAATTTTTGGCCCAATCAAACTTATAATACCCCCAACACATAGTGTTGTAGGGTATAAAAATCGCATGCGATAAAAAATGTGACAAAAATTGAAAAAAAAAAAAATGTAATAAAAAATATTAAATTTTATATTGTCGAATCCTTAAATAGTGTGTAATATCTCAAAATAAGTATTTAATTTCCATCTCTGACAATAAATCTAAATAACTACAATAGACCTTCCAATTTAAGGATTTCCCAAGCTACTCCAATCAAACCCCTTTCATAAATAATCTATGTTCATGCGTATACATACATAGATATACCATAAAAGAATGTATATTATTTCTATTCTCAACTTTCATAAATAAACTACTCTGATCAAATTAAATTAATCCACATCAATACCTCAATAACGCAGGAATGTTTATTCAATATACGTTCACACACTCCCATAGACCAGGATAGTGGCTCACGTTTTTTTTTTTTCGTTCGCTGATATGAATAGTAGACGAACGTTTCTCAAAAATTCCGTAGAAGAAAAAGAAGGAAGAAAAAACTTCTTATTGACAATTGAATTGACACTTGAGAATAACATAAACGAAAGTATGTATGTGTGAGTGCACACACACACATATGTAAAACATCACACAAGAACACACACACATTGCTGTGAAAGTCCTTATTTTGTTGTTTTTTCTTCATCGTCGTCTTCTCCATTTGGGTTGCTTTTAATAGTTTTTTGTTTGTATTCACAAAACTTGTGAGGTCTCCGTTGGTGTTGTTGTTTTATTTCTTGGCCGTGTTATTGTGGTTGCCATAGTTATGTCCTGTGAAACTATTGATGATTGCTTGTGGTCAATGCTGTCAATATATAACCGAACATACACATATATTTTTTGGGTTGTGTCTTCATTTATTATTCTCAAGGGCATTATTTATGGTTACTTATCTTTGCGGTTGCTTTCGTGGAATGTGAATGGGTATAAATCAAATTTGCCACAGTGGTTCAATATTTTCATTTCTAAAGATTGAATTCTTTAAAGTTATGCTATAACAAAGTTCCCGAGCTCCCTAGGAAATGATTATTTCCGTGAAATTTTTAAATAACAGGAACAGGACAACCTTTCCCATATTTCCTCCTGACCTAAGTCTGATTAGAATATTACTACATGTCAAGCTTGGACAAAATCGGATTAGACATGTTGTATGTGAGATGTAAGTATGGTTTTTGTATATTTGGAAATTCGCAGTTAAAATCTGTTTGGTGGTTTTTAAGTCTATAAATTACAAAAAAAAAAAAAACATATTTTTTTTTTTTATGTGGCACATGTGAGTCCACCCTGTAGCAATATGGTTGAATATGTATACATTCAAATTGCTGAAATATTTGAATATAATCTACAACGTCTTAACAATCTTCATTTTAATCCTATAAAAATTACGTCGGTTTTCCCTGTGAAGTATAAGTTAAATTGTCCCTTAAAGTCTTTATAATAGGTCTTTCTCGTCATTTTAGTTTCTTGAAGGAGGATTTTGCTCTCTGCAGAATAAAAAATTGCCTTTAAAAATTCACACTTTAGTTCTGAGAAGGACAACTAATGCAGTCTTTTAGCTCTCTCAAGCATAACTTATAACTCGTATCCTTAGTTCTTCGACTTTATGATACCCTACACCACTTTGCAAATTTAGTAGAGCTCCACATAAAAGTTAAAACTTTCTATGGGAGAATTCAATTATATACGCTATGATTATAATTATAATTTAAAGTTTAAAGGACTAAATATACCGATGCATTTGTATCTTTTAAATTCGGATTGTATTGCCCATTTGGTGCAAAATTAATTTGAAGTCGGATACAGATATATTACGGCTGCGGAGGACAAAAATAACAAATCGGATGAACAATATGTATGGGAGCTTTAGCTATATCTGAACCGATTTCGATCAAATTTGGCATACTTATACTACTATTCGGGCCGATATTATTATTTGGTGCACAATAAAAGCCAAATCGGTCGAAGATATATATGGGAACTATATCTAAATTTTGATCGATTATCTCCAATTTCAATAGGGTTCGTCCTTGGGCCAAACAAATGATTTGTGCAAAACTTCATCCGAATCGGGCAATAAATGGGAACTGTACTTTATTTACAAAAATACATGGACAGACGGACGGACGACATGCATAAATCGACTCAAAATGTGATCCTATGCAGATCATCAAAAGGAACTATAGGTCTATCTCGTTTTCTTTTGCCTGTTACAAACAAATGCACAAAGACATTATACCCTGATCACTTTGTGGTGTAGGGTATAAAAATCCACTATATGGCATAAGAAATCATAAATTTTATTATTTTAAGGCAAAAATAAAAATTATTCCTAACCTGTAAGAAAAGGTCATAAGCCGGGCGGTACCTACTATATGATATAATACACCACTATGCGTATTTGGTACAACTCCCGTTACCAAAAAATGATTATTTTGGGATATTATGTGAAGTAGATCATTCCAACTATGCCAACCTTACCAACCTTATTTGAATGTGTATCATGGCTTTAGAGTAGTCACAATTTTGAAACCATGTCTACATAAAATTTGGCAGAGGTATTTCCAAGTTGCATCTGATATCTGGTACCAAACATCATTGTTGTGGGATGCATATTACGCATGTGAGGGATTTTAAATCCCAAATGGGATGATATGGGAGCTATAAGTATATCTAAACCGATTTTCACCAATATTTGAAGTACATGCTGAATTCCGTTTTAAGTGCCAAAATTCATATACCATATACCGGATAAAAATATATATGGGAGCCATATCCAAATCTGATCCGATCTCGATAAAATTTCACAGAGTTATTCAGGGCCGTATCTGAAATCTGGTAAAAAATATCATTCTTGCGGATTGCATATTACGAATGTGAGGGACTTAAACACAAAATCGAATGAAACACACAGGGTGAGATGAAAAAACTGCAACCAACTTCATACACTTGTCATTTCTAGGCCGCTCGTCCGACTGCTGTAAAAATTATTCCAGTGACAGCTCATTATATGGTTTACAAGTGTGAAAAAGCATTTTGGTAACAATTTTCCAGAAAAAAATATTCGTGATGGAATTCAAGCGTTAGTAGCGTAGCCCGACGTCAAGGAAGTGGACGGAAGAAAACAGCAACATCAGCAGAAATGTTTCGAAAAGTAAGGAGGCAACTTGATCGAAACCCGCATCGCAGTGGCCGAAAAATGACTCGTGAGCTGAGCATATCGCAATATTCTATTCGGCAAATATTGAAAAATGAGCTCGGGGTAAAGGCATTGAATTTCCAAAGAGTGTAAGGACTTACACCTCAACAGAAAGAAAATAGACTCAAAAGAGCTAAAGAGAATTTGGTTTTCTCCGATGAAAAAACATTCGTTGTCCAGCAGTTTGTAAACAAATAAAATGATCGTGTTCGTCGGATGGCCACCAGAACTCAAGCGCCGGCCTTGGTGATGGTGTGGGCCGCCATAACAGCCGATGGTCGCTCTCCGCTTGTATTAATCGATCGGGGCATCAGAATAAATACTGAAAATAATCTCGAAAATATTCTGGAGGGTGTATGAAAGCCATGGGCATGCAAAAATTTTGGTCGCAGACCTTGGACATTCCAACAGGACTCAGCATATTCGTACTCAGCATGCGCCACTCAAGAATGGTTACAAAATGAGGTTCCTCGCTTCATTTCCAGCGCACAATGGCCAGCAAAATCTCGGGACACAAATCCGTTGGACTATTGTGTCTGGAGTATTTTGGAAAGCAAGGTTGGCACTAAAAAATAGCCAGGTGTCGATCACCTCAAGCAAGCGCTCCGCTGGGAATGGGCCAAAATACCGCAGAGCAACATTCGGGCAGCGTGTTACGATTTTATTGACCGTTTGAAGGCCATAATTCGTGCCAAAGGTGGCCAATTCGAATAAATCTAAACTGATTCTAAAATAGTCCAGACACAACAGCCCATATTAGCCATTTGGTGCACAATAAACCATATACCGGATAGGGAGCTATATCCAAATCTGATCCTATCTCGATAAAATTTGACAGAGACATTGTTGGGTTCCATAAGTGATGTGGTACCACATATCATTCTAGTGTAATGCATATTATGAATGTGATGGACTTAAAACCCCAAATCGAATTAAATATATGTATATGGGAGTTATAACTATATCTGAGCCCATTTTCATCAAACTTAATATACTTGCTTCTAGGCTGTATTCGTTCGGATGTGCCAAAAATGCAGGCCATTTGAACAGATACTGGCCATTTGGTGCACAATTAGCATGAAATCGGGTGGAGAAGTATATGGGATCTATATTTCTAAATTTCGACCGATTATCTCTAATATCCTTAACAGGTTTCGTCCTTGAGCTAAATAAATTATTTGTACAAAATTTCATCTCGATCGGACAATAAATGCGACCTGTACTTTATTTACAAAAATATATGGACAGACGGACGGACCTGCAGAAATGCATAAATCGACTCAGAATGTGATCATATGTAAATCATCAGAACTATGGTTCTATCTCGCTTCCTTCTCCATATTACAAAGAAATGCACAAATACATAATACCTGGACCACAGGGTGGTGTAAGGTGTAAAATCGATACGATTAGGATTATGTTGATATGAGTGCAAACTTTATAAAAACTTAATATTTTAATAGGGCATTAGTAATACAAAAAATTCAAACGACAGAAACCTCCGTCAAATTTGGTACTAATTCATTATTAACGATTATAAATTATGGATATCAAATCTAAATACATTCATATAATTGATGGCAAGTAATGAATATGTATGCGTGTGTTTTTTTTTTTCGTATTACCACAAAACTTCACTTCGTATTTTGGTACAAAACCGAATTTGAAGTGTGCTGTTGAAAAGAACAACACAATTCAAATTCATACCCAAATCTTTTCCACTCAAAACCAGTAAGGAAAGCTCAAAAGTCGGGCGGGGCCGACTATATGATACCCTACACCACTATGCATATTTAGTAGAACTCTCGTAAAAAGGTTTATACATGGCATTTCAGAGCTCTATGATATATTTGGTACAAAATCAAAATCTATCTAATTCTATCGTGCGTTTTACGAACTATAGCTATCTCTGAACCGGGTTTCTCCAAATTTTACATATTAGCTTCTAGACTGGTGATTTGGGCTGATATTGACCATTTAGTGCATCCCGAAATCGGATGAAGATATATATGAGAGCTATATCCAAATCTGAACCGATTTCGATAAAATTTAAAACAGCTATTCCTGTGCTCCATCTAATACCTGGTACCAAATATCACGGTTGTGAAGTGAATATTACGAATGTATGGGACTAAAACTCTAAATCGGATGAAACATATATATGGTTGCTATATCTATATCTGAATCGATTTTCACTAAATTTGATATACTTGCTTCTAGGCTGAATTTGGTCCGATGTACTAAAATTCAGTCCATTTGGACTTATATCGGCCATTTGGTGCACAATTAACCCGAAATCGGATGAAGATATATATGGGAGCTATATCCAAATCTGAACCGATTTCGATAAAATTACAAACAGCTATTTCTGGGCTGTATCTTATATCTGGTACCAAATATCATTCTTGTGGAGTGCATATTACGAATGTGAGAGGCTTAAACACCAAATCGGATGAAAGATATATATGGGAGCTATAGCTATATCTGAACCGATTTTCTCCAAATTTTATATACTTGAATCTAGGTCGAACTCGGTTGGGTGTGCCAAAATTCAGGTAATTTGGACTGATAGTGGACATTTGGTGCACATTTAACCCGAAATCGGATGAAGATATATATGGGAGCTATAGCTGTTTCTGAACCGATTTTCTCCAAATTTGTTGTGTTTGCTTTAAGGCTAATCTCAGCTACATGTGCCAAAATTCGGGCCATTTGGTCTGATATTGGCCATTTGGTGGTCAATTAACCCGAAATCGGATGAAGATATATATGGGAGCTATATCCAAATCTGAACCGATTTCGATAAAATTTAAAACAGCTATTTCTGTGCTCCATCTAATACCTGGTACCAAATATCACGGTTGTGGAGTGCATAGTAGGAATGTGAGGGACTTAAAGATCAAATCGGATGAAAGATATATATGGGAGCTATAGCTATATCTGAACCGATTTTCTCCAAATTTGATATACTTGCTTCTAGGCCGAACTCGGTTGGGTGTGCCAAAATTCAGGTAATTTGGACTGATAGTGGATATTTGGTGCACATTTAACCCGAAATCGGATGAAGATATATATGGGAGCTATATCTAAATTTGATCCGATTCTCACCAATTTCAATAGGGTTCGTCCTTGGGCCAAAAAAATATTGTTTGGAAAATTTCATCTCAATCGGATAATAAATGCGACCTGCATTTTGTTCACAGGGAATACATGGACAGACGGACGGACGGACGGACAGACGGACTGACATGCATAAATCGACTCAGAAAGTGATTCTATGAAGGTTCTCAAAAGTAACTATGGGTCTATCTCGTTTCCTTCACCATGTTACAAACAAATGCACAAAGACATAATACCCTTACCACTATGTGGTGTAGGGTATAAAAACACCACCACCAACAGTAGCAGCAACAAAAACCCAACAAATTGTTTTCTAAATACTTTGCTCGTAATATTAGCTCCATAATAGCAACAGCGTGCGGTAGACAAATAGAGTAATATGCCTCAAAACACTTTAGAACCTCATTATGCCATGTCAAAAACAGCATTAGTTATTATTATTTACAATTTTTGTGGAGAACGCCCCCAAATTATCAGCAGAGCAGAAAAAAAAAAACAGAAGGAAAACTTAGAAACTGTGAACCGCATCATTTCCTGCTCGAGGCAAAAATGAAGAAAGAACAAACGAACAAAAAAAAAAATAACGCAACGGAACAGAATAACATGTAAGAGGACGTGTATTTTCGTGAGTACTTTTAATATATATCTATTATTTATATTAAATTTGAAAAGCGTTGTGGCAGCTGGAGGGAAGGAATGAATGAAGTTACTGAGAATTTTATAATATTGTTAAACGAGACTATGCAAATAAATCCTCGAAGAGTGGGAATTTTTGAAAAAGTTGGAATTTCTTTACACATAAATTTTCCTGTAACGAAATATGACACATTGTAATATCAGATCTAGGGGAAATGCGAATATGGGTAATATCGTCCTACGGTTTTGTTATGCCATAAAGATGATGATAATCGAGTTGAGTTTATCGGTTCGATGGTAGAGTCTCGATGAGACTCGAACCCATGAAGGATGGATTTGATTGTGATTGTGAGTGGCCAATATTATCCATTTCGTATCAGAACCAAAAATATGATATAAATATTGCGACGTTCCTGGTATGGATTATATCGTATTAATAATTTTAGAAATTGTTAAAATGTGCGTGATGTACAGGGTTGCCCATATTCGACGGACACATGTTTTTTTTGGACCCATTCCAATCGACGAGGCTTGTCCGCAGGCAACATTCTTTGCGTCAATTGAATTTTGTACGGGAACAAATGCGAATAATCCGTTGAAAAGTGGAACGAGCAATGCCCAACTGCTTAAAACGGCGTTTTTGGGATGTTCGTGGGGACCTCTCAACACTGGCTCGTACGGCAGCGATATTCTCGGCCGATCCCCTTGGTCGACTTTTATATGGCCTCTGAATGTAAATTTCAACTATCTCAGAGCGCTCGCGTGGCGTGTATTGGTTCATGGTAAAAATCTGCTTGGACTAACGCTTCAAACGCGGTATGTCATTAAGCGATGTGACATCTCTGTCAAAAGTTATGGCGTTGCCAGATGGGTCCGTCGAATATCGGCAACCCTGTACCAGATAGAGGCTACCGAAATATTCCATTTTTATACTTCATCTAATACAAATAAAAACAAGTAAGCAAAGGCTATAGCCGTGCGGGGCCGACCATGTGATACCCTACAACACTACAATGTTAGAAGCCCCTCATGTCCAAATCCATTTTGGAAGATTTCGCTTTTGAAATTATGTCACGGAGCCCTGCCCAGATATTACCCTCAGCATTTTGAACAGAGACATTCGCCAAATATTTACGCACTCCGTCGTGCTCTTATTTGTTGTGGTCCATTTTAAAGCTAAATGTAATCCAATGGTCAACCAAAATGCTAGAATTATTCCCTATCCATAATTCTCTTCTCAGACGTGTCGATTGGCTTCAATTGTGTGATCAGGAAATTTTTTCTATTTTTGGTCCATTTTAGCCCCTAACATATTGCGGACATCTTTGGAAATAATAGGCTTAGCTCTTCTGAACCTAACCCTACCCTTGTGAAAATATTCGTGAGGATCAGACGATAATTGCAGACTGTACATAATAACCAAAACCTGTGTTGAAAGGTGAAAATATATTACAAAATATACACTTCAATATTATAAGTCAAAATGAAACAAGTAAGCAAAGGCTACAGTCGAGTGGGGCCGACCGTTGAATACCCTACAACACTACAATAAACGATACAGTTTATATAGGCGAGATACTCGAAAGAATTCCACAAGATATTGTGACAAATAATAAAAGAAAACCATCAGGTTTCGTCCTTAATTTTCGAATAATAGCAACTTAAACTAATTGGCTCATTTCCAATTTATTTGTAGATGTTGCACTTAAATGGTCTTCCTAGATCTGGAACCAATATTTCCCAAAGACCTATAATCTCTCAGAAGTGGCAAAAGAATAACATTTATTATTGGTTTTTGACTGAAACGCATCTATATGAGATACAGACATTTGACTATATTCTTCAACGAAATCAGCGTTAACGAAATATTCGGAAGTGCGTCTTTCCTGTATTTGTGAATTCTCCAAAAAGTCACTGGAATGGACATTTTCGTATTTTGTCTACAAAAGCTGGCAAACATTGAATATTTTTGGATGGCCATCCAAAACTGCTTGGCTTTTGCAATGCCCGGTAACCCCCATTCAAATGTGCGTGAGGATCGGGCTATAATTACGACCAGCCGACAATTTTGCAGTTTCTTGGTCCATTGGCGATCATCTCCAAAAAGAGTAGGCTTCTATTCTGACCCTCATCTTATCCCCATGCAAAATTTCGTAAGGATCGGACCATAAATGCGATCTGTGTATGATATCCTGATATCCTAACTACTTAGTTTTGTTAGCTGTAGAAATATTAACAAATGTTTAATTCAAAATGAAAATATGCCAAAAATATGACAAAATTGAAAAAATATGAGTAAATTTTAGAAAATCAATATTTTCATCTTTAGAGAGATATTTTTATGCGATTTTTTTAGACGTTTTTTCTTTCCTGCCAAGAGGCCATTCTGAATTAATGAGAACTGTCGAAATCAGTTCAGCCGTTCTCGACATATAAGAGATCTTTCAAGCATATCTTCTTTGATAGACATATATATCGCACATATTTTGCTATATATTCGATTTGTTGGATCTTAACATCAATGTAAAGGTCAGAAGTAACCTCGTCATGGCTTTGTGATTTCGCCGGGATTTAAAATATTCGCGGTCTAATGAAAAATTTTGAATTTTTTTCAACAAAAAAGATATGGTCTATTTTACCCGCTAAATATTATCAGATGACCACCCAAATTGGTAGGCTTCTTCCCCGCCCTAAACTCTAGCTACATGCGATTGGTCTATAATTGCGACCTGTATAGCTACTGCAAAATCCGACATTTTTTCAGTATTTGCTCCATTTCAACCCCTAAACGTTTGGCGATCATCTCCAAAATAAATAGGGTTCTATTCTGACATTAATCCCACCTACATATGAGCAGACCTGGATATCTTCTCCCGAATGAATTCTGATACATCTTCATATCAATGAAGATGTATCAGAATTCATTCGTATCAATGAAGATGTATCAGAATTCATTCGGGAGAAGATATCCAGGCCTGCTCATATGGATCAGAATTCGTTCCGGTTCGGCAGCTAACTGTGGAATTGTTTGGATATAGCTGTTTTTGTCGTCTACAATAGCTAGTATATTATTCTAGCTAGCATTACGGTTTATAAATACCTCTAGTTCACTTCCAAAGTTTGAGCTACAATACTGTACGACGAGCCGAAGCTTCTGTGGGGCAACGAGTCAGAAGCCCCTTTGTAAATGAATTACCGACCACTCAACATAATTAAAGCCCTTCAAAAGGATTCTGTCAGTCGGAGGATTGAAAATGACTCAGATATTCAGCCTGCCTTATTGTAACATAAACTGGACACCACATTTGACCGACATTTCCAACACCATGAGAATTATTTGCCTTATGCGGTAAATGACATGTTGTGGAAAGCGGAATTGTCAGATACGTGGCCACCCGATACTGGGGTGGTTGATTAATGCTATCCTCTTTGCTATCAACGAGCATAATCCGGTGTGTAATGTAAACTTAAGCCAGTTCAAAAAATGTTATCAGCTAACAACAGAGTCGGATTGACAATTATTCAGAAAATCACTTACTACCTTGTGGCAAACCCCCTGCAGTAGCCAGCGTGTCTCATCGTAACCCAAACCGAACACTATATGTGAACGGCATTTTCAAGTCAATGGTAAACCATACATGGTCAAAAGCTGGATTGTCAGTTACGCTGCCAACGAACACTGTAGCTAATTGATCTGTTCTCATTGCAACCGAAGCCTGTTATTGTGATCTTGCTGTTACCGAAAGAAAAATTCCTTTTATCGGTTATTATACAGTTTATATTCTTAATAGAATAATATCTGCAAGGAAAACTAGAACAAGCTGTAAGTTCGGCCGAGCACACATTTTAATATCCTCCACCACTTGGAAGGGATCTGAAATTAAAACAAGTTAAAAAGCAGTAAGTTCGTCCGGGCCGCACTTTATGCTGTTAAATCTTAAAAATATCGAATACAACCGTTATATTGGCGTCTATACGAAGTGGACCTACATAGGCTTTGTTTGTCATAAGCCATTACCATATTCAAATTCGAAACATAAACGGTGATTAATGTGCTAAAATCATCAAAATACCGTATATAGGGAGGAACGGTTATATCGGATATATACGAAGAAGTGCATAGACAATTTTCTGTCACAGGCTGTAGCTTCCATTACGAACTTCAAATAGGACATTTCAAACAATTTCGGTGAGTATTGTACCTAAAATCGTCAAAATACCGAATATAGGGAGGTACTGATATATAGGGCCTATACGAAGACCTGGACCTGCATTGACAATTTTCTGTCGTAGGCTGTAGTATCCATTACGAACTTCAAAGCGAATTTTGAGCAATTCCGGTAAATAATGTCGCTAAAATATCGAATATTGGGATATACCGCCGAATATCGGGGGGTACCGTTATATGGGGGCTATACGAAGACGTGGATCTACATGGCTCATTTTCTGTTTTAGGCTGTAGTATCCATTACGAGCTCTTAATATCAATTTTGAAACAATTCCGGTAAATAATGTCGTTAAAATCATCAAAATTCCGAATATCGGGAGGTACCGTTATATGGGGCCTATATGAAAACGAGGACTTATATGGTCTACTTACGAACTTAACCTGCCTACTGGAAAAATAAACATGATGTGTGACATCGCTAAACGACTTAGACTCTTACTCTTATCAAGAATATATATACTTTGTTGGGTCTGACATGAGTTACACACGGAATGACAAAGTAATTATACCCTCCATAGTATGGTGGGTATAAAAAGCCGTCGAAAATACTAAATAATAAAACCATATAAATATCGAATATTTTTCGTCATATTGGGACTTATACGAAGACGTGGACAAATTTCTGTGGCAGGCTGTAGTACCCATTACGAATTTTAAATACGAAATTTTCGATTTCGGTGGAATATGTTGCTAAAATCATGAAGACCTGGACCTACAGATGGAATTTTCTGTTATAAGCTATAGCACCCATAAGGAACTTAAAATTTTAAATTTGAAATATTTCCGGTGAAAAGTGTGTCACAAATCATCAAAATGCCGAATATATTGAGGCCTGCACCTATGGTGGCTGTGCCGAAACATGGACTTATATAGCCTGCCTTTAATACAAAAAGTTCCAAATCTGAGTATAATTTTTATCAACCTAGTGTTTTCGTTCAGAAGCTAGAGAGATTCCCACAGACGGACGGACATCGCTAAATCGACAATGAATTTTATGCTGATCAAGAATATATATCTAAAATGTATATTTCGAGGAGTTACAAACGGAATGACAAACTTAATATACCCTCACTACTATGGTGGATTGTATAAAAATTAACATTGGTGTCAGCAAAATTTTCCTATACAATTCCGCTTTTTTACAATTATATCTGCACGCTCAATCAGTGCGCTGTCCATCAGCTTTTGGAGCTAATTAACCTAATTTTAAAATAAAACAGTAAACGGTCTTGTTCCAAAAATAAAAGGCAAACACAAATAAAATCATGATTAAAATTAAAAAGGGAATTAATTATTGATATCGACCCCAAGTGAACTGTTCATGCAGCGAATGCCGTTTCCACCGAAATGGACTTACTTGTGTGTGTCGTTTGCACACACTCACTCGCACACACACACACGCGCGCAAAATCCACATACACAATGCATAACCTTTACAATCCACGGACCATGGGGACGCAGCTGAAAGTAACCTGGATAAAAATGGAAATTTTCTGCTGACTCGTTTAATTGTTGCCGGTAACAGGATATGTATTTGACTGTAGGTTTCATTTTTCGTTTCCCCCCATAGTCCCCTCTCTCTCGGTCTCTTTCCATTCCAAGTTATTGTCTGCTACACAACTGGCCACCAACAACACGAACCACTGGCCGGCGACCACTGGCGCTACCAGTGCCCGAACCAAATGCGCATATGAAATTATATGAGAATATATAATGAGATTTTAATTAGGTTTCAGTATACCAGCGGACAATTTTGTGGGCAGCAGCTATTTTTCGTTGGTCCATCATTGTGCTGCTGTTGTTGTTAATGTTTCCGCTATTGTTGCCGAGGTATTTAAAAATACAATGGCGCACATATAACCATTAAATGTAAAATCCTTCTAAAACAATCCCCCATGACTCTGAAAACTCGGATAGTAGTAACAAAAAACCTCAAAATGAAACCTCACTAGAATAGGTATTGTTCTGTATCTCTGCTGTACTGTATTGTATTCGAAAAGTGTGTGTGAGAGAGAGAGAGAGAGAGAGCGCGCGCGTGTGGGAATCCAGAGGATATGAATGCCTAAGTACAAATGTCCATTCGCAGAATTTGTTGTCGTCTTTTTTTATTTTTGGAAACCTGGGAAGTCATAATAAGCTTTATTTTGAGCTTAAAACGAAATTCTGCTTTTGTTTGTTTCGGCTTCGATGGTTTTGCTCTGTTTTTCAATATTTGGAAGGAAGCAAAGTAACTGTGAGAAAAAGATAAACATATGTACATTTTAGTTATATGTGTATCCGTGTGACTGGATAATTATTTGAATATCACTGTATTAGTTACTTTTATTCACATTTTAAAACCACAAATTCAAATATATAAAATTGCTGTTAAAGTATGTCGGATTTTTTTGGATACAAAATTCTTCTAGAGATTAACTGTAAATTTGCAATGGAGGAAAATTATAAATTGTCATCAATATTTAAACCAGTAAAGAAAGTCCTAAAGTCGGGCGGGGCCAACTTTATGATACCTTACACCACTTTGCTAATTTTGTAGAGCTCCACATAACAATTAAAAGATTTTATGTAGGAGCTATATCCAAATCTGAACCGATCTTGATAAAATATGGCAAAGATATTTCTGAGCTGTATTTCATATATTTCCCTGAATATCGTGGTTACGAAGTGCATATTACGGCTGTGGGTAACAAATATAACAAATCGGATGAACAATATATATGGCAGCTATAGCTATATCTGAACCGATATTCACCAAATTTGACATAGTAGCTTCTAGACTCAATTCGGTCGTAAGTGCCTAATTTCATCCCATTTGGGCAAATGTTAGACGTTTGGGCCACAATAAAAGGTAAATCGGACCAAGTTATATATGGGAGCTATATCCAAATCTGAACCGATCTCGATAAAATTTATCAAATGTATTTCTGAGCTGTATTTGATATATTTCCCCAAATATTGTTGTTGCAGAGTGCATATTACGGCGGCGGTGGACAAAAATAACAAATCGGATGAACAATATATATGGGAGCTATAGCTTTATCTGAACCGATTTCGATAAAGCTTGGCATACTTATTTTCAGTCCTAATTTAGTTGTATGTGCAAAATTCCATGCAATTCGGGCTGATATTACACGTTTGGTGCACAATAAAAAGCAAATCGGACGAAGATATATATGGGAGCTATATCCAAATTTTGACCGATTATCTCCAATTTCAATAGGGTTCGTCCTTGGGCCAAACAAATGATTTGTGTAAAATTTTATTTGTATCGGACAATTAATGCGACCTGTACTTTGTTTACAAAAATACATGGACAGACGGACGGGCGGACAGACGGACGGACGGACATGCATTAATCGACTCAGAATGTGAATCTATGCAGATCATCAAAAGGAACTATGGGTCTATCTCGTTTCCTTTTGCCTGTTACAAACAAATGCACAAAGACATAATACCCTGACCACCTTGTGGTGTAGGGTATAAAAAATATGACCCCCACCCACCCCATTGAGCTGCTCCTTCTGGCACCTCGCTCACAAGAGGTCAATATTTCCGCAGAAAATTATTTTTCTTCTGAGTCCATTATGCATATAAGTCCGTCTGACCATGTATTCTTGTGAACAAAATGCAGGTCGCGTATATTATCCGATTGATCTGAAATTTTCCAAACAACATTTGTTTGGTCAAAGGACGAACTCTATTGAATTTGGTGAGAATCGGTTCAAATGTAGATATAGCTCCCACATATACCTTCAACCGATTTAGGGTTAATAGTGCACTAACTGTCAATATCAGTCCAAATGACCTGCATTTTGGCACATCCGTCCAAATTCAGTCTAGAAGCAAGTACGTTAATTTTGCCCTTCACAAGAATCATATTTGGTACTGGACATCAGATACTGCTCGAAAATACCTCTATAAAATTTTATAGAGATCGGCTCAGATTATGATATGGGTCCCATGTATATCTTTATCCGATATCAGGTATTTTGTGCACCAAATTGCTAATGTCTACCAAAATTAACTAAATTATGGCATATCCGACCGAATTCATCGAAGAAACCAGTGCTTCAAATTCGGTGTAAATAGGTTCAGATAAAGCTATAGCTCTCATATGTATGTTTTATCCTCACAAGCATTCCACAACAATGATCTTTTGCATCAGATACACCTCTACAATAAGTGTATCTAATTTTGTCAAGATCGGTTCAGATTTGGATAGAGCTCCAATTAGGCAATATCAGTCTAAAGGGGCCGAATTTGGCCGTATCCGATTGAATTGAGTCTAGAAGCAAATGATGAAAATCGGTTCAGATATAGCTATAGCTCCCATATATGATTCATAAGATTTGGTGTATAAGTCCTTCACATTCATAATGTGCACCACACAACAATGTTATTTGATACCGGACATCAGACACAGTTCGAAAATACCTCTGACAAAGTTTCTCGAAATCGGTTCAAATTTTTATATACCTTCAAAAGACATCTTCATCCGATTTCACGGTTATTGTCCACCATATACAGGGTTGCCCATATTCGACGGACCCATCTGGCAACGCCATAACTTTTGACAGAGATGTCACATCGCTTAATGACATACCGCGTTTGAAGCGTCAGTCCAAGCAGATTTTTACCATGAACCAATACACGCCACGCGAGCGCTCTGAAATATTCAATTGAAGTCAATTGTGAAAACTCAACCCTGTATGTTATATCAGCACAACCGTAGCTTGGTTGGACCAAAAATTATGTAACACCTTGAAATATTGGTTTCCCACATACGAAAGTATATATGGATCTTTCTATCTCGCCGAGTTGAGTCGATCTAGCTATGTATTTAACTGAAAAACTGACTTAACTGATTTTGCAGTTGCTGTACAGATCGAAATTATACACCAATTGAAGCGGAAGTTAGCATGAGGCTAGAGCGGGAGCCTTCCCATTTTGATGGTCATCGTGTGATATTAAGTGGGTGAAATATACCATAAAATATGTGTTAAATGAAACTCAAATTTTTCATTAAACCGCGAATTTTATACCTAAGCGAATCTAGATAGGACATTAGAAAACGAAAATTGACCAATTTGAACTATTTTAGCGCTAGATTATTGTCTTTTCCTACAGTGCAGCACTCGTCAACAAAACACCCATGGACAATTCACCACACCCCACACAATCATAGTTTTGTGTATAAAACTCACCATAGATCAGTAAACTCAGTACTAAATCTGCTCGCTTGTTGGCTTACAACAAATTTCTTTTACAGACAGTCAGAAGCTGTTCGGAGTTCTGTAGCTTCATGATTTCAAGATTTTCAATTTCACAAAGATTTAGCACACTCATTCTTACCGACAGAATGAGAGTTAGTCTCTCGATTTTCATGTCTATGAAACTTACATAATCAATGCTTTTGTCTTGGTAGTATTTGACTAGCGCTTTATTGCGGCGGACTTCCCTAATGGTAATTAGTGATTTTCTCAATCATTTTCTTCCCTCCGATTAACAGAATCGCTAACTGGAAATACTTCTGTTGAGTGGTAGATAATTCGCTTACACAGGGGCTTCCACTTGTTTCTCTGCAGGAGTCTTTGTCTGTTTGTCTCACATTAAATTACCGAATATAGGGTACCATTATATGGTGGGAAAAATATGGCAAATCATCAAAACACAGTTATATGGGGATTATATTAAAAAATAAGCCTACATTGATAGTCTAAAGTGTATATTTTGCGGTGTTACAAACGTAATAACAAACTTTATATACCCTCTATACTATGGTTGAGGATATAAATTGACAATCAATAGAAAATCTATATTTATATTTTATTAAATTATTCGTGACTTTACAATTCGATTTAACGAATTTAAATGAAACCCAAAGTTAACACAATAACTGTGCGGGATGGTGAAACCTCAAATGGACCACAAAACTAATCAAATCAAATATGTGCCTTTAATTGAGTGGATATGTGAAAAATACGAATTTACATGGATACGTATGTTTTTTGGACAGAAGATCGTATCGATTGCAAATTTTATGTAGCTGTACTTCTGTATGTATGATGGGTCGTTGGTTCATTCTTGTCAAAGGGTTCTAAGATTTGCAGAAACGTGACTTCAACTACAGACTTCGCTAACCTGTTTTTATACCCCCCGCCATGCATGGTATGGAGGGTATATTAAGTTTGTCATTCCGTTGGTAACCCATCGAAATAATGATTTGACACATTCCTACAAATTCTTGATCAGCGTAAAATTCTGAGACGATTTAACCATGTTCGTCAATTTGTTGCAATCACGCTAGAGCCGAAAAAAATTCAGATAGTGAGCTAAAATTTTGCACAGATCAGTTCAGTTTTTTGAATGCAGGCATATCAAAATCGAAGATGGGCTATATCCGTTCACGATATCGCATAGTCCCTATATTACGGTGACTCCCGATATTCGGTATTTTAATGATTTTAGTAATATTTTTCAATGGATTTGCCCGGAATCCGATGTGTGAAGTTCTTAATTGGCATCTATAAATCTGAAAAAAAGAAAAAAAATATGTAAATAGGTCTACTATTGCCTAAAGCCCCCATATAACAGTAGACACAGACTTTTGGTATTATAGTGATTTACGCTATATGTTTGAATGGAATTGTCTGAAGTTTTGGACATATAGTAAATTTAGGTATCGTACAACTCCCATATAACGATACCTCTCGAAATTCGGTATTTTGCTGATTTTAGCCACATTTTTCCATGGATTTGTTTAAAATTCAATGTGTGACGTTCTCAGTAGGTACTCTGACAAAATGACTCTGACAAAACAATGGTGTAAATAGGTCCACTCTTTCCTATAGGCCCCATATAAAATTACCCCTAATTATACCCTACACCACATAGTGGTAAGGGTATTATGTCTTTGTGCATTTGTTTGTAACATGGAGAAGGAAAAGAGTTAGACCCATAGTTACTTTTGAGAACCTTCATAGAATCACTTTCTGAGTCGATTTATGCATGTCCGTCCGTCTGTCCGTCTGTCAGTCCGTCCGTCCGTCCGTCCGTCTGTCCATGTATTCTTGTGAACAAAATGCAGGTCGCATTTATTATCCGATTGAGATGAAATTTTCCAAACAATATTTTTTTGGCCCAAGGACGAACCCTATTGAAATTGGTGAGAATCGGATCAAATTTAGATATATATAATGTGCACCAAATGTCCACTATCAGTCCAAATTACCTGAATTTTGGCACACCCAACCGAGTTCGGCCTAGAAGCAAGTATATCAAATTTGGAGAAAATCGGTTCAGATATAGCTATAGCTCCCATATATATCTTTCATCCGATTTGATCTTCAAGTCCCTAACATTCCTACTATGCACTCCACAACCGTGATATTTGGTACCAGGTATTAGATGGAGCACAGAAATAGCTGTTTTAAATTTTATCGAAATCGGTTCAGATTTGGATATAGCTCCCATATATATCTTCATCCGATTTCGGGTTAATTGACCACCAAATGGCCAATATCAGCCCAAATGGCCCGAATTTTGGCACATGTGACCGAGATTAGCCTTAAAGCAAATACAACAAATTTGAAGAAAATCGGTTCAGGAACAGCTATAGCTCCCATATATATGTTTTATCCGATTTGGTGTTTAAGCCTCTCACATTCGTAATATGCACTCCACAAGAATGATATTTGGTACCAGATATAAGATACAGCCCAGAAATAGCTGTTTGTAATTTTATCGAAATCGGTTCAGATTTGGATATAGCTCCCATATATATCTTCATCCGATTTCGGGTTAATTGGGCACCAAATCGCCGATATAAGTCCAAATGGACTGAATTTTAGTACATCGGACCAAATTCAGCCTAAAAGCAAGTATATCAAATTTAGTGAAAATCGGTTCAGATATAGATATAGCAACCACATATATGTTTCATCCGATTTAGTGTTTTAGTCCCATACATTCGTAATATTCACTCCACAACCGTGATATTTGGTACCAGGTATTAGATGGAGCGCAGGAATAGCTGTTTTAAATTTTATCGAAATCGGTTCAGATTTGGATATAGCTCTCATATATATCTTCATCCGATTTCGGGTTAAATGTGCACTAAATGGTCAATATCAGCCCAAATCACCAGTCTAGTAGCTAGTACGTAAAATTTTAAGAAACACGGTTCAGAGATAGCTATAGTTCGTAAAATGCACGATAGAATTAGATAGATTTTGATTTTGTACCA
Source organism: Musca domestica (assembly GCF_030504385.1). NCBI lineage: Eukaryota > Metazoa > Arthropoda > Insecta > Diptera > Muscidae > Musca > Musca domestica. The sequence goes on from NW_026712299.1 coordinate 10,423,062, forward strand.
AATATCTCATAGAGCTCTGAAATGCCCTGTATAAACCTTTTTACGAGAACTCTACTAAATATGCATAGTGGTGTAGGGTATCATATAGTCGGCCCCGCCCGGCTTTTGAGCTTTCCTTACTGGTTTTTTTCATGATTTTAGCCAATTTTTAATGGAATTGTCTTGCCCCAGTCTAAAATTTTCAATATAGGTACATGTTTTAGCCCATCTCTATTACCTGTTATATACATGTTTCGATTTTAAATACAAGCTCAAAATTTCATCCATTCCAGACAGTCAAAAGGCCTCATTATAGCCCAAATAAAAAACAAAATGTTGTCGTTAAAATCTTTAATTTTCACTACTTCAGTTTTTATTCAAACAAATCAAAACGTCCTAGTCGGTTTTACCGACAGATGTATACCCTCAGCCAATGTTCTTTTGTTATGATTATTAAAATTGTTGATCCTCCATGGGGTAGGTTCCAAAGGAATGGACCATTATTGTCCATTTCGTATCAGACGTTAATAAATATGATATAAATATTACGACGTGTCCGATTTCTACCATCTTTATAATAGATCGTGGTTTGATGGAAATATTGAGATGTGCCAAGTCTAAATGGAAACGGATGTTAATTTCGCGTTTTATCAGCTTCATGGATATTCAAAATTTTGAGCCTTTGTGGGGGAGGTACTGGAGTGGATGGAGTGATAATGGAGTGGACCGATATTGTCCATTTCCGAACCTGAAATAAGATTGATGAAAATTTTAGAATTTGCAAAGTTGGAGCAAAATCGGGTTATCCTTTCTCTTTCTGTGCAGTAAAACATTTTTTTTTAATTCTGACCTTTTGTGTGGGAGGTACTAGAAGGAGTGGACCGATGTTGCTCATCTCCGAACTCTATCTAAATTTGATAATAATATGACGATGTACCATGTTTGGACCAAATCAGATACTCCCTTCGAGAGTTATCGTGCGTACCAGCCACACGGACAGGCAGACGGACGGACATCGTTATATCGACTCCAAATATTCTGAAACGGATTTGGTCCAAAAAGAGACCTTGGGTCTCTTTCCCGTTTTTTCGATGGCCGTAAACAATGCTCTAAGATAGCTTTATGTCTGAGGGTATAAACAGTTATGAGATTGTCTTTGAAAGGTTAAAAGTTTCAGAATTTTGATAAAGAGAAACATGTGAGCAAAGGCTATAGTCGTGCGGGGCCGACCATAGTTCTCTTATGTCCAAATCCATTTTGGAAGATTTCGTTTTTGAAATAAAGTCAAAGAATACTGCCCAGATGTTACCCTTAGGTAACATGTAAATTTCCGCTTCGATTGGTTCGTAATTGTGGCCTATAGAGCAACTGCAACAATCGGGAAAATCTTCTGTTTTTTGGTCCATATCAACCCCTAAATATTTTGCAATCATCTCCAAAAACCATAGGGTTCTAGTCTGGCACACACCCCACAATTCCATTTTCAATTTCGTGATGCGAGTGTAGCTTGATTACAAATTAACATGGGCAGACGGACAGACATACATGGCTAAATCGACTCAGCTCGGCGAGATAGGAAGATCCATATAGAAGTTCCTGCGTGGGGTACCAACATTTCGAGGTGTTACATAATTTTTGGCTCAAACTAACTTATAATACCCCCAACACATAGTATATAATGATTTTATATCGCAGTGCGAGATAGGTGGATATTATTTTAATCATGTATAGTTCATTACCAAAACAAGTCTGACATCTGAACCCGGTCAGGGATAACCCCCATAAAATGGATTTGGACGCCAATGAAAACAGGTATACTCTTGGTGATCTACGTAGAATATGACCCATTACACATTCAATAAATATTAACTATTTGTATGACCGTCGAAATGCTGTCGTATTTGTGGCAGTTTTTCAAATTAAAAATTATTTTGAAACGTGGAACAAAAAGTAATCGCAGCAATCAAATTAAAAAATATAAAAACCAAATCAACAAACAAATTCATAAACTTTCAACCAAAATTAAGTGAATACTGTAGTGCTGTAGGTGTTTGTGGCATTAGATGATGCTTAGCTTATCGCTGATAGGGCTCTTGGCGTTGGCACTGCTGTTTTTATTTTTGAAAACCAATTATCAGCAAATTTTTGGTGAAAATTACTTTTGAAACTATAAACTAAATATAGCAGCAAAATTTGGGATTGCGGATTCTTTGGACCCACAAATAAAATGTGTAACACACACATACAAATTCTCCAAGTCATTTTCCCATCCTCTGGTATTTTAAAGAAGCATTAACATTTTGTTGTTGTTCAGATTTTCCAACTATCTGCTACCGAGATATTATCAAATTAAATCAATAAACTTTAAATGTGGTCTGCCCCTCCACGCTCCACTATATACCCAAGCTAACAGGCAATGCAGGAAACTAAGCCCAACGAAAGAAATTAATTAAAAATTGTTGCCCAAAGACGACGATTGCGACGACGACAAAATAAGAAATCTTTCCTTTTCCTCTCCACTCACACAGAGATTACAAATATTTGTGAAACGGAAAATCGTCCTTGGAAATAGTTGGAGATTATTTGTTAAATATTTACCGGAAAGCTAAGTTTGCGGATACGCTTGTTTTATTATTAGAACTTTAGTTCCTTTATCAGATAGTAATAATAAATAAAAAAGGCTGTTAAGATTTCATTTCAATTTCGTTGATAGTGGCGAACGGAAATGGAGGCTTTTGGGTATATGGACGTTATATTAAAATTGAAAATTACATTTCAAAGAGAGATACCTCCTCGAACTCTGTGAAATGTAAATTCCAAATGTTGTATGAATAACTAGTTAATTGCATATGTATGCAGTGGTCATTAAATTAATTTTTTATACCCTACACCACAAGGTGGTCAGGGTATTATGTCTTTGTGCATTTGTTTGTAACAGGCAAAAGGAAACGAGATAGACCCATAGTTCGTTTTGATGATCTGCATAGAATCGATCGATGCATGCATGCATGCATGCATGTCCGTCCGCCTGTCCGTCCGTCCGTTCGTCTGTCCATGTATTTTTGTAAACAAAGTACAGGTCGCATTTATTTCCCGATCCAGATGAAATTTTGCACAGATCATTTGTTTGGCCCAAGGACGAACCCTATTGAAATTGGAGATAATTGTGCACCAAACTTGTAATATCAGTCCGAATAGTATGGAATTTTGCACGTACGATCAGATTGGACCTGAAAATAGGTACGCCAAATTTGATCGAATTCAGATTTGGATATAGCTCCCATATATATTGTTCATCCGATTTGTTATTTTTGTCCTCCGCAGCCGTAATATGCACTCTGTAACAACAATAGTTGTGGAAATCTACCAAATACAGCTCAGAAATACATTTGCTAAATTTTATCGAGATCGGTTCAGATTTAGATATAGCTCCCATATATAACTTCGTCCGATTTACCTTTATTGTGCACCAAACGTCTAATATTTGCCCAAATTGTATGAAATTTGGCACTTACGACCGAATTGAGTATAGAAGCTAGTATGTCAAATTTGCTGAAGATCGGTTCTGATATAGCTATAGCTCCCATATATATTGTTCATCCGATTTGTCATATTTGTTACCCACAGCCGTAATATGCATTCCGTAACAACGATATTCAGGGAAATATATCAAATACAGCTCAGAAGTATCTTTGCCAAATTTTATCGAGATCGGTTCAGATTTGGATATAGCTCCCATATATATCTTTATCTGATTTCAAATTAAGTTTGCACCAAATGGGCAATACAAGTCCGAATTTAAAAGATACACATGCTTCGGCAAAAAAACTTTTAATTGTTGTGCGCAGCTCTACTAAATTAGCAAAATGGTGTAGGGTATGATAAAGTGGGCCCCGCCCGACTTTAAGACTTTCTTTACTGGGTTTTTAATGTGGGCTTTCACCTTACATATGGGGCCTAAGCCAACAATCAATATGGCTTGACCCCCACGATAACTCATTATATAACTACTATATCAAGATAGGTCCCCCCCATTGATAATTTTTTGTACGACTCTGCATACTAACAACTCAAAATGCCAAAATTTGATAAAACATAGTTGAGACACTTAAAAAATTAGCTGGGTTCGGCCGGTCCGAACTTCTAATACCCCGCACAATTTTGATGAAACTAGAAAATTTTCAAAAAAAAAATAAATAAATAAAATAAAATAAAAAAAGTTGTAAGTTCGGTCAGGTCGAACTTGGATATGGAGGAATGAATTTGGCAATTTTCAAAAAAATAAAATCCGTTAAAAATTCTGTTAAAATCTTAAAAATACCGAATGTAGCCCTTATATTAAGGTCTATAAGACGACGTAGACCTGCATGGACAACTTTTGTCATAAGACATTGTCATATTCAAATACGAAACTTGAAACAAAAATTCACTTAATAATGTAGCTAAAATCATTAAAATACCGTATATAGGGAAGTATATTGGTCTATGCCAAAACGTGAACGTGCACAGACAATTTTCTGTCATAGTCTATAGTATCCATTACGAACTTCAAATACCAAATTTGAAACATTCCCGGCGAATAGTGTCGTTTAAATCAACAAAATACCGAAAATAGGTAGGGAGGGAAGACAAAATATCCGTCACAAATGACGCTGAAGGGAAACCCATTATTTGGTCCTGTATAAGTAACTTTTTGTCATAGGCTGTAGTAATAATTACGAATTTTAAGAATTATCAAAATACCGAATAAATGGAGGTCCGTTATATGTGGGCTATAAGAAGATTTGAACTTGCATAGAAAATTTTCCCTGATACCCAATACGAGCTCTTCGAACTTGACCTGCCTGTAAAAAAATGAGAGATCTGTGCAAGGTTTTAGCTTCCTACTTTATTTTGTTTTGACTGTAGCATAAATACAACAGACGGAGAGACGGACCGATGTAAGGACGGGCATGGCTTAATTGTCTAAGAATTTTATACTGATCAAGATTAATTTTGCTCGGTCTACAATTATTGTTTCGATGAGTTACAAACGGAATATATAACGGATGGTACAAAAATGGCGAGAACGCAAAAACTTACAAGCGACTATTCCATAAAGTGGATCGATGTGACCTATTTTTTGTACCAATGAATCTGCGAAATATATGTGAAAATATAGGGATATCATACACAAGAGCCTTATCAACATTTGACCGGTTCAACTTGTCCCCCTTGTTAAGGTTACTTTGTGATGTAAAACTTCAAAACGCCGATACACGTGTCTTCCTCCATGTAGCTCTACTTTAATAATCTGTTGTTTTTCCCCCGTTTATATTTTTTTGTGGTGCACAGTGTTATAGTGGTATATGGTAATACAGATGGGTAAATAAGAAAGTTTTCTCAACTTCAAAGAAACTAAAAAATGCAACTCTGTGTTGGAGTCTTATAGTATCAAATAGACTTTTAAATAGTAGGCTTTGTTTATTTTTATTTTTTTTTAACAGAATTATTATATTGGAAAACCCGCGAAACAAGAATGGAAGTTCGGGGTTGTTCCACGAGATGGATTCTAAAATAGTAGGACAATACAGTTTTATCACAAAATTGTACAATTTGTTACCCATTTACGTCGAAATTTTGCATTTATTTTGCAACCAAATCTCTATATATATATATATATATATATATATATATATATATATATATATATATATATATATATATATATATATATATATATATATATATATATATATATATATATATATATATATATATATGTAAGTTGTGTTAGTTACTACGCTTATAACTTAAGAACCGCTGGACTGATTTTAACGATTCACACAAATTCGGAATTATCTCCTCTCCGAAAAGGATAATACCCAAAAAAATCGCGTAAAAATGTAATACATTAACATTTTCATTTTGACTTTCCAAATGTACAATAGTAATGTTTTATTTTGCATGATTTTTTTCCATTTTGACTTAATTTTTTCTAATGTACATTTGTAGTGTTTTTATACCCTCCACCAAAAAAGGTATGGAGGGTATATTAACTTTGTCATTCCGTTTGTAACTCATCGAAATAATCATTTTAGACCCAACAAAGTATATATATTCTTGATCAGCGTAAAATTCTAAGACGATTTAGCCCTGTCCGTCCGTCTGTCCGTCTGTTGTAATCACGCTACAGTCTAAACGAATTAAGATAGGAAGCCAAAATTTTGCACAGATCTCTCTTTTGTCTGCAGGCAGGTCAAGTTCGAAGATAGGCTATATCGGTCCACGATATCGTATAGCCCCCATATAACGGTACCCCCCGATATTCGGTATTTTGATGATTTTACCCACATTTTTGAACGGAATTGTCTGAAAATCCACACAAGGAGTTCCTTGTGGGTACTTTATACCTCAGCAGAGAATTATCTATATAGGTCCACAATATCGTATAGCCCCCATATAACGGTACCCCCCGATATTCGGTATTTTGATGATTTTAGCCACATTTTTCAACGGAATTGTCTGAAAATCCACACAAGGAGTTCCATGTGGGTACTTTATACCTCGGCAGAGAATTATTTATATAGGTTCACAATATCGTATAGCCCCCATATAACGGTACCCCCCGATATTCGGTATTTTGATGATTGTAGCCACATTTTTCAACGGAATTGTCTGAAAATCCACACAAGGAGTTCCTTGTGGGTACTTTATACCTCGGCATAAAATTATCTATATAGGTCCACGATATCGTATAGCCCCCATGTAACGGTACCCCCCGATATTCGGTATTTTGATGATTTTACCCACATTTTTCAACGGAATTATCTGAAAATCCACACAAGGAGTTCCTTGTGGGTACTTTATACCTCGGCAGAGAATAGTCTATATAGGTCCACAATATCGTATAGCCCCCATATAACGGTACCCCCCGATATTCGGTATTTTGATGATTTTACCCACATTTTTCAACGGAATTGTCTGAAAATCCACACAAAGAGTTCCTTGTGGGTACTTTATACCTCGGCAGAGAATTGTCTATACAGGTTCACGATATCGTATATCCCCCATATAACGGTACCTCCCGATATTCGGTATTTTATGATTTGACCCACATTTTTCATCGGAATTGTCTGAAAATCCACACAAGGAGTTCCTTGTGGGTACTTTATACCTCGGCAGAGAATTATCTATATAGATCCACGATATTGTATAGCCCTCATATAACGGTACCCCCGATATTCGGTATTTTGATGTTTTTAGCCATATGTTTCAACGGAATGGTCACAAGGGATTCTTTGTGAGCACTTTACCCACCGACAGAGAATTCTATATATAGGTTAACGATAACGTATAGCTCCCATATAACGGTACCCCGCGATATTCGGTATTTTGATGATTTTAGCCATATTTTCCAATCGTATTGTCTGAAAATCCACACACGAAGTTCCTTGTGAGTACTTTACACGCAGACATAGATTTGTCTTTATAGGTCCACAATATCGTATTTCCCCCCATATATCGAATTTTTATTGGATTTTATTTTTTTTGAAAATTTTCTAATTCGTTCCAAATAGTGGAGGGTATTCAAAGTTCGGCCCGGCCGAACTTACTGCTTTTTTACTTGTTTATAATTTATTTTTGAATTCGAATATTAATACCAATTTATTTAATTGACTTGATTTCTTGAGAACTGAAATTGATGGCGGGTTACATGGAAGTGTAGTACCGAATTATGTGGTGGCGAAACGGAATAGATGATATCGAATTTTAATTTAACGCGGTCACACCAAAGTTAAAAGATAATTACTTTTTCAAAATCGCTAAAAAATCACGAAAAAAGAGATTTAATTGCAGAAATTGTCAAATCGGAAAAAAATCGAAAAAAAATTTAATGGAATTGAATTTTAAAATAATAACACATTCTATTGATAAACTTTGTAAGGATCTTTAAACATTTGCTGTAAAAAATCAGCGAACAAGTTGAAGATTTTTTCAATATGTTATTCTTCTTTGTCAATTTTTTTCAATTTGTATTATCATATTGAATTCAGTGAATTTTTTGTGATTTACCGAAAAATCCAATGAGAGCTCAAAATGCAAAATTCTTTGAGAGTACAATCAGTAAAATACCAAATTTAAGAGGTGCAAAATAGTAGAGCGAATGGGACTATTAGTAAGAAAAGGATTTCTATCCTTCTTCCCAAACATTCAAGATACCTTAAATCGCTTTTGCAGGTCGTGATATCGGTCATAACTCACGGATTATTGTGCAACCCGATTTCCTATTTATATAACCATCGTATGATTTAAGCTATTTTTGGGGTCTTGGTCACTTTTTTCATTTTTTGGCCCTTATTTGGCATTTTTGTTTCTAAGGGGGTTGAGAACCTCTTCGCATAAAATTTGAAATTTTCAAAGTAGGGCCCATATTGGTCTTGACCACATTCACCAATTGATTTGGCTAAAAATTTTATGCCACCCTGGGGTAGGGAACCACCATACAGATAATTGCCACATAGGATTTTATTTAAATAAAGTCCCCACATTGGAGTATCCCCAAGTCCACTTTCACATCTAATGTGTGGTCAGAAAAGAAAATGTTGTATTCTATTGAAATTGTAACCCCCAAATTGGTGAAAATCGTACACAAAAATTTCAACATATCTACAATTTTTAGAATTTTCTCCATGTAATAATACCCTCTCAAGTCCACCTTTTGGCGGACAAACAGACCGACATGGTTAGGGAGACTTATGAGGACTCTAATGCACTATCTAAGGTGCTAATGGGTTTAAAAAAGTAATTAACTTTGGCTATTCTTAAATCATTCAGCCCTCAATTATATAGTATACAAATTACAGTAAATTCCAAATTACTGCACATTTGACTGGAAGATTTCGGTACGATTTTTACCATATTAAAAATTAATTTGATCCCTTACATGTCGATAAGATTGATATATACTTTTTAATAGATTTCTATAGCACATCCACGCAGTTGAAACCCACGGTTTAAATATTGAAGCCCACGGCTTTAAAAATAGGTACAGGTATTTTAAAACACTTTTACCTTCTAACCATGGCTCTGTTTACTTGTTTTAAAAATTTACTTGGTCAAGGTTTAGGATCATAATCTTAAAATGTTAGCACATTTCTTTAAATGTTAGCACAATTTAAATGTTCAAATCCATAGCTCTAGCGGCTTTCGAGATAGTTTCGATTATGTACTGGATTTTATTTTTTGGAAAATCCGTTTTTTTCTTTTTTGCTTAACAAAAAAGCATTTTTCCATTATAGACATAAACAAATAAATGTTCCATATTTTTGCTTAGAAACAACTCAATTTTAATTTCAACCTAATAATATTTATTATTTATTGGTCACATATTTCGTTCATTTGACCACCAGCTTTAATAATTAACCATTGGTCAGGTGTGGTCGTGTTAATATTGTATTTCTACTTTTAGATATAAAAAACTAATAAATTATCATATTAAATTAATATCAGTGTTAGTCCCAATGGCATAAATATCACATGAAATATAACTAAATATAAATTATAATTTTTTTTATATATACATTGCAGCAAAAATTGTATGATGCTGTGTTTTAATAATATATTAACTTTTTGATAGTTAAATATATTATGGATAATGCAAGCCAGTGCTTTTGGGATATTTTTAGATTGTCAGTGAAAAATATTTATGAGAGACATTGCATATCTGCACATTTTAGACGAAGAGCAAGTCTGTTTTTTTTTTAATCATTTCTCTAAAATATGAAAAGACAGGAACTATGATAAGATATAAAATTTGATATTTGTATATAATCCTTGGAAAATACAATACTTGGAAAAATTAAATATGTGTTGGTATAAATTGATGTAAAAATAAATCCATTCGCGGTGACTATAGCATAGAGTTATGCATATCTATTTCGATCGAACGAAATAGTTCCTTACTTAATTCCGTGAACTAAGGGTGTTTGTATGGAAACTCAGCGTATGAGTGATATGAAATCACTCATACGTTTCGGAACTGGTGCAATGAACCATGAAATAGAGTCAATCACAAGTATTAAGTATTTAGGCATATCTTGTTTAGATTAATGTGCATTGCCTCATATATGTGGTGGCATAGCAGAGAATTTTTAACAAATTTAGTTTTATTTTATGAATTTCATTTTAGTAAACTCATTTTTAATTTATAGTTTCTCATGAAACAAATTAAATTAAACGTATTAATCTGTTACAATAAATTTTAAATAATTCCCAGAAAACGTTTCTGAGGTTACACTCGAAGAAAAATGTCAATAATTTGAACTAGCTTTTGATTTTTTATACCCTCCGCCCATACATAGTATGGAGGGTATATTAAGTTCGTCATTTCGTTTGTAACTCATCGAAATAATAACAAAACATATATATCCTTGATCAGGGTAAATTTCAAAGATGATTCCGAAAATACATCGGTTCACAATATCGTAATTCCCCCATATAACGGTATCCCCCGATATTCGGTATTTTGATGCTTTTAGCCACATTTGTCAATGGAATTATCTGAAATTTTACACAAAGAGTTCTTCATGAGTACTTTAACCCGTAGACAGGGATCTATACGAAGACGTGGCCCTGCAAAGGCAACTTTTTTCATAAGCCATTACAATATTCAAACCTGAAACTTGAAAAAATATCCGGTGAAAAATGTGGCTAAAATTATCAAAGTACCAAAAATAGGGAGGTACCATTATATCGAGGCTATAAGCAGATCTGGACCTGCATAGACAATTTTCTGTCACAGGCTGTAGTACCTATTAGAAACTTCAAATACGAAATTCCAAACAATTCAAAATACCGAATATAAATATGAGATGAAAAAACTGCAACCGACAGCTGATAAATTATTCCAGTGACAGCTTATGGAATTCAAGCGTGATAGTGTGATTTCTTTATATTTGGCTGGAAAACCGCAACTGGCTATCGTTAGAGAACTCCAGCATTTAAATGTGAATAAATCTTTTGTGTCTCGTGCCATCGCTCGTTACCGTGATACTAGTGCGTAGCCCGACGTTAAGAAGGTGGACGGAAGAAAACAGCAACATCAGCAGAAATGGCTCGAAAAGTAAAGAAGCGACTTGATCGAAATTTTAAAAATACCGAATATAGCCGTTATATTGGGGTCTATACGACGTGGACATACATAGGCATTGTTTGTCATAAGCCATTACCATATTCAAATTCGAAACTTGAAATAAACAAAATATCGTATAAAAGGAGGTGCCGTTATATCGGAGCTGTGCGAAGACCCGACGTTACGCAGGCTGTAGCATCCATTACGAACTTCAAATACCACATCTCAAACAATTTCGGTGGGCATTGTACCTAAAATCGTCAAAATACCGAATATAGGGAGGTACTGATATATGGGGCCTATACGAAGACCTGGACCCGCACAGACAATTTTCTGTCACAGACTGTAGTTCCCATAACGAACTTCAAATACCAATTGTGAAACAATTCCGGTGAATAATGTTGCTAAAATCATCAAAATACCGTTATATGGGGGCTATATGAAGACGTGGACCTTCATGGCCCATTTTCTGTCTTAGGGTGTAGTATCCATTTTGAACTTCAAATACCAAATTTCAAAAACAATTCCCGTGAATAATAACGCTAAAATTATCAAAATACCGAATATCGGGAGGTACCGTTACATGGGGGCTATACGAAGACGTGGACCTGCACAGACATTTTTCCGTCTTAGGGTGTAGTATCCATTTTGAACTTCAAACGCCAAATTTGAAACAATTCCCGTGAATAATGTCGCTAAAATCATCAAAATACCGAATATAGGGAGGTACCGTTACATGGGGGCTATATGAAAACGTGGACCTACATGGCCCATTTACGAACTTAACCTGCTTACTGCAAAAATAAACATGTGTGTAAAATTTTAGCCATCTATCTCAATTCATTCGAAAGATAGCGTGATTACAACAGACAGACAGACAGACGGACAGACAGACGGACATCGCTAAATCGACTTAAAATTTTACGCTAATCAAGAATATATATACTTTGTTGGGTCTGATATGGGTATTTTGAGGAGTTACAAACGGAAAGACAAAGTTAATATACCCTCCATAGTATGGTGGAGGGTATAATAAAAATTATGCGTTTGACTTTGTTACAGTTTTTTTATATACCTTGTAGGGTCTAAAATTAGTATTTCGAGGAGTTACAAACGGAATGACAATGTAAATATACCCTCCATAGAATGCTGGAGGGTATAAGAATGGAGGTGTACAGGGTGCCGGTAACTTGGCAATACAATATTTAGTACATAAGAAGGTATGATTAGGGCCACTTTTTGTGAGGTAGTGTTGAGATATGGTGATGTCTTTGCGAATATGCACCTAAAAGTTCTAAGGAAGAAGGAATAGAATAGAGAAGGAATAGACCTAGAAATCTAAAGTATGGAATGAGTGTTTTTGATGTTGCCAAGGATAGACGAACTAAGCTGTTTTTTTTTTTTTTAATTCGATCATTAAGTGTACCAAATATGTACAATGCATTAATTTTGGCTTGAGAATCGATTTTAAGAACTAGGTTTAATGTTGTTGCAAAATCGTCAGGCGAAATCCCATTATTGTTGTTTTTATAAAAACAACGTTTGTTTATGAGTGGAGAACGATGGTAATGTTTACCAGGGGGTAAGGCAGGGAATACCTAGGTTTCGGAAAGAGCCACCAATCCTCATCAGTTCCCTTGTTTCTTGTCTGGGATATTCTCCCCAGAAGTTATTTAAAAAAAAAGGATTGGTGGCTCTTTCCGAAACCTAGGTATTCCCTGCCTTACCCCCTGGTAAACATTACCATCGTTCTCCACTCATAAACAAACGTTGTTTTTATAAAAACAACAATAATGGGATTTCGCCTGACGATTTTGCAACAACAAAATACTATGGTATCCCAAACAAGCAAGCCAAACTCTGTTCTATTAATAGACACATGCACGGTCGACGAAGGGGTTTTTGTTGTAACAGACAAAACAAACTTACATGGTTATGTTACTTCGTTCAGGTTGAACGAAAGCATAACAAAGTGGAGAAAGATGTAAATGTTTATAAGTGCGGTTGTAAGATTTAGAAGATTTTCCAAAAGAATTTTAGTTTTATGTAATTCTTTTGTTCCTCTTCTATTGAGCTTACGATCTCGTCACTTGGGTAAAAAAAAATGTTTTTTGTCATAGAAGTTATTTTTTTTTTTTTAAATAACTTCTGGGGAGAATATCCCAGACAAGAAACAAGGGAACTGATGAGGATTGGTGGCTCTTTCCGAAACCTAGGTATTCCCTGCCTTACCCCCTGGTAAACATTACCATCGTTCTCCACTCATAAACAAACGTTGTTTTTATAAAAACAACAATAATGGGATTTCGCCTGACGATTTTGCAACAACAAAATACTATGGTATCCCAAACAAGCAAGCCAAACTCTGAACTAGGTTTAATATGAAGAAGTGGTTTTTGATATTTTTAACTGTTGTAAAGACTAGTCTAAATAGTACTATATTTGCTTCGGAATGGTATCGAGTGAAGGGGAAAAATAGAAAGGTTAATATGGAAGAGGGTGTGATCCAGCATAGAAAGAATGTACATGCATTGAAATACAACAACGGTATGACCTAATCTAAAAGAATGCTCGGTAAAAGTAGAATCTGAAAGACTTCAAACGAATTTTGCTCACTCCTACTCACGTGTATAACGATCACTGTTCGAATCTCACTCTAAAGACTAAATATTTTTATTGTAAGTAATTTATATAATATATGTTGTTAAATAAATATACAACAAACTTCTAGTGTCTACCAAAAAAAAAAAAAAACAAGTAAGCAAAGGCTACAGTCGAGCGGGGCCGACCGTTGATTACCCTACAACACTATAATAAACGATACAGTTTATATAGGCGAGATACTCGAAAGAATTTCAAAAGATATTGTGACAAATAATAAAAGAAAACCATCAGGATTCGTTCTCTAATTTTCGAATAGTAGCAACTTTAACTAATTTGCTCATTTCAAAATTATGAAGATGTTTATTATTGGTTTATTATTTATTGGTTTTTGACTGAAACGCATCTATATGAGATACAGACATTTGACTACATTCTTCAACATAATCAACGTTAACGAAATAGTCAGATGTGCGTCTTTCCTGTATTTGTGAATTCTCCAAAAAGTCACTGGAATGGACATTTTCGTATTTAGTCTACAAAAGTTGGCAAACTATTGCACACATTGAATATTTTTGGATGGCCATCCGAAACTGCTTGCCCTTTGCAATGTGCGGTAACCCCCATTCAAATGTGCGTGAGGATCGGTCGATAATTACGACCTCCTGACAATTTTACAGTTTTTTGGTCCATTTCAACCCCTAAATATATGGCGATTATCTCCAAAAAGAGTAGGCTCCTATTCTGACCTTCATTTTATCCCGGTGCAAAATTTCATAAGGATCGGGCCATAAATGCGATCTGTATATGAAATCCTGATATCCTAACTACTTAGTTTAGTTAGCTGTAGAAATATTACCAAATGTTTAATTCAAAATGAAAATATGCCAAAAATATGACAAAATGGAAAAAATATGAGAAAATTTTACAAAATCAATATTTTCATCTTTAGAGAGATATTTTTATGCGATTTTTTCAGACGTTTTTTCTTTCCTGCCAAGAGGCCATTCTGAATTAATGAGAACTGTCGAAATCAGTTCAGCCGTTCTCGACATATAAGAGATTTTCAAGCCTATCTTCTTTGATAGACATATATATCGAACATATTTTGCTATATATCCGATTTGTTGGATGTTAACATCAATGTAAAGATCAGAAGTAACTTTGTCATGGCTTTGTGATTTCGCCGAGATTTAAAATATTCGCGGTTTAATGAAAAATTTTGAATTTTTTCCACACAAAAGATATGGTCTATTTTACCCGCTAAATATTATCCGATGACCACCCAAAGTGGTAGGCTTCTTCCCCGCCCTAAACTCTAGCTACATGCGAAATTCCGCGTCGATCGGTCTATAATTGCGACCTGTATAGCTACTGCAAAATCCGACATTTTTTCAGTATTTGGTCCATTTCAACCCCTAAACATTTGGCGATCATCTCCAAAAGAAATAGGGTTCTATTCTGACCTTAACCCCACCTTCGTGCAAAATTTCGTAAGGATCGGGCCATAATTGCTACCTGTAGCGTGATTACAAATTAACATTGACAGACGGACAGACGGACGGACGGACGGACGGACATACATAGCTAGATCGACTCAGCTCGGCGAGCTAGGATGATCCATATATACTTTCCTATGTGGGAAACCAATATTTCGTGGTGTTACATAATTTTTGGCCCAATCATACTTATAATACCCCCAACACATAGTGTTGTAGGGTATAAAAATTCGAAGAAAATAAATGTGTAGGCGTGTATACATTTTATAATCACTTATTGTATAATTTCATTTTCGTTTTTTTCGCTAGGGTATGAAAATTATAAATTAATTATTAATTATGGGTTACTTTATTACACATTTAGATTGACAATTAAGTGCGATGAGCGTGCAACTTGCACATAATCAACGTTGCGGCTGTTGCTGCCGCTGCTCCACCTCCTACTCCCTTCCTATGCTCCTACAAAATCACGCAGACAGGCAGTCATCGAAACACGAACACCAACATCATCACCATTGTTGCCACCCGGCAACATTAGACAAGCTTTGCATGTCAGTTAATATTCCTGTGATTATCGCCAGCGTCATCATCACCACCATCACCATCATCATCACCATCTTTGCGGTAGAGTGTCTGTGAATTTACAAAATTATAATTGTTTATAGCTACAGAGAAGCGGGGAGGCAGGCTTTGGTGTTTTTGTTGTAGCATTTTGGTTTTGTTCTGTCGCTTATTGAATAATTTATGTAATATGTAATTATCTGTTGTTGTTGGCGGTGGTGGTGTAGTTGCTGTAAATCATATCGTTCGATGCGTGAAACTTCCAGGCTGCTATTTGGCAGCGCCATTTTAGCTGGAACCCACATATCTATGTATGTGTGTGCGTGTGTGTGCAAATACCAAATGGGGGTAAACTCTGAGCTTGTGGTAAACCCCAAATGTGGCGTATGAGTGATATTTTAGGAATAAATTATGGTATGCAACTAATTGGGTCTAACAAAGTTTTCAGTCAATTAACGTTGCATTTAAAATTCAGTGGATTCCGGTGAAAAATATTACTTCGAATGGATGCCGTCGACGGTGGTTTGTGTGTATGGATGTGCATAAAGCAACGCAAATAATTACAGTGTTAGGGCAATATTAAGATAAACGATTTCTAAAATATTGATGGGATGGAAGCTGAAAATCCAAGTGAACGATTAAGATATGTATTTAAAGAAGACCAAGAATTCTTCTTGCAGAAGGGGAAAACGCAATCCAATGGAATACAAAGAGGATCCAAAGAAGAATTTTTTTTATTCTATACAATTCAAAGAAGTTATCTTACCGAAGACCAAGATCTCTTCCTGTAAAAAAACAAGGGACCCAGATGGTCTTCCCATAGAATACCAGAAGGTCTTCTCCACGAAGAGTGAAGGTCTTCTTATAGAAGGCCGGAAGCTCTTTTCACAGAAGACCGAAATGCCTTCTTATAGAAGACCGGAATGTTTAATTATAGTAGACCGATAGGTCTTCTCATAGAAGATCGAAAGGTCTTCTCACAGAAGATACGAAGGTCTTCTCAAAGAAGATACGGAGGTCTTCTCAAAGAAGACACGGAGGTCTTCTCATAGATGACAAGAAAGTCTTGTTATAACAGACCAGAAGGTCTCCTCATGGAAGACCAAAATTTGTTCTTCTAGAAGACAAGAAGGTATTCTTAAAGGTCTTCTAATGGAAAACCACAAGGTCTTCTCAGAGAATAACAGATGGTCCTCTCATAGAATAGCAGTAAGTCTTGTAATAAAAAAACCGAAAGTTTTCTTATAGAAGACCAAAAGGCATTCTTATAAAAGACCAGAAAGTCTCCATCTAAAAGAGCAGAAGAACATTTCAAAAAAGACCAGAAAGCCTTCTCATAGAAGACCAGTAGGACTTCTCATAGAAGACTAGAAAGTCATGTCACAGAAGACCAGAATGTCTTGTCACAGAAGACCAGACGGTCTTCTCATAAAAGACCGGAAGGTCTTCTCATAGAAGAAGACCAGAAGATCTTCTCACAGAGGACCGAGAGGTCTTCTCATAGAATACCGAGAAATCTTTTCATAGCAGACAAAAGGGTCTTTTCACAGAATACCAGACGGTCTTCTCTTGGGAGACCAGAAGCCCTTCTCATATGAGACTAGAAAGTCTTGCCATAGAAGACGAGAAAGTCTTCTCACAGAAGACAAGAAGTTTTTCTCATAGAAGACCTGGAGGTCTCCTGGTAGAAGACCTGGAGGTCTTCTCATAGAAGACCTGGAGGTCTTCTCATAGAAGACCTGGAGGTCTTCTCATAGAAGACCTGGAGGTCTTCTCACAGAAGACCTGGAGTTCTTCTCATAGAAGACCTGGAGGTCTTCTCATAGAAGACCTGGAAGACTTCTTATAGAAGACCTGGAGGTCTTCTCATAGAAGACCTGAAAGACTTCTTATAGAAGACCTAGAAGTCTTCTTATAAAAGACCTAGAAGTCTTCTTATAAAAGACCTAGAAGTCCCCTTATAGAAGACCTAGAAGTCTTCTTATAGAAAATCTTGAGGTCTTCTTATTAGAAGACCTGGAGGTCTTCATATAGAAGATATTTAGTCCTTCTCATAGAAGACTTGGAGGCCTTCTCATAGAAGACTTGGAGGCCTTCTCATAGAAGACTTGGAGGCCTTCTCATAGAAGACTTGGAGGTCTTCCCATAAGAAGACCTGGAGGTCTTCTTATATAATACCTTGAGGTCGACTCATAGACGACACATAGCTTCTCTCATAGAAGACCTGGAGCTCTTCTCATAGAAGACCTGGAGCTCTTCTCATGGAAGACCTGGAGGTCTTCTCATAGAAGATCTGGAGGTCTTCTTAAGAAGATCTGGAGGCCTTCTCACAGAAGACCTGGTGGTCTTCTCACAGAAGACCTGGTGGTCTTCTCATAAAAGGAGGCCTAGAGGTCTTTCCATAGAAGTAGACCAACAGGTCTTCCCATAGAAGAAAACCGAGAGGTCTTCTTACAGATCTAAGATGTCTTCTCACAGAAGACCAAAAAGGTTCTGCTCAAAGAAGACCATAGAAGATATTCGTATAGAAGACCAAGAGGTTTTCGCATAGAAGACCAAGAGCTCTTTAAATAGAAAACCATAAAAAGGTTTTCTCATGGAAGACCAGAAGAAGGTCGACTTATAGAAGAAGACCAGAAGAAGTTCTTCTCATAAAAGAAGACCAGAAGAGTACCAAGAGGTCTTTTCATATCGGAAGACCAGAAAGTCTTCTCATAGAAAAGGACCGAAAAGCTTTTTCATAGAAAAATACCAGAAGTATTTCTTTTCCTCTCCTCAAATAAAAATTAAAATTTGTTATAAATTTTCGTTTAGGTCCCATGGGTATTTTCAGACGGGCCTTCATTCCGAAGATTGGATTCCTTTCTGATAGAATAAATCTATATCAACAATAGTTTTCCATCCTTTATTAATATACATTCTGACTTGTATAAGTTTGTATAATATTACAACCATAATCTTCCGCTCGCCCCTTCTACCAGACAATACTAATATATTACATAAAAAATTCAATGCACATAACACAATTTTCAACAATCACACAGCATTAGAATAAACATTCAATATGACATGATTAATAAAAACGGATATCCGTTCATTGAAAATCGCATCGTCATCATCACAATATTGAATGGATGAATGTCGAGTGCATTACAGTAGATGAACAAGCACAATCACGTAAATAATCTGTCACTTGGTAGTCATTATATAAATAAATAAAATCATGCTAGAAATTGTATACAGCTCTCACACATTTTTTCTATAATATAAATAATAAAAAAAAACATTCCATGTCATCGTCAACCAGTCAAGGACATCAGTGTCAATCATTAAAGTTAAGCGGATTAAAATCAATTGATTTTATTCTCCCTTCCCTCTCCCTGTGGCTCCACCCTGATACATATATTCATTTGAAATTTATAAAGTTAAAATGTGATTCCAATGAAACAGCATGTGTGCTGGGTGGATTAAAATGTCCTGAGAGTAAAGTATCTCTCGGGCACCACCTCCACCCATTTGGCTGTCTGCTATCGTTAAGTATATTTGTCTGAGATATGATGACTTTTTTCCAGAATTGCCATTTTATTTATAATGAATGGCAATTTTCTTTTCACTTCACTCTGTCTCTCTCACCCCGTTAATCTACTTAAGCGAGGGACACTAGCAGTAGGCCAAAGAAATCCTATAAAATTCACACAAGCTTAACGGGTTTATAATCTATTAAAGCACTAATTTAAATATTTAGCCTGGCTTTATAAATTCGGATTTATAGAGCAGATTCATTTCTTCTTTGAATTACTAAAATCGGAGGATATTTTAAAAAGACCGCAATTCTTGTGAAAATCCTTTGACACACAGACATAAACTCTTCTACTTCTTAATGGGTTGCATGACACTTAAATTGGTGTATCAATTTATTGCGATGCCCGCCTAATGACAACAGCTTAATGCAATTGCTTTAATGTTATTTTCAAAATCTCTAATAAAAGCCACAAACGTTGTTTTTAATCTAATCTCATTTGAACTTATTACTTTTCCACAAGACTCGACGAAACCTACAATTTGCGCAAAATCTTCTTCTTCACTCTTAGAACATAACTTTCAGCATCTTAGCAAGTTTTCGTTTTTTTTTTTTTTTGCGAATATAAAATACGACGAAAGTAAAACTTTTTCGTCATGCAAAATTCAATTTCGCCCAAGTTACAATATATCTTTTTTTTTTTATTTTTTACAAAAGTTCCTACAACTTCTACTCGATCTTTGTAATTTTTTCCGCATTGCCTATTTGAGCACTGAGACAAATGGTGCGATGTCATCCTTCAATGTTTCGTTGTAAGACGCAATTGGCAAGTTTTAAGATGGAAGAAAAAAAGATATATTGGGCTGTAGCCAAAGACAATTGAAGGGATGAGGAATATTTGGTGTAATTATAAAAATACAAAAATTGTATTTATATAAATATTCCCTTTAAGTACTCCGAATCTTGAAAGTCTTTATATTCTCAACATAAATGTAAAACAACGAAATAATATATTTCTTACTTAATTATGAGTGCCTATTGTTTACTAAGTTTAAATTTCACGCTTCTGCTATTTTTTTTTCGTCTACAAACTTTTTGGTCTCCTTACAAGCTGCTCTCGATGCCTGCTGTGTATGGAAATAAGTAGAATACCTATTTGCAGTACACCAAACACTTGAGGATATATCTCATAATATGATTTTCTAAATTTACACGGGAGATTCAAATAAACTTACAGTAATCCTATTTCAGGACTTATTTAAGGTTTTATTTCTAAATAAAGCGAGTAAAAAAGCTATAAGTTCGGCCGGACCGAACTTTGAATATCCTCCACAATTTGAAACGAATTTGGCAATTTTCAAAAAAATAATACGTTATTTGTAATATTACCGGTAATAATAATGTTGATGAAATCATCAAAATACAGAATATCGAGAGGTTCTATATATGAGGGATATACCAAAACGTGGACCTGCATACGAAGTGTTAGCCATAGGCTTTAGTATCCATCACGAACTTCAAATACCAAATTTTAAACAATGCCGGTAAATAATGATGACAAAATTATCAAAATACCGAATATCGGGAGGGACGTAATATGGGGGCTATACGAAGAGGTGGACCTGCACAGATAATTTTCTGTCTTAGGCTGTAGCATCCATTACGAACTTCAAATACCAAATTTTAAACGATTTCGGTAAATAATGTTGCCAAAATTATCAAAATACCGAAAAAAGGGAGGTATCGTTATATGGGGGCTATACGAAGACGTGGACCTGAAAATTTTCTGTCTTAAGCTGTAGTATTCATTGCGAACTTCAAATACCAAATTTGAAACATTTCCGGTCAATAATGTCGCTTAAGTCACCAAAATACAGAAAGAAGGGAGATACCATTATGTGGGGGCTATACCAAAACGACCCATTTTCAATGCCAAAAGCCCTGCAGACACAATACACATTTTATCAGATCAAGAATATATATACTTTGTGGGGTTTAAAATGTGTAGTTCGAGGTGTTACAAACGGAATGACAACCCTAATATACCCTCCATACTATTGTGGAGGGTTTAAAAGTGGACGAACTTACACAGCAATAGATAGAAATTAGACCCAAAAGAGCTAAAGAATTGCTTCGCTTGGTTGAAAGTGGTGAACTGCCGAATTTGGTTTTCTCCGACGAGAAAATATTCGTTGTCCAGCAGTTTGTAAAAAAACGAAATGATCGTGTTTACTTGCCAAAGAGGTCAGCTGAAAATGTATACCTTCGGAACGCAATCGCCGGCCATGTTGATGGGTGTCGCCGACATAACAGCCGATGGTCGCTCTCTTCTCATATTAATCGGCCGTGGCATCAGAATAAATTCCGAATATTCTCGCGAAAATATTCTGGAGCGTGTAATAAAGCCTTGGGCACTCAGACCTTAGACGTTCCAACAGGACTCAGCACCATCGCACTCAGCATATGCCACCCAAGAATTGTTACAAAATGAAGTTCCTCGCTTCGTTTCCAGCGCACAATGGCCACCAAAATCTCCGGATGTCAATCCGTTGGACTATTGTGTCTTGAGTATTTTGGAAAGCAAGGTTGGCACTTAAAAATATCAAAGTGTCGATCACCTCAAGCAAGCGCTTCGTCGGGAATGGGCCAAAATACCGCAGAGAAACATTCGGGCAGCGTGTGTGTGTTACCTTCGTGCTAAAGGTGACCAATTCGAACAAATCTAAACTTATTCTAAAATTTGATGCTATTCCCGACATTATTTGTTTTTATTCAATAAAATTAAAACAAATAATGTAAAAATTATGTTGTATAGCGATATATATTTAATGTGTATAAACATAGAAAAGGTATGTTAGCTAGAATGCTTATATCTCAAGAATGGCTTGACTGATTTTGACAATTTTTTTCAATTCATAAAAGAATAAAAGAATAAAATCTAAAAAGATTGAATGAGAGGATTGCAATAATGATGTTAAAATCGATTTTGTAGTATTTTATGAAAAATATTTTTTTCACATTTTTTTATTGCATGCGATTTTTTCAATTTGACTTATAATATTGAAGTGTACATTTTGTAGTATTTTTTCACCTTACAACCCAGGTTGGGATGGTTATGTGCAAATTGCAATTATCGTCCGAGCCTTACGAAAGGATATTGTTAGGCTCAGAAAGGCTATGCGTATCGTTTTTAGAGATGTCCCTATTATATTTAGGGGTTGAAATGGACCGACAAATGTTCCTGATATTACAGCCGTTATAAAGTCACAAATAGAAACCAAAGGACACTGAATCTCGCATGAAGTTAGAGTTTAGGATAGCGGGTAGAATGGATAACTACGCCGGCGCTATCCAAAATACACAAAACTCGAACTTCTGGATTTTTATGCTGATTTCATTACGAATATAGCCAAAAATCGTAAACAAGCTAACCGTATACATGAGTCTAAATTTGGAGATACAGCGGCTTCTTGACTTTGGAGATGATCGAAAAATATTTGGAGTTTAAATGAACCAAAAACAGAAAAGAATTCCTGATCACACAATTGAAGCCAATCGACACGCCTGAAGGATTCTAGCATTTTGGATGACCATTGAATTATATTTAACTGTAAAATGGACCACAACAACTAACAGCACGACGGAGTGCGTATATATTGGACAAATGTCTCTGGTCAAAATGATAAGGGTAATATGGCTTTTGCTTACTTGTTAAATTTCAAAATTTTGTCAACATGTTTCATTGAAATAGCTGCGTATAATTTTCAAATCTGTCTTATCAAGTTCCCATTCAAATTGCCTGAAATCACCACAGAAGTAGCTTTGTGTTCCTACAATATATTTCAAATTTATTGACAACGCGTTTGCTCCCTTTAATTCTTGTGATGATAATAATGACGTTAAATTCAGTTCTTCTCTCATTTGCTCATCTTCCTCAACTTGAGTGTTGTACAAGCGAAAAAAAAGTTGTTACAAAATTTCACAAACTTTAATTCCGCTTAAAATGTTTCTTTGGTTAACAATTTTTTTTTACCTTCGATAAGTTTATTGTTCTTTTCGATGCTGAAACTTTTACAGTTTCCTTTGGTGTTTTATATATTTTTAAACTTATTTCTTAACGTTGTACAACTCTTGCCTTCTAGGAAAATATGGTTTCCATAGCTACTAGAATAGCTCAGATTCCAAAGTAGTTTATTATTTATCCAGTGTTTATTGCCACAAACAAGTTTTGTTGGGAAAATAATGTTGTTTTCAGCATAAACGTAGTTGATGGGTGCATCCTTCTTAGAATTACTGTTGCCATAATGCATTAAATAGTATTGATAATAGTATGAACACTGTTGGGAGGATAAGGGAGTGTTTGCAGTATTTAACACCGACTTTGGCTTTCTAGCTTAAAAAATATTCTTTTTAAATATTTTTTTTAATGTATTATTGTTAAAAAGTTTTAGATTATTTCTAAAGTTCTAATAAATGAGAATTAAAATTCAACATACAGGGTGATATAAAAAACTGAAACAAAGACCAATGGCATATTTTTTACATTTTTATACCCTACACCACAATGTGGTCAGAATATTATGTATTTGTGCATGTTTTTTTTTTTTTTTTTTGTAACAGGCAAAACGAAACGAGATAGACCCATAGTTCCTTTTGATGATCTGCATAGAATCACATTCTGAGTCGTTTTATGCATGTCCGTCCGTAAATCCATCTGTCCTTGTATTTTTTGTGAACAAAGTGCAGTTCGCATTTATTACCCAATCCAGATGAAATTTTACACAATACATTTGTTTGGCCCAAAGACGAACCCTCTTGAAATTGGAGATACTCGGTCAAAATTTAGATATAGCTCCCATATATATCTTCGTTCGATTTGCTTTTTATTGTGCACCAAACGTGCAATAACAGCCCGAGTAGTATGGAATTTTGCACATACGACCAAAGTAAGCCTGAAAATTAGTATGCCAAATTTGATCGAAATCGGTCCTGATATAGGTATAGCTCCAATATATATTCTTCATCCGATTTATTATTTTAGTCCTCCGCAGCCGTAATATGCACTCTGTAACTACAATATTTGGGGGAAATATATCAAATACAATTCAGAAACACCTTTGCCAAATTTTATCGAGAACGGTTTGGATTTGCATATATCTCCCATATGTAACTTCGTCCGATTTACCTTTGAGTGTGCACCAAACGTCTAATATTTGCCCAAATGGGATGAAATTTGGCACTTACGACCGAATTGAGTCTAGAAGCTAGTATGTCAAATTTGGTGAAGATCGGTTCAGATATAGCTATAGCTCCCATATATACTGTCCATCCGATTTGTTATATTTGTTACCCACAGCCGTAATATGCACTCCGTAACAAACGATATTCAGGGAAATATATCAAATACAGCTCAGAAATATCTTTACCAAATTTTATCAAGATCGGTTCCGATATATATTTTTATCTGATTTCACAATAATTGTGCACCAAATGGGCAATACAAGTCCGAATTTGAAAGATACAAATGCTTCGGCATATTTAGTCTTTTGGACTTTAAAATATAATTATAAGCGTGTATGCTTGAATTCTCCATAAAAACTTTTAATTGTTATGAGGAGCTCTACTAAATTAGCAAGGTGGTGTAGGGTATAATAAAGTCGGCCCCAATGTTTTTTTTTTTTTTTTAATTTTATTGAATGAAAGCAAAAAATGTAGAAAATAGAATCAAATTTTAGAATAAGTTTAGATTTGTTCGAGTTAGTCACCTTTGGCACGAATTATGACTTCCAAACGGCCAATGAAACCGTCACACGCTCTCCGAATGTTGCTCTGCGGTATTTTGGACCATTCCCGGCGAAGCGCTTGCTTGAGGCGATCGACACTTTGGCATTTTGTAGTGCCAACCTTGCTTTTTTTTACAAAATACTGCAACCACAATAGTCCAACGGATTGGTATCCGTAGATTTTGGTGGCCATTGTGCGCTGGAAATGAAGCGAGGATCCTCATTTTGTAACCATTCTTGAGTGACGCGTGCTGAGTCCGATGGTGCTGATTCCTTTTGGAATGTCCAAGGTCTGCGGCCAAAGTATTTGTGTGCCCAAGGCCTAAATACACCTTACAGAACATTTCCGCTATAATATTCGGCATTTATTCTGATGTCACGGTCGAATAATACTAGCGCAGAACGACCATCGGCTTTTATCATGGCCCACACCATCGCCATGGCCGGCGCTTGAGTTCTGGTGGCCAACCGAAGATGCACATTTTCAGCTGACCTCTTTGGCAAGTAAACACGATCATTTTGTTTGTTTACAAACTGCTGGACAGCGAAAGCGGAGTGGAGAAAACCAAATTTGGCAGTTCACCACTTTAGCTCTTTTGATTCTATTTTCTATCTGTTGCTGTCTAAGTTCTTGCACTTTTTGGAATTTCAGTGGATTCACCCCCAGCTCATTTTTCAATATTTGCCGAATAGAATATTGCGATACCTTCAGCTCTCGAGCCATTTTTCAGCCACTGCGACACGGGTTTCGATCAATTCGCTTCTTACCTTTCCAACAATTTCTGCTGATGTTGATGTTGTCGTCCGTTCATTTCCTTGACGTCGGGCTACGCTACCAGTATCACGGTAACAAGCGATGGTACGAGTCACAAATAATTTATTCACATTTTAATGCTGAAGTGCTTATACGATAGCCAATTGTGGTTTCCAGCAAAATATATAGAAATCTCACTATCACCCTTGAATTCCATCACGAATAACTTTTTTCTGGAGAATTCTTAACAAAATGCTTTTGTACGCTTTTAAACAATATAATGAGCCGTCACTGGAATAATTTTAACAGCTGTCGGACGAGTGGCTTAGAAATAACAGCAGTCTGAAGATGGTTGCAGTATTTTCATTTCATCCTGTATATTTCGCAATATTTGGGACAGAACTTTGAAATTTGTCTTCGGATTACACCCAAATCATTTGTAAGGAAAATGGGTCATATCGATCAACTTTTTGGAAAAATGGATATTTAAGCCATACTTTAGACCAATAAGGAAAGGTCAAAAATTGGGAGGGGCAACTATATGATACCCTACAGCATTATGCGTATTTTGCAGAGTACCCATAAGAAAGAAGTTTATATTGGGGTTATATGTGAATTTAGCCATTTGGTGCACAATAAACCTGATATCGGATAAAGATATACATGAGAGCTATATACAAATCAGATCTAATCTTGATCAAATTTGACTGAGGGACTTTATCTGATATCTAGTACGAAATATAATTCTTGTGGAGTGCATATTACGAATGTTGAAAAATTTCATCTGATAATAAATGCGACCTGCATCTTCTTCACAAAAATATATGAACGGACGGACGAACGAACGGACGGGCTAAATGCTGGAGCGCTCTAACGACAGCCACTTGTGGTTTTCCAGTAAAATATAAAGAAATCACCCTATCACTCTTGAATTCCACCACGGATTTTTTTTTTTGGAAAATTCTCACTAAAACGCATTTGTACGCTTGTAACAATATAATGAGCTGTCAATGAAATAAGTTTAACAGCCGTCGGACAAGTGGCTTAGAAATGACAGAAGTCTGAAGTTGTTTGCAGTTTTTTATCTTAACCTGTATAGATATACCAAAGGTTATAAAATATTAATATTGATGTACCTCAATTTAGTATTTTCCAAAAATTATATATACTCACTCAAAAATGATTTTGACAAATCTCCCATTTTCCATATACAAAACTCTAAAACTTTTACAAAATCTATAATACTCTACGATTTTTATTTTCAATACATTTTACATTCCATGAATTCCATCTATACATTGACACCAATACATACAAATGTACAACATACATGCTTTCGTATCTGCCATTCTCTCGGGGGTCATGCACGTATCACGTTTATTAATGTCAGCGTTACTCATACGTCTCGACCATCCCCCCCCTCCCCCAACACATTCCACATGACGACCAACAAAATCTGAATTGGGTAAAACGTTTTGAAATGCGATGGATGCGAAATGAAAACCATCAAAAAACTATTTTTTGTTGTTACATTTTGCAGAAACCAAATGTCATAATAAATCTTTAACCAATCTCACAGAAGCGTGCTCTCTCTCCACCCCACCCTCCAACACCTTCACACACCAAACAACACATTGCCCAACATAACCTTGGCCATTGTGAAAGACACCTCGAGCGCTCCAATGTTATCGCTCTGTATCGGTGTGAATAACCTTAATAACTCTTTATGGCCCCAATGTAACGCCCACAAGCAAGTCGTACAACTGTAAACAGACTCAGAGGCAACATCACACCCCCAAACGACTGAACAGAACGAACACACACATACACAAACACCTACGTACACAAATAGTTTGTATACAAAGTAGAGGCACACCAGTCACAGACTCACATTGATTGTGAGGGTGGGCGAGCTTGAATACAAAACAAAAAAACGTAGCCGAAGATAAATCCTTATAAATCAAGTTTAGTGTACACTTTACACGTGCATAAATTTTAATGTCCTTTATGCGAAATAAACGATTTATATTTCATCCGATATTGTGATGTTACTACTATTTCTGTTCCTCTATAGCTATTGGGCGAAAATTTGCACAATGGTTTTGATGGGTAGAATTTTGAAAGGCAATAAAGGCATGAATGAATGCAATGCAAATATTCAAAATTATAATAATTCAAATATCAATAACATTTATTAATCCATGTCTGAACTTTTGTTATCTCACAGACAAGAAGACGCAAATTTTGGGAAATCACTTTTAAGATAAAAATGTGGAAGTACGATGTAGAACTCAATTTTAAAGGAAAGTAGTTTAAGCCTGGCCACATTTTTTGGCTTTCCAATCCGTTGTTTTCTTAAAAAAATTTTAACGTTCACGATATTTGGAGAATAGGTTTTTGAAATTTTATTTTTGGAAACGCCTCGTTGTTGAACTATTGTGAAATAATATTTTCAAGAATCCATATTTCGAATGTAATTTCTATTCTGTGTAGAATATTTTGTCCTGCCGAAAACGAAATTTTGTGTATCTTCCTTGTGTCAACTCGAAGTAAGTCCGAGAAAAAATTAATCAAAACAAGCAAGGAAAGATCATATGATACACTACACCACTATGTATTTAGTAAAGCTCCTGTAAAAAACCCGATTTTAAACAAATTTGAAGTACTTGTTTTTAGGATGAATTCAGTCGGAATGGCAATGATTCAGTTCATTTGGGCTGATATCAGCCATTTGGTGTACAGTAAACCTCATATCGGATAAACATATATTTGGGAGCTACATCCAAATCGGATTTGATCTCGAAAAAATTAGACAAAGGTATTTTCGGTATCCATTAGTTATATAGTACCAAATACCACTTTTATGGAGTGCATATTTCGCGTGTGAGGAACTTTAAACACCAAATCGGATAAAACATATTTATTGGAGCTGTTGCTATATCTGAACCGATTTTTCTTCCAGACTTAATACGATCGTAATTATCAAAATTCAGTCCGATTAAATAAAACTAAAAATCTTCTAAATCTTACAACCGCACTTATAAACATTTTCATATATTAATTTTTTTTTTTTTTTTTATTAAATTGAAGTACATAATAATATACATACATATAAATATTAATATTGTATAACTATTGGTATATCTATACAGGGTGAGTTGAAGAAACTTTATCCAACTATCAGACTGCTGTCATTTTTTAAGTCACTCGTCCGACAGCTGTTAAAATTATTCCAGTGAAAGCTCATTATATTGCTTACAAGCGTACAAAAGCATTTTGTTGAGAATTTTCCAGAAATAATGTTGTTGGTGATGGAATTCAAGCGTGATATTGTGATTTCTCTATATATTTGGCTGAAAACCGCAAGTGGATATCCCGCATTTAAATGTGAATTTATCTTTTGTGTCTCATACTATCACTCGTTATCGTGATACTGGTAGCGTAGCCCGACATCAGAGAAGTGGACGGAAGAAAACAGTAACATCAGCAGAAATGGTTCGATAGGTAGAGAATCGATTAGATGAAAACTCGCGTCGAAGTGGCTGAAAAATGGCTCGTGAGCTGAACATTTCACAATATCCCTTTCCGAATACCCCTTTCGGCAAATACTGAAAAATGAGCTCAGGGTAAAGCCATTGAAATTCCAAAAAGTGCACGAACTTACACCGCAACAGAAAGAAAATAGACTCAAAATTTGGTTTTTTCCCCTCCGATGAGAAAACATTTGTTGTCCAGCATTTTGTAAACAAACAAAGTGATCGTGTTAACTTGCCAAAGAGGTCACCTGAAAATGTACACCTTCAGTTGGCTACCAGAACTCAAGCGTCGGCCATGGTGATGGTGTGGGCCGCCATAACAGCCGAAGGTCGCTCTCCGCTCGTATTAATCGACCGTGGTATCAGAATAAATGCCGAATATTGTCGCGAAAATATTCTGGAGGTTGTATTAAAGCCTTGGGCAAGCAAACATTTTGTTAAAGTTATGACGTTTGATTTTGTTCTAGTTTTTTATTTCTTATATATATGTTGATCATTTGGACTAATACTTGCCATTTTGGTTTGTCCTGGGGCCATATAAATATAGTTTGAAAAATTTAATATCAATCGGATAATAAATGCGACCTGCATTTTGTTTACAAAAATACATTGACCGACGGTGAGACGGGCTGGCATGCATAAATCATAAAACCCTTACCACTATGTGGTGGTGTAGTATGTAAACATTTCGAAATATTTTCGATATATATTTTTTATTTTATTTTATTTTATTTTTTTGGGAAAATTGATTCAAATATTTTTTGACATGCAGTGGCCATATAGATTTCCTTTCTAGGCGATAATTTTGTGTTTGCTGTCATTCTTCTAAAATGATCGCTTCATTGGAAATTTTTGCACATAATCACAAAAAATATTTCTTTATGTTTAAAATAAGATATTAATATATATTAATTTCTGACTATTAGGTAAGATCTAGACTCTTGATGTCTTCTTGGAACTATGGTAGAATATTATGACAAATAATTTTGTAAAATATTTTTACTTATTACTTTTACCTGCACTTACTTTATTTTTATCTGCAATATTGGCCAGGACACTATATACTTAAAATTAACAGTTTCCAATTAATTTTAAGCTTAACTTGCCCCGTCCAATTAGTTTACGTAAACTTTCAAAACGCTAAAACACGCGAATTCTATTTTTATCTCTGCTTTCATAGTCTACTGAATTTTCAAGATTCTTGCCAAATTATTCTTAAAAAATTAACCATTTTTAATAAGTTTATCCTTCATTAAATATTAAAAAACGCGACAATTGGACCTTTGGTCCTTTAAAAATATTCTTGAAAAAATTGCGATTTCTGTGTGTATTTGTCTACGATTATTGGTATGGTGTTTATTAAATATTATTTAAATATCCACGATTATTGGTCACTTTGTCCGTGAAAAATATTTTTACAATCTGTTGGTCATTAAAAAAAAGAATCCTAAAAAAATCAAGATTATTGGTCTGTTGGGAAAAAAATTAAAAAATCTGTACATTCGCGGGAGTTGGCCGTGGAGAATGGACTGTAGCGGTGTAAATATTTGCGGTGGTAACTCTTGTGATTGTAATTGATATTTAGAAAAGAAAAGGCAATTGATTTTTTAAGCGGTGGAGCAAATAGAATTTTATTCTTGTTCTGAACGGTTTGACTGCTTTAATCCAAGTAAGAAAAATGGCTGTGCAGATTGTGCATCAGACATTTTATAAATATGTAACAAAAGGTATTGAATACAAGAAATGGTAGCCTGAACCATTGAGTGAAAACTTAAAGGGTTTTAAGGTTGCCATATTTTGACGGTTATCTTACGTTTAGATTTGAATTCAATGTGATTTATACTTAAGCTATTTTAAATGCAATTATAATTCAAGATATTTAAACGATTTGCTTGGAGTTCATTATACTTAATACTACGTTGTTGAACGCGGTTCAACATACCGCCCCCTTTTGCTGGACTGCAACTTCAAACTTGGCAGCTTCCGGATATGATCCAACCGAAGGCTGAACTTTGGGCAATTGGCATGTTGGTTGTGGTTTGAATTAGGCCGGCTCTTAGAATTTTTGGAATTTGATCGTTTGCTATCATGATTTCTATATTGATAGGGTTAAAGAAATGTGGATCTGCCAGATCCGTTAGGTGGTTGTATATTGATAGGTGCTTTTTATCTTTCGTCGATTCCGGGGTGCTAATGTGCAATGGATTTTGGACTTCGCCAGTGATGTGTATTTTAACGGACTCGTCATGGAAAGATTGCAAGTTTATGGCAGTAAAAGTCTTTCCAGCCCTCTGTGTAAGTGGTAACTGAAGTCGCTCCACCAATTTGGTTGAAATTGCAGTTTGCGTTGATCCTGAGTTCATCAGCAATCGGACTTTGTCGCAACCTTCTACAGTAATCACCTTTGCAAGAGCTGTGGGTAAAAACACATGCGATTTGGTTCGAGAACTTAGTCTGTCACTAACGTTGGAGTGACGGCGTTGCGTTGATGTTGAAGTAGATCGTTTTGATGTGTGGGCTGATGGACGGTTTTGTTGTTTCGCTGGACGACTTTGTTGGTTTTTGGCGGTTGGAGGTTCAAGGCTGCAACTTCGTGATGATGAGCGGTTTTTTGGGGTCGATTTGGAGGAGGAATGATTGTTGGGTTTAGCATCGATGTGTAGCAAGGTATGATGACCCTTATGACATACCATGCAAGTTTTACGGCTTGGGCACCATTCGCGGGTATGAGCCGTACACAGACAATTGAAGCAAAAACCTTTTTGACGTGCCTCATGTCGACGTTTTGTAACGCTCATATTTTGGAAAGTAAGGCATGATTTTATAAAGTGCCTCTCGTGGCAGATACGGCATTTGGGCAAGCTAGAAACGTTACTGAAATGTAAAAGGTTATTAAATTTGTGAGCAAGGGGGAAAAGTTAACAATTGGGGAGAATGCATAATTTTACAAGTGGGCGTACTATGATCCCGTTTTGCGTGCGAATTTCTGCTACACGAACCCTTGAATCTTTTCCGGCAAACACTCTAACCACGCGTCCAAGTCGCCATTCCGTCGGGGGAAGATTATCTTCTTTGATGACGACGAAATTATCTGGGGCAAGATCTCGTTGCGTTCGTTTCCATTTGTATCTACGTTGAAGATTTGTTATATACTCGTTCTTCCAGCGTTTGGCAAAGTGTGATTGGAGAGTTTTTAATCGTTGCCATCGATTCATCAGAGATAAATTATCAGAGGATGGTTCAGGAGTCGCAATAAGAGGAGCTCCTCTAAGTAGGTGGCCAGGAGTCAGCGGTACTAACTCGCTAGGCTCTTCATTCAACGGTGACAATGGTCGAGAATTTAGAATACTCTCAATTCTGATTAGTAATGTGGAAAACTCTTCATATGTATATTTCAGTTTTCCCGCTACCTTCTTTAAATGGGCTTTCATACTTTTAACGGCAGCTTCCCATAAGCCACCCATATGTGGGGCGTGAGGCGGTATAAAGTGCCAAGTGAAACCATGGATGTTGTATTTTGAGACTAAATGTTCTTCAGCGGAGCGTAGAAAAGTCTTATAGTCTTTAGCTAACGAACGACTGGCACCAACAAAGTTGGTTCCATTGTCTGAAAATATTTGTTTAGGAAGGCCTCGTCGGCCAACAAATCGACTGAATGTTGCCAAAAAGGCTTCAGCAGACAAATCGGAGCAGACTTCTAAATGAATTGCTCGTGTCGACAGGCAGACAAAAATTGCGGCATAGCCTTTGTGCAGTCTTGCATTTCGAAGGCGTGAGGTTTTGAGGTCGAAAGGACCGGCAAAATCAAGACCTGTATTGGTAAAGGGGAGGGAAAAAGTACAACGCTCAAGGGGTAAGGCGGCCATAATTTGGTTTTGAATGTGATGTTTGTAGATGGTACATGTTCGACAATTATGAATGCATGAACGAACGGCACTTTTCAATCGGATTATATAAAACTCTTGTCGAATTGCCCGTATCATTAGCTGATGTTCAGCATGAAGTAGCAAAGTGTGTGTGAATTCAATCAGCAACTTGCAAAATCTTGACTTTTCCGGGAGGATAATCGGATGTCGTTCATTGTACCGTGCATCAGAATTGGCCAAGCGACCATTTACTCTCAGTAACATATTTTCATCTAGAGTAGGATTCAAGGTTAATAGTCTGCTCTTAGTTGGTATTGGTTGGTTTGAGACGAGTGCCTGATATTCCCATGGGTAATGTATCCTTTGTGCCAATCGTATGAGGTAGTATTTGACGAAGGATATTTCATGTGCAAGTAAAATGTTTTTCCGCAATCCAGATGGGTTATTTCGGCGACACCCATTTATGAAGCGAAATGCATAAGCAAAGACTCGTAGGACTCGGTTGAGTGATGAGAAATCTTCTAGGAGATCATCTTCAACAACTTGGGCGTGCATGGCAAATACCTTCTTTTCAAGTTCTGGTTCTTTGAGAGAGGCGGGTTTTGGCCAGTGTTGTGGTTCCTTTGCTAACCAATGTGGTCCATTCCACCAAAGACTACATGCTTGAAGTTCTTCAGCTGTACAGCCTCGAGTGCCAAGATCCGCAGGATTATCAGCGGATGCAACATGTCTCCAGTTTGCATTTCCCACATTATCGAGAATTTCAGACACTTTATTGGCCACAAAGGTCTTCCAGTAAAAAGGCGGTTTGCTAATCCACGATAGGGTGATTGTTGAGTCAGTCCACAAGAATATTTCGGGAGAGGAAAGCTCCAAATTTTGACAAACAGATTTTAAAAGTTTGGATAACATCGCTGCTCCACATAATTCTAACCTCGGTAGGCTCACAGTTTTTAATGGAGCTACTTTGCTCTTGGAAACAAGAAGATTGGTATAAGTAATATTTTTTGAGGATTTAACACGTATATACAAACATGCACAATATGCCTTCTCTGAGGCATCACAAAAACCGTGAATTTGAATTTCAGTCTCGGATGAAAAATGTACCCAACGAGGAATTTTAATATTCTCGATGTCCGCAAATTTGGAAATAAAGGCATTCCACTTTTCGAAGGAATGTGTTGTTACTTCTTCATCCCAATTAGTCCCATCAATCCAAAGTTGTTGCATTAAAACTTTCGCGACTACAATTATGGGTGTTAACCAACCAGCAGGATCGAACAATTTTGCAACGATTGACAAAACTTTACGTTTTGTTATGGCAACAGTGGGTAAATCGAAATGTGTCACCTTATAGAAGAAATAATCATATTTGGCATTCCATTGAATACCCAAAGTTTTTGTTTCACTGACATCTTCTAATCGTAAGAAATCTTCGCTAAGAAGATCCTCCGGGGGAAGATTCAGGAGTATTTGAGGATGGTTTGACGTAATTTTCTTCAAAGGAAATCCAGCGGATTTTAACAAGTCAATTACCTCATGCAGATAGGACTTTGCTTCAGTTAACGAATGTGCTCCCGATAGTATGTCATCCACGTAAATCTGACTCTTGAGAATGTTCGATGCCGTTGGATGTGAGTGTTTATTGTCATCGCTAAGTTGGAGCAAAGTTCGTATCGCCAGGTATGGTGCACAATTTACCCCAAAAGTAACAGTTTTTAAACAGTAGTCTTCAACTTTTTCTAACGGAGAAGACCGAAACAGAATTCGTTGAAATTGTTGATCTTTCTCATGCACAAATATTTGGCGGTACATTTCTTGTATGTCGCCATTGAAAACATATTTGAAGAATCTCCAGCGTAAAACAACGTTAGTGAGTTCATTTTGTAGTGTGGGACCAGTATAAAGTATGTCATTTAGTGAAACACCGTTGTCTGTTCTTTTAGATGCGTTAAATACGACTCTTACTTTCGTTGAAGTTCTATCGGGCTTTACGACAGCATGATGTGGCAAGTAGTATGAACGAAAATGGAGATTTTCAGAAATCTCAAATTTTGTGGTTAACTCCATATGACCCAAAGTAACATATTCAGAAAGTACTTTATTGTATTCTCCTGCTAGATCTGGATTCTTTTCTAGCGTCTTCTCTATCCTTAGGTATTGACCCATAGCGGCAGATCTAGAAGAACCGAGATATTTGTCCGATGGTAAGTCCTGTTTGAATGGTAACCTTACCACATATCTACCAT
Source organism: Musca domestica (assembly GCF_030504385.1). Lineage (NCBI taxonomy): Eukaryota > Metazoa > Arthropoda > Insecta > Diptera > Muscidae > Musca > Musca domestica. The sequence continues at coordinate 10,458,523 of NW_026712299.1, forward strand.
CTGATCTTCGTTGAACAGTTCTTTTATAAAATTCCTCGCACCAGATATCAGATGCTGACAAAGTTTTTTCGTTGGAAATATTTTCTATTTCCCAGAATTTTCTTAGCTCCTCACTCAGTGGATCATATGTGGCCGTCCAGGAGGCAAATGAAGCAATAAGCTGGCAATTTGGTTTCCCACTGACTATCCATCCGAATTCGGTACATTGTGCCAACAGATTTCCAGAAATATTTTTCTTTAATCCTGGTTTTATAATGCTCGGCAATATGTCACTACCAATAAGCATGTCGATGGGAGCTGGTTTGAAAAATTTGGGATCAGCCAACTCTAATCTCTTTAAAGTTGTGAAGTCGGATATTACGGTAGGGGAGGCTGGCATTAAATGATTTAGATTCGAAACAACAATTGCGGAAGTAGCTATCTTAAAGTCTGACTTTCTGGACTTTAGAGTTACTTGACAACTTTTTGACGAATTTTCAAGAAGAGTTCCGCCAAGACCTGAAATCTTTGTGAATGATTTCTTAGTCGGAATGTCAAACCGATTTATTATTCGACTAGAAATGAATGTTTCTTGTGACCCTTGATCAATAAATGTCCGAATTGTAAACAAAAAGCCTTGGTGTTCTAGATCAATTAATGCAGTTGGCAAAACGGTTCTTTCTCCAGATTGTGAGAAATGGGATTCAACATAGGACATTTCATTATAAGCGGAGGAGGCAGCTTCAGAAGTGGTCGGTTTTTCATCTTCAAATGTTTCAACAAGGTAAGCGGAGGCTGATTTTGGCTTTTGCCAATTTTGATTGGAGACATTTGAAACAATTATCTTCTTGTTGCTTTCATCAGGGTGTAATAAGGTGTGGTGAGATTGCCGACATGATTGACAGCGATGTTCACTTTTGCATTTTTTGGCAATATGACCATAGGAAAGACAATTTTCACAAATTTTATTATCGAACACAAATTTCCTTTTGTCTGAAAGAGGCCATGATCGGAATTTTGAACAATTTCTTAAAGGGTGGTTTTGTTTGCATACTTTACATGCTTTCGGAGAACCTTCCGTAGAAGTATTGTATGCGGAAACTTTCTGAGACGTGGATGAATGCGGTTTTCGTATATCAGAAACCGATTCAATCATATTTAAACGTTTGGTGATAAACTCATCTAATTGGTCCCATGAAGGCATTTCTTTATTGTTTGACAGAGAACTTTCCCATGCGGTTAAGGTATCTTCAGGTAATTTGGATGAGACCCAATATATTAAGATTGGATCCCAAGATATCACGGATATATTATAAGTACGCAGCACAGATAAACAATTATTAATTGTATACTGAAGATTTCTTAGGGATTTCTCTTTCTCTACCGACACATGTTCAATTTGAAATATTTTTCGCAATTGATGATTGATCAGAATACGCTTATTTTCAAAGCGTTGACGCAAAGCATTCCATGCCAGTTCGAAATTGTTATCCGTTAAGGAAAATCTTTTTACAATCATACTTGCTTCCCCTTTTGTTTTTGCCCGCAAGTGAAACAATTTTTGCGCAGGTGACAATTTGGTATGGTTTATATAAACGGCGGAAAACATATCCCTGAAACTTGGCCACTTATCGTAGCCACCACTGAAGAATTCAGTGTCACAAGGCGGTAGTTTCAATGAAAAAACTCTATCAGTGTGGGAAACATTTTCTTCTTTTGATATCGGTTCGGAATTCAGGAATTTTTGGTTCTCGATTTGAATTAAGTCTAGAATTGAGGATTTACATTCTTTGTAAGATCGGCAGCACTCGGTAAATTTACCATGTATTTCCCCTCTAGCATCTTTAGTTACGGTGGGATCGGAAGAAGTCATTTCATTTTCATATATCTGAACAAGTTGACGCCACCGTCTTTCTAAGTCATCAAGTTCAACCTGAAGGCTAGAGGCAGTGTGGTCCTGAACGGGTATTTGAGCAAAATCAGCACAGAATGTGACCACTTGGTCTGAGAAAAATATAAATTTCTGAGGAGCGAGGCCACCCGCATTACCCATATTGGGAGAGGTCATAATGATTTTCGAAACAAAAAAATCTGGCAACTATAATTCTCAAAAGGATTTTACTCAATAAATTGAAGATTTTTCAACGATATAAAAATATTCTTTGTTGAATATTTAAAACTGAACAATCTGCAACGTTAAGCTTGAGAAAATAAATGAGGGATTTAAACCTCGTAATCGTCAACTGATGTTTGCCGTAGTTACAGTCTAAGCAAATATCGTGAAAATTTTGTCGAAGTTTAACGCAATGAGAAAAATGAATAATGGTTCGCTTGTAACAATCCTTGCTATTAGAAAATCACCGATTCAGAAAACTCTAGAAAATTACAGAGAAACATCGAACTATATTAGTTGCACCCAGAAGTTTGCTTATGGACAAATGTAGACTTTGCTCTGAATTTGTGTATCAAGTTGTAAATAGAGATACAAATTCTCGATAATTTAAAATGATTGGTAATATTCTGAATGGAAAATAAACTTATTTTTCAGTTTACCTTGTTTATATTCGTATATCTTTCTAATTTTATTTCCCAATCGTTCAATTTCAGAGAATGGTCAAACTGCGCATGCGTTGGAAAAATAGTAATTCTTGTGGTCAACAGTAATACAGCCACACAAGAAGAATTTTTCTTTTAGATATGTTCTTCCTTCGTGATCGCTCTTCGTTTGAAACCGGAACGAGTATGATTTCAATATAAGTTTAGACACATAAATTCTCGCCTAAATTTTTAATTGTTTGAAAATGGAAAGCGTTTTAAATCAATCAACAATGTTTAAGCCAAATTGTATTTTAGATAATTTTTCTTGCATAACTCCTGGTTTAATGATTTAATGAAGGGATTGAAAGCTTGTTTGAAGCGATGTGTTTTTTTTTTTTTTTTTTTTTTTTTTTGTATGCAGACAACTTTGATTTATCGAACTTACTCTAGCACAACGCTCGAACTAAATCAAAAAAAGCTTTTCCAAAACTGTTCCAATATTTATTCAATTGACGTTAACCCAAACAAATTTTTCAAAATGGCAAGAATGAAGGGTTAAGTGATATATTTTGGTATCTTGCAATGCTAGTGTGCTAATTATTATGATTGTTGTTTACTTTTTTTGACCTCTATTTTAAGAAGTTAAGTTATAATATTTCTGTTTAGATTCCTTGAGCAACGCTATAAGTCAGAAATATGTTGACTTTATGAGATTCTGTCTGTTGAAGCTTTGCAATATATTGCAATACGGATGACGTTTTTACTTGATTTACAAATTAAGGTTTTTTATATAGGTAAACAAACCCAGCTATGTAACAAATCGATCAATATTTAGAACTAGTGTGGAGATATAATGCACCAAATCTTTATTCGTTTTCAAAAGGTAAAGGCAAAGTATGTCAGAGAGCTTTAATGTTGGTATTGCGTTGTTACTAACAGACAACTGGTAATAATATTTGTTTGCATATAAATAAACGTAGTAACGTCGTTGTTACTGTAAGTTAATGTCAAACGTAAATGAAAGGTAACTTCAAATGCTCCTACCTTACCTGTTATACTTCATAAATAGTGCATGAGAATGTAAACATCAAATTAACCAACTGTCATCTCTTTCCTCTTTTCTTTTTGCTATACTTTGCACCGTTTCTTTCGCAATAGGGAATCTGGTTGGTTGTTGTAAATTTTGAGTTGTTGTTGTGCTTATTTTATGCTTGATTCGTGTTCTAAATGATATTTGTTTTTTTTTTTTTTTTTTTTTTTTTTTTTTTTTGGGTGAAGAAATAGATATGTCTTTTGTTTTGAGGTGTTTTAATATTTTATTTTGTAAAATAAAACAAAATTACCTTACTTTTTGTGTCAATGTGTTGCAGTGTTAATGTTTCCACTTTAGATTTGTTTCCGTTTGGTTTTATTCACCTCTGTGATTGCAACAATCTCCTTTTTAATTATTGTATTTGGGATTTTGCTTAGGTTTCACTTCTTTCCATAGATTTTTTTTGACGGCATTATTGTGTATTCCAATATAATGATTTGTTCCTTCTTTATGTCCATATTAGCTTTATAAATTTTGTTTGACGTACCAGCATTCTTTATTAATTCTAATTTAATAAAATAAATTCTTTCTTGCCGACACTAAACGACTATCACTTGTCAAATAATATTTTAATTATTGTTCAACCTCTTTTGCAACCCACACTGACCATGTGGTTCAAGAAGAAATTCTGCTGGCTTTACAAGAGCTTAATGATACTACAAATATGAAATTGTTGTTGTAAAAAATGAGTACGCATGTGGTTACTGCAGCTGATGGGATAACATGTGCGCTCACTGATATGAGATCAATGCGTTTAGTTTTATTCCTCTGCTAAGGAATAACAACAATGTGATATCCAATCTGATGAATGTATGGAGAGCAATGACTGAGGCTTACTTAGCGACAGCGCTGTTGGGTATGGTGTTTAGTCGACAGAAGAGAAATGTATGTATGCGGTCTCCTTTAACAGCGACTGCGCCGTTTGATGTTAATGGCAACCAAAAATGAGTCTGGCGTACTTAACACTGTTAAGTTCTCAGCGACTCTGTTTGTGTTTGCTGCTCTTAAAGGAAGAGAGTATGTCGTTTGGTACTTCTAACAGTCGCCGTACCAATTTTTATTTTTGATGATTAAGAGTATGAGTTTTTTTTACCTACAGATAGAGCAGTTGCCTAATTAAAGATTAATGCGTTTCAATTCCTCCAACAACCCAATATGTTGTTGGCTGTTGTTTATTGTCTTTCACTTTTTTCTTTTTATGTGCAAAGGTGCTGTTATCCGTAATGTAATGACGAAGCGAATATTTTAAAGCAAATTAGAGGAATTAGATGCTGCTGCTATTGAGTCTGTTTTCAGAGCTCGATAAAGAGACAGTAATAGCGAAAAGCCGTAGATGAATAAATGAAAAAAAGACTACAAGAACAACTCCTGTTGTGAAATGATCCACTGGGCAGCAATAAAATTATGAAGAGTATTTTGTTATATACAAGTGGATGCAATATATGTTGCGTAATTTAAGCGGATAAGCAAACTGAAATTATTTGGTTTGCTCTTTCAATTGTATTTGCGGATGTATTTTTTTTGCGGGCCAACTTGTATCTTTACAAAAAGAAAGTTGACTTCAGCGACTTGGACATTTGTGGTTATAAATTGTAACAATAGTTCAAACTCACTTTTTTGTGTGAATTCAAACATCAACAAGAAACAAAACCCTATGTGCTCACAAATTAATAACAATTTACATACCCTTTATCCATGTCTTAATGAACTTCTTCTCCAGGAAATCTTCGAGTAAAGCGGTGGACGTAATCCGGATAATTTAAAAAACTTTCCAATTCCTTAGAGGCTCGTGAGGACCATGTACATTCGCGGGAGTTGGCCGTGGAGAATGGACTGTAGCGGTGTAAATATTTGCGGTGGTAACTCTTGTGATTGTAATTGATATTTAGAAAAGAAAAGGCAATTGATTTTTTAAGCGGTGGAGCAAATAGAATTTTATTCTTGTTCTGAACGGTTTGACTGCTTTAATCCAAGTAAGAAAAATGGCTGTGCAGATTGTGCATCAGACATTTTATAAATATGTAACAAAAGGTATTGAATACAAGAAATGGTAGCCTGAACCATTGAGTGAAAACTTAAAGGGTTTTAAGGTTGCCATATTTTGACGGTTATCTTACGTTTAGATTTGAATTCAATGTGATTTATACTTAAGCTATTTTAAATGCAATTATAATTCAAGATATTTAAACGATTTGCTTGGAGTTCATTATACTTAATACTACGTTGTTGAACGCGGTTCAACAAAATCCTAAAAAAGTCCACGAATATTGGTCTCTTGGTCCATGCTTATTTATAATCTTATTCCTGAGAAAAAATGCACAATTAAAATGTTACACATGGAAAATAGTTGGCCAAATTTTTCCTGGCCAGATCCAACAAAACTGACAGAAGCCGGGGCCTTGCTTACAAGTATATATTTAGTCTCATATCTACACAGTGCATTGACAATGCAAATGGGAGGGCATCAAATGTCGTCAAATATTGGTCCAACTTATTTTTGAAGCCAAATCAACGCTCCATCATGACATTATCAAAGTCAAGCAAAAACGTCATCCCATTGTGCCACTTGTGTCCCCCAGCAATTGTTAGTGATGAAGCTATACCATTTTATTTTTTTTTTGTCATTGTTATTATTGTCATGTCGTCGGTCGTTGTCATAGCCTTCGCCGTTTTCATACAGACAACAGAGCAGGCAAACAAACACACACACACGTTAGTATAACAACTTAATCTATAAAACGTAGAAGTGAAAATGTAAATGGTACCAATAAAGCTCTACTCGCTATGAAAATATGAAAATTTCTAAAAACGAAACTGAATTTTGAATTGTGTTTATTGCATATGGAGGTCATCAATGGCTTTAGGGTCTAAGCTTTTAAAATCAAGACAATAGACGTCGTATCAATTTCAATTCTTTAAGTCACACATTCAATTTGCCAATTTTTGGTCTTTATTTGTTTAAGTCCTAAATCGATAATTATATTGGAAATTTATAACAATATTGTATAATAAAAAATGCTACGCTTTCAGAATATTAAATACCTAAATAGTAAGCAATCTACACTTTTTCCATCTGTGTTTTAATTTGTTTTGAGATTTTCAGTTCAGTGAATTTTGGAAAATAGACACACCATTCAATTACTTCTTTGTTCCTTTTTTTTGTTTAAGTAAAAACAATGATATCACAAAGATTTTTTTAAACCAATATCATTTGTCATTGCATAGACTTACCGTGTAAACGGGAAATTGACACAAACGAAAAAATGCCAAAATCTAATATCGTTGTGATATATTGTATGTTTCAAAAATGCAACATTGGTTTACATCGTTGAATAAAACTAGTACCGTCATATTTCACAAATCTAGATAATCCTAATCTAAGAGTTGCCTTATATATGACAATTAAAGGATTTTTATTATTATTATTTTTTTTTTTTTTTTTGGATTTTTAGAGTTAGAAAGAAGAATTTTGAAAGAAGATCGTTCGGGCTTTGTGCAGGGAGAAGTAAATCAGAATTGTTTTAAACATTGCACTGCGAAGGGAGAAAAAGTACCTAAAGGTACAAATTCGTAAAACATAGTTATTAGCAAGAAAATAAATCGTCCCGAGTGAACCTTTGAGAGAAGCCAGAGAAGGTGGTGGAGAATTGAATGCTATTTCAAATCTTGGTCATATATGGACAGTTCACTACAGTTCTTATTAAGAATATTTTTAATAGACTACCAAGACCAAAATCCTTGAATTTATACTTGCTTCTTCATCAAAAATCGGGTTGTTAATATCTTTCACGATTTTGCGGTAGTAGTTGAAGAGTATTTGTTACAAACAATATAGATTTATTCAAGGCATACAAATACTGAATTTTTGGAAAAAATTTTGCCAAAGATTTTGTCCGAACTGAATATCGTGGATTTATTTGAATTATTACTAAGATTTCTGAACCGAAAGTCATGTTTTTTCATTTTTTTTTTTTATCAAGTATTTCTTAAACTTTTTCTGTGTCAAACTCTTAAATATTTCAACAATTTGTTTTATGGGTATTTTTGTCTTAAATTAAGAAAATAAATATTTATTCCTAAAGTATTATTGGCTCTAATCATATCGACTAAAAAAATCCGAAGGGTTCCTTTCCCAAAAATCGTCCTTATAGCAAAATCGTCCATTTCTTAAAATATTTTTCTCCTACAAAACATTTTTTTTGGAAGGATAGCGACGAAGACACAAAATCTGCATCAAATCTGTGTAAGTAAAACGAGTAAGAGAAGGCTGTAGCCGTGCGGGGCCGACCCCGACCCTAAAATACTTTAACATATAGAATATATTATTAGACTTTTTAAAAAAGTATTGTAATTTTCGATTTAATAAACAGGACATCAATATTTTCATATACGGGGTGAGATAAAAAAAACTGCAACAAAGTCAAATGTCAAAATGTTAACATTTTTGTTTTAAATTTTATTGAATGAAAGCAAAAATATCGGAAATAGCATCAAGGAGAAGTTTAGATTTGTTCGAATTGGTCACCTTTGGCACAAATGAAACGGCCAATGAAACCGTCACACTCTGCTCGAATGTGGCTCTGCGGTATTCCGGCAAAGTGCTTGCTAGACGTGATTGACACTTTAGTAGTTCCAACCTTGCTTTCCAAAATACTCCAGACACAATAGTCCAATGGATTGGTATCCAGAGATTTTGGGGGCCATTATGAGCTGGAAATGAAGCGAGGAACCTCATTTTGTAACCATTATTGGGTGGCGCGCAATGGTGCTGAGTCCTGTTGGAATGTCCAAGGTCTGCAGCCAAAATGTTTGTGTGCCCAAGGCTTTAATACACCCTCCTAAATATTTTCGCGATAACGGTCCATTAATACGAGCGGTGAGCGACCATCGGCCGTTATGGTGGCCCACACCATCACCATGGCCGGCGCTTGAGTTCTGGTGGACAACCGAAGGTGCACATTTTCAGCTGACATCTATGGCAAGTAAACACGATCATTTTGTTTGTTTACAAACTGCTGGACAACAAATGTTTTTTCATCGGAGAAAACAAAATTCGGCAGTCCACTACTTTCGGCCACGCGAAACAACTTTTTAGCTACTTTTGCATTTTTTGGAATTTCAATGGCTTTACCCCGAGCTCATTTTTCAATATTTGCCGAATGGAATATTGCAATATGTTCTGCTCATGAGCCGTTTTTCGGCCCCTGAGATCAAGCCGCTTCTTAACTTTTCGAACCATTCCTGCTGATGTTGCTGTTTTCTTCCGTCCACTTCCTTGACGTCGTATCACGGCGATGGTATGACACACAAAATATTTATTCACATTTAAATGCTGGAGTGGTCTAACGATAGCGACTTGTGGTTTTCCAGCCAAATATAAAGAAATCACAGTACACGCTTGAATTCCATCACGAATAACTTTTTTTCTGGAAAATTCTCATCAAAATGCTTTTGTACGCTTTTTTTATCTCACCCTGTATAATGTACATATTTTGCTATATATCCGATATATTGGCTATCAGCATCACTGTAATGGTCAAAACTGAACTTTATTGTGTGTGTAATTTGGGAGGGATTAAAAAGGTTCGCGGTTAAGTGGAAATTTTTGTATTTTTTGACATTAAATTTATGGTTAATTTTTTGCCGCTAAATATTGCCGACGGCTGCACAGATACGTTCTGCCCTCCCCTAAGATCGAACTTCATACAAAATTTCGCGTCGATTGTTTTATAATTGTGGCCTGCAATAGCAAAATCAGGAAATTTATCTTGATCTTGATCCATTTCAAGCCCTAAATATTTTGCAATCATCTCCAAAAACAATAGGGTTCTATTCTAAATTTTTGTGTTGCAAACAATCTTTTATATTCATCCATATACAATATCTTCCGAGAATCCCAAACTTATTTGAGTTTTCCTCAACGGCACCACCCGTCGTGCAGAATTCTGCATGTGTTCTAGCCAAAATTCTTCCACTGTAAACTATGCTATTGTTCAAAGCATTCGAAACTTTTCTTTCGCAAAAAGCATGCATTCAATCTGTTAAATTGTGTTAGTTCGCTCGTTCATTCGAACGAATGCATACACGAATGCAGGTGTCTACGTGAGATTGTTTTATTTTGGTAACGCATAACTGAAACAATCATAAATACCATGACTCTCAAACACCCGCCAACACCCTCTAACAGCGCAGCACATACGTACGTAAAGACTCAACGCTATAGACGGAAATCTCGCGTGGAATATCCTTTTATTTCACAAAACTGACAAAGATGAATCGTTTAAATCTTTTTTTGTTTACCAAAAGAGGTTACACCACAATCATGGGAGGGTGGAGGCATAGACAAGCGTGTGGGTGAAGATATTTTCTGTTTTTCAATATTTCTCGTACAAGTCAATTTTCTTTTCGATTGTCTTTTTTCTTTCATTTTGTCATTTATTTTCTGTAATCAGTCATTATTTGAACTTTTTGTGGCTGTTTTTTTTCATACCCTACATCTTGAGGTATGTAAGATGTTGGAATTGTTTATTGTGCTACATATTTGAAAAATTCCGGCATGTTATGGCTGTCTATGATATACATGCTAGTATATCATTTTCATAATCAAGACGATTTAGCTTAGAGATATGTGTAGATGGGTGTTTCTTCTTTGGCGAAGGGTATCCAATATTCGTTTCGAATGAACTTATCCCAATTTTTTTATTCTCGCTCATCGTTCATCATATTATCAGCTCATCCATTGTACCTCTGTGTATGTGTGTGTGGCTGAGTGTGAGCATTTTACATAAATACAAAAGATTTCGATTGATTTATTGAAAGATTAATGTCAACAATTCATGTCACCGATTTTGTTTTTGTCATCACCATATAAGAATATATTTTTTGTGTCTATGTGTGTGTGTGTACATGAAGAGCATTTCTTATTACAGTTTTTTCTGCCTTTCCGTCTTTATCTCACCTCATCACATTCAAATCCATCCACACATCCACCATGCCACCCATTCCAAGCAAATGGGGCAACCAACCAGCCAGCCAGCCAACCGCCTGCCAAAGAAAGACAATATGAAATATGTTTCGGGAATTCTGTAAGCATCTGGTGCATGGATTAATTCGATTTGGTGCCACGAGAGCAAGGATAACACAAAGTCTACACAGAATATGTCCCAGTGGAAATTTCATTCATTCATTCAGTTTTTTTCTCTTCATCTTTTCTTTTTTGCATACATATATTAAAATTACGAATTCCAATATAATCGCTATACAGAGGACTACGTGCGTCAATGTTCAGCGTACACATGCTTCATATCGGCGATAAAAAAAATTAATTTGTAACAAGAAAATGGAAATTGCATTCTATTGAACCTATTTGAAAGGAGCGAGTAAAGAATTGATATGAAAAGATTTTTTTAATTAAATGAAAATTTAAAATGGCAAGAGATTAGATCCTCATGAGTTTTGGAAAGATTTGTATCGATCTCTTGGGGTCACATAAAAATCAAAATACGTTTATCCTCCCTTGGGTTTCGGAACATATTTTTAAATCCGAATATGGTTTCAAATGCCAGTTGTTAGAAAGGATTGCAATAAGTCTAATTGGTTACATCGTTTTAGGCGGATCATGAAAAAAGTTCATTCAATATTTTGAGATACTGTGAAAGATAATGTTCAGAATTGGCCCACTATTTCTGTTACCTCCAAACCAAAACATTTTAGTTTGGTAAGGTTAAACTCTTGGATGGGAGTCATACCAATATGTGAAACCACATAGACAATTCTGTGCTAAAGTGGTTGTGGTATATTGTGAGATTCCAGATTCTGTTGAAAATTGTGGCAAAGATTGACCTATATATTGATTGGTTCAATTTTGAACTTTTAAAATAAATTTGAAGCAATTCTCAATTCGTTCGAAAGACAGGATTACAACGGAGAAACACTCATCAATGCATCGGCTTAGAATTTTACGTTGATTAAACATTTATACACTTTGTAGGTTCGTGATAACTATTTCGATAATTCACAAACGGAATTATTAAATAAATTGAAAATAGGGTTAGGAGCTTGAGAGCTGCATGAGCCTAAAACCATTAATAGGTAATATAAATACTACTTCCGTCATTACAGGTGGTTTGAAATTTACGTAAACAAGTAAGCGAAGTCTATGGGCTATAATATGTTGTGAGCCACCTTTGGTCTACATCCATTTTCTCAGATTTCGTTTTTGAAACGATGTCATTCAGCCTCGCACAAAAGTTACGTTTGTTTTTTGACCGGGGCACTTGCCCTATATATGAGCTGTCTGTGGTGCTGGTAGACATTTAAAACAATTTTAAAGATTTAAAACAATTTTAAACATTTAAAACGAAATGTTAGACTTCTTGCCTCTCTCCTCATGCAAAATTCCGAGTCGATTGGTTTTTATTGTAAGAGACGGCAAGATTAAAATATTAATTTTTCTATCTATTCGTATCTTTAAACGTACATCTTTAAAAAATAGGCTTCAGTTACAACCCTAACCCTACCCAAATGCAAAATTGCGTGAGGATCAGACGATAATTGTACATAATACCCTCAACACATGGTGTTGTACAGTGTAAAAAAAAAACTTTACAAAATGCTCAATTAAATTTGTACAGCAAATTGGAAAAATCGCATCAATATAATGGTCAGAAGTGACCTCTTCAAATGTTTCTGGTTCCGCCGAGAGACCAGCCCTAACCTTCATGCTAAATGCGATTGGTCTATAATTGTGGCCTGTAAAGCAACTGGAAATCAGTTGGCTCAGCTCCAAAAAAAAAAAAAAAAAAAAAAAATGGTTTCTATCTTGACCATAACCCTACCACCATTTTCAATTTCTTGAGCATCGGGTCATAATTGCTACCTGTAGCGTGATTACAAACCAGAGACAGAGTGAAGACGATCTATACAGGGTGAGAAAAAAACTGCAACCATCGTTAAACTGCTGTCATTTCGAAGCCACTCGTCCGACAGCTGTTAAAATTATTCCAGTGACAGTATATTTATTGTATATATTGTTTACAAGCGTACAAAAGCATTTTGGTGAGAATTTTCCAGAAATAAAGTTGTTCGTGATGGAATTCAAGCGTGATAGTGTAATTTCTTCATATTTGGCTGGAAAACCACAAGTGGCTATCGTTAGAGCATTACAGTATTTAAATGTGAATAAATCTTTTGTGTCTCGTACCATCGCTCTTTACCGTGATACTGGTAGCGAAGCCCAACGTCAAGGAAGTGGATGGAAGAAAACAGCGACGTCAGCAGAAATGGTTCGAAACGTAAGGAGGCGACTTAATCAAATCCAGCATCATAGTGGCCAAAAAATGGCGAGCTGAAAAAATCGCAATAAAGCGCCTAACAGCCGATGGTCGCTCTCCGCTCGTATTAATCGACCGTGACATCCGAATATATGCCGAATATAAGAAAATATTGTGGAGGGTGCATTAAAGCCTTGGACACGCAAACATTTTGGTTGCAGACCTTGGACATTCTAATAGGTCTCAGCACAATCGCACTTAGCCACGCCACCCAAGAATGGTTACAAAATGAGGTTCCTGGCTTCATTTCCAGGACACAATGGCCACCAAAGTCTCCGGATAACCATCCGGAAAGCAAGGTTTGCACTAAAAAATACCAAAGTCTAAATCACCTTAAGCAAGCGCTTCGACGGGATTGGATCAAAATACCGCAGAGCTACATTCGGGCAGCGTGTGACGGTTTCATTGACCGCTTGAAGGGCATAATTCGTGCCAAAACTGACCTATTCTAAAGTTATTCTAAAATTTGATGCTATTTCCGACATTTTTAGCTTTCATTCAATAAAATTAAAAAAATGTAAAAATTATGGTGTTGGACTTTGTTGCAGTCTTTTATCTCACCCTGCTTAATCAGCGTAAAATTGTAAGACTATTTAGCCCTGTCCGTCTGTTGTAATCACGCTTGAGTCGAAACGAATAAAAAATAGAATAGAAAAATTTGGCACCGAACAGTTTTTGTCTGTAGGTATGTCAAGTTCGAAGACGGTTCACAATATCGTACGTAACGGTACCTCCCGATTTCAGTATTTCGATTATTGTAGCCAATTTTTTTCAATGAAATTGTGAAAATCCACAAAAGGTGTTCCTTCAGTGTACTTTGACCCCTGGAAGAGTATTGTCTATATAGGCCCGCGACATCGTATATCCCCCATACAACGGTATCTCCCAATTATTGGTATTTTGATGGTTTTAGCTATATTTTAATGGCCCCTATACCCCCCGATTTAGGTATTTCGATTATTGTAGCCAATTTTCCAATGACATTGTCTGAAAATCCACAAAAGGAGTTTCAAGTACTTTAACTCCTGGAAGAATATTGGCTTTATAAGTCCTCGATATCGTATATCGCCATACAACGGTACCTCCCTATTTTCGGTATTTTGATGATTTTAGCTACATGTTTTAAAGGAATTGTCTAAAATTACATACTAGAAGTTCTTTCTAAGCACATTACATCCTTGAAGAGAGGTCCACGATATCCTATAGGCCATATACAACGGTACAAACCGATATTTTTACGGTTTTAGGGATATTATTCACCGTAGTTGTTTTTAATTTTGTAGTTAGAATTCGAACGGGTACTACAACCATTGACAAAAATAGCGTATGCAAGCCCTTGTCTTCGTATGGTCTCTACAGGGTTGCCCATATTCGACGGACCCACGTTTTTTTTTTTCGGCCACTTCGATGACTCTTTGGCCCATTCCAATCGACGAGGCTTGTCCGCAGGGAACAAATGCAAATCAATGCGAATAATCCGTTGTAAAGTGGGCCAAGCCATGCCCAACTGCTGAGAACGACGTTTTTGGGATGTTCTTGGGGACCTCTTAACACTGGCTCGTACGGCAGCGATATTCTCGGCCGATCGCCTTGGTCGACTTTTATATGGCCTCTTCGGATTAGAAAGAGCCTTACCAGTCGAAAATTTTTCGTATAAACGCTTAATGGTGTTCTTAGAAGGCGCACTTCTCACATTTTTTAATGTTTTAAAAGCACGTTGAGTTTTCACAATTGACTTCTTCTGTTGAATGTAAATTTCAACTATTTCAGAGCGCTCGCGTGGCGTGTATTGGTTCATGGTAAAAATCTGCTTGGACTGACGCTTCAAACGCGGTATGTCATTAAGCGATGTGACATCTCTGTCAAAAGTTATGGCGTTGCCAGATGGGTCCGTCGAATATGGGCAACCCTGTATATAACGGTACCTCCCAATATTATTTTGATGACTTTAGCGACATTATTCAACGGAATTGTTTCAAGTTTGGTATTTGAAGTTCGTAACGGATACTACAGCTTATGACAGTAAATTGTAAATGCAGGTCCAGGTCTCCTCATATTCGGCATTTTGACGATTTTAGGTACAATACTCACCGAACTTGTTTGAAATTTCGTATTTGTATTTCCCAATAGGCACTACAGCCTTCGTATATGATGATTTTAGCTACATCATTCACAGGATTTTTTTCAAGTTTCGTATTTGAATATTGTAATGGCAAAAGTTGCCTTTGCAGGTCCACGTCATCGTATAGACCTCAATATAACGGCTATATTCGGTATTTTTAAGATAATTTTTAATGGATTTTTTTTTTGAAAATTTTCAAATTTGTTCCAAATGGTAGAGTCTATTCAAAGTATTTAGAAAATATACACTAAAAGTATGCAGTATTTAATACATCGACCTGTAAAGCTATTGCAACATTTTGGTAGGTATTTTGAAGATAAACTTTTTGGCAATAATTTAAGCCTGCACTTAACGAAGGGTATGTTTTTGTGCCCCTAAGAATAAATCAGGTGGAGCTTATATATAATTAGTTTTACACATTGTATTTTATGATTTTAGTTTTTAGTATTGTATTCAAACATAATTATAGACTTGCTCCTTTTGATATAATTTAATGTGTTTAATAATATAATACAAAATTTAAAATATTAGAACAAGAAAGCCAACGAACCAAACCGAATATCAATTTGTAAAAGTGTGGCCATCCATTTTGGATGAAACGCACACTCAAGTGGAAACAAATGATGTCCACAAATATCATATACGCTTTCATGCTCAGATTTCTATTCTCACAAAGAAACATGAAGTGTGAAAGGAAAATTGAATTTACTCTAAATTACATTTTATTTCAAAGAGCCTTATAGTTCAACAATACTTTATTATTAAGTTTTCAAAATTCTCGGTTACGAAAATGCACTGCAACAGGGCAAACCGTATGTTATGTCTTTAGTTGAAGTAGTTTTAAGAAAAAAATAGAATATTCTGTATTTCAAATATATATATGCGAGGGGTTGATTTTACAAAACAAAAAAAAAACTCGTTTGTAAAATAATTGAACAAAAATACCGCTGTATGTGCTTCAAACAGGACATGGTTAAATATAAACATTTAGACCGGAACCGGCCTTAATAAAAACAAATCTTGAAGAAATAAAAAAAAATGTGCAAATGCAGATGGCCGAACTGTTGAATTCCTACTTTTTTTATTTTTTTTTTTTTTTTGCCTTAATTCAAAACTCCAGCAACACCTCATGTGCATCCCAGAAAAATAAAATAAATGTACTGCAGAGACAAAAAAACAAGATTTTTTGTATTCCATAATGCATGCGTTGCATTTCCAAACATCGAATCGTCTTCATCCTCTCCTTGCATCCTCGACCCTGCTTTTCTATACAACAACTAATTCAATTTGTCAAGAGAGAAGAAAATGTTTCATCGCTAAACTCCCTTCATCGCCAAATAAAGTTCCGACCATATTTACTATATATTTTGGATGCAGTAAATCTTTGCTGTATTACTTCCATTTTCTCCGCATTGCCTTCTTGCGCTTCCAAGGAAAACAAATGACGCCAATGGCCCTCACCGCTAAGGATGAGAGGAAACTAACTGAAGAGTAGAATTGTAAAGCGTTTTCCATTTTTATACCCTACACCACATAGTGGTAAGGGTATTATGTCTTTATGCATTTGTTTGTAACATGGAGAAGGAAACGAGATAGACCCATAGTTACTTTTGAGAACCTTCATAGAATCACTTTCTGAGTCGATTTATGCATGTCCGTCCGTCTGTCCGTCCGTCCGTCCGTCTGTCCATGTATTCTTGTGAACAAAATGCAGGTCGCATTTATTATCCGATTGAGATAAAATTTTCCAAACAATATTTTTTTGGCCCAAGGACGAACCCTATTGAAATTGGTGAGAATCGGATCAAATTTAGATATAGCTCCCATATATATCTTCATCCGATTTCGGGTTAAATGTGCACCAAATGTCCACTATCAGTCCAAATTACCTGAATTTTGGCACACCCAACCGAGTTCGGCCTAGAAGCAAGTATATTAAATTTGGAGAAAATCGGTTCAGATATAGCTATAGCTAGCATATATATCTTTCATCCGATTTGATCTTTAAGTCCCTCACATTCCTACTATGCACTCCACAACCGTGATATTTGGTACCAGGTATTAGATGGAGCACAGAAATAGCTGTTTTAAATTTTATCGAAATCGGTTCAGATTTGGATATAGCTCCCATATATATCTTCATCCGATTTCGGGTTAATTGACCACCAAATGGCCAATATCAGCCCAAATGGCCCGAATTTTGGCACATGTGACCGAGATTAGCCTTAAAGCAAATACAACAAATTTGGAGAAAATCGGTTCAGAAACAGCTATAGCTCCCATATATATCTTCATCCGATTTCGGGTTAAATGTGCACCAAATGTCCACTATCAGTCCAAATTACCTGAATTTTGGCACATGTGACCGAGTTCGGCCTAGAAGCAAGTATATCAAATTTGGAGAAAATCGGTTCAGATATAGCTATAGCTCTCATATATATCTTTCATCCGATTTGGTGTTTAAGCCTCTCACATTCGTAATATGCACTCCACAAGAATGATATTTGGCACCAGATATAAGATACAGCCCAGAAATAGCTGTTTGTAATTTTATCGAAATCGGTTCAGATTTGGATATAGCTCCCATATATATCTTCATCCAATTTCGGGTTAATTGTGCACAAAATGGCCGATATAAGTCCAAATGGACTGAATTTTAGTACATCGGACCAAATTCAGCCTAGAAGCAAATATATCAAATTTAGTGAAAATCGGTTCAGATATAGATATAGCAACCATATATATGTTTCATCCGATTTAGTGTTTTAGTCCCATACATTCGTAATATTCACTCCATAACCGTGATATTTGGTACCAGGTATTAGATGGAGCACAGGATATAGCTCCCATATATATCTTCATCCGATTTCGGGTTAAATGTGCACTAAATGGTCAATATCAGCCCAAATCACCTGAATTTTCGTACATAAGACCGAATTCAGTCTGGAAGCTAATACGTAAAATTTGGAGAAACACGGTTCAGAGAAAGCTATAGTTCGTAAAATGCACGATAGAATTAGATAGATTTTGATTTTGTACCAAATATCTCATAGAGCTCTGAAATGCCCTGTATAAACCTTTTTACGAGAGCTCTACTAAATATGCATAGTGGTGTAGGGTATCATATAGTCGGCCCCGCCCGACTTTTGAGCTTTCCTTACTGGTTTTTTCTTTTCGTTGGCTTTTTTCTGTGAAAATGGCAGTCCGAAAAAAGAACACGCACACAATTTATGGTAGACTCATTAATCTGTCAGTTGCACAGTTAACTTTATTCAAAAACGTTTACCAAGTTATTTTTCTTTAGGTTTCGTTTTTTTTTTTTTTTTTTGCTGGCATTCTTTTAAAGTGCCTTGAAAGTGGTGTTCCATTTTTTTGGCGGAATTTGTTTTCCTTTTGCAACTAAATGTATGTTTTTAATAAACTTAAAAGCTAATTGAAAATGAGTAAGGAAAAAGGACATAGAAGGACAATCTACAGTGATTTCTTTGGATTAGAGGGAAGAACCAATATTAAAGAAAATTATCAAAATGGTCAAATGTTGAAAAAGGCTATGGGAGGCCTTCAAGATTTGTCCTGAGAAGGACTTCCATGCGCAGACCTTCTGGTATTCTGAGAGGAGAACTTCTTATCTTGAAAGAGAAGAACTTCCGCTCTTCTATGAAAAATCCTCTTTTTCTTTTCTATGGGAAGGCCCTGCTGGCTTCTATTAGAGGGCCGACTTTCTGGGTTTCTATGAGAAAACCTTCTGGTATTCAATTGAAAAGGCATCCTATTGTCTATTGAGAGGAACTTCTTGTCTTCTATTGAGAATAAATTTTGGAAAAAGCATTCTGGTGTCTATTGTTAAAGTCTTGTGGTCTTCTATTAAGAAGACCTTCTGGTCTCCTTTAAAGAACACCTACTGGTATTTTATTGTGAAGATCTTCTGGTCTTCTATAGAGAACATTTTCTTGTTTTGTAGTAGAAGAACTGCTGATCTTCTATTGAGAATGCCTTCTTGTCTTCTAATAGAACACTTGCTGGTGCTCTATGAAAAGAGCTTCAAAAACATCTATTGGTCTCCCATTGAGAAGAGGTTCTGATCTTCTATTCCCATGACCTTCTAGTCCTCTATTGAGAAGAGATTATGATCTTCTGGCTCCTCTTGAGAATACTTTCTTGTCATCTATAGAGAAGGCCGCCTGGTTCTCTATTAAGAAGACCTTCAGGTCATCTATGAAAAGATATTGTGGCCTTCTATGTGAGGAGCTTCTGTGGAGAAGAACTTCTGGTCTTCTCTGGAGAAACCTTTATTGGAAAAGACATTTTGGTTATCTATGGAGAAGACCTTCTGGTCTTCCATGAGACTAGACCTTCTGGTCTTCCATGAGACTAAACCTTCTGATCTTCCATGACACTAGACCTTATTGTCTTTCATGAGACTGGACCTTCTGGTCTTCCATGAGACTAGGCCTTCTCGTCTTCCATGAGACTTGACCTTCTGGTCTTCCATGAGACTAAACCTTCTGGTCTTCCATGAGACTGGGCCTTCTAGTCTTCTACGAGACTAGACCTTCTGGTCTTCCATGAGACTAGACCTTCTGGTATTCAGAGTGTCTTCCCCTTCTGGCCTTCCAAGAGAAGAACTTTCGGTCTTCTATTATAAGACATTGTGGTCTTCTGTTAGAAGACCTTGTGGTATACCTTGTGTTCTTCTATAAGAATACCTTGTGGTCTTCCATAAGAATACCTTGTGGTCTTCCATGAGAAGTCCTTGTGGTCTTCTATGAGAAGACCTTGTGGTCTTCTATGAGAAGGCTTTGTGGTCTTCTATAAGAAGGCCCACCTTCAAGTCTCCTATGACCGACCGACATTCAGGTTTTCTATGAGAAGACCGACTTCGGCTATGAGAAAACCGTCTGGTTTTCAATTGAAAAGGTATTCTGGTCTACTGAGTCTGTTCTATTAAGAGGACATTCTGGGCTTCAATTGAGAAGGACTTTTGGCCTTTTATGGAGAAGATCTTCTGGTCTTCTAACAGAAAAACTGCTGGTCTTCTATTGAGAATGACTTCTTGTCATCGAATAGAAGATTTGCTCGTTGAACTGTTGATCTGCTATTGAAAAAAATTTTCTGCTCTTCTATTTAGAAGACCTTGGAGTCTTCTATTGATAAGACCTTCTGGCATCATACTTTCTTTCTTGTCTCCTATTGACTCGTCTTGTTTTATATTGAGAAGTCCTTCTGTTCTTCTATGAACATATATTCTGGTCTTCTATGAGACGAGCTTCTGCTTTCCTGTGGAGAAGAACTTCTGGTCTTCTCTGGAGAAAACCTTCATTTGAAAAGATCTTTTGGTTTTCTAAAGAGAAGATTTTCTGGTCTTCTATCTGGAAAACTTGCTGGATTTCTATGAAGAGAACCTTCTAGATTTCCATGGATTGGTCTTCTATGAGAAGACCTTTTGCTCTTCTATGAAAAGACCTCTTTTGTCTTCTATGAGAAGACCTCTTGGTCTTCTATGAGAATTCGTCTTTGTCTTCTATGAGAGCACCTTTGGGTCTTTTATAAGAGGACCTATTGGTCTTTTATGAAGAGACCCTTTGGTCTTCTATGAGAAGACCTTCCGATCTTCTGAGGAGAAAAATTTCGGGTCTTCTCTGAAGAAGGCCTATGTGTCTTCTGCTTAATTTTCTTTGTAAATTTCCTGTGTTCTTAATTTGCAAAGCATGTGCTGTCAAAAATCTTTCGAAATCTCCCAAAATGTTATTCCCAACTCTATTGATGTATATCTTCGATATCTTTAAAAATATATTTGAAAGCTTTTATTATTATGCTAACCATGGCCTGGATACGTTTATTTTACACCAAACGTTTATTTTATGCCATCGTGTTGTTTTTTTCGTTCTTCTATTTTGGGTGGTTTTGTTTTTCGTCCTCAACCATTCGTCCTTCAGATTTTATTATAAAGTCGAACTAAACTGAATGATGGCAAGCGAATGTTTTGCGGAGGACAAAAAGGCAACAAAACACAGACTTGGCACTGGTACAATTTAGAATTCTTTGTACGAACTGACCATATATTTTGAACCAACTGACATTTACTGCCATTTTTCGATGTTGTTTTAGTTTTTCGTTCTCTCTTATTCTCGGCGAGTGTGTGTTTCTGGTTCAGTGTGTTTCCTTGTAATCGGGTATTTGTGTAGTTTACGACTGGTATAAGGGAAAAAAGAGCATACGTTGTTGGTGTCTATATACGAGGGGTGGATTTGAAGTATTTTGAAAGGCATTTTAATTTATTGTGATATTTTTAAAGGGGTGTTCTGTTTTTTAGAAACTCTGCAACAATTCTCTGAGGAATTTGGCATTTTTCGGACATTGCTCTCAAAAAGTTTTGCGATCATATTCTGATTAGCTTATTGTCAGTCTTATAGTAACAATATGCTATATTTTGTTTATAATATAATTTTATAAAAAAACACATCTTTTGGGTTGATTTTGAAATTATCAAGAAATTTTACAATTGAATTGAAACAATTATTTTTTTGTCATACCTTTCAGACTTCCCAACCACTCCTCCACTTCGGACAACCTTTGCCATTATGGCTGCCTGTTTGTAAATCTAATTTACAAATTTTACACTTTCACTCTTGTTTTGGATACTATTGGATGTTTTCGTTGTATTTTGTGGCTATTGTTCATGTAGTTTGCAACATTTAATATATTTGTCGCCTTGAAAACGTCAAATGATGCTGTTTGTGGTCGTGTTTGTGTTTGGGTTCGATTTATTTTTTTCCAAAGCTTGAAATAATACAATTTAAAGTTGTATGAAATTTTAAACATGAATTGTATTGAAAATGAGCAGATTTTGTCTAAGAGCAAGAAATGCTATTCATCCTCATTTACATTGAGGATAAACAGAAAGGGCCACAATGTATGATCTGCATAAAAATGTTATGTTGATTTAACGATGTCCGTCCGCCTGCAAGATGCATTCTAGCATTCGTATGAAATGAAGTGGATTTATAAAATTGAACTCAGATGTGTGTTAGGTCCGCAGGACTTTTGGTATTGAAAACGGGCTATATAGGTTAAACTTTAGGTATAGGCCACATATAACGGTAACTCCCTGCATTGGGTATTTTTATGATTTTCGCTGTATTTTTTATCGTTAATGAATGTGGTTTTTGGAAATACGTAGAAAACAAGTAAGCAAAGACTATAATCGTGAGGGGCCGACCATGGCACTCTATACCACAATAATATATTGGAAAGCCCCCTTATGTCCCATCCATTTTGATCAATTTCGTTGTTGAAATTATGTCATACAGCCCATGACAAGACTGATCTTCCGGTCTTCTAATAGAAGACCGACCTTCTGGTTTTCTATGAGAAAACCGACTATCCGGTCTTCTATGAGAAGAACGACCTTCCGGTAAAAAGACCAACGGGAAGGTCGCTATAGAAGACCATAAAATATACCTGAAGGTCTTCTGGTCTTCTAAGTCAAAGGTCTTCTATGTCGAAGGCCTTCTGGTCTTCCATGACGAAGACCTTCTGGTCTTCCATGACGAAGACCTTCTGGTCTTCTATGACAAAGACCTTCTGGTCTTCTATGACGAAGACCTTCTGGTCTTCTATGACGAAGACCTTCTGGTCTTCTATGGCGAAGACCTTAACAAGCCTGATCTTCTGGTCTTTTGCCGAGAAGATCTCCTTCTAGTCTTCTATTGGGACGACCTTCTGGTTTTTTATGATCGTTTTTTGAGAAGAAGTTGTGGTCTTCTTTTGAAAAGACGTTCTGGTTTTCTGTTGAAATACCTTTGGTCTTTTTTTGGAAAAATGCCAAATTTATTCAAAACAATTTATCACTAAAGTTGGGGTCCATTTTATCAGCTAAATATTCTCCAATGTCCATCCAAATTTCTAGGATTCTGCCCTGATCTAAACTCTAACCTTATGCGAAATTCTGTGTCGATTTGTGTTTAATTGTGACCTGTAGATCGGCTGCAAAATCAGGATTATGTTCAGTTACTGGTAAATTTCAACCCTTAAATATTTTGGAATCACCTTCAAGAACAATAGGATTCCTCATGACAAATTCCGTGAGGATCGGACGATGATTGCGATTTGTATATAATACCTCCAACACAAAGCGTTTTAAGATGTAAAAATAATATTACAGATACCCCGCGACCATATGATACCCCACAACTCCATATTATGAAAGCTGCTTTCAAATAATGGCTTACAGCCCCGCACAAATGTTACTTTTTGGTTTTGACCGGGGGTATTTGCCCTCTCGCGTGCTAAACAGTATTCAAAACAATTTAACACAAAAGTTGTTGTCTATTTTACCCGCTAAATATAATCCAATGGTCATCCAAAATTAAAGACTGCCACTCTATTCTAAACTCTGACCTCATGCGAAATTCCGCGTCACTTTTTTATTGACATATTTTTACACGATATTGAATTGAAAAAAAAAACAAGCTCGGGGTAAAGACATTGAAATTCCGCGACAGGGAGAAAATAGACTCAAAAGAGCTAAAGAGTTGCTTCGCTTGGCCGAAAGTGGTGAACTGCCGAATTTGTTTTTTCTCCGATGAGAAAACATTCGTTGTCCAGCAATTTGTAAATAAACAAAATGCTCGTGTTTACTTGCCAAAGAGGTCAGCTGAAAATGTGCACTTTCGGTTGGCCACCACAACTAAAGCGCCGGCCATGGTGATGGTGTGAGTCGCGTTAACAGCTGATGGTCGCACTCCGCTCATATTAATCGATAATAATCAGAATAAATACCGAATATTATCGTGAAATTATTCTGGGGGGTGTATTAATACATTAGGCACGCAAACAGGACTCAGCACCATCGCACTCATGGTTACAAAATGAAGATCATCCACCAAGCCCCCAAAATCTCCGGATATTAATCAGTTGGACTATTGTGTCTGTAGTTTTTTTTTTTTTTAAAGCAAGGTTGGCACTAAAAAAACTAAAGTTTCGATAGCCTCAAGCAAGCGCTTCGTCGGGAAAGGGCCAAAATACAGCAGAGCAACATTCAGGCAGCATGAGACGGTTTCATTGGCCGTTTGAAGGCCATAATTCGTGCCAGAGGTGACCAATTCGAACAAATCTGAACTTATTCTAAAATTTGATGCTATTTTCGACATTTCTGCTTTCTTTTAATTAATATTTAATAAATATAAAAATTATTCCGGTTCACTTTTTTTCATATTTTTATGTCACTCTGTATACTATACCCTCAACATATAGTATTGTAGGGTGTTTTTATTTTTGCACGATTTTCCTAGATTTACCCTTTTCTAGCAAGAGACCATTTCGAATTAGTGAGAATTGTTATAATCAGTTCAGCTGTTCTCGACTTATAAGCTTTATAACTAACATCAATTTCTCTAAAATATAGATTTTAACTATTTTTCTATATATCCTATATCACTTCTGACTATACCAGACGTGACCTTTTAATGGATTTTGTGATTTCGGCGAGATTAAAACTATTCGCGATTTAGTTAAAATTTTCTTATTTTTTTTTACATAAAAGTTAGGGTTTATTTTACCTGCAAAATATTGTCTGATGACCTCCAAATTGGTAGGTCATCCTAAACGATGGTGGACCCTAAACGATAACTCAAAAAACTTCGGTTGGTCTTTAATTGTGGTCTGTAGAGCAAAATCAAAATCAGGAAACCATTTCAACCTCTTAATATTTTGCGATCATCTCCAAAAACAATAGGTTTCTATCCTGATGACCTCCAAATTGGTAGGTCATCCTAAACGATGGTGGACCCTAAACGATAACTCAAAAAACTTCGGTTGGTCTTTAATTGTGGTCTGTAGAGCAAAATCAAAATCAGGAAACCATTTCAACCTCTTAATATTTTGCGATCATCTCCAAAAACAATAGGTTTCTATCCTGACCGAAACCCCATTTCAGTTTTCAATTTCGTGGGGATTGGGCTATAACTGCGACCAGTAACTTTATTACAAATTAAAATGGACAGACGGACGGGCGGATATACATAGCTAGATTGACTCAGCTCGGCTAGATAGGAAGATCCTATGTCGGGGATCAATATTTCGAGGTGCTACATAGTTTTGGCCCCATCAATCTTATAATTCCCCCAATTTCCAATCCAATCCAATTTCCAATTTCGTGAGGATCAGGCAATGGTTACGAACTGTAGCGTTATTACAAATTAACATAGATATACGTAGGTAAATCGTTCCAACGCTGTGAGATAGGAAGATCCTTATATAATATCCTATGTGCAGGATCAATATTTCTAGTATTTTGTACCCAGTTCACGGGTATGTACTCACTAACCATTTCTATACATGGGTTCTAGGTTTCAAATTAAGGTTTATTTGCATCTATGTACATTAAAATTAATAAAATCTCGCTAACACCATTTGGTTGTCGTTTTTTGGTCGTTTCCACGCCATACGTTTTATGTTAAATAATTCTGTGAAAATGGCAAATATAAAATAAAAGGTAAAAGTATTTCATTTAACCACAATAAGGAACGGAACAGACTAGAGACTTATGCATTTACAACTAACCGAAACAAAACCAAAAACAAATTGCACAACCGCTTGTCTGTCAATTTCCTTGCAAACTTTCAAATCAACGATTCAAGAATGAATTGAATACGGTCACAACAATACCACAACAAAGTAATACCAACCGACTATTGTCAATAATCGCCGAGCAGCCGAGACAACGTAAGACAATTTATTGGCTGCGGCATCCGCAAAAAAAAAAAAACAAAGCGTATCATAGATAAAAAAGAACAGCATTGAAGTTTGTCTTATTCGACTTAAGAACTTAGAGTTTACCAAAGTATCTCTCAACACAATCGACATGAAAACCAAAAGTAGGAAAGATGACTAATAAAAAACTGCTGAAAAGACGAACAAATCCGAAGCGAAATCAGCACAAGTGGCAGAAGAAAAAGTAGAAAAGTTCTAAAATGATAAATCACAGCTCGGGAAGTAAAACATTCGATGAAAAGATAGAAAGACAGGAATACAATTCAAAACTTTGAAATTGCATCAGAAAAAACCAGTAAGGAAAGCTCAAAAGTCGGGCGGGGCCGACTATATGATACCCTACACCACTATGCATATTTAGTAGAGCTCTCGTAAAAAGGTTTATACAGGGCATTTCAGAGCTCTATGAGATATTTGGTACAAAATCAAATTCTATCTAATTCTATCGTGCATTTTACGAACTATAGCTATCTCTGAACCGGGTTTCTCCAAATTTGAGGTATTAGCTTCTAGACTGAATTCGGTCTTATGTACGAAAATTCAGGTGATTTGGGCTGATATTGACCATTTAGTGTACATTTAACCCGAAATCGGATGAAGATATATATGGAAGCTATATCCAAATCTGAACCGATTTCGATAAAATTAAAAACAGCTATTCCTGTGCTCCATTTAATAACTGGTACCAAATATCACGGTTGTGGAGTGAATATTACGAATGTATGGGACTAAAAAACTAAATCGGATGAAACATATATATGGTTGCTATATCTATATCTGAACCGATTTTCACTAAATTTGATATACTTGCTTCTAGGCTGAATTTGGTCCGATGTACTAAAATTCAGTCCATTTGGACTTATATTGGCCATTTGGTGCACAATTAACCCGAAATCGGATGAAGATATATGTGGGAGCTATATCCAAATCTGAACCGATTTCGATAAAATTACAAACAGCTATTTCTGGGCTGTATCTTATATCTGGTACCAAATATCATTCTTGTGGAGTGCATAATACGAATGTGAAAGGCTTAAACACCAAATCGGATGAAAGATATATATGGGAGCTATAGCTATATCTGAACCGATTTTCTCCAAATTTGATATACTTGCTTCTAGGCCGAACTCGGTTGGGTGTGCCAAAATTCAGGTAATTTGGACTGATAGTGGACATTTGGTGCACATTTAACCCGAAATCGGATGAAGATATATATGGGAGCTATATCTAAATTTGATCCGATTCTCACCAATTTCAATAGGGTTCGTCCTTGGGCCAAAAAAATATTGTTTGGAAAATTTCATCTCAATCGGATAATAAATGCGACCTGCATTTTGTTCACAAGAATACATGGACAGACGGACGGACGGACGGACGGACGGACAGACGGACTGACATGCATAAATCGACTCAGAAAGTGATTCTATGAAGGTTCTCAAAAGTAACTATGGGTCTATCTCGTTTCCTTCTCCATGTTACAAACAAATGCACAAAGACATAATACCCTTACCACTATGTGGTGTAGGGTATAACAACAATGAAAGCGGCGTGATAAAATCCGAACGAAAAACAAGGCAATGTAATCGAAAACAGTCTAGAAAAGTAAGGTATAAACATTAAATTGGGTTTCTATTAGCATTTCCATGTACGTTTCCAGAATTAAATTTCTGGTTTTATATATTTAGCACCTCATTGAAATATCCAAATGGAATGATTATACCCTACACCACATAGTGGTAAGGGTATTATGTCTTTGTGCATTTGTTTGTAACATGGAGAAGGAAACGAGATAGACCCATAGTTACTTTTGAGAACCTTCATAGAATCACTTTCTGAGTCGATTTACGCATGTCAGTCCGTCTGTCCGTCCGTCCGTCCGTCCGTCCGTCCGTCCGTCCGTCTGTCCATGTATTCTTGTGAACAAAATGCAGGTCGCATTTATTATCCGATTGAGATGAAATTTTGCAAACAATATTTTTTTGGCCCAAGGACGAACCCTATTGAAATTGGTGAGAATCGGATCAAATTTAGATATAGCTCCCATATATATCTTCATCCGATTTCGGGTTAAATGTGCACCAAATGTCCACTATCAGTCCAAATTACCTGAATTTTGGCACACCCAACCGAGTTCGGCCTAGAAGCAAGTATATCAAATTTGGAGAAAATCGGTTCAGATATAGCTATAGCTCCCATATATATCTTTCATCCGATTTGGTGTTTAAGCTTCTCACATTCGTAATATGCACTCCACAACCGTGATATTTGGTACCAGGTATTAGATGGAGCACAGAAATAGCTGTTTTAAATTTTATCGAAATCGGTTCAGATTTGGATATAGCTCCCATATATATGTTTCATCCGATTTAGTGTTTTAGTCCCTTACATTCGTAATATTCACTCCACAACCGTGATATTTGGTACCAGGTATTAGATGGAGCACAGAAATAGCTGTTTTAAATGTTATCGAAATCGGTTCAGATTTGGATATAGCTCCCATATATATCTTCATCCGATTTCCGGTTAATTGACCACCAAATGGCCAATATCAGCCCAAATGGCCCGAATTTTGGCACATGTGACCGAGATTAGCCTTAAAGCAAATACAAAAGAAAGTATATCAAATTTGGAGAAAATCGGTTCAGATATAGCTATAGCTCCCATATATATCTTTCATCCGATTTGATCTTTAAGTCCCTCACATTCCTACTATGCACTCCACAACCGTGATATTTGGTACCAGGTATTAGATGGAGCACAGAAATAGCTGTTTTAAATTTTATCGAAATCGGTTCAGATTTGGATATAGCTCCCATATATATCTTCATCCGATTTCGGGTTAATTGACCACCAAATGGCCAATATCAGCCCAAATGGCCCGAATTTTGGCACATGTGACCGAGATCAGCCTAAAAGCAAATACAACAAATTTGGAGAAAATCGGTTCAGAAACAGCTATAGCTCCCATATATATCTTCATCCGATTTCGGGTTAAATGTGCACCAAATGTCCACTATCAGTCCAAATTACCTGAATTTTGGCACATGTGACCGAGTTCGGCCTAGAAGCAAGTATATCAAATTTAGTGAAAATCGGTTCAGATATAGCTATAGCTCCCATATATATCTTTCATCCGATTTGATCTTTAAGTCCCTCACATTCCTACTATGCACTCCACAACCGTGATATTTGGTACCAGGTATTAGATGGAGCACAGAAATAGCTGTTTTAAATTTTATCGAAATCGGTTCAGATTTGGATATAGCTCCCATATATATGTTTCATCCGATTTAGTGTTTTAGTCCCTTACATTCGTAATATTCACTCCACAACCGTGATATTTGGTACCAGGTATTAGATGGAGCACAGAAATAGCTGTTTTAAATGTTATCGAAATCGGTTCAGATTTGGTTATAGCTCTCATATATATCTTCATCCGATTTCGGGTTAAATGTGCACTAAATGGTCAATATCAGCCCAAATCACCAGTCTAGAAGCTAATACGTAAAATTTGGAGAAACCCGGTTCAGAGATAGCTATAGTTCGTAAAATGCACGATAGAATTAGATAGATTTTGATTTTGTACCAAATATCTCATAGAGCTCTGAAATGCCCTGTATAAACCTTTTTGCGAGAGCTCTACTAAATATGCATAGTGGTGTAGGGTATCATATAGTCGGCCCCGCCCGACTTTTGAGCTTTCCTTACTGGTTTTATAAATGTAACCAAAACAAATATTAATCTTACCTACTGAAAACAATTATAAATCATTTGCTTTAATTCAAATAAAAATTTTAACAAGCACGCAAATGCTATATTCTTAAATAAACCTTAAAATTAATACAGAACATCCAAAACAAAATAACACCAATAAAATAATATTTGAAAGTTTAAGATTCCTGTATATATTTTTACATCTTCGAAATTTGACTATTTACATGAATCCAAATCAGCATCTAATCATTACAGATGTGCAATTTTCATATATCTGTTTTTTCGACAGGAAACTATTTTCAAAATTTCTATGGTTGCAGGAGACTTCAAAAATTACTCAAGCACACTACAGGGATAATTAAAGCTACGGTTGCGTGAGACCTAAATAAACACTCAAGCAGACTACGACGATATTCAAGGATTCGATTGCAAGAGGCCGAAAGAAGAACTCAATCAGACTACAATAATCAAAGCTATAATTGACATTTATACCCTCCACCATAGTATGGAGGGTATATTAAGTTTGTCATTCCGTTTGTAACACCTCGAAATATACATTTTAGACCCCACAAAGTATATATATTCCTGATCTGCATAAAATTCTATGTCGATTTAACAAAGTCCGTCCGTCTGTGGATATAACTCTAGCTTCCGAACCAAATAAAGTAGATTGATAAAATTTTACTCAAATGTATATTATGTCTTCTAGACATTTGGTATTGAAACTGGAACATGTAGGTCCACGTTTTAGTATAGCCCCCTATATAACAGAACCGATATGCGGTATTTTGATGATTTTATCGACAATATTTACCGGAACTATTTCAAATTTAGTATTTAAAGTTCGTAATGGATGCTACAGCCTATGACAGAAAATTGTCTGTGCTGGTCCTTTTCTTCGTATAGCCCCCATATAGCGGTAACCCCTGATATTCGGTATTTTGATGATTTTAGCGACATTATTTACAGGAACTATTTCAAATTTTTTATGTGAAGTTCGTAATGGATACTACAGCCTATGCCAGAAAATTGTTTGTGCAGGCTTATGACAAAAATTGCGTATGCAGGTCCACATAGTCGTATTGACCCTAATATACGGCTACATTATGTATTTTTAAGATTTTAACATAATTTTTAAAGGATTGAAATTTTTTAAAAATTGCCAAAATTTGTACCAAATGATGGGGGGTATTCAAAGTTCGGGACGGCCGAACTTACAGCTTTTTTACTTGTTTTTTTTTTTTTTTTTTTAAGTTTCGCATATGAATATTGTAATGCCTTATGACAAAAGTTACCTATGCAGGTCCATGTCGTCGAATAGATCTTAATATAACAGCTACATTCGGTATTTTTAGGGTTTTAACAGAATTTTGAACCGATTTTATTGTTTTTGGGAATTGCCAAATTCGTTTCAAATGGTGGAGGGTATTAAAAGTTCGTCCCGGCTTACATCTTTTTTACTTGTTTTTTTTTTTAAATCTCGCGCTATCTTCATTATACCCTCAGCCGTATATCCACAGAGTGTTTATATTTTTTGATACGCCCAAAACCTGCCCCATCGAAATAACGAATTTAGACCCCAAGTCTCTTTGGACGAAATCCGTTTCAGAAGATTTGGAGTTGATCTAGAGATGTCCGTCCATCTGTCTATGTGGCTGGCTGGTGCGCACGATAACTTTTTGTACATTGCAATGTCATTGTCAAACTCAAATCGATTTCGGAGATGGGCAAAATCGGTCCACTCCTTCTGGTACCTCCACCAGAAAATGTCAACACTTTTACAAAAAATAATTTACCGCATAGGTCACGAACGGATCATCCAATTTTGTGCAAACTTTGCAATTCGAAATGTTTATAACAGTTCTACGTCAGGTGAGAGATGGGACTATATCGGTCCACTGCAACATGTACCTCCACCACAAAGGGTCAATGTTAGGAATAACATGCAAAATGAACATCCGATTCTCTTCAATTTTCACACATCGAAGTATTTCTATCAACTCATAATTTGGTGTAAAGATGAAATATATCAAACCATTCTTTCTGGCACCCCCCTCACAACGGGTCAAAATTTTGAATAACTATGAAGCTCATAAAACGTACATCTCACTATTGCCATCAAAGAAATATCTTTTATAAAGATGGTGGAGATCTAACCATTTCTTCTGGAACCTCCTCCACATAGGCTTAAAGATTTTGAAAAAGAAAGTGAAATAAGCAAACAACTCTCTTCAAATTTTACGCATAAAAACATTTTTGCTAACACAGGATCAACAACAGGAGAAGATGATATATATCTGCGAGCCCCTTCTGGTGTCTCCCCCTAAAAAGGGTCACAATTCTCAATAGTTTTATCTGTCATAACTTGCGAAACAAGTCAGCGATTCTTTACAACTTGCTATTTCTAAATATATCGCATATAAAGTGAAGGAAGTAACCAATATAGTCCAAACCTGGCACGTCGCAATATTTATATATGATATTGATTTAGATCCGATACGAAACGGACAAAATTGGCCCATTCTTTGACCAGCGACGACGATTTAGCCATGTCCGTCCGTCTGTACATCTGTTGTAATCACGCTAAAGTCAAAACGAATAGAGAGAGGAAGCTACAATTTTGCACAGATCTGTCTTTTGTCTGCAGGCAGGTCAAGTTCAAAGATGGGCTATAACGATCCACGATATCGTATAGTCCCCATATAACGGTACCCTCCGATATTTGATATTTAGATGATTTTAGCCACATTTTTCAATGGAATTGCCTGAAAATCCACTCAAGGAGCACCTTCAGTACTTTATTCTCTAGAAGAGAATTGTTTATATAGGTTCACTATATCGTATAGCCCCCATATAACGGTCCCTCCCAATGTGCGATATTTCAAAGGAATTGTCTTAAAATCCACATAAGGGGTTTCTTATGAGTACTTTACCCCCTAGAAGAGAATTTTTTACATTGGCCCATTTTTTTGAATACGTCTATATAACGGTATTCCCAACGGAACTGTTACTACAAAAAAATTGCTTATGCAGGACCACGTCTTCGTATAGCCCCCATATAACGGTTTTTATTTGAGCGGTATTTTTCGACGGATTTTTTTTACATTTTCAAGTTTCTTCCAAATGGTAGAGGGTATAAAAAGTTAAGTCCGGCTGAACTAAGGTGTTTTTTTTACTTTTTCATTATAGGCTGTAGTACACATTAGGACCTGCAAATACGAAATTTAAAACAATTTCGTTGAATAATGTCGCTAATATCATCAAAATACCGAATAATGTTAAATTTGAAAAATTTAAAAAAGAGAATAACATCGCTAAAAATGAATGTCGGCTGGAACCGTTATATGTGACTGAGAATTTTACTCTGATATAGAATATATATACTTTGTAGGGTCTATCATGAGTATTTCGAGGAGTTACAAATCTTAATGACATAGTTAATATACCCTGCATAGAATGGTGGAGCGTATAAAAATATATTCTTGTGAGCGGTTTTGAAAATATTTCGTGTAAGAAAATATCAGGACTTCGACCGTTGGTTGGCTATTCAAGAAAGACACCAACTGTAGCGACACTAAGTCCTCCGTTTGGTAGGGCAACGGCGACCATGGACTATTTCAAAAATGTATTTTATTTTTTTAGAGTATTGGGTGTTTCGGTACTTGATTAACAATCAATTAGGAAGAGAAGCACATCCACCACTGGGGATCGTTTATTGCTGATGGAAACGGTTCTCTTGCAGACATTCTGATTATTGTTCCATACTACTCTGTACTTGGAAAACTAGTACGGTTCTAACATGTATTTCTCTCTGGGGGCAACTAGAGCTCTAAGCGGGGTTATTGTACAAAGTTCGGATATATTTAAATCTGTCTGCAGAGATGGAAGATTGTCCGGATATATGGTATGGTCATGGGCTCTTCTGTACACGCCTCGTCGGAAGCTCTTTGGCTGTGACGCCTTTGTGGGCTAATGCCAACTGCTAACGTTATCCTCCCACTTTCGACACAAAATCGTTGATGGCTTGCGAAACTCGCCAACGTATCACTTCACTGTGGACTCGTAGAAACTTATTTTCAAAAGATTCGTAGGGTCTGGAAAGCAATCTAATTCAAGTGTAACTAGTTGTGTAAGCTTCGGTCGTTTGTATGACAACTCTGCGTATGAGTGATATGAAGTATGGGAAATGTATGTAATCACTCATACGTTTAGAACTTCTGTACTGATCTATGGACAACTCTACATTTTTTTCTGGCTGCCCCCTCTGTATTTTTAAGTTTTTTTTTAAATTTTTTTAAAGAAATGTTTTCAACTCCCAATACAAAAGAAATCAATTATTACAATTAAATTAAATTCAAAGCGATATAAATTATTTTAGACAGTTGTGGGTTTTTCTGTCTTCTAGCTTCTCTAATAATTAAAGCAGCTTCATAAATGCAACCAAGTCACGTACTTGAAAAATGCATTACATTACAATTTTGTTTCGTTTCGTTTTCGGTTATTATCAGCAGACATAAGTTAAACAAAAGCCAACTAACATCAACAGGAACAGTAAATGTGAACACTTCACCTACACCAAATGAAAATAGAGAACATTTGAAAATGTAATGATTTTGAGTAGTGGTCGAATGCAGTGAAGGGCTACAAGTCTTCAAAAACAAAAATAAGTTTTTTTTTAATTAACATATAATATATTTGCGGAATACTATAAAATTATTCGAGCATAAATTAATTGGAAGTATGAAGGTGAATTATGGTTTTTAGATGGCTACTTTTCGGTACTTTTCTACTCCGAATTGACAATACCTAAAAGATTTACGAAATCCATTCGTGACGTATACGCTATGGAATTGACATTTGAAATCGAGGGGATTTAGTAGTCGTAAATCGGTATAAAAAACTTAACACTAAATCATAAATGTGATTTTGGATTTAATGAATGAAATAATGAAGAAACGCTTTCAATTTTGTTACAGCAATGCCCAAAGTTTAAAAATGAAGAACGTGATACTCCAGTATAAGATCCAATATTCTTATCAACGAGAAAAGCATGTAAAAAAGATGAAAGTACAGCCGGGCCGATCTTCGAATGCCCTCCACTATTTGGAAGAAATTTGGCAATTTTCAAAAAATAAAATCCGTTAAAAATAATGTTAAAATCTTAAAAATACCGAATGTACCGTTATTTTAAGGTCTATACGATGACGTGAACCTGTTATCCATTACAGTTTTCAAATACGAACCTAGAAAAAAACAAGCAAAATAATATCAGTCGGTTTTGCCGATAGATGTATACCCCCAGCCATGAGTTATGAACGTGACAGATTTGGACTATATCGACTATTTCTTGTACTTTATATGAGATATGTGCACATTTTCGGAAAATGGAAATATACGTCAGGTAACAGATATAGTGGACCGAAGTATTCAATTTTCATACTTCATCTTATACAGATAAAATATATTGGTATGTGCAAAATTTGAAGGAAATCGAACATTCGTATTCGATTTTATGTGAAATCTTAAATTCCGACAAATTACATATTCATATCAGAATACTGGTTTAGAGAAATATTTAGATATTTGTAAAGACTAGCCGACTTGTTTCGTAAGTTATGACAGTTATAAGTTGGCAGATGTATATGTATATGAAGAGAATCGGATGTTTATTTCGGATTCTTTGCTCGTTTTAATTATTCAAAACTTAGGTCCTTTGTGTGGGAGGTACCAGAACGAATGGTCCGATCTCTACAATATTTAAAAAACATCTTGCGTTTATGAAAATACTGAGATATGCCAAGTCTGAATGGAATTGGATGTTAATTTAGTGTTTTAAGAGCTTAATGGATATTAAAAATTTCGACCTTTTGTGTGGGAGGTACTTGATGGAGTGGACCGATATTATCCATTTTTGCACCTAACCTGACAAAAATCGGATTATAATTTCTCTTTCTGCGAAAATAAATATATATATTTTGGGGATGTACCAGAAAGAATGGACCGATATATTCCATCTTAACATCAGACCTTTGATTAACATAAATATTGGGATGTGTGAAAGTTGAAGACAATCAGACTCTTATATCAAATTTTATAAGAGTTGTAATTATTCGAAATTTTGACCATTTGTGGGGGGAGGTACTTGATGGAGTGGACCGATATTGTCCATTTTCACACTTGACCTAGCACTGAGGCAAATATTAAGATTTGCAAAGTTACAGCAAAATCGGATTATCGTTTTTCTTTCTGTGCAAAAAAAAAATTTTTTTTGAAAATTTCGACCTTTTGTGGGGTGGTACCAGAAGGAGTGGACCGATATTGTCCATCTCCGAACTCGATCTAAGTTTGACAAATTATAACGATGAACCAAGTTTGGACCAAATCGGATACTGCCTTCGAGAGTTATCGTGCGCACCAGCCAGACAGACAGACGGACGGACGGACATCGCTAGATCGACTCCAAATGTTCTGAAACGGATTTGGTCCAAAGAGACCTAGGGTCTAAGACCGTTATTTCGACTAGGCACGTTTTGACCGTATCAAATGATATATACCCTCTGTAGCCATATGGCTGAGGGTATAAAAAATCGGTGAATAATGTAGTTAAATCATCAAAATACACAATATAGAGAGGTTCCGTTATATTAGGGGTATACGAAGTATTGGACCTGCACAAACAATTTTCTGTCAGTACGAACTTCAACTACCAAATTTGAAACAATTCCGGTGAATAATGTGGCTAAAATCATCAAAATACCGAATATAGGGAGTTACCGTTATATGGGGGCTGCACGAAGACGTGGACCTGCATACGAAATTTTTTACCATAGTTTGTAGTACCCATTAAGATCTTCCAATACAAAATTTGAAACAATTCCGCTGAATAATGTCGCTAAAATCATCAAAGTACCGAATATCGGGAGGTACCGTTATATGGGAGCTATACAAAGACGATGGCCTGCACAGACAATTCTCTGTCCATTACGAACGTCAAATACCAAATTTGAAACAATTCCGTTGAATAATGTGGCTTTAATCACCAAAATACCGAAAAAAGGGAGGTACCATTATATGGGGGCTATACCAAAACGTGGACCTACATGACCCATTTTCAAAACCAAAAGTCCTGCAGATATAATACATATTTGAGAAAAGTTGTATCAACCTTATTTATTTCGTTCGGAAGCTAGAGTGATTTCCACAGACGAACGGACATCGCTAGAATTTTATGCTGATAAAGAAAGGTGTAAAATGTATATTGTGATGTGTTACAAACTAAATGACAAGCTTAATATACCCTCCATATTATGGTGGAGGGTATAAAAACATCAATCAACTTTATTTAATAAAAAAAATAAACGACAGCGAACGCTTATTTTAAAAATAGAAGCTCTTAAATTTATTTTTTAACATTTCATCGTTGAGATGCTAATGAGAAGAACCCTAATTCGAATTGTAGGGCATATCATAACATGCATTACAAATAGCCAGTCAGCACCAAAAAACAAAACAAAAAAACGACATAAAACAATATAATAATGCACACTTTTCCCCTGCGATGAACAGTCAACTCCCATTGTTGGGCTCTGTAGGTTGATTCAACCAAACTACCAGTCTACAATGTGATAAACATCTGTATTAATATTTGTCCGGATGTGTAGCCATACGATAAGGTACCAGCTAACTCAACACAATAGTTAGGGATATTATTTTCGAGTGCATGTTTCGGTTAGGTTCTTTTTTTTTTTTGTCTTATTTACAAATGAACTTTTGCTGAGTAAATTAAAAAATAATGCAACAATTCGAAAGCGACGAGGGTGGTGTAGTAATTATGCTTTTAAATTTTTTTATAAATACAAACAAGTAAGCAAAGGATATAGTCGTGCGGGGCCGACTATGTGATACCCTACAACAACACAATATGATAGAAGCCCCCTTATGTCCAAATCCATTTTGGGAGATTTCGTTTTTGAAATTATGCTGTTAGCTGCTGAAATAATCCAATGGTCATCCAAAATGTTAGACTTTTTTCCCGTTCTTAACTCTCTTCTCAGGCGTGTCGATTGGCTTCAATTGTGTGATCAGGAACAATTTTCTGTTTTTTGTTCGTTTAAACCCCTAAATTAATACAAGAGACCCCTCTGTAACTCCAAATCTAGACTAATCTATATGATTTTCTTGTCTACGATAGTTGGCTATATTCGTCCACGAAATCAGCATAAAAACTTCTGGCTTTTTTATTTGTTTTATTTCGAATATTGCCTGTAAGTAATTTTGGTTTTTTTCACACAAAAGTAGTGGTCCATTTTATCCTCTGTCCTAACTCTAACTTCATGCGAGATTTCGTGTCTTTTGGTTTCTATTTTTGACCTTTATAACGGCTGCAAAACCAAGAATATTTTTAATTGTTGGTCCATTTCAACCTCTAAATATATTGCGGACATCTTTGAAAACGATAGACCTAGCCCTTCTGAGCCTAATCCTACCCTTGTGAAAATTTTCGTCAGGATCGGACGATAATTGCAATCTGTATATAATAACGCCAACCTGTGTTGTAAGGTGAAAAAATATTACAAAAAATACACTTCAATATTATAAGTCAAATTGAAAAAATCGCATGCGACAAAAAATATGAAAAAATAAAAAAATGTCACAAAATACTACAAAGTCAATATTAACATCGTTATTGGCATTTTTTTATGCTATATTTTTAGTTTTTATACTTTTATGCCAAAAGGGCATTCTGAATTGACAAAATTTGTCAAAATCGATCCAGCCATTGTTAAGATATAAGCATTCTTGCTAACATCCCTTTCCTTTGTATTTACACATTGTATATATTTCGCTAAATACAACTGATATATTTACTGTCTGCATCCACGTAACGGTCAGAATTGACCCGTTTGTCTATTTGCGATTTCGCCGGGATTAAAAACATTCGCGGTTTAATGGAAAATTTCATTTTTATTTAACCCAAATGTTGTGGCCTATTTCACCCACTAAATATTACCCGATGACCATCAAAATTGGAAGGCTTCTGCCCAGCCTAAAGCTCTAACCCCATGCTAACTTTCGCTTCGATTGGTCTATAATTGTGACATGTAGAGAAACTGTAAAATCAGAATTTTTATTATGCGATCATCTTCAAAAGAAATGGGGTTATATTCTGACCGTAACCGCACCTACATTTTAAATTTCGTAAGGATCGGGCCATAATTGAATAACATGGACAGACGGACAGATGGACGGACGAACATACATAGCTAGATCGACTCAGCTCGGCGAGATAGGAAGATCCATATATACTTTCCTATGTGGGAAATCAATATTTCGTGGTGTTAAATAATTGTTGGACCAATCAAACTTATAGTACCCCCAACATAAAGTGTTGTAGGGTATAAAAAGATACTAAATTTGCAACAAATGTGCTACAAAACAAATATAAAGAGGAAACAACTAGCTGAAGACACGTGTATCAGCGGATTGAAAGTTTAAACTCAAAATTAATCCAAATGGAGGAAGTAAGTTACTACCGACAAATTCGACTATTCTCACTTATTCATAATGGCCTTTTCGCAGAAAAAAAACTAAAATCTGGAAAAATCTCAAAAAAGCTGCCAATAAAAATGTAAATATTTGTCTTATTTTCATAGCCTACAACACAATTTGTCGGGGGTATTGTAAGTTTGATTGGGCCAAAAATTATGTAACACCTAGATCTTCCTGTCTCGCCTAGCTGAGTCGATCTTGCTATGCATGTCCTGTCCATGTTAACTTGTACAGGTCGCAAATATGGTCCGATTCCCACGAAGTTGAGTAAGGAGGTGGGGTTTGAATAGAAGCCTATTGTTTTTGGAGATGATCGCAAAATATTTAAGGGTTGAAATGGACCAAAAACAGAAACATTTCTTTGATTTTGCAGTTGCTTTATAGGCTGCAATTATAGACCCACGCGATATATTGCATGGGGATAAGATTAAGGGTTCGGCTTACCAATTTGCATGATCATCGGACAAAAAAAAACCACTAAACTGCGAATATTTGTAATCCCAGCAAAATAACACATACACGAAAAGGTCACTTCTGAACGTTGACGCTGATATGCAAGATATAACATAGCAAACTATAAAACAATTTATAACTTAAAACTTATATAGCAATGTATAACCTAACTGCCCGCGAATCAATAATCAGACGAAACGGCTGATGCTAAAATCTTGTAATTTTTCGCGAGGGTCATTTTTGGTGCATAGGCGTGTGATAAGGCTGAGTTTTTGGAAATTCGTACTAAAAGCGTACAAAAAAATTCTAAAGAATACTTTGAGAGGAGATTCACTGATTTGAACTTAAGGTTTCGAAAAATTCTAAAATGGTACTAAACGTTTCAAAGGTTACCATTTGGTATTATGTAAAAGGATAGTGCTTAAAACTTAGTATGAGAATTAAAGTTGGAAAGTCCATTTGATAAAAGAATGTGGTTTTGGAAATATGTACTAAGTGTGCGAATAGTACTAAATTGTACCAAAATTTAGAACTGTTGGGCTTCGGGTGAACCTGCGAAGCTGGAATTTTAAAATGTTGTATTTGGGCTCTTTGTGGAAGGTTTTTGATAAAGTGGTTGTTTTGAAAATGTGTACTGAATGTGCCTGAAAGGTACTAAATCTGCAATGGGGTATTATGGCTAGAAATCTAGTATTTGGTATTAGGATCGCTGTACATATATAGCCTGGACATATGGAGTGTGTTTCGCGATCGAGTACTATAATTATACGAAAATTACTGAATGGCGCAATATTTGGTATTGGGTGAAGGGGTAGAGATAAAATTGTAAAATTTGATATTTATATTACTGATTGTATCTTTCCTTTAGATTTGGCAATGGTTTGGAAATCCGTATAATATTTATACGAAAAGCACTAAATTCTACGAAATTTGGCATTCTTCAGCCAATGCCAATGGATAGGGCTGAAATCGTCAAATTTAATATTGAGGTCTCAATTGGTATCTGAAATGAAGTTATGGAGGTAGGTTCACCAATGCGTACTGTTATTGTTCGGAAAGTACTGCAACAACCGGTGACATCGGCTGTAGAACACAGTAAAAGTTTACAAATTTTAAGAAAATGGGTGCCACCATTATATGTTGGCTATATAAATAAGTGGAGCTGAATTGAACATTTCTACAAGGATAGAACAGACCTACCGAAAACCCCAAATGTAAAGTGTCAACTTATTCGGTTTGAAATTTTGGCGGAAACCGTAAGAAAACGAAAATCTGAAGGTATGAGGGCAATACCTATAAGTGGAACAATATAGCCCATTTTCATTTCAATAGACGGACGGACGTTGCTAATTCACCTTCTAATTTTATTCTGATCAGGATTATTTACAATTTTGGGGTCTCCGACGAATATTCCGAGGTGTTGCAAATGGATTGACAAATTTGAATACCCTCCATTGTATGGTGGGGTTATAAAATGTCTAACCAGAACTATTGAAGCGAATCTATAATTTTAGAGTGGACTTTTCGCTAACGAAGTAGCGGGCACATTTTGTTTGGCTACATTTGGTGAATGGTGTATCCCGATACTCGATATTTTTATCATTTTATTCACATTTTCCAAGGTAATTGTTTCAAATATGGCATTTGAGGTTTGTACCACAAGAAAATATACACATATACAAAAAAAATATTTAATTTAGGTCCATAATCTCCTATAGCTCTGGTATAACGATACTTCCCGATATTTTGTATTTAATAATTACAGTATCATGGAACCCGTTTACAAATTTACATTTGATGTAAAAATCAAAATAGATTTTAACCATTGTAACGATCCCGTTTTCCAATAGCCCACATATAACTGTACCTTCCCATATTTGGTATTTAATTATTTTAGTCTTGTATTTTTACGGAATCTTTTCAAATTTTGGTATTTGAAAATCACCCTAAATAGCAAGCCCTTTAGCAGAAAATGGTGTGAGTAAGTTCAAGTTTTTCTTTAGCTCTTTTTTAGTGGTACCGCTACTTTAAAATATTTGTAAGACTTTAAGCGCAAATTCTCATAACTTTTTTTTTGGTTTTTCAACTCATGGTGAAGGGTAGTATACTTTCGGTTGTTATCTTATAAGTAAGTTTTGAACAGATTTCATTTCAGCAATTTTCCATAAACCACCATACCCACCTCTTAAGCTTTTTTCTGCTAGCATCACGTGACACACATTGTCGTCGTTGCCGAGCGAGCAGCACACAAGCAAAACGGGCTGTAGAAATAATTACCAAAGGATTTCTGTTGACTTACTCCAGAGATTGTTTCCAGAAAAGAAAACAATATAGCGAAATAAGTAAACAAACGCAATTTGTTGTTGTTGTTGTTGTTGTTGGTGTTGTAGTTGTCGTTGACGCTGCCGCTACCGTTGAGTTAGTGTTGCTATCGTTTCTAGTTCTGATGTTGGGCACAAGACCAAACATACGAGTGCATCTACCCTCCCAAATGCAGTGGCTATCTGAAAGGTTGCAAAAAGGAGGGAGGTGGCGTGTTTTGAAAATATTACTGCAGCGCTTACAGTGGGACCTTTTTATTGGAAAGTATAGCCTTACGAAGTTTTTAATGAAATTAAATGGCTATTTAAGATATGTGTATTATTGTAGAATTACTCTATGAATATCAAATTGAACTTTTTATACCCTCCACCATAGTAGTAGTATTAAGTTTGTTATTCCGTTTGTAACACCTGAAATATACATTTTAGACCCCTTAAAGTATATATATTCTTGATCAGTATAAAATTCTATTTTGATTTTGCGAAGTCCATCCGTCTGTGAAATCACTCAGGCCTCCGAACGAAATGAATGAGGTTGATAAAATTTTAGTCATATGTATATTATGTCTGCAGGACTTTTGGTATTGAAAATGGGCCATGAAGGTTCACATTTTGGTAAAGCCCCCACATAATGGTACCTCCCTATTTTCGGTATATTGGTGATTTAAGCGACATTATTCTCCGGAAATGCTTCAAATTTGGTATTCGAAGTTCGCAATGGATACTACAGCCTATGACAGAAAATTGTCTGTGCAGGTCAACGCCTTTGTATAACCCTCATATAACGGTACCTCCTGATATTCGGTATTTTGATGATTTTAGCGACATTATTCATCAGAATTGTTTCAAATTTGGTATTTGAAGTTCGTAATTGATACTACAGCCTATGACAGAAAATTTTCTGTGCAGGTCCACGTTTTGGTATAGCCCCCATATAATGGTTCCTCCCTATAATCTAGCTCCCTATATGAGCTACATTATTTACCGATTTTTTTAAGTTTCGCAGTTGAATATTGTAATGGCTTATGACAAAAGTTGCCTATGCAATTCCACGTCGTCGTATAAACCCTAAAATAATGGCTACATTCGGTATTTTTAAGATTTTAACAGATTTTTTAACGGATTTTATTTTTTTGAGAATTGCCAAATTTGTTCCAAATGGTGGAGGATAGCCAAAGTTCGGCCTGGCCGAACATACAGGTTTTTTACTTGTTATCCTTGGAATTACATATCTATATTCCAAGGATAACAAGTAAAAAACTGAGGAAATTTTGGAAATTCCAATTATGTGTACTAACTGGTACTATATTTGGTACAACTT
This sequence comes from Musca domestica, assembly GCF_030504385.1. Lineage (NCBI taxonomy): Eukaryota > Metazoa > Arthropoda > Insecta > Diptera > Muscidae > Musca > Musca domestica. The sequence goes on from NW_026712299.1 coordinate 10,501,718, forward strand.
TTAATTTTGGGTGAACCTGTAGAGTTGGAATCCTGACATTTAAAAATAAGATGTCCTTTGGAATTTATGATGTTTGTACTTAAGGGTACCAATTGGTACTAAATTTGGTACAATTTGGATTTGGTTGGACTAATAGAGTTGGTATCCTGAAATTTGGAATTAAGATTACTGTCAAAGAGTAGAATTGTATCAAGTGAGGAGTTTTGGAATTTCGTAATTATATGCACTATATGTTTGTACTACATTTGGTACGATTTGTACTTACGCGAACCGTTAAGGACGTAATGCTTAACTATGGAATTGGAATTATTCGTACTTACCTGTACTATTTGGAATCCTGAATTTTAGAATTGGGGTTATTTTGAGACTGTTATATTGGGGTATGTACGAAGCTCTGGAAATTCTTAATTATTTATACTAAATGGTTCCCAACTTGGTACGATTTGGATTTGGACGGACCAATGGAGCTGGTATCCAAAAATTTGGAATTAAGATTCCTTTGGAAGTGTAGAATTGGGTTATGTGGGCAATTTCGAAAATTCGTACTTATTTGCACCATATGGTACTAAATTCTGTACAAATTATGCTTAGGCGAACCGTTAAGGATGTAATACTGATCTTTGGGATTGGGATTATTGTAGGATTGGGGTGTATAGAAAGCTTTGAAAATTTGTACTTATCTGTACTATATGGTAATACAACATTACCAAATTTGGTACAATTCGTACCGAACCGATAGGCAGGGAATCCTACAATTTATAATTGGGGTTAATGTGAAAATATAATATTGGGGTATATACGAAGCTTTGGAAATCCGTACTTATTAATAATAAATGATACTAAATTTGGTACAATTTGGAATTGGGAGAACTGATTGAGATCAAATCCTCAAATTGGGAAATAAGATTTTTATGATTGTATGATGCAGGTTATTATGGATATTTATACTTATGTGTACTAAATGTGGTACAATTTTAATATGGGTGGCCCAATAGAGTTGCTTTCCTGAAATTTGGAAGTAAGATTACTGTCGGATTATGAGATTGGGATGTGGAGGCATTATTGGAAATTCGTACTTATATGTACTGGGTGTGGTAGGTTGTTATAAGAAGTGGTTTAAAAATTGTCCTATAAGTGCACGAAAAGTACTAAATAGTATTATATTTGGTATTGGGTGAACAGATAGTGTTTGTAGTTTGAAATGTTGTATTAGGGTCGCTGTGGTTTTGGAAGGTCGCATTATAATTGTACGAATTGTACTACATGGTACTAAATTGGGTAATGGGGGAAATTACAGAGCTGATGTTACTGTTGGTGTCTGTGGTTATGATTTAGCGGTGATTTGGAAATATGTCCAATATTTGTACGAAAAGTACTGTATGGTAGGTATGAAAAAGCGTACTATTGTTTTCCGAAATGTACTAAATTAAACTAAGTTTCATATTTGGTTAAGGACAGTTGTGGAATCCTGAAATTTGATAATGATATCACTGTTGGTGTCTGTGGTTATGATTTGGCGGTAATTTTGAAATATGTCCAATATTTGTACGAAAAGTACTGTTTTGTACTATATTTGATATTGGGATACAAAGAAATCTGAAATCCTGAAATTGGATGCTAAGATTACTGATGGTATTCGTATTTGAGATATGGAGGTAGTTTTGGAAATGTGTACTATAATTGTACGATAAGTACTAAATAGTACTAAATTTGGTATTGGGTGAAGGAATAGGGCTTAACCCCTGAATTTGACTTGGATATCACTGTTGATGGTTACGAGAAGGAACTAGTTTTGGAAAATTTTGGGCAAGAAAAGATGAACAAATTGTGAATTTTGAGTACTAAAATGAACGGGTGGAATCTAAAATTTTAAGGTTTACTTTTCGCCGACGGAGTATTAAGGGCCTAAAATTTTTCTGATCCAAGAATCCACATTTTTTCTAGAGTTTTGATTTACCAACCGGATCAAATCAGTTCCCCTTAGATTTTTGTAATCAGGCATCAGTATAAAATCGATGCCTTCAGCGAGTCTCTCACTCTATACTCTCGAACTACAGCCCACTGTTAAATTTAATATTTGATACTTTTTGGTTACAAAACAAAAACTATTTTGGTATGTCTTTGAGCAACAAATATAATTTGTTACCCAACATTTCGGCCGTATCGCAAAAAGTGGGAGGAGGATTACGAAAAACTATTTACAGCGCCAGCGGCAGTAACTGCAAGCGAGCAAGCAAACAACCCAAAAAAATATATAAAAACTATAACAAATAGAAACATGCCACTAATTTGCAACAAAATAATTTAATACACGTAACTCTTCTGAGTTCCTCTGAAAATGCTGTGGCACTAACCGAAAAAAGTGGACGGCAAGGACAAAAAGTATGCCGCTAAAACAAAGGATTTGTACACAGCACAGAACGATCGAGAGCGTGGTTACATTTCCCTGCAGGAAATGTTAGTTAGTTTTTGGGCCATTGTATGGCCAACAATGACGCGGACGACAACAAAAACAACAACAACATCATCGAAAAAATGTTTATTTTAATTCATTTTATTTTCAACAGTTACTCTGGCTATCCAAATGACAGAGATAAGGCTAATAATGAAACCTAAACTTTAGAAGCCTATGGCCATTTTGCTGTTTAACAAAAAAAGGAAAAAAGCGAACAGAGCTGAACAGAAAGTTTCATTCGCCGCTTCATGGAATTGCAGAATTTCAATGGAATGTTTTGTTTTATGTACAAAAGAACTGTCACGAATATTTCCCCTAATGATAAATTGAGCCCTTGCCAGTTTGGCGTCAAAGGCGGGAAATGCACTCCGCTTTTATTACTGACGAAAAACGAAAAAAAACGCAAACAAACAAAAGCCGAATTGCCCAACTAAATGAGGGAATAAATTTGGGACAAGCTTAATAATTCTTTTTTGCGGTATTTTTAAAAAGAGGGGATATTGAATTAGTTTTAAGAGGATTACAATAATATGCTTTTTACTCCAAACAATTGATGTGGAATTTTAAAAGGCAGTAGAGGAAACTGTTTACAACACACATAATTAGAGAGGGTAGATGGAATATGTTTTGTCGGCATAACGTTCGCAAAGAAAATAATCGATCTGAAGTGGAAAGGGGTGCAATTTATATTTAAAATATATTTTAAGATGACATTAAAATTGAAATCGGCCCGATCATATGATGTCCAAAAGTCCTACAGATGACTGTAGATCTGAAACCCTTTTGACTTGATAGAAAGAATCCCGCAAGATATTGGGATACAAAATTAAAAAATCATCCAAGGCGCGGTGCCAAATTATACTCTACACCACATAGTGGTAAGGGTATTATGTCTTTGTGCATTTGTTTGTAACATGGAGAAGGAAACGAGATAGACCCATAGTTACTTTTGAGAACCTTCATAGAATCACTTTCTGAGTCGATTTATGCATGTCAGTCCGTCTGTCCGTCCGTCCATCCGTCTGTCCATGTATTCTTGTGAACAAAATGCAGGTCGCATTTATTATCCGATTGAGATGAAATTTTCCAAACAATATTTTTTTGGCCCAAGGACGAACCCTATTGAAATTGGTGAGAATCGGATCAAATTTAGATATAGCTCCCATATATATCTTCATCCGATTTCGGGTTAAATGTGCACCAAATATCCACTATCAGTCCAAATTATCTGAATTTTGGCACACCCAACCGAGTTCGGCCTAGAAGCAAGTATATCAAATTTGGAGAAAATCGGTTCAGGTATAGCTATAGCTCCCATATATATCTTTCATCCGATTTGATCTTTAAGTCCCTCACATTCCTACTATGCACTCCACAACCGTGATATTTAGTACCAGGTATTAGATGGAGCACATAAATAGCTGTTTTAAATTTTATCGAAATCGGTTCAGATTTGGATATAGCTCCCATATATATCTTCATCCGATTTCGGGTTAATTGACCACCAAATGGCCAATATCAGCCCAAATGGCCCGAATTTTGGCACATGTGACCGAGATTAGTCTTAAAGCTAATGCAACAAATTTGGAGAAAATCGGTTCAGAAACAGCTATAGCTCCCATATATATCTTAATCCGATTTCGGGTTAAATGTCCACCAAATGTCCACTATCAGTCCAAATTACCTGAATTTTGGCACACCCAACCGAGTTCGGCCTAGAAGCAAGTGTATCAAATTTGGAGAAAATCGGTTCAGATATAGCTATAGCTCCCATATATATCTTTCATCCGATTTGGTGTTTAAGCCTCTCACATTCGTAATATGCACTCCACAAGAATGATATTTGGTACCAGATATAAGATACAGCCCAGAAATAGCTGTTTGTAATTTTATCGAAATCGGTTCAGATTTGGATATAGCTCCCATATATATTTTCATCCGATTTCGGGTTAATTGTGCACCAAATGGCCGATATAAGTCCAAATGGACTGAATTTTAGTACATCGGTCCAAATTCAGCCTGGAAGCAAGTATATCAAATTTAGTGAAAATCGGTTCAAATATAGATAAAGCAACCTTATATATGTTTCATCCGATTTAGAGTTTTAGTCCCATACATTCGTAATATTCATTCCACAACCGTGATATTTGGTACCAGGTATTAGATGGAGCACAGAAATAGCTGTTTTAAATTTTATCGAAATCGGTTCAGATTTGGATATAGCTCTCATATATATCTTCATCCGATTTCGGGTTAAATGTGCACTAAATGGTCAATATCAGCCCAAATCACCAGTCTAGAAGCTAATACGTAAAATTTGGAGAAACCCAGTTCAGACATAGCTATAGTTCGTAAAATGCACGATAGAAGTAGATAGATTTTGATTTTGTACCAAATATCTCATAGAGCTCTGAAATGCCCTGTATAAACCTTTTTACGAGAGCTCTACTAAATATGCATAGTGGTGTAGGGTATCATATAGTCGGCCCCGCCCGACTTTTGAGCTTTCCTTACTGGTTTTCCTTTGTTAGGGATTCTCTTTTAGGTGCTTTGATCATCAAGCCGAGTACTATCAAATCCAATTGGAATTTTTCAAAACCCAGAGCTTATATAAGAACGTTTTCAGAGATTAGATTAAAAAATTAGATTAAAAAAGTACATACACATTTGCCGAAAATAAAACAAAGAAAGTTCAAAAGTCGGGTGGGACCGACTACTTGATGTGTATATGGTAGAGCTCCCATAACAAAAAAGTTTATATTGGAAAATTTATGTGAAATAGATCATATCAACTATGGACCAACTAACATTGGTGAAATATGGTGCATGATATGATTTCGATAAGGATTATATTAACAAAATATATTAGAGCAATAGATATACCGGTAAATTTCGGTAAGAATCTATTGAACATGAAAACATCTATTCAATTTGGCCTGATAACACATACAGGGTAAGATTAAAAAACTGCAGCCAACTTTAGGCTGCTGTCATTTCTAAGCCACTCGTCCGACAGCTATTAAAACAATTTAAAAAGTATCATACCGACTGATCCTTTTTAACTTGTTTTAATAGCTGTCGGACGACTGGCTTAGAAAAGACAGCAGTCTAAATTTGGTGCGACAGATATATATCCTCAGCCTACGTTAGATTATTTAAATATATTTTGACTAGTGATACGATTATTCAAAGATTTGACCCTCTATGCAGCAGGTTCCGAAGGAATGGGTCAATATTGTCCATTTCGTATCGGACCCAACAATATGATATAAATATTGCGACGTTCCTGGTATGGATTATATCGACTTACACCTTCACCTTATATAAAAAATATAATGATTGTAGAAATTGTTAAAATGTGCGTGATGTGCCAGATAAAGTCTACCGAAATATTCCATTTTTATATTGGGCAAAATTACAAGAAAGGATATTTATATCCAATTTTATGCGAAATCATAAATTCCGATAAATGTCATATTCATATCAGGCTTCTTATTGAGAGAAATGTTTGGACATAGCAATTAGTAAAGAATTGCTAAATTGTTTCGAAAGTTATGACAGATAAAATTATTGAAAATTGTGACACTATGTGGGTGAAATGCCTGAAGGGGTTCGAAGATATATATAAACTTCACGACAAATCTTGCGTTAGCAAACATTTTTGTATGTTTGAAATTTGCAGAGAGTTGGATGCTTATTTCGCTTTATTTGAGCGTTTTGTTTTTGAAAATCTTGACACGTATGTATGGGGAAGGTACCAGAAGAAATGGTTCGATCTATACCATCTTTATAACAGATCTTGTGTTGATAGAAATATTCAGATGTGCCAAGTCTAAATGGAATCGGATGTTAATTTGACGTTTTATGAGCCACATGGGCATTCAAAGTTTCGACGTTTTGTGGAGGAGGTACCAGAAGGAATGGACCGATATATTCCATCTTAACACCAGATCTTGGGTTTATAGAAATTTTGGGATGTGTGAAATTTTAAGAAGTTTGGATCCTTACATCACATTTTATAAGAGTTATTTATTGAAAATTTTAACCCTTTTGGTGGAGGTACTTGATGGAGTGGACCGGTATTGTCCATTTTCGCACTTGACCTAGCACTTAGAAAAATATTAGGATTCACAAAGTTCGAGCAAAATCGGATCATCCTTTCTCTTTCTGTGCAGCAAATATATTTTTTGCGAATTTCGACCTTTGGCCATTTTTGCACCTGACCTTGCGCTGTTGCAACTATTAGGTTTTGCAAAGAATCGGATCATATATATATATATATATATATATATATATATATATATATATATATATATATATATATATATATATATATATATATATATATATATATATATATATATATATATATATATATATATATATATATATATATATATATATATATATATATATATATATATATATATATATATATAAATGTAAGTTGTGTTAGTTACTAGCTGGCCCGGTCCGCGTTGCCGGCCCGTAGTTTTTGCCTATTATGCATATATTCCCAAGCATAATTATTCACAGATATGACTGATATAAGTGTTCACGTACAGGTCGATTTAAAGTGTTTTAAAATACCTGTACCCATATTTATACCAATTTCTTTAATTGACTTGATTTATTGAGAACTGAAATTGATGGCGGGTTACATGGAAGTGTAGTAGCGAATTATGTGGTGGCGAAACGGAATAGATGATATCGAAATAATTTAACGCGGTCACACCAAAGTTAAAAGATAATTACTTTTTCTAAATCGCTGAAAAATCATGAAAAAGAGATCTCATTGCAAAAATCAAAAAAACATTTTCAATGGAATCGAATTTTAAAGTAATAGTACATTCTATTGACAAACTTTGTAAGGAAGGATCTTAAAACATTTGCTGTAAAAAATCAGCGAAAAAGTTGAAGACTTTTTCAATTTGTTATTCTTTTTTTTGTCAATTTTTTTTGTGAACAAAATAAAGAATAATTTTTCACTAAAAAAATTGAATAAGTGCGAAATAGGATGTTAACTGACATCTACCTTTCAACTCCAGGGCCTACATCGTGGGTTAGCTGGAAGATGCGAACACGTTTAAACAAACAAAAATGACCGAAAAAGCTTAATGGGGCTCATTTCAAAGCGTGACAATGATCCGTCCAATGAGAGCTCAAAATGCAAAATTCTTTGGGAGAATAATAAGTAATATACCAATATTGAAATAAAAGGTGAAAAATAGTAGAGCGAATGGGACTTTTAGTAAGAAAAGGTTTTATATCCTTCCAGAAATTCTTCCCAAACATTCAAAATACCTAAAATCACTTTTGCAGGTCTTTATATCGATCATAACACATGGATAAGGGAACAACCCGATTTCATATTTATATAACCATCTATGATTTAAGTTATTTTTGGGGTCTTGGCCGGCCACTTTTTTCATTTTTTGGCCCTTATTTGACATTTTTGTTTCTAAGGGGGTAGATAACCTCTTCGCATAAAATTTGAAGTAAAGTCCCCACATTGGAGTATCCCCAAGTCCACTTTCACATCTAATGTGTGGTCAGAAAAGAAAATTTTGTATTCTATTGAATTTTTAACCCCCAAGAGAATATTGGTTGGGAACGTAGATTTGGGATGTGCATCCATATGAAATAAATTGTGGAAACATGAACAAATTACAAATATAAGAAAGTAGCACGGGACCGATATTTGTTTAATTTAAAATATGGAATTTAAGGGGTCTCAAACTTACAATTTAAATGGCAAATAAAAATAATTCCCATCTTATCATTCTGCCCTCAATTATGAGGTGGATAAAACTATTTTTACTTATTTAAATCACGCGAAATGCTATGACATGCTATATTGTTCTGCTATATTTTTGATTTGGCCTCTATTTGTCATCTTGGATTATAAGGGGTAGAAGAAAGTTTTCAATGTAGGTCGATGTTTCGGAGTAGTGCCCATATAAAGAAGGTACCTCCTAATTTAACCACATTTCAAAGAATTTGGCTAATAATGCGTATTAGGGGGGTGAAAATCTTACACTAAAATGTCAACATATCTACAAATTTTAGAATTTTTATCCATGTTATAATACCCTCTCAAGTCCACCTTTTGGCGGACAAACAGACTGACATGGTTAGGGGGACTTATGAGGACTCTAATGCACAATCTAAGTTGCTAATGGGTTTAAAAAAGTAATTAACTTTGGCTATTCTTAAATCATTCAGCTCTCAATTATGTAGTATACAAAATACAGCAAATTCCAAATTACTGCTCATTTGACTGGAAGATTTTGCTACGATTTTTACCATATTAAAAATTAATTTGATCCCTTATATGGCGATAAGATTGATATATACTTTTTAATAGATTTGTATAGCACATCCACACAGTTGAAGCCCACGGTTTAAATAATGAAGCCCACTGGTTAAAAATGGGTACAGGTATTTTAAAACACTTTAAATCGACCTGTACGTATATATATATATATATATATATATATATATATATATATATATATATATATATATATATATATATATATATACATATATATATATATATATATATATATATATATATATATATATATATATATATATATATATATATATATATATATATATATATATATATATATATATATATATAGATATATATATATATATATATATATATATATATATATATTTTTTTTTTTCTTTTTTTTTTTTAAATTTCGGCCTTTTGTGGGGGATGTACCTGAAGGAGTCGACTCCAAATGTCCTGAAACGGATTTGAGGGCTGAGGGTATAATTATTCCAGTGACAGCTCATTATATTGTTTACAAGCTTACAAAAGCATTTTGTTCAGAATTTTCCAAAAAAGAGTTATTCGTGATGGAATTTAAGCGTGACCGTGTGATTTATTTATATTTGGCTGGAAAACCACAAGTGGCTATCGTTAGAGCACTCCAGCATTTAAACGTGAATAAGTCTTTCGTGTCTCGTACCATCGCTCGTTACCGTGATACTGGTAGCGTAGTCTGACGTCAGGGAAGTGGACGGAAGAAAACAGCAACATCAGCAGAAATAGCTCGAAAAGTAAAGAAGCGACTTGATCGAAACCCGCGTGGCAGTGGCCGAAAAATGGCTCGTGAGCTGAACATATCGCAATATTCCATTCTGCAAATATTGAAAAGTTAGCTCGTCGTAAAGCCATTGAAATTTCAAAAAGTGCAAGAGCTTACACCCCAACAGAAAGAAAATAGACTCAGAAGAGCTAGAGAGTTGCTTCGCTTGGCCGAAAGTGGTGAACTGCCGGATTTGGTTTTCTCCGATGAGAAAACATTCGTTGTCCAGCATTTTGTAAACAAACAAAATGATCGTGTTTACTTGCCAAAGAGGTCAGCTGAAAATGAGCACCATTGTGATGGTGTGGGCCGCCATAACAGCCGCTCTCCGCTTGTATTAATCGACCGTGGTATCAGAATAAATGCCGACTACAATCGCGAAATATTCTGTAAGGGGTTTTAAAGCCTTCGGCACGCAAACATTTTGGTCATAGACCTTCGACATTCCGACAGGACTCGGCACCATCGTACTCAACACGCGCCAACCAAGAATGTTTAGAATATGAGGTTCCTCGCTTCATTTCCAGTGCACAATGGCCGATTGGACTATTATGCCTGGAGTATTTTGGAAAGAAAGGTTGGCACTAAAAAATACCAAAGTCTCGATCACCTCAAGCAAGCGCTTCGCCGGGAATGGGCCAAAATACCGCAGAGCAATATTCAGGCATCGTGTGACGGTTTCATTGGCCGTTTGAAGGCCATAACTCGTGCGAAAGGTGACCAATTCGAACAAATCTAAACTTATTCTAAAATTTGATGCTATTTCCGACAATGCTTTCTTTTAATAAAATTTAAAAACAATAAATAAAAAATATGGCGTTTGAATTTGTAGCAGTTTTTTATCTGACCCTGTATATATACCCTCTATAGCCATATGGCTGAGAGTATAGAAAATATTTATTGGGGCAATTGGTACACCGGACCGAGTTCCGCCAAATGGTAAAATTCTGTTAAATATGTACATATCTATTCAATTTGGGCTGATATTACATATATGGTGAGCAATAACCGCAAAATCGAATGAATATGTATTTCGAAGCCACACAAACATTTAGTAATTTCGAGCAGTACCTGGTGCCCGGTGTCAAATATCATTGTTGTCGAGTGCATATTACGCATGTGAGGGACTTTAGCACCAAGTCGGATGAAACATATATATAGGACTAGTAGCTTTCAGGTGAATTCCTTCGGAAGTGTCAGAATGCAGTCCATTTGGGCTGATATTAGGCATGTAGTGCAGAAAGAAAAGAAAAAAATTGAAACAGGTATTGCTTGGCTGTATATGATATGTACCAAACATTATGCTTGTGAAGTGCCTATTGTGTGTGTGAGGGATGAAATTCGATGAAACACATATATGAGAGCTATAGCTATATCTGAACCGATTCTCACTAATTTCAATAGGGTTCGTCCTTGGCCCAAATAAATTATAAATGCGACCTGCATTTTGGTCACAAAAATACATGGACAGACGGGCAGACTGACATGAATAAATCGATTCAGAATGTGATTCTATGAAGGTTCTCAAAATGAGTATTGATCTATCTCGCTTCCTTCTCAATGTTAAAAACAAATGCACAAAGACACTACTGTGTGGTGTAGGGTATAAAAAGCCATTTGTAATACTCTTCTATCAATACACTTCATATCAAGATCATATCCAAAAGTAATTGGCTTCTATTCTGACCATATACCTGATCGCACGTAAAATTTCGTGAGGATCAAACCATAATTTCAATCCAACGAGATATTACAATTGACTGATGGACAAACATAGCTGGATCGACTAAATTCGGTGAGATACACATGGTGGGTCTTAGACAAATTTTTCGAGGTGTTACAGACTTTTCGGCCCAATCAAGATGTACGAATTCTAAATATTCTAAAATTTAAGTGTGTTTTCTAACATAAAATATAGTTTTGTCTAATATTGCCAAAATATTTCAAAAGGTATTCCAAATTGAAAAATACTTAAAATTTCCTAAAATCCAAATCAATACCACACACACACATACCCATAAAATTAAATTTCTCTTGACAAAACTCGTACAAAAGCAGTCAACAGATACTAAGCACCCGTTTCATAATGAAATGTGTAAAAATAACAATAAAAATACAAATGCCAGCAGATAAATGCGAAATTGTGAAAAACAACACTAGTGCACACACACACATACACACCAAACATAAAGTGGGGCACACAACATGTGACTTGGCACATCTGCTGCATTGTTGGGTGATGGAGAAAAAGACGTGTAAAATACCACTACAGCAACAAAGACAACCATTATAAACGGCCGACAGGCTGCTAACTAAACAACTATTCCAAAAAGGCATCATCGTAAAAAACAACACACGCACACACACAAAACTAACAAGGACATTATCACACAGGTTAAATGGAAATACTTACCCTACTCGCTGTTTATTGTTGTCCTGGAGAAATAATGGACAAAAAACTCTTTTTATTTTTATTTCGCAGAGCCAAAAAAAAAAAAAAAACATAAACGAAAAAGGCGAAATCATCCCAATGGCAGGCATTCAGGCAGGCTGACTAGCTACAATATGACACAAACAATATCGTCGCCAGCAACAACAATAACGACAACAACATTTGCGCTTTGAGACTTTTACTTACTGGAACCACTTTTAACTGCGGATGTTCATGAACGTAACTCCTTGCCAAAGAGATACGCAAAAGTATGCCTAGCCTTTGGTATCATCATCGCTGTCGCTTTGGCCAGCCTCTGCTGCCTTTTTGGGTTAAGGCTGTAACCCCTTAAAGTTATACGCATTTGGCTGGCAACTACAAAATCTACAAATTTATGTTTGCTGCAGCTGTTGTTGGCCCTATTTCACTTAGTTTTCCACTGCAACAAAACAATCTAACAATGGTTGGTTGGATAGTTGGTTGGTTGGTTGCTACGTTCGTTCGTTGGTGCATTGCTACTTCGTTTTCATCGGGGCTGTTGTTGTCGTTGTTATCCTTTGCGACTGATGCGATATGATGTTGGCGGACGAGCCCAAAAGACACCAGCTCCAATGACACAGAAACCTCTCTAAACAAAATAAATACGTTTTTTGTAGAATGAAAAAATGATATTAGCTGGTGATACTAGGTTACTGTGGTTAGGAAAAAAATTTGGAAACGAGGGAATTCAATTTTATTTTTAAAACAAAAACAATTTAAAACAAATAAGCAAAGGCTATATTCGTGCGGGACAGACCATGTGATACCCTACAACACTACAATATGTTAGAAGCCCCCTTATGCCCAAATCCATTTCGAAAATTTTCGCTTTTGAAATTATGTCACGGAGCACTGCGCAGATGTTACTAGCATTTTGACCAAGGACATTTAACCAATATTTACGAACTTCGTCGGGCTGTTAGTTGTAGTGGTCCATTTTACAGCTAAATATAGTCCAATGGCCATATATAATGCTAGACTTCTTCCCTGTCCCTAACTTTCTTCTCAGGCGTGTCGATTGGCTTCAATTTTGTGATCAGGAAATTTTCCCTGTTTTTGAATATTGTGCGATCATCTCCAAAAGCAAGATGTCCCTCTGTATTTCTAAATTTAGACTCATCTATATGATTTGCTTGTCCACGATATTTGGCTATATTCGTCAAAGAAATCAGCAAAAAAAAAAGCAGAAGTTCGCATTTTGTGTATTTCGGCTATCGCCTGTAAGTAATGTTGGTATTTTTCAGACAAAAATAGTGGTTCATTCTACACGCTATCCTAAACACTCTCTATGACCTTTATAACGGCTGCAAAATCAGGAACATTTTTAGTTGTTGGTCCATTTCAACCCCTAAATATATTGCGGACATCTTTGAAAACAATAGGCCTAGCCCTTCTGAGCCTAACCCTACCCTTTTCGTGAGGACCGGACGATAATTGCAATCTGTATATAATATCCCAAACCTGTGTTGTAAGGTGGAAAAATATTACAAAATGTACACCTTAATATTATAAGTCAAATTGAAAAAATCGCATGCGATAAAAAATATGAAAAAATTAAAAAAAATGTCACAAAATACTACAAAATCTATATTAACATCATTTTTGACTTATTTTTATGCTACTTTTTAGACTTAAGATTAGATTTTTTACTTTTATATCAAGAGAGCGTTCTGAATTGGCAAAATTTGTCAAAATCGGTTCAGCCATTCTTGAGATATTAGCATTCTAACTGACATCCCCTTCATTTGTATATACACATTGTATATATTTCGCTATATATAACCGATATATTTACTATCGGCATCTACGTAACGGTCAGAAATGACCTGTTCGTCTATTTGTGATTTCGCCGGAAATAAAAATATTCGCGGTTTAAAAAAAAATTTGACTTTTATTTAACAGAAATGTTGTGGCCTATTTCACCCACTAAATATTATCCGATGACCATGAAAATTGGAAGGCTTCTGTCTTTGCAGAGCAACTGCAATATCAAGAAATTTTTCTTTTTTTGGTCCATTACGACTCCTAAATATTATGCGACCATCTCCAAAAGAAATAGGGTTCTATTCTGACCTTAACCCCACCTCCATTCTAAATTTCGTGAAGATCTGGCCATAATTGCGACCTGTAGAGTGATTACAAATTAACATGGACAGACGGACGGCCGGACATACATAGCTAGATCGACTCAGCTCGGCGAGATAGGAAGATCCATATATACTTTCCTATGTGGGAAAATCAATATTTCGAGGTGTTACATAATTTTTGGCCCAATCAAACTTATAATACCCCCAACACATAGTGTTGTAGGCCACAATTGAAAACTTATCGACACGGAATTTCGCATCAGAAGAGAATTAAGGACAGGGAAGAAGTTCAGCATTTGGGATGACCAATGGATTATATTTAGTTGAGTAAAATAAACCCCAACTTTCCTGTGAAATTGTTTTGAGTACTTAACAACACTACGGAGTTCGTAAATATTGTAGTGTTGTGGTCGGCCCGCACGTCTACAGCCTTTGCTTACTTGCTTAATATTTGAAGATGAGTTAAGACGAAAATGTTGACAGCGACTGCCATTCAAATGGTACGTCCGGTTGGTTCACTTCTTGCAAACTCAACCCCTAGACCAGAAATCTCACGAATATAAGCACGCTTTTTGGAAACTCGACATACGAAGAGTTAGAAATAGCACTTAATGTTCATGTCTACATGATAATTATCATACAATCAAATTTTTGGTCGATTTATGCATATTCGTCCGTCCGTCTGTCCATGCATTTTTGTGAACAAATAATTGTTTTGTCCCAAGGACGAACCCTGTTAAAGTTGGTAAGAATTGGTCTAAATTTAGATATATCCCCAATATACATTTTCTATTGGCCGGCATTAGCTTCTTCTTTACTTGTTCGATTTTTAATTCCAACTGCTTTAAAGCCGCAATACGCATTCAAAAAAGCTTCATAGTTGGTATGATCTATTTCACAAAAATTTCTAATATCTACCACTAAGCTCTATTAGGTAGCCTCTTTCAAAGACAAAAACCAGTCATTCTATAAACCAAATTTAACGCTATTCCCATACTCTGCACTAAATTTAAAGAACCGATTCCCTTGGTTTGTAAAGGAGCTTGAATATTGAATTGCGATACTTTTATTTTTACCTCGCTGCGGAGGTTATGGTGGACAGTATGGAGGGTATATTAACTTATTCAATCCGTTTGTGACACCTCAAACATCTATTATAGTGCAATCTTGAACAGCATAAAATTTTATGACGATTTTGTCACGTTCACCTGTGGAAATCACTCTAGCTTCCGAACGAAATGAAGTAGGTTGATAAAACATTATTAAGATATATTTTGGGTCCGTAAACATTTTGGAATTAAAAATAGGCCGTATTGGTCTATTGGCTTTTATCCTCTAGTACCAAATAACATTGCTGTATAGTGCATGATATGACTTCGAAAAGAATCATCTTAAACTAGTAAGGAAAATGCAAACGTAGGGCGGTCCCATAACAAAAAAATTTATTTGAAGTAGATCACACCACCTATCAACCATTGCTTTAGAGAAGTTAAAATTTTGTGTCAGAGGGAACTAATATATGGCAGATATATCCAATACTGAATAAATTTTCACTAAATTTGACGTAGACATTTTTGTCTTCAATACCAAATAACATTGCTGTAGAGTGCATAATATCACTTTCAGAAGGATTATTTTAAATAATAATTAATATGTACCGGAGCCGAGTTCTCCCAAATGGAAACTTACGTCCCGAAATTCACTCCATTTAGGCTGACAATAACTACATCCAAATCTGATCCGATTTCGAGTTAATATTACAAATGTATTTCCGAGCTCTATAAGGAATTTGGTACCAACTATCATTCTTCTGGAGTGCACATTACGAATTTGAGGGACTTAAACACCAAATCGAATGAAACATATATATGGGAGCTATAACTATATCTAAACCGATTTTCCTCAAATTTGATATAATTGCTTCGAAATCGGTCGGACGTGCCAAAATTTAGGTCATATGGATTGATATTGGTCATTTGGTGCATAGTTAACCCGAAATCGGTTAAAGATATATATGTGAGCAATATATAAATTTGAACCGATTCTCATATGGACGGAGTGACATATATATATATATCGTCTCCGAAAGTGATTCTATGAAGATCATCAAACGTAATTATGGGTCTACCTCGCTTTTTTCTCCATGTAACAAACAAATACAAAAAGGCATAATACCCTTACCACTATGTGTTGTAGGGTATAAAAATATTAATTGGACCGGACTGAGTCTCGTCATATTGAAAAATTCGGTTGAATATGAAAATGTCTTCCAATTTGGGCTGATATTACATATATAGTGAACAATAACCATAAAATCGGAGATATATCGAAGCTAAATAAAATCTAAACAGATCTCCATAAATTTTGGTAAATGTATTAGCGAGCTGTATCTGATACCCGGTATTAATTATCATTGTTGTGGAGTGCATATTACGCATGTGAGGGACTTTAACACCAAATCGGATGAAACATATATATGGGAGCTATAGCTATATCTGAGCCGATATTCACTAAAATTGAAGCGCTTATTTCTAGAATTAATTCAGCCGAATGTGTCAAAATCTATTGCATAATTTCTTTTATTAACCATTTAGGGCACAAAAAACATAAAATCGGTTAAAGATATAAGTGGGAGGCACATTCAAATCTGAACCGATCTCGATAGAATTTGCTATAGTTGTTTTTTAGCTGTTTTTTATATATTTCCCCGAATATCATTACTACAGAGTGCATAGTACGGTTGTGGAGGACAAATTCAACAAATCGTATGAACAATATATATGGGAGCTATAGCTATATCTTAACCCATTTTCACCAAATTTGACGTACCCTTTTCTAGGCTCAATTTGGTTTTATGTGCCAAATTCCTATTTTGGTGCCCAAAAAAAGCAAATCGGGCGATGATATATGTGGAAACTATATACAAATATTGACCAATTAATTCCAATTTCAATAGAGTTTGTCGTTGTGGAAAACAAATTATTTGTATAAAAATTCATCTCGTTCCGACAATAAATGCGACGTGTACTTTGTTTACAAAAACAGACGGACAGACGGACGGACGGATATGCATAACCTAACTGAGAATGTGATCCTATGCAAATCTATGGAACTATTTGTCTATCTCGCTTTCTTCACAATGTGGTGTAGGGTATAAAAACTCATTCGGATCGAAACTCATAATTTAGAACATTTTTAGGTTTTTGGTACATTTTACCCCATACGAAATTCTTCGATTGATTTATAATTCTGAACTGTAAAGCAACTGCAAAATCAGAAAATCTTTTGGTGTTTGATTCATTTCAACCCCTCCATCTCCAATAACAATAGCTTATGAAATGAACTTTAAATATATTTCAATATTTTGTTTAAAAAAGTGTACTGATTACACCATGACACTGTGACCTATTATGAAAAAAAAATGTTTATGTTGTTGGCCACACATATGGCTGCGACGTATGAGAGACTTGGCAGAGTTAATTTTTTTCCATTGTCCTCGTGTATTCTCGGCTAATTTTCTTTGTTAGATAGCAGTTTTGTCGTGATGCAGGTGCAGCTCGTGTTTGTGTTGTTGTTGCTCTTGTAGCTGTAAATTACTACAACGAATACCGGGGACCATTACAATTTTAACAGAGCTTTAAATGTTGTGCCCTTACCACACAGCCACACACATCCGTGCACACACACACACATATACAGACACTTCTTCCATGTTTTTGGCATAAACTTTGCCAATGCACCTGAGGCCTGATAATGACCGAAATAAGTATTCTTGCATGCAATTGCTTTTCACAATGCCCAAGAACTCAACGGCACAGACAGAGAAACACCTGCCCACCAAGAGTTACTCTTCCATATGATTTCATGTAATCGTAACCAAGAGAACACACGGACAAATTCTCCCGCACCCATACCATATCCCCTACATGCATATGACCTCATACAATTACAGTTGTATCGTTTTTATTTTGTCCCCTTATAAATTCACCCACACTTTTGTTTTTGCACACAGTCACACACACATACACACTTGCATACACATTTAAATGTTACAAAAGCACGAACATACATAGATTTATAGCACTTCAGGCATCTATGAGCGGCAATAATACACACATGTGGAATCGTGTGTGTGTGTGTAAATGTGTTCCAGTCGCGTTGTGGATTTTTTTTTGGCGTGGCGTTTTTTTACGAAAATTTTATATTTTTTCACACACTTACTAGCATTTGGGTCACGTGAGCTCACCATGTGAATATTAATGCGTTGTTCGCAACAACGAAAACGGTGGTCTTGCTACGTGTGAATATGGAAATTTTACGGGGAATATAAAGGATACGCTGTCCGCTCTAAAGTCTAGGGGTCATATGGGTGTCGATTTTTTAAAAATCTTATCAATATCGTTATTGTATTTTTTATAAAGAGTAGGGTTTACGGACTGAGATGCATTTTGGTACTACTACAAATTTTTGGCATACAGTCATAAAGGTGAGCGATATTCTGCCTTATAAATATCCAGAAGAATGGCTATCCCTAGACAAGAATCTAGAAATTTGGAACGTACTAAAAGATATTAAATGAACTTAATCTCTACAATGTTGGGGTATAAATCTTCAAATATGTCACTATTGGTACGATACATTAGATAATTGTATGTATCTTTGAAGAAAAAGGACGATTCTTTGAAAAATCATCTAACTATATTCCCAGGATTTACAAAATATGTATCGAACATTTTTAAAAACAATAGGCTTCAGTTCTAAACCTATCCCTTCCTTCGCGCAAAATTTCATAAAAATATATGAGCTTAATTAACTTGGACGGATGCTACATCAACTCAGCTCGGCGAGATAGGATGATTGATATACTACATCTCGGATCTCGGACCAATTTTACGAACTTTTTGATACATTCAAACAATACCCCTAACACATAATGTTGTAGGGTATAACAAGTAAAAATCAAGTAAGCAAAGGCTCTAGCAGTGCGTGCCCGATACCCTGATACCCTATAACACTAAAATTTGGTAGAAGCCCCCTTCTGTCCAAATCCATTTTGGAAGATTTTGCTTTTGAAATTAAGATTTTGCTTTTGAAATTACGCTTAGGATTTTGACAAGGGATTTTTGCGCAATATTTATGCACTCCGTCATGCTGTTAGTTGTTGTGGTCCATTTTACAGCTAAATATAATTCAATGGTTATCCAAAATGCTTGACCTTTCCCTGTCCTTAACTCTCTTCTCATGCGAAATTCCGTGTCGATTGGTTTCAATAGTGTGATCAGGAAATTTTTTCTGTTTTTGATTCATTTGAACCCCTAAATATTTTGCGATCATATCCAAATGCAAGAGCCCCTCTGTATCCTCAAATTTAGACTCATCTATATGATTTGCTTGTCTACTATATTTGGCTTTATTCGTCAACGAAATCAGCATAGAAAAGCCAGAAGTTCGTCATTTGTGTATTTTGGATTTCGCCTGCAAGTTATTTTCAGCGATTCGGTGGCCCAATTAAACTTATAATACCCCCAACACATAGGGTAGGATATAACAAGTTCAATAGCATCAGTCGGTATTATTGATAGAGGTATACCCCCAGCCTGGAGTTACGATTATTGTAACTTTTGTGGGAGTTTCCGAAGCAATTGGCAAATATTGTCCAATTCGTATCTGACCTAAGTCTGATATAAATATTACAACGTGCCATATTTGAACTATATCCTATTTTCTTCACTCCATATCAGATATGTGCAAATTTTTGGAAAATGTGGAAATATGCGTTAGGTAACGGATATAGCGGACTGAAATATCCCACTTCATCAATTAGAGAAAAAAATATCGAATATTTATATACAATTCTATACAAAATCATAAATTCCGATAAATTGATGAATATGCAATTTCAGTTAAGAGAAATATTTAACTATTGCAAGTTATATAGAATCATCGACTAGTTATTACAGATATACGTATTGAAAATTGTGACTCTTTGTGGGTGAGGTACCAGAAGGGGTTCGCAGATACCTGTCATCTTCAGCTCTTGCGTTAGCAAAAATAATAATAATTATATATGACAAGTAAAAAAGCTGTTTACCGTAATATGGAGGATATACGATATCGTGGACATATATAGATAATTCTCTTTCAATGAATAAACTAATCATAAAGACTTCGTTGTGCGAATATTCAGATCATTCCATTGGAAAATGTGGCTAAAATCATCAAAATACCGAATATCCGGGGTTACCGTTATTTGGGGTTTATACGATATTGTGTACCTATATAAACAATTCCTTTTCAGGGGGTAAAGTGATCACAAAGAACTCCTTGTTAAAATTTCAGACAATTCCGTTGAAAAAAAATGTGGCTAAAATCATCAATATACCGAATATCGGGAGGTACCGTTATATATCCCCCATAGAACGGTACGATATCGTGGACCTATATAGACATTTCTCATTCAGGGGATTAAGTGCTCACAAAGAACTCCTCGTGTGGATTTTCATACAATTCCATTGAAAAATGTGGCTAAAATGATCAAAATACCGGATATCTGGGGGTACAGGTACCGGGGGCTATGCGATGTCGTAGACCGATATAGCCCATCTTCGAGCTTGACCTGCCTACAGAAAAAAGAGAGATCTGTGCAAAATTTTAGCTTTCTACATTAATTCGTTTTGACTGTAGCGTGATTACAACAGAACGGAATGACGGACATTATATACCCTCCATACTATGTGTGGCGGGGTTATAAAAATAATAGTTATATCATGGTTTGGGTTATTCAAAATATTGACCGTTTGGGGGTGGGAGGTACCAGCAGCAGTGGGCTGATTTCTACCATCCTTATATCTGAATTGTATTAATTGAAATATTAATATGTGCTAAGTCTATGTGAAATCGAATGTTAATTTTTCGTTTTATGAGCTTCATGGATATTGAAAAGTTTGACCCTTTCTGGGGTAGATACCAGAAGGAGGTGACCAGTATATTCCATCTTCAAACGAGACCTTGGGTTAATAAAAATATTGCTATGTTCGAAATTTGAAGACAATTGGACTTGTCAATGTAAATTTTTTTGTAATTATTCAAAATATTGACACTTTGCGTGACAGTTACTTAATAGCGTGAACCAATAGCATACATCTTCATACCTATCACTGATGCAAATATTAGGATTTGCAAAGTTGGTGAAAAATGTATGATCCATTCTCTTTCTGTGCAATCAAATATTTCCGAAATTTTGTGTGGAGGTACTAGAAGAAGTGAACCGATATTGTCCATCTCCGAACTCAATCTATGTTTAATAACAATATTATAATGTACCAAGTTTTGATCAAATCGGATACTCCCTTCGAAAGTTATCGTGCGCACCATCAGTCATACAGACGGACGGACATCGCTAGATTGAATCCAAATGTCGTGAAATGGATTTGCACGAAAGAGACCTAGGTCCTAAACCGTTATATCGATGAACTATGTTTTGGTCTTATCAAATGATATATAACCTCTCTATTCATATGGCTGAGGCTTAGGATTTTGACAATGGATTTTTGCCCAATATTTATGCACTCCGTCATGCTGTTAGTTGTTGTGGTCCATTTTACAGCTAAATATAATCCAATGGTTATCCAAAATGCTTGACATTTCCCTGTCCTTAACTCTCTTCTGTAATTATACTTGGAAAAAGTTACCAATATAGGTCTTCATTTTGGCCCAGCCCTTATATAAAGAAAGCCCTACTTACCACTTATTGCGACTGTTTTGACCATTTTATATACTAATACAAAAATTATGTTCATTCCTGAAATATCCATCAGACCCTCGTTTGGCAAGGGGTGATGTAACAACATTCCCTTAGTTTTTTGTTACATTGAAATTTGTTTACTTTTTTTTGCTCAGTTGTTACAACGCAGAACCCATTAAAGTTTAACTGTTTACGAATTTTTTGTTATCGCAAATATTGGTAAAATTGTCGCTGTATTTTGGCAATTACTAGACGTCAAAACATTGTAATATTAAATGCATGCGCTGCATTTAATGTTACACTCACATATCTACATATGAAATTAATATATGTAAATGATACAAATCGAGAAATTAAAATAAAAACTTTTAAATCAATAATTGAAGGGCTTTTTTTAGATAACTGGCACAGAATGTGACAATGAATATGGCATTTTAAAACTTTTCAATTTCGACAGAAATGGAAATGCCAATAACGTATAAAATTAAATGTGGGTAAGCTATTCAAAATGCTTAAGAGTTCAGAGTTATAGACTGATCACCTCAGAATGTAGCATTGGGCAAAAATGTAATGATGGTTGAAAGCCTACCAATTTGGATGGTCATCGAATAATATTTAGCAGGAAAAATAGACCGTAACTCCTATATAACTTTTAACCAGTAAAGGAAAGTAAAAAGTCGGGCGCTACCGACTATATGATACCCTACACCACTATACATACTTGGCAGAGCTCCCGTAACAAAATTAAAATATGATTACTTCCCATACCTCATATCTTCTCATGCTATAGAGTGTATGATATCACTTCGAGAAATATTATATTAAAAAATGTATCGGAGCCGAATGGAAAAAATTAGGTTGAAATCCACGAAAAAATACAATTCAACAGCGAATATTTTTAATCCTTATAGTCGTAATCACATATACATAAAAGGTCCAGAATTTTATTCTGTTGAGATATTTTTATAATAACTTAGAATTCTAAAATAATAGGGTCTGCCTTGATTTTTCGCATTAAAAGCTGATACCGGAAAACTGGCCGTAATCCCACTTCCGAGGTGGCCAGTCAACATCAGCTCTACGAATTAAAATGCGATCACCTAAATCTTACCATCGACTATTACCGATACTTGTCCTATTTCTAAGTTTAGCAAATTCTTAGGATTTGGAAATTATGAAATCTCCAGAAGCATTGAAAAGGGAATGTTGAAGTTACTTAAATAATTTTTTAATGAATTTTTTAACTATTTATACCCTACACCACAAGGTGGTCAGGGTATTATGTCCTTGTGCATTTGTTTGTAACAGGCAAAAGGAAACGAGATAGACCCGTAGTTCCTTTTGATGATCTGCATAGAATCACTTTCTGAGTTGATTTATGCATGTCAGTCCGTCTGTCTGTCCGTCCGTCCGTCCATGTCCATGTATTCTTGTGAACAAAATGCAAGTCGCATTTATTATCCGATTGAGATGAAATTTTGCAAACAACATTTGTTTGGCCCAAGGACGAACCCTATTGAAATTGGAGATAATCGGTAAAAATTTAGATATAGCTCCCATATATATCTTCGTCCGATTTGCCTTTTATTGTGCACCAAACGTGTAATATCAGCCCGAATAGTATGGAATTTTGCACATACAACCAAATTAGGCCTGAAAATAAGTATGCCAAATTTTATCGAAATCGGTTCAGATATAGCTATAGCTCCCATATATATTGTTCATCCGATTTGTTATTTTTGTCCTCCGCAGCCGTAATATGCACTCTGTAACAACAATATTTGGGAAAATTTATCAAATACAGCTCAGAAATACATTTGCCAAATTTTATCGAGATCGGTTCAGATATGGATATAGCTGTCATATATAACTTCGTCCGATTTACCTTTTATTGTGCAACAAGCGTCTAATATTTGTCCATTTGGGATTGAATTTAGCACTTACGACCGAATTGAGTCTAGAAGCAAATTTGGTGAAGATCGGTTCAGATATAGCTATAGTTGGTTTATCATAAACAACATCATGGATTCTCACTCCAGATTTCTGGCTCTATATCTTCTCCAAGTACCGAAGTTAATACTGTTTAGTAATTTCCGTACTTTTTAGTAGGTATTTCCAAGTTCCCCGCCATATATCAACCAATTCGCACAAAAGGTGATCCTGATTCCAAATTTTAGACTTCCAACTCAATTCCACACCCAAATACCAAATTTAGTACCATTTATTACTTTTTAGTACGTAATTCCACAGCCACTTCATATCTTAAACCTACAAACGAACTCGATGTTCAAAACAATTAAATTAACAATTTAGTGGCATTAAATATTTCCATTATCTCCTGCGTATCTCAATGCTACACACCAATTCTGACCCAAACACAAAAACTCAGAAATCTATATATTCCTACGATCAAGACTAAATTGTGTACCCTTTTTACCTTCAATGCTCTTGTAGTACTTATTTTTATATTTCAGGCTTCCAACTCTACCGAATTACCCAAAATTTAAATTGTACCAAATTTAATACCATTTAGTACACATAAGCACAAGTTTCCAAAACCACCTACATACCACAGCCCTACAGTGCAAAAGCAATCTTAGTTCCTATTTTGAGGATTCCAACTCTATTGGTTCTCCCAAAATTTAAATTGTACGCTATTTAGTACCATTTAGTACACATAAGTACGAATTTTCAAAACTACCTTCATTTCTCAGTCCTAGAATGCAAAAGAAATCTTATTTCCAAGTTTCAGAATTCCGACTATATTGGTTCTCCCAAAACATAAATTGTGCCAAGTTTGGTACCATTTCGTACACATAAATACGAATTTCCAAAACTACATACATACGCCATTCCTACAATGCAAAGTAATCTTATTTCAAAATTTAAGGATTTCAGCTCTATCTGTTCACCCAAATCCAAATTGTACCAAATTTGGTACCACTTGGTACCGTTCCTGTACAGAAGTACAAGTTTTGAAAATTATGTCATAACCCAATCCTGCACTCTGCCAGTATTGTTAATTTCCAATCCAGCTCCATCCGTTCCTCCAAATTCAAATTGTACCAAATTAAGTACCGTTTAGTACTTTTCGTATTAATGAGTACACAATCTTTCAAAACTACATCGTTACATCGACCTTACTCCTCAACCTTCCTTCCCATTGCAAATTTCAAGTTTTTAGCTCTAACCTAATAATGGAAACATCCTCTTCACATATCTGATTCATATAAGTTCATAAAGTTCAAAGAACTAAATATGCCGAAGCATTTGTATCTTTTAAATTGGACTTGTATTGCCCATTTGGTGCAAAAATAATTTGAAATAATTTGGCAAAGATATTTCTGAGCTATATTTGATTATTTCCCTGAATATCGTTGTTAAGGAGTGCGTATTACGGCTGTGGGTAACAAATACAACAAATCGGATGAACAATATATATGGGAGCTATAGCTATATCTGAACCGATCTTCACCAAATTTGGCATACTACCTTCTAGACTCAATTCGGTCGTATGTGCCAAATTTCATCCCATTTGGACAAATATTAGACGTTTGGTGCACAATAAAATATAAATCGGACGAAGTTATATATGAGAGCTATATCCAAATCTGAACCGATCTCGATAAAATTTGGCACATGTATTTCTGGGCTGTATTTGATATATTTCCCCAAATACTGTTGTTACAGTGTGCATATTACGGCTGCGGAGGACAAAAATAACAAATCGGATGAACAATATATATGGGAGCTATAGCTATATCTGAACCGATTTCGATCAAATTTGGCATACTTATTTTCAGGCCTGGTCGTATGTGCAAAATTCCGCACTATTCGGGCTGAATAGTGCACAATAAAATGCAAATCGGACGAAGATATATATGGGAGGTATATCTAAATTTTTACCGATTATCTCCAATTTCAATAGAGTTCGTCCTTGGGCCAAAAAAGGTTGTTTGGAAAATTTCATCTCAATCGGATAATCAATGCGACCTGCACTTTGTTCACAAGAATACATGGACAGGCGGACGGACGGGCGGACGGACGGACGGACGGACGTACCGACAGACGGACTGACATGCATAAATCAACTCAGAAAGTGATTCTATGAAGATCCTCAAAAGTAACTATGGGTCTATCTCGCTTCCTTCTCCATGTTACAAACAAATGCACAAATACATAATACCCTTACCACTATGTGGTGTAGGGTATAAAAATAACCGTAAATTCGGGTGAAGATGTATATCGAAATTTTGGCAGAGGTACTTTCGAGCGGTATCTGATACCAGGTATCTAATATCATTGTTGTGGAGTGCATATGAGGGACTTTAACACCATATTCGATAAAATATATATATGGCAGTTTAGCTATATCAAGACCGATTTTCACCAAAAATTTGAAGCACTTGATTTTAGGCTGAATTCCGTCTTAAATGCCAAAATTCAGTCCTGGCCTGATATTAGCCATTTGGTGCACAAAAAACCTGAAATCGGATGAAGAATATAAGGGAAATCTCAACCGATCTTCAAATAATTAAATCACATATTTTTGAGCTGTATATGATATCCGGTACCAAAGATCATTGTATTGGAGTGCATATTACGAATGGGGGGACTTAAAACTTCATCAGATTAAAAATATTTTTTTCACGATTTGCACCAAATTTGAAGTACTGTAGAGTGAATTCAGTTGAAATTGCCAAGTTTAAGTTCATTTGGGCTGATATTCGCCATTTGATGTAAAAAACCTGAAATTGGATAAAGCTTGTGACGGCAAAAATCGTGCCTCAATTTTGCCGCAACAGAATATTATTTTTTTTAATTGCAATGAATTTTCTTATGTTTCCATTTTTTGTATTTTTTTTTTTTTTTTTTTTTTTGTTATTTTAAATAATAAATTTTAATAATGAATTATGTTAGTTTAAGTTAATAGTAATTACTAAAGTTTTTTTTGATTATGCGGCTATGTTTTGAAGAGATAAGAATGTAGTATTAGAATATTTTATATGAAGACATAAATAAGGTCCCGTTAGTCCTGACGCCAATGACACAAACAAGATCCCGTTATTGCACAAGCCACGTGGTCGACTCAGCAACAGAGGGCCGACGTCGGGAAGGCCATTGGAACTAGCCTAGAATTGTCTGTCGAGAACATATAGGACAGACGAGGCCTAGCTTGAGATCAGTCTGTGGTGAACCGGCAAAAGAAGTGGAACGTGAAAGACAACGGAGAATTAAACAAAAATATATATATTACCAGGTGAGTGTGAGTAGAGAAAGGCGAGTGTACCGTCGTGGGTCACGGAAAGTGTTCAACAACTAAACCCGTGGTAGTTCAAGTGCCGTCGTGGGCCTTGGATATTAAGAAAATAAATCGGAATTCAAGTGAAAATCCAAGTGCCGTCGTGGGCCTTGGATATTAAGAAAATCAATCGGATTTTAAGTGAAATATCAAGTGCCGTCGCGGGCCTTGGAATATTAAATCGAATAAATCGGGATTTAAGTGAAAAATCAAGTGCCGTCGCGGGCCTTGGAATATTGAAGCGAATAAATCGGGATTTAAGTGAAAATTTAAGTGCCGTCGTGGGCCTTGGAATATTAAATCGACTAAATCGGAATTTGAGTGGAAATTCAAGTGCCGTCGTGGGCCTTGGATATTAAAAGGCTATATAAATCGGATTTTAAGTAAAAATTCAAGTGCCGTCGCGGGCCTTGGAATGTTAGATCGAATAAATCGCAATTTAAGTGAGAATTCAAGTGCCGTCGTGGGCCTTGGATATTAAAGAAAATAAATCGGAATTTAAGTGAAAATCCAAGTGACGTCGTGGGCCTTGGATAGTGATAAGTGATAAACCCGAAATTTAGGCAAGGAACAAAGAATTGCATTTTCTCCACCTGAATTCTCCGAAGAATAATCTTACCTAAGCCGAATCACCAGACCACACTCGTCAAGTACCAGCAGTGAAGCAGCTTTAATACAACTCGGCATGAAACGACCACAGGAGCAGGAAGCCGTATCACCGGACAACCGACATTAATATAAGTATCGAAATTTGTAGCCTTTAAATTGTTGCTAATAAAGCGATACATACCGAATTTGTAAACGAAAAACTACCTTTGTCACTCTCAGTCACTTCAATATAAATTTTCTGTGACGAACCCTACCCCCGCGAGCATATCCCAGCGACCGGAGGAAACTCGTCGTTTCAAGCTTTATCTAAATTTGAACCGATTCTGTCCAATTTTAATAGGGTTCATCCTTGGGCCAAACAAATGTTGTTCTCTTCATTCATTTCTTTCATTCTTTCTAAAATTTAAGTTTGTCTTGCTTTTGCTAAGTTCATTATATTTTTTTCTTTTAATGGAATTTTCTAAATCACCTCTATAAAATATTACTTTAGCCCTTTAAAAATCTAAACTAAAAACAAAATAACTTTGAAATCTTCTCTCAGCTCCAAAAAAATCCCCTTTAAATCCATTTATTGGCAGACGAAAATTTAAAAAACCATTATCGCATGAATAAAATACATTGTTTGAAAAACAACTACAACAAAATATAGCCGAAAACCACCACAAGGCACAAAACTGAAATGCAGAAGTAGCAGCAGCAGCAACACCATTAGGAATTTCCAGCTAAGCCTCTATGACGATGACGATAACAACAAATGCAGCCGGAACAGCAGCACAAACATTAGTCATAGTCCGCAGTATCCCGCCACATAAAAAGAGGAAACGGATATGCAACGGTCGTCAACGTCCTCCATCGTCAGTTTCAGTCTCAGTTGCTGCATCAACGTCATGATTCGCATCAGCCGCATAGCAGCACCAACATCATCATCGTCATCGTCGGGATATTCGCCCGTTCTCCTAGTCGTTGTCGAATAAACAAAGTGCTGGATAAACAAACGGAACAAAACAAACCAAATGAAAAATAAATGTCTGAATATTTGTGGGAAGCCCTGCCATGCACATGTACACACAGACACAAAACACACACACAAACATCAACACACAATTGGAATTGTTGTTGGTTGTGTTGCTGAAATGCTTGAAACTGAATTTAAAACGCTTGCTTACTCAAAATGCCAAAACAATATGGCGGTGCCGAGTACTTTGAGCAAAGAGCACAATATTACCACACTTGCATACAACGAAGCATGGACTAACACAAACACACGCTGCACCCTCACCCGCACACAAGTTCTTCTTGTGAAAAGTCAAAAATATCGAAGCACTGTGGTAAAACGTCGCTGTAAGTGGTCAGAACATGGCCATATGAGGGTATATAGTGCTTTATTAATAATTTTTTAAGCGGAGTTGAACACCTCATTGTAGGAGCAGATGAAATCAACCGGCTATGCCGAACTTTTGAGAAATAATAGTGTACAAAATAATTTGTACATACTTTTGAGTGCGGTTGAGGCGCTGGGAAAAACTAGCAATAAACAATAAATATTCAAAAATTACATATTTCCCAGCCGCCATAAAATACCACATGTGAACAATTCGGTGATCTTGTGCGCTGACGCATACGATAATGTGTCAGATAATAAAGGTTATGACCCACACGCACAGATATCGATGCGCTCAGTAGATGCACAAGATCACTTGAATGAAATGTAAAGCAGCCCTGCAATGTTCTCCATTCAATATTTGAATAGATAAGAACAATTGTGTGGCTGCGACTAGGTTAAGTTAGATTAGTTTCAGTAGTACGTAAGGAATAAATATTTTAAATAAAAACAGAATTGAATCAACAGCCAAACCATTCGGTTGGTTTTCTCTTCTCATTCATTGGTCCTTCGAAAAATAAAGAATCGACGACCTTAAATAAAATTGGTTTGAGTTATCCCCCACCAGTGGTAAGAAACTCAGAAAAGCCAAAAAAGAAGTAGTTGTTCTTCAAAAAGGAGAAGAACTTCTACCAAAAAAAATATAAAATACGCCATAGGGGCAAAACCAAACAAAAAAGACCCACGGGGCAAATTAAAAAAAAAAAAAATAGATAAGAGGACAACAAAGTCCCAAAAAAAAAAAAACAAAACAAAAAAGACCCACGGGGCAAATTTAAAAAAAAAATAACTAAAGGAGGACAATAAAGTCCCAAAAAGAAAAAAAAAACATGCAATTTTGAAAAGAGGACATCAAAAGTCCCAATTAAAAAAGAAGTAAATTAAAAAAAAATATAATAATAAATAAATGAAAGAAAAGCAGTAAAAAAAAAAAACGAAGAAGCAAAATATACAAAAAAAAATATATATATACATAAAAGCAAAAAATGGAAAAGGAGTTTCAAAATCAAAAGTTCCAAGAAGAGGAGCGAGAAAATACAACAGCGTCAGGCGACGCATTGAATATATCCGAGTTCGATATGGAAAAAATGGTACGAGAGTTTCGGGCGTTCCAGAATGTGATTATCCAGCAGCACCAGGAGCAAATGAAGGCGATTATGGAAGAATTTGAGCAGATGTTCCTATCGCAGCAATTCAGCAACAATCAAAAAGGGGACAAGGAACAAAAGGAAAGGCAAGTCGTCGAAGCTGGGAAAGATGACCTGTCCACACAACTAGCAAGTGCAAGAGAGGGACATAATTCTGTTGAACGAAAACAGATTCCAGTCTTGGAAGGTAATTCTGGGAATTTTTTCCCGCCGGCAAGTCCTCATTTTGAGGAACGGAAAGAAGAAGAAGAAAATTCCGCCCTGACCAATGAAGAACCCGAAAAACATAATGATATTGGAGAAAAGGAAAAAGAAATGAAGGCGATAAGCACAGAAGGTCACATCATTTCCAACGAATATGGGAAGGAATTAATCGAAGAAACGGGAAAAGACAAACAAAATTATCTGGTTCCGATTCCTGAAGAGTATTCCAACGAATATGAAAAAGAATATAACGAAGAAATGGGTAAAGCCGAGCAAAGTTCTCTGGTTCCGGTTCTTGAACGGTATTGCCTTAGAGAAACCAATAGCAAATCATCGATGGCCGTAAAAACAGAACACGACAAAGCAGAGCGTACCATGGAGCCAATGGTAATCCTTTCCGACGTGAATGACGGCGGTCTGCATCGATGGACTATGAATGCGGTATGGAAAATGAAGCCGGCAGATAAAGGTGGTGGTATCGGCAAGAGAGGCTGGATTAAACGTTGGAGTCGTTTCCTGGAAGCGGTTACCTGATATTATTTCAACATATATAGATAGTTACGCATAAATTTTCTTTTCAAATCTTTCATATCTTTATATTTAAATATTCCAGATTATCCATTTGTTAACCTTATAAAAAATACAGTCCACTATAAACATGCACATTTAAGCCGCCCGGGAGAATGTACAAAATAATTTGTACATACTTTTGAGTGCGGTTGAGGCGCTGGGAAAAACTAGCAATAAACAATAAATATTCAAAAATTACATATTTCCCAGCCGCCATAAAATACCACATGTGAACAATTCGGTGATCTTGTGCGCTGACGCATACGATAATGTGTCAGATAATAAAGGTTATGACCCACACGCACAGATATCGATGCGCTCAGTAGATGCACAAGATCACTTGAATGAAATGTAAAGCAGCCCTGCAATGTTCTCCATTCAATATTTGAATAGATAAGAACAATTGTGTGGCTGCGACTAGGTTAAGTTAGATTAGTTTCAGTAGTACGTAAGGAATAAATATTTTAAATAAAAACAGAATTGAATCAACAGCCAAACCATTCGGTTGGTTTTCTCTTCTCATTCAAATAGAATTGCAAAAAATGAATACATTTCAATTTTGTTCTCAAAACGTTTTATAAATGCAAACAAGATGGAATGTCAATGAATTTATAAAATACGGAATATCTAGTAGTACAATATAATGATGATAGGGTCCTGACAAGTCGAAATAAAAGTGGTTTGAAAAATAAGTAAATTTGGTAGCTATATCAAAATCAAAAACCACTTATATGTTTATAAACTACATCATAAGCTTGAAAATATATGAACGTTTTGCAGTATTACTCTTAAGATGTTAGGTAATGCAACCTAGAAATAGTCCCCATATTTCGGTATCTCCGATTTTCGTTATTTTGAAAGTTTTGGCACCGATTTCACACAAACTGTAATTTGATACGGTTTACCAATTTACCATCTTCCAAAAGTTGTAAATATAGGCACATTTGAAGGGACAACTGATTTGGCTATAAAACAAGTTTTCGCATAGCTACACTTTTACTATTGTTATACCCTAACACCACATTGAGGTCAAGGTATTATCTGTTTATGCATTTACTTGTAACATGGAGAAGGAAACGAGGTAAACCTATAGTTACTTTTACTTTCTGGGTCAGTCCGCCTGTCTCTCAATGTATATTTGAGAACAAAATGCAGATCGCGTCTATTGCCCGATCGGGATGACATTTTCTATAAATCACTTGTTTGACCCAAAGATAAACCCTAATGAAATTGAATATAATCGAACGAAACTTAAATATAGCTCCCACATATATAGTCGTCCGATTTCAATTTTATTGTGTCCCAAATGTATATTATTCGTCCAAATACAGGGTGAGATGAAAAAACTGCAACCAAATTCAGGCTGCTGTCATTTCTAAGCCACTCGTTTGACAGCTGTTAAAATAAATCCAGTGACAGCTCATTATATTATTTTCAAGAGTACAAAAGCATTTTGGCGGGAATTTTCCAGAAAAACATTATTCGTGATGGAATTTAGTGTGATTTCTTTATATTTGGCTGGAAAACCACAAGTGCCTATCGCTAGAGCACTCCAGCATTTAAATGTGAATAAATTTTTGAGTCTTGTACCATCGCTCGTTAACGTGATACTGGTAGCGTAACCCAATGTCAAGGAAGTGGACGGAAGAAAACAATAAAATCAGCAGAAATGGTTCTAAAAGTAAAGAAGCGACTTGATCGAAACCCGCGTCGCAGTGCCAGAGAAATGGCTCGTGAGCTGAACATATCGCAATATTCCATTCGCCATTGAAATTCCAAAACGAGCAAGAACTTACACCGCAACAGAAAGAAAATATACTGAAAAGAGCTAAAGAGTTGAACTGCCGAGTTTGATTTTCTCCGATGGGAAAACATTCGTTGTCCAGCAGTTTGTAAACAAATAAAATGATCGTGTTTACTTGCCGAAAATTATCGCAAAAATATTCTGGAGGGTGTATTAAAGCCTTGGGCACGCAAACATTTCGATATTTCAACAGGACTCAGCACATTCGCACTCAGCATGCGCCACCCAAAAATGGTTACAAAGTGAGGTTAATCGCTTCATTTCCAGCGGATACTCCGGATACCAATCCGTTGGACTATTGTGTCTGAAGTATTTTGGAAAGCAAGGTTGGCACTAAAAAATACCAAAGTGTCAATCACCTCAAGCAAGCGCTTCGCCGGGAATGGGCCAAAATACAGCAGAGCAACATTCGGGCAGGGTATGATGGTTTCATTGGCTGTCTGAAGGCCATAATTCGTGCCAAGGGTGACCAATTCGAACAAATCTAAACTTATTCTAAAATTTGATGTTATCTCCGACATTTTGTGCTTTCATTTAATAAAATTTGAACAAAATGTCAAAATTATGGAGATTGACTTTGTTGCATTTTTTTATCTCACCCTGTAATATATTTTAACCTGTCTAATGATTATTAAGAATATTGATCCTAAGGTCCTAAAGGAGTAGGCCAATTTTGTTCATTTTTCACACATATTAGATTTTGTGTCGAGTTTGAAAGTAAAGGGTGATTTTTTTGAGGTTAGGATTTTCATGCATTAGTATTTGACAGATCACGTGGGATTTCAGACATGGTGTCAAAGAGAAAGATGCTCAGTATGCTTTGGCATTTCATCATGAATAGACTTACTAACGAGCAACGCTTGCAAATCATTGAATTTTATTACCAAAATCAGTGTTCGGTTCGAAATGTGTTTCGCGCTTTACGTCCGATTTATGGTCTACATAATCGACCAAGTGAGCAAACAATTAATACGATTGTGACCAAGTTTCGCACTCAGTTTACTTTATTGGACATTAAACCAACCACACGAATGCGTACAGTGCGTACAGAAGAGAATATTGCGTCTGTTTCTGAGAGTATTGCTGAAGACCGTGAAATGTCGATTCGTCGCCGTTCGCAGCAATTGGGTTTGTGTTATTCGACCACATGGAAGATTTTACGCAAAGATCTTGGTGTAAAACCGCATAAAATACAGCTCGTGCAAGAACTGAAGCCGAACGATCTGCCACAACGTCGAATTTTCAGTGAATGGGCCCTAGAAAAGTTGGCAGAAAATCCGCTTTTTTATCGACAAATTTTGTTCAGCAATGAGGCTCATTTCTGGTTGAATGGCTACGTAAATAAGCAAAATTGCCGCATTTGGAGTGAAGAGCAACCAGAAGCCGTTCAAGAACTGCCCATGTTTGGTTTGGTGTGGTTTGTACGCTGGTGGAATCATTGGACCGTATTTTTTCAAAGATGCTGTTGGACGCAACGTTACGGTGAATGGCGATCGCTATCGTTCGATGCTAACAAACTTTTTGTTGCCAAAAATGGAAGAACTGAACTTGGTTGACATGTGGTTTCAACAAGATGGCGCTACATGCCACACAGCTCGCGATTCTATGGCCATTTTGAGGGAAAACTTCGGAGAACAATTCATCTCAAGAAATGGACCGGTAAGTTGGCCACCAAGATCATGCGATTTGACGCCTTTAGACTATTTTTTGTGGGGCTAGGTCAAGTCTAAAGTCTACAGAAATAAGCCAGCAACTATTCCAGCTTTGGAAGACAACATTTCCGAAGAAATTCAGGCTATTCCGGCCGAAATGCTCGAAAAAGTTGCCCAAAATTGGACTTTCCAAATGGACCACCTAAGACGCAGCTGCGGTCAACATTTAAATGAAATTATCTTCAAAAAGTAAATGTCATGGACCAATCTAACGTTTCAAATAAAGAACCGATGAGATTTTGCAAATTTTATGCGTTTTTTTTTTTTAAAGTTATCAAGCTCTTAACAAATCACTCTTTAATTGGATCATAATTTCGCGTTTTTGGGCTTCCTGGTTATTCAATATTTCTGGGGTAGGAATTGGAAGGAGTGGACCGATATATCCCAATGTACACACAAGATCTTTTGTTATTTTCTTTTATTCTATTAATTGAGATGTGTTACATTTTTAAGAGGGTTAGTTTCTTAATTCGCATACTATGATCGTTTTGGTTAATCGCAACGTTGACTCGTTGTAGGAGGAGTAGTTGAATATATCCCGTCTTCACATCGCACCTTGAATAAACAAATAAGTTAGGATTTGCGAACATTATTTAACATTTTATATGATTATAAAAACTTCGACTATTTGTGGGGGAAATACTTGGTGGAGTATGCCTATATTGTCTATTTTCGCATCTGGCCTAGAACTTATACGAAAATTCGGATTTGCAAAGTTTGAACAAAATTGAAGGATATTTTCTTGTTCGATGAGGTATATTATTTTTTACGAAAACTTTTCGTACTTTTTGTGGGGGTGGTTGCAGAAGGAGTGGACCGATATTGTCCATCTAT
Source organism: Musca domestica (assembly GCF_030504385.1). Lineage (NCBI taxonomy): Eukaryota > Metazoa > Arthropoda > Insecta > Diptera > Muscidae > Musca > Musca domestica. Next base: position 10,537,147 of record NW_026712299.1, read on the forward strand.
GAACGCGACTTAAGCTTGACAATAATATTAAGATGTACCAAGTTTGGACCACATCAGCTACTCCCTTCGAGAAAACCAAATACGGTGGTTTACCACTTTCGGCCAAGCGAAGCAAATCTTTAGCTCTTTTGAGTCTATATTCTTTCTGTTGCGGTGTAAGTTCTAGCACTTTTTGGAATTTAAATGGCTTTGCCCTGAGCTCATTTCTCAATATTTGCCGAAAGGAATAGTGCGATATATTTAACTCACGAGCCTTTTTTCGGCTACTGCGACGAGGGTTTCGATCAAGTCGCTTCTTTACTTTTCGAATCATTTTTTCTCATGTTGCTGTATCCTTCCGTTCACTTCCTTGACTTCGGGCTATGCTACCAGTATCACGGTAACGAGCGATGGTACGAGACACAGAATATTTATTCACATTTAAATAAATCACGCTTGAATTCCATCACGAATAACTTTTTTTCTGGAAAATTCTCATCAAAATGCTTTTGTACGCTTGTAAACAATATAATGACCAGTCACTGGAATAATTTTAATAGCTGTCGGACGAGTGGCTTAGAAATGACAGCAGTCTGAAGTTGGTTGCAGTTTTTCCATCTCTCCCTGCATAAAGATATTCAGAGTTTTCTGCATTTTCAACTGTAAACGTCATAACTTATATTTTTTACAACGGATGTCTATTATTTTTTATCCTTGAAAGGGTGGAGTGTTACCTTTCAAACAAAATTTTTGAAATCGGTTAACAAATAGCAAAGTTATAGTGGTCTAAGTTTGAAAGACACATTAAAAAGAGGAAAACGACATTCTTCATGTTCTATTTATTTTTAAGAGAATTTTGAACGCTTTTTTAAGCTTAATGGTAAAAAAAGATACGAGTGATATTTTTTGTATTTTAACTTTTTTTTCTTTTACTAAGTTAAAAAAATAATAGAAATCCGTAGTTGAAAATAGAAGTTAGGCACGTTCAAAGTTGATAATCCAAAAAGAACTCGGATGTTCTCCATATTTTCCCTTATAAAATCAATTTTCAAGGTACCCAGAAAAACCAAAGGCACATTCGTCGTCTGTGGGCTCCCACAAACAAGAATTGAAACATTAGAGCAAGTGTGTATATATGCTGTCGCACAGTGTAATTAGTTAATTTTTTAACGTTCTTACTTAATAAACCAAAATCCCAGACCGTTTCATCTGGCCATTGATAAACCCGTCAGTCAGTAAATCTGTCAATTAGTTTTATTAACGATATGCCCTCCTCGTTGCGAAAGATATACCAGTACCACACACATGTCCTTAACAGTTAAATTTTTCTTCAGTACCATGCAACAATTTTATACGATTTTGACAACCTCAATTCAGGTCGTTCATGAGGTGCCGAACTTTATGCACAATTTCATGTGTTTGACTCTTTAATTCCAACCTATCGAGAGTATATATTGTTTAGCTGGTACACGTCAGCACAAGCAAAAATAAAAGCTCTAGGGGCTTTTTTTAGTTAAGTCATAACCAAAACTTAAGAAAATAATGCTCCTCGAATACGTAATGACGGGATTATATCAGAATCATTTCTTTGTTTTATTGAAACGACTTTTTCAGATAAACACTTTTCTGAAAAGCAACTGAAATAAGTCAACCACAGTTTCTCATACGTTTCCTTTCTGCAAGATATTCATCATGTTTTTTTTTCTTCTCTCTTATTGTTATTGTTCTGGTTGTTGTTTTATCCAAAAAATGACTGCCTGAAAAATATTTGATGGTCTGCCGTAAATAATGACGATAGTGATGAAGACGATGGCGATGATGATGATCATGATGTTGTTGATGCTGATGGTGAATGTTGAAAATGTATGTGCGATGAACTGAGATGAGTGAATGTGGCAGCCGTTTCTCCTTTTGCTATTTCAATAGCAAATGTTTTTGTGGGCGTTAGTGTTAGCGTGTGTGTGTATGTGTATAGATGCATGTGTGAGGATGTGCAGTAAACTGGCGATGACGTTTAACAAACTTTTTGTGTGTGATGTTGCAATAATGTTGAATGGAAAAATTTAGTAATGCCTTTGTGGTAAATGCCTTTAACAGTCAACGTCTATACCGAATTGCATACAAACACACATGCACATGTACATGTGAGTATGTTGGATGTGTGTTACTTTTTTCGACGACTACTACTAAAGGATAATATACAATATTTTGGCAAACGGGGAAGTCAAACCTTCAAATAGGGAATGAAAAAATGCACTAAATAAAACAAGTACTCAACGGTATTAGAAGCTGAGAACTGGAGTTGTGCAAATCAAGTTCATAGTTCAGTACACCAGGCCCTGAAAGTATGAGCGATTTCATATATGTGATACATTTCGTATAACTCATACGCGGAGTTTTCGAACTTAGAATTTGCACAACTCTACTGAGAACACGAAATGGAAAAGTGTTGCTTCCTCATTGTAGTAGACCTTTATTCAATGTTTTTTTATACCCTCCACCATAGTATGGAGGGTATATTAAGATTGTCATTCCGAAATACAAATTTTAGAACCCACAAAGTATATATATATATTCTTGATCAGCATAACATTCTATGTCGATTTAGCAATTTCCGCCCGTCTGTGAAAATTACTATAGCTTTCGAACGAAACGAAGTAAGTTGATAAAAATTTACTCAAATGTGTATTATATCTGCAGGACTTTTGGTACTGGGCCATGTAGGTCACGTCTTCGTATAGCCCCCATATAACGATACCTTCCGATATTCGGTATTTTGACGATTTTAGCGACATAATTTACAGGAAATGTTACAAATTTTGTATTTGAAGTTCGTAATGGATACTACAGCCTATGGCAGAAAATTGTCTGTGCAGGTCCACGTTTTATAACCCCACCCTATATTCGGTATTTTGATGATTTAAGCTACATTATGAACAGATTTTTTTTAAGTTTCACACTTGAATATTGTAATAGCTTATGACAAAAGTTACCTATGCAGGCCCACGTCATCGTACGTAATACACGGCTACATTCGATATTTTTAAGATTTTAACAGAATTTTTAACGGATTTTTTTTTTTTTTTTTTTTTTTTTGAAAATTGCCAAATCTGTACCAAATGGTGGAGGGAATGCTAAGTTCGGCCCGGCTGAACTTTCAGCTTTTTTACTTTTTTTTTTTTTTTTTTTTTTTTTTGATAGGATGTAACCCTTCCACTGAGAACCTGTACTTTAACATTGAATCTCTCTTCGTTTGTAATGGCCACAAAACCTTTCAAAACTCTGAAAATGATGAGGGACCGCAATGGGTGGGTCCACGGTTAGATGGATCGACTTCTGCTATTTTTAATACAAACTAGTTAAAAGGTATCAATCGGTTTTGCCAACAGATGTATACCCTCAGCCAATATTCGATTATTTAAATATATTTTGAATTCTGTTATGATTATTCAAATGTTTGAACCTCTATGAAGTAGGTTCCAAAGGAATGGACCAATATTGTACATGTCGTATCGAACCTTGCCAGGACTATATTGACCTTCTTCCTTCACTTTGTATAGATAATTATTAGAAACTGTTACCATTTGCATGAGGTACCAGATATAGTCGACCGAAGTATTCCATTTTTATACTTCATATAATACAGATGAAAATATTGATATAGAATCGCTGACTTGTTTCGATGACTGATAAATGAATTGAAAATTTTGGCCCTTTGTGGGTGAGGCACCAGAAAGGATTCGCAGATATATATCCTCTTCATAACAGATCTTGTGTTGGCAAAAATGTTTTTGTTATTCATAATTTTGACCCTTTGCAGGGAAGGTACCAGAAGGAATGGTCCAATCTCTACCATCTTTATAACAGATGGAATTGAATGTTAATTTCGCGCTTTGTGAGCTTCGCGGATATTCAAAAATTTGACTCTGTGTGGAGGAGTGGACCGATATATTCCATCTTCACAGCAGATCTTGCATTGGTAGAAGAAATGGGGTGTATGAAATATGAAGAGAGCCCAAGCTCTTTTCAGATTTTATAGTCGTTTTTATTATTCATAATTTTGACCCTTTGTGGGGAAAGGATCAGGAGGAATGGTCCGATTCCTACCATCTTTATAACAGATCTTGTGTTGATGGTAACATTTCGCGCATTGCGAGCTTCACGGATATTCAAAAAAATTGATGCTATTTGGGGATGTACCAAAAGGAGTGGACCGATATATACCATCTTCACACCAGACCTAGGAATAATAAAAATAACAAGTAAGCAAAGGCTATTGTCGTACGGGACTGACCATGTGATACCCTACAACACTACAATATGTGAGAAGCCCCCCATTCCCAAATCCATTTTGGAGGATTTCGGTTTTGAAATTATGTCACGGAGCACTGCCAGATATTACCTTTAGCATTTAGACCAGGGACATTTGCCTAATATTTATGCATTCCGTCGTTCTGTTAGTTTTTGTGGTCCATTTTACGGCTAAATATAATCCAATGGTCATCCAAAATGATAGAATTCTTCACTGTGCTAAACTTTGTGATCAGGATTTTTTTATGTTTTTAGTTCATTTGAACCCCTAAATATTTTGCGATCATCTCCAAAAGCAATTTGGCTATATTCATCAACGAAATCAGCATAAAAAAGCTAGAAGTTCGCCTATTGTGTATTTCGGATATTACATGTAAGTAATGTTGGTATTTTTTCACACAAAAGTAGTGGTCCATTCTACCCGCTGTCTTAAATTCTAACTTCGTGTCTTTTGGTTTATATTTTTGACCTTTATAACGGCTGCAAAATCAGAAACATTTTTAGTTTTTGGTCCATTTCAACCCCTAAAAATATTGCGGACATCTTTAAAAATAATAGGCCTAGCCCTTCTGAGCCTAACCCTCCTTTGTGAAAATTTTCGTGAGGATGGGATGATAATTGCAATATGTATATTTTTAACCCAACCCGTGTTGTAAAGTGAAAAAAATATTACAAAATATACACCTCAATATTATATGCCAAATTGAAAAAATCGCATGCGATAGAACATATAAAAATGTAAAAAAATACTGCAAAATCTATATTAACATCATTATTTGCATCTTTTTATGCAATTTTCATATATGTTATACTTTTATGCGAAGGGGTCATTCTGAATTGACAAAATTTGTCAGAATCGGTCCAGCCGTTCTTGAGATGTAAGTATTCTAGCTAACAATTCCTTCCTTTTTATATATGCATTGTATAACATTCGCCATATATATCCGATATATTTACTATTAGCATCTACGTAATGGTCAGAATTGACCTTTTCGTCCGTTTGTGATTTCGCCGGGATTAAAATTATTCGCGGATTAATGGAAAATTTGACTTTTATTTAACAAAAAATTATATGGTCTATTTAACCCACTTAGTATTACCCAATGTCCGTCAAAACTGGAAGACTTCTGCTCAGTCCTAAGCTGTAGCCCCATGCCAACTTCCGCGTCGATTGGTCTATAGTTGCGACCTGTAGAGCAACTGCAAAATCAGGAAATTTTTCAGCTTTTCAGCCATGTCAACCCCTTAATATTATACGAGCATCACCAAAAGCAATAGGCTTATATTCTGGCCCTAGCTCCACCTCCATTCTAAATCTCGTGAAGATCAAATTAACATGGATAGACGGACATACGGGCGGACGGACATACATAGCTAGATCGACTCAGCTCGGCAAGATAGGAAGATCTATACACACTTTCCTATGTGGGAAACTAATATTTCGGGGTGTTACATAATAATTGACCCAATCAAACTTATAATACAACCAACCCATAATGTTGTAGGGTATACATTTTGGTATGGGAAAATGACAAGAATATTTAACATTTATATTAGATTTTATGCGAAATCATAAAATTTCTTGTTGAGAGAAATATTTAGATATATCAAGTTTTAAAGGATCGCAGATTTGTTTCGCAAATTATGACAAAAACAATATTGAAAATTGTGATCCTTTGTGAATGAGGTTGCCGAAGGAATTCGCAGATCTATGTTATCTTCACAATAGATCTTGTGTTGGCAAAAATGATTCTATGTTTGAAATTTGAAGAGAGTTGGATGCTTATTTCGCTTACCTTGATGGTTTGGTTTTTCAAAATCTTGAACACTATATGCGGGAGGTACAAGAAGTGATGGTCCAATCTCTACCATCTTTATAACACATATTGTGTTGGTGGAGATATTATAATGCACCAAGTCTTAAAGGAATCGGATGTTAATTTCGCGTTTTATGAGCTGCATGGGTATTTAAAATTTTGACCCAATGAGGGGGAGTTACCAGAAGGAGTGGATCGATATCTGCCATCTTTATAGAATATCTTGTGTTAGTAGAAATAAAGGGATGAGTGAAATACGAAGAGAAGCAGATGCTTACTTGGGATTTTATAATCGTTTTGGTTATTGAAAAGGTTAAACCTTTGTGGGGAAGGAACCATTAGGAATGGTTGAATCCCTACCACCTTTATAACAGATATTGTGCTGACAGATATATATCATCTTCAAAACAGATCTTGTGTTGGCAAATATATTTGTGTCTGTGAAATTTGAAGAGGGTTGCATGCTTATTTTGCTTTCTGAGAGCGTTTTGTTTTTCAAAATCGTAAGCCCTTTGTGGGGGAGGTATCAGAAGAAATGGCCCGATGTCTACCATCTTTATAACAGATTTTGTGTGAATTGAAATAGTGAGATATACCGAGTATGAATGGAATCGGATGTTAATTTTGCGTTTTATAAGCTTTAGGAATATTCAAAATATTGACCCTTTCTTGGTAAAGTACCAGATGAAACGGACCGATAAATCTCAACTTCACATGAAATTTTGTGTTAGTATAAAAAAGGGTATGTGTGAAATATGAATCAAACCGGACGCATATTTCGGATTTTATAATCATGCTGGTTATTCAAAACTGTGATCCTTCGTGAGGGAGAAACCAGAAAGAATATTTTGCTATTTTTGCTGATAGTAATATTGAGATGTACCAAGTCTGAATGGAATCGGATGATAATTTTGCGTTTCATGCGATTCATGGATATTGAAAATGTTGACTCTTTTGTGGGGGCGGTACCAGAAGAAGTGAACCCATATATTTCATATTCACACCGACCTTGGGTTTACTAACCCAAGTCTGCAATTTTTTTATGATGATGATGTCTGCAATTTTATGACAATCGGACTGTTATACCATAGTTTATAAGAGTTAAATTTATTCAAAATTTTTGGAAATTTTGGTAGTTAGGCACTGAGTATTTGGATTTGCAAAGTTAAAGTTAAAATCGAATAATCCTTTCTCATTGCGCGCATTTTTTTTTTTTTTTTTTTTTTTTTTGGAAAATTTCGATTTTTTGTAGGGAAGGTATCAGAAGAAGTGGACCAATATTTCCCATCTCCGAAGTCGATCTAAGTTTGATAATAATGTTACGATGTACCAAGTTTGGATCAAATCTGATAGTCCCTTCAAGAGTAATCGTGCGCACCAGCCAGCAAGACAGACAGAATTCAAATGTCTCGAAACGGATTTTTGTCCAAAGAGACCTAGATCCTATAACTGTTATTTCGATGAGGTACGGTTTGGCCGTATCAAATGTTATATACCCTCTGCAGCCATATGGCTGAGGGTACAAAAATACACGTTTTCTTCAGTTGAAGGCTGTTTTTACATAAAACCGATATTGGCACCCAGTATTTTACGTATCACATCTCTGTAATGTTGATGAACTGACAAGACCATTAGAGGCACTGCCGACTGCCGAAAAACTACATTGTGATATAAATCATGTAACATTAACATATGTTTAAAGGGCATCAAATTCAAGTTTAGTTGCTGATGTTGTATTGCAAATACTCAAAACACACACGCACACGCACACACACTCACCCTTATTTGCTGTTACATTCAATAGTTCGGATCCATGGATGCATGCATGCCTGCAAGAGTCATTCAACAAAGCAGCAGAACCAGCAACAGCAATATGAAACGGAAATAACAGGAAACGGATATGAAAGCCAACTAAATATAAGAGTTCAAAAATGAAATATAGATTCTTGACAAAGGCATGTAAACAGAATAACTATTTGATGAGTTGTAGGGATAGGGGGATGGTAAGGGATTGGAAACCATACTTCAAACATTAACAGCAAATAGGCTGGCTGACTAACCGACGGGCTGGTGTGCATGTGAATTGGAAGTTATTTTCTTTTTTTCGAAAATATATTGGTAATTAAGTTCATTCCTGCAATTAGAATTTCTAGACAAGCAAAATGGTTAAGCATTGTAGATTTTGGAATTTCTAAATGAGTTGTTGGAAATGGATTTTTGAATAATATTCTAGGTTTTATATGGATTGTAATTTTCGTATTGGGCAAATGTTGCCATTAGTTAATAATCTTCTTATGATTTTGGTTATATCATATCAATAGTATGATGTATCCTTTGTAAGAAAGGTATTACTGTTTATTGTGGATACTTTGAAAACGTAATCATAATCGGGTTTTACTTCTTTGTTTTGAACAAGTAACGCAACTATTATTTAGTAATTAAAGTTAAGATAAATCATTTCAAAAACTGTGTAATTCAAAGGGACTTTGAATTGTCTAAAAAAGTTATATGTTTTCGAATGGCTCTTATTAATACTTTCCGATATTTCTTATTTGGTGAATATATAAGGTGAAATTAAATAAAAGCAAGGAAGTCAAACGCCATAATTTTTACATTTGTTTTAAATTTTATTGAATAAAAGCAAAAAATGTCGGAAATTTTAGAATAAGTCTAGATTTATTCGAATTGGTCACCTTTGGCACGAATTATGGCCATCAAACGACCAATGAAACCGTTACACCCTGCCCCAATATTGCTATGTGGTATTTTTGACCCATCTCCGGCGAAGCGCTTGCTTGAGATGATCGACACTTTGGTATTATTTAGTGCCAACCATGCTTTCCAAAATATTACAGACACAATAGTCTAACGGATTGGTATCTGGAGATTTTGGTGGCCATTATGCGCTGGAAATGAAGCTAGTAACTTCATTTTGTAACCATTCTTGGGTGGCGCGTGCTGAGTGCGATGGTGCTGAGTCCTGTTGGAATGTCCAAGGCCTACGGCCAAAATGTTTGTGCTCCCAAGGCTTTAATACACCCTCCAGATTTATTCTGAGCCACGGTCGAGTAATACGAGCGGAGATCGACCATCGGCTGTTATGGCGGTCCACGGCATCACCATGGCCAGCGCTTGAGTTCTGGTGGCCAACCGAAGGTGCACATTTTCTGCTGACCTCTTTGGCAATTTTGCTCGTTTACAAACTGCTGGACAACGAATGTTTTTTCTCATCGGAGAAAACCAAATTCGGCAGTTCACCACTTTCGGCCAAGCGGAGGAACTCTTTAGCTCTTTTCAGTCTATTTTCTTTCCGTTGCCGTGTAAGTTCTTCCACTTTTTGGAATTTCAATGGCTTTACCCCGAGCTCAATTTTAAATATTTCCCGAATGGAATATTGTGATATGTTCAGCTCACGAGTTATATTTCGGCCACAGCGACGCGGGTTTCGATCAAGTCGCTTCATTACTTTTCGAACCATTTCTGCTGATGTTGCTGTTTTCTTCCGTCTTTCACTTTATTGTCGTCAGACTACGCTACTAGTGTCACGGTAACGAGCGATGGTACGAGACACAAAAGATTTATTCACATTAAAATGATGAAGTGCTCTAACGAAAGCCACTTTTTGTTTTCCAGCCAAATATAAAGAAATCACACTATCCCTCTTGAATTCCATCACGAATAAAATTTTTTCTGAAAAATTCTCACCAAAATACTTTTGTACGCTCATAAACAGTGTAATGAGCTATCACTGGAATAATTTTAACAGCTGTCGAACTAGTTGCTTAGAAATGACAGCAGTCTGAGGTTGGCTGCAGTTTTTTTTTATATCACCCTGTATATGGGAGATTTATCTAAACTGAACCGATCTCGACAAAACTTGAAAAAGGTACATATTGGATCTGGTTCCGGAAATGCTTGTTATTGAGTTAATAATACGGATTATGGTGACTTAAATAGAAAATAGGATTTAACATTTTTACAGGATCAATAGTTAATCGGAACCGACATTTAACAGGCTTGATCCTAGGCTTAATTTTAGTAGTCACTGATATTTGGGGAAATATTACATATTTCACAATCAATGTAATACAAATCGAACGAACATATATATACTTTCAGTTATATCCAATTCTGAAAAGAGGTATTTATGAGCTGTATGTGATATCTGGTACCAAAAGTATTATTGTGAAGTGCACATTACGAATGTGGGGACTTTAATACCAAATCGGAAATATATAATATATATACACATATATATTTTGAACTAAATGTTTGGCTATTACAGTTATTTTTATTAAAACCATAAATAGCTATTTTAACTGTAATGTCCAGAAATCGAATTTAGAGTCCCTGAATAGAAAAGGGTATCTGAAATCAATCTTTTATATCCTTAGCCATATGGCTTAAAGAGTATATGTTATTTAATTCGGCCAAAACGTGTCTAATTGAATTAACGATTTTGGACCCTAGGTCTTTCTGAACCAAGTCCCTTTCAGGACACCTTTCTTCCGTCTGTCTGGCTGGCTGGTGCGCATGATAACTCTCGAAGGGAGGTCCAAATTTGGTACATCGTAATATTATTATGAAACTTAAATCGAGTTCCGAGCAATATCGGTCAACTCCTTCTGGAACCTCCCCCACAGATTTTCAAATTTTTAACAGAAAATAATTTAGCTAACAGAACAAGGAAAGATCATCCGATTTTGTTCAAAGTTTGCATATCCAAATATATGCTAGGTTAGGTGCGAAAATGGACAATACAGACCGGTTCCTTTTAGTACCTGCCTCACAAAGGGTCAACACAAAATGTGAAATAAGAGTCCAATTGTTTTAAAATTTCACATATCCCAATATTTCTAACAAGTCTAGGTCTGGCATGTGGATGGAAAAGGTCGGACAACTCCTTCTGGTAACTCCCCCACAACGAGTCAAAATTTTGAATACTTGTATCTCTTATGAGACACGAAATAACCATATAATTCTCTTCAAATTTCACAAATCTGATAATTTTTCTAACACAAGATCTGTCTCCACAAAAGGGGACAATTATAACATTTACAAAATGTGAAATATGATCCGATGATTTCACACATCTTAATATTTCCACTAAAACAATATATGGTTTAAAGAACCGATATAACGGATCAGTAATTTTTTGGTACCTCCCCCGCAACGGGTCATAATTTTGAATAACCATGAAGCTCATTCAACGCAAAATAAACACCCGATTTCATTTAAACTGAGCACATCGCAATATTCTATCAACGCAAGATCTGATGGAGATGGAATATATCGGACCACTGATTCTGGTAAAATACACAGGTGGAAAATATTGTATCCTTCTATCTAATTTTTTTTTTCGAAATATAGCGTGTTTACAACAGACATACAGACAGACAGACGGACAAAAAGATAGACAGACGGGCATTGCTAAATCGACTAAGAATTTTACGCCGATCAAGAATATATATACATTGTTGAGTCTGACATGAGTATTTCGAGGAATTACAAAAGGAATTAAAACGCCCTCCCCACCCATAGGTTGGTGGAGGGTATAAAAAGGATATACCTACCGAAACTGTAAAACTTTTTCCTTTTCCCGTGGAGTTCTAAAATTATTTACCTCTTCCCACGTTTGGTATAGTCCCCATATAATTGTACCTCCCGATATTCGGTTTTTATACCCTACAACACTATGTGTTGGGGATATTATAAGTTTGATTGGGCCAGAATTTATGTAACACCTCGAAATATTGGTTTCCCACATAGGAAAGTATATATGGATCTTCCTAGCTCGCCGAGCTGAGTCGATCTAGCTATGTATGTCCGTCCGTCCGTCTGTCCATGTTAATTAATCACGCTAATTTGTAATCACGCTACAGGTCGCAATTATGGCCCGATCCTTACGAAATTTTGCACGAAGGTGGGGTTAGGGTCAGAATAGAAGCCTATATCTTTTGGAGATGATCGCCAAATGTTTAGGGGTTGAAATGGACCAAATACTGAAAAAATGTCGGATTTTGCAGTAGCTATACAGGTCGCAATTATAGACTAATCGACGCGGAATTTCGCATGTAGCTAGAGTTTAGAGCGGGGAAGAAGCCTTCCAATTTGGGTGGTCATCCGATAATATTTAGCGGGTAAAATATACCATATCTTTTTTGTTGAAAAAATTCAAAATTTTTCATTAAACCGCGAATATTATAAATCCCGGCGAAATCACAAAGCCATTACAAGGTTAATTCTGATTTTTACATTGATGTTAATATCCAACAAATCGGATATATAGCAAAATATGTGCGATATATATGTCTATCAAAGAAGATATGCTTGAAAGATCTCTTATATGTCGAGAACGGCTGAACTGATTTCGACAATTCTCATTAATTCAGAAAATACGTCTAAAAAATCGCATAAAAATATCTCTCTAAAGATGAAAATTTTGATTTTGTAACATTTTCTCATATTTTTTCAATTTTGTCATATTTTTGGCATATTTTCATTATGAATTTCATTTGGTAATATTTCTACAGCTAACAAAACTAAGTAGTTGAGATATCAGGATATCATATACAGATCGCATTTATGGCCCGATCCTTACGAAATTTTGCATGGGGATAAGATGAGGGTCAGAATAGAAGCCTACTCTTCTTGGGGATGATCGCCATATATTTAGGGGTTGAAATGGACCAAAAAACTGCAAAACTGTCAGCAGGTCGTAATTATCGGCCGATCCTCACGCACATTTGAATGGGGGTTACCGCACATTGCAAAAGCCAAGCAGTTTCGGATGGCCATCCCAAAATTTTCAATGTGTGAAATAGTCTGCCAACTTTTGTAGACTAAATACGAAAATGTCCATTCCAGTGACTTTTTGGAGAATTCACAAATATAGGAAAGACGCACTTCTGACTATTTCGTTAACGCTGATTTCGTTGAAGAATATAGTCAAATGTCTGTATCTCATATAGATGCGTTTCAGCCAATCTTTTGCCATTTCTGAGAGATTATAGGTCTTTGGGAAATATTGGTTCCAGATCTAGGAAGACCATTTAATTACCAATAAATTGGAAATGAGCCAATTAGTTTAAGCTGCTATTATTCGAAAATTAGAGAACGAAACCTGATGGTTTTCTTTTATTATTTGTCACAATATATTGTGGAATTCTTTCGAGTATCTCGCCTATATAAACTGTATGGTTTATTATAGTGCTGTATATAACGGTCGGCCCCGCTCGACTGTAGCCTTTGCTTACTTGTTTTTATAATCTTTGCACTATTTTTTATTGATTAGTCTGAAAATTGGTATTTGTTGGTCAAAATGGGTTCTGGCGGTGGCAAAACATTGTATGTATAGGTATTGGTTTTGATTAGCTCCCATATAACGGTACCTCCAGATATTCGGCATTTTGATGATTTTTGCCTCACTTCTTCGCGAATACCGATATTCGATATTTTGGGTTCTGGCGGCGGTGGCGATTGTGTATATAGGTCCACGTTTTTCTATAACTCCCATATAACATTACCTCCCGATATTCTATATTTTGAAGATTTTTGTCACATTTTCCCACGAATATGTCAAAATTTGGTATTTGCGGGTCATAATGGGTCCTAATGTGTCCTTTACCCTCGGCCCGGCCGAACTTAATGTTTTTTACTTGTATTTTTCTCTCTCATGCAACATTGCCAGTCGATTGGTTTTCAATTGCAATTTTAATTATAACCTCAGCCATATGGCTGCACTGTGTTGTAGAATATCATATAGTCGCCACCGACCCGTTTTCTTCTAGTTCTTACGAGTTTTTATATTATTTAATAAATTAGTGAAATTGTCTTTGAACTCAGCTTCTTTAACTACAACCATAATTCTAAAATTCACATTGCTCTTTTCGTCCAACATCCAAAATGTTCCCTGTGCACGTCTGTCATGCCATTCCAATATTCGCAACACAAAAGTTTATAAATGATTTACAAAACCCCAACAATATGTGTTTCTCGGTAACCACGCTGACGATGCTGTTATTGCACACAACAGTTATTGATAATGGTTAGTCGGTTGGTTGTGATACCGATACATGACCCAGATGCTGTACAAGGAACACATAAAATGCTATGACATATCAGAAAAAAACAAAAAAAGAATTCCACATTCGAATATTTGAATTTCGGCATAAGCGATGTCGTTAGCTTTGCTGTATTTGTTGCCATTTTCGAGAGTATTGTACACAAACAGACTTTGTTGCTCGGCAAATGTGTGCGTGTGTATGTACATATATATTCTTGAGGTTTCCCTGTGGATATATACATACGCACGTACATTTTAAACATTATTTAACTTTTTGTGGCTTGTGTCTCAAATGCAATTTGAAAATCTTCAGGAATATTGTAGAGTCATCTGGCACAGACGTACTTATTCGCAAATATAGCAACGTTTTGCAAAGCCCTTGCAGTCAAATAAGGCAACCAAAAGATGAATGAAGTGGGACACCGTGTTTTGAAGCAGATGTTGGTTAAAATATTGCAATTGTATGTGGGCGGGGGAGGTAGGATTATGGTTTTCTTGGAAATGCATCGCAGGTTCTGTAATAATATCATGTAATTGCTTGAAAGTGAATAGATATTAAGAATATTGAAATTGTGATATAATATAATTGTGATATAAACATAAATCTATAAACCGAAATATTTACTCTCTGTGATTTCAAAAAATAATTTAGTTATTCTTAGGAGAAAAAATTGATTTTTAAATGAATTTTTAATGGGTTCGCTGAAAAAGGTCTTTTCATATAAGTGTCCAAAAAATAGGAATCATTAAAAATTCTAAGAAATAGGGCAAAATCTCGCACTAATCTTCCTCCAGAATATCTTGATGGCCAACAATTTGAAATGCATAAATTCAGCAAATTAAATGGAATCTGTACTTCTGGCCGATAGATGTATACCCTTAGCCTTCCGCTATGATTATTCTAATTGTCAACACTTTATGGAGGAATTCCGAAGAAGTGTTCCATTTTGTATCTGACATAAGTATAATATACATTACAACATGCCAGATTTTGCCTATATCGGCCAATATCTTGCCATATTATATGAACTATGTGATAATTTTTGTAAATGAGATAAAACAAAACTGCAACAAAGCCAAACGCCATAATTTTTAGATTTTTATACCCTCCACCATAGTATGTAGGGTATACTAAGTTTGTCATTCCGTTTGTAACACCTCGAAATATACATTTTAGAGCACGCAAATTATATATATTCTATGTCAATTTAACAATGCCCGTCCCAATACCCATCTGTCCGTCTGTGGAAATCCCTCTAGCTTCCGAACGAAATGATGTAAGTTGATAAAAATTTACTCAAATGTGTATTATGTCTACACGATTTTTGGTAGTTGAAATTGGCCATGTATGTATTTTGATGATTTTTGCGATATTATTCACCGGAATTTGTTTTATATTTAGTATTTGAAGTTCGTAATGGATACTACAGCCTATGACAGAAAATTGTCTGTGCAGGTTCACTTCTTCGTATAGCTCCCATATGACTGTACCTCCCAATATTCGGTACTTTTTTGATTGTAGCGACATTGCTAAACGGAATTCTTTAAAATTTGGTGTTTCAAGTTCGCAATTAATACTACAACCTATGATAGAAAATTGTCTGTGCAGTTCCACGTCTTCGTATAACTCCCATATTTTGGTACCCCCGATATACGGTATTTTGATAATTTTAGCGACATTATTTACCGGAATTATTTCAAATTTTGTATTTGCAGTTCGTAATGGATACTACATGCTATACCAGAAAATTGTCTGTGCAGGCTTATGACAAAAGTTGCATATGTAGGTGCACGTCGTCGTATAGATCCTATTAGACGACTACATGCCATATTTTTAAGATTTTAACAGAATTTTTAATGGATTTTATTTGTTTTTTTTAATTGCCGAATTTGTACCAAATGGTGGAGGGTATTCAAAGTTCGACCCGGCTTACTTACAGCTTTTTTATTAGTTTTTTCATATTTTTTTATCGGATCCAATTTTTCAATTTGATATATAATATTGAAGTGTATATTATGTAATATGTTTTCCCCTTACAGTATAGGTTGGAGTTATAATTTACAGATTGAAATTATCGTCCGATCCTCACGAAAATTTTTACTGGGGTAGGGTTAGGCTCAGAAGGGCTTGACCTATTGTTTTCCAAGACGCCACAATATATTTATGGGTTAAAATGGACCAACAACTAAAAATGTCCCTAATTTTGCAGATGTTATAACGGTCACAAATAGAAACCAAAGGACACGAAATCTCACATGAAGAGCTTAGGATATGGAGTAGAATGTACCACCACTTTTGTATGAAAAAATACCAACATATCCATCCTAACAAAACGCTGAAAATAATTTACAGGCGAAATCCAAAATACCCAAATAGCAAACTTCTGGTTTTTATACCCTACGACACTATTTGTTGAGGGTATTATAAATCTGATTGGGCCAAAAATTATGTAACACCTCGAAATATTGGTTTGATACATAGGAAAGTATAAATGGATCTTCCTATCTCGCCGAGCTGAGCCGATTTACCTATTTATGTCCGTCCGTCTGTCTGTAATATTGAAGTGTATATTTTGTAATATTTCTTCACCTTACAACACAGTTTGAGGTCGTTATATTCATATAGCAATTATCGTCCGATCCGCACGCAAATTTTCACAAGGGTGGGTTAGGCTCAGAAGGGATAGTCCTAATGTTTTCAAAAATGTCCGCAATGTATTTAGTGGTTGATATGGACCAACAAAAAAATGTTATAAGGGTCACAAATAGAAACCAAAGGGCACGAAATTTCGCATAAAGTTAGAGTCTAGGGTAGCGGGTAAAATGGACCACTTCTTGTTTTTGTGAAAAACTGCTGGCATTACTTACAGGTGTTATCCGAAATACACAAAAGGCGAACTTCTGTTTTTATACCCTACAACACTATGTGTTTGGGGTATTATAAGTTTGATTTGGCCAAAAATTATGTAACACCTCGAAATATTGATTCCCACATAGGAAAGTATATATGGATCTTCCTATCTCGCCGAGCTGAGTCGATCTAGCTATGTATGTCCTTCCGTCCGTTTGTCCGTCTGTCAATGTTAATTTGTAATCACTCTACAGGTCGCAATTATGGTCCGATCTTCACGAAATTCAGAATTAAGGTGGGGATAGGGTCAGAATAGAACCCTATTTCTTTTGGAGATTATCGCATAATATTAATTTGAAATGGACCAAAAACTGAAAAAAATTCCTCTACAGGTCGCAATTATAGAACAATCGACGCGAAAGTTAGCATAAGGCTAGAGATTAGCGCTGGGCAGAAGCCTTCCAATTTTGATGGTCATCGGGTGAAAAAGGCTATGACATTTGAGTTAAATAAAATCAAAATTTCCATTAAACCGCGAATATTTGTAATCCCGGCGAAATCACAAATAGACGAACAGGTCAGTCCTGACCGTTACGTAGATGCCGATAGTAAATATTTCGGATACATATAGCGAAATATATGCAATGTGTATAAACAAGGGAAGGGGATGTTAGCTAAAATGCTTATATCTCAAGAATGGCTGGACCGATTTTGACAAAGTTTGTCAATCCAGAATGCCCTCATGGCATAAAAGGAAAAATCTAAAAAAAGGCCTAAAAAGACGCCTATAATGATGTTAATATAGATTTTTTAGTATTTTGTGACATTTTTTTATTTTTTCATATTTTTTTATAGCATGCGATTTTTTCAATTTGACTTATAATATTAAAGAGTATATTTTGTAATATTTTTTTCACTTTACAACACAGGTTGGGGATATTGTATATATATATTGCAATTATCGTCAGATCCTCACGAAAAGGGTAGGGTTAGGCTCAGAATGGCTAGGCCTGTCCGCAGTATATTTAGGGGTTGAAATTGACCAACAAAACATGTTCCTGATTTTGCAGCCGTTATAATACAAATAGAAACCAAACGATACAAAATCTCGCATGAAGTTAGAGTTAAGGACTCTGGGTAGAATGGATCACAACTTTGTGTAAAAAATACCAGCATTACTTACAGGCGATATCTGACGATAGCCAAATATCGTAGATAAGAAAATCATATAGATTAGTCTAAATTTGGAGATTCAGAGGGGCCTCTTGCTTTTGGAGATGGTTCAAATAAACCAAAAACAAAAAAAATCCTGATACACAATTGAAACCATTCGACATGCCTGGGAAGAGCGATAGGGACAGGGAAGAATTCTAGCATTTTTGCACAACAACTAACAACACGACATAGTTCGTAAATATTGGGCAAATGTCCCTGTTCAAAATGCTAAGGGTAATATCTGCGTGATATAGTTTCAAAAGCGAAATCTTCCAAAATGGATTGGGACATAAGAGGGCTTCTAACATGTTGTAGTGTTGTTGGGTTTCACATGGTCGGCCCCTCACGACTATAGCCTTTGCTTACTTGTTTTATGCTGATTTCGTTGACGAATATATCCAAATATCGTAGATAAGCCAATTATATAGATGAGTCTAAATTTGGAGGTACAGAGGCGCCTCTTGCTTTTGGAGATGATCGAATGGACCAAAAACAGAATAAATTTTCTTGATCACAAATTTGAAACCAATCGACACGGAATTTTGCATGAGAAGAGAGTTAAGGAGAGGGAAGAAGTCTAGCATTTTGGAGTGCGTAAATATTGTGCAAATGTCCCTGGTCAAAAAACTAAGGGTAATATCTGGGCAGTGCTCCATAATATAATTTCAAAAGCATAATTTGGACATAAGGAGATTCTACCATATTGTAGATAAGTAGGATATCACATGGCCGGCCCGCGCGGGGCCTTTTTTTACCAATACTAAGGTAGTTTCTTTTTTTTCTGGAGAATAACATCAACTGTGTTTACTCCCAATGCATTGAGATGCAACTAACATTAAATTTTTGCAGATGCACTTTACAGAAATTTCGCTTTAATCTTCGAGCATTCAACCAACCACCAAAACTCAATGAAGATGCAAATGATTCCCCTTGTGGAGTACCTCAGGTGACACATTTCCTTATTAAGCTCTGTCTCAAGCTGGAATTGTCGATTTATTGATGGTCCTTTTTGGAAAGAAACTCCTCATGTCCGGGTTACGGAAATTTGGCCCAGCTAAATAAAGGGTTATTTGTACTCCTTGAAATACCATTTCTCTAATATGCCATGAATGCAATCAAAACACTGTTCTTGACAAAGGATTTATGTTTCTCCTTCTTCTGCTTGGTGTTTGCAGTAGCAGAAGCAAAAGCATATGATGTTCGGTGTGCAAATAATGTCTGTTTAATAATGTGGCAATAATTTATGATAGAATTCCTGGTTACTGAAGAAAGGAAGAATAAAACGACAATGAAAATGCAACTAAATAAAAAATTATTATATTCAGCAGAAATACAGATTACAGGCTTCTCCTTCTTGTTCCGCTGCTTCGTCTACGTCTTCTTGGCATTTGAAAGTATTATTTGCAGTTCGGCGTATAGGACCGAACATTCATAAACTATAAATTTAAATTCACTTTGCCCAAGGACAATGTTGCTGCCATTGTTTAAATTTGTCTTTAATCAACTCTTAACTTTATTTGCCAACTTGACCACTTTTGTCGGTCTGTCGGTCGGTGGGTTGGTTCGTTTGTCTGTCGCCCACTTTCATCTCCAAACAACTTCATTTGTGATTTGGTCTATTGGACTGCCAGTTGATTTGTACTATTTGTATAAAATCCTTGAATTAATTAAAACTATTCAAAATAATTCAAGTGTTCTCCTCGGAGAATTTCGAATTCATCAACAACATTATCTGTGCGGAGAAACCTCTCGTGCACCAGGTATGACCAGCTCAATCCTACCATAACCTACCCTACCCTGCCCCTCCCTAGCTATGGTTGGCCATCGTGCTATCATCTATTTGTCCAGCATTTTGTATTCATTTCCCATTTTCCCTTTGCAACTGCACATTATTCATCAAACCCATCCAAGGGATGCATTGATTTTCTCAATTCCGTAGTTTGGGGTCTTCTCGTTTTCTTATCATTCGAAAATGCAGTTGGGATGTCATTGTTGTTGTTGTTGCCCTGTTGTTGCACTACATTCCGACCATTCCAAAGTGTATAGAATGCGGTAGGAGAAGAAGAAGCAGACGAAGAAGTGGTCTTGCTAAACTTCAGGATACTTTTAAAAAGAGAGAAAGCAATTCGATTTGTGGTTTGAACTTTTGAATTTTTACATTGTGAACTCAAGGACGTCCAGGCAATTGCAGAGAAAGTAGATTGGGAATTTGTCTATTTGCAGCAATGGTTGGGTTTATTTGAAAAGATTTTAAGTGATAGCAAATTAAAAGTTTCTAATAAGTTCTTTAAATTTAATCCCAATGAGATATTTGATTTTGCACTGAAGCTGTGTGGATTTTCCGAAGAATATTTATTTGATTTCATTAGAGGAAAGTCATAGTTAAATTGATGGAAATGGAATATGGGACGAGGAGGGGGGTATGCAAAACTTATCATAAGATATGATGCTATTCTTTTGGATTATATACATAGCCAGGAGCCGAAAATATTATTTTCCCTAAATTCAAAATTTATATAGAATTCAATTTATGTAAGACATTAGTGAGGGTAATGAAACGACTGGAGCTGAAACTAAACATTTCAGACCCCAAAAATATTTTTTTTTTCATCAGCCTATCTGACGGTCTATGGGAATCACTATAGTTTCTGAAAGAATAAAAGTAAGTAGTGAAAATTATTAGTCACAATTTTAATCTGAGTTTTCAGTAAATTCACAGTTTAAATAGATAGATGTACCAAAGGGTTCTTGGGAATTCGCACTATAAGTGTACGAAAAGTATTGAAATGTACTACATTTGGTAGCATTTCGTACCATGTGAAAGGTTAGAGCTAAAAACTTGAATTTTGAAATGAAAATGGAGGTTAAGGAGTAGAATTGAGGTAAAGAGGTAGTTTTGGAAGTATGTACTCATGTATACGAATTGTACTAAACGGTTCTAAATATAGTACAAATTGAATTATGAAGAAAGGGTTAAGCTGGAATCCTGAAAATTTCAAATAACATTACTGTCAGAGTGTAGGATTGGGATATACAGGAAGTTTTCGAAATTTGTACTTATGTGGACGAAAAGTACTAAATGGTACTTAGTATGGTACAATTGCGATTAAGATGTACCGATAGAGCTGAAGTTCTCTAATTTTAAGATAAGATTACCATTGCTTTCCAGTATTGAGGAATGTAGGTAGTTTTGGAAATTCGTACTTATTTGTACTAAGTGGTACTAAATTTGGTACAACTTAAATTTTGAGAGAACCAATATCGTGAAATTTGGAAATAAGATTACTATTGCATTGTAGGACTGAGGAATGTATGTAGTAATTCATACTTATTTGCACTAAATTGTATTAAATTTGATACAATTTAAATTTTGTGTAAACCGGAAGAGTCGGATTTCTGAAATTTGAAAAAAAGATTTCTATAGCACTATATGAGGTAGATTTTTATGAAAATTTGTACGTATATGTACTCAATACTACTAAATATAAATCAATTTGGATTTGGGTGAAAGGATAGAGCTGGAATTCGTAAAATTGGAATTGGAGTGTAGGATTGGCTTATATAGGTAGTTTTGGAAATTTGTACTTATATGTCGAAAACTTGTATTTGAGTGAACAAATGGAGCTGGAATTCTGAAATTTGGAATTAAGATTACTGATGGAGTATATGATTGTATTGTGTAAGGAGTTTTGAAATTTTGTACTTATCTGTACTATATGGTACTAAATTTAGTACATTTTGTATTTAGGCGAGCCGATAAGGATGGAATGCTGAACTTTGAAAACTGTGTATTACTGTGGGAGTATAGGATTGGATAGGAAGTTTTGTAAATTTGAACTTATGTGTACTAAATACTACTAAATTTGGAATAATTTCGATTTGGGTAACATAATTACTATTGGATTAAAGGATGCATGTTGTTATGGAAATGTGTACTTGTGTGTACTAAATTGTACTAAAATGTGTACAAATTGGATAGAGCTGGAGTTCTAGAATCCGATTTCATATTAAAGTCCTCCAACCAAGAAAAACGCTTGAGAATTTTTGTTCGATTTCAAGTACTTTGTTCGCAAATGTAAAATATTAGCCCAAATGGCATGAATTTTGCCAGAGACTATAAATTTAGCCTAAAATCAAGTATGTCGTATTTGATGCAAATCGTTTAAAATTTAGCTATAGCTCCAATATATATGTGAAAACTGGTACGATCCATAAGAAGGATTTTTGGTATGAGATATTATGTACGTTCTAAAAATACCTTTGCAAATTTTTGTCAAGACCGATTCAGATTTGAATATATCTCCCATATATATTTCCTTCTAGTTTGATGTAAATAACACTATGCGACAATTGTCGCATCGTGGTCTGAGCAGTTGAAATTCGATTAGTTGAAATCGCTTAAAAATACTTTAGGGGCTCTCCGACAAATATTTTATTCGTTCAATGAGTGATCCTTATATAAAACTATAAAAGACTACACTTTACTAGTCCAGTACCAAATTCGAAAAACTCCTCCTTATCTAATTTTTCGCACTAACTTTTCTATATTCAATCGCTAAAATTAAAGAGCGAGGCTTGAGATGTGATCCTCTGAGTATGTCCGGACCGGCTGGGCGAAGTAAAGATTTTATACCCTACAACACTGTGTTAGGGGTATTGTATATTTGATTGGGCCAAAAATTATGTAACACCTCGAAATCTTGGTTTCCCACATAGGAAAGTATATATGGAACATCCTATCTCGCCGAGCTGTGTCGATCTAGCTATGTATGTCCGTCCGCCCGTCTGTCCATGTTAATTTGTAATCAAGCTACTGGTCGCAATTATGGCCCAATCGTCACGAAATTGAAAATGGAGGTCAGAATAGAAGCCTATTGTTTTTGTAGATGATCGCAAAATATTAAAAAAATCTTTATTTTGCTGTTGCTCTACAGGCCACAATTATAGACCAATTGACAAGGAATTTTGCATGGAGCCTACCAATTTGGACGGTCATAATATTTAGCGGATAAAATAGACCACAACTTTTATTACAAAAATACGAAAATTTCCGTTAAACCGCGAATATTTTTAATCCCGACGAAATCGCAAATACCTTAAAAGATCACTTCTGACCATTACAGTGATGCTGAAAGCCAAGATATCGGATATGTAGCGAGGTAGGTACAATCTGTATGTAAATGAAATTAATGTTAGTTATTCCGCTTATAAGTCAAGAACGGCTGGGCGGATTTTCATTAATTTGCAATGGACCCTTGCCAGAAAAGGGTAAAACCTAAGAACATCGCTTAAAAATCTGCCTAAAAAGAAGTGAATATTTTTTGTTACTTTTTTTACATTTTTGTCATATTTTTTATCACATGTGATTATTTCAATTCGACTTACAATTTTAATTGTAAATTTTATAAGGTTTTGCAACACTATTTGTTGAGGTTATTATATACATGCCGCAATTATTGTCCGATCCTCACGAAATTTTGCTTGGGGTAGGGTTAGGGTCAGAATTAAATTGGGAATGTATATTTAGGGGCTCAAATGGACTAAAAAAATAATATTTTCCTGATTTTGCAGTTGCAGAATTTTGCATGAGGAGAGAGTTAATGAGCGGAAAGAAGTCTACAATTTTGGATGAGCATTGGATTATATTCAGCCTTAAAATGGACCACAAATTTCGTTGAATTTATTTCGAATACATAACAACATGGCGGAGTGCGTAAATGAGGGTAACATCTGGGTAGGGCTTTGTGGATTTTGACATAAGGGGGCTTCCAACATATTGTAATTTTATAGGGTATCACATGGTCGACCCCGCACGGCTTTAACCTTTGCTTACCTGTTTTTATAGTGAAAACACAATTTCAAAGTACTGAACATAATCGTCTCGTCTGGTTTGGATGACCCATATCTCTGGATCGCAGAAAAAAGTTGCATTTTGGAAAGGATATAGTGTTAAATATAGTTTTTTTTTCGAACTCTAAGGGTTTTTTTTTATAAATCCGGTTCTAAAAAAAATTAATAATTTTGATATATCCCCCGGTCCGTTGTGTGGGATAGGTATTGTATAATGTATATATCAGTTTAGTAGATTCGATTCTAATCCGGGTCTTGGACCCGGACTTTCGGGTTAAATATCCGGGTACTTTTAATAGTTTCGAGTTGCCAGGAGATGATATTTATCAAATGTGGCATCTTACCCGCAAATATAATAAACGACCGCTGAACTCTTCAACATTATCAAAATACAATATATCAGGAATTAGTTTTAGCCTGTATTTCGATTGTTTCGGTTACCTTCTTCACCAACGTCAAATAAACTGAAAATAACAATGAGTATCTAGAAATTTTCTTTTTAGCTTATTAAACACACTTGTTATATTGTATTTGCAAAATAAAATAAAATACCGATTACTGATATAACTTTAAAAAATGTTTTGCTTAAGCACCTTGAGAATTTGCACCACCTTCTAAATGTATCGAAAAAAACTCTGTAATCTTTTACTTAGTAACAATAAATAACTTAAGGCTTTTATTGGCAATTTATAAAATACTGGTATGTATTAGCACAATACATCATTTGTTGTAAGCCCCCTCGGGGATGTAAACGGAAAACGCATTACAGAGTACACATAAAACTGATTTTATTTTCGAAATTTAATAAATTGTTGAATGTGAAAAAAACGAATACAGCATAATCAAATCAACATGCAACAAACTATTGAATCCATAACAAAAATATATGTAACTCTTCGCAAGTGTATATGTGTGTGCGTGAATATTTGTAGAAAATCGGTTTATAAACATTATTGCAAAATATGAAGACCAAGTCAAAAGCAAAGGAGGTTGGTTAAATCTGCAAATAAAATGTGTGCGTCTGTGTGCGCAAACAAGCATTAACGGCAAGGAAGTAAGCAAAAATATGTATTTTAGGGATGCCAAATTTTTGAGAAATTAGGGGGCGAAGGTACTTCTTTTTTATATTTGGCATGTAAGGGTAAACCTCGATTTTTCGTATTTTTATACCCTACACCACATAGTGGTAAGGGTATTATGTCTTTGTGCATTTGTTTGCAACATGGAGAAGGAAGCGAGATAGACCCATATTTAATTTGGAGGATCTTCAAAGAATCACTTTCTGAGTCAATTTATGTAGATCCGATTGATATGAATGAACGAAGCCTATTAAAATTTGGTATACCTTCAACCGATTTCGAATAAATTATGCCCTGTATTTTGGCACTTATGACTGAATTCATTCTATAAACCAGTACTTCAAATTTGGTGAAAATCGGTTCAGATATAGCTATAGCTCCCATATATATGTTTCATATGATTTGGTTTTTAAGTCGCTCACAACAATGATATTTGGTCCAGCTATCAGATACAGCTCTGTAATAAGTGTGTCAAGATTGGTTAATATTTGGATATAGCTCCCATATATATCTTCAACAGATTTCGGGTTGATTGTGCATCATATTACCAATATCAGTCCAAATGACCTTCATTTTGGCACGACCGAACTCAGTCTTAAAGCAAATACATAAAATTTGGAGAAAAGCGGTTTTGATATAACTATAGCTCCCATACATATGTTTTATCTGATTCGGAGTTTTAAGTCCTCACATTCGTAATATGCACTCCACAAAAATGATAATTGATGTCAGATACAGTCCAGAAATATCTCTGTAAAATTTTATAAAGATCGGTTCAGATTTGGATAGATCTCCCATATATACCTCTTTCCGATTTTACGTTTATTGAGCACCAAATGGCTAATATCATCCCAAATAGAGTGAATTGTGGCTCTTTCGACCCAATTTCGACCCAAGTCAAATGCTATAATTCAAACATTTTTTACATTTTATTGATAGAAAGCAAAAAATGTCGGAAATAGCATCAAATTTTAGAATAATTATAGATTTGTTCGAATGTTTGTTTGGCACGAATAATGGCCTTCCAGCGACCAATGAAACCCTCACACGCTGCTCGAATGTTGCTCTGTGGTATTTTCGACCATTTCTCGGTTGATCGACACTTTAGCATTTTTTAGTGCCAAAATACTCCAGATACAATAGTCCGACTGATTGGTATCCGCAGATTTTGGTGGCCATTGTGCGCTGGAAATGAAGCGAGGAACCTCATTTTGTAACCATTCTGGGGTGGCGGGTGCTAAGTGCTATGGTGCTGAGTCCTGTTGGTATATTCAAGGTCTGCTGCCAAAATGTTTGCGTGTCCAAGGCTTTAATACAACCTCCAGAATATTTTCGCGATAATATTCGGCATTTATTCTGATGCCATGGTCCATTAATAGGCTGTTGTGGCGGCCCACACCATCGCCATGGTCAGCTCCAGAGTTCTGATGACCAATCGAAGGTGCACATATCAGCTGTTCTCTTTGGCAAGTAAACACGATCATTTTATTTTTTTACAAACTGCTGGACAACGAATGTTTTCTCATCGTAGAAAACCAAATTCGGCAGTTCACCACATTCGGCCAAGCAAAAGCTCTTTCGAGTCTATTTCCTTTTTGTTGCGGTGTATGGTTTTCCACTTTTTGGAATTTCAATGGCTTTACCCCGAGCTCAGTTTTCAATGTTTGCCGAACTTCCATTCGATATGTTCAGCTCACGAGCCATTTTCAGCCCCTGCGACGCGGGTTTCGATCAAGATGCTTTTTACTTTTCGAACCACTTCTGCTGATGTTGCTGTTATCTTCCGTCCACTTCTTTGACGTCGAGCTTCGTCCACTTCCTTGACGTCGGGCTATTACGGTAACGAGCGATGGTATGAGACGCAAAAGCTTTATTCACATTTAAATGCTGGAGTGCTCCAACGCTAGTCACTTGTGGTTTCCCATCCAAATATAAAAAAATCACACTATCACGTTTGAATTAAATAACGAATAACTTTTTTCCTGGAAAATTCTCACCAAAATGCCTTTGTAAGCTTGCAAACAATATGATAAGCTGTCACTGGAATAATTTTAATAGCTGTCGGACGGGTGGCTTGGAAATGGCAGCAATTTGAAGTTGGTTACAGTTTTTTCATCTCACCCTGTATATCTTAAATCCGATTTCAGGTTTGTTGGGCAAATAATGGCTAATATCAGCACAAATGGAGTGAATTTCGGGACGTACGTTTCCGTTTGGTCGAACTCTGTTCTGATTTACATTTTTCAATGTGAAATTCCTCGCAAAGGCGTCCAGCATTTCTTTCAGAGATTTCTCCCACACCTTCACATCATATATTCCTTCTGCTTACAAATATGTTCGATTCAGGAACTCTATTAAGCAGAGCTGCAATATAAGGGTTCCTTATGATCTTCGGTATTTTGGAGGTTTTTGCCTAAATCTCTAAGGGAACCAAATGCAATTTGATGTTCCTAGCTCTCGTTCTTATTTCCACAACAAGGAATATATGTTCTAGGAGCAAGGTAGGCCTACCCTTGAAATATTTGATAGTTCATAAATGCGTTGATGATAAAACCGAACTTTGAATCAAATAAATATTTCCACTCCCTAACCATAATGACAACACGTTTATATCTCATTTCCACATCCCTACAATATTATTTTTCGAATAAATATTCCACAAAAAAAATCGTAACAGAATTCTCTCAAATACATTGAAATCTACTCGTGAGGAGAAGAAAAAAAAAACACGAAAAAAATCAAACTAAATTTAGCACAAGTGCATATGCATAAATGAGGTTTTTATTGAGCTGAACAAGCAACAACCAGAACCCAGCAACGAACCAACCCATCGACAGAACGAGGACGAATAACGGATGGAAAAAATCACTTATGTTCATAATGCACTTACTGGTGCGTTCCTCCTTCAAAGCTGGCGCTTCAGACCGATCAACCTAGCCGGGAGCCTATAAAACCACCCACCCGTACAAAGGGTGAAAATACAAACTGTTACAAGGTTTATAGAGTGCAAATAACAAAAAAAAAAAAAAAAAAAAAACGCCCCGCTGCTCGTCATATATTTATTGATTATGTATGAGGATATGGCTGTGGAATTGCCAGTATGTCGATTGAATAGCAGCAAAAAAAAAAACGAAAAACAACAAATCAAAATTGAAATCAAGTTAAATGGAATTCGTATAAGGTCAGGGGAAAACCGCTGCTTTTATAAGGGATATTTTTATTTGGTTAAGGTAAAATATAAAGGTAAAATATAAATAAAACTTAGAGAATATAGAAAATACCTTCGACGGCTCGTTTAAATGTAAAAAACAAACCTTGTGTATTATTTTATATTTTTATCAAGGTGCGTGCCCCTTTGAAGCCGACATTCGGGCAATTATGACCAAATTGGACAGTAAATCAACATCACACTTAAGTAGAGTGTGAACTTAAGAAAATATCGCAGCTATATTGGTCAATGTTAATGACCAACAGTATCCAATAACAATTCGTCGTCGTTCGCAGAAGTTGGGCCTCTGTTACTTTACAAGCCTTTCAAAATATAAAAATATAGCTGGAGTAAGAATTAAAGTCGAAATACCTTCCGCAATGCAGAATGGTCTTCAGTTAAGACCACCACAGCGACAAAGTTGATTGCAAATTTTTAATATATATTTAAACTAGCTGGCCCAGTCCGCGTTGCCGGCCCGTAATTTTAGTCTTTAATTTTGCATAGCATAATATTTCACAAATCTAGCTCATAAAGGTGAACAAATTTTAATATAAATATTGATTCGACTAAATAGAAATAAATTACTATGGAAGGAGGGCAAAATAATTTCTGAATAGTCAAAGTTAATTACGCTTTTACACCCATTACCATAGCACCTCAAATTGCGCATTAGAGTCCCCAAAAAGTCTATGTTCTTGTTCATAGAAAAATTCAATGACGATTAAACAATACCCGCGTTGTTGTCCATCAATCGGTAAACATCACTATAGATCGGCGGGCCTGGGGACTATATGGGGACTGTACCAAAATATTTACGTATGTTGACATTTTTCTGTAAGATGGTTCTCTACTCACAAAGTAGCCTAAATATAGCAAATAATGGCCAACTCATTTGAAAAACGTGACCAAGACCACGGTCAGGGATACATTTATATAAGGGTTATACAAAAACGTGGCCCAACCAATATTCTCTTGGGGGTTACAAATTCAATAGAAAACAAAATTTTCTTTTCTGACCACCAATTAGATGTGAAAGTGGACTTGGGGATACTCCAATGTGGGGACTTTACTTAAATAAATTCCTTTGTGGTAATTATCTGTATGATGGTTCCCTACCCCAGGGTAGCATAAATACAATGGTTATATAAATATGAAATCGGGTTGTACCCTTATCCGTCAGTTATGATCGATAACATGACCTGCAAAAGCGATTTAAGGTATCTTGAATGTTTGGGTAGAATTTCTGGAAGGATAGAAATCCTTTTCTTACTAAGAGTCCCATTCGCTCTACTATTTTCCACCCTTTATATTTGGTATATTTCTGATTGTACATTGGACGGATTATTGTGACAGGAAAGAAGTAGTTCCACGCTTTGAAATGAGCCCCATTAAGCTTATTGCGTAATTTTTGTTTGTTCAAATGTGTTCGCATCTTCCTGAAGATGCTGAACCACGATGTCGGCCCTGGAGTTGAAAGGTAGATGTCAGTCAACATCGTATTTCCCACTTATTTCTTATTCTTTATTATTCTTTATTTTGTTCACAAAAAATCCACTGAATTCAATATGATATTATAAATTGAAAAAATTTACAAAAAGAGAAAAACAAATTGAAAAAATCTTCAACTTGTTCGCTGATTTTTTACAGCAACTGTTTAAAGATCCTTACAAAGTTTGTCAATAGAATGTACTTTTATTTTAAAATTCAATTCCATTGAATTTTTTTGATATTTTCCCGATTTGAGAATTTTTGCAATGAGATCTCTTTTTCGTGATTTTTTAGCAATTATGAAAAAGTAATTATCTTTTAACTTTGGCGTGACCACGTTAAATTATTTCGATATCATCTATTCCGTTTCGCCACCACATAATTCGGTACTACACTTCCATGTAACCCGCCATCAATTTCAGTTCTGAAGAAATCAAGTCAATTAAATAAATTGGTATTAATATTCGAATTCAAAAATAAAATATAAAAAACACTACAAATGTACATTAGAAAAAAGTAAGTCAAAATGGAAAAAAATCATGCAAAATAAAACATTACTATTGTACATTTCAAAAGTCAAAATGAAAATGTTAATATATCACATTTTTACGCGATTTTTTTTGGATATTATCCTTTTCGGAGAGGAGACAATTCCGAATTTGTATGGATCGTTAAAATCAGTCCAGCGGTTCTTAAGTTATAAGCGTAGTAACTAACACAACTTTCATTTATATATATAGACTAGCTGGCCCGGTCCGCGTTGCCGGCCCCTACTTTTAGTCTTTAATGCATACCTTTTAAAGCATTATACAACACAGATCTGTATGATGTAAGCGTCACAATTTTTATTTTAAGTTAAATAACTCCATTGTAATTTCTAAATAGAAATAAACATTCATGGCAAAAATTATAATAGATAATCACCTACCGTCTGTTTTAGATATTGCCTGATCTTATTTTTCAGCCTTGGGCTATTATTGAATATTAAAAACCATATGGTATAGAACTTCTATAATAGCCCCATGTCAAAAATCAGCTTCATTATTGGTATTGTAAGGAGCTTACCAACATTTTCCATTCAAATTAACTGTAATTTGGAATTTGTATTTCCAATGTTAAGAATACCGTTCTGCGTGGTATTTAGTTTTGTCCACTTCATAATTGAGGGCGGAATGATTTCAAAATAGTAAAAGATAATGGCTCTTTTACACCCATCACCGTAAGATAGGAATTAATTTACTTTTGTCATTTTAATTGTGCGTTGGAGAACCCATAAAGTCCATATTTTTCATCATAGTATTATTCAATAACGATCAAAAAAATTAATATTCGTGATTTTTTGATGTTTCTGACACAATTTGATGTTTTGGAGTTTATGGCATGTAGACGTACATCCCACATCTACGTTCACAACCAATATTCTTTTGGGAGTTTCCAATTCAATAGTATATCAAATTTTCTTTTTTGCCCAAACATTGATTTGTGTGTACACTATTCTGGGAACTATACTCAAATAAATGCCTTTAGAAACAAAGATGCCAAATAAAGGCCTAAAAAATGAAAAAAAAAATGTCGAAGATCCCGAACATAGCTTAAATTATATGATGGTTATACCAAAACGTGATCGTTTTTTGCGAGGATGGTTTCTTCTCAAATTACCAACTTTTGCTAAAATGAGTATGAGTAAAATATGGTAGAATGTAAACTATACTTGAAATAGAGTTGTACCCTTATCCGGGGGTCATATATCATGACCTGCAAAAGCGATTTAAGGTATTTTGAAAGTTTAGGAAGAATTTCTTTCTTTTTTCCTAAATGTCCAATCCTTTCTATCATTTTGCACCCTTTATATTCGGTATTTCACTGATTGCAGTTCCAATGAATTGCATTTTGATTTCTCATTGGACGGATTATTGTCATATGAAAGAAGTAAGTCCACGTACAATTATTTTATTTTCATTGAATTTTTTTTTCGATTTTTTCCCGATTTGAGAATTTTTGCAATGTATCACTTTTTTCATGATTTTTTAGCGATTTTGACTTAACTTTGGTGTGACCACGTTTAAATTATTTCGATAACATATATTTCATTTCGCTACCACATAATTCGCTACTACACTTCAAAGTAACCCGGCTTCAATTTCAGTTCTCAAGAAATCGAGTCAATTAAATAAATTGGTATTAATATTCGAATTCAAAAATAAAATATAAAAAACACTACAAATATACATTAGAAAAATGTAAGTCAAAATGGAAAAAAATCATGCAAAATAAAACATTACTATTGTACATTTCAAAAGTCAAAATGAAAATTTTAATATATCACATTTTTACGCGATTTTTTTAAATACTATCCTTTTCGGAAAAAAGACAATTCCGAATTTGTATGAATCGTTCAAATCAGATCGGCGATTCTTGAGTTATAAGCGTAGTAACTAACACAACTTTCTTTTATATATATAGATGAAAACATTCCGAACAGAAATTCTCATTACCAAACAACTTCCAATACACCAGTCCTCATCATTATTACCTACATCACATGGTGGTAAGGGTATTATGTCATTGTACATTTATTTCTAACATGGAGAAGGAAGTGAGATAGACCCATAGTTAATTTTGAGGATCTTCATAGAATCACTTCCTGAGTCGATTTATTAATGTCAGTCTATCTGTCCGTTCGTCCACTCGTGAGTCTTTTTTTGTGAACAAAATGCAGGTCGCATTTTTTATCCGATTGAGATGAAGTTTTTCCAACAATATTTGTTTGGCACAAGGACGAACCCTTTTGAAATTGGTGAGAATCGGTTCTAATTTAGATATAGCTCCCATATATATCTCCAACCGATTTAGGGTTTAATTGCACACCAAATGGCCAATGTCAGTCCAAATGACCTGAATTTTGGCACACTCCGGAAGCAAGTACATCAAATTTGGTGAAAATTGGTCAAGACATAACTATAGCTCCCATCATATATTTTATACGATTCGCTGGTAAATATACATTGCAGAACAATAATCTTTGGTACCATATATCAGATACAGCTCAGAAATAAGTGCCTAAAGATCGGTCAGATTTGGATATAGCTCCCATATATATATTTATCCGATATCAGGTTTATTGTGCAGCAAATGGCTAAAATCGGCCCAAATGGACTGAGTTTTTGCACTCCCAACGGAATTCAGCCATAAAACAAATACTTCAAATATTTTTGAAAATTGGTTCCGATATACCTGTAGCTACTACGTATATGCTTCATCCGATTTGGTGTTAAGTCCCACACATGCATAATATGCTCTCCACAACAATGATATTTGATACCGGACATCAGACACATCTCGAAAGTATTTAGATCGGTTAAGATTTCTATATACCTTCGATATACATCTTCACCCAATTTTTTGTTATTGTAATATCAACCCAACTTGGATATTCAACCGAATTTTTCGATTTGGTGATTCTCGGTCCGGTTATCTATTGATCCAATAAATATTTATACACTACAACACAATGTGTTACATAATTCATAATTCATGATTCATTACAATCAAACTTATAATACCCCCAAAGTTTGATTGGGCCAAAAATTATGTAACACCTCGAAATATTGGTTTCCCACATACGATAGTATATATCGATTGATCTTTCTATCTCGCCGAGCTGAGTCGATCTAACTATGTATGTTCGTCCGTCCGTCCGTCGATCCATATTAATTTATAATCAAGCAACAAGTGGCAATTATAGCCCGATCCTCACGAAATTCAAAATGGATGTGGGGTTATGGTCAACATAGAAGCCTATTGCTTTTGATGATCGCATAAATCCTGATTTTGCAGTTGCTCTACAGGTTGCAATTATAGACCAATCGACACGGAAGTTAGCATGGGGCTGGAGCATAGAGCTGGTCAGAAGTCTTCCAATTTGAATGGTTATCGGTTATATTTATTGGGTGAAGTTAAAATTTAGGACAGCGGGTTATATGGACCTCTGCGAAGTAGTATAGCATTTTGCATGACCATTGGATAATATTTAGCTGTAAAATAGACCACAACAACTAAAAGCATAAATATTGGCGTAAATATTGGAAAAATGTCCCTTGTCAAAAACTAAGGTCAATATCTGGGCAGTGCTCTATGACATCAGTTCAAAAGCGGAGTCTTCCAAAATGGATTTGGACATAAGAGGGCTTCTAACATATTGTAGTGTTGTTGGGCATCACATGGTCGGACCCGCACGACTATAGCCTTTACTTACTTGTTTTTGTTTATTTTTTGTCATATTATTTCCGCTTGCGATTTCTTCAATTTGACATACACATTTGTACAATTTGTAAAGTTTTATTTTGCACCCCACAACACTTTGTAATGTGGATATTTTTTAAGTTTTTTTTTTTAAGAGAATATTCTTAATCTGTCACGCGTATAAGTATATTTTGTCTTATAATGCCACTCCCAAAATGTCTGTAAATTTCATGCCTTAAAGTCGAAGAGCTTCCTCAAAACATTTACAAATAATTCCTTTATATTTCTGGTTGTCCCTCATAAGATTACGACTCTCGCGCTTATATATCTGATTGTCCTATGAAGTTTTCAAAATA
Organism: Musca domestica; assembly: GCF_030504385.1. Taxonomy (NCBI): domain Eukaryota; kingdom Metazoa; phylum Arthropoda; class Insecta; order Diptera; family Muscidae; genus Musca; species Musca domestica. The sequence continues at coordinate 10,571,611 of NW_026712299.1, forward strand.
TTTTTCGATATTTAAATACTATAAATTTTGTAAGTCCCTTAAAAATATTCACTAAACGTTCCACAAAAATTAATTAATTTAACTCATCTCATTGATTTTTTTTCTTTCTTTATTTCCTCTTCATTGTCTTTGGCCGCAGTTTTTTCTTTTTTGCTTTTTAATAAATCAGCATTAACATTTGTGCATGTTCTTTATCTGACCTACTCCACTGACATTTTTCCCCACTTAAAACGTTCGTTTATGGAAGAAGCGATGGATGAAATCTGCATTTTAACATTCTAAACAGAAATCGTTCAGATTTCTTGTGTTACGCCAGCCTTTGTTTTTGCATCAGAACGGGGTTTTTGCGATTGTTTTTTCCTTAATCCTTCTTGCTTGCAACGCAACGCTTTATAGCCGTGGAGTGTCACAATAATAAAAATATGTCAACAGCTAAAGTCAGTTGCAAAAAACAACAGCAACAACAACACGAGAACCAAAGCCCCGAACGCAACAGCATGAACACTGGCAAAGCGCGGCAATTTCAACAACAACAGCAAGAACTCACAAAAAAAAACACCAATGACGGCAGGATACAGAAACGTCCCAGCAATCACAAGAAATTATATTCGCATGAATGTGAGTGGGAACGGAGAACAAAGAAAGCAAAAACAACACAAAAAATGTGGGAAAAATCTAGGAACCCCCATAAAAGAAAGACGGACGGACAGACGGGCCGACCGACCGAACGAAGAACTCATGTACCAAACGATAACGACATTCATACAATCAGACATAAAGATTTTATTTAAAACAATGGAATTGTGTGAGTGAGGGAGTGTGTAGATGTGTGTGTGTGTGTGCCTGTGTGTTGAAGCAATAAAAAATTCCGCTTATGGCAATATTTTTTAACATTTCGTTTTCATATTTCATTTCAGCAAACAAAACCGGCATGAGAAAAAAAAACATTTCATTATGTTTCAGATTTATGAAACACACACACACACACATTCACATGCAAACACATATCTACCTATATTTGTATATACAAACATTCATTCATATGTACGTATGTACTTTAATATGCACATACATATTTACATGAGAATTTAAGAACGTTCATCTGAATCAACGTGTGTATGTACATATGTATGTTTCATATGAGTGTGTGTAATCCATATGACGAGTACTCCAACCGACACACATACATGTATTTGCCATAGATATAATCACATCATAGGGTCGTGAAAATTGGCGTATTTAGTAAAACGAAATATAAATATGCCCCGGAAACGGTTTGTATATAGTTCCTAGGCCACGGCCCTGAGAAGTCTGCATCTAGTGTTTCATAATATAGTGAATGTTCAAGGATTTTTGCCTTTTAATCCTGCATACTACATGGTTATAGTAAACGACATTGGTAAATTGAAATCAATATGTCTTAGATCTTCAACAACAGTCGGTCATGATGACTCCAACAGCATTTCTTATTTCTTATTAAGTGGTCGTAGGAAAGAAATCGGGTCCGATAAGTTTCGATATTTTGCAACCAGTTTTGTTTCGCAGAGTTTTATAACTGTAGAAAAATATGTGCACGGATTGTAATGTTGAGGGTCTGTGATTAAATCAGCAATATATAGATAATTCTCTGCCGAGGTATAAAGTACCCACAAGGAATTCCTTGTGTGGATTTCAGACAATTCCATTGACAAATGTGGCTAAAATCATCAAAATGCCGAATACCGGGGGGTACCGTTATATGGAGGCTATACGATATCGTGGACCGATATAGCCCATCTTCGAACTTGTCCTGCCTGCAGACAAAAGAGAGATCTGTGCAAAATTTTAGCTTCCTATCTTAATTCGTTTAGACTGTAGCGTGATTACAACAGACGGACAGACGGACGGACAGGGCTAAATCGTCTTAGAATTTTACGCTGATAAAGAATATATATATTTGTTGGGTCTAAAATGATTATTTCGATGAGTTACAAACGGAATGACGAACTTAATATACCCTCCATACCTTTTTTGGTGGAGGGTATAAAAATCGGTGAATAATGTAGCTCACATCATAAAAATACCGAGTATCGGGAGGTACCGTTATATGGGGCTATACGAAGTCGTAGACATGCACAAACAATATCCTGTCGTAGAATCCATTACGAACATCAAATACCAAATCTGAAAAAATTCTAGTGAATAATGTTGCTAAAATCAACAAAGTACGGACTATCGGGAGGTACCGTTATATGGGGGCTATACGAAGACGTGGACCTGCACAGACAATTTTCTGTCTTAGGTTGTAGCATCCATTATGGACATAAAATAACAAATTTGAAAGAATTCCGGTGAATAATGTCGCTAAAACCATCAAAATACTGAATATCGGGAGGTACCGTTATATGGGGCTATACTAAAACTAGGTCCACGTTTTAGCCCATTTTCAATACCAAAAGTCCTGCAGATATAATATACATTTGAGTAACATTTTATCGATCTACTTCAATTCCTTTGGAAGCTAGAGTGATTTCCACAGACGGATAGACGGACGGACATCGCTAAATCGACATAGAATTTTATGCTGATCAAGAATATATATACTTTGTGGGGTCTTAAATGTATATTTCGAGGTGTTACAAACGGAATGATAAATTTAATATACCCTCCATACTAAGGTGGAGGGTATAAAAAGAATCAGCTGCAGGGTGTAATAAAAAATCCACCCCCTGTCTGAATTTAAAATGAAGGGGCTATATATTGACTTATATATGACTATATAAGCTGAAGATCCCATTACGGAATCCAAATACTCAAAATGTGGCAAAAATCGTCAAAACAACGAATATAGGGAAGCACCTTCATATGGCGGCTATAGAAAAACGCATTTCGAATATCGAGAGGTACCTTTTTGTAGGAGCTATAGGTCCATACAGGCAACATTGTGCCACAAGAGGTTGAACCCATTACAAACTCTAAATTTTAAATTTAAAATGATTCCGTCAAAATTCTGAATATCGAATATATAAATTATAGTTATGATGCGTTAAAAATGGAATGACAAGTTAATATACTCCATACTTCGTATGTGGAGGGTACAAAAAAGATTAGTGAAATAACTGACTGACTGCCCTACGTCCAGACGAAACGGCTGAATCTAGAATCTTAAAAATTTCAAGAGGGTCTAGAGCAAACTTATAATATGGAACGATTTGAAATCCTTGAGAATCAAGGTTGGAAAGTAAGTTTAATATATGCAGGTGCTAAATTTGGAACAGTTTGGTTTAGGATCAACGGATGAAGCTGAAGTTTCTGTTTGTAGGAGGTAGACGTTTGTTTTGGAAATGTGTACTTCCAGTGCACGAAACGTACTAAATAGTAATATGTTTGGTGCAATTGCGGGTGCAAAGTGCTTGAAATCTGAAAATTGATATAAGAGTCGCCGTTTATTTTTAACCTAAACATTTGGAGGTGGTTTCGGAAGTATGTGCTATAATTGTACGAAATGGTACTATATTTGGTATTTTGTTAATGGATAGAGATAAAATACAGAATTTTTATATTTAGATCACTAATGGTGTCCGTGTTTGAGATTTGGAGGAGGTTTGGAAATACGTCCTATATTAGTACAAATAATACTAAATGGTACTAAATTTGCTACTGAGCGAGAGAATAGAGATGGAATCCTGAAATTAGATATTGAGGTCTCTGGTGGTTTCTGTAATTAAGATATGGAGGTGGTTTTGGAAATGTGTACCATAAATTTTCTAAAAATACTAAATAGTACTAAATTTGTTGTTGGGTGAAGGAATAGAGCTGAAATCCAAAAATTTAAAATAGATGATATTGTAGGTGTATGGTGGTTCTTGTGTTGTAGGTTGTTTTTGAAATATGAACTATAGTTGTTCGAAAAGTACTAAGTGGTACTAAATTGGGTATTGAGTAAAAGGTAAGAGCTAGAGTCCTCAAATTTGATATTGAGGTCTCTATGGGTAATTGGAATGGAGATATTAATTGGGTTTTGGAAATGTGTATTATAATTGTAAGAAAAGAACTAAATAGTACTAAATATGGTATTCAGTGAAAAAATCGGACTGAAATTTGAAATCACTGTTGGCGTCTGTGGTTAAAAGATGGAAATGATTTTTGAAAAAGATTACTACAATTGTACGAGGAATACTATGTGATGAAGTGAGCTGGAATCCTGAATTTTGTTATTGATATTTCTGTTGGCATCTGGGATTAAGACATGACGGTAGTTTTGAAAATATTTACTGCAAGTCCCCGCAAGTATTAAATATATTTGGTATTTGATAGAATTTCTGTTCATGTGTAGCCTGGACATGCATCGAATTTGCTTGAAATTTGTTATAGGTTAGCTCCCATATATATGTTCCAACCGATCTGCTATTTAAGTCCCCCACAGCCATAATATGCCCTTCATAACTACGATTTTCAGTTCAAAATGTCCAAAACCAGACAAGAAGTTTTTTTTTCCAAAATTTGTCGAGATCGGTTGAGATATATCTCACAAATATATCTTCAACCGATTCAACATTTTTTGTGCAATAAATGTGTAATATTCCTTCGAATTGGATGGATTTTGACACGTACCTTCGAAAATATCATTGAAGCAATTATACCGAATAAGGTCAAAATCGGTTCAGATGAAGAAATTTATAACTTTTGTAGGAATTTTTGAAATTTGCAAGTTGTGCAGAATTGTGTTTGCCTAGCATAAATTTCCCGTCATATTTGCATTTGGCATGTCTCCAAAATGGTTAGAGATTTAGCAAAAGCTATAGTTGTTCAAGGCCGACCATGTGATACCCTACAACACTACAATATGTTGGAAGTTGGATATAAGGGGTATCCAAATCCATTTTGGAAGATTTCGTTTTTGAAATTATGTCATAGGGCACAGATGTTAACCTTAGCTTTTTGACCGGGGGCATTTGTCCAATATTTACGCACTCAGTATTGTTGTTCGGTATTTCATACGAAATTTGTGGTCTATTTTACAGCTAAATATAATCCAATGGTTTTAAATTGTAACCTCTAGAGCGATGCAAGATCAGGAAACTTTTAGGTATAATTGAACCCCCAAATCTGCATCTTTAAAAACCATAGACTTTAATTCTGACCCTAACCATACCCCATGCAAAATTTCGTGAGGATCGGGACCGGGATTCAAAATGTTAGCAGTTTAATGGAAATTGTCGTATTTTTTGACGCTTCTGCCCAGCCCTACACTTTAACTCCATCGGTCGATTGTGGCCTGTAGAACAGCAGCAAAATCAGGATATTTTTCTGTTTTTGGTCATTTCAACCCGATTTTTATATGATATGGTAAGAGATATCGAAAAAAAAAAATTAACGCCACAAATAAGAACAAACCGAGTACAATTCAGCGTAATTTATTTTTTTCATAATTCAAAAGTTGCGATTTTCTCAACATTTTTTTGAAATAAAACTTTATTTCGAGTATGTCGGGCAGTTTTTCGAATTATGAAAATAAAAATTTCGCAGAAATCGAGCACAAACCTAGCTTAATTCCTTTTTTCCAAATTCGAAAATTGCAATTCCAACACACCAAATATGAAAAATTTACAAAAAAAAAGTATATTCCTGAGTCGCAATTGGAGCTGAAAGATAGAAAAAATCGAATTCAAAACCTTCTTTCTGAGTAAAATAAATATATCATTCATATATCAGTTTGTGGCCCTTTTCATTCTTGAAATTATGTCACATAGACATACACAAGGGTTATCTCGTTTTTTGACACTTCACCAAAAACGTGGGAACTGTAAAGTGATTACACATTAACATGGACAGACGGACGAACACAAATTACTAAATTGACTCAGCTCGAATTAGGAACTAGGAAGAAATGTTGATCATATACCCACTATATAGTATTGTGGATCTTGGATCAATAATTAGAAATTTTACAAACCTTGTGGCCCAATTAAAGTTTAAAGTTAAAAACAAGCCACACAATTTAATTATCAAATTAAAAATTCCATCATGCCAAATTTCACTGAAAATTTTCATATATTCTGGATTATAACGCCTGCAGATAAAACAAAAGATACCGTTGGCATTCATATGTTAAGCAATATATATTTCAGATATATAGCCTACCATTTACATACACATGCGGGTGTGAATGTGTGTGCAGTAGATTGATGTATTCGTGTGTGTGCGAGTGTTTGTGAAATTTTAACAGCTTATGCAAGCGATTCTCATAATAAAGCATAACAAAATATCTCTGTCGGGGTAGGGGTGTTGTGCCCGAGTAGAATTCCTCCCGTCCAGATACTGCGATGCTGGCGAGAGATCCAGTAAATATGAATAACAATAAGCATCAACTTTGTGACTATACAAAATGGGAATAGCATCCTGAATGCATATTTGAGATTTTTATTAGATCTGCATACATTCCCTCGTTCGCTTGCTTCATTCATTCATTCGAACATTAAACTCCCATCCTCTGGTACCTAAATGTAGGTTTTCATTTTACCTACGTGAATATAAACATAATTTTATTTTATATTTCCTAAATGATTTGAATTATGGCAAATGTGAAAGATTTTATGTGTCATTTGTTTTTTGTGGAAATAATTTAAGATTTTCTTTAGGTTGCAAAGGACGATGGAGCGTTTTTGATGAATTGATGGTGATATTTGATAGACGATTGTGTGGGAGATTTGGTAATTTTCTTTGGAAGGATATTTAATTGGTTAGAGTATTTTGACAGTATTGAAAATTTAAAACGTTTCTTCAGTGATATGCAGTCAGGCCAAGGTAAACCTGTATTGTATTGGGGGGGCACCAACACTGAGAGTACTCCAACATGTCATTGGCTCCTCTGAATTCCTTAACAAGTTAAAAAGTACCAATCGGTTTTTCCGACAGATGTATACCCTCAGCCAATGTCTATTTATGATTCACTTCCTTTCTGATCTAAATTTTACAACGTGCCCGATGTGGACTATATCGAATATTTCCTTCTCTTTTTATGAAATATGTGATTATTATTTGGAAAATTTTGAAATATGCCTGAGGTACTCGATGTAGTGGATCACAGTGTTCTTCTACATCTTATACTGATTAAAATATTGGGATATGCAAAATTAAAAAATCGGACTTTTTGGAACGGAATTTTATAGGAATAATTATTAATCAAATTGTTGACCATATTTTTTTTTGTGGAGGAGGTACGAGAAGGATCGTGTCGATGAATTCTATATTCACATCAGATCTCTGGTTGAAAGAAATATCTATATAAACAAAAGAGTAATGTAATTGACTTAACGATTCGTCAAACGTCCAGACGAAACGGTTAAATATTGGGTAAGGATCATACGTGCTCCGAAAGGGTCAGAAAATGCTGGGATTTGGGGAAATCGAAAGGTATTAAAATGTACTTAATATGGTACCCTTTGTATTTGAGGAAATATAACTCTTAAATTTGGAATAAGGGTCACTAATGGAGGATATGATAGAAGTACTGATGGGTTTTTGGAAATCTGCACCATAAATGTACGAAAAGTACCAACATTTAACTCATTCGGTACCATTTCGTATCATATGAACGGTTGGAGTGCTAAAAACTTTGAATATGGAATGCGAATCAAGGTTGATGAGTAGAGTCGATGTATGGAGGTAGTGTGTACTCGTGTATTAGAAAAGTACTAAACGGTACTAAATTAAGTACAATTTGAATTTGGAGGAAATGATGGCGCTGGAATTCTATAAATTTGAAATTAACATTAGTGGCTGGGTGTAGGATTGGGATATGCAGGAAGTTTTCGACATATGTACTTAATTGCACGAAAAGTTTTAAATGGTACTAAATTTGGTAAAATTTCGATTTGGGTACCGATAGAGCTGGTATTCTGAAATTAGGAGAAAATATTACTTTGCATTTAAGGACTGAAGAATGTGGGTAATTTTGGGAAGTCGTACTTTTTGGGGGAGAATTGGAATCCTGAAATCTGGAAGTAACATTACTTTGCATTGTAGTTACTAGTATGGAATATCCGTATTTATGTGTGCTAAATGCTACTAAATTTGGTCCCACTTAAATTTTGGGTAAACCGGAAGATTTTGAATCCTGAAATTTGAATATAAGATTTTTAATGGACTGTTAATGTAGGTTGTTATGGAAATTTGTACTTTAATGTACCATACGGTATTAAATTTGGTACAATTCGGATTTGATTGAACCAATAGAGCTGGTATTCTGAAAATTGGAAATGAGATTACTTTTCGGAGTGTACGATTGGGATTTATAGGTAGATTTCGAAATTTATATGTACTAAAATGTACGAAATAAACTTCAGTTTGTATTTGGGTGAACCAACATGGGTGCAATCGTATACTTTGGAACTAAGATTACTGTAGGAGCTTAGGATTAGGGTATGTAGCAATCTTTGGAAATTCGTACTTATGTGTACTAAATTTGGTAGAAATTGGAATTGTGATGAACCAATGGAACTGGAATTCTAAAATTTAGAATGAGAATCACCGATGAAGCGCAGAATAGATGTACCAAAGGGTTATTCAAAATTCAAACTTTAAATTTAGGAAATGTTAACTTCTCAAATGGTACCATGTGGTGTTATGTTAACGAAATAAGCTAAATTTTGAATTTTTATATGAGAACTAAGGTTGGAAAGTAAGTTTGATGTATAAAGGTGGTTTTGGAAATGTGTAATAAGCGGTACTAAATTTGGAACTGTTTAGTTAAGTGTGAACGAATGAAGCTGCAATTTTTTAATTTGGTATTGGGGTCCCTTTTGGTAGTAGGTTCATAATAACAGTTTGGTTTATGAACCTGGTTTTAGTTTTGAAATGTATACTACAAGTCGGCGAAAAGTACTAAATAGTACTATGTTTCGTACAATTTGGCTTTGAGTGAAGAGTTAGTGCTGGAAGTTTTTGTAAGCGCTGTGGTTATTCAAAATTCTCACTCCTTTGTGGGGAAGGTACCAGAAACAGTGGGCCCACATCTACCATCTTCACACCAGATCTTAGGTTACTTAATATATTGAGAGATGTGAAATTTTAAGACAATCACACACTTATTTCGCATTTTATGATAGATATAAATATTCAAAATGTTGACCCTTTGTGGTGGAGGTACTAGAAGGAGTGGTCCTACATATTCACACCTAATCTTGTATTGATAGGAATATTGAGGTGTGCCGAGTTTAAAAATATTCGGATGCTAGTATCGCGTTTTATGAACTTCATTGTTATTCAAATTTTTGACCCCGTTGTGGTGAGGGTACCAAACTGAGTGGATCAATATCTACCATTTTCACACCATATCTTGTATTACTACCGATAATATGAAGTGTGAAACTTGAAGAGAATCGGACCCTTATTTCGCATTTTATGAGAGTTATAATTATTGAAAATTTTGAACTTTTGTGGGGGAGGTACTTCAAAGAGTGGGGTGATATATTGTATCTTCACATCAGATCTTGTGTTAGTAGGAATATTTAAATGTGCCAAATTTCAATATATACGGGTGCTTGTATATCAGTTTATGAGCTTCATAGTTATTCAAAATTTTAGCCCTTTTGTGAGGGAGGGACGAGAAGGAGTGGATCAATATATCCTAAATTAACACCAGATCTTGTGTTGGTAAAAATCTTGAGATTTGCTGAATTTCAAAATATTCACTTGCTCGTATAGAGTTTTATGAGCTCCATGGCTATTCAAAATTTTGACCCCTTTGTGGGTGAGGGACCAGAAGGAGTGAATCAATATTTACCATTTTAACACCATACTTGTATTAGAAGAGGTAAAAGGATGTGTGAAACTTGGTGAGAATCGGACTCTTATTTCGCATTTTATGATAGTTATAATTATTCAAAATTTTGACCCCTTGTGGGAGAGGTACTTCATGGAGTGGGCCGATATATGAAAATATTTAGTTCCTCATTTCGCGTTATATGACATATATGAATTTTCAAAATGTTGAACCGTCGTGGAAGAGGTACCACAAGGAGTGGACCGATATACTCCATCTTCACATCAGATCTTGGTGTATGAGATGTGTAAAATTTGAAGACATTCCAACTCTTATATCACATTTTATAAGAGTTATAATTATTGACAATGTTGGCCCTTTGTGGGAGAGTAATATACCTCTCTGGTGTGGGCCTATGATATCCATTTTCGCACTTGATATAACACTGATTTAAATATTAGGATTTGCAAAGTTTGCATAAAATTGTATGACCCTCTATTGTTTTACGGGGTAAATAATTTTTTATGAAAATGTTGACCTTTTGAGCTCGATCTAAGTATGATAAAAGTGTTGCTATGTGCCATGTTTGGACCAAATCGGATACTCCCTTCCAGAGTTATCGTGTGCATCAGACAGCCAGTCAGATAGACAGACAGACGGTGGGACACCTCCAGATCCTTTATTACTTTTGCGGGGGAGGTACGAGAAAGAGTGGTCCGATATTGCCCATCTCCGAACTCATTCTAAGTTTGATAATAATATTATTATGTTCCAAGTTTGGAACAAATCGATTACTCCCTTCGAGAGTTATCGTGCACACCAGACAGATAGGCAGATGGACGGACGGATACTCCTCCAAATATCCTGAAATGGATTTGGTCCAAAAAGAAACCTAGAGTCTTAAAACGTTATTTCGATGCGCTACATTTTGGCCGTATGAAATGATCCATACCCTCTGTTGCCATATTGCTGAAGATATCAAAATGCACTAAATGGTATTTCCAAATTGGTTTCTGGAGGCAATCAGTTCCAATGGATGGAGGTGGACTATTATGACGATATTCATGGGTATAAACAATACTCAGACCTGTCTGTTATCCTTTTTAAATTTTTTGGCTCTTTCATATATCGTTATACCACCCTTCACTAGATCTTTCCTTCCAAACAAAGAAGTTCACAGAAATATTATGAATTTTGACCTTAATCCTTCATTCCGAACAAAAAAGTTCACATAAAATTTGTGAATTTTGAAAGAGGTTTCCTTCTTATCCTTCTTACATACCTAATTATATTTTAACGCTCACTTTTTCTCTAATTAGTTCCTATGAACGTTGACATCTCTGTAAGGCAATCTACCTTAATCCTTGATAATTAAACTTAGAGTATACAATTTATTTCTACGGAAACAAAGAGCAAAATTACAACAGTCAACTATTCCACTGACATAATGTGGACAAATTTACTTCGCCATTAGCAGGTATTTGTTGTAATTGTTGTTGGTCACATTCCGGCAACTGTATTTGACATAATATCACCTTGGTAAGCCGATGTTTAAATTGTTGACTGGCATTTATAGTTGCACTAACTGGCTGTTACTGTTGATGTACGATTTAACCCTTAAATGGCAAGAACCCTTTGCAGGCGGACATGAAAACAATGAAAATCCATATCCTTTGCAAAATTAAAAAATAAATTACAGAAATACATTTTATCAAATATACATCAATAGTTGCTGGGAAAATTCTAGTCCTGCCATTTAAGGGTTAAATTTGTGCCACACAATGTAGCATTGCTTAGTTGCCGCTCATTGCACAATGCTTGAGGCGTTTTTATTTCATGCTATAATGACTATAGAATTGCCATCATTTTTTTTCTCCTTCTTCGTTTAGTGCGTTTTTTTGTGTGTTTGTTATTTTCGTCTTCGTCCTTTCCTGGGCTATGATTTCTTGCACTTGTGCTCGTTTTTGATTCTGGTTCAGCTGCTACTACTACTACTGCAGCCTACCCGCCTGCTATGACCGCTGTTGTCGCCTCTTTGGTCCATGTCAAGTGTTTGCCTTATTTTACTAAAGGGAATTTTTTAATTGTAATTCTTGACCCGCCTTTGCCGTCGAAGCTTATATTTCTATGCTCTCTATCCTCTCCATATCGCTCCTGTTGCCCTTTACGTTTTTTTTTTTTTTTGGTTTTACCACAACACTAAACAGCAGTCTGAAGTCGTATCAGCGTTTTCGTTTTACTAAGGGTCTCAGTCAGTCAGTGATTTTGGTTGTTGTTGCTGCTGCTGCTGTAATGTTGCACTCAAGGGCTCGACCGAGCATTTAAGCAGCACGCTGTTGACGACGAGTGACGACAATAAGTGTGACGATGTCAATGATGCCTCTGCTGCTTCAACTGATGATAATACACTTCAATTGGCCTCATTTTGAATTCATGGATGACATAAAATGTTAACATTAGTAATTCAAATACACAGTATTATTTGGTATTAAATTGTTCGATTTAAGGTAACGCCGACAAGAGTTTGGGAGTTCGGATTTGCATTTTAAGAATTTGAAGGGACCAAAAATTGTATTAAATGACGTCGATATTTTTAGAAAAGTGATAGAAACTGGAAAACAAATAAAATCGCCAGGAACAGCTAGATTTTTAAAAATATATTTCCAAAAACTATTATCAAAGTGTCTTTTTATGCCCTACAACACTATGTGTTGGGGGTATTATAAGTTTGATTGGGCCAAAAATTATGTAACACCTCGAAATATTGGTTTCCCACATAGAAAAGTATATATGGATCTTCCTATGTCGCCGAGCTGAGTCGATCTAGCTATGTCCGTCCGTCTGTCCGCCCGTCTGTCCGTCCGTCTGTCCGTCTGTCCATGTTAATTTGTAATCACTACAGGTCGCAGTTATGGCCCGATCTTCACGAAATTTTGTATCGAGGTGGGGTTAAGGTCAGAATAGAACCCTATTTCTCTTGGAGATGATCGCATAATATTTAGGGGTCGAAATGGACCAACAACTGAAAAATCCTGATTTTGCAGTTGCTCTACAGGTCGCAATAATGGACCAATCGACGTGGAAATTAGCATGTGGCTAGAGCTTAAGCAATTTTGATGGTCATCGGGTAATATTTAGTGGGTGAAAAAGACTATACATTTGTGTTAAATAAAAGTCAAATTTCCATTAAATCGCATAAAAATAAGTCAAAAATGATGTTAATATAGATTTTGTAGTATTTTGTGACATTTTTTAATTTTTTTCATATTTTTTATCGCAAGCAAGTTTTTCAATTTGACTTATAATATTAAGGTATACATTTTGTAATATTTTTCCACCTTACAACACAGGTTTGGGATATTATATACAGATTGCAATTATCGTCCGATCCTCAGAAAAAGGGTAGGGTTAGGCTCAGAAGGGCTAGGCCTATTGTTTTCAAAGATGCCCGCAATATATTTAGGGGTTAAAATGGACCAACAACTAAAATGTTCCTGATTTTGCACCCGTTATAAAGTCACAAAAAGAAACTAAGGGTCACGAAATCCCGCATGAAGTTAGAGTTTAGCACAGCGGGTAGAATGAACTACTGCTTTTGCCTGAAAAATACCAACATTACTCACAGGCGATAGTCGAAATATACAAAATGCGAATTTCAGCCTTTTTTTTGCTGATTTCGTTGAATATAGCCAAGTATCCTAGTCAAGCAAATCATACAGATGAGTCTAAATTTAGAAGTACAGAGGGACCTCTTGCTTTCAGAAACAGAGAAAATTTCCTGATCACACATCTGAAGCCAATCGACACGCCTGAGAAGAAAGTTAGGGACAGGGAATAAGTCTAGTCATTATGTATTGCCATTGGATTATATTTAGCTGTAAAATGGACCACTACAACTAACAGCACGACGAAGTTCGTAAATATTGGTTAAATGTCCCTGGTCAAAATGCTAGTAATATCTGGGCAGTGCCCCGTGACATAATTTCAATAGCGAAATCTTCCAAAATGGATTTGGGCATAATGGGGCTTCAAACATATTGTAGTGTTGTAGGGTATAACATGGTCGGTCCCGCACGACTATAGCCTTTGCTTACTTGTTTTATTATAATTATAATAATTATAATATAATTATAATTATTATAATTATAATTTAATGCTCAAAGGACTCGATATGCCGAAGCATTTGTATCTTTTAAATTCGGACTTGTATTGCACATTTGGTGCATTTGAAATCGGATAAAGATATATATAGGAGCTATATCCATATCGGAACCGATTTCAATAAGAATTGGCAAAGTTATTTCTGAGCTGTATTTGATATTTTTCCCTGAATATCGTTGTTACGGAGTGCATACTACCGCTGTGGGTAACAAATATAACAAATCGGATGAACAGTATATATGGGAGCTATAGCTATATCTGAACCGATCTTCACCAAATTTGACAAACTAGCTTCTAGCCTCAATTCGGTAAGTGCCAAATTCCATCCAATTTAAACAAATACTAGACGTTTGGTGCACAATAAAACGTAAATCGGTCGAAGTTTTTTATTTTAGCTATATCCAAATCTGAACCGAAAATTTGGCATACTTATTTTCAGGCGTAATTTGGTTGTATGTGCAAAATTTCATACTATTCGGGCTGATATTACACGTTTGGTGCACAATAAAAAGCAAATCAGACGAAGATATATATGGGAGCAATATCTAAATTTTGACCGATTATCTCCAATTTCAAAAGGATTCGTTCTTGGACCAAACAAATTATTTGTGCAAAATTCCATCTGGATAGGGCAATAACTGCGAACTGTACTTTGTTTACAAAAATACATACGGACGGACATGCATAAATCGACTCAGAATGTGATTCTATGCAGATCATCACAATAACTATGGGTCAATCTCGTTTCCCTTTGCCTGTTACAAACAATGCACAAAGACATAATACCCTGACGATCTTGTGGTGTAGGGTATAAGAATGCGAAAAATTAAAAACATATATGTAACACAGATATTTTTTTACTTTAAATTCTTTTCTGTCAGGAGAACATTCCGATCTAGTTCTTGAGTTAAAGTCATAGTAACTTACGTAGCTTTCTTCGAATAGTTGAGAAAAACCTTGGTAAAAGGAATGATTTTAAGTAGTAGAATTACGTATCCCAGTATCCATGAACACTCGTCCATTCTAGACAGAAGAGTTTTAGTTTGTGAAGAAAATTGTGGCTCGGACCCTAAAAATAAAAAAAATACTTCTGAATATTTTTTTCAAATTTCTTGTTTAATATGAAAGTGCAATCCTTCCTATCAAAAATGGAAAAAAATATTCAAATGGTTACCTTAGCTGGCAGTACCCACGATTGGCCCGGTTTAAAGCAGCTGTATTTTAGCTGCTGTATTGTAACTTAAATCGGCGGTGCTTCTCTTCTGCCAAAATCTCTACACAATTTTTATAATTTTCAAAGTAATATCGCACGTATCAAGCCTATGCATAACCATATTCGTTCAGCTGGAGGATTTAACTAATTACTAATTGCCCTTCACGAAATAATCACTAGTTGAAATAGAAAACTTTAAGTATACGACGGACCCTATATTAAGCTTATATCCAATATGAAAATAAAGATATTCACAAAGAAGTTACAACGAATAGAACTGTTCTCGAACATTTTGTGCTAGTTGAATGTTTACATAATAAGAACCAGAAGAGTCAAATTGCAGTTTACAATAACATAAATTAGTAAAAAGGGATATAAAAGAATCGTCTTTTCAGATGGAAAGACTATTTTATAAATACTTATAAAAGTGGCACATTGCTAAGGGTTATAAATCCTTAAAAAACTGAAGTCGGAAGTCAAATCAAGATTTAAAGACAGTGGGCCAAGGAAAAAGAGACATTGGCTCATTAAACAAATTAACTACGACCTAAATTCTCCAGAATTATGGTGACATCAGTTGCATTATAAGCTTTATTTCAATTAAATTTATTTATATATTTATTTTTTCAGATAATTTATCTATTTGACTGCAGTAATGAAACGAGAAAAAAACTTTAACAATATAAGTTGCGGCTAATTAGGGGAAACAACATAAATTGTGTTTTTCTTATGCACAGCATATTTTCTGCATTTTCTCTTTCACTAACTGGAATTACTTTCTTTTTTTTTGCTTTCATTGCCAATACAAACAATGCACTTTTCGGTTTCGGGTTCTTGTTACTGTTGTTAGTGTATGAATGTTTTAGCGTTAATTAAAAACAAAAACTTAATACTTAAGTTAATTTTTGCCTTTCATGGTCTCCGATTTCTTCTTCGTCTTCTTCCTATCTTTCCACTGCGTAGATAGCTTGTTTTTTGTGTTCGAAACTATTTTTATGGCATTTTCTTAATAAAAACCATAAACCGCTTTTGCTGCAAAGCTATGATGTAGTTTATGGTAAAAGTTCAGCTTCTTCTTTATCGTGCGGATTAATTTTTTTTTTTTTTGTATTTATCCAAATACATGATGCTGGAGAGTTTGTTTTTCTTGGTTGGTTTTGAATGCAGTTCAAATGAGTTAACAGTTTTTTCTTAATTTTTTCTTCAGATTTGTATATAGCTTAAAATTTGTTTTAAATTTTAATTAAGGTAATTTTATATCCTGCCGCCTAGCATTCAGCAATCTCAATATATCAGCAGATTTCTGAGCAGAATTGATGTATGTCAGCAAACTAGATATTAAGTTTATACCCTCCATCATACATACTGTGAAGGGTATATTATCGACATCGACATAAATTTAGACGCAACAAAGTATATACAGGGTGAGATAAAAAGACTGCAACAAAGTCAAACGCCATAATTTTACACTTTTTTTTTAAATTTATTGAATGATAGAAATAAATGTCGGAAATAGCATCAAATTTTAAAATAAGTTTAGATTTGCTCGAATTGGTCCGAATGTTGCTCTGCGATATTTTGGCCCATTTCCGGCGAAGCGCTTGCTAGAGGTGATCGACACTTTGGTCATTTGGAAATTTTGGTGACCATTGTGCCAATGGAAATGAAGCGAGGAACCTCATTTTGTAACCATTTTTGGGTGGTGGGTGCGGCGTGCTGAGTCCTGTTGGAATGTCCAAGGTCTGTGGCCAAAATATTTGCGTGCCCAAGGCTTTAATACACCCTCCAGAATATTTTCGCGTTAATAGACCATCACAATGGTCTGGTGGCCAACCGAAGGTGCAGATTTTCAGGTGACCTCCTTGGCAAGTAAACACGATCATTTTGTTTGGTTACAAACTGCTGGACAACGAATGTTTTCTCATCGGAGAAACCCAAATTCAGTAGTTCAACTCTTTAGCTCTTTTGAGCTATTTTCATGTTTTTGGGGTGTAAGTTATTGCACTTTTTGGAATTTCAATGGCTTTACGCCGAGCTGATTTTTCAATATTTGCCGATTGGAATATTGGGATATGTTCAGCTCACTACCCATTTTTCGGCCACTGCGATGCGGGTTTCGATCAAGTCGCTTCTTTACTTTCCGAACCATTTCTCCTAATGTTGCTGTTTTCTTTCGTCCACTTCCTTGACGTCAGACTACGCTACCAGTATTACGGTAACGAGCGATAGTACGAGACACAAAAGATTTATTTACATTTAAATGCTGGAGTGCTCTAACGATAGCCACTTGTTGTTTTTCAGGCAAATATAAAGAAATCACACTATCACGCTTGAATTCCGTCACGAACAACTTTTTTCTGGAAGATTCTCACCAAAATGCGTTCAAAAGCATTTTGGTTTGTAAACAATAACTGGAAAAATTTTAGCAGCTGTCGGACGAGTGGCTTAGAAATGACAGCAGTCTGAAGTTGGTTGCAGTTTTTTCATCTCACCCTGTATATATTCTTGATCAGCGTAAAATTCTAAGACGATTCAGCCCCGTCTGTCCGTCTGTTGTAATCACGCTGTAGACAAAACGAATAAAGATAGAAAGCAAAAAATTTTGCACCGATCTGTCTCCTGTTTGCAGGCAGGTCAAGTTCGAAGATAGTCTATATCGGTCCACGATATCATATTGCCCTCATATAACGGAACCCCCATATTCGGTTTTTCTTTTTTTTTTGATAATTGTAGCCAAATTCTTCAATGGAATTGTCTGAGAATTGACAAAAGGTGTTCCTTCCGAGTGCTTTACCCCTGGAAAAGAATAGGTCGAAGATATCGTATATCCCTTATGTAACGGTTCTCCCAATGCTCGGTATTTTCGTAATTTTAACCTAAATGTTTAATGGAATTCTCTGAAAATGCATACATGCAGTTCCCTCTGAGTACCTCACCCCCTGGAAGAGAATTGTTTGTATAGGTCCACGTTTTAGTATAGCACACATATAACGGTACCCCCAGATATTCGATATTTTCATGATTATAGCGACATTGATCCCGGATTTTCGTGTTTGAAGTTCGTAATGTTTACTACAGGCTATGACAAAAAATGTTGTATGCAGGTCCACATCTTCGTAGAGCACCTATATAACGTTACCCCCAGATATTCTGCATTTCCATGATTTTAGCGACATTATTCCCGGAATTTTTTCAAATTTCGTATATGAAGTTCGTAATGGTTACTACAATCTATTACGGAAAATTTTCTATGCAGATCCACGTCTTTATATGGCCCTCATACAACGGTACGGATATTAGCGACATTATTCACCGGAATTGTTTCAAATTTCGTATTTGAATTTCTGAATCGTTACTATGGCCTATGACAAAAAATTACATACGCAGCCCAACGTCTTCGTATAATTTTCATTTGAGCGGTATTTTTCGACGGATTTTTTTTAATTTGAAAAATTAAAAAAAAATCGGTCTGGCTGAACTTGGCTGCATACAATTCTAAGTCTGTTGAAATCACGATACAGGTCAAATTATTTGACGTAGAGCGTCAAAATTTAGCAGAATAATTTGTATTGTGTCTAGGATGGTTGGTATTGAAAATGAGATATATCGGTCCATATAACGGTATCTACCGATTTTGATGGTTATTGTCACATTTTTTTTTACGGATTTACCTAAAAATTGGAATTTGTTGGTTAAATAGGTCCTAGCTCCGTTGGCGAAACATAGTATGTATAGGTCCACGTTTTTGTATAGCCATATATATAGGTACCTCCCGATAATCGGTATTTTGATGAGTTTTGCCACATTTTCCCACGAATATGTGCAAAGATTGGTATTTGTGGGTCATAATTGGTTTACCCCAAGGTGTTTTTTTACTTCTTATTTGTTTAAATTATTGTCAGGAATTTCGAAGAGTAATAAAATTTTTGAGTAGCCTATAAAGAATTTATTAACCTCATCTAGGCTCAATTTCATAATTTATATCAAATTTAAGATTTCAGGGTTTTATTCATCTCCTTTACACCAAATGTCACCCACTCCCTACTCTTGCTTTGAAACACTTCATCAAGTCACATTATTCTACTCGAATTACACTCTGCTAATAAACTGTAAAAATATTTACATTATTTCGTTTCGTTTTGATTTTGTTAATGTTGTCTTCGATAAACATCAAAGGATTATTGCAATCTCTTGGGGCCAGAACAACTTTCGAACACTTCGTTTGTGATGCAAGTTTTCGAAAATATGCTGTCGATTGAATTTATTAATAGTCTATTGCTTGTACAAACAAAATATCGATAGAAAATTTTCAAAAGTGTCCGGTCTAATGAATATGTCAAATGAAATATAACTTTGAACATAACTTGATGTCAATTCATGAACATTGAATGTTTACTATATTTGTTATTAATAATTAATTTAGTTTTAGAATATTTGCAGTATCTGAAGGACTTTGCAGAAAGTTAGGGTATTCGATGAAAATAATTTGATAACTGTTGAAAGAGGAAAGGTAGTGTAGGTTATGTAGGGGTAGAGGAATATAAAATTTCGAAATAATAAAACTGTATTACCATACCCTCCACAATACTATTGAGGATATTTTAACTTTGAAGTCGATTTAGTGATGACAGATATCGTCTTTATATAGTAATCTTCTAATAAATTCAGTTAGGAAGCTAAAATATTGCATGAATGTGTAGTGGGAAAGACAAGTTCGTAATTGGCCATGAAGGTCACGTTTTTATATCTTATATCAATACGTTCTTCAGGTATTTTGGAGATTTGTTTTGTGGTAAAGTCATTACACAACAACACATTTTATGCGAATGCGAAATAAAAACCTGCAACTCCATAATTTTTACATTTTTTTTTTTTTTAATTTTATTGAAGCAAAAAATGTCGGAAATAGCATCAAATTTTAGAATAAGTTTAGATTTGTTCGAATTGGTCACCTTTGACACTAATTATGGCCTTCAAACGGCCAATGAAACAGTTACACGCTGGCCGAATGTTGTTCTGCGGTATTTTGGCCCATTCCCGGCGAAGCTCTTGCTTGAGGTGATCGACAGTTTGGTATTTTTTATTGGCAACCGTGCTTTCCAAAATACTCCAGACACAATAGTTCAACGGATTGGTAACCGGAGATTTTGGCGGCCATTGTGCGCTGGAAATGAAGCGAGGAACCTCATTTTGTAACCATTCTTGGATGGCGCGTGCTGAATGCGGTAGTGCTGAGTCCTGTTGAAATGTCCAAGGTCTGCAGGCAAAATGTTTGCATGCCCTCTTGAATATTTTCGCGATAATATTCGGCATTTATTCTGATGTCACGGTCGATAAATACGAGCGGAGAGCGACCATGGTCTGTTATGGCGGCCCATACCATCACCATGTCCGGCGCTTGAGTTCTGCTGGACGATATGTTCACCTAACAAGCCATTTTTCGGCCACTGCGACGCGGGTTTCAATCAAGTCGCTTCTTTACTTTTCGAACCATTTTTGCTGATGTTGCTGTGTTCTTCCGCCCACTTCACACTATCACGCCTGAATTCCATCATGAATAACTATTTTTCTGGAAAATCTTCACCAAAATGCTTTTGTACGCTTGTAAACAATATAATGAGCTATCACTGGAAAAATGTTAACAGCTGTCGGACGAGTGAATTAGAAATGACAGCAGTCTGAAGTTGGTTGCACTTTTTTCATCTCACTCTGTATAGTGGGCCGAAGTAACCTACCTAATCTAATGCCAACAATTTGTGGAAACATATTTTTCCAATTTTATGCGAATAATTTTTGGGCTAGTTGTGAGAGCTATAGGTATAGAAAATTGTTATCCATTGTGGGCGAGATACCTAAAGGGGTAAACTGATATCCACAAGCTTCACAACAGATCTTGTGTTGGAAGAAATATTGATATGTGTGAAGTTTACATAAGATCGAATGATTATTTCGCATTTTATAAGCGTTGTGTTATTCTAAATTTTAACCCCTATGTGGGGGAGGTATCTGAAGGAGTGGGCCGATATTTATTATTTTCACACCAGATCTTGTCTTGGAAGAAATTCTCAAATGTGTGAAATTTGAAGAACGTCGGATGCTTATTTCGCGTTTTATTAACGTTTTGTTATTCAAAATGTTGACCTGTTTATGGAGGAGGTTCCAGAAGGAATCGTCCGTTACATCTCTTCTTTTCACCAGATCTTGTGTTGGTAGAAATATTGAGATGTGCGAAATTTTAAAGTAAACGAATGCTTTTTTCGAGTTTTGCTAGCTGAATGGTTATTCCAAATTTTGAACCGTTGTAGTGGAGGTACTAGAAGAAGTATTCCGTTATATGAAGAATACCAGATCTCGTTGAATATTAAAATTTGCGAAATTTGATTTTATAAGAATTAGAATTATTCAAAATCTTGACCTTTGTGGGGGAGGAGCCAGAAGGAGTGGTCCGATATCTAACTTTTTTAAGTCAGGTATTAGGATGTGTTAAATTTAAAAAGAATCGGATGGTTATTTAATATATTAATAGAGGCATATCTATTCAAAATGTTTAACTGTTGAGTGGGAAGTACCAGAAGCAGTGGTCTTCACAACACATCATGCTTAAATAGAAATATTGGGATGTGAGAAATTTGAAGAAAAAAGATGATCAATTCGCATGTTATGATCGTTTTGGTTTTTCAAATGTTGACCCTATGTGGTGGAGGTTCCACAAATAGGCGTCCGATATATTCAATGTTCACAACAGATAATGGGTAGAAAATGAGGTTCCTCCCTTCACTTCCAGCGCACAATGACCACCAAAATCTCCGGATACCAATCCGTTGGACTATTGTGTCTGGAGTATTTTGGAAACCAAGGTCGGCACTAAAAAATATTAAAGTGTCGATCACCGCAGAACAACATTCGGGCAGCGTGTGATGGTTTCATTGGTTGTTTGAAGGCCAAAACTCGTGCCAAAGGCGACCAATTCGAACAAATCTAAACTTATTCTAAAATTTGATGCTATTGCCGACATTTTTTGCTTTCATTCAATAAAGTTTACAAAAAAAAAAAGTCAAAATTATGGCGTTTGACTTTTGTTGCAATTTTTTTATCTCACCCTGTGATATGATGGGGACTATTAAAGCAATTTTTAACAAGTAAGAAAAGGCCATAGTCGTGCGGGGTCGACTATGTTATAAACTACAACACTACAATATGTTAGAAGCCCCTTTATGTCCAAATCCATATTGGAAGATTACGCTTTTGAAATTGGGATTTTGACTAGGGACATTTGCCCAAACATTTATGCACTCAGTCGGACTGTTAGTTATTGTAGTCCATTTCACAGATAAATATAATCCAATGGTCATCCAAAATGCCAGACTTCTTCCCAGTCCTTAACTCTGTTCACAGGCGTGTCGATTGGCTTCAATTGTGTGAAGCCAATTGGTTAATTTGAACCCCTAAATATTTTGCAATCATCTCTAAAAGCAAGAAGCCGCTCTGTATCTCCAAATTTAGACTTATTTGCTTGTCTACGATATTTGGCTATATTCGTCAACGAAATCAGCATAAAAAAGTCAGAAAAAAGCCAGCCTTTTGTGTATTTCGAATATCGCCTGTAAGTAATGCTAGTATTTTTTCACACAAAATTAGAGGTCCATTGTACCCGCTGTCCTAAAAAATTTTTAGTTGTTGGTTCATTTCAACCCCTAATATATTGCGGACATCTTTGAAAACAATAGGCCTAGCCCTTCTGAGCCCAACCCTACCCTTTTGAAATCCAACCTGTGTTGTAAGGTAAAAAAAAATATTAAAAAATATTATAAGTCAAATTGAAAAAATCGCATGCGATAAAAAATATGAAAAAATAATTTTTTTTAGATTTGATACTTTTATGTCAAGAGGGTATCATTTGTCAAAATCGGTCCAGCTATTCTTGAGATATAAGCATTCTAACTAAAATCCCCTTCCTTTGTATATACACATTGTATATGTTTCGCTATATATATCCGATATATTTACTATAAGCATCGGTGCCGGTCAGAATTGACCTTTTCGTCTATTTGTGATTTCGCCGGGTTTAAAATAGATAAGATATAAGCATTCTAACTAAAATCCCCTTCCTTTGTATATACACATTGTATATGTTTCGCTATATATATCCGATATATTTACTATAAGCATCGGTGCCGGTCAGAATTGACCTTTTCGTCTATTTGTGATTTCGCCGGGTTTAAAAATATTCGCGGTTTAATGGTAAATTTGACTTTTATTGAACACAAATGTTATGGTCTATTTCACCGCCTAAATATTATCCCATGACCATCAAAATTGGAAGACTTCTACCCAACCCTAAGCTCTAGACCCATACTAACTTCCGTTTTGTTGGGTATATAATTGCGACCTGTAGAGCAACTGCAAATCAGGAAATTTTTCAATATTATGAGATCATCTTCAAAAGAAATAGGGTTCTATTCTGACCGTAACCCCACCTATATTTTATATTATCGGGCCATAATTGTGATTACAAATTAACATGGACAGACGGACAGACGGACGGACGAACATACACAGCTAGATCGACTCATCTCGGCGAGATAGGAAGATCCATATATACTTTCCTTACATAATTACATATACTTTCCTTACATAATTTTTGGCCCAATCAAACTTATAATACCCCCAACACAAAGTGTTGTATGGTATAAAAAGTGTAAAAATTATGGCATTTGACTTTGTTGCAATTTTTTTATCTCACCCTGTATTATGATGGGGACTATTAAAGCAATTTTTAACTATCTGCTACAAATGTTCCCTTTCCCACAGCAATTATTGCAACAAAATGAATAGTAATATGCACATTATTCCATATCAATGACAATGTTCGATAATTATATATACATATCGATTTAATACCACTCACTTGCTCACTCACACCACCACACACAACATATCAATATTTCACATATATTTACTCTTTAATAGAACTAAAATAAATAGAACCACTCCTAATTTACTCTAATGTATACTTATAATGTATCTGCTTATGACATGCAATTGTGTTTGCTTACTTTACTTGAGCTGAACATTATAAACGATTGCACACACACACACACACACACATCTAAGCGATATTAAACTCGGTATAAGTGCTCATGTATGTGTGCATATGTGTGTTTTCAATGCTCTGATGGCATTGTTTACGAATTAAGTTTTGTGGTTCCATTGTTGTTGTCGGTTTGGAAATATTGTTGGTCCGTATATTTATTATTATCAATGCGTTTACTTGACGAACTGAATGTTTTAGTTGACTACTTCTCCGCACTCTCTCTCTCACTCTTTTCCTCCTCTCCCTATATCATTCAGCACATTATAGATGTAGCCAGGTTAGTACCTCCCCTACAATTTTGTAAAATGGCATCACTTTTGGCAATGGCAAACAAAAAATTTCCACATGATTTAGAGTGTTATATCCCCCCTCCTCCCCCTTTGGGGTACGTTCCTGCTACAGCTCATACATTATCCTTATTTACGCTTTTGTTTGGAAATTTTATTGTTTGTTGTCATCTACATGATTGATGATTCTATACCAACTGAAATGCTGGAAACAATAGATTTGTTGAAGTTATTGTTGCATTTTCGATTAATAGACATTACTTGAAAGCACCGAAAGCAAAAGCCCAGCCCCCACCCCCGCATCACAAATTGTGGTCCCAAATCAAATGTATTGTAAATATCTATACAATGTAGTGGTTGCTAATATCAAATGAGTTTAAATAGTAAATTTAAATTGAAAACTAATGGAACGGATTTTTGCCGGTATAAAATTCTGTTACATTTTTTAGTGGGTTTTATGTAAATAGGAGTGGATTGAATAAAAAATGTCAATCGGAGCCGACCATGTTAAACTCTACATGGTTATATTCGAATTGAGCTCTCAATGCACCAAATGTTATATTATTATACCCTACAACACTATGTGTTGGGGGTATTATAAGTTAGATTGGGCCAAAAATTATGTAACTCCTCGAAATATTGGTTTCCCACATAGGAAAGTATATATGGATCTTCCTAGCTCGCCGAGCTGAGTCGATTTAGCTATGTATGTCCGTCCGTCCGTCTGTCCGTCTGTCCGTCTGTCCATGTTAATTTGTAATCACTCTACAGGTCGCAATTATGGCCCGATCCTCACGAAATTGAAAATGGAGGTGGGGTTCGGGCCAGAATAGAACCCTATTGTTTTTGGAGATTATTGCTCAATATTTAAGGGTTGAAATATGGGTGCCGATATATGGGGGATATACGATATTGTGGACCTATATAGACAAATCTATGTCTTGAGGTAAAGTATTTACAAAGAACTCCTTGTGTAGAATTTCAGACAATTAAATTGGAAAATGTGGCTTAAATCATCAAAATACCGAATATCGGGAGGTAACGTTATATGGGGGATATACAATATTGTGGGCCTATATAGACCATTCTCTTTCAGGGGGTAAAGTACTAACATTGATCTCCTTGTGTGGAATTAGAGGCAATTCCATTGAAAAATGTGGCTAAAATCAAAATACCGAATATGGGGCGTACCGTTATATGGGAAATAGAAAAATTTAGGAAATAGAAAAATTTCCAGATTTTGCAATTGCTCTATAAGCCACAATTATGAACCAATCGACGGGGAAATTTAAGTGGAGTTAAAGGAAATAAGAAATATTCCACTAAACCGCGAATATTTTTAATTTCCGTCAAATCACAAATACATTAAAAGGTCACTTCCGACCGTTAAAGTGATGCTGATAGCCAAGAAATCGGATATATAGCAAAATAGGTACAATATACATATAAGAGAATTTATCTTATTTATTCAGCTTATAAATCAAGAATCGCTGGGCCGATTTTCACAATTCCCATCAATTCGGAATGGTCTCTTGCCCAAAAAGGATAAAATCTAAGAAAATCGCGGACAAATATGAAAATAAAAAAGTGAATATCTGTTGTTATATTTTTCCAATTTTTGTCATATTTTTTATCGCATGCGATTTTTTCAATTTGACTTACAATTTTGAATTGTATTTTTTTAAAATTTTTACACCCTGCAACAGTACGTTTTGAGGGTATTATATGCATGTCGCAATTATCGTTCGATCCTCACGAAATTTTGCAGGGTGGTAGGGTTAGGGTCAGAATTAAAGCCTATTGTTCTTAAAATTTAAGGGGTTCAAATGGACTACAAAATAAAATGTTTTTAATTTTGTATTCGCTGACACCGAATTTCGTATCAGAAGAGAGTTAGGTACATTGGCATTATTTTTGATATAATTTCAAAATCGAAATCTTCCAGAATAGAGTTAGACATAAGGGGACTTCGAACAAATTGTAGTGTTGTAGGGTATCACATGGTCGGCCCCGCACGGCTATAGCCCTTGCTTACTTGTTTAAAATAAGGCTTCTTCACGCCTTATTACACTACCATCTGTTTTCAAAACAGTCAAAAATACACGAAGGACTCGAACAAGGAAGTACATTTTCTTGAAACCTGTATCTGAAGGTATTCGGTTGAAATTAAATTAGCGTGTGGTCCAATATTGGTGGGTAGGCTTAAACAAAAAGTCTGAGTTTCTATAAATTGAGACTAGAAGTGTACTAAAAGTACTAAAAGCACTAAATTTCGTATTTGGAGGTGGTTTTGGAAATACGTACTAAAAAGTACTAAATTTGGCTTTATGTGAAATGATAGGGCAATAATGTCTCTGTTGATAACTGGAATTGATATATGGAGCTGATTTTGTTCTATAATTGTTCGAGAAGTACTAAGTGGTACTTTAGCTGTAATCCCGTTCTATAAACGTTCGAAAAGTACTAAATAGTATTAATTTTGGATCACTATTGGTGTCTAGGATGAAGAGATAATGTATATCCTACAGACATGTTAAATGTTACTAAAATTTGGGGATAGATTTTAATGTTGGTATTTGAGGTTGTGATATGGAGACTGTTTTGAAAATTTGTTCTATATTTGTATGAAAAGTTCTAAATGGTATTGGGTGAAGGGATAAAGCTGAAAGTCTTCAAATCCACGTTTTGGTCTCTGTTTGTATCTTGAATAGAGACTTGTTATAAAGATGATAGAGATCGGACCATTTCTTCTAATATCTCCCCCACATAGGGCTCAAAATTTTGAAGAACAAAACACTCAAAGAAAACAAAATAAACATCCAACTCTCTTCAAATTTTA
Source organism: Musca domestica (assembly GCF_030504385.1). Lineage (NCBI taxonomy): Eukaryota > Metazoa > Arthropoda > Insecta > Diptera > Muscidae > Musca > Musca domestica. The sequence goes on from NW_026712299.1 coordinate 10,598,950, forward strand.
GACATACAAACCTGTTGTTGTGAAGATGATATTTATCTGCGAACCCCTTCTGGGACCTCACCCACAAAGTGTCACAATTTTCAATATTTTTATTTACAATTTTTTTTTATATTTCGCATAAAATTGGATATAAATGTTCGATTTTCTTTTAATTTTCTCAATACAAATATTTTTATCTGTGTACTTCGGTCGACTATATCTGGTACCTCACGCATATTTCCACATTTTCAAAAAATTGCACATATCTCATATAATGTAAAGGAAGTAACCAATATAGTCCAAATCTAGAACATCGCAATATGAATATCATGTTTATTTAGGTCCGATACGAAATGCACAATATTAGTCAATTCCTTCGAACTTACTTCATAGAAGGTCAAATATTTTAATAATAATCATTACAGATGTCAAAATAAATTTAAATAATCGAACATTTACAGAAGGTGTACATCTGTCGTAAAACCGACTGATACTTTTAAACTTTTTAGTTCGAAGTTCACAAAAAAAAAACATTAAGTGAATCTATCTTAAACGCTATCAGTGTCCTTCATCCCAAATTTCATAATTCATCTCTTTCCAACAATAGATCAATTGACCAATAACAATACTTAGCCTAGCACAGAAAACGCTGTATAAACAGAAAAAATGTTAAGTGTTTTGGAAACTTCCATCCCTGTTAAGAACAGACGTTAAATTTATAGAAACTTGTGTTCAAAAAAGACGCATCCGTAATTATTTTACAATGGAAAAAAATTAGAAATGCGTGCTGTCATTAAATATTTACATTAAAAAGTTTATCGGGACAAGAAATTCATAATGATATGGTGAATGTGTTAGAAATCGGATAAAGATGTATATATCCAAATCTAATCTCGATAAAATTTGGCAAAGGTATTTTGATCTAAATTTGATATATATCTTCAAATATCGTTACTACGGAGTCAATATTACCGCTATGCAGGGCAAATTCGACAAATCGGATAAACAATATGTATGGGAGCTATAGCTATATCTTAACCGATTTTCACCAAACTTGACATACCGGTTTCTAGACAGACGGAAGGACATGCATAAATCGACTCAGAATGATTTTATGCAGATCAAACAAATGCACAAAATACGCTTACCACTTTTCGGTGTAGGGTATAAAAATTGGGTTTCAAAATGGATGCCGCATTTTTTTATCAGTCGATCAAAAACGCATAAGAATGAACATTTCTCAAGCTTCCTTGGACCGCTTCACCGCTATACTCCAGAGACAAAAGAAATAATCCAAACAATGAACTAAAGCTGGAAGAAGTGCCCAAAAGAAGGTAAAAACAATTCAATCGCCTGGTAAGTTTATGGCAGCGATTTTTTGGGACTTCAAAGGTATTTTATTGATTGACTGTCTGCAAAAGAGAAAAACAATACATTTATTTTGTAGATCTTGATGAAAACTATTTTAATCAAGGGATAGAATTGCAAGAAAAGCGTTGGACTTAGTGTATTAAAGTTTCAGGAGATTATATTGAAAAATAAAAATATTTTTAAACAAGTAAGAAAAGGCTATAGTCGTGCGGGGCCGACCATGTGATACCTTACAACACTACAATGTTGGAAGCCCCCTTATGTCCAAATCGATTTTGGAATATTTCTCTTTTGAAATTATGTCACGGAGCACTGCCCAGATATTACCCTCAGCATTTTGAACAGAGACATTCGTCCAATATTTACGCACTCCGTCGTGCTTTTATTTGTTGTGGTCCATTTTAAAGCTAAATGTAATCCAATGGTCAATCAAAATGCTAGAATTATTCCCTGTTCACAACTGTCTTCTCAGGCGTGTCGATTGGCTTCAATTGTGTGATTAGGAAATTTTTTCTATTTTTGGTCCATTTTAACCCCTAAACATCTTTTGAAATGATAGACATCTTTGGAAATACCCTTGTGAAAATATTCGTGAGGATCAGACGATAATTGCAGACTGTATATAATAACCAAAACCTGTGTTGTAAGGTGAACAAATATTACAAAATATACACTTCAATATTATAAGTCAAAATAAAAAAATCGCATGCGATAAAATTTGTGAAAAAATAAAAAAATGTCAATTTTTAGATTTTATTCACTTCTGCCAATAGGGAATTCTGAATTGACAAAATCTGTCAAAGTCGGTCCAGCCATTCTTGAGATATAAGCGTTCTAGCTAACATCCCCTTCCTTTGTTTATATGTATTTTATATATATCCGATATATTTACCATCGGCATCTACGTAACGGTCAGGATTGACCTGTACGTCTATTTGTGATTTCTCCGGGATTAAAAATATTCGCGGTTTAATGCAAAATTTGAAGTTTATTTAACAGAAATGTTATGGTCTATTTCACCCAAATTTGGAAGGCTTCTGCCCAGCCTGAAGCTCTAGCCCCATGCTAACTTCTGCTTCGATTGGTCTATAATTGTGACCTGTAGAGCAACTGCAAAATCAGGATTTTGTTCAGTTTTTGGTCCATATTATGCGATCATCTCCAAAAGAAATAGGGTTCTTTTCTGGCTCTAGCCCAACCTCCATTCTAAATTTCGTGAAGATCGGGCTATAATTGCGATCTGTAGAGTGATTACAAATTAACATGGACAGACGGACGGACATACATAGCTAGATCGACTCAGCTCGGCGAGATAGGAAGATCCATATATACTTTCCTATGTGGGAAACCAATATTTCGAGGTGTTACATAATTTTTGGCCCAATCAAACTTATAATACCCCCAACACATAGTGTTGTAGGGTATAAAAACTAACTATTATCTTTTATTGATAGGCAAAGAAGATTCCGAATCGCCCTCGTATACTATGTCCGTCTTCTGGTTCTAAGATCACCTTGCACCAATTTTAAGCTATATCGGTAAGCCATTCTTACGTTATCAATAGTGTAACTAACACGATTTTCTTGTGTATATATTTATATGAGTAATATACAAAATGTATTATGATGGATTCTTGCTCAGTCTGTAATTTAGATCAGCAAAATTGTAGAACATTGTCTGGATTTTGTCTCATCAATCGCAAATTCTTATCTATTTCAAATACAATAATTTCTCTGTTACATTTGATTTAATCTACTAAATTGCTTGAAAAATCCACTTTATTCAAAATGTAATTACTTTAAGGTACACCTTGCCTCTATTGCATAGTGTCTGCCAATAAAAAAAAATCATAACTAATGTTCGTGGCTGTGTATGTGTGTAGAATATTAAAAGTAATAAATAACAAGGCAGTTTTAATAAATATTTTATTACATTCAATTGTGATAAACAATTGAATATAAATGCAAATGTTTAACATCTCCATAAAAAATAACAAAATTTATGATTAACTTAACATATGTTGTGATTTAAGGCTATTTGCCTGATACAATTATTGCCGAGATAATAAAATATTACATTTAATATTTAAAAAACATAAATATTGTAAAATACTTGTATGTGTACTTTGTTGCCCGATGCCCACACAGCTGTGGAACAATTGTATGGTAGGGAACATTACAAATTACAAAGTTGTATTATTGTTTGTAATCGGTATGGTAAAACCAGTAAGGAAAGGCTTAAAGTCGGGCGGGACCTACTTTATGATACCCTACACCACTTTGTATATTTAGTAGAGCTGCCCATAACAAATAAACGTTTTTATGGAGAGTTTATTAAGAATAGAGGAATTAATGTCGGAATTGATTTCTACTAAATTTGGGGAGGCATTTATGTCTAAACCGACATTCCTCAAAATCCATCCTATTTGAACTTATATTATACTTTTTAGGTCCAATAAACGAGAAATCGGATGTAGATATATAAGGGAGCTATATCAAAATCTGAAGCGATCTGTATATAATTTAGCAGAGGTATTTAGCAGAGGTATCTCTATATAATTTAGCAGAGGTATTTACTTGCTTTATAAAATCGGATGAAATATATATATATATATATATATATATATATATATATATATATGGGACTTATACCTGTATCTTAACCGATTTTCACCAAATTCAATACACTTTCTTCCAGGCGTATGTGCCAAAATCTATTCAATTCGGGCTTAAATTAACCATTTGGTGCTCAATAAGCTTGAAATCGGGTAAATGTGATATGAGAGCCATATCCCAATCTGAATCGACCTTAAAGACGTTTCTGAGTTGTATTTGATATGTTTCCCCGAACGTCTTTATTACGGAATTCATATTACGGATTTGAGGACAAAAATAACAAATCGGATAAAAATATATATGAGAGCTATGTGAACCGATTTCCAAATTTGACACACTTATTTCTACGATTAATTCCATCCTCTTTGTGCACAATAAAAAGTAAATCAGCCGAAGATATATACGGGAGCTATATCTAAATTTTGACCGATTATCTCCAATTTTAATGGAATTAGACCAAACAAATGTTTTGTGCAAAATTTCATTGCGATCGAACTATGGGGCTATCTCGCTTCCTTCTCTATATTACAAACAAATGTACAAAGACATAATACCCTGACCACAGTGTTGTGTAGGGTAGAAATATTAAGAAGCTGCGGGCATGGAATATTCTACCGACAAATTTAAAGGAGTTAGAGTTTTTACACATGGAAGGAAATCTTTGGCACCTAGAGGGAAATAAATGTATACGAAAAATTGCTATTTTTCCTTTTGCCAAAAATATAATTTTTTGAAATGATCTTTTTTCCCAAGACATTCATATATCTTTACATCTTGCCTTAGTTAGATTTCGCCACGTCAACTCTTTACATGACATTGCGTATAGTTAGACTTTTTCAATTATGAAACGTGATTCCCAATTTTACCAAAATTTTTCATCCACCCCACTTCGAAGTGTAAATTATTAAAATGCATGTATGTTTAATTGATAACTTGTGTATGACTAATGAGACATGAACATATGGTAGGCAGGTGATTATAAATCATTTTTGATTAAATTAAATCAAACGGAAATAAATAACAGAATTAGCATTTTTATTAAAAAAAAAATAAAATTAAATTTTCAAATGAAATTAAACAAAGAACTTACTACTCATATAAAAAAATTCATTGCTAAATTTGGTTTATATATTTTTTTAAGGAAGTAATCAACTCTGCAAATAAAAAACCAGTAAAAAAAATCGTAAAGTCGGGCAGGGCCGTCTTTATGATACCCTACACCACTTTGTTAATTCAGTAGAGCTCTACATAACAATTAAAAGTTTTTATGGGAGAATTCAATCATACATCCTATAATTATAATTATAATTATAATTTAAAATTCAAAGGACTAAATATGCCGAAGCATTTGTATCTTTTAAATTCGGACTTGTATTGCACATTTGGTGCGTAATTAATTTGAAATCGGATAAAAATATATATGGGAACTATATCCAAATCTAAACCGATCTCGATAAAATTTGGCAAAACTATTTCTGAGCTGTATTTGATATATTTCCCTGAATATCGTTGTTACGGAATGCATATTACGGCTGTACGGCAAATACAATATATCGGATGAACAATATATATGGGAGCTATAACTATATCTGAACCGATCTTCATCAAATTTGTCATACTGGCTTCTAGACTCAATCCGGTTGTAAGTGCCAAATTCCATCCCATTTGGACAAATATTAGACGTTTGGTGCACAATCAAATGTAAATCGGACGAAGTTATATATGGGAGTTATATCCAAATCTGAACCGATCTCGATAAAATTTAGCAAATATATTTCTAGGCTTGATATATTTCACCAAATATTGTTGTTACAGAATAACAAAAATAACAAATCGAATGAACAATATATATGGTAGCTATAGCTATATCTGAACCGATTTCGATCAAATTTGGCATACTTATTTTCAGGCCTAATTTAGTTGTATGTGCAAAATTCCATATTATTCGGGCTGATATTACATTTTTGGTGCAGAATATTATCTCAAATTTCAATAGGGTTCGTCCTTGGGCCAAATAAATGATTTGTGCAAAATTTCATCTGGATAGGACAATAAATGCGAACTGTACTTTGTTTACAAAAATACATGGACAGACAGACGGACGGATAGACATGCATAAATCGACTCAGAATGTGATTCTATGCAGATCATCGAATTCTATGCAGATCATCTATCTAGTTTCTTTTTGCCTGTTACAAACACCTCAAAATTTTGGATATATTTGGATTATATTTCAAACAAAACCTACAACAGTTCAATAACTCTATATTCATATTCATGTTTTTCCTTCATCGAAAAAGATAATCGAAAAATTATAAATCTTTGCACCCAATAGGCTTCAAAATCTTTTGTTTTGCACAAGGTCTACATCTGGCCAAAACTTTTTCAACATCTTTTCATAACAAAAATTGGCTACCACCATATATTAATCCCAGAGACTAACAGTAACCTCAATATCGAATTTCAGGTTTCAAACTCTATCAATTCACTCAACGGCAAATTTAGAACCATTTAGTACTTTTCAACCAATCATTGTACGCATTTCTAAATTCATCTCCTTTACTCAGAACAGTGGTATTCATTTCAAATATCAAAATTCAAATCTTAAGACCCAATCCCCAATTTATTACCATGCCTGTCTTACACTTATACTTCGCATATCCAAAATCACCTCATCAAAAATAATGACCTCGATATAAATTTGAACTAAATATAAATATATATATAAACTTCTCTCCACCCTATACAAAAATAATGACCTCGATATAAATTTGGGAATTTCATTTCTATCCTAACACCCAACGGAACATTTTGTATCACTTTGCACTTTCTCCGTATCTCAAACTCAGATACCAGCAGTGGCCATAATGTCAAAAGACAGGATTTCAGCTCTTTAATTTCCCCATTACCAAATGAAGTACAATTTAGCACAATTATAGTACGAACATCCCATCCCAGTGACATCCAATTAAATTTTACGATTTCAATATCAAATTTCGGGATTCCAGCTCAATCCCTTCACACAATGCCAAATTTGGGAAAATTTAGTAAAAAGTGGTCCAAAATTAAGATAATTTAGTAATGTTCGACAATGTTAGAACTCATTTGAAAAAAACGTTCCAAATCTCAGTACCATACACCCGTTATCGTTTTATAAAATTTCACAGCTCTTTTCCTTCACCCAATATCAAATTTATTTCAATTTAATAACTTGCAAACTACCATAGTACGCATTTCAGAACCCACCTCCTTCTCTTCACCCTAGACACCAACAGTGATCCACAATTAGTACCATTTAGCACTTTTCGAACAGTTATAGCACGCATTTGCAAAACTACCACCAGATCTCGACACAAAATACACACAGAGACCTCAATATCGAATTTCACTATTCAAGCTCTTTCCATTGACTCAAATTTAGTAACACTCAGTACTTTTCGAACAATTATAGTACGCATTTCTAAAACCTAACCCTTATCCAACAGACGCCAACAGTGACCACGATAGCAAATTTCAGCAATCGAACTCTATCCCAACACTCAACGACACATCTTGCGACATTTTGCACCTTTCGTAGTACCCATTTAGTACCCAGTTTAGTACCACTTAGAACTTTTCAAACAATTATAGTACTCATTTCCAACCCCACCTTCCACATCTTAACTACAAACACCAACAGTGTCACTTATATCAAAGTTCGGGATTTAATATATATTTATTAACCCAAAACCATTTAGTATTATTCGTAGTGTACTATTTAGAAGTATTTTCATACAATTATGGTACACATTTCCAAGACCACCTCCATATCTTAACCCGAGAGACCAATAGTAACATCTGTATTAAATATCGGGTTTTGAGCTCTATTTCTTCAATCAAAACCAAAATTTGTACCATTTAGTACTTTTCGTACAATAATAGTACATCATCCGCATCCATATCTCAATTCAAGCAGAGACGTCAATATCAAATTAGAGGATTCCTGCCCTTACCCCCTTACCTAATACCAAATTTAGTATCATTTAGTACTTTTCGTGCAAATATACTATAAGTTTCCAATTCACCACCCAAATATCAAACCCAGACATCATCTAATCAATGAAAATCCGAATAATACCATTTGTAATCAGAATTTTATCTCTCAACACAATATCAAATATAGTACCATTCAGTACATTTCGAAATCAACTTCATATGTCCAGGCTACATATAAACAGCAACCCTAATGCCAAATCTCATATTTCAGAACCATCTGTTTAGCCTAAGCCAAACTGTTCCGAATTTAGTACCATTCAGTACAATTCGCACACTTAGTACGCATTTCCTATATCACTCAAACTTCTTTCCCACTTATGATGTTCACACCTAATTTTTAGTTTTTAGCTGTATTCGTTCACATAATACAAAATGGTACCATTTATAACAATTTTAAAGCATGATTATTTTCCACTTTAAAAAACTGATCACAAATTATAGCTGAAAACCCCGAAATGTCAATATTTAAGGCGTTATATCCTTTTCAAACTATGATATTTTCCCTCTTTAAAAACTGATAACAAATTATAGCTAAAAGCCCCGAAATGCCAATATTTAAGGAGTTATGGCCATTTTAAAGTTTGTTATTTATCCTCTTTAAAAAACTGATCACAAATTATAGCTAAAAACCCCGAAATGTTTCTATATTTTTCTAATCAAGATCGACTTCATTTTTTTATAAAAAAAACTGTTTCAGGGTCTCTTTTCCAATAATTGCAAGTATTTTTGTATATTTTGAACTAATTTTTATACCCAACACTATGTGTCGGGGGTATTATAAGTTTGATTGGGCCAAAAATTATGTAACACCTCGAAATATTGATTTCCCACATAGGAAAGTATATATGGATCTTCCTAGCTCGCCGAGTTGAGTCGATCTAGCTATGTATGTCCGTCCGTCCGTCTGTCCGTCTGTCCATGTTAATTTGTAATCACTCTACAGGTCGCAATTATGGCCCGGTCTCCACGAAATTTAGAATGGAGGTGGGGCTAGGGTCAGAATAGAACCCTATTTCTTTTGGAGATGATCGCATAATATTTAGGGGTCGAAATGGACCAAAAACTGAAAAAATGTCGGATTTTGCAGTAGCTTTACAGGTCGCAATTATAGACCAATCGACGCGGAACTTCGCATGTGGCTAGAGTTTAGGGAGGGGAAGAAGCCTACCAATTTGGGTGGTCATCGGATAATATTTAGCGGGTAAAATAGACCATATCTTTTGTGTTGAAAAAATTCAAAATTTTTCATTAAACCGCGAATATTTTAAATCCCGACGAAATCACAAAGCCATGACTAAGTTACTTCTGATCTTTACATTGATGTTAACATCCATCAAATCGGATATATAGCAAAATATGTGCGATATATATGTTTATCAAAGAAGATATGCTTGAAAGATCTCTTATATGTCGAGAACGGCTGAACTGATTTCGACAGTTCTCATTAATTCAGAATGGCCTCTTGGCAGGAAAGAAAAAACGTCTAAAAAATCGCATAAAAATATCTCTCTAAAGAGGAAAACATTGATTTTGTAAAATTTTCTCATATTTTTTCAATTTTGTCATATTTTTGGCATATTTTCATTTTGAATTTAACATTTGGTAATATTTCTACAGCTAACAAAACTAAGTAGTTAGGATATCAGGATATCATATACAGATCGCATTTATGGCCCGATCCTTACGAAATTTTGCATGGGGATAAGATGAGGGTCAGAAAAGAAGCCTACTCTTTTTGGAGATGATCGCCATATATTTAGGGGTTGAAATGGACCAAAAACTGCAAAATTGTCAGCAGGTCGTAATTATCGCCCGGTCCTCACCCATATTTGAGTGGGGGTTACCGGACATAGCAAAAGCCAAGCAGTTTTGGATGGCCATCCAGAAATATTCAATGTGTGAAGGAGTTTGCCAACTTTTGTAGACAAAATACGAAAATGTCCATTCCAGTGACTTTTTGGGGAATTCACAAATATAGGAAAGACGCACTTCTGACTATGTCGTTAACGCTGATTTCGTTTAAGAATATAGTCATATGTCTGTATCCCATATGGATGCGTTTCAGTCAAAAACCAATAATAAATGTTAATCTTTTGCCACTTCTGAGAGATTATAGGTGTTTGGGAAATATTGGTTCCAGATCTAGGAAGACCATTTACGTGCAACATCTACCAATAAATTGGAAATGAGCAAATTAGTTAATGTTGCTATTATTCGAAAATTAGAGAACGAAACCTGATGGTTTTCTTTTATTATTTGTCACAATATCTTGTGGAATTCTTTCGAGTATCTCGTCTATATAAACTGTATCGTTTATTATAGTGTTGTAGGGTATTCAACGGTCGGGCCCGCTCGACTGTAGCCTTTGCTTACTTGTTTAATATTTTCTCCGATTACTACTGCTTTAGTTATTTGGTGACAAAAAATAATAAGCTTTACTCCTGAGACCCTCATGATATATATAACAATTCCACAAAAGAACAATGTCATTGTATTTGCTACACAAAGGAATCATTGTTCCTCGTGAAAAAAATGTCCGACATAAATAGAAATGTATTGGAATAGGTCATCCACACATTAGTAGTACACATATTTGAAACCTTTTAAAGTATTTAATTTCCATTAATCACAATCTCTTTTTTTTTTGTTTTTTTTTTTTTTTTTTTGGTCCGCTCAGGTTTTCTCCGACTTTGGTTGTATGTATCAATCACAACGAAAATGAAAATAATTTATTTTCTAGCTGTCAATCAGAGGTCAATCATTGTTTGTTATTTCAATGTTCGAAAAGGAGCAGAAATCTCAGCTTATCTCACAAATCCTCCTCTCCACAATGTTGCCCCATCCAGCAAGAGATACATATCAAATCCATTTGCTTTGATTAGTTTGAGTAGATTATAGATGTTCCCTTGAGTTTTAACTGGAAATACAACCAATTGTCATTTGCAAATATTTTCAATAAATCACTCGAAGACATGAAATATACAACGGTTGGTTGGTTGGTTGATTGCTTCGATGTGTTGGTGTTCGTTTCCACATAGCAGCGAACCCACCTCCTGGCACTGGCCACATATATCCACACATAATCTCTAACACATCATTCACAAAATATCAATGACCATTGGCGCCATCATTGCCACCAAACGTAGAAGAAGGAGAAGAATAGAAAAAATAAATGATGGACACTTTTTGGAAATGGCATTGTGGTGTTCCATATTTCGAAATGAATTTGGATATCCCTGTCACAATCAGCATTTGCCAACATATCCCTGGCGGCGTCCGCAGTGGTGGCTCTGGCATCCTAAAGGGTTATTTCGTATGGTGTTAAAAAAATTTCACTCTGCAAATGACACTTTGATTTGGGTTGCATCATTGCAATAATTTGTAAAATATATGTTAATTTTCTACAGGCAGCTGTCAGTCTATTATCTAGGCCATCCTCTGTGGGATGGGTGGGGCGAAATTAATTGTCAATGTTTTTCCTATTATAGGGTTTTATTTTTGAAGGCCTGGTTTAAATTGAGTAGTGCTGCAATACCCTATAAGGAATTTCATATTTCTAGTGGAAGAAATCTATAGCTAAAAAATTATCGTATTTATACCCTACACCACAAGGTGGCCAGGGTATTATGTCTTTGTGCATTTGTTTGTAACAGGCAAAAGGAAATGAGATAGACCCATAGTTCCTTTTGATGATCTGCATAGAATCACATTCTGAGTCGATTTATGCATGTTCGCCCGTCTGTCCATGTATTTTTGTTAACAAAGAACAGTTCGCATTTATTACCCGATCCAGATGAAATTTTGCACAAATCATTTGTTTGGCCTAAGGACGAACCCTATTGAAATTGGAGATAATCGGTAAAAATTTAGATATAGCTTCCATATATATCTTTGTTCGATTTGCCTTTTATTGCGCACCAAACATGTAATATCAGCCGCAATAGTATGGACTTTTATACATACAATGTGACGACGTGTTTTCACTTTGAAGCTGGGGTAGGTTCAGCGGGGGCCAGAGTCGTCACAAAAATTTATTTGTTAGGACATAAAGAGAGAGAGAGCGAAGCAAAAATATTTTCTTAAAACGTTATAAATTTATTTCCTTAAATAACACTAAACACTACACTAAACACAATAAAATCCCGTTCAGAACTTTTTACGAAGAACACTAAATCACAAAGTTCAGTCGAAATGTTAATAAACGGGTAGCAGTGGTGGCAGCTTGGCACAGCGACGGCCCGATGAATAGGCGAGCGACGAATAGAGTGGCGGCAGCTTGGCACAGCGGCGGCCCGATGAATAGGCGAGCGACGAATAGGGTGGCGGCGGCTTTGGCACAGCGGCGGCCCGATGAATACGTCAGCGGCGAGTAGTAGTGGCGGCAGCTTGGCACAGCGGCGGCCCGATGAATAGGCGAGCGACGAATAGGGTGGCGGCGGCTTTGGCACAGCGGCGGCCCGATGAATACGTCAGCGGCGAGTAGTAGTGGCGGCAGCTTGGCACAGCGGCGGCCCGATGAATAGGCGAGCGACGAATAGGGTGGCGGCGGCTTTGGCACAGCGGCGGCCCGATGAATAGGCGAGCGGCGAATAGGGTGGCGGCGGCTTTGGCACAGCGGCGGCCCGATGAATACGTCAGCGGCGAGTAGTAGTGGCGGCAGCTTGGCACAGCGGCGGCCCGATGAATACGCGCACGACGAATCGGGTGGCGGCAGCTTTGGCACAGCAGCAGCCCGATGAGTACGTCAGTCGCCGTCAACGCAGCCCGAAGAATAGGGAGTATTGCTACAGCCCTCACTCGACCCTGCGTTCAGTCGCCGTCAACGCAGCCCGAAGAATAGGGAGTATTGCTACAACCCTCACTTGACCCTGCGTTCAGTCGCCGTCAACGCAGCCCGAAGAATAGGGAGTATTGCTACAACCCTCACTTGACCCTGCGTTCAGTCGCCGTCAACGCAGCCCGAAGAATAGGGAGTATTGCTACAACCCTCACTTGACCCTGCGTTCAGTCGCCGTCAACGCAGCCCGAAGAATAGGGAGTATTGCTACAACCCTCACTTGACCCTGCGTTCAGTCGCCGTCAACGCAGCCCGAAGAATAGGGAGTATTGCTACAACCCTCACTTGACCCTGCGTTCAGTCGCCGTCAACGCAGCCCGAAGAATAGGGAGTATTGCTACAACCCTCACTTGACCCTGCGTTCAGTCGCCGTCAACGCAGCCCGAAGAATAGGGAGTATTGCTACAACCCTCACTTGACCCTGCGTTCAGTCGCCGTCAACGCAGCCCGAAGAATAGGGAGTATTGCTACAACCCTCACTTGACCCTGCGTTCAGTCCAGTCCAGTCGCCACAAATAGTCAAGGCTTATTGTTTGGCTTACTAAGACTCAATTCAACCGAGGTTGCGCGCCTTTTCTTCCTCCCAATCACACTTGACTTACCAGCCATCAACAGAAGACTGATCCCGATTGGGTGAAATGCGTCTCCTTTTATACCTTTTTGGCTGGACAACGATTGTTGTTTTCTCATGACAGCAGCTGATCCCAATCTGACAGTTTTGCGTAGTTCCGCCATTTGCCACCAGGGGTTCCAATGTTGTATTTTAAGTATACTTCTTTCTACTAGGGAACAATAATAATGTACCCCAAAAACGAAAGCATGACTTTTGGGCGTTACATGGCATCTCTTCCTCCCTCTGATTTTTGATTCCTTGATTTGCTTTCTCTATTGCTATTGGGTTTCAATAGCCAGGAAGCCCTAGGGTGTTATGTAACCTTTTATTTCTCCGACATGGGCACTTTGGTTCGACTATATCTCGGTCGAATAGGAAGGTATGTTAGAGACCAATTGCAGAAGTTCGGAGAGATACCTTCACTACCCCGTCTGCTGATATTATTATGCGGTACTGCTTGCCATCTTGTTTAACAATTCGCTTCAGTTTGTGTCCCTTTTTCCAATTGTTTTTAAACTTCTCGATACGGCTTTGTAGGTTTTCGGGATAATTTGGCAGTTCGAGAAATGTGTTATTGTTCACGGGATTGTCTGTCGAGGACGATGGCGTTGACTCAGTTGGGATTTCAGTGACTGGCAATTTGATTGTACTTGGTGTGCTATTATTCTCCTTCGCCCGTTTGAATTTTTTTCGTGTTGGGGCTATCTTGCTCCATCGTGATGTTGAAATTTTGAGAATTGCGATGGTCTTTGAAGTATGGGCTTATATTAGGACACTGATTAGTTTGGGTATTGTCAATTTAATGTCTAAAAATAAAGTAAGAAATTATAATGAAATGGCATCACATAAACGTAAGTGGAACTACAATCAACATTCTACTTCTATGTCTACAATTTAATTTTGTTCTTCATAAAAAGGCTTAATTTCACTTAAGTGCGCGACGCGGGTGATGTTGTCTTTTCCTCGGACTACAACGATTACTGGAGATTGGAATTTTTGTACGACAAACGGCCCTCCGTATTTGGGCGCTAGTTTGGCGGCGAAATTTTCGACGGCCTTCGACTGAGGATGTAGACGAACTAGAACTTGCTCCCCAATCTTTGGTTTCCAAACTCGTCGTCTAAGGTTGTACTGTCTCCGCTGGTTTTGAGATGCTTTTGCCAAGTTTCGACGCACTATCTTAAATATTTCTTTCAACTCCTGGGCCCGGTCTTCTGGTAAGACTATTCTAGCACCAGTTCCTGTTGTGAGCTGATCATATAATGCCTGGGGCAGTCGCGGTTCTCTTCCTTGTGTCAGGTATGCCGGCGAATATCCAGTGGATTCTGATGCACTAGTGTTTATGGCTAACATTATTTCGGGCAGCATATCGTCCCATGTATTATGTTGTTTCGAAACTTGTGCTATCATTGTTTTCACTGTCCGATTTGTCCTTTCAGTAGGGTTCTCTTGCGGGGTGTAAGGAGCCGTAAGTTGATGCTTTATACCCATTTCTGCTAGGAATTTTTCGAATTGGTTGCTAGTGAATTGGGTTCCGTTATCGGTTATCAATATTTTTGGAACCCCATATCTAGAAATAATTCTTTCTCTGCATGCCTTTATTAATCCCTCTGTCGTAGCCTTCCGCAATGGAACCAACTCCGTCCATTTTGAGAATCTATCCATAATAACGAGTAGCATTGAGTTACCGTGCTTAGATCGCGGTAGGGGTCCTACGAAGTCCGCACAAATAGTGGCCCATGGTTCCTCCGGGATTCTTATCAACATTTCCCCTGCTGGTTTCTGTTGGCTGACTTTATATTTTTGGCAACATTCGCACTGCTGGACATAACGTTTGATGTCCTGGAACATACCAGGCCAAAAATATCGGTTCGCCACCTTGTTGCTAGTCTTTCGCACTCCCAAATGACCTCCGGTGACACTGTCATGATTTTCTCTAAGGACCTGAATCCTTGATCCGGTGGGCACACACAGCTTCCATGGTGTGCAATCTTCATCGTTTATTTGCTTGGGAAAATGTCGATAAACATTTCCCTCAATGATTGTATAGTCTGGATACTTCTTCGGATTCTTGGTTATGGTTTCCTTCAACTTTTCTAGCCATGGGCACGGACTGGTGTCATATTTTACTGTGGCTAGGTCTAACGTTTCCAAAGGTGTTCTCGAAAGCGCATCCGCCACAACGTTCTGTTTTCCTCTACGGTATCTGATCAAAAAATTATATTGCTGTAGCTCGAGAGCCCAACGTGCGAGTCGACCTGTAGGGCTTTCAATAGAATTTAACCATTTTAGGGCCAAATGATCGGTAATAACTATAAACTGGTAACCCTCTAAATAGGGTCTCATGTGTCTGATGCCCCACAGTATGGCTAGACATTCCTTTTCAGTCGCTGAGTAGTTCTTTTCAGCCTGTTTTAAATGTCTGCTGGCGTAGGCTATGACACGTTCCACGTTATCTAACTCCTGTGTTAGAACTGCTCCAAGGCCATAGTTGCTGGCATCAGTTTGCAATATGAACGTCTTTGTGAAATCCGGACAAGCCAGAACGGGGGCTTCAGTTAACTTTGCTTTTAGGTCTGAGAATGCTTCTTGTTGTTCGGGACCCCATTTCCAATGTTTTCCCTTTTTAAGAAGACTAGTCAATGGTTGTGAAATTGTTGCAAACTGTGGGACAAATCTTCGGTACCAAGATGCTACTCCAAGAAATCTTCGTACCTCCTTTACCGATGTTGGAGGTTTCATTTCCACTATTGCGGCAACTTTATCTGGATCCGTCTTTATTCCCTCGCTACTCACAACATGGCCTAAATACTTCGTTTCTTTTCTGAAAAATTCGCATTTCTCAATGTTTATTCTCAGGTTAGCTGATCGCAATCTTCTGAACACTTCTCTCAAGTTCCGCAAGTGTTCCTCAAACGTTTTTCCAATGACGATGATATCGTCAAGGTATGCAAAAGCGTGGGGGTCCATTTCAGGCCCAATCACACTATCTAATGCCCGTTGGAAGGTTGCCGGTGCTGAATGCAAACCGAAAGGCATCACTTTCCACTGATATAGACCTTTACCAGCTACCGCAAAGGCCGTGTATTTTCTGCTCTCCTTCGCCATCGGTATTTGCCAATATCCGTCTTTAAGGTCCAGGCTACTCACGTATTTGGCATCCCGTAGTCGATTCAGTATTGTGTCGATGCGGGGTAAAGGGTAGGCATCTGGAACAGAACGTTTATTCAATTGGCGAAAATCCATACAAGTTCTCCAATTCCCATTTTTCTTTCTGACTAATGTGATGGGGAAACAGTATGGGCTTGTAGACGGCTCTATACATCCTCGTTCTTCGAGCTTTCTCACTTCGGCATTAATCACGGCTTGCATTGCAGGATTTCGCGGAGCATATCTTAATTTAATGGGTCGATCGTCGGTCATTACAATCTTATGTTCAGCTATTGACGATAGGCCATTTAATTGTTGGAACTTAGGGAGTTCCTGTGCCAGAAAATTTTCAACGATCTCACATTGCGTTTTACTCAATTCATCGTTTAAGAATTTAGGTCTGGGGGATACATTATTCGTAGCTGTCATTGTATCTATTACCTCTTTTGATGGGGTTTCCTCTCCTATAGCCACGGTACAATGCTCCGTTGATGTGGTTGGCTTACTTAATTTGACACTTATACCGGCGCAGTGAATGGTCGTGTGGAACTGTTTTAGAAATTCCAATCCCAATATGATGTTTTCCTTGAATTGCGGCATGATGAGAAATGTAACATCTGAGCTTTGGTTTCCAAATGTAACAGGTAACACTGTTGATCTTGTGATGTTCACCGTGGTGCCGTCTGCGAGGATAACATTTGCCTCATGCCGTGAATAAGTAAACCTTTTCTTGATTTTTTCCGCAAATTTTCTTTTTATAAAACAGCTAGTGGCACCAGTGTCGACAGTTGCTTTAATAGCTTTCCCCTCTATTAAGACAGTTGCAGTAAGGCGATATTCTTCACATTGCAATGATGTAATATTCTGGTTACTCTTCTTTGCCGGGGGTTCATCCTGCTGCGTTTCTGGATTGGATGAGCTTTCGTTTAGCACTTGGTCACCTTGATTGGTGCAATACAGGTTATTTCTAGAGTTGTCCGCACGTCGATTATAGTTTTGTTGATTTCGAGGCTGTTCTGACCGAGAATTATTTGGTATGCTTTCGAGTTCGTCTGCCAAGGAGATCAATTCCGAAAGTGTGGTAAAGTCTTTACGGCGAATGTACCATTGATAATCCGAATGCGCGTTTCTAAAAATTCGTTCCAATTTTTGTTCTTCGGTCATATTGGTGTGCTGCATAAGATGCTGTATAGAGAGTACATATTCCTTAAACGGCTCCTTATTACGCTGTATCCTTCTCCTAATTTCATCCTCCAATTTCTCAAAGTATCTCGGTGGCAAAAAGAATTTCAGAAAATCACTCTTAAATTCGTTCCAGGTAGTCCAGTGTCGGTTGTTGTTCCTTAGCCAGATTAAAGCTTTACCTCGTAACAACTCTGGCATTACTTTAATTATTTGATTCAATTCCACGATGTACATTTCAGCCATTTCTTCTACACGTTCTACGAATCCAATAGGGTCCATTCCATTTTCAAAAGTAATATTCCATTTTCGGATTTGGTCGAGAATTACGAGTAACGACGAATTATTGGATGGCTTGGGCGGAGAATCTTTTTGAAATCCATATTCGGGGTTTGTTGGCGACATCTTCTGTACTTTTTGATCGTTTGTTACCCCTGTGCTTGACTCTCCATGTGACCTTTCCGCGGAAATGTGGGGAAGGGCGTACTCTGTTTTTATTGGGGATAATACTATTGCTTCTGCTCCACACGGTGTTACGGTTATAAGGGGTTGTTTTGTGACGGCTCGCAATGTCGGCGATTTGGTCGGACTGGTACTTTCATGTTTGTTCTGCAACTCTATAAGCCGTCTGTATACATCGGCTTCATGGTCGTTGTGGAGAAATTTAGCCCATCTTTTTCGGAGATCGTCCACTTTTCCAACTGGATCAAGATTGAATTCAGTAAGATATGTTACCAAGTCTTCTTGCTTTAGCATATAGGCCCAGGAGACCTTCAACATTGTCTTTTCGTTTGACATTTTTTTTTTTTTTTTTCTTAACTGTTTTTTTTTCACTGGGTTTTCATCTGTATTTGTCTAATTATTGTTCACTCATTTATTTATTCTTTCTCTCTTTTATGGTCCCTGCTCGGGCGCCATTGTGACGACGTGTTTTCACTTTGAAGCTGGGGTAGGTTCAGCGGGGGCCAGAGTCGTCACAAAAATTTATTTGTTAGGACATAAAGAGAGAGAGAGCGAAGCAAAAATATTTTCTTAAAACGTTATAAATTTATTTCCTTAAATAACACTAAACACTACACTAAACACAATAAAATCCCGTTCAGAACTTTTTACGAAGAACACTAAATCACAAAGTTCAGTCGAAATGTTAATAAACGGGTAGCAGTGGTGGCAGCTTGGCACAGCGACGGCCCGATGAATAGGCGAGCGACGAATAGAGTGGCGGCAGCTTGGCACAGCGGCGGCCCGATGAATAGGCGAGCGACGAATAGGGTGGCGGCGGCTTTGGCACAGCGGCGGCCCGATGAATACGTCAGCGGCGAGTAGTAGTGGCGGCAGCTTGGCACAGCGGCGGCCCGATGAATAGGCGAGCGACGAATAGGGTGGCGGCGGCTTTGGCACAGCGGCGGCCCGATGAATACGTCAGCGGCGAGTAGTAGTGGCGGCAGCTTGGCACAGCGGCGGCCCGATGAATAGGCGAGCGACGAATAGGGTGGCGGCGGCTTTGGCACAGCGGCGGCCCGATGAATAGGCGAGCGGCGAATAGGGTGGCGGCGGCTTTGGCACAGCGGCGGCCCGATGAATACGTCAGCGGCGAGTAGTAGTGGCGGCAGCTTGGCACAGCGGCGGCCCGATGAATACGCGCACGACGAATCGGGTGGCGGCAGCTTTGGCACAGCAGCAGCCCGATGAGTACGTCAGTCGCCGTCAACGCAGCCCGAAGAATAGGGAGTATTGCTACAGCCCTCACTCGACCCTGCGTTCAGTCGCCGTCAACGCAGCCCGAAGAATAGGGAGTATTGCTACAACCCTCACTTGACCCTGCGTTCAGTCGCCGTCAACGCAGCCCGAAGAATAGGGAGTATTGCTACAACCCTCACTTGACCCTGCGTTCAGTCGCCGTCAACGCAGCCCGAAGAATAGGGAGTATTGCTACAACCCTCACTTGACCCTGCGTTCAGTCGCCGTCAACGCAGCCCGAAGAATAGGGAGTATTGCTACAACCCTCACTTGACCCTGCGTTCAGTCGCCGTCAACGCAGCCCGAAGAATAGGGAGTATTGCTACAACCCTCACTTGACCCTGCGTTCAGTCGCCGTCAACGCAGCCCGAAGAATAGGGAGTATTGCTACAACCCTCACTTGACCCTGCGTTCAGTCGCCGTCAACGCAGCCCGAAGAATAGGGAGTATTGCTACAACCCTCACTTGACCCTGCGTTCAGTCGCCGTCAACGCAGCCCGAAGAATAGGGAGTATTGCTACAACCCTCACTTGACCCTGCGTTCAGTCCAGTCCAGTCGCCACAAATAGTCAAGGCTTATTGTTTGGCTTACTAAGACTCAATTCAACCGAGGTTGCGCGCCTTTTCTTCCTCCCAATCACACTTGACTTACCAGCCATCAACAGAAGACTGATCCCGATTGGGTGAAATGCGTCTCCTTTTATACCTTTTTGGCTGGACAACGATTGTTGTTTTCTCATGACAGCAGCTGATCCCAATCTGACAGTTTTGCGTAGTTCCGCCATTTGCCACCAGGGGTTCCAATGTTGTATTTTAAGTATACTTCTTTCTACTAGGGAACAATAATAATGTACCCCAAAAACGAAAGCATGACTTTTGGGCGTTACAACAACCAAATTAGGCCTGAAAATAAGTATGCCAAATTTGATCGAAATCGGTTCAGATATAGCTATAGTTCCAATATATATTGTTAATCCGATTTTTTATTTTAGTCCTCCACAGCCGTAATATGCACTCTGTATCAACAATATTTGGGGAAATATATTAAATACAGCTCAGAAATACCTTTGGTACAATTTATCGAGATCCGTTCGGATTAGGATTTGGATTCGAATTAGTATAACTCCCATATATAACTTCGTCCGATTTACGTTGTATTGTGCACCAAACGTCTAATATTTTCCTAAATGGGATGAAATTTGGCACTTACGACCAAATTGAGTTTAGAAGCTAGTATATCAAATTTGGTGAAGATCGGTTCAGATATAACTAAAGCTCCCATATATATTGTTCATCCGATTTGTTACCCACAACCGTAGTATGCACTCCGTAACAACGATATTCAGGGAAATATATGAAATACTGCTCAAAAATATCTTTGCCAAATTTTATCAAGATCGGTTCAGATTTGGATTTAGCTCCCATATATGTCAAATGGACAATACAAGTCCGAATTTAAAAGATACAAATGCTTCGGCATATTTAGTCTTTTGAACTTTAAAGTATAATTGTTATCATAGCGTGTATGATTAAATTCTCCCATAAAAACTTTTAATTGTTATGTGGAGCTCTACTAAATTAGCAAAGTGGTGTAGGGTATCATAAAGTCGGCTCTCAGCCATATGTCTACAGAGCGCATATATATTATTTGATACGACCAAACTGTGCCTAGTCGAAATAATGGTTTTAGACCCCATAATGGTTTGTACCCCATAATGGTTTGTACCAAACCGGTTTCGTTTGGAGACGATCTAGCGATGTCCGTCTATTTGTCTGGCTAGTTGTTGCGAACGATAACTCTTAAAGGAAGTATCCGATTTGGTTCAAACTTGGTATATCGTAATATTATTATCAAACTTAGATCGGGTTTAGAGATGAGAATTATCGGCACACTCCTTCTGGTACCTCCTAAAAAAAGGAGTCAAAAATGGAATATTCATGAAGCTCGTAAAACCGCGAAATTAGCATCTGATTAAATTCAGACTTGGCACATCTCATTATTCCTATCAACACCAGATCTGTTACGAAGATATTAGAGATTTGACCATTGTTTCTGGTACCTCCTCCATCAAGGGTCAACATTTTAATTATAACTCTTATAAACTGTGATGTAAGAGTCCGATTTCCTCCCATTACACAAATCACAATATTCTGGTGTGAAGACGGAATATATCGGTCCAATCCTTTTGGTAGCTCCCCCCAAAAAGGTTCAAAGTTTTGAATAACCAAAACGATTATAAAATCCGACATATGCATCCAGTTCTCTTCATATTTCATACACCCCATTAATTGTACTAATTAAAGATCTGCTGTGAAGATGGAATGCATCCATTCACTTCTTCTGGTACTTCCCCCACAAAGTTTCCAAATTTTTAAAAGCCATGAAACTCATAAAACGCGAAATTCCAATACCGATTTCCGCTAACACTAGATCTGATGTGAAGATGGGATATAATGGTCCACCACTCCACCACAAATTTTGAATATCCATGAAGCTCATTCCTGGCGAAATTAACATTCGGTACCATTCAGACTTTTTATACCCTCCACCATACTATGGAGGGTATATTAACTTTGTCATTCCGTTTGTAACTCCTCGAAATACTCATGTCAGACCTAACAAAGTATATATATTCTAAATCAGCGTAAAATTCTAAGTCGATTTAGCCATGTCCGTCTGTCTGTCTGTCTGTTGTAATCACGCTATCTTTCGAACAAATTGAGATAGAAGGCAGGTGTTTATTTTTCCAGTAGGCAGGTTAAGTTCGTAAATGGGCCATGTAGGTCCACGTTTTCATATAGCCCCCACATAACGGTACCTCCCAAAATTTGGTATTTTGATGATTTTAGCGACATTATTCACCGGAATTGTTTCAAATTACGTATTTAGAGTTCAGTCTGTGACAGAAAAATGTTTATGCAGGTCCAGGTCTTCGTATAGGCCCCATATATCAGTACCACCCTATATTTGGTATTTTGGCGAGTTTAGGTACAATACCCACCGAAATTGTTTGAGATATAGTATTTATCGTTATTAATGGATGCTATAGCCTGTGACAGAAAATTGTCTATGCTGGTCCAGGTCTTCGCACAGCTCCGATATAATGGTACCTCCCTAAATGCGATATTTGGATGATTTTAGCTACATTATTCACCGTTTGTTTCAGGTTTCGAATTTGAATATGGTAATGGCTAATGGCAAACAATAACTATGTAGGTCCACGTATTTTTAAAATTTACCAGAATTTTTTAAGGATTTTATTTTATTTTTTTTTTTTTAAATTTCCAAATTCGTTCCAAATGGCGGAGGGTATTTAAAGTTCGGCCGAACTTACTGCTTTTTAACTTGTTATATTTCAATACTTTCATCAATACAAGATATCTCCTGGTACCTCGACTACATTTGGTTTAGAAAAACCAAACCGTCAAAGAAAGCGAATTAAGTATCCACCTCTCTTCAAACTTCACACAGAGAAACATTTTTGCTAACACAGCAGCTGTTGTGAAGATGACATATATCTGAGAACCCCTTCTGGTACCTCACTCACAAAGGCTCACAATTTTCAATACTTGTATCTGTCATAACTTGTGAAACAAGTCAGCAATTTTTTTACAACTTGCTATATCTAAATATATCTCTCTTTGCCTGAAACCTGAGATGAATATGGTTATGATTTTCCATAAATTGTATATAAATGTTAGATTTTCTTGTAATTTTGCCCATACTACTATTTTCATCTGTATTAGATGAAGTCTGGAAATGGAGTGCTTCGGTCTAATACCTCACGCACATTTTAATATTTTCTAAAAATTGTCGCAAATCTCAAATAAAGTGAAGAAAGCATTCGATATAGTCCAAACCTGGCACGTCGCAATATTTATATCATATTTATTTAGGAACGATACGAAATGGACATTATCTGTTCATTTCTTCGGAACCTACTCCATAGAGGGCCAACAATTTGAATAATCATAACAGAAGTCAAAATATATGCAAATAAGCGAACTGGGGGTAAACATATGTCGGCAAAACCGACCGATACTTTCGAACTTGTTTGTATGTTTCTTATAAACTCCAAAACGACAATCCGATTTTCCTGAATTTTTTCCAAAACAATCAAGAAATTTCTAAGTGTATATAAATAAACATTGTTATATAATAGGATTTTGAAAAGAAACAAAAATGCCTGCGGCATATCCACTAATCAATATATTTCTAAGTGAAGACATTTTTTTCTCGTTTGAATTAAAGATAACCTCCACTTCTAACACAAGTAGAAATATTCGAATACACTATGTGTTCACATCTGTGTATGTCACTTGTTATCTGCTCCTTATAAGCTCAACACTTCTTAGAAAATATAAATATGAAATAAAAGATGCTGTTCACTAATCAAGAGTGTTATATTAAATAAATTCTCATCAAAAGTTTGCTGTAAAACTTTAATTAAAAATTATATTTTATTTTACTGTGCAAATATGTACATCATAATTTTTTCGTTTTTTCTTTTTTTTAATTCAGAATTTCTTTTGATTTTCCTCTCCAACACTCACGGAGAAAAATCATAAACCAATGCAACACTTGCAACATCAAGAAATTGAAGTAAATAAACCAACCAACTTGAACGAATATTTGTCTACATAAAATTTCTCAACTCATTAGGATTTTTCTTCGTTTCACTGCACAACTCAATCATGTGCAGTGTCAAAGTAAATGAAGTGATGTGGAGGGGGTTACATAATGGGGAAGAGATAATACCATGAAAGAGATCTGGGCGTACATGGTGGCCCCCATACATGATTCGATATTTGAAGATTTTTCCGTAAATCACAAATCTTGTTGCAGTCGCTTCTGTAACGACCTTGTAGAATGCCGGACCTTAAGTTCGACCATATAGACGCCTATAGCTCTTCGATATGGACCCCTTAAAATCACAAGCTCTTCAACATAGATTTCTTGAATTTAAAACTTCCTGAGATTGAACGCAATTTATGAAAACTCTGGGAGCTTTAGCTCTCTTGGAGACTTTGAGAGCTCCAGTCCGTCTATGATGACTTTGAGAGCCTCAGTTCGTCTATAAAGCCTTGATTAGCTTAAGTCCATCTATGACGACTTTGAGAGCTTTAGTCCGTCTATAATGACTTTGGGAGCTTCAACTCGACTATGACGACTTTGCTCTTCTATTAAAACTGAGCATCAGCTTGTCTATAACCATCAGCTGAATGTCAGCTGGTCTATAACCATCAGCTGAGTGTCAGCTGGTCTATAATCATCAGCTGAGTGTCAGCTGGTCTATAACCATTAGCTGAGTATCAGCTGGTCTATAACCATCAGCTGAGTATCAGCTGGTCTATAACCATCAGCTGAGTATCAACTGGTCTATAACGACAAGCTGAGTGTCAGCTGCTCTATAACCATTAGCTGAGTGTCAGCTGGTCTATAACCATTAGGTGAGTATCAGCTGCTCTATAACCATTAGCTGAGTGTCAGCTGGTCTATAACCATTAGGTGAGTATCAGCTGGTCTATAACCATCAGCTGAGCGTCAGCTGGTCTATAACGTCCAGCTGAGTGTCAGGTGGTATATAACGTCCACCTGAGCTACAGCTGGTCTCTGACGATCAACTGAGCTTCAGCTGGTCTCTGATGACCAACTGAGCTTCAGCTGGTCTCTGACGACCAACTGAGCTTCAGCTGTTCTCTGACGACCAACTGAGCTTCAGCTGGTCTCTGACGACCAACTGAGCTTCAGCTGGTCTCTGACGACCAACTGAGCTACAGCTGGTCTATGACGACCAACTGAGCTACAACTGGTCTATGACGACCAACTGAGCTACAGCTGGTCTATGACGACCAACTGAGCTACAGCTGGTCTATGACGACCAACTGAGCTACAGCTGGTCTATGACGACCAATTGAGCTTCAGCTGCTCTATGACCACCAAGTGAGCTTCAGCTGATCTATGACGACCAACCGAACTTCAGCTGGTCTCTGACGTCCAACTGAGCTTCAGCTGGTCTCTGACGTCCAACTGAGCTTCAGCTGGTCTCTGACGACCAACTGATCTTCAGCTGGTCTCTGACGACCAACTGAGATTCGTCAGCTCAGCTATAAAAGCTTCACCTCAGCTATAAAAGCTCCGAGAGCTCCAGCTCGTCTATCAAGACTCCCTCAGCTCCAGCTTGTCTATAAGGACTAAATGAGCTTCATCTCGTCTGTAAAGACTCCTTGAGCTCCAGCACGTCTATAAGACTCCCTGAGCTTCAGGTCGTCTATAACGACTCCCTGAACTCCAGTTCGTCTATAATGACTCCCTAAGCTCCAGCTCGTCTATGAAGACTTCCTGAGTTCCAGCTCGTCTATAAAGACTCCCTGAGCTTCAGATCGTCGATAAAGACTCTCTGATCTTCAGGTTGTCTATAAAGACTCTATGAGCTTCAGGTCGTCTATAAAGACTCCCTGAGCTCCAACTCGTCTATAAAGACTCCCTGAGCTTCAGGTAGTCTATAATGACTTCCTGAGCTTCCGCTCGTCTATAAAGATTCCCTGAGTTTCCGCTCGTCTATAAAGACTCCCTGAGCTCCAACTCGTCTATAAAGACTCCGTGAGCACCAGCTCGTTAATGAAGCCTCCCTAACCTCCAGCTCGTCTATGCTGCCGCCCTGGTATCCACATTGTCTATAAAAACTTCCTGATCACCAGTTTATCTATTACGACCCTGTAATCTACCGTTCGTCTATAAAGACTCGCTAAACTCCGACAAGTCCTTAAAGACTCCCTGAGCAATATCAACTTCACTTCTCCCACAAAAATTGTATTTTCTGCAAAAGAACATCCTCACAACCCTTTTGTTGAAACACCCTATTACCTAAATATCCTGTCATTTGTTGATTGCTGCACGTATCCATATGTCAGAATGTCGGTGTATGTGTGGGTGAGTTCTCGTGTTGCTTTTAACATAAGCTCATTAAAAGTCTTTTTCTACCTGAGTTTATATAACTTTGCTAATTATGTGTCTGTGTTATTCTCGTTTTCACTGCTGTTGTTGCTGATGCTGCTGCTAAGTACGACCTGTTTGTGATTAGTCGTTGTTGTTGCCGTTCTACGGATATGTTCACTTTAAAATGAGCGCTAAGAGGTTGAACTTATAAACTATGGCAAATGGCAAGTTGCAATTAACCAGAATAATAAAATATTTTTCATAAGGCAACGAAAAAAAAAAAATAATCTGTGGAAAAGTTAGAACAACTCTTGGTTTTTAAGAGAGGATGGGAGAAGTGCAGTGGTTTTAGGAACATGTGTTGGTGAAAAAGTTGAAACTATTTTTATAGTCATCATTAGGAGGATAAAGAGTATAGAATGGGTTTATTAGGAGTTATTTTTAAAACCTGTGTTCTTCAGGCGGAAAATGTTGATAGAGAGAAAGTATATCAATTCTTTGAAATAGAATATCATAGTTAGAACAATATTGTGAGATTTATAAATATTTCTCCTTAAGAAGCGACCCTCGGCATAATAATAGCTCTATTGTCTCGAAAGTAAAAAACATCATCACCGCTTAAGTTAAACAAATTGAAAATGGTCTTAAAGAAGCTTGGGAGTTTATGGGAGAAATAGCAGAAGCTTAGGAGGATCACATATACAGGGTGAGATAAACAACTGCAACCAACTTCAGACTGCTGCCATTTCAAAGCCACTCGTCCGATATCTGTTAAAATTATTCCAGTCACAGCTCTTTATATTGTTTATAAGCATACAAAAGCATTTTGGTGAGAATTTAAAAAAAAAAAAAAAAAAAAACAAGTAAAAAAGCTGTAAGTTTGGCCGGGCCGAACGAATTTGGCAATTCTCAAAAACAATAAAATCAGTTCAAAATCCTGTTAAAATCTTTAAAATAACGAATGTAGCTTTTATATTAGGGTCTATACGACGACATGGACCGGCATAGGTAAATTTTTTCATAATCCATTACAATATTCAAGTGCGAAACTTAAAAATTCGGTGATTAATGTAGATAAAATTATCGAAATACCGAATATCTGGAGGTATCGAAATACCGAATATCTGGAGGCTATACGAAGACGTGGACCTGCACAGACAATTTTCTGTCTTAGGCTTTGACATCCATTACGAACTTTAAATATCAAATTTGAAACAATTCCGGTGAAAATGTCGCTAAAATAATCAAAATACCGAATATCGGGGGGGTAACGTTATATGGGGGCTATACGAAGACGTGGACCTGCACAGACAATCTTCTGTATTAGGCGTAAGTATCCATTACGAACTTCAAATACCAAATTTGAAACAACTCCGGTAAATAATGTCGCTAAAATCATCAAAATACCGAATATCGGGGGGTAACGTTATATGGGGGCTATACGAAGACGTGGACCTGCAGAGACAATCTTCTGTCTTAGGCGTAAGTATCAATTACGAACTTCAAATACCAAATTTGAAACAATTCCGATAAATATTGTCGCAAAAAATCATCAAAATACCGAATATCAGGAGGTACCGTTATATTGAGGCTATACGAAAATGTGGGCCTACATGGCCAATTTTCAATACCAAAAGTCCTTCGTATATAATATACATTTGAAGCTAGAGTGATTTCCACAGACGGACAGACATCGCTAATTCAACATAGAATTTTATGCTGATCAAGATATATATAAACTTAATATACCCTCCATACTATGGTGGAGGGTATAAAAAAGTTATTCATGATGAAATTCAAGCGAGATAGTGTGATTTCTTTATATTTGGCTGGAAAACCGCAAGCTGCTATCGTTAGGGCAGTTCAGCATTTAAATGTGATTAAATATTTTGTGTCTCGTATCATCGCTCGTTACCGTGATACTAGTAGCGTAGCCAGGCGTCAAGGAAGTGGACGGAGGAAAACAGCAACATCAGAAGAAATGGTTCGAAAAGTAAAGAAGCGACTTGATCGAAACCCGCGTCGCAGTGGCCGAAAATGGCTCGTTAGCTGAACATATCGCAATATTCGATTCCGCAAATATTGAAAAGTGAGATCGGGGTAAAGCCATTGAAATTCGAAAAATTGCAAGAGCTTATACCGCAACTGAAAGGAAATAGACTCAAAAGAGCTAAAGAATTGCTTCGCTTGGCCGAAAGTGGTGAACTGCCGAATTTTGGTTTTCTCCGATGGGAAAAAATTCGATGTCCAGCAGTTTGTAAACAAACCAAATGATCGTGTTTACTTGCCAAAGAGATCAGGTGAAAATGTGCATCTTCGTTTGGCCACCAGAACTCAAGCGCCGGCCATGGTGATGGTGTGGGCCCCCATAACAGTCGATGGTCGCTCTCCGCTCGTATTAATCGACCGTGGCATCTGAAAAAAATGTCAAATATTAACGCGAAAATATTCTGGAGGAACAGGACTCAGCACCATCGCACTCAGAACGCGCCACCCAAGAATGTATGGGAACCAAATGAGGTTCCTCGCTTCATTTCAAGCGCGCAATGGCCACCAAAATCTCCGGATACCAATCCGTTGGACTATTGTGTCTGGAGTATTTTAAAAAGCAAGTTTGGCACTAAAAATACCTGGAACGGGCCAAAATACCGCAGAGCAACACTACGTCAGCATGTGCCGGTTTCATTGGCCGTTTGAAGGCCTTATTTCGTGCCAAAGGTGACCAATTCGAACAAATCTAAACTTATTCTAAAATTTGATGCTATTTCCCACATTTTTATACCCTACACCACATAGTGGTAATTATACCCTACACCACATAGTGGTAAGGGTATTATGTCTTTGTGCATTTGTCTGTAACATGGAGAAGGAAACGAGATAGACCCATAGTTACTTTTGAGAACCTTTAGAGTCCGTCTGTCCGTCCGTCCGTCCGTCTGTCCATGTATTCTTGTGAACAAAATGCAGGTCGCATTTATTATCCGATGGAGATGACAAACAATATTTTTTTGGCCCAAGGACGAACCCTATTGAAATTGGTGAGAATCGGATCAAATTTAGATATAGCTCCCATATATATCTTCATCCGATTTCGGGTTAAATGTGCACCAAATGTCCACTATCAGACCAAATTACCTGAATTTTGGCACAACCAACCGATTTCGGCTTAGAAGCAAGTATATCAAATTTGGAGAAAATCGGTTCAGATATAGAACTAGCTCCCATATATATCTTTCATCCGATTTGATCTTTAAGTCCCTTACATTCCTACTATGCACTCCACAGCCGTGATATTTGGTACCAGGTATTAGATGGCGCACAGAAATAGCTGTTTTAAATTTTATCGAAATCGGTTCAGATTTGGATATAGCTCCTATATATATCTTCATCCGATTTCGGGTTAATTGACCACCAAATAGCCAATATCAGCCCAAATGGCCCGAATTTTGGCACATGTGACCGAGATTAGCCTTTAAGCAACTACAACAAATTTGGAGAAAATCGGTTCAAAAACAGCTATAGCTCCCATATATATGTTTTATCCGATTTGGTGTTTAAGCCTCTCACATTCGTAATATGCACTCCACAAGAATGATATTTGGTACCAGATATAAGATACAGCCCAGAAATAGCTGTTTGTAATTTTATAAAAATCGGTTCAGATTTGGATATAGCTCCCATATATATCTTCATCCGATTTCGGGTTAATTGTGCACCAAATGGCCGATATAAGTCCAAATGGACTGAATTTTAGTACATCGGACCAAATTCAGCCTAGAAGCAAGTATATCAAATTTAGTGAAAATCGGTTCAGATATAGATATAGCAACCATATATATGTTTCATCCGATTTAGTGTTTTAGTCCCTTACATTCGTAATATTCACTCCACAACCGTGATATTTGGTACCAGGTATTAGATGGAGCACAGGAATAGCTGTTTTAAATTTTATCGAAATCGGTTCAGATTTGGATATAGCTCCCATATATATCTTCATCCGATTTCGGGTGATTGACCACCAAATGGCCGTAATAGCACCAATTTTGGCAAAACTGACCGAAACCAGCTTAGAAGCAAGTAAACCACCTTTAGTAAAAATCGGTTCAGATGTAGCTATAGCTCCCATGGTGTAGGGTATCATATAGTCGGCCCCGCCCGATTTTTGAGCTTTCCTTACTGGTTTTGCTTTCATTCAATAAAATTTAAAAAAGAAAATTTAAAATTATGGTGCTTGACTTTGTTGCAGCATTTTTTAACTCACCTTGTATATGTGGGAGCTACAGCTATATCTGAACCGGTTTTCACCAGATTTGATTAATTTAGTCGGGATTGACAAATTTCAGTTTATTTTGGCTGATATTAGACATTTGGTGCACAATAAACCTGATATTGGATAAAGATATATATGGGAGCTAAAGCTATATCAGAATCGATTTTCTCCAAATTTGATTTACTTGCTTCTAGACTGAATTCGGTGGGATGTGCCAAATTCAGTTCATTTGGACTGTTATTGTCCATTTGGTGCACAATTAACTCGAAATCGCTTGAAGTTATACATGGGAGCTATATCTAAATTTGAAGCGATTCTCACCAATTACAGTAAGGTTCATCCTTGGACCAAACAAATAATGTTTGGAAAATTTCACCTCAATTGGAAAATTTCATCTCAATCCCGTCCCACTGTCCATGCAAAAATGCATGGACAGTGGGACGGGACGGTCCGGCGAACTGACATGCATAAATCGAATTAGAATGTGTTTCTATAACTATGTAGTAACTATGTGTCTGTCTCGCTATATTCTTTAAGTTACAAACAAATGCATAAAGACATAATACCCTTACCCCAATGTTGTGTAGGGTATAAAAAATTCGAAACCTCCGAATGCAAATAAAGACTTCTCACTTTATTTTGGGAAAGCCTTTAATAAATCCCAATGTATTCTCATAGTGCTAGACGTTATCAATGTATTTCCCCTCTCACACTAATCTCCATACTTCATTGATGTACCCTAATTAAAATTCCAAAATATTTTGAGATATGTTCCCAACAAAAAAAAAAACCAAATCAACTCCATGCTTGAATAGATGAATTTCGATGGTGAATGAGAAGAGAAAACCAACCGAACGGTTTGGCTGTTGATTCAATTCTGTTTTTATTTAAAATATTTGTTCCTTACGTACTACTGAAACTAATCTAACTAAACCTAGTCGCAGCCACACAATTGTTCTTATCTATTCTAATATTGAATGGAGAACATTGCAGGGCTGCTTCAAATTTCATTCAAGTGATCTTGTGCATCTACTGAGCGCATCGATATCTGTGCGTGTGGGTCATAACCTTTATTATCTGACACATTATCGTCAGCGCACAAGATCACCGAATTGTTCACATGTGGTATTTTATGGCGGCTGGGAAATATGTAATTTTTGAATATTTATTGTTTATTGCTAGTTTTTCCCAGCGCCTCAACCGCACTCAAAAGTATGTACAAAGTATTTTGTACAGATGGAAAATAAAAAACAAAAAAAAAAAACAAAACACCATCAATTGATAACAACAATCGGAACACTTGACTCTCAATCCATGTGTAATCCAATGACCACACTCGTTTCCAAGTAAGTATTCAAATATCGATGAAATTCGAAATGAACCACAATTGATTTGCGAAATCATCACACATCCGCTTCCTGCTAATGAATGGTCAATCAAAAATCAACAAATATATCCAATTTAAATAGGATACAGAAACCCTGACAGGCGGACGGACAGATACAGATACAGATGCATATGCACAAACAAACTCATCGCAGTGACCATGGTAGCGAGAGTACGAACGACAGCGCTATATTTTCACAATCTGACATTTAAATTGAACAATCAGCCCCTAAGCCCCTTCCACACTCTCATATTTGGCATATTTGATATGATTTTTGAAACGCCAAATGACTGGATGACGGACTATTGCCTACAACGGCAACAACACTAGCAAAAACTGTTTTGAACAACACGTCCGGTCGCCTCGTTTGGGATAAACAATCAGAAATCATCATCAATAAATCTATGTGGCGGTGGCAACAAACACCCACACTCGTTACCCGGCCAGCCCTCTGCAATGCCCTCCGCTGTTTTTCAACATTAATAACAGGAAAATACTCAAATATACGATTCGGGCATCAAATATCCAACAATTTACCCATCGAATTTGCTTAATGGAAATGTACAACATCGACAAAATGCTCAACTGCAAGGAATACTAAATCACAGATATCCTCTTGCGCGCCATCAGCTCAACTCATAAGCGACCAGAAATGCAATACGCCAAGGTATTTATTTATTTGTTTGTGTTAGTGGTGTCGGACGGAATACGGTAATGGTTTCATGGGGTGTGTGTGTGCGAGTTTAAGTGAGATGTCATTACAGTGGAGGGCAAATGTTACCAATGAAGGAAAAAGGACCTCGGCAGTTAAAATATTACTAGAAGTTGAATACCGGAAAATAAACAATATTTTATATAGCAATCTTAAAAAAAAATATTTTATTTCTTGAAGAAATCCCCATGGTTAGAAATCATTTCAAAGGTCTTATTCTAATAAAATATATTCTATATATTGAAGATCTTAAAGCACTATCCTTACCACAATTTTGTAAGATTTCCTTCGTTCCTGACGAAAGAGTTTTCTTGTTGATTCACCGAAGGAGCTCTTGAAAACTTTGTCATTATCACCTGGACATTGTCAGCTATACGTATACATAAAAAAACTGCAACCAAATTCAGACTGCTGTCATTTCTAAGGCACTCGTCCGATAGCTGGTAAAATTATTCAAGTGAAAGCTCATTATATTGTTTACAAGCGTACAAAATCATTTTGGTGAGAATTTTCCAGAAACAAAGTTATTTGTGATTGAATTCAAGCGTGATAGTGTGATTTCTTTATGTTTGGCTGGAAACCACAATTGGCTTTAGTTAGAGCACTTCAATGTGAATAAATCTTTTGTGTCTCGTACTATCGCTCGTTACCGTGATACTGGTAGCATAGCCCGAGGTCAAGGAAGTGGACGGAAAAAAACAGCAACATCAGCAGAAATGGTATCAAAAATGAAGAAGCAACTTGATCGAAACCCGCATCGCAGTGGCCGACAAATGGCTTGTAAGCTGAACATATCGCAATATTCCATTCGGCAAAAATTAAAAAATGAGCTCCGTGTAAAGCCATTGAAATTAAAAAAGTACAAAAACTTATACCACAACAGAAAAAAAATAGACTCAAAAAAGCTTAAGAGATGCTTCGCTTTGTCGAAAGTGGTGAACTACCGAATTTTGTTTTCTCCGATGAGAAAACATTCGTTGTCCAGCAGTTTATAAACAAAAAAATGATCGTGTTTTTTCGAAAATTTCTGGCTATGGTGATGGTGTGGACCGCCATATCAGCTGATGGTCGCTCTCCGCTTGTATTAATCGACCGTGGCATCAGAATAAATGCCGAATATTATAGCGAAAATATTCTGTATTAAAGACATGGGCACGCAAACATTTTGGCCGCTGATCTTGGACATTTCAACAGGACTCAACACCAACGCACTAAGCACGCGCCACCCAAGAATGGTTACAGAATGAGGTTCCTCGCTTCATTTCCAACGCGCAATGGCCACCAAAATCCCCGGGTACCAATCCGTTGGACTATTGTGTCTCGAGTATTTTGGAAAGCATAGTTGGCATTAAAAAAATACAAAAGTGTTAATCACCTCCAGCAAGCGCTTCGCCAGAAATGGGCTAAAATACCGTAGAGTGACGGGTTCATTGGTTTGAAGGCCATAATTCGTTCCAAAGGTGACCAATTCGAACATATCTAAATTTATTCTAAAATTGAATGATATTTCGGATTTTTTTTTCATTAAATAAAATTAAAAAAAGTTAAAAAGCTGTAAGTTCGGCCGGGCCGATCTGTGAATACCCTCCACCATTTGGAACAATTTTAGCAATTTTCAAAAAAATAAAATCCGTTAAAAATTCTGTTAAAATCTTAAAAATGTTAAAATGTAGCCGTTATATTAGGGTCTTTATGACGACGTGGACCTGCATAGACAACTTTTGTCATAAACCATTACAATATTCAAATACAAAACTTGAATTAAACCAGTAAAGAAAGTCTTAAAGTCGGGCGGGGCCGACTTTATGATACCCTACACCATTTTGCTAATTAAGTAGAGCTCCACATAACAATGACAATTTTTATGGGAGAATTGAATCATACACGCTATGATTATAATTATAATTTAAAGTTCAAAGGGCTAAATATGCCGAAGCATTTGTATCTTTTAAATTCGGAATTGTATTGCCCATTTGGTGCACAATTAATTTGAAATCGGATAAAGATATATATGGGAGCTATATCCAAATCTGAACCGATCTCGATAAAATTTAGCAAATATATTTCTGAGCTGTATTTGATATATTTCCCCAAATATAGTTGTTGCAGAGTGCATATTACGGCGGCGGTGGACAAAAATAACAAATCGGATGAACAATATATATGGGAGCTATAGCTATATCTGAACCGATTTCGATCAAATTTGGCATACATATTTTCAGGCCCAATTTGGGTGTATATGCAAAATTCCATACTATTCAGGCTGATATTACACGTTTGGTGCACAATAAAAGGTAAATCGGACGAAGATATATATGGGAGCTATATCTAAATTTTGACCGATTATCTCCAATTTCAATAGGGTTCGTCCTTGGGCCAAACAAAAGATCTTTGCAAAATTTCATCTGGATCGGGCAATAAATGCGACCTGTACTTTGTTTACAAAAATACATGGACAGACGGACAGACGGACGGACGGACAGACGGACGGACGGACATGCATAAATCGACTCAGAATGTGATTCTATGCAGATC
The DNA here is from genome assembly GCF_030504385.1 of Musca domestica. NCBI lineage: Eukaryota > Metazoa > Arthropoda > Insecta > Diptera > Muscidae > Musca > Musca domestica. Next base: position 10,634,316 of record NW_026712299.1, read on the forward strand.
ATCAAAAGGAACTATGGGTCTATCTCGTTTCCTTCTGCCTGTTACAAACAAATGCACAAAGACATAATACCCTGACCACTTTGTGGTGTAGGGTATAAAAATTCGTTGAATAATGTAGCTAAAATCATCAAAATTCCGAATATAGGGAGGTACCGTTATACTGAGGCAATACGAAAACGTAGACCTTCACAGACAATTTTTCTGCCATAGGCTGTGGTATACATTACGAACTTCAAACACCAAATTTGAAACAATTCCGGTGAATAATGTCGCTAAAATCATCAAAATACCGAATGGGCAGACAATTTTCTGTCATAGGCTGTAGTATCCATTACGAACTTTGAATGCCAAATTTGAAAGAATTCCGGTAAGTTATGTTGATAATATCATCAAAATACCGAATCTCGGGAGGTACCGTTATATGGGGGCTATACGAAGACATGGACCTGCACAGACAATGTACTAAATTTGAAATGCCGAAAAAAGGAGGCATTTTTATATGGGACCTATAATAGCATTTTCAATATCAAAAGTCCAGCAGACATAATACATATTTGAGAAAAATTTTATCACCCTACTTAATTTCGTTCGGAATCTGGAGTGATTTCCACAGACGGATAGACGGGCAGTCGGACGGACATCGCTAAATCGAATTTAGAATTTTATGCTGATCAAGAATATATATACTTTGTGGGATCTAAAATGTATATTTCTAGGTGTTACAAACGGAATGACAAAATTAATATATCATCCATACTATGGTGGACGGTATAAAAATGCAAAAATTGTGGCGTTTGACTTTGTTGCAGTTGTTTTATCTCACCCTGTGTACATATAGCTTCCACATAAATAAATATTTTTTCATCAAATCCGCAACTTATGGTCAAAATTGATAAATTTTTGCATATGCGACAAAATTAACAGCCGAAAACATCCTTCTGATAAAATCTGTCTGGATTTTCTACCTTAGCATCAAGTGTGTCAAATTTAGTGAAAATCGGTTAAGCATCTAAAGAAAAAAATCCAGAATCTATTACTTTTTAATAATCTTTCTTACCTCAAACCTACAACCTACATACCAATTTTTTTCACTAAAGCGCCTGTACACTCAATCCTTGATTACCTCTACAATGTACATTTTTTCGAGAATTTCGTTTTCACCCACTTTCTTGCAGTCATAGCTACCTCTTATTCACTTTTGACCTTTTCTGTTTTATTTATCAAATATAAATTCGTTAGTCCATCGGTGTGCCAAAGAATGCATAATGAAATTTGAACTTAAATAATGATAGTCCATCTGGTGCAATTGAATGTAAATAAATTATACGCACAAAACTGATTTATCAATCATCATTGACACAAAAATGAAATGGTAGACGAAATAATCTGCCCGCGCAGACAACTGGTAAATATTGAAATAAGCGAGTCGAGTTAAAATGGGCGAACAAGTTAGGGGAATTTTAAAATATAAAATAAGTTGTAGATTGTTATGCACGAGGGGTAACGTTGATATAAAGTTAGATAAGGTAAAAATGAGTTTTATCGAAAAAAGGCGCTTATAACTCATGTCTACGTGGATAAAATCCATTTCATGTAGAGGCGATTAAGGCATGTACGTCAGATATATTACTCTCTCGAAAAAGGTATCTGATGTGGACATTTTAATATTTATATCCTCAGCCATAGGACTAAACTAATCTGGTAATTAAAAAATGCCCTACAAATAAACAAATTTGAAGACAATTCAATTGGAAAATATGACATGGTTCCCACAATAACCAATGGGGATAATTGACCAACTAATATCGATATTTTTTATAAATAATGTTTCTAACTAGTAAGAACTCTAAAGGTCAACATATGACGAAATTAAATGGAAAACATGGCAAAAACTTAAAAAAAATAAATAAATCGGAGTTATCCTTACTATGCGACTATTTTAAAAAGTAGATTGATAGGGTAAGTGTACCAGTAGTCGGCACTTTTAGGATTTTCGCATTTTTAATCACTCGCCATTCTAAGTGCAACTTTTCAATTATTACAAAGTTTATTTATTCAGATTCGAAATTTTGTATAGATTTTGCAATAATAAATAAAGTTTTAATAACTTTTTATTAAATTTCATAAATTTGTAGTTTAATTAAAACAATGCTTTTTTGCCAGTAGTCGGCACCACTTGCCAATTGTTGGTATGGCATGTTCCAACAGTCGGCATACCGATTTTTTGTAAGAATAAATAATAATTATAATAAATTAATTCATTAAAATATAATATTTTTGTTTAGTTAAACTGATTCGACGTCTTTATTGTACTTTTCTTAAGAATATGGATTGTTGAGGACCTTCACAGACAAAAAATTAATTTTTATTAGAATAAATCATCTTTTCTTAGCGAAATTGTACACAAAGATATCTGAAAATATATTTGAAGTAAACAAAATACATTTAGTTATAAAAGTTTCATTTATTTGGGCTTAAAAATAAAAAGTGCCGACTACTGGGACATGCCGAACTTAGGCACACTTACCCTATAACCCATTTTCTTTACCAACGATTCTGGGTGTAATGCGAAGATCTATATCAAATTTCAGAGCTCTATCTTAAATATTGCGAAATATATGTCAAATTATATATGGTAAAAACTATAAAAGAGCCTTGATGACATTTGACCAAAGAACCCAGAATTCCTTTGGGGTTTGATCAAAAAAAAAAAAAAAAAATAAATACTATTAAGTCACTTACAATTTTCTACAACCCAGACCAATGAAATTAAAAGAAAATTTTCAGCGGATTGGAAAATAGTGCAAAATTTTTCACAAATGAACTAGGGTTTTTTATACCCTCCACCATAGTATGGAAGGTACATTAAGTTTGTCATTCCGTTTGTAACACCTCGAAATATACATTTTAATCTCTACAAAGTATATATATTCTTCATCAGTATAAAATTCTATGTCGAGTCTATGTCCGTCCGTCTATCCGACTGTAGAAATCACTCTAGCTTCCGAATGAAATTGAGTAGGTTCATAAAATTTTACTCAAATATATATTATATCAGCAGGACTTTTAGTATTGAAAATGGGTCATGTAGGTCCATGTTTTGGTATGGCCTCCATATAAGCGTACCTCCCTATTTTGGTATTTTTGGTTATTTAAGCGACATCATTCACCGGAAAATTTTCAAATTTGGTATTTGAAGTTTGTAATGGATACTTCAGCCTAAGACAAAAAATTGTAGGTCCACGTCTTCGTATATCCTGTATATTGATGATTTTAGTAACATTATTCACTGGAATTGTTTCAAATTTGGTATTTGAAGTTCGTCATGGATACTACAATCTAAATTATCTGTGCATCTTCGCATTACCCCTTATAACGGTACCTCCCGATATTCGGTACCTTAACGATTTTAGCGCCATTATTCACCGGAATTGTTTCAAATATGGTTTTTACATTTCGTGCTGGATACTTCAGCCTAAGACAGAAAATTGTCTGTGCTGGTCCACGTCTTCGTATAGCCCCCATATAACGGAACCTCCGGATATTCGGTATTTTGATGACTTTAGCGGCATTTTTCACCGGAATTGTTTCAAATTTGTTATTTTAAGTTCGCAATGTATGCTACAGCTTATGACAGAAAATTGTCTGTGCAGGTCCATGTCTTCGTATAGCCCCCAACTAACGGGTCCTCCATATATTCGGTATTTTAATGATTTAAGCTACATTATTAACCTATTTTTTCAAGTTTCGCTTTGTTGTTTTTACCTCGTTGTACGCCGATATACGTATATTTTTTAGCTCTGCTTTCATAATCTACTACAGTATTATGGGTCCACTCCTTTTGGGACCTCCCCCACAAAAGGTCAAAACTTTCACAGAAAATAATTTCCCTCATAAAACAAGGACGGATCATCAATTTTGTAAAAACATTGCTTATCCTTATGTTTGTGTCTGTTCATATTCAGATGCGAAAATGGACAATCAATACAAGATCTGGGTCGAAAATGAGACATTTCGACCCACTCCCTCTGATGGCTTGACCTACTCAGCTCGTCATGAAACTATAATTTATATCCAACATGGGGCTTCCAGGACCAACATTTCGAGGTGTTACAAATAAAACGTTGGGCACAATAAAACTTTTATGCCACTCCTCACAGAGCAGTGTAGGCTTTAAAAAATAATTGGGAACAATTTCAAATCACTTATCACACTTAGATCGATTTTCAAAATTAGATCATTTCTTCTTCCTGTCTTCTCAAAGGTCATGCAGAATCTTAGATTTTTGTCCTGTCCTAGCCCTGACCGCACATAAAATTTATGGGGATCGGACCATAATAGCGACTTGTTGGTATATTACAATTTAAACTGGAAAGGCGAATGGACACACATCGCTAGATTAACTCATCTGGTTAAAACAAGATAACATTGGATATCAATAAAGTGCTTTTAGGACCGATATATCAAGGTGTTACAAATGAGTTGACCCAATAAAAATTTTAGTATACTCCTCAAAGAGCAGTGTGGGCTTAAAAAAATAATTGGAAAAAATTTCAAATCACTTCCCAACCCTTTATGATATAAGTTAAGGTATGGCCTGACCAACTGACAATTTTTCGTTACCCGAAATCCTGGGGACAACATGATTATGTTTTGCTTATTGTTTTCATTTTCTTTTTATTGAGTTCTCCTTTGTTTTGCATTTATTGAGTTCCCCGAATACAATGAAATAAACAAAAACAGCTACAACGAAATGTATTCTCTTCATATGGCGAAAATAGAATATCGCTATGGGGATTTGTAATTGAATTTCGTGAATAACAAATACGCATACATGTGTGTGTGTGTGTGAGAGAGAGGGAGAGTTCCCGCGTGTGTGTGTGTCTTTCGTCATTTCCACTTGGTCAAAATTTCATTTCTTCCCTGGTTTTGTCTTTAATCACGTTGTGGTTATTTCCCCATATGAGAGTATTTCAGTTGTTTTGTTTTTTTTTTTTACTGCTGCCTCGGTACATAAAACGAATGCATTTCATCACAACGGAAAAAGGAAACAAAATGAAAATGAAAACGAAAACGAAACCCACCGAAACCCATATAAGGGGAAACTGCCGTACATAACAGTGCACACATACATGCACAGTACACACATACATCGAATGAAAGAGCGTTTACAATAAATTTGATTAAAAATCAACCAGGAAGACAAACAGGCAGTGGCGTACCGCAAAAATTCCAGAAATGTTTTAAAGCTGCCCAAAGAACGAAGACCAGTCAGAGAGAGCACACAGCAACGTAACCAAGATACAAAAGAGAAAAAACACAGTTTTTTTGCCACATACCGACGTGCATGAAAACCCAATAAAAATGGAAAATAAGGAGCCGGGTCAATATGTAAAATAAGTGGAAAGAAATGAAATAGGTGGAACCGAAATGAGAAAAATATGAGAACACAGTAAAAATAAAACAAAAAAAGGCGCTATGCAAATTGTTTAATTAATTGCACATATTGGCGGATAATTAACTCATTATTATTCACACATAACTGACCAATATTGTGTACTAATTTCATTACATTGTTGGAAAGTTTATCATCAGGGTACAACGAAGGTACAAGATCAACCATTTATTCAACAAAAAACCAAACTCACCATTCCTCCCCTCTTCCATAAAAAGTTTATGCGAAAAACTCCTACCGGAAACAGAGAAAATGGGAAAAATAAGGTAAAAGCAAGTAAAAAAGCAGTAAGTTCGGCCGGGCCGAACTTTGAATACCCTCCAACATTTAGAACGAATTTGGAAATTTTCGAAAAAGGTAACATTCGCCAAAAATTCTGCTAACATCTTAAAAATACCGAATATAGCCGTTATATTAGGGTCTGTACGACGTGCACCTACATAGGCATTGTTTGTCACAAGCCATTACCATATTCAAATTCGAAACTTGAAATAAACGTTGAATAATGTAGCTTAAATCATTAAAATGCAGTACATAGCCAGTACAGTACATTTTTTCGGAGCTATACGAAGACCTGGACCTACATAGATAGGCTGTAGCTTCCATTATGAACTTCAAATACGACATCTCAAACAATTTCGGTGATAATTGTACATAAAATCGTCAAAATGCCGAATATAGGGAGGTACTGATTTATGGGGACTATACGAATACGTGGACCTGCATAGACAATTTTCTGTCACAGACTATAGTTTCCATTACGAACTCTAAATACGTATTTTGAAACTACTACGGTTCATAATGACGCTAAAATCATCAAAATACCGAATATATAGAGAAGTACTGATATATGTGCCTATACGAAGACCAGGATCTGCATAGAAAATTTTCTGTCACAGACTATAGTTTCCATTACGAACTCTAAATACGTAATTTGAAACTACTACGGTCAACAATGACGCTAAAATCATCAAAATACCGAATATTGGGAGGTACCGTTATATCGGAGCTATTCGAAGACCTGGACCTGCATAGACAATTTTCTGTCACAGGCTTTAGCTTCCATTACCAACTTCAAATACGACATCTCAAACAATTTCAGTGAGTATTGTACATAAAATCGTCAAAATACCGAATATAGGGAGGTACTGATATATGGAGCCTATACGAAGACTTGGACCTGCAAAGATAATTTTCTGTCACTGATTATAGTTTCCATTACGAACTCTAAATACGTAATTTGAAGCTACTACGATGAATAATGACGCTAAAATCATCAAAATACCGAATATATAGAGAAGTACTGATATATGTGCCTATACGAAGACCAGGATCTGCATAGAAAATTTTCTGTCACAGACTATAGTTTCCATTACGAACTCTAAATACGTAATTTGAAACTACTACGGTCAACAATGACGCTAAAATCATCAAAATACCGAATATTGGGAGGTACCGTTATATCGGAGCTATACGAAGACCTGGATCTGCATAGACAATTTTCTGTCACAGGCTGAAGCTTCCATTACCAACTTCAAATACCAAATTTGAAACAATTCCGGTGAATAATGTCGCTAAAATCATCAAAATAGCGAATATAGGGAGGTACAGTTATATGAGGGCTTTATGAAAACGTGGACCTGCACAGACAATTTTCTGTCTCAGGCTGTAATATCCGTTTCGAACTTAAAATGCCAAATTTGAAACAATTCCGGTGAATAATGTCGCTAAAATCATCAAAATACCGAATATCGGGAGGTACCGTTATATGGAGGCTTTATGAAAACGTGGACCTACATGGGCCAATTACGAACTTAACCTTCCTACTGGCAAAATAAACATGTGGGCAAAATTTTACTCTTCTATCTCAATTTGTTCTTCTATCTCAATTCGTGATTACAACAGATAGACGGACAGACACACAGACAGACAAAAGGATATGGCTAACTCGACTTAGAATTTTACGCTGATCAAGAATATATATAATTTGTTGGGTCTGACATGAGTATTTCGAGGAGTTACAAACGGAATGACAAAATTAATATACCCTCCATAGTATGGTGGAGGGTATAAAAAAACGAGAAAGCACTGAAATAAATTTATAGCAGAAACGTGATGTGGTTCTCGATGAAAGTGCAACAATACACATTGCCTCAAATTCTGGCACTCTTTACGACTATTTGACTATCAGCACAAATGGCGAAATGTGTTTTCATCATACACATACATGTTTGTACAAATATGTGTATATACGCATAAACAAATCTGGGAATATGACCAAAACAACTTTGGATAATGAAAGACAGTCAAATGATAGAAACAAAAAATTTGGATTGAAAGCAAATTTTGAGGTCGACTGGCGTGAATGGGAAATGCATATCTATGCAAATATAATAACTCGTCATAAAATTATTAATTAATTTACCACAATTAGTAGCAACGGAAACTTAAATCATAATAGATTGCTATGCCAAAATGGACGGTGACAATTGGAATGTTATTTTCGTTTGATCACAACTACTGATTTAACGAATACTCTTCTTGGTCGCTATTCATTAACATAACAATCAATGAGCAAAGGTTAGTCATGGCGTATGATTATCATAACAAATGAACTTAATACTTATACGCCAATATGCCAAGAGGCACACAGACCATACAATACACGTTTGCATTCGAAACAAAAATTTAATTTGGATTGTCCTTTAACCTTTAAAAATGGCAAACGATAAAAAACATATCAAAAATGAAAAAAAAAAATGGAACAAAAGATATTCATTCATTTATTGGTATATTTTTCCACGATTTTCTTAGATTTTATCCTTTTCCGACAAGAGACCATTCCGAATTGATGGGAATTGTGAACATCAGCCCAGCGGTTATTGAACTAAAGGGTGTTTTTTTTAAGTCCAAATGAACTTTAAATTGTAAAAAATAACACAAAAAAAATAATTTTTAATCAATTTTTTTTTATTCGAAGGATCAATACGTGACATTAACATTTGAAAATTATTTCGGTCATATGAGCACCGCGGCTGTTATTGACGAAGTGCATTCTGGAAGCCCAATTTTTTGCAACTTTTTCGAGCACTGCTGGCCGTATGTCACGAATAACACGAACAACGCTGGCCTCCAAGGCGTCAATTGTTGCTGGTTTATCAGCATAAACCAGTGACTTCACGTAGCCCCACAGGAAATAATCAAGAGTCGTCAAATCGCACGACCTTGGAGGCCAATTGAGATGTCCACTTCTCGAAATCAACTTATCGCAAAATTTTGATTTCAATAAGTCGATAGTTTCGTTCGCCGTACGGCACGTAGCGCCATCCTGTTGAAACCACATCTCCTCCGGATCAATGTCATCCATATTTTTAAACAAAAAATCATTGATCATGGTGCGGCAACGATCTCCATTGACCGTAACGCAAGCTTCGGCCTCATTTTAGAAGAAATAAGGTCCGATGATGCCACCAGCGTGAAAACCGCACCATACGGTGTATTTTTCTGGATGTAATGGGGTCTGTAGGGTCTCTTGTGGATTGGTGGCCAAAAATGCGCCTCATCGCTGAACCCAATTTGCCATCATCATTTGCCAACTGCTCTAGAGCCTGGTTTTCAAAGTAAATTTGGATAATTTCATAGCGTTGTTCAAGCGTAAGTCTATTCATGATGATTAATCAGAGTATACTGAAACAAATAAAAAAAGTTTCATCAAAATTTATTTTTTTATGTTACTTTTTACAATTTATAAATAAACAAGTAAGCAAAGGCTACAGTCGAGCGGGGCCGACCGTTGAATACCCTACAACACTATAATAAACGATACAGTTTATATAGGCGAGAAACTCGAAAGAATTCCACAAGATATTGTGACAAATAATAAAAGAAAACCATCAGGTTTAACTCTCTAATTTTCGAATAACAGTAACTTCAACTAATTTGCTCGTTTCCAATTTATTGGTAGATGTTGCACGTAAATGGTCTTTCTAGATCTGGAACCAATATTTCCCAAAGACCTATAATCCCTCAGACGTGGCAAAAGATTAACATTTATTATTGGTTTTTGGCTGAAACGCAACGAAATCAGCGTTAACGAAATAGTCAGAATTGCGTCTTTCCTGTATTTGTGAATTCTCGAGAAAGTCACCGGAATGGACATTTTCGTATTCTGTCTACAAAAGTTGGCAAACTATTTCACACATTGAATATTTTTGGGATGGCCATCCAAAACTGCTTGGCTTTTGCAATGTCCGCTAACCCCCATCCAAATGTGCGTGAGGATCGGGCAATAATTACGACCTGTTGACAAATTTTGCAGTTTTTTGTCCATTTCCCTAAATATATGGCGATCATCTCCAAAAAGAGTAGGCTTCTATTCTGACCCTCATCTTATCCCCATGCAAAATTTCGTAAGGATCGGGCCATAAATGCGATCTGTATATGATATCCTGATATCCTAACTACTTAGTTTTGTTAGCTGTAGAAATATTACCAAATGTTTAATTCAAAATGAAAATATGCCAAAAATATGGCAAAATTGAAAAAATATGAGAAAATTTTAGAAAATCAGTATTTTCATCTTTAGAGAGATATTTTTATGCGATTTTTTAGACGTTTTTTCTTTCCTGCCAAGAGGCCATTCTGAATTAATGAGAACTGTCGAAATCAATTCAGCCGTTCTCGACATATAAGAGATCTTTCAAGCATATCCTCTTTGATAGACATATATATCGCACATATTTTGCTATATATCCGATTTGTTGGATGTTAACATCAATGCAAAGATCAGAGGTAGCCTTGTCATGGCTTTGTGATTTAGCCGGGATTTCAAATATTCGCGGTTAATTGAAAAATTTTGAATTTTTTCAACACAAAAGATATGTTCTATTTTACCCGCTAAATATTATCCGATGACCACCCAAATTGGTAGGCTTCTTCCCCGCCCTAAACTCTAGCTACATGCGAAATTCCGCGTCGATTAGTCTATAATTGCGACCTGTATAGCTACTGCAAAATCCGACATTTTTTCAGTATTTGGTCCATTTCAACCCCTAAACATTTGGCGATCATCTCCAAAAGAAATAGGGTTCTATTCTGACCTCAACCCCACCTACATTCTAAATTTCGTGAAGATCGGGCTATAATTGCGACCTGTAGAGTGATTACAAATTAACATGGACAGACGGACAGACGGACGGACGGACATACATAGCTAGATCGACTCAGCTCGGCGAGCTAGGAAGATCCATATATACTTTCCTATGTGGGAAACCAATATTTCGAGGTGTTGCATAATTTTTGGCCCAATCAAACTTATAATACCCCCAACACATAGTGTTGTAGGGTATAAACAGATATATTTCTCTTACATATATGTTGTACCTATTTTGCTATGTATCCGATATATATAGCATGACTATAATGGTCAGAAATTACCTTTTAATATGTACGTAATTTGGCAGGTATTAAAAATATTAGCAGGTAGGTGGAAATTTACATATTTTTTTACTTAAAAGTTATGGTTTGTTTTATACGCTAAAAATTGTACGTTTACCGTCCAAATTGGTAGGCTTCTGCCCAACACTAAACCCTAACTCCATACAAAATGCAATTTACTTTATAATTGTGGCCTGTAGAGCAACAGCAAAATCAAGAAATTTTTTTTTTTTAGTTTGCGGTCATCTCCAAAAAAACAATAGTCTGCTATTCTGGCCCTAAACCCACCTCCATTCTGAACTTCGTGAGGATTGGGCCATTATTGCGACCTGTACCTCGAATACAAATTAACAGACAGAGACACGAACGGACATACATAGCTAGGTCGAGTCAGCTCGGCGAGATAGGTAGATCCATATATACTTTCCTATGTGGGAAACCAATATTTCGAGGTGTTACATAATTTTTGCCCAATCAAAGTTATAACACGTAGTGTTGTAGTGTATAAAGATTCTAATAAAAATTTGAATTTTATTCTGTAATGGTTTGTGATATTTTCATTTTTATACCCTACAACACTATGTGTTGGGGGTATTGTAAGTTTATGGACCAAAAATAAAAAAAAAATTCCTGATCACACAATTGAAGCCAATTGACACGCCTGAGAAGAGAGTTATTGACATTCTATAATTCTAGCATATTGGTTGACCATTGGATTACATTTAGCTTTAAAATGGACCACAACAAAAAAGAGCACGACGGAGTGCGTAAATATTTGGCGAATGTCTCTGTTCAAAATGCTGAGGGTAATATCTGGGCAGTGCTCCGTGACATAATTTCAAAAGCGAAATATTCCAAAATGGATTTGGACATAAGGGGGCTTCTAACATTGTAGTGTTGTAGGGTATCACATGGTACGACTAAAGCCTTTGCTTACTTGTTTTTCATATATTTTATCGCATGATATATTTTCATTTTTTTTTAATATTTTGTTCATATTCCAAGACTATGTGCTGTTTTCCGAATGAACGAATTAGGTATTTCACGTGGTAGTTTCGTCAAAAACTGAAGTTTTTTAAGGATTATTTTTGGAAAATATTTTGAAAGTTTATCTCGCAATATAACCTAAATATGATGGACACTTTTTCGCACTACGATTCCTTGAATTCCTTATATTTTAGCTATATAGTGTATTAGCAACGTTACAGGTAAGAGTACGAGGATTGGTTTGGTTGTAATTGGTAACAGTGAAGTTAGTCCTAAAAGGTGATTTTTGTCCTTTTTATGCCATTCAACATTTGGTGTAATTTAATATAAAATGTCAGCTTCTTTAGAAATAGTTGAATTTGATATTTCAGAATTTTAGCGCGAAAGTTACAATATTTAATTAATTTTTGTAAATTTTTAGAACAAAATTCAAAAACAGCACCTCTTCTGATGTCGCACACTAGTTGCGACGTACATGTGGTATTTATCCCTAGGAGCAGAATTTAGCACAAAACCAATTTAATGGCGATAAAAACACCACCTCATCTTATGTCACGCACCTATAGCTTAATTGGAAAATTTTATATCTAAAAAATTATAATTTTTTTTTTATAAAACTTAGTTTTTGATATTTCTAATTACGAGTTTCGTATTAAAAGAATTTATGCCCCAAAAAACGCCACATACAAAATTTCCGAAAAGCCCTCTTAACAATAGTTGTACATCTGTATAAGCATCCCCATAATTTATTTTCAGTTCATATTCTGCAATTTTTTTCTTAATTTCGGTTATCTGCCATTTTTCCTATAAGTCGAAATATAAACACTTATAAGTAATTTGGGGTTTCTTTGAAATTTGTTAACGATAATAACTTTTACCTGGAACTTTGCATTTTATTCGCATTAAAAATTAATCTATATAAAATACCTTACTCACAACACCCAGTGACATTAATCGTAAATTGCGATCTGAATTTCAATTTCAAAACGAAAAAAATTGCAAAATAACATCAATGCTTAACAATTTGTTAATTTAAAAATTGTGCATACATTTCACGTATTTCTAAATTATTGTCGAATTCACGTTCTCCCATGGGTATTCGTTTTGTTATGGGCTATTTGTCAATACCATTAAACGTCTGCTTGAATAATCGATTATTTCACAAATAAGCACACACATACATACATACCTAGCTCCCTGTGATATTTTAAACACAAAAATCCAACAGCTCACACACATACACACACAAATACAGACACACACACACTCGAAAGTCGAGGTGTTATTACTTATGGTGGTCCCCATGCAAATAACCCCATCTCCCTGAACAGTTTTGGGGCATCATATGTTATGGTCCCGCCATAAATTTCATGTTTGTGTTATTTGTAGCTTTGATGGTTTGAAGGCCCCCAAAGCAACAGCAAACAAACACACAACAACCGAAAAAAAAAAAACGAAAGCGTCATTGCAAATTATACCCCAGGGTAACGCACAAACAAGAACACAATGAACGAAGGAACCATGGAACGAACGTACGAACGAACGAACATCATCAGCAAATTAATATGTAAAGCATACATAAATTGCGTTGCCAGGGTATTTGTGTTGGTCGCCCGTACCCACACGTGCACGAGGACCCTTATATGCTTCCCAAAACGCCTATGCGTATTCAAAGCAATGAAACGTTTTTTTTTTTTTGTGATATCTTTTTTTTTTTTTTTTTTTTTGAAAGAAAAATGAAAGTAAAACCTTTCAGGTTTTTGTCTTTTATTCCTTGATGAAGGTAGAAAATTGATCTCTTTAAGGTGAACAAAGGACATGCAAAACAGTTTGATATGTTTGGAGACAATTATATGGTCATAGATTTTTCTAACAACTGGGGTTGATATTAAGCGTTTATTTGTTAATATTAGTCGTGTTATTTGAAGGGGTCTTGAAATAGACATTTAGATGCATAGATGCCTTTAATAGTAAAACAACCTGTTCCTAAATAATTAATTCATATGGCATCTGAAATGTCATCCATTTTGTATACCCTCCACCAAAGTATGGAAGGTCTATAAACCCTGTCATTCCGAATTGTACATTTTAGAGTCTACAAAGTATATATATTTTGGATCAGCATAAAAATATATGTGTGTCTGTTTGTCTATCTGTCTGCCTGTGGAAATAACTTAAGCTTCCGAAGGAATTAAATTAGGTTGATAAAACATTACTCAGATATGTTTGACTTGCAGTACTTTTGGTATTGAAAATGAGCTATATACCTTCCCATATTTAGTATTTTGATGACTTTAGCGACACTATTCACCGGAATTTTTCCGAATTTCGTATTTGCGCATCGTAATGGGTACAGTCTGTAAAAGAAAATTGCCAATGCAGTACCGGTACCTCCCTAAATTCGGTATTTTGTTAGTTTTCCGGCATTATTTACCGGAATTATTTCAAGTTTCAATATTGTAATGGCCTATGGCAAAATTTGCCTTTGCTGTATTTACCCAATATAACGGTAGCTCCTTTTTTCGTATTTTTCAACGTTTATATTTATACCATCCACAATAGTATGTTTTAGTTTGTCATTCCGTTGTAAAACCTCGTCATATACATTATAGACCCCACAAAGTACATATATTCTTGATCAGCATAAAATTCTATGTCAATATAGCGATGTCCGTCTGTCTGTCCGCCTGTGGATAGGTCCACATACCTCCCTTTTTTGGTATTTTGGTGATTCAACCGACATTATTTGCCACAAATGTTTCAAATTTGGTATTTAAAGTTTTTATGGATAGTGCATCCTAAAACAGAGAATTGTCGGAGCAGGTCAACGTCTTTGTATAGCCCCATATAACGGGATCTCCCGATATTCGGTATTTCGACATTCGACATTATTCGCCAGAATTGTTCAAAATTTGACATTTGAAGTTCGTAATGGATACTACAGCCTATGACAGAAAAATTTTGTGCACGCCCACGTCTTCGTATAGCCCTCCCATATAACTGTAGGCACTAATATAACGGCTATATTCGGTATTTTTTATATTTTAATGGATTTTTTTTTTTAAATTTTATCCAAATACATACTGTTTTTATACACCCCTACAACACAAGGTGGTAAGGGTATTATGTCTTTGTGCATTTGTTTGTAACAGGCAAAAGGAAACGATATAGACCCATAGTTCCTTTTGATGATTTGCATAGAATCACATTCTGAGTCGATTTATGCATGTCCGTCCGTCCGTCTGTCCATATATTTTTGTAAACAAAGTACAGTTCGCATTTATTGCCCTATCCAGATGAAATTTTGCACAAATCATTTGTTTGGCCCAAGGACGAACCCTATTGAAATTGGAGATAATCGGTCAAAATTTAGATATAACTCCCATATATATCTTCGTCCGATTTGCCTTTTATTGTGCACCAAACGTGTAATATCAGTCCGAATTATATGGAATTTTGCACGTACGATCTGATTGGACCTGAAAATAAGTATGCCAAATTTGATCGAAATCGGTTCAGATATAGCTATAGCTCCCATATATATTGTTCATCCGATTTGTTATTTTTGTCGCAGCAGTAATATGCACTCTGTAACAACAATATTTGAGGAAATATATCAAATACAGCTCAGAAATACATTTACTAAATTTTATCTAGATCGGTTCAGATTTGGATATAGCTCTCATATATTACTTCGTCCGATTTACCTTTGATTGTGCACCATACGTCTATTATTTGCCCAAATTGGATGAAATTTGGAACATTCGACCGAATTGAGTCTAGAAGCTAGTATGTCAAATTTGGTGAAGATCGGTTCAGATATAGCTATAGCTCCCATATATACTGTTCATCCGATTTGTCATATTTGTTACCCACAGCCGTAATATGCACTCCGTAACAACGATATTCAGGAAATATATTAAATACAGCCAAGAAATATCTTTGCCAAATTTTATCGATATCCTTTCCAATTTGGATATAGCTCCCATATATATGTTTATCCGATTTCAAATTAATTGTGCACCAAATGGGCATTACAAGTCCGAATTTAAAAGATACAAATGCTTCGGCATATTTAGTCCTTTGAACTTTAAATTATAATTATAATCATGGCGTGTATGATTGAATTGTCCCATAAAAACTTTTAATTGTTATGCGCAGCTCTACTAAATTAGCAAAGTGGAGTAGGGTATCATAAAGTCGGCCCCGTCCGACTTTAAGACTTTCTTTACTTGTTTTCTTGTGAGTTCCCTTCAGACATGAAGTAAAATAGTATCAATCGGTTTTTCCGAGAGATGTATACTCCTAGCCTTGAGTTATGAATATTCAAACTGTTGACCCTTTGAAAATATTTGAAGAAATGCGATGCAAAGACCGAGACCTATGTAGAATATTTGCCACAAGAGTGGAATGTGTATCTGTTCTTCGAGATTTTTATTATACTCGCTGTGAAGAAATAATAATATACTCCAAAATTAAAATATAATCTATTTCCACTATCACGATATTCATATAGCTCAAGCAATACTAATGTTCTCTTCCAAAATCGAATAATGAAAATTCACTTGCATGTATTTCCTTACGTATGACTTCTCCGTTTTGTAGTTGTAAAATATGCGATTTTTTTCTTGTCTGCTTGCTCGCTGTTGCCAACTTGGCACTCTTGTTTTTATATCGCACAATTTGCTATCAATAACACTTTTATCCTCTTTTATGTTTAAATCTGTCATCTGCTAGCTTTTGTTTGCATCCCCGCTTTGCATCCGAGTATTAATATGTCAATGTTGTGCTCTTTGTCGTTTATTATCTTAACCGCAGTGTGACGCATATGGCAAGTCATGCCGGGCCAACGTGAAGGCTACCACCATACGCAATCTGGCGTTTTTTACACATTTCTTTGCTTTATCGTAATGGCGGGTATGTTGGGTTCGAAATAGCGTTTGTAATAAAAGACACAAATTCTTCTCTTAGAGAACTTTTCATCCTTGGAAGACCAAATGGTCTTATCTGAGAGGTACAACTGTTTCTCTATGAGGGAAAACCAACCGCTCTTCTATGAATGACGACAATTGCTCCTCTCCTATGAGAGAAGACAAATTGCAATTTTTGGCAAGTAAATACGATCAATTTGTTTTGGACAACGAATTTTTTCTCATCGGAGAAAACCAAATTCGTCAGTTCGCCACTTTCGGCCAAGCGAAGCAACTCTTTAGCTCTTTTGAGTCTTTTTTCTTTCTGCTTTCTTTTGAACTGCTCTTCTATGAATGAGGGCAATTGCTCCTCTTCTATGAGAGAAGACAAATTGATCTTCTTATATGAGAGAAGACCAATTGCTTCTCTTCTATGAGAGAAAACAATTGCCCTTATTCCATGAGAGAAGACCATTGCTCTTCTGCAATGAGAGAAGACCAATAGATCTTTTTCTATAAGAGAAGACCAATTGCTCTTCTTCTGTGAGATAAGACCAATTGCTCTTCTTCTATGAGAGAAGATCAACTGCTCTTCTGCTATGAAAGAAGACCAATTGCTCTTCTTCTAGAGAAGACCAATTGCTCTTCTGCTATGAAAGAAGACCAATTGCTCTTCTTCTAGAGAAGACCAATTACTTTTCTGCTATGAAAGAAGACCATTGCTCTTCTTCTAGAGAAGACCAACTGCTCTTTTTCTATGAGAGTAGACCAATTGTTCTTCTTCTATGAGAGAAGATCAACTGCTCTTGTTCTAAACACATCTTCTCTGAGAAGACCAATTGCTGTTCTCTGAGAAGACCAATTGCTCTTTTATGAGAAGACCAACTGCTCTTCAATGAGAGAAGACCACCTGCTCTTCTATGAGAGAAGACCAACTGCTCTTCTATAAGAGAAGACCAACTGCTCTTCAATGAGAGAAGACTAACTGCCCTTCAATGAGAGAAGACCAATTGCTCTTCTATGAGAGAAGACCAATTACTCTTCTATGAGAGAAGACCAATTACTCTTATATGAGAGAAGACCAATTACTCTTCTATGAGAAAAGACCAATTACTCTTCTATGAGAGAAAACCAATTGCTCTTCTATGAAAAGACCAATTGTTCTTCTATAAGAAGAACAATTGTCTTCTATGAGAAGACCAATTGCTCTTCTATGAGGAGACCAATTGCTCGTCTATGAGAAAACCAGTTGCTCTTCTATGAGAAGATTAATTGCTCTTCTTTGTGAAAACTAACAAGCCTTCCCTGAAAAGGCTAACACGTCTTCAATGAAAAATTCCATATTTGAAGGGAATCTAAATTTCGCCCCGACCCAACCCACAGCTACATTACCACATATTTTACATTCTACCACAGGACATGGCATATGTCTCGAAGTTATTATTTTGCCATGGATATGGGATATAAATTTATATCACTTTCAGTTCGTTGCTGACTATTGATGACTGCAGGCGTTCTCTACGCTGGTGGCAGGCGATCCACTTGATTTGTTGTTGTTTTGTTTCAGCTCTTTTTGGTGTAAACACATTTAATGAAGCGCATTAATTTTCATGCATTCGTTTGTTACTTATTTTTGTTCTTGTCGTAGATTGTGTCCTTTTTTGTTAATGTGCGAATCACATTTATTTTTTGTCTTTTGTGCTACAATCAAGTGTTGGCAAATGAAATCGAAAAAAAAAAAACTGAAAAAATAAAAGAAAATATGAATTGCGGGTAAATGGGCTGGGCTGCTGGGATAAATAAAGAAATCATGTAATAAGGACAATATTTACATAATTTATAAGGCCATATGTTGTATTTTAAGCGACGGCGGCCTTTATGCTATGCCTGGGTTACAAAGCCGACAACAACGACAGTGACAACAACAGCTGAAACAACCCTGACAAGATACAAATGAAACAAGTAACATGATAACAATGACAAGAGACATCCTTAACAAAGAAGTTAAAACGGCGGCGTATTTCAAGAGGGTTGCCTTGGGTGGTAAGACAGTGTTTCGCAGCTCACGCAATGAAAAGGGTGATGATTACAAAACGAGGTATGAAAAATTAATGCAATTAGGCACAATAGACAGAGATGCCTTATAGGATCCTTAAAGGCTCAGTAAATAAAGAAGGCTTTCTCGATGCAATGGACCCAAGTGAAGTCCTCCAATGTCTTTTGAGAGAACACATGATGTCGTTTCTTCTTCCCTACAAATAAATGCTTAATTCCAAACACTGTGCCATCACCAAATGGGAAAAGGGTTACATTGGACATAGCTAGCACGCTGATGCTACCACTCTGTATTGGTTGCTAGCTGCTGGTTTTGCCAGCTTCTAGGGAGCAATATAGTACATCGCATAACCAGTTATGTCTTTTTCCACTTTGTTTGTTGGTGCGTGTTAATTTCTTTCGCCTGTCATCTTGGGTTGTCGTGGCGTGTCGTGTTTCTTGTCCTTGTCTTTTAAGTTTGTATCTCTCTCTCTCGGTTTTTTGTTATGTTAATTATGATAAAGTAGTTGCAACAAAGTTCAGGGCACATTATTATATTGTGACAGGAAATTCTTAATAAAAACATTATTGCAACAGAAAGGAAACATTATGCGTTTTTGAAGGCAACTGTTGTGCAGATAACCAGAGGACTTGTTCAGACGAGGTGGCTTACGACATTTAAATGCAATTTATTAAGAAATTGTGTGATTAATTGTTGTTAAAATGTGCTGGATGTTCCATAGTAGTATAATACAGGAAATCCTGAATATTTTTAAAATTGAACGTGTCATAGCCTTGCTTTCCGGCAATATCTATATTAATAAAAGCCCAGACTGAACGGCTAAAGCTAAAGTCTAAAAATGATGGTTGAGGGTCTAACTCGGGCCTGCGATAAAAGATAAAGCTTTTCTTCTTTTGTTGAAAATTCCCACTGGAAGGACCGAAAAGTTCTATAAGGCATTGGTTATGGTACCATTTGTATAAGGCGAATGGATAAAACAAGAATATTAGAATACTGATATATGTCATATACCTCCGAATATTTTATATTTTGATGTTTTTTTTTTTTTTGAGAGTTTTTTTTTTTTTTTTCTTCAAATTTGGTATATGAAACTGAAAAAAATGAATAAAAAATAAGCTTAGTTCGGCCGGGCCGGCCACTATTTGGAAGAAACTTGAAAATTAAAAAAAAAAAAAAAATCAGAAAACTACCATTTAATTGAAAACCGTTTTACAAAGACGTAGATTTGCTTACGATTTTTTTTGTAATATGCTGTAGTATCCATCACGAACCTCACCTGCATACAAAAATGTTTCTCATAGGCTGTTGTACCCATTACGATCTTTAAATATGAAATTTGGTACAATTCCGGTGAATAATGACGCAAAAATCATGGAAATACCGAGTGTCGGGAGGTATCGTCATATGGGGGCTATACGAAGACGTGGACCAGAGGCTGTAGTACCCATTACGATATTCCAGTACGAAATTCCGGTGAATAATGTTGCTGAAATCACAAAGGCGTTCACCTGTATGCACAAATTTGTGTCATAGACTGTAGTTCCCATTGCGAACTTCAAATAAGAAGTTTGGAATAATTTCGGTAAATAATGTCGCTTAAAAATCATGAAAGTACCGAATATAGGGAGACACAGTTATATGGGGGCTATACGAAAACGTAGACCGACATGACCCATTTATGACCTTAACCTGCCTACTGGTAAACTATGCATTCAAAATTTTAGCCTTAACATATATTCTGAATATTTCGAGGAGTTACAAACGGAATAACAAAGCTAAAATACCCTCCCTTGTATGGTGGAGGGTATAAAAATAGCAACCACTGTAGCAGGAAATCAGTACCATTGACTTAACGGAATTTTGGGGATCAGATACTGAATCTTGGATTGGTAAAAAATGGGATATTCGAAATGTTATAAGCGAGACGATTATTCAATATTTTGACCCTTTTTGGGAGGGGACCTGAAGGAGTGAAAGAGTGAGTGTTAATAAATATATTGAGATGCTCGATATCGGACTCTTATTTCACATTTTATAAGAATTAATTATTGAAAATGTTGACCCTTTGTGAAGGAGGTACTTGATGAAGGCCGATACATTTTATTTTCTTGTCTGACCTGACACTGATAAGATATAAGGATTTGTAAGGTTTGCTCAAAATTAGGCTATTCTTTCTTGCTCTACTAGGTAAATCCCTTTTTTGTGTAAATTTCGACCTTTTGGGGGGAAGTAACGTAAGGAGTGGGCCTATATTGCCCATCTCCGAACGAAGTTTGACAATACCAAGGTACCAAGTTTGGACCATATCGGATACTTCCTTCGAGAGTTATCGTGCGCACTAGAAAGCCAGACAGACAGACGGACGGACACCTCTAGATTGACTCCAACTATCCTGAAACGAATTTCGTTCAAAATATCTTGAGTCTGAAATCGTTCTTTCGATGAGGTACGTTTTGGCCTATCAAATGGTATATACCCTCTGTAGCCGTATGGCTGAGGCAATAAAAAGCTAAAAAAATACCCTCTGTAGCCGTATGGCTGAAGCAATAAAAAGCTAAAATTTATGATTTGGGGAACAGAAAACCCGTACCCATACATTGAAAAATCCATGAACTCAAAACGAGGAACTGTTTGGTGCAGATTTTGATCCAGCGGCATGATTGGGGATTAACAAGGAGTGGCCGTTAAAATCAATGGAGACCGTTATCGGCCCATGTTGATCGAAGTATTGTTCTTAAAAATTGAAGATGAGGATATGGACGAGATTTTGTTTAAACACGGCTTCACTCAATTTGCAAAAAAAAACAAGTACGGAAAGCTCAAAAGTCGGGCGGGCCGACTATATGATACCTATATGATGCATATTTAGTAGAGCTCTTGTAAAATAAATGTTTATATTGGGCATTTCTGAGCTTTATGAGATATCTGGTACAAAATATGAATATGGTAGAGCGCATATTCCGAAAGTTGGAGATTTAAACACCAATATCGGATGAAACATATATATGGGAGCTATAGCTATATCTGAAGCTATTTTCGCCAAATTTTAAGTATTAACTTCTTGAATGAATTCGCTTTAAATTATATAAAGGAGCTATATCCAAATCTGAACCGATCTTCATAAAACTTGAATCTCGTATTGCTAGGCTGAATCTAATATCTGGCACTAAATATAATTTTTGTAGGGTGTAAGTTACCAAAGTTAAAGTACTTATTTCTATACTAAATTTGGTCGGAAGTGCCAAAATTCTCACCATTTGGACTGATATTAGCCATTTGGTGAACAAGAAACCTAAAAGAGGATGAAGATATTTATCGGAGCTGTTTTTAAATGTGAACCGAACTTGATAAAATTTTATCTATCTGATATCTGGTGCTAAATATCAGTCTTGTGGAGTGCAGGGACTTAAACATAAAAATCATATGAAACATATATATGGGAGCTATAGCTATATCTGAACCGATTTTCACCAAATTTGAAGCACATGCTTGTAGGCTGAATTCAGTCGGATGCAGCAAAATGTATACCAAGAAACCTAAAATAGAATGAAGATATATATGGGAGCTATATCTCAATTTGGACCGATTTTCACTAACTTCAATAGGGTTCGTCCTTGAGCCAAATAAATGTTATTTAGACAACTTCATCTCAATCGAATAATAAATGCGACCTGCATTTTGTTTACAAATACAGACAGACGGACGACGGACATGCATGTCCTTCCGATAAATCGACTCAAAATGTGATTCTATGCTGATCACCAAAATGTCATGGGTCCGTCGAATATGGACAACCCTGTATGGGTCTATCTCGTTTTCTTCTCCATGTTGCAAACAAATGCACAAAGACATAATACCCTTACCACTATGTGGTTTAGGGTATAAAAAATAAATAAATAAATATAGTAATTTGGCGGACCCATTATATGGAATCTCCTAAGAATGTGACCTTCACTTTTAAAAATGTTTGCCATTGAAAGAAAAATTAGGCTTTTTAAGACTTCTTGACTCTAACATCATTTGAATTTTATTATATTGACCTGAAAAGGGGCTGTAAAATCGGGAAAAAGCTTCCCCTAGGAATATTGTGATCATCACCAAAAACTAAATGTGTATATTCCTCATGGACCCCCATCTCATTGGTAAATTTCCAATAGACACACATAGCTAGATTGATTCAGCTTGTCGGTATTCCACATGGTAAGTCTTGGACCAATACTTCGATATGGTACAAAGTTTTTGGCCAACCTATAAACCCTGTAGAATAAGTAAGTAGCCCTAAGGAGGTATTTAAATTTTAAAGCATTGCCCAAAAACTTTAAAGCCTTGCACAATTTTTAAATTTTTTGTGGGCGATTTTGTATTGCCCCTATTTAATAACACCCTCTGACTTGAGAAAATTTGAGAGTTTTAACTTGAGTTTACAAATTACAAAATTATATAATTTGCAATATGGGATTTTGAAATCGACCACATTTTGCTGTGGCGTAATTTTGACGAAAAAGTCCTCTTGTTCGAAATTGGCTGCTAAATAGCTAAATGTTTCTAAGTTTAATACATATTTTAAAATTCAACCGGCTTGCAAAATTTTTCAATATATATCCTGCCAATTTGTTGGTATGCACGCACATACATCCATGTACTTATACATATCTAAGTCCCCTTTTTCTTTTTGATAAAAGATATTCAATCCGACCCTGGGAACTGTCAAATTTCATTGAACATCCATGTGACATCTACATCTACAGTGTACATTACATTATGACAATTGTCATCATTGTCATTTGGAAAGCTGTACAGCACAATAAAACATGATTATTTTCGATACGTGTTTACACAGCAATGGCACCGTTCTTAGTTATTTGTTTCAATTTGTTTGAGTGCGTCGAGTATTGGAGTTGCGATCTCATTCGATATTTTTTCAATACTAAAATGTGTGTACGTGTGTGAGAGAGCGCGCTACACTGTTGTACTTCAAACGCGATAACATTCATTGTTTTTATGAAACATGAAAGCAATTTGTACGTTTGTTTATCTTAACAGAGACACTCACACTGACACGCCTACGCACACTGACAGGCATAGAAACATAGCCGAATCAAACATTTAAGTTAGACACGTGTACGACGAATGTGCACTCTCATCTCACCTGTCATAAATGTTCAAATCGTTCAGATGTTTTGTTGTAGTTGTTGTTGTTAATGTTGACATTTTGTTTGTAGTGATGTTATTGTTGCTGTTGCTACTGCTGATATTTTGTTTTGTTTTATTTGTTAATAAATGTTGACACTACCCCTTACGTGAATTTGGAACCGTACGTGTAATTAAAAAAACATGATTGGAATTTTTGTTATTCGTGCGAAAAAGATGATTTGTGTTGTAAATATTTGTACAATGTGACAGGTTTTTGCAAATTCGAATTTGTTATGTAAATAGAGTAAAGAACAGTTATGTGTTTGATATCAGATATTGACAAATTGTCGGAATTTGGCTAAGAGCAATAGGAAAAATTTTCAAAAGATCATAAAATCTTTATTAGATTTGATATTATAGTCCATAACTTAATGTTTGAAGATTATTTTATGCAAATATTAACCGCGAATGCGCCTCATATGGTTTATGTGCTTAGTTCAATTTTGGCACACTCGTCTGTATAGGCAAACGTTTTAAAATAACCACATATTAAATCAAACGACCTAAGCGACCAATTTACAGTCCCGAACGTGAATAAAATGTACACCGAAGTTGCTTCCGTAACAATGGACTTAGTTACGCGTGGCATGTGGCACCGTTCTGTTGAAAGCACAAGTTAAGCTCTTGCATTTTGGGCAAAAAAAAAAAAAAAAGAAACAAGTAAGCAAAGGCTACAGTCGAGCGGGGCCGACCGTTGAATACCCTACAACACTATAATAAACGATACAGTTTATATAGGCGAAGTACTCGACAGAATTCCACAAGATATTGAGACAAATATTTAAAGAAAACCATCAGGTATCGTTCTCTAATTTTCGAAAAAATAACAACTTAAACTAATTTGCTCATTTCCAATTTATTGGTAGATGTTGCACTTAAATGGTCTTCCTAGATCTGGAACCAATATTTCCCAAAGACCTATAATCTCTCAGAAGTGGCAAAAGATTAACATTTATTATTGGTTTTTGACTGAAACGCATCTATATGAGATATAGACATTTGACTATATTCTTCAACGAAATAGTCAGAAGTGCGGCTTTCTTGTATTTGTGAATTCTCCAAAAAGTCACTGGAATAGACATTTCCGTATTTTGTCTACAAAAGTTGGCAAACTATTTCACACATTGAATATTTTTGGATGGCCATCCAAAACTGCTTGGCTTTTGCAATGTGCGGTAACCTCCTTTCAAATGTGCGTGAGGATCGGGCGATTATTACGACCTGCCGGCAATTTTGCAGTTTTTTGGTCCATTTCAACTCCTAAATATATGACGATCATCTCCAAAAAGAGTAGGCTTCTATTCTGACCCTCATCTTATCCCCATGCAAAATTTCGTAAGGATCGGGTCATAAGTGCGATCTGTATATGATATCCTTATATCCTAACTACTTAGTTTTGTTAGCTGTAGAAATATTACCAAATGTTTAATTCAAAATGAAAATATGCCACAAATATGACAAAATTTAAAAGATATGAGAAAATTCTACAAAATCAATATTTTCATCTTTAGAGAGATATTTTTATGCGATTTTTTAGACGTTTTTTCTTTCCTGCCAAGAGGCCATTCTGAATTAATGAGAACTGTCGAAATCAGTTCAGCCGTTCTAGACATATAAGAGATCTTTCAAGCATATCTTCTTTGATAGACATATATATCGCACATATTTTGCTATATATCCGATTTGTTGGATGTTAACATCAATGTAAAGATCAGAAGTAACCTTGTCATGGCTTTATGATTTCGCTGGGATTTAAAATATTTGCGGTTTAATGAAAAATTTTGAATTTTTTCAACACAAAATATATGGTCAATTTCACCCGCTAAATATTATCCGATGACCACCCAAATTGGAAGGCTTCTTCCCCTCCCTAAACTCCAGCTACATGCAAAATTCCGCGTCGATTGGTCTATAATTGCGACCTGTATAGCTACTGCAAAATCCGACATTTTTTTAGTTTTTGGTCCATTTCGACCCCTAAATATTATGCGATCATCTCCAAAAGCAATAGGGTTCTATTCTGGTCCAAGCCCCACCTACATTCTAAATTTCGTGAAGATCGGACCGTAATTGCGACCTGTAGAGTGATTACAAATTAACATGGACAGACGGACAGACGGACGGACGGACATACATAGCTAGATCGACTCAGCTCGGCGAGCTAGGAAGATCCATATATACTTTCCTATATGGGAAATCAATATTTCGAGGTGTTACATAAATTCTGGCCCAATCAAACTTATAATACCCCCAACACATAGTGTTGTAGGGTATAAAAAAAAAACTAAAAAAAACTGTAAGTTCGGCCGAACCGATTTCTAACCGATTTCGAATAAAATTGGCAATTTTCAAAAAAAAAAAAAAAAAAACAAAAAAACTTAAAAACCTTAAAATACCGAATGTAGCCGTTATATTAGGGTCTATGGACCTACATAGGTAACTTTTGTCATAAGCCATTACAATATTCAAATGCGAAACTTAAAAAAATCGGTGAATAATGTCGCCAAAATCATCAAAATACCAAATATCGGGAGGTACCGTTACATGGGGGCTATACGAAGACGTGGACCTGCACAGACAATTTTCTGTCTTAGGCTGCAGTATTCATTACGAACTTCAAACACCAAAGTTAAAAAAATTCCGTTGCATAATGTCGATAAAATCATCAAAATACCGAATATCGGGAGGTACCATTATATGGAGGCCATACGAAGACGTGGACCTGCACAAATAATCTCCTGTCATAAGCTGTAGCAGCCATTACGAACATCAAAGTTGAAACAATTTCGCAGACGGACGGACATAGTTAAATCGACATAGAATTTTATGCTGATGAAGAATATATATACTTTGTGGGGTCTAAAATGTATGTTTCGAGGTGTTACAAACGTTACAAAACGTAATGTTACAAAAACTTAATATATCCTCCATACTATAGTGGAAGGTATAAAAATGGATATTAAATCATTTACGTTGCCATTCGCCACATGTTTGAAGAAGTACGGTCCGATGATGATGAACACAATTCTTCGGAGGCGAAATGAAGTTAGTTGGCCGATAATTACATATATTATAACCGGTTATGGGTGAGATAACAGAAGGAGCTGATATTGTCCATTTTCGCACCTGATCTAAGTCTTGTCCAAATATTTCGATGTGCAAAGTTCTAACTACCATCCCTTCATTATACCCTACAACACTATGTGTTGGAGGTATTATAAGTTTGTTTGGGCCAAAAATTATGTAACACCTCGAAATATTGGTTCCCACATAGGAAAGTATATATGGATCTTCGTATCTCGCCGAGCTAAGTCGACCTAGCTATGTATGTCCGTCCGTCCGTCTGTCCATGTTAATTTGTAATCACTCTACAGGTCGCAATTATGGCCCAATTCTCACGAAATTGAAAATGTAGGTGGGGTTAGGGTCAGAATAGAACCCATAATATTTAGGGGTTGAAATGGACCAAAAACTGAAAAATGTCCTGATTTTGCATTTGCTTTACAGGTCACAATTATGAACCAATCGTAGCGAAAATTTAGATGGAGTTAGAGTTTAGGAGTGGGCAGAAACCTACCAATTTGGGCGGCCATCGGACAATAATTAGCGGGTAAAATAGACCTTAACTTTTATGTCAGAAAATAGGAAAATTTCCACTAAACCGCGAATATTTTCAACCCCAGCCAAATCACAAATACATTAAAAGATCACTTCTGACCATTACAATGATGCTAATAGCCAAAAAATCGGATATATAGGCACAATGTATATATACAAGAATTTGAATTTATCTATTATGCTTATAAATCAAGAAACGCTGGGCCGATTTTCGCAATTCCCATCAATTCGGAATGGTCTCTTGCCAGAAAACGATAAAATCTAAGAAAATCGTGGGAAAATATACCAAAAAAAAGTGAATATATTTTGTAGAATTTTTACATTTTTTCTCATATATTTTATCGCATGCGATTTTTTCAATTTGACTCACAATTTTGAATTCTAACTTTTATAAATTTTTACACCCCCCAACACTACGTTTTGAGGGTATTATATGCATATCGCAATTATCGTCCGATCCTCATGAAATTATGCATGGGGGTAGGGTTAGGTTCAGAATTAAAGCCTATTGTTCTTAAGATGTACATTTAGAGGTGCAAATGGACTAAAAAAAATTATTTTTTTCTAATTTTGTAGTCGCTCTATAGGCCGCAATTGAAACTAATTGACACGGAATTTCG
The DNA here is from genome assembly GCF_030504385.1 of Musca domestica. Classification (NCBI taxonomy): domain Eukaryota; kingdom Metazoa; phylum Arthropoda; class Insecta; order Diptera; family Muscidae; genus Musca; species Musca domestica. The sequence goes on from NW_026712299.1 coordinate 10,662,591, forward strand.
CATCAGAAGATGGTCGACCCCGAACGACTATAGCCTTTGTTTACCTGTTTTTTTTTTTCATAAATTACCTTCGAAATTTTAAATTTTCTTACTGTTAGTTAAACATATTTCCAATCAAAGTTAAAATATACCATTATAAAGGTTGATTTTTTTGAGGTTAGGATTTTCATGCATTAGTATTTGACAGATCACGTGGGATTTCAGACATGGTGTCAAAGAGAAAGATGCTCAGTATGCTTTGACATTTCATCATGAATAGACTTACTAACGAGCAACGCTTGCAAATCATTGAATTTTATTACCAAAATCAGTGTTCGGTTCGAAATGTGTTTCGCGCTTTACGTCCGATTTATGGTCTACATAATCGATCAAGTGAGGAAACAATTAATGCGATTGTGACCAAGTTTCGCACTCAGTTTACTTTATTGGACATTAAACCAACCACACGAATGCGTACAGTGCGTACAGAAGAGAATATTGCGTCTGTTTCTGAGAGTGTTGCTGAAAACCGTGAAATGTCGATTCGTCGCCGTTCGCTGCAATTGGGTTTGTGTTATTCGACCACATGGAAGATTTTAAGCAAAGATCTTGGTGTAAAACCGTATAAAATACAGCTCGTGCAAGAACTGAAGCCGAACGATCTGCCACAACGTCGAATTTTCAGTGAATGGGCCCTAGAAAAGTTGGCAGAAAATCCGCTTTTTTATCGACAAATTTTGTTCATCGATGAGGCTCATTTCTGGTTGAATGGCTACGTAAATAAGCAAAATTGCCGCATTTGGAGTGAAGAGCAACCAGAAGCCGTTCAAGAACTGCCCATGCATCCCCAAAAATTCACTGTTTGGTGTGGTTTGTACGCTGGTGGAATCATTGGACCGTATTTTTTCAAAGATGCTGTTACGGTGAATGGCGATCGCTATCGTTCGATGCTAACAAACTTTTTGTTGCCAAAAATGGAAGAACTGAACTTGGTTGACATGTGGTTTCAACAAGATGGAGCTACATGCCACACAGCTAGCGATTCTATGGCCATTTTGAGGGAAAACTTCGGAGAACAATTCATCTCAAGAAATGGACCGGTAAGTTGGCCACCAAGATCATGCGATTTGACGCCTTTAGACTATTTTTTGTGGGGCTACGTCAAGTCTAAAGTCTACAGAAATAAGCCAGCAACTATTCCAGCTTTGGAAGACAACATTTCCGAAGAAATTCGGGCTATTCCGGCCGAAATGCTCGAAAAAGTTGCCCAAAATTGGACTTTCCGAATGGACCACCTAAGACGCAGCCGCGGTCAACATTTAAATGAAATTATCTTCAAAAAGTAAATGTCATGGACCAATCTAACGTTTCAAATAAAGAACCGATGAGGTTTTGCAAATTTTATGGGTTTTTTTTTTTTTTTAAAGTTATCAAGCTCTTAACAAATCACTCTTTACTTAATTTTTTTGGGGGAAAACTTTTGATGTAACGATGCACAGCTTGGAGTCGCCATTACACGTGTTTCTTCTTTTTTAAGCTCTACTTTCATTATCTGCTAGATTTTCCCCGTAATTATTGAAAAAATTAATTTTGTCGCACAGTGTAATAATTTAATAGTTCATCACAATCAGAAATCACTAAAACAATTTACTACGAGTTCCATAAACTAACACGTCCACATCTTACCTCGCTTAGAAAGTCATGAATATTTCATTCGATCTATTTAGCTATGAAATGAAAAAAATGCCTTAACAATGCCAAATAAGATATCGTATGGAAAACGTAAACTACATTACATGGCTTAAATTGCAAATTCCCCCTCTTAACATTTTCATTTGTTATTTCAACAAGAATTCACAGTTTTCTTTATCGAAATTATGTTTTTCCATAAAACATAAAGAATAATACAAAAATTATTACTTTGCCATGCACTTCCTTTTTGCTGCGGGCCAGCTAGAACTCTTTCAGACTTACTGGCTGGCATTCATCTCGAAATCTTTGCTCGTTCTCCTTGCCTTTTGTTTGTGTTAGAAGACATTTACAATTCCTTAGGACAATGAGGTGTTGAAGTGCATTATGCATTTTTTATAACTTTCATTTCGAAGCTCCATGGCAAATGGAATGGGAACGGGGGTAGACGAAGGAGATGTGAAAGGAGATGGAGATGAACATTGCAAAATACACCGGAAATATGGCTAAAGTGATGCATTAAAAATAACTTCGTGACAGACCACCGGCAGCGGCAAAGTCAAACGGTGAAAAAACGTTTTACTTCAATGCTGCAGCCGGCAGCAGCACCAGCATCATCATCAGCTCATGGACATCGACTCAAGGCTGGCAATGATTTCTAAGGTTTGTCGGATGAAGTCAGTTGGGTGGGTGGTCGACCGGTCGGGTGGGTGGTTCCTTGGTGCCTTTATTCGTTGGGTGTTAATGTTTCATTTTTGTTCACATTAAACGTGAAGGCAGAGAAAAAGACAACTTTACTTCTCGACTTGCAGTGGCAACATTTTGTAATGTGAGGAAACATTTACCCAGGACTAACGTTTGAATCCTTGATGTCTTAGTGTCTGTCTGGCACGTCTATTCGCCAGCCTTTTGTGTTAGTTTTGATGTGGAAATGTTGAGTTAAGTAATCCTCTGGAATAGATGTTGACTGTTGAATGTGGCCATCTTAGAAGTGTGGCAATGGACCGATAGGTAGTGGATGTTGGAGTTGTGGAGGTAGATATTAAAAAAATGGCAAAGAAAGAAAGAAAACATGTCATATCCAAAGACGCATCATCAACACCAGCAGTCGCAAAATGTCTTAAGAAGTGAGCACGTAATACAAAAAGGATGAGTATTAAGGATAATGATAATGATGAAACAAATATGCATTGAACATGAGATTGCAGTAGAATTTAAACAAAAGAAAACGCTTCTTCGTGCAGCAAGAACGTGCCATCTTTGGGTAGGATACTTCTATACAAGAGATTTGTTGTCGAAAAGTTAAAAAGTATCAGTCGGTTTTTCCGACATATGTATACCATCGGCCAATGCTCAATTGTTGAAATATATTTTGACTTGTATTACGATTATTCAAATTGTTGACCCTCTATGGAGTAGGTTCCGAAGGAATGGGCCAATATTGTCCATTTCGTAGCGGACCTAAATAAATATGATATATGTAGTCGACCGAAGTATTCAATTTTCATACCTCATCTAATACTGTTAAAACTAGTGAGGAAAGGTCAAAAGTCGGGCGGGCCGACTATATGATACCCTACACCACTACGGTGTGCGTATCTAGTAGAACTCCCGTTACAAAAAAAAGTTTATATTAGGAATTTATGCTGTGTAGTACATGATATGACTTCGATAAGAATTATATTCAAAAAAGTATCGCCAAAGGGATAAATATATATACCGGACCGAGTATCGCCAAATGGAAAAATTCGGTTGAATATGAAAAAATCTATCCAATTTGGGCTAATATTACGTATATGGTGAACAATATCCGTAAAATCTATTATTATTATTTATCATTATATGAGCTTCATGGATATTAAAAAATTTTGACCATTTGTGTTGCAGGTACCAGAAGGAGCGGTCCGATATATTCCATCTTGACAGCAGATTTTATATTAGTAGAGAAAATGTGATATGTGGAATATGAAGCAAACTGGATGCTTATTTTGGATTTTATAATCGTTTTGGGATTCGGATTTTATTTTGCGTTTTATACATTTCATGGGTATTCAAAATTTCCAGCCTTTGTAGGGAGGTACCAGAAGAAGTTGACTAATATATTCCGTCTTCGCACCAAACCTTGGGTTAATAAATATATTGTGATGTGTGTAATCTGGAGAAAATCGGTATCCTACATCACATTTTATGGGAGTTATAATTATTGCACATGTTGACACTTTGTAGGAGAGGTGCTTGATACAGTGCTTGATGTTTGCACCTGACCTAGAGCTGATGTATATATGAGGACTTGCAAAGTAGGAACAAAATCCGAATATCCTTTTATTATTATTATTTTTATTATTATTATTATTATTATTATTATTATTATTATTATTATTATTATTATTATTATTATTATTATTATTATAATTATTATTATTATTATTATTATTATTATTATTATTATTATTATTATTATTATTATTATTATTATTATTATTATTATTATTATTATTATTATTATTATTATTATTATTATTATTATTATTATTATTATTATTATTATTATTATTATTATTATTATTATTATTATTATTGTTATTATTATTATTATTATTATTATTATTATTATTATTATTATTATTATTATTATTAAGACTCGAAATGTCCTGAAACGGATTTGGTCCAAAGGGACCTAGGGTCTAAAACCGTTATTTCGATGAGGCACATTTTGGCCATATCAAATGGTATATGCTAGTCATATGGCTGAGGGTATAAAAACCCATAATTATTGTACGATCCACCATAATATATACAGGTCTTTAATTTACTATTGCCTTCATATACAACACCATCCGCTACTCGGTAAGATTTCAAGAAAATTTTCAAGAGTATTGGAATTTAGGACAGATGGCCAGCAATAACTGCCTTTTAAAAAAATAGGAAAGGTAGGATTTGAACATAATTTCAAAATCTTTTCATTTCCAAATGGACTCTCCTCTCTCCTCCTTATTAAAACTTATAAAAACTTAAAATTAGACACACTCACTTTACCACATTCTTCGTTACCTTATTACACTAATGCACACACAAAAACCATTTCAATATCACCATAATGGTCAAATAACACCTTCTGTTTTTGGTGTAATTTAATTAAAGTGATGCTCTCTCTCCGCCCTCCCTCTATCTCTCTTCACACTCTCTATGCACATTATTTTTTACAACGAAAAAGTTGTTGGCCAAAGTTTTCGGTTGCAAAAGATTTCTTTGAGAAGTTTTCTTCTTTTTTTTCTCTCTCTCTCTTTTGACAGAAGTTTTTATCTCGTTAAGTCATTATGTAATTACCGAAAAATGCAATAACGATTGACATAAAATACATTAAACTAAACACATTAGCAATGAGAGGGCTGTGGAAGAACGCTGCCGGAGAAAGCCAGCGGATGAGATTGGAACCATTGGAAGGGATAAGCTTCAGCTATAATGGGTTTTATCTATGAAAACGTGAGCTCTTTTTCTTGTTCACAGTGTAGGTATGTATATATGTGTATATGTGTGTGTGTGTGTTGGCTCACCTTTTTGTCCTTCCACGTGCAAGCCATATTTGCAGTTTAAGTTGCAGGCCAGCAGAATATTATCGCTGGCAAAACAAAAGCAGATCTCTAATTAAAATTTCGATTTTACAGCGTTTGTTTTTTGTGTTTTACTTTAGTAAGCATTGACCTGGAAAGGGAATGGATACTTTTCTTTTCCAGAATTTCTGGTTACTATTCTTAGATTTTTTTTTGAGAGAGTAAAAATAAACACAAAATTTGCAGAATTTTACATTGCAAAAAAATTAATTATAAATCATTGCATTAGACCTGAGAAATATTTGAAGGTGTAAGTTTTGAAGCAATGATTAACATAAGATGATATGTTGTGACTAATTAAAAAAAATATTTAATACTTAAAAACAATATATCATACGCCTTTACGAATATCTCCAAGCTCGGGTGTTTAAAAGAGAAGCAACAATCTAGTAATGACCAGGAAAGAAAGTCCTAAAGTCGTGCGCGGCCGACTTTATGATACCCTACACCACTTTGCTAATTTAGTAGAGCTCCACATAACAATTAAAAGTTTTTATGGGAGAGTTCAATCACACTCGCTATGATTATAATTATAATTTACAGTTCAAAGGACTAAATATGCCGAAGCATTTGTATCTTTTAAATTCGGACTTGTATTGCCCATTTGGTGCAAAATTAATTTGAAATCAGATAAAGATATATATGGAAGCTATATCCAAATCTGAATCGATCTCGATAAAATTTAGCAAAGGTATTTGATATATTTCCCTGAATATCGTTGTTACAGAGTGCATATTACGGCTGCAGAGGACAAAAATAACAAATCAGATGCACAATATATATGGAAGCTATAGCTATATCTAAACCGATTTCGATCAAATTTGGCATACATATTTTCAGGTCTAATTTGGTTGTATGTGCAAAATTCCATACTAATCGGGCTGATATTACACGTTTGGTGCACAATAAAAGGCAAATCGGACGAAAATATATATGGCAATTATATCTAATTTTTTACCCATTATCTCCAATTTCAATAGGGTTCGTCCTTGGGCCAAACAAATGATTTGTGCAAAATTTCATCTCAATCGGATAATAAATGCGACCTGCATTTTGTTCAGAAGAATACATGGACAGACGGACGGTTTTGTCGTCGGCTGAGGTAAGCTCAGCTGTGTCCAGGGTTTCCATAAGGACCAAATAAGCCTTAAACAGAAACTTTTCTCAAGGTGTAAACCATGCTTCTGGACTACCGACGTATCCCATATTCACTTTAAAGCTGAAAGAAATGTTGAGATACACCAAATTTAAAAAAAAATCACCGATTTGTGTACCCTACACCACACAGTGGTTAGGGTATAATGTCTTTGTTTGTAGCAGGTACAAAGAATCGAGATATACCAATAGTTACTTTTAAGAATCTTCATAGAATCACTTTTTGAGTCGATTTATGCATCTGAGTCCGTCCGACCATCCATATTTTCTTGTGAACAAAATGCAGGTCGCATTTATTATCCGATTGAGATGAAATTTTGCAAACAATGTTTCTTTGGCCCAAGGACGAACTTTATTGAAATTGGTGATAGTCGGAACAGATTTAGGTATAGCTGCCATATATCTTCTACCGATTTCGGGTAAATTTCGCACCTAATGGCTAATATAAGTATTTGTATTTTGGTACATATAACCGCATTTAGTTTAGAAGCAAATAAATCAAATTTGGAGAAAATCGGTTCAGATATAGCTATGGCTCCCATATAATGTTTCATCGGATTTGGAGTTTTAAGTCCCTCACATGAGTAAGAATTATATTTGGTTCCGGACAGAAGATACTGCTCAAAAGGATATAGCTTCTATAACAGGTTTATTGTGCACCAAATGGGTAATATTAGCACAAATGGAGTGAATTTAGGCAATTACGACTGAATTCATCCTATAAACCAATACTTCGAATTTGGTGTAAATCGGTTCGGATATAGCTATAGCTCCCATATATATGTTTTATCCGATTTGGGGTTTAAAGTCCCTCACACGTGTAATTTGCACAACAATGATACAGATACAGCTCCGAAATAAGTGTATCAAATTTTGTCAAGAACGGTTAAGAGTTGGACATAGGTCCCATACATATCTTCAACAGATTTCGGGTTAATCGTGCAACAAATGGCCAATTTCGTTTAAAAAGTCCTGAATTTTGGTACATCTAACCGATTTCAGTCCAGAATCAAGTACATCGAATTTGGGCTTAAGTCCCTCATTTGACAACAATGATATTTGGTACAACATATCTTATAGAGCTCGGAAATATATCTGCAAAGTTCTATCGAGATCGGTTAATATTTGGAAATAGCTCCCATATATATTTTCAACCGATTTCTTGTTAATTGTGCACTAAATGGCCAGTATCTCTCAAAAAGTCACATTCGTAATATGCCTTCGACAACAATGATATTTGATACCAGATATCTTATAAAGCTCAGAAATACCTTTGCCAAATTTTATCAAGAACGGCTAAGATTTGGATATAGCTCCCATATATATTCTTTATCCGATTTCAGGTTTATTGTGCGGCCCTTATGGCTACATTTACGCACTCCATCGTGTTGTTAGGTATTCCAAACAATTTCACACGAAAGTTGAGGTCCATTTCTTAGCAAATATAATCCAATGGTCATCCAAGATTCTAGACTTCTTCCCTGTCCTTAACTCTAATCTCATGCAAAATTCCGTGTCGAATGGTTTCCAATTGTGACTTCTAGAACGACTGCAAAATCAGGAACATTTTAATTTTTTTGTCCATTGGATCCCCTAAATATACGCCTTCAAAAGCAATAGGATTTAATTCTGTCCCTAACCCTACCCTCATACTAAATTTCGTGAGAATCGGACGATAATTGCTATCAGTATGTGATACTGTATTGCGGAGCGAAGAAAACTTTAGAAAATATACAATTCAAAATTTTAAGTCAAGCTGAAAAAAACCGCATGCGATAAAAATTTTATATATTATATTTTTCACATTTATTATACCCTACAACACTATGTGTTGGGGGTATTATAAGTTTCATTGGGCCAAAAATTATGCAACACCACGAAATATTGGTTTCCCATATAGGAAAGTATATATGGATCTTCCTTTCTCGCCGAGCTGAGTCGATCTAGCTATGTATGTCCGTCCGTCCGTCTGTCCATGTTAATTTGTAATCACTCTACAGGTCGCAATTATGGCCCGATCTTCACGAAATTTAGAATGGAGCTGGGGCTAGGGTCAGACTAGAACCCTATTTCTTTTGAAGATTACCGCATAATATTTAGGGGTTGAAATGGACCAAAAACTGAAAAAAAAAATCCTGATTTTGCAGTTGCTCGACTGGTCGCAATTATGGACCAATCGATGCGGAAGTTAGCATGGGGCTAGAGCTTAAGGCTGGGCTGAAGTCTTCCAATTTTGATGGTCATCGGGTAATATTTAGTGTGTAAGTATTGCAAATATCGTCCGATCCTCACGTAAATGTTCACAAGATTGGTCTCAGAAGGCCTATTGTTTTCAAAGATGTCCGCAATATATTGGGGGGTTAAAATGGACCAACAACTAAAAATTTTCCTGATTTTGCAGCCGTTATAAAGGTCACAAATAGAAACCAAAGGACACAAAATCTCGCATAAAGTTAGATTAAGGACAGCGGGTACAATGGACCATTAATCTTGTGTAAAAAAATACCAGCATTACTTACAGCCGACATCCGAAATACACAAAAGGCGAATGGGTTATGGAATATGGGTTTTTTATGCTGATTTCGTTGACGAATATAGCCAAATATCGTAGGCAAATCATATAGATGGGTCTTAATTTGAAGATACAGAGGGGCTTCTTGCTTTTGAAGATGATTGGAAAATAAGATGATTGCAAAAAACAGAAACAAATTTCTGATTACACAATTGAAGCCAATCGACACGCATGAGAAGAGAGTTAAGGACAGGGAAGAATTCTAGCATTTTAGATGACCATTGGATTATATTTATCTGTAAAATGGACTACAACAACAGCCCGACGGAGTACATAAATGTTGGGTAAATGTCCCTAGTCAAAATCCTAATTTCAAAAGCGAAATCTTCCAATATGGATTTGGACATAAGGGGGCTTCCAACATATTGTAGTGTTGTAGAGTATAACATAGTCGGCCACGCACGACTATAGTCTTTTCTTACTTGTTTTTTCATATTTTTGACATAAAAGTTATGTTTTTTTCTACTCGCTAAATTTTGTCCGATGATTTGTAGGATTCTACCCAGCCCTAAACTCTTACTCTGTGCAGAATTCAGCATCGATTGGTTTATAATCAATTTCAACTCCTATAAAGTTTTTCCAAAAACTGACCCCACCTCCATTTTCAATTTCGTGAGGATCGGGCCATAATTGCGATCTGTAAATTAACATGTCTGTCCATGACGGACATACATAGCTAGATCGACTCAGCTCGGCGAGATAGAAAGATCCACATATAGTTTCCTATGTCAAGAACCAATATTTTCGAAGTGTTACATAAATTTTGGCCCAGTCAAACTAATAATACCCCCCAAAAATAGAGTTGTAGGGTATAATACATTTTTTTTTGCCAGTTGAGCCCCGGGAATGAATTTCTGTTACGTCAGGAAAAATTTGATAATTTTCCCTCAACAGATTTTGGTCTCTCACAAATGGGTCATTGATTGTTTTCAAATTTTATTCTTTTCTAACATAATTAAAGAAAATGCGAAGTTGTGATTTTTAAGTCTAACCTCATGTCAATTATGGACATAGACTTTTTTAACACCCACTTAAGGTCGCCACAATTGAAAGATAAATGAGAAACAAACATTTCCGAAAAGGCAACGATAGTATCCGAATTTCGATCCATTCAGATTCCTGTAATTTTCTATGGTTTTGGCAAACATACGTTCTGTCTCAGTTTCCAACAAGGAATCCATGGAAATATTTGAATAAAAAAAAAATATATTAGTTATTTTAAATTTTCAAATTCCGCTTAATCTTTTACTCCTCCCCACGCTCTATGACAACAAAAAGTGTTAAAATTTTCTTTTCTTTTTGTTTGTTTTAATCGCTTACAAAAATCCTACAAATACCCCAGCGCTCGTTTTTTGTTTGCCAACACACATAGTATAAAATATAAGAAAAGTGAAAAAGAATCCTTGAAAAAATTATACAAAAAGATTTTACCAGTCTTTTTTTGGAGGAATATAATACCAAAACTAAAAAAGAGGGTAGAAGAAGAAAAAAAAAAAAACGAAATCTTCATATGTCTTTGTGGACTATACGTACGCTGGCTGTTTGGCTAGCTCGTTCGGCTCACTGCTTCAATGTATGGCTGTTGACCTTTTCTCCATTGCTGTTCACCAACAGCAACATTTCCGTTTTTTGTTTGTCCTGATATGGTGAAATTCGAGATAATTTTTTCACAAAAGATTTTTCCTGTTTTCGTTTGTTCTGCTAAGTTGTTTTCCTCGACACAAAGGTCCATGTTTTTTTTTTCTGTTTTTGTTCGTCTATTTTCTTGCTGCAGAATTTTTTCTATTAAGCTCTTTATAAAGTGCAAGCAATTATTTTACATTTAACGTGATGTTACTGCATCAGAGTGTGGCAAACAAAAAAAAAATGTGAGAAAAAAAAAAAACTAAAAATAAATAAAAAATCATTGTGAAAAAAAAATATTCTTAAAAAACCAAGAGGAAACATGAAGTGAGCTGTGAGAGAGTGAGAGAGTATGCAACAAAAAAAGTTTCATGTATTAAAGTTCTTTCTTCACATGTTGGTTGGTTGTTTGGTTGCTTGCTTGTTTGCTGGCTCACTCGCTCGGTTGCCTGGCATGTTCCATTCGGTTGGGTGTGCATTTAATACTTTTGCCTGATTTCAAGTGAATGGTTTGGGATGTGCCAGTATGGAAAATGGAATTTTTAGTATGCATGGCTGGCTACTTCGACTGCAGTTTAGTACTTAGATATAGTTTCCTATATTTTAATGAAAAACGAAACTAAACTAGAAAAAAAAAAACTGTGAATAAGACGAGAAGAATTCCATTGAAATAAACTTTAGCGCAAATTAAATCCGGTATGTTCAAAGTGTGGCACTCCTCGTAATAATTGGGGAATATTTATATATTTAAATGGTCTTGGATAAAAACAGTCTACAAAAGCCACCGCAAATTCTGCCAAATTCTGTCCAAAAGCTCAGTGTTTATTTGTAGATTGGGCACCTGACACGGGTCTTCCTTGAGGTGATTTAAGGTACATGATATTAATGTAGTATACGCGTACTTCCCTGTTTTGTATAGTCTGCACTCGCCTTATCAACTAGGACCTTTTTAGAAGCGGTTATCCGCTGGTTTGAAGGCTGCAACTGTAGAAGCTCCTCCTCATTTGCTCATATGAGCGGAACCCACATCGTGAGTGACTCCACAAAAGATTTATGTAAGTGCTACCGAGGCCAATTTCGAGCCTTCCATGTAATTTACTGTCTGAATTCACTGTCATATCAGTTTTTTTTTCGACCAAATCAGTGATAATGACCATCTACTCGGAACCAGATCATTTTATAACACTTATTGATGGTTGCGAGTAAAAGATCATCTGGAGCATTCATACAAGTAGGTCTCTTTGGATGCAAAAATTTTTCCACCCGACAATGTCATACTACCAGTATTAGCACTACAGATGTGTCATTCTAATACCTCGTGTGTAGGACAGATAGGATTTTTACTTGATGCAATCTCTTTTCCTTGTTGTGGTTGTAGCAGTAGCACATGCGAGTGTTTGCGTTCTGCTAATCTGGTTCCCGCTCCAGGTGCATCGTATTGTGCGGGCCGGTATCGCATGCCGGGCAGGCGTCACGCACATCTTCATCAATTCGTGCCCAATACGAATTGAGACGACTACACCATTCTGAACGTAATTGCGCTAAAACTACCCTGGTTTGTCTAGGCAGCTGACGTTCTTCAGCTGCAATGGATGGGGGATGGACTTCGAGGACGGCATTCATTTTATAATTGCTAATAGCATCTGCGACTGCGTCGGTATGAATTTCACTCAGACCTGCCTGATAGGCTTCTTGGTCTAGAGGCTCTCTCTTGTAGTGCTGGACCTCCCTCTCTAGATCATGTATGTCCTTCCTGACACGTCTGGGTGGGGGAGATTTATCCACCATATGATGGTTGGGATGACTCTCACGGTAACACCCAAGCAGGTACTGCAACGAAAGCATATGATTATGCTTTCGTAAGGGAAAGACTTTCGGCTCCTCATGTAGATGTTCCACTGGTGTCATGAGAAGGATGTGCTTCCACTGCGTAGCACCAGTGTTCGCAAACCACACTGGAACCACAGTATTCGCAGGCCACACTGGAGCTGACCACAGTCTTGATGACCTTGTTCCTACTTTTCATCTTGTCGTAGATAGCTGTGGCTTGCGCGGATGACTTGAACATGCTGTCGAATGTGACTCCTAGAATCTTGGGGTAGTTCGTGGTCGGTATTAGATTCCCCTCGACCTGCATATTCAGCTGTGTTCTCATATCCGCAGACCATGTGGTAAAGAGTGTGTCGGTTGATTTCTTGGCGGATATTTTCATATTCCTCGCGTGGAAGAATACGGCAAGCTCCGCGAGATAGGGGTTCAGCCTTTCACATATGTCATCGACCACTGGGCGCGACGCGATGATCGTACAATCATTCGCATACGTTACGATCTCTATGCCGTCTGGAGGGCGAAGGATTCCGGAAAGGTAGAGGTTAAACAGTTGCAGGGATATAACCCCAAATTGGGGAACTCCCTGTTTCACTCAAGGGGCTTTGGACTTCTTGTTATCTGTTTTCCTTTATTGTTTGAGGGCACCATAAGTTTCAGACATTTTTTTCACTGGCCTGATTTGAAGTTGAGGGTTTGCCGCATAATCATTCCAATTCAACGATAAACCCTCGTCCCTTCTAATCCTCAATATTCGCAGAAAATGAGGTATGTAAAACATACCTATCGGTGTATTTGAGGGCGATTATTTTATCGGACTCGTGTCGGACTGTGGCTTCTTCTTTGCTGTTTTCGAAACTGATGATTTGGGATATATGATTCGCCACGGGATTCCCCCATTCTTTACCGGAACTAGATCGTTTCTAGTCAAGCATTCACAAAAGACTTTGGAGGGCCCTCCCTATTGTCCTCCCTATTGACATGTTCATATGACTTTCAGAGAACAAAATATCCTAACACACTTTCTTGGGTACGCTCTCCAAACTTAGACCCTAAACGGAATAGTATCAAATTTTAGAATAAGCCAAGATTTGTTCGAATTGGACTCCTTTGGCAAGAATTATGGCCTTCAAACGGCCAATGTAACCTTCACACGCTGCCCGAATATTGCTCTGCGGTATTTTGGCCCAATACCGGTGAAGCGCTTGCTTGAGGTGAACGACACTTTAGTATTTTTTAGTGCCCAGCTTGCTTCTTAAAATACTCCAGACACAATAGTCCAACGGATTGGTATCCGGAGATTTTGGTGACCATCGTGCCCTAGAAATGAGTCGAGGAACCTCATTCTGTAACCTTTCTTGGGTGGCGCGTGCTGAGTGCGATGGTGCTGAGTCCTTTTGGAATGTCCAAGGTCTGCGGCCAAAATGTTTGCGTGCCCAAGGCATTAATGCACCCTCCAGAATATTTTCGCGATAATATTCGGCATTAATTATGATATCACTGTCGATTAATACGAGCGGAGAGAGACCATCGACTTTTAGGCGGCCCACACCATCACCATGTCCAGCGCTTGAGTTCTGATGTCCAACCGAAGGTGCAAATTTTTAGCTGACGTCTTTGGCAACTAAACACGATCATTTTGTTTGTTTACGAACTGCTGGAGGACGAATGTTTTCTCATCAGAGAAAACCAAATTCAGCAGTCCACCACTTTTTGTCAAGGGAAACAACTCTAGCTCTTTTGAGCCTTTTTTCTTTCTGCTGCGGTGTAAGTTCTTGAACTTTTTGGAATTTCAATAGCTTTACCCGAGTTCACTTTTCAATATTTGCCGAATGGAATATTACGACATGTTCAGCTCACGATCCAATTTTCGGCCTCTGCGACGCGAGTTTCGATCAAGTCGCTTTTTTACTTTTCGAACCATTTCTGCTGATGTTGCTGTTTTCTTCCGTCCACTTCCCTGACGTCGGGCTACGCTACCAGTAGCACGGTCATGAGCGATGGTACTAGACGCAAAAGATTTATTCACATTTAAATGCTGGATTATAAAGAAAGAAATCACACTATCACGCTTGAATTCCATCACGAATAACTTTCTCTCTGGAAAATTCTACTCAAAAAAATTTTTTGTACGCTTGTAAGCAATATACTGAGCTGTCACTGGAATAATTTTAACAACTGTCGGACGAGTTGCTTGGAAATGACAGCAGTCTGAAGTTGGTTGCTGTTTTTTCATCTATATCCATTTCCTTTTCAAACAGCCAAAATTTCGAAATATCGCAAAATACATGTACTGAACGGAGTGAATCAGTGAATCTGTATCTGATACTTCTTAAACTGGTTTTTTTTGTTTTTTTTTTTTATTATTTTATTTATTTATTTTTTTTTTTTTTGGTTCCGTTTTGCAAGGAAAAGATCCATAATACATTATTTAGTTCCCGCAAGCAGAGCCCATGTCATTTCATATGACACAGCCCTGAATTTGATTTGGCAAAAACAAATTTGGTACATGAAGCATTTTAACTATTGGAAGCACAAAAATACAAAATGAAAGCCAAACTTGGGGTGGCAAAAACAGCAACAACAACAAAATTGATAAAAAAAAATGCCAAATGAAAAGCAGAATATTTTATTATACAATATTCCTTTCCGAATTCGGGGTTACCTATACAGCAATACATGGCAAAATATTCCAGTTATTAAAATGTACAACATGTAGCCAAATAAAGAGGTGTTTGGATGAAGAAGCTTTTAACAACTCCGCTTCGGTTTGCTTTTATGCGCTGAATTTTAAAGCATTCTGCCGGCAATGTTCAGCGTCAGCTCACTAAAACTCTAAGCGCTGCCAGCTTGAATTCAGCTTCATATTCCGATACAAACGAACACCACCATCATCACCACTCCCCTCCCCCATTCACATCCACAAATCTGCATTAAATTGGAAACAGGACATGAAAGTGTTATGCCATGTGAAAATCCAACCAGAGCACAGAGAGAGATAGGGGTACGGAACACGAACGAAAATTTGAATCTTTATTTTAATTTTTTATGACTTCACTTTCGTATTTAAAAGGATTTTTCTAATTTTAAAACCATTAACCCAAATTCGCTTGTTGTGTGTCAGGTTATGTTCGGCGCTACCCTTGTCAGAATTTAATGTAAAACTTTAAAAGAAAGCACGTTTGCAGTGTAATGCCATTTTATTGCTGCCACGAAATGTGCAGCAAATTTGAAAGCTAATGGTATGGGATAGGAAGTTTTATTTTCTGATTTCGTTGATGCGCTATTCGAAGTTAGGTTATTAAAAATTACAGTGTGCAACAAAAAAAAAAGTAATTATGGGAGGAAATCCAGCAGATTATGAAAGTAGAGCTACAAAAAGAAGACACGTGTACCGGCGTTTTGAAAGTTTTTATCGCAGAGTAACCTAAATAGAGAGGGCAAGTTCACCTCTCTTTCATACAAATTTTTGAACTATGATTCCTCGGAATCCGTGGGTTTAAGGCATGTGGTGTCTTCGGCAGTGTTAAAGGTAAAAATACGAAAAATATTTTGGGTCTCCTATAATTGTTTTTATAATTTCACCAGAAAGGATACTATTCCAGAAGTGGACCAATATGATATATTTTCTGTTCTAATGTATCAAATCTCAAATACAAATATATATTTCAATATACCAAATATTGCGGAATGTATCTCCATCTAAGGGACCACATTGTATATGAACAAAACTACATAAAGGCATTAGCAACGATTGGCATAAGAAACCGAAACTCTTTCGGGAAACTCTATCTTTAGAGTATTTTCAAGTCCTTTTGACATTTTCCACAAGCCAGACTGCCTTTTGTGCAGTGAAATTATATCGTGACAGATTTGGACTATATCGACTACTTCCTGTACTTTATATGAGATATGTGAACATTTTTGGAAAATGTGAAAATATTTGTAAGGCAACAGATATAGGGGACCAAAGTGTTCCATTTTCATACTTCATATAATACAGCTAAAAATATTGGTAGGTGCAAAATTTGAAGGAAATCGAATATTTATATCAAAATGTTTGTTGTATCTGGGAAATTTGAGGAGATAGATGAATGGATTTGAATGCTTATTTCGCTTTCTTTGATCGTTTTGTTTTTCAAAATGTTGAAGCCTATGTGGGGAGGTACCAGAATAAATGGTGCGATCTCTACCATCTTAATAGCAAATCGTGTGTTGATGGAAGTATTGAGATGTACAGGGTTGCCCAAATTCGACGGACCCATGTTTTTTTTTTAAAAATCAAAGAAAAAAATAAAAATTTGGCAGTTGGCAATGTTAATCATTTAATTTGTTCCAAGTAGATTTGTTTACATCAATTTTTGAATATGATATCTCTCAAATGGCCGCCTCTGGCGTTGATGACATATTGTGCCCTTTTTGCTGCATTTTCCATCGTTTTTGCCAACATTTCGGCCGGAATAGCGGCTATTTCTTCACGAATGTTGTCTTTGAGCTCTTCTACAGTCCTTGGCTTGTTAACGTAAACCTTTGACTTCAAATATCCCCACAAGAAGAAGTCAGGCGGCATCAAATCGGGCGAACGCGGTGGCCAGTCCAAATCACCACTTTTCGACATCAAACGGCCCGGAAACAAATTCTTCAGAAAATCGATTGTTATGCGACTTGTGTGCGATGGAGCTGCCTCATACGCTTCGACGAATAATTGGCATCACAAAATTGATCATCATGTCGCGATAACGCTCCTGATTGATGGTAACAGCATGGCCGCAGCAAACTGTGACTTTTTCGTCATGAAGAGGCACTTCTTGAATCTCCTGAGGATTTTCAGTGGCGTAAAAACGGCAATTTTGCTTATTTACGGTCCCATTCAATGTGAAATGGGCTTTATCGGACATGATAATTTTGTTCCAAAATTGCTCGTCATCTTCGGCCATTTCGATGACTCTTTGGGCCCATTCCAATCGACGAGGCTTGTCCGCAGGCAACATTCTTTGCGTCAATTGAATTTTGTACGGGAACAAATGCAAATCAATGCCAATAATCCGTTGTAAAGTGGACCGAGCCATGCCCAACTGCTGTGAACGGCGTTTTTGGGATGTTCTTAGGGACCTCTCAACACTGGCTCGTACGGCAGCGATATTCTCGGCCGATCGCCTTGGTCGACTTTTATATGGCCTCTTCGGATTAGAAAGAGCCTTACCAGTCGAAAATTTTTCGTATAAACGCTTAATGGTGTTCTTGAAGGCGCATTTCTCACATTTTTTAATGTTTTAAAAGCTCGTTGAGTTTTCACAATTGACTTCTTCTGTTGAATGTAAATTTCAACCATTTCAGAGCGCTCGCGTGGCGTGTATTGGTTCATGGTAAAAATCTGCTTGGACTGACGCTTCAAACGCGGTATGTCATTAAGCGATGTGACATCTCTGTCAAAAGTTATGGCGTTGCCAGATGGGTCCGTCGAATATGAGCAACCCTGTATCAAGTCTGAATGGAATCGGACATTATTTTCGCGTTTTATTTGCTTCATGATAATCAAACTTGTGAGCCATTGTTGGGAGTGAACTGAATATATCCCATCTTCTCACCAGACCTTGGGATAATAAAAATATTGTGATGTGTGTAATTTGAAGAGAACCGGATGCTTATATCGGACTTTATGATCGTTTTGGCTCTTCAACATTTTAACCCTTTGTGGGGGAGATACCAGAAGGAATGGTCCGATCTCTACCATCTTTATAGCAAATCTTGTGTAAATGGAAATATTGAGATATACCAAATCTGAATGGATGCGGATGATAATTTCGCGTTTTATGAGGTTCATGGATAATCAAAATGTTGACCCTTTGTGGGGGAAATACCAGAAGGAGTTAACCGATATATTCCATCTTCACACCAGACTTTGGATTAATAAAAATGTTGTGTTGTATGTAATTCGAAGACAATCGGATTCTTACATCACATTTTATAAGAGTTAAGTTTGACAGTTTGTAGGGGAGGTACTTGATGGAGTGAACCGATATTGTCAATTTTCGCACCTGACTGCTAGGATATGCAAAGTTGGGGCAAAATTTGGTTACCCTTTCTCTATCTGTGTAAAAAATATTTTTTCGAAAAGTTCTACCTTTTGTGGGAGAGTTACCAGATGGAGTGGACCAATATTGACCATCACCGAACTCGATCTTGGTTTGACAATTATATTACGATTATCTACTTTGGACCCTCAGAGTTATCGTGCGCACCAGCCAGCCAGACAGACCTCTCAGCCAGATGTGTACCTCCCTCACAATTTTCAAACAAGGTGTATGTAAATATTTCTACCAATACAATATCTGGTGTAAATATGGAATATGTCGGTCCCCTGCTTCTGGTACCTTCCTTACAACGGGCCATTCGAATTTCAACAAATTTCCCCCATTTCAATAGATTTATAAACACAAGGTCTGATTTGAAAATTGGATGTATCGGCCCATTATTTCATTAACCGAAACATTCATAAAATGTGGTATAAGGATCGGTTTCATTCTTCAAATTCTCATCGAATTTACACATCTCAATATTTTTACCAACACAAGATCTGTTGTCAAGAGTCCTCCGATTCTTTTCAAATTTCATATAACCCAATATTTTTACTAATGAAATCCACAAAGGGTCGCAATTTTTATACCCTAAAACACTATGTGTTGGGGGTATTATAAGTTTGATTGGGCCAAAAATTATGTAACACCTCGAAATATTGGTTTCCCATATAGGAAAGTATATATGGATCTTCCTATCTCGCCGAGCTGAGTCGATCTAGCTATGTATGTCCGTCCGTCCGTCTGTCCATGTTAATTTGTAATTACTCTACAGGTCGCAATTATGGCCCGCTCTTTACGAAATGTAGAATGTAGGTGGGGTTAAGATCAGAATAGAACCCTATTTCTTTTGGAGATGATCGCATAATATTTAGTGGTTGAAATGGACCAAAAACTGAAAATTAGCATGGGGCTTTGGGCTGGGCAGAAGCCTCCCAATTTTGATGGTAATCGGGTAATATTTAATGGTTGAAATAGACTATAGCATTAGTGATAAATAAAAGTCAAATTTTCCATTAAACCCCGAATATTTTTAATGCCGGCGAAATCACAAATTGACGAACAGATCAATTCTGAACGTTACGTAGATGTCGATAGTAAAAATATCGCATATATGTAGCGAAATATATACAATGTATATATACAGAGGAAGGGGATGTTAGCTAGAATGCTTATATCCAGAATGGCTGGAGCGATTTTGATAAATAGATTTTGATAAAAAGACGCCAATAATGACGTTCATATAGATTTTGTATTATTTTGTGACATTTTTTTATTATACCCTACAACACTATGTGTTGGGGGTATTATAAGTTAGATTGGACCAAAAATTATGTAATACCTCGAAATATTGGTTTCCCACATAGGAAAGTATATATGGATCTTCCTATCTCGCCGAGCTGAGTCGATCTAGCTATGTATGTCCGTCTGTCCATGTTAATTTGTAATCATTCTACAGGTCGCAATTATGGCCCGATCTTCACGAAATTTGGAATGGAGGTAGGGCTAGGGTCAGAATAGAACCCTATTTCTTTTGGAGATGATCGCACAATATTTAGGGGTTGAAATGGACCAAAAATTGAAAAAAAAAATCCTGATTTTGCAGTTGGTCTACAGGTCGCAATTATAGACCAATCAAAGCGGAAGACAGCATGGGGCTAGAGTTTGGGGCTTTCAATTTGACCTATAATATTTTGTAATATTTTTTCACCTTACAACACAAAAATTCCTGATCACACAATTGAAGCCATTCGACACGCCTGAGAAGAGCGTTAAGGACAGGGAAGAATTCCAGCATTTTGGATGACCATTGAATTATATTTAGCTGTAAAATGGACCACAACAACTAACAGCACGGCGGAGTGCGTAAATATTGGGCAAATATCCCTGGTTAGAATGCTGAGGGTAATATCTGGGCTGTTCACCGCGAAATCTTCCAAAATGGATTTGGACATGAGGGGGCTTCTAACATATTGTAGTGTTGTAGGGTATCACATGGTCGGCCCCGCACGACTATAGCCTTTGCTTATTTGTTAATATTTATATTTTTCGCAACTATGGATATGATGTGAATATGGAATATATCGGTCACTCCTTCGGTTCCTTCCCCACAAAAGGTTAAAATTTCGATTAACAAATATTAGCACAAAATTGGAAATAATTGTTCGATTTTCTTTGAATTTCGCACACATTTCACTATGCCGGTTCACTATATATGACACCTCACACATATTTCAACATTTTACAAAAATTATCACATATCAATAAACGGATATTGTCGGCAAAACCGACTGATACTATCTAACTTGTTTTGATATACTTTCATCTGCTGGATTTTCCTTGTAATTATTTAAATGGAAATTTGTCGCACAGTGTAATATGAATTGAGGAGCTGTGTTAAGTGAAGTTAGTAGCAGAATGTTTATAGGCTATTGGATGTGTTAATGTGGGCTGTATGATGTGTTTAATATGAAACAAGTTGTAATATATCTTTCAGGTTTGCCAACATTGGAAATACATCTGAAAGTATATGTCACGCTTCATATTATTTTGTAAAGAGACCCACTTTTTTTTCTCAAAATAAGTTAATTTTATTTCAAATACAACTAAAAACACATAAGTTCGGCCTGGCTGAACTTTGAAAAATTTTTTTTCGCGAAAAATGCCGGTTATATGGAAACCGTTATATACGGGCTTTACGAAAACGTGGACCGATATGGCCCATTTTCAAACTTAGCCTGCCTACTTTCAAAATATACATGTGTGCATAATTTTAGTCTTCTATCTCAATTTGTACAAAAGCGTGATTAAAACAGACAGGCACACGGACATCGACCTAGGATTTTACGCTTATCAAGAATATATGCATTTTGTTGAGTGTGGCATGAGTATTCCGTGGAGTTACAAACAGAATGACAAAGTTAATATACCCTCCATGTTAGAGTGGAGGGTATGTCATTCTGCATTAAAGTAAACTGAAAATTGCATAAGTTTGATAACAAAGAAATTCTTGGGAAAAAAGTACCTTAGTACATCATTATATCATCTCCAAAATGTATTTCATAATAATTCCAGGGAATATGAAGAAAATTCTAATTTCAAAAACAACGTCTTCAAAACAAATTGTAAATTTCCTCTTGCTTTGTAACACCCTCTTGTTAAAAAATATACCCTCCAACAACACCTCATTATTTTATAACATCTTATCTCAACTCCACCAGCTACTTTTCAAATATGCACCTTTTTCTAAAGTAAATTGCCTGAACCCTCTCACCGTTATGACTGGTCCAGTTTTGCTTTTCTTCGTTTAATGGCTTTTGTTCATAAATTTTTAAAAATGCAATGTGGCGGCAAGCATTGCATCACGGGACACCTGCATTACAATTAACATTTATAAGTTGTGAAAAGTGAAATACAAAATATCTGCTTACCACACACAGTTCGGCCTGTCAGACACAATGCTGGTAAAGGCAAAAATGACAGCAGGAAAAAAAGAAAATTGAAAAAGTGAAGAATATGTCCACTATGAAGGTGGGGTGTTAAAACGGACATGCTATCAAAGAAGTACCAAGTGCCAGCAAAAGTGCTGCATGCTAAATATTCATGAGACAGGACTGTTAGTGAAATAATATGAAGATAGGGAAATTACAATTTATTGCATGAGAAAAGTGCAGAATATATATGGGTCAAATAGTATTTGATAAAAATATATGACACCTTGTACTTATGAAACAAAAAATAATTTCACAACGTAATTTGCTAAATATAAATAATAGAAACAGGGTGAGCAGAAAAAACTGCAACCAACTTCAGACTGCTGTCATTTCTAATCCACTCGTCCGACAGCTGTTAAAATTATTCCAGTCACTGCTCATTATGTTGTTTCAAGCGTACAAAAGCATTTTGGTGAGAATTTTCCAAAAAAAAAAGTTATTCGTGATGGAAATCAAGCGTGATAGTGTGATTTCTTCACATTTGGCTGGAAAGCCACAAGTGGCTAGCGTTAGAGCACTCCAGCATTCAAATGTGAATAAATCTTTTATGTCTCGTACCATCGCTCGTTACCGTGATACTGGTAGCCCGACGTAAAGGAAGTTGACGGAAGAAAACAGCAACATCGGTAGAAATGGTTCCAAAAGTGAAAAAGCAACTTGTGGCTCGTGAGCTGATTATATCGCAATATTCCATTCAGCAAATATTGAAAATTAGCTCGAGGTAAAGCCATTGAAATTCCAAAAAGTCCAAGAACCTACACCGTAAGAGAAATAAAATAGACTCAAAAGACCTAACGATTTATATCGCTTTGCCGAAAGTGGTGAACTGCCGAATTTAGTTTTCTCTGATAAGAATAAAAAAAAATGATCGTGTTTACTTGCCAAAGAGGTCTGCTGAAAATGTGCACCCTCGGTTGGACACTAGAACTCAAGCGCCGGCCATGGTGATGGTGTGGGCCGCCATAACAGCCGATGGTCGCTCCCGCTCATATTAATCGACCGTGGAATCAGAGTAAATGAAAATATTCTGGAGGGTGTAGCCTTGGTCACGCAAACATTTTGGCCGCAAACCTAGGACATTCCAGCAGGACTCAACACCATCGCATTTAGCACTCGCCACCAAAGAGTGGTTACAAAATGAGGTTCCTCGCTTCATTTCCAGCGCACAATGGCCACCAAAATCTCCGTATACCAATCCGTTGGAATATTGTGTGTGGAGTATTTTGGAAAGCAAGGTTGGCACTAAAAAAATACCAAGGTGTCGATCACCTCAAACGAGCGCTTCGCCTGGATTGTGCCAAAATACCGCAACTTTCGGGCAACGTTTGACGGTTTGATTGACCGTTAATTGACTATAATTGAACATAATTCATGCCAATGGTGACCAATTCGAACAAATCTAAGCTTATTCTAAAATTTGACGCTTTTTCCGTCAATTTTGCATTCATTCAATAAAATTAACAAGTAAAAAAGCCGTAAGTTCGGCCGGGCCAAACTTTGAATACCCTCCACCACTTGAAACGAATTAGGACATTTTCAAAAAAAAAAAAAAAAACAAAAAATCCATTAAAAGTTCTGTCAAAATCTTTAAGATACCTAATATGGGAAGGTGCGGATATATGGGAGGATAAACGATTTTGTGGACCTATATAGACAAATCTATGTCTAGGGGTAAAGTACTCACAAAGAACTTCTTGTTAGAATTTCAGACAATTCCGTTTAAAAATGTGGCTAAAATCATAAAAAACCGAATATCTGGGGAAGGGGGTACCGTTATTTGGGGGCTATAGGATATCAAGGACCTATATAGATAATTATCTTCCAAGGAATAAATAAGTACAAAGAACTCTTTTTGTAGAATTTCAGACAATTCCGTTGAAAAATGTGGCTAAAATTATCAAAATACCGAATATCGGTGGTACCGTTATATGTGGGCTACACGATATCGTGGACCTACATAGATAATTCTCTTCCAAGCGATAAAGTTCTCACAAAAAACTCCTTGTGAAGAATTTCAGACAATTCCATTGAAAAATGTGGCTGGGGGGGGGGAGTGTACCGATATTAGGGGCTATACGATATCGTGGACCTATGTAGATAATTCTCTTTCAAGGGATAAAGTACTCACAAGGAACTCCTTGTTTGAATTTTCAGACCATTCCATTACAAAATGTGGATCAAATCATCAAAATCCCGTATATCGGGGGGTACCGTTATATGGGGGCTATAGGATATCGTGGACCTATACAGACAATTCTCTTACAGGGAGTAAAGAGCTCACAAAGAAATCCTCGTGTGGATTTTCAAACCATTCCATTGGAAAATGTGGCTAAAATTATCAAAATACCAAATATCGGGGGGTACCGTTATATGGGGGCTGTACGATATCGTAGACCTATATAGACAATTCTCTTTCAGTGAGTAAAGTGCTCACAAAGAACTCCTCGTGGGGATTTTCAGACTATTCCATTGCAAAATGTGGCTAAAATTATCAAAATACAGAATATCGGGGGGTACCGTTATATGGGGGCTATACGATATTGTGGACGAGCTCACAAAGAACTCCTCGTATGGATATTGCTAAAATTATCAAAATACCGAATATCGAATATATAATATCGTGGACCGATATAGCCCATCTTCGAACTTGACCTGCCTGCAGACAAAAGAGGGATCTGTACAAAATTTTAGCTTTCTATCTTAATTCGCTTTGACTGTAGCGTGATTACAACAGACGGACAGACGGACAGGGCTAAATCGTCTTAGAATTTTACGCTGATCAAGATTATATATACTTTGTTGGGTCTTAAATGATTATTTCGATTAGTTACAAATGGAATGACGAACTTAATATACCCTCCATACTATGTATGGTGGAGGGTATAAAAAAGTGTAAAAACTATGGCGTTGGACTTTTTTGCTGTTTTTCATACCCTCCACCTTCGAAAGGAGGGTATATCAACTTTGTCATTCCGTTTGTAACATCCCTAAAGATTCGTCGTAGTCCCCATAAAGTATATATATCAATAATCAGCATAAAATTCTAAGTCGATTTAACGATGTCCGTCTGTCTGTCTGTCCGTCTGTCTGTTGAAATCACGATACAGCCCACTTTATTTGACGTAGAGCGTCAAAATTTAGCAGAACAATTTGTATTGTGTCTAGGATGGTTGGTATTGAAAATGAGATATATCGGTCCACGTTTTGGTACAGTCCCCATATAACGGAACCCCCCGATATTCGGTATTTTGATGACTTTTGCTACATTTCTTCGCGGATTTGTCTAAAAATTGGTATATGTGTATCCTCATAGGTTCTAGCTCTGTTTCTGAAACATTGTATGTATAGGTTCACGTTTTTGTATGGCCCCATATAGCGGTACCTCCCGATATTCGATATTGTGATGATTTTTGCCACATTTCCCCACGAATATGTCAAAATTGGTATTTGTGGGTCACAATGGGCTCTAATGTTTCCTTTACCCTATGGTGGAGGGTATTAAAAGTTCGGCCCGGCCGAACATAATGTTTTTTACTTGTTTTTATCTCACCCTGTATATCTGCGAAACCCTTGTGGTATCTCATCCACAAAGATTCTCAATTTTCAATACTTTTATCTGTCATAACGTGCGAAGCAACTCAGTGATTGTTTTCAAGTTGCTATATCTAAATATTTCTATCTCCCAGAAAGATGAAATGAATATGAAATTTATGCTTTCGCATATGATTGGATATAAATGATCGATTTCCTTCAAATTTGTTACACACTAATTATGTATTTGTATTAAATTAAGTAAGAATATGGAATACTTCGGACCGCTATATCTGTTACCTCACACATATTTCCACATTTTAAAAAAAATTGCATGTAACTCAAATAAACGAAATTTGGCACGTTGTAATATTAATCTCAGTCTCAGGTCAGATACGGATTGTTCAATATTGACCTACTGCTTCAGAACCTCCCCCATAAAAGGTCAACTGTTTGAATTATCATAACACATGTCTGGGGGTATGCATCTATCTGCAAAACCGACGGATGCTATTTAACTTGTTATTTGCAATTATGAGTTACAAATGTGCCTATTACTTTAATTGAAGATATCCAGTTTTTATCTGGTATTATCCCATTTTTCTTCAGCTTTTAAACCATTGTTCTTCAAATCGGACAAATAAATCGTTTTTTCTTTCTTTTTTTTCTTCAAATAAACGTGACTTTTTCCAACCCAATATACGCACGTGGAAAATATCGAAGCTCTTGTTAAGAACAAAAAAAAAATATTTCTTTTAAAACAAACAAAGAGAACGCAAAACTTTAAAACAAAAACACAAAACTTTTTTAATGGATATTATGACCGAAACAAATAAATTGGATAATATCAATGGCTAGCATTGGAAGGACAACAGTCCGGCAGGCCAACTTGAGGCATAAAGGCAATAAATACTTCCGACCGCTGCACATGTGCTCCGTCCGCAATGGCGAAGAGAAGAAAACATTAAGTCAAGTTTGAAATAAAAATTGTACAAATTTATGGGAATTGTTGAAAAGAAATTTAGATTTTTATGATGTACGATTTCTTTTTTTTGGTTTCGTACTTTCTTTAGAAAATAAAAAAATAAATTTAATTAAACTTTTTAATAGGGTAACATTTGGTAAAGTGCAAAATTTCAGTTTTTACGATTCCACATAAATCAAAAGAGCATTAGGGGAATATTTATTAATCAATGATTCATGACGTGATTGAGAATTGATGATAACCATATTTCAATACTCACTTGTTCGCATTTCATTTTCACTGAAATTAGTGGTTTTTTAATTGCGCATCTCGCACCAATGCATCAATTCTTAACTAACTTCTTTCATCAAGTCACATTCTTTGCCCCAGTTACAAGTTTTGTTCTCCGACTAGCTCCAAACACATGGCATATGGTGGAAAGTATGCCACACCATAATTCGTGTTGCAATTCTTATTTCGTGTGTGTGTGCCCATACTCCTATACGCTATGTTTTCACTTTAGTTCAGCTTCTTGGAAGTGATTTTTAGTAAGCAATTTTTAATGAGTTGCACGAGATATGCATTTAAACGGCAGCCAGTAACCAACCGTTGTTACCAGAGTAACCACAAAGTCTTGGTCCTGTCAGCCACAACCTGCAACATGCTATAACTGCATTGGAAGAGTAATTTTGCACCGAACAATCGGTTCCAGTAGCGAACACATTGTGACAAAAAAGGCGAAGACATAACCCAGTAAAGTTGTGCAAATATTTAATTGTTGCACTGTTAGGTGTCGAAGTAAATCAGGATATGCTAAGAAAATAGCTGGTCAACTGGTCATCTTTCAAGTAACTCTATATCTATTTATACAAAAAAATAAGTTGCAATGTGATAGTGACATAGGCCCATGTTTTAAATATTTATTAAATACAATTAAATAGTCCCCATATAACTGTACCTCCAGATATTCAGCATTTTCTTTTCACCTGAATTATCTAAAACTTGGCATTTTGAGTTTGTAATAAGCTCCATACTCTGGCAGAAAATTTGATATAGAGGTCAACGTTTTAGCATAACCCTATATAAGTGTAACACAAGATATTCTGTATTGTTATACCCTCCACCACACTGTGTGGGGTATATTAACTTTATCATTCCCTTAGTAACTCCTTGAAATACTCATGTCAGACCCAAAATTGTAAATAAGCCTATTTTTATCAGCGTTAAATTCTAAGAAGATGGAACGAATTAATAGAGAAGTCGAAGTAGTTTTAAGACTTGCGTATTTAGCTAGTTGGCAGATTAGGTTCATAAATGGGCCATGTCAGTCCACGTTTTCTTATAGCCTCATATGTTAATACCTCCCGATATTTAGTATTTTAATCGCATCCACCGCAAATGTTTCAAATGTCGTATTTTAAGCCAAATAGCCCTCATATATCGATGCCTCTCAATATTCAGAATTGATGTAATTTGGAAATGATTTCAGGTCCCATATAACGATCGCTCCCAAATTCATTATTTTATGATTTTAGCGACGTTATTCACCGGAAATACTTCAAATTTCGTATTTAAAGTTCGTAATAGGTACTACAATCTATAAAAGAAAGCAGTTCCATATTTTCGTATATCCCCCACAGAAGAATACCTCCCCATATTCGGTATTATAAAGATTTTAGCGACATTAATCACCAGAATTGTTTTATATTTTGTATTTGAAGTTCGTAATCGGTACTTCAACCTATGAAGGAAAATTGTCTCTGTAGATCTACGTCTTTGTATGGCCCACATATAACAGTTCCTCCCTCTATTCGGTATTTTGATAGTATTAGCAATATTATTTACCGGCATTGTTTCAATTGTGATGGAATTGTTTTAAATTTCATATTTGAAGTTCGGAGTCGGCCTATGACAAAAAAATTATTTATACAGAAGCAGGACTTCGTATAGCCCCCATATAACGTTTTTCATTTGAGGTTTCTTTTATACTTCACATCACATAGTAGAGTATTATGTCTTTGTGCATTTGTTTGTAACATGGAGAAGGAATTGAGATAGACCCATAGTCACTTTTGAGGAACTTTATTAAATCACTTTCTAAGTCAGACATTTCAGACCGGCTGCCCGTCCATATGTCCGTGTATTTTTGTGAACAAAATGCTCGGATAATAATTGCGGAGAGCAACCATCGGCTGTTATGGCGGCCCACACCATCACCATGGCCGGCGCTTGAGTTCTGGTGGCCAACCGAAGATCCACATTTTCAGCTGACCTCTTTGGCAAGCAAACACGATCATTTTGTTAACAAACTGCTGGACAACGAATGTTTTTTCATCGGAGATAACCAAATTCGACAGTTGACCACTTTCGGCCAAGCGAAGCAACTCTTTAGCTCTTTCGAACCTATTTCCTTTCTGTTGCGGTGTAAGTTCTTGCACTTTTCTATGGCTTTATCCCAAGCTCATTTTTCAATATTTGCGGAATGGAATATTGCGATATGTTCAGCTCACCAGCCATTTTTCGG
Organism: Musca domestica; assembly: GCF_030504385.1. NCBI lineage: Eukaryota > Metazoa > Arthropoda > Insecta > Diptera > Muscidae > Musca > Musca domestica. The sequence continues at coordinate 10,691,637 of NW_026712299.1, forward strand.
CCACTGTGACGTGGGTTTCGATCAAGTCGCTTCTGTACCAAGGTAACTAGCGATAGTACGAGACACAAAAGATTTATTCACATTTAAATACTGGAGTGCTCCAACGATAGCCACTTGTGGTTTTCCAGCTAAATATACTGAAATCACAATATTACGGTTGAACTCCATCACGAATAACTTTTTTTCTGGAAAATTCTCACCAAAATGCTTTTGTACGCTTGTAAACAATATAATAAGCCTTTACTGTAATAAATAATTTTAACAGCTGTCGGACGAGTGGCTTAGAAATAACGGCAGTCTGAAGTTGGCTGCAGTTTTTTCATCTCACCTGTATTCGGGACCCAGAACTAGATATGCTTCCCATATATTAGTTCCCTCTGAAACCAAATTATAAGTCTAAAGCGAAAATTTGGTATTAGGAGAACCGATTGTGCTTGAAATCTGAAAGTTGGTACCATGCTTGGTCTTGGCTTAGAGGGTAGAGGAATGGAATCTGTGTTCGAGATTTGACGGAGGTCTAGAAATGCGTCATATATTTTTACGAAAAGTACTTAATAGTACTTAATTTAATATAAGGTAAAGGGGCATGGCTGAAAATGTGAACTATAATTGTACGAAAGGTATTGGATGAAGGAATAGAGTTGAAGTCCTGAAATGTTATATATGTCACTTTTGATGTCTGATAAAGGTATGGAGGTGGTTTGCTGATGTGTACTTTAATTGTTCAAAATTGGTACATAATTTGGTATTGGGTGAAGGGATAGGGCTGGAATACAAAAAGAACTACACTGGGGAAATAATATAGGTAAAATCCTGAAATTTGATGTAGCTGTCACTGTTGGTGTCTGTGGTTAAGATATGGAGGTGGTTTTGGAAATGTGTATTGATTTGTTGGAAATTGTTACCAAATTCTGTATTAGGTAAGGTGATAAAGCAGAAAACTCGAATTTTGATATTAAGATCTCTGTGGTATCTGAGATTGAGATATCGAGGGTTTTTTCAAATAATGTGCTATAATTGTACGAAAATTTCTAAATAGTAGGGATTGAGCTGGAATCCTTAACTTTGATATGGATATATCTGCTTGTGTCTGTGGTTGAAGGTTCTAAATTTGGTAAAGGGGGTATTACAGAGCTGAAATCCTGAAAATTTATATTAAGGTCACAGTTGGTATCTGAGGTTGAGATATGTTGATTTTTGAATACGTACGAAAGTGACTAAACGCTACTAAATTTGGTATTGGGTGTCCTAATACGAATTTGGTAAAGTCCTAATACGAAGAATTAGAATGAATCTAAAATTTTCAAGGGGATTTTCCTTTGCCGAAGTAGCTGACCCTTGCTGGTTGAATATAAAGTAAGACTAATGCCGAACTTATAAATCTTGATATAAAGTGTCACGGAGTTAAGGTAATGGACAGCTTCTGAAAATACATGCAATATAGCTTACGAAATTAATAAATTCGGTATGGATTTAGGAATAGATCTGGAATTATGAGCTTTGGTAAATAAATCATTATTAGTAAAATAAGGAGGTAGATTTGGATAGTCTAAAGTTATACAAACCAAATTGCTGCCACTTCGACTGGAAAATGCAGACAAAACGCAAACCGTTAAATTACACCTGGTTCTGTTAGAAATTAAAGCTGACTCTTAAATGAGGCTATATAAAAAAAGGAACTACACTTAATATCTGATCATGTCGCCGAACGCAAAGCTGATTAAAAATGCCTTTATAATTTTTTGTGGTATAAAAATCGTAATTCCGAGGAATGAAAAATCTATTTAATATATCCCCCGTCATATGGTGAATGGCATTAAAACACCCCTTCGTTTGTTGGGTTACCAAGTAAGTTTTCATTATATAACACATTTACACCTACACATTTAACACCCACAAACATTTCAGCGTAATTCGAATGTACACTCCAACAATCACACATACATACATATTCATAGATATGAATGCAACTTTTACATACCTCTGCAATTATTATTATTGTATATGTATGTGTATAAGGAACATTATGGCATATTTAAAAAGACAATTGTAATTAATTTCTTTTGTTGGCTTAGAAATGAAGTAGTACTGCACAAAACGGGTGCAAAGAGGACAGAACTGGATGACAGAATTCCATTATAAGTATATAGGTGAATAAATGTTATGTGTGCAACTACGAGTGTGTGTGTGTATGTCTGTGTGTTAAGTGTCGTATAGGGTTGACTTGATGCCAGCAGAATATTACATGACACAATGCAATTTTAAATAGTTGTATTGTCAGCAAAAATAGCAGCCAAGTGACTTTCATAAGCAACTTTTCGTTGCTCTAAGTAAAAGCATTTAAATATTTAATTTGAACAGTGGTGTTATGGTGAGAAGTGTGTGCTTTATTGCAAAGAGGGAAGTTCTAGATGTTTAATTACAATATTTTTTGTCACAGATTAAGTAGTATGTTTCATTGTCAATAAAGCCAATTTATTTTCCTTGATTTTATGTTTCATAAGATCTAAATTGTAGGAAAAAGTTACTCATTTTTAGGAATTTGAAAGCACTGACAGTTAAAATCGATTGCCAGCGTTTACTATTGCCCTCTTTAATGCGGAAAGGTGTATGCTATACCCAAGAGTAAAATGTTTGCCTAACCTATGGAGCGTATGCTTTATTTAATTTGTACGTAAGTTGGTCATACGCCACATTATATTTTAAGCTTTATTACCTTGTATTGAATAAATTAATTTTTATAAATTATAATTTTAACTGTAGTAACTAAATAAAAAGTAACCAGAACCGAAATATCTTTCTTGATCAAGTGTTAGCATAATAAATTTAACATCTGGTGCACAATAACCATAAAATAGTATAACAAGTAAAGAAGCAGCTAAGTCCGGCGGGACCGAAATTTTGATGCACTCCACCATTTGGAAAATACTTGAAAATTAAAAAAAAAAAAAATATTCCGAAAACTACCACTTAATTGAAAATCGTTATATGGGCGGTTATAAAATTCCGGCGATTAATATCGCAAAAATTATGAAAATACTGATTACCGGGATGTACCCTCATATGGGTCCCAAATGAAGACGTGGACCTGCATAAGAAATGTTCTGTCATAGGTTTTAGTATCCATTAAGATGTTAAAATACGAAATTTCAAACAATTCCGGTAAATAATGTTGCTGAAATCATCAAAATACCGACTATCGGGAGGTACTGGTATATGGGGGCTTTACGAAATCGTGGACAGGCATTTACAAACTTAACCTGCCTACTGGTAAACTATACATGTATGCAAAATGTTTGCCTTTTATCTCAATTCGTTCGAAAGATAGTGTGATTACAACAGATAGACAGACGGACAGACGGACACCGCTAGATCGTTTTGGAATTTTACGCTGATCGAGAATATATATACAATTTAGGGTCTATTATGAATATTTCGAGGAGTTACAAATGTAATGATTAAGCTAATATAACCTCCATAGAATCCATAAAAATACAAATCTGAACCAATCTCGAAGATTTGACACAGATATTTCAGGGTTGTATATGATATCTCATACCAAATATCATTGTTCTAGATTGCATATTACGAAAGTGAGGGACATATCTCATGAAACATACATAAGGGAGCTATAACCAATTTCCACAAAATTTGGCATACTTACTTTAAGACTCAAAGTCGAAGTCGCATGGTCCAAATTCCATCCTATTTGGTCTAATATATAAAATGAAGCCATATAAATTTGGACCCATTCTCACGGTCCTCGGACCAAACAAGTGATTTGTGAAAAATTTCATCTCAATCGAATAGTCAATGCGACCCATACATTGTTTACAAAACAAGACGAACGGACATGAATAAATCTCAGAATATGATTCTATGAATATCATCAAGAGGAACTTTATGTCTTGTGTTATACGATATTCCAAATTCATCACTAACAGAAATATTCATTGACTCAAATATTCTATCTTTATTACTTTATCCCAAACTATTGATACAAAATTAAGTATTAGTAAGAAGTTCTTTTACACTCAAATTCTGAATACCTTAAACTTTTTCCTTCAATAAATCTTTCACACTTATAGCACGACTCAAGAAAGTCGTATTTATACCTTACAACACTGTATGTTGGGGGTATTATAAATTTGATTCGGACGAAAATTATGTAACACCTCGAAACATTGGTTCACGACATAAAAAACTATATATGAATGTCCCTGTCTCGCCGTCCGTCCATCCGTCTGTCTGTCCATGTTAATTTGTAACCGCGCTCACAATTATGGCCCGATCCTCACAAAAATAAAAATGGGAGTTGGGTTTGGCTCGGAATAGAAGCCTATTGTTTTTGGAGATGATCGCAAAATATTTAGTGGTTAAAATGGACAAAAAACAGAAATATTTCCTGATTTTACTATTACTCTACGGTCACAATTATGAACCAATCGACCCGAAAATTTGCATGGAGTTATAGTTTGTGGCTGGACGGTAATCGGACAATATTTACCTGGCAAAGTAAAGTATAAATTTTATGTCAAAACAAGTAAGCAAAGGCTACAGTTGAGCGGGCCGACCGTTTAATACCCTACTCTACCTACAACCCTACCTACAACACTATAATAAACGATACAGTTTATATAGGCGAGATACTCGAAAGAATTCCACAAGATATTGTGACAAATAATAAAAGAAAAAAACCATCAGGTTCCGTTCTCTAATTTTCGAATAATAGTAACTTAAACTAATTTGCTTATTTCCAATTTATTTGTAGATGTTGCACGTAAATGGTCTTCCTAGATCTGGAACCAATATTTTCCAAAGACCTATAATCTCTCAGAAGTGACAAATAATTAACATTTATTATTGGTTTTTGACTGAAACCCATCTATATGAGATACAGACATTTGACTATATTCTTCAACGAAATCAGCGTTAAGAAGTGCGTCTTTCCTGTATTTATGAATTCTCCAAAAAGTCACTGGAATGGACATTTCGTATTTTGTCTACAAAAGTTGGCAAACTATTTCACACATTGAATATTTTTGGATGGCCATCCAAAACTGCTTGGCTTTTGTAATGTCCGGTAACCCCCATTCAAATGTGCGTGAGGATCGGGCGATAATTACGACCTGCAGACAATTTTGCAGTTTTTTGGTCCATTTCAACCCCTAAATATATGGCGATCATCTCCAAAAAGAGTAGGCTTTTATTCTGACCCTCATCTTATCTCCATGTAAAATTTCGTAAGGATCGAGTCATAAATGCGATATGATATCCTGATATCCTAACTACTTAGTTTTGTTAGCTGTAGAAATATTACCAAATGTTTAATTCAAAATGAAAATATGCCAAAAATATGACAAAATTGAAAAAATATGAGAAAATTTTACAAAATCAATATTTTCATCTTTAGAGAGATATTTTTATGCGATTTTTTAGACGTTTTATGTTTCCTGCCAAGAGGTCATTCTGAATTAATGAGAACTGTCGAAATCAGTTCAGCCGTTCTCGACATATAAGAGATTTTTCAAGCATATCTTCTTTGGTAAACATATATATCGCACATATTTTGCTATATATCCGTTTTGTTGGATGTTAACATCAATATAAAGATCAGAAGTAACCTTGTCATGGCTTTGTGATTTCGCCGGGATTTAAAATATTCGCGGTTTAATGAAAAATTTTGAATTTTTTCAACAAAAAAGATATTGTCTATTTTACCCGCTAAATATTATCCGATGACCACCCAAATAGGTAGGCTTCTTGCCAGCCCTAAACTCTAGCTACATGCGAAATTCCGCGTCGATTGGTCTATAATTGCGACCTGTAGAGCAAGTGCAAAATCAGGATTTTTTTCAGTTTTTGGTCCATTTCAACCCCTAAATATTATGCGATCATCACCAAAAGAAATAGGGTTCTATTCTGACCATAGCCCCACCTCCATTTTAAATTTCGTGAAGATCGGACCATAATTGCGACCTGTAGAGTGATTACAAATTAACATGGACAGACGGACAGACGGACGGACGGACATACATAGCTAGATCGACTCAGCTCGGCGAGATAGGAAGATCCATATATACTTTCCTATGTGGGAAATCAATATTTCGTGGTGTTACATAATTTTTGGGCCAATCAAACTTATAATACCCCCAACACATAGTGTTGTAGGGTATAATTACATCGTTTATGGCTTTTAAAAATATGAACGCATTTAATCAGCGAAACGATAACTATTAGTGCTTTAACATGTTTACTCTTGATATGATACTGCCAAAGTGAAAATGTATGCCTTACCTATGGGGCGTATGCTTTATTCAATGTGTATGTAATTCGGTCATACGCCACAGTATAAAGGAAGTATGTTTATACTTTATAGCAAAATTCAATTTATACTCATTATTATTGTAAAAAGGTACATTTTTAACCAATTTCGGCATGCGCACATTACCTGATGGGCCTAAATGACGATCCAGCGAACCATACGCTTCTTGGAATGTGCAAATTTTGTGTGAATGGAAATATCGATATGCGCCAAGTCTGAATGGAATCAGATGTTAATTTCGCGTTTTTCGAGCTTCATGGATAGTCAAAATTTTGACCCTTTGTGGGGGAGTCCGATCTGTACCATTTTTATAGCAAATCTTGTGTTAATCGAAATATCGAGATGCGCCACGTCTAAATGGAATCGGATGTTAATTTCGCGTTTTATAAGTTTCATGAATATTGAAAATTTTGACCCTTTTTGGGAGGCAGAAGTTTTAAGGGTCAAAAATAAGTTTTATTGGGTCAAAAATTATGTAACACCTCGAAATTATGGTTTCCCACATAGGAAAGTGTATATGGATCTTTCCATCTCGCCGAGCTGAGTCATTCTATCCATGTATGTCCGTCCGTCTGTCCATGTTAATTTGCAATCACTCTACAGGTCAATTCAGAATGCCCTCTTGGCATAAAAGTGTAAAACCTAGATAAATCGGGTAAAAAGTGTCAATAATAATGTTAATATAGATTTTGTAGTATTTTGTGACATTTTTTTATTTTTTCATATTTTTTATCGCATGCGCTTTTTCCAATTTGACATATAATATTGAAGTAATATTTTTTCACTTTACAACTCAAGTTGGGAAAAAATTTTCATAAGGATAGGGTTGGGATCAAAGGGGCTAGGCCTATTGTTTTCGAAGGTGTCCGCAATATATTTAGGGGTTGAAATGGACCAACAACTAAAAATATTGGTGATTTTGCAGCCGCTATAAAATTCGCAAATAGAAACCAAATGACACGAAATCTCGCATGATGTTAGAGTTTAGGACAACGGGTAGAATGGGCCACTATTTTATGAAAAAATACCAACATTTCCATTCTACGAAAGGCTGAAAATAACATACAGACAATATCCACAATACACGAAAGGCGAACTTCTGGCTTTTTTATGCTGATTTCGTTGACGAATATAGCGAAATATCATAGACAAGCAAATCGTATAGATGAGTCAAAATTTAGAGATATAGAAGGGCCTCTTGCTTTTGGAGATGATATAGTTTAGTTAAAATGACCCAAAATCAGAAAAAATTTCGTGATCACAGAATTCAAAATAATAGACACACCAGAGAACAGAGTTAAGGACAGGGAATAGTTCTATCATTTTGGATGACCATTGGATTGCATTTAGCTGTAAAATGGACCACAACAACTAACAGCACGATGGAGTGCGTAAATATTGGGCAAAATCTGGAAAGTGCTCCATGAAATAATTTTAAAAGCAAAATCTCTCATGTATTGTGTTATATATTGTAGTGTTGTAGGGTCGGTCCGCACGACTATATCCTTTGCTTACTTGTTTAATTTCAAAAATATATTTTTAATCCTATGCACTCCCTAAGGACGATATTCGGCGAACAATATATCAAATAAAGCTCAGAAATACCTTTGCTAAATATTATCGAATTAGGTTCAGATTTGGATGCAACTGCCATATATATCTTTACTCTATTTCAAATTTGTTAAGCTCGAATTGAAGGGTTAATGTAAGCCCAGGATAAATTCGTTCATCCTATAAGAATTTGTATGACATTTGGTAAAAATCGGTTAAGATATAGCTATAAGTCCCATATATATGTTTCATCCGATTTGGCGTTTAAGTCCCTCACATCACGGTTTTATTTTCAATACCAAAAAGCTGTATAGTTTAATCATAAAAAGTTAAGCTTGCAGTTAAAGCTTTCAAAATTTTCCAACATATCAGAGCTCGCCTATGGGACGTTTAATTAACATTTGTTGATTACAAAGTGCTCATACGCCTGACAGGTATTCACCATTTCCATTATAGTCATATGATATTCATCATCAACTTCTTTCCGTACACGAACTTGTATATTATCATTGCATGGTGACCACTGTCCTCATTACTAAAAGCCCTGTTTTAATTGGAACAATAAAAATGTATGCGCAAACATTAAAAATGCAGTTTTTTTTCATTAAAATAGGAAATTGTGAAGTATCTTGAAAGTAATTATTTGCATGGTCAGTAAATGTCGAGAATTGTTTGTTTCCGTTTTAATTACTCAAAAAATGGCTTGGAATTGATATTGCATATGTATGTGTAGATTGGTGATTATGATTGTGAAAAATGCCATAAAAATTCTAATGATATTATTTAATGTAACTGGAAATGTAAGATATGTTTGAGGAAACTGCAGAAATCGTAAAATAACAATGTGTACTTAGATTAATTGAAGTGTATCTAAAATAAAAAAATTGCATTTGGCATTCCGAATTTAAATTTCAAATACAAAAAAATTGTCTATTAAATTTTAAATATTTCATGGGGTGTCATATAGTCCGCTTTTCCGACAATTATCCATTCCCCACTGCTTTTCTGTTCATTTCGTATATGGAAATTATCCCGAATTATTAATTCATTAAATCGTCTGCATAACAATGCAGCGTTCCGTGACATTTACTCTCATAGCCCGGCTATGCTACCCAACTCTGGACCATTTCCAGGAAGTGATTAAATAATTTCCCAAACATAAAATACACAACCAAAAAAAAAAAAAGTACCTCTCAATTACATTAGGAAAAAAAGAGAACAGCCACAATATTTACGATTTACTTCGCTGTCCTTCGATGTTTTGTTTTGCTTTGTTAGTTTGTATGGCGGTGGGAGTGGCATGAATTTTATTCCCCATAATTGACATAATGGCGTCAAAAACCATAAACTTTATTTATCGCCACTTTTAATCTATGCTAATGTTTTGAAACTTCAAACAACAATTTTTTGTTGTTTGTCGTCTGCATTATAATGGCTCTTTGTCGGTAAACTTTGATCTTTGTTGTGGTGGCTTTTGTTGTTTTTTTTTTTAAGGCCATCGTTTTGTGGTTTATATATGTATGTGTGTATACATACATTTAATAGAAGGCACATTTTGGGGCGTTCACTTTAGTAATTATTCGGCCGGTTCAATTTCTTAAATATCTGCTGTTGATGAAGTGTTTCGTTTTTTTTTTTTTCTTGACGGAGATAATATCATAAAAATGAGATATGAATTCGTAGAAAGTTAAGTCATTATTAAAAGCCACCGAACGAAATAAATGGAGGAATTTTAAGAAAATCTCCTTCGTTTGGTTTGACAATGAATTATTTAACATTTCTAAGGGGTAATAAAACACCAGACAATAAATTAGAGTTGAATTTTTGATGGGTAGAAAATCGACTCTGTATATTTTTTTCAGAGAAACGTTGCAATGTTAAAACCAAATGTTTCCAATATCCTGTTGACATATCCAAATACCTTCTCTTCAGTTTTTTGAAAAAAAAAAATCGTTCAATTTGACGCCATTTGCATACATATTAGTGGAGGATTGAACCAGAACAAGCCGTGTGATAGAACAGTGTTGGTAGTCCTTGACCTATCAAAGGTATTTGATAGGTCAATCATGCCACACTCTTTGAGGACGTGCAGAGAACTACTCCCCGGCCAACCTCTACCTTTCCGGATGGAAATTTAATACCAATTGTATAAGTTAAATATTTTACCCATCAACTTCCCGAGTTCGGTCAATCACGGATGCTGATTGACATCACTGACATCTTCTCTACACTCTCCCTCTGCGGAGAAAATGGAGCGCGGATAACCTATGTGCGGCGGTAGTTGATGTTTGTCTAGCCTTAATGTATAAATAATTACTGCCCTATTGGAAAATAGTGTTAATGTATTTGTAACTGACAAGGAGATCCTCTGCTATCAAAAGGATATCTGACTTCACTTATCTTTTACTCAACGCTTCAAGGCCTCTGTCGCCACCACCACCAATCACCAAGGTAATTTAATTGTAATAAAAACAAGTAAGCAAAGGCTATAATCGTGCGGGGCCGACTATGTGATACCCTACAACACTACAATATGTTAGAAGCCCCCTCATGCGGTTCCAGTGTGTTCCGCGAATACTAGTGCTACTCTGTGGAAACACATCCAGCCGACTAGAATGCTGCCCTGAGAATTGCAACAGGGTGCCTCCTCATGACAACAGTGGACCATCTGCATGAGGAAGCGAAAGATCCTCCCTTACGTCAGCATAATCATATGCTTTCGTTGCGGTACTTGCTCGGCGTGTTTGGAAGGACATACATGATCTAGAGAGGAAGGTCCAACTTTATAAGAGAGAACCTCTAGATCAATAAGCCTATCAGACAGGTCGGAGTGGCATTCATACCGATGCAGTCGCAGATGCTATCAGCAATTTCAGGATTAATGCCGTCCTCGGAGTCCACCCCCATTCATTGCAGCTGAAGAACGTCAGCTACCTGGCTGTTTTGGCGCAATTACATTCAGAATGGTGCAGTCGTCTCAATTCGTATTGGGCACGAATTGACGAAGATATGCGTGACGTCTGCCCGGCGTGTAATACAGGCCCGCTGCACCTCTTTAATTGCACACAACTTACTCCAGAAGATATGTGGTTACAGCCCGCTAAGGCAACTGAATTTTTTAAATCTGAAGCTTGACCCAGATTAGCAGAATACAAACATCCACATGTACTACTGCTCCACCAACAACTGTAGCTCCTCCCCTATACTAAATTGTATACCATACATATATACTTTTTACTACGTGTTTCCAAGGTCTCCATGTATTTGCCCCGCCGCCCAAATAGTGATTCCATTACCAAATTTCAGATTTTCAACTCTTCTTCTTTCCCAAATACAAAATTTTGTACCATTTTGTGCTTTTTGTACTCTTTTTGTAGGTAATTTCAAAATCATCTCCAAATCTCCACCCAACGCACTAAGAGTGATCCTAAAGCTAAATTTCAGATTTCAAGCACTATATGTTCACCCAATACCAGATATAGTACAATTCAGTACTTCTCGTATACTTGTAGTACACTTTTACAAAACCGTATGTGTATTTCAACCCCACCCACCAGCGGTATCCCTAATACCAACATTTCAAATAAGGATATCCGAATTTTCAATTCCCTCCAACATTTTAAAGGAACTTAAAAAATGTCAGGAAAAATGGGGAATATACGAAGGCGTGGTACATCATATTTTTTTTAGCCTGAAATACCAATTTCGAGGTACAAATACGAAATTTGAAACAATTCCGGTGAATAGTGCCGATAAAATCATCAAAATACCGAATATTCGGACGGCTGCACGAAGATATGAACCTGCATAGGCAATTATTCAGTTATAGGCTGTAGTATCCATTATGAACTTCAATTACGAAATTTGAAACAAATCCGGTGAACAATGCCGCTAAAATAATCAAAATACCGAATTTCGGGATGTATAGTTATATGGGTCCTATACGAAGACGTGGGCCTGAAATACGAGATTTTGTTATAGGCTCATTCCGTATTTTATATACAAAATTTTAAACAATTTCGGTTAAAAGTGTCGGTAAAATCATCAAACTACCAAATATTAGGGGGGTACCGTTATATGGGGGCCATGCGTAGACCAGCACAATAGAATGGAGGGTACATTAAGTTTGTCATTCCTTTTGTAACACCTCGTAACACCTGTATATATATATATTCTTCATCAACATAGAATTCTATGGCGATGTCCGTCCATCTGTCCGTCTGTATAACGGTACCTCTTGATATTCGATACTTTGATGATTTTAGCGACATTATTCACCGGAATTGTTTCAAATTTGGTATTTGAAGTTCATAATGGTAATGGTTTGGTATAAGCCCTATATAATAGGGCTAATGATTTTGACGATGCAGGTCCACGTCGTCGTCTAGACCCCAATATAACGCATACATTCGGTTGTCTTAAGATTTTAGCGGCATTTTTAACGGATTTTATTATTATTATTTTTTTTTAATTGCCAAATTCGTTCCAATTGGTGGAGGGCATTCAAAGTTCGGCCTGGCCGCTTTTTTACTTGTTGGTAATAGATTATGGTATCTATTATGAACTTCAAATACAAAATTTGAAACAATACCGGTGTCGGTAAAATCATCAAAATACCTAGTTTTGAGAAGTACCGTTACATAGGGGCTATACGAAAAAGTTGACCGACATTTGCTACAAAATTTTAGGCTTCTATCTCAATTCGTTTGAAAGACAGTGTGTTACTATATACAAACACAGACAAGCGGCATCTCCAAATCGGCTTAGTTCTTAGATTTGGTTGTGACATGAGTATTTCGAGGAGTTACAAACGGAATGTCGAACTTAATATGCCCTCCATACGCTGTATGGTGGAGGGTATAAAAATGGCTCAGAATACCAATTCATGGGAGATTTTTTTTTCGATTTGCGAAAATGTACGTTTCGGGTTGTTAAAAGTTCAGCACATTAGAGTATTGCCTGTTATGGGTATAAGGTTTCGTTTATTAATAGTTAATGTCATATTTAGGAAAAAGTTCTCATCATTCATCCCTATTCCAAATGCAAACCAAAACACAATAACCAAACGAAAAATGATAAAAGTAATGTCCGTTTTAGGAATTGTCAAGTAGTTAGACATTATTTCCAACAAACATTGTTGTTTTGATTCTATGCAGCTATATTGCATATTTATCTATGTATGTGACTGCAGCAAGTACATCGAAAGCAGACATGAAGCCAAGTGCTTGCATAGACACCATACGCGCATCTATATGTATGTACAATACAATGTAAACATGTTAACAGTCCATATATGCCGGCGTGCATGGCGAAAAAGATGCAACGCACGATACGCAAACAAAATGGTGTGAAATCTTACAAAAGTGTGACAAATATTAATGGCATTAGGTGAGGATGGGATGGGCATTCAGATGAGACATGGGTACGTAGGAAGGTCGGTTTACGCCATACGATAACAGGGCAATTGTGTTTATTGTCACGTCCATAATGGAGGCTCGGTGGGTATATGTGCTGACTTCGATAACAGATGTAGGAACGTATTAGAAATTGTGAGCGATATATATTTATTTAAAATAGAAAATAAAGGAATTAAACTGCCTTCATTTTGCACCATTTCCAAATCACCCTCGTTAAAAATTCTAAAATGCAATGTCCAATCAAGTCTGGCCCCTAAACAGACTGCCTATTTTAGGAGATACTCTTGGGTATTCTTCCAACTTTAATATCTGCATTTGTTGTTATGCGTATCGGCCCTTTTGATGTCGTCTCCCAAAGTGCGTTAAACTATGTAAATGAACAATTTCTATGTCGCACCATGCTGTGCTCTTGTCTGCTGGCGGTGTAGCTCATACCAGCCTTAACAGACACTGTGACAAATCTGTTAACTTCAACAGCAAGTGTTGCAATAAATAAACACAAGTCAGTGTGGCACATCCATTATTATTGTTATTAATTTTGTGGCACTGATTTACAAAATTGAGGTTATGAAGTGCAAGAGAAATGACGGGAGGGCAAAGTAGAATAAATACAAAATCGGATGAAAAATTTATATCGAACTATATCTAAAACTAAACTGATATGTAGCCAAGTAGACAGATGTGGTTATTTGTTACATATGATAACCAAAATTTGGCGGGTTAATTTTTATACCATCCACCATAGTATGGAAGGTATACTACGTTTGTCATTCCGTTTATAACACTTCGAATTATACATTTTAGACCTCACAAATTAATTTTAATCAGCATAAAATTCTATGTCGATTTAGCGATGTCCGTCCGTCTCTCAGTCTGTGGAAATCGCTCTAGCTTCCGAATGAAATTACAAGATTAATACAATTTTACTCAAATGTATATAATGTCTGCATGACTTTTGGTATTGAAAATGGGCCATATAGGTACCGTTTTGGTATAGCCCCCATATAACTGTACCTCCCGATATTCTGTATTTTGATGAATTTAGCGACATTATTCAACGGAATTGTTTCAAATTTGGCATTTGAAGTCCGTGATGGATACTACAGCCTATGACAAAAACTTGTCTGTGCAGGTCCACGTCTTCGCATCGCCCCCATATAACGGTACCTCCCGATATTCTGTATTTTGATGATTTTAGCGACATTATTCACCGGAATTGTTTCAAATTTGATATTTGAAGTTCGTAATGGATTATACAGCCTATGACAAAAACTTGTCTGTGCAGGTCCACGTCTTCGTATAGCTCCCATATAACGGTACCTCCCGATATTCGGTATTTTGAAGATTTTTGCTACACTATTCACCGATATTTGTTAAGTTTTGCATTTGAATATTGTAATGGCTTATGACAAAAGCTACCTATGCAGGTGCATTTCGTCGTATAGACCATTCGGTATTTCCAAATTTTAAAATAATTTTTAACGGATTTTATTTTTTGAAAATTGCCAAATTCGTTATAAATGGTGTAGGGTATTCCAAGCTCGGCCCGGCCGAACTTACAACTTTTTTGCTTGTTAATTTTTTAATTGACTGACTGAGTGATTGACTTAACGATTCATCAAAGTCCAGACGAAACGGCTCATGCTAAAATCTTCAAATTTTGGGTGAGGGCCCTATAGGGTCTGATAAGGTTTTTTTTTTAAATTCGTTCTAAATGGTACGAAACCTATTACTAAATATATGCTAAATATGGTATACTTTGTATGTAAAGAAGCATTATAACTGTACTAAATTTAGTTAAAGGATAAGCTATAGTCCCGAAATTTGACATTGAGTTGTCTGTAGGCATCTGGAAATTATATATGGAGGTGGTTTTGGAAATGTGTCTAATATTTGTATAAAAATTACTAAAGTTGATGTTTAGGATGGAGGGATGTGAATTGTTTTTCATATTCGTTCTAAATGTTACAAAATTTAGTATTAGGTGAAGGGATAGAGTTGAAATTCTGAAATTTCATATTGAGGCCACTATAGTTTTCTAGAGTTTACACATGGAGGCTTTGAAAAAGTTTTGTGCAGAAGAATTGGATGTTGATCTATTGTCTAATAGTTTTGCATAATAGCTCGGTAAACTTTAAAGTGCAAGATTTTGAAGAACTTTTGGTGAAATAGATAAACATTTTCCCATTATTCTCTCCGAACAAGGAATAATTTGTGTAATATATAAAAACCTTGAAGGTCTGAAAATTCAATATGATGTATGAAGTTTTGCAAGAAAAATTTTCCAATTTTTGTCTCTTTGAGGACTAAGAACGCCTAGCAAGATCAGTAGGAACGAATCTAAATTTTTAAAGTGGACTTTTCGCTGACGAAGTTGCGGACATTATTTTGGAGTTAAAGTCGTACTTTATCTGACATTTGTCAAATTCTCTTACATGCAGTCATTATAAAAGGATGACTTCTAGGATATAAGTCGCCAGAGAAAATAAGTCTCCATTTCCACAACATGTCAAACAAGTAAAGAGTATCAGTCAGTTATGCCGACAGACGTATGTCCTCAGCGCATAGTCGTTGACTTGCGCTAAGGTTATTCAAAATGTTGACCCTCTATGAAGGGGGCTCTGAAAGATTGGGCCAATATTGTCTATTTCATATTTGATGCAAGTGCAATAATCATATTACAACTGTCAGATTTGGACTATTTCAAATTGATTTGAACTATTGTAAGTTCTAATCTTTTTTGGGCGAAGTATCAGAAAGACTGGGCCAACAAATTTCATATTCACATCAGATTTCTGGCTGAGAGAATTATTTTGATTTACCAATTTCGAAAAAAATCAAAGCCTTGTTTTGCATGTTATGAATGACATAAGTATTGAAAATTGTGATCCTTTGTGGGAGATGTACAAGGAGGGATGGGTCGATATCTATCATTTTCTTATCAAATTTTGCTAGTAGAAATATTGAAATGTGTGAAATTTGAATAAAATTGAAGGCTTAGAAGAAGCGGACCGACATTGTCAATTTTGGCACCTGACGTAGCACTGATGGAAATAATAGGATTTGCAAATTTATTATTCGGATTTAATCGGATTATCCTTTATCTCACTATGCAATAATATAGTTTTTTTTTTTTTTTAATTTGACCTTTTTTGTGGGATGTACCAGAAGTAGTGGGTCGATTTTACCCATCTCCGAATTCGATCTAAGTTTGATAATAATATTACGATGTACCAAGTTTGAATCAAGTCGGACACTCCCTTCAATAGATATGGTGCACACCAGCCAGCAGAGAGGCATACAGACGGGCGGACGGACATCGCTAGATCGACTCCAAATGTCCTAAAAAGGATTTGGTCCAAAGAGACATAGGGTCTAAAACAGTTTTTTCGATGAGGCACGTTTTAGCTGCATCAAATGATATATACCCTCTTTATCCATCTGACTGAGGGTATAAAAATTGCTTGAAATATGCATCTATAACTCAAAAAAAAAAAAAAAAAAAATACGAACATCAGGTGTTACAGTCAATTATCTATCAGAGAAGGTGTTGGCTCTTTCCAACTCCAAGCACCAAGTTTGAGTTAATTCTAATATCTAATATTGGGAGGTGATACGAAGACGAGAATTTGTATATGCAATTTCCTGTCTTCGGAAGCAGTACAAACTGTGAACTCCAAATTCCGATTTTGAAATAATTCTTAGAAAAGTGTGACTAAAATATAGGAAAAATACAAAATATAGAAAAAAAATTTAAATTTCCCTCCCTGCCTTTGGTACCCTCATGGTGGCCAGTCGCAAAAAGGCGTTAACCCCAGCGAAACTCATCTCCCAATAATTTGTTTTTACAACAATAACACATTGAATACCACGAACACCAATTCAAGCGTAAAAACTTTTCAAATCATCATTTGATG
Source organism: Musca domestica (assembly GCF_030504385.1). NCBI lineage: Eukaryota > Metazoa > Arthropoda > Insecta > Diptera > Muscidae > Musca > Musca domestica. The sequence goes on from NW_026712299.1 coordinate 10,708,847, forward strand.
TGGTTTGCTTTTAACCTTTCATTAATGGGCGTATTTGTCAATTGGAAAGGGTCAGACGTAAACCTGAGACTCACCAGCCCGAAAGATGAGAAGCAAAACCCTTACATTGAACAAATTGTATTAATAAAAGAGAAAGGAAACCCCTCATACAAAAGAAAGATCAACTCTGATTGTATTGCCATTAAATAAATGAAACAGACAGTTCGAACCGTAACCGACGAACAATACAAAAGCCAATGTACAGCCAAAAATAAAGAAGAAAGAAAACAAGTAAAAAAGCAGTAAGTTCGGCCGGGCCGAACTTTGAATACCCTCCACCATTTGGAACGAATTAGAAAATTTTCAAAAAAATAAAATCCAATAAAAATTCTTTTAAAATCTTTAAAATATCTAATATAGGAAGGTGCTGATATAGGGGGGATATACGATATTGTGGACCTATAAAGACAAATCTATGTCTGCGTGTAAAGTACCCACAAGGAACTTCGTGTGTGGATTTTCAGACAATACGATTGGAAAATGTGACTAAAATCATCAAAATACCGAATATCGGGGGTACCGTTATATGGGGGCTATACGATATTGTGGACCTATATAGATAATTCTCTGCCGAGGTATAAAGTACCCACAAGGAACTCCTTGTGTGGATTTTCAGACAATTCCGTTGAAAAATGTGGGTAAAATCATCAAAATACCGAATATCGGGAGGTACCGTTATATGGGGGATATACGATATCGTGGACCTGTATAGACAATTCTCTCTCAGGGGGTGAAGTACTCACAAGGAACTACTTATGTTGATTTTAAGACAATTCCATCGAAAAGCGTGGCTAACATCATCAAAATACCGAATATCGGAGGTTACAGTTATATGGGGGATATACGATATCGTGGACCTACATAGACACTTCATTTTGAGGAGGTAAAATGCCCATAAGGGACTCCTTTTGTGGATTTTCAGACAATTCCGATTGAAAAATGTGGCTAAAATCATGAAAATACCGAATACCGTGGGGGTACCGTTATATGGGGGCTATACGATTTTGTGGACCTATATAGATAATTCTCTGCCGAGGTATAAAGTACCCACAAGGAACTCCTTGTGTGGATTTTCAGACAATTCCGTTGAAAAATGTGGGTAAAATCATCAAAATACCGAATATCGGGAGGTACCGTTATATGGGGGATATACGATATCGTGGACCTGTATAGACAATTCTCTCTCAGGGGGTGAAGTACTCACAAGGAACTACTTATGTTGATTTTAAGACAATTCCATCGAAAAGCGTGGCTAACATCATCAAAATACCGAATATCGGAGGTTACAGTTATATGGGGGATATACGATATCGTGGACCTACATAGACACTTCATTTTGAGGAGGTAAAATGCCCATAAGGGACTCCTTTTGTGGATTTTCAGACAATTCCGATTGAAAAATGTGGCTAAAATCATGAAAATACCGAATACCGTGGGGGTACCGTTATATGGGGGCTATACGATTTTGTGGACCTATATAGATAATTCTCTGCCGAGGTATAATGTACCCACAAGGAACTCCTTGTGTGGATTTTCAGACAATTCCGTTGAAAAATGTGGGTAAAATCATCAAAATACCGAATATATTGGGGGGGGGGTACCGTTATATGGGGGCTATACGATATTGTGAACCTATATAGATAATTCTCTGCCGAGGTATAAAGTACCCACAAGGAACTCCTTGTGTGGATTTTCAGAAAATTCCGTTCAAAAATGTGGGTAAAATCTTCAAAATACCGAATATCAGGGGGTACCGTTATATGGGGGCTATACGATATTGTGGACCTATCTAAATAATTCTCTGACGAGGTATAAAGTACCCACAAGGAACTCCTTGTGTGGATTTTCAGACAATTCCGTTGCAAAATGTGGCTAAAATCATCAAAATACCGAATATCGGGGGGTACCGTTATATGGGGGCTATACGATATTGTGGACCTATATAGATAAATCTCTGCTGAGGTATAAAGTACCCACAAGGAACTCCTTGTGTGGATTTTCAGACAATTCCGTTCAAAAATGTGGGTAAAATCATCAAAATATCGAATATCGGGGGGTACCGTTATATGGGGGCTATACGATATTGTGGACCTATATAGATAATTCTCTGCTGAGGTATAAAGTACCCACAAGGAACTTTTTGTGTGGATTTTCAGACAATTCCGTTCAAAAATGTGGGTAAAATCATCAAAATACCGAATATCGGGGGGTACCGTTATATGGGGGCTATACGATATTGTGGACCTATATAGATAATTCTCTGCTGAGGTATAAAGTACCCACAAGGAACTCCTTGTGTGGATTTTCAGACAATTCCGTTCAAAAATGTGGGTAAAATCATCAAAATATCGAATATCGGGGGGTACCGTTATATGGGGGCTATGCGATATCGTGGACCGATATAGCCCATCTTCGAACTTGACCTGCCTGCAGACAAAAGGGAGGTCTGTGCAAAATTTTAGCTTCCTATCTTAATTCGTTTAGACTGTAGCGTGATTACAACAGACGGACAGACGGACGGACAGGGCTAAATCGTCTTAGAATTTTACGCTGATCAAGAATATATATACTTTGTTGGGTCTAAAATGATTATTTCGATGAGTTACAAACGGAATGACAATATACCCTCCATACCTTTTTTGGTGGAGGGTATAAAAAAGAGAAAAAGGATACGTGCTGCTTGGATACAGAAAATGATGAATTCAGCAAAATCAACTAAATCCACAAATTCGTATCTTGTTAAGTTTATCATTAATTTCACTTTATGTTCGAACAGACCTCATTAGACTGCCAGCCACATGGAAATGTACTCTGGTCGTCAATGGGCCAATCAGCTCACGGAGCAGAACACCCACACCAATACAGACAACGACGGCGATGAAGACCACCAACCAGTTCTATTATACCAGTCACGTCATTATCCCTGTGTCCCTTTCGATACCACTACCACTGTTTTCCATCCCATCCGCTACCCAAACCGCTATTAACAACAACAATTCGTTCATCTTATTTATTGCGTATTCAACTCCATTGTTAAGGATAATTCATTTGCTTTCATTCGGTATTCGTATCCGTGAGATATGCCCGGTTTTTCCTTTTCTGGTTGTGCTGATGTTGAATGAATTGCCGGTCTCGTTTCGATACTCAGGTTAATTTTGACAAATGATTTCGATTTCTCTGATGTATCGAAGTAATTTAGCAAAATTAATGCATTAATTAATCACGTGTTTGATTCTCTATCTTCCTCTTCTTCGTACTCCTCCTCTCCGGTCACAGCCATTGAGTCCCTTAAGTTGAGGAATTTTTTGGTCCCACTTTTATTACCTTTGTCTGGTTTTTTGCTATTGCTCGTGCCAACTGGAATGGAAAGCGACATCATTTAAATGTTGCTAGCCCATGACAGAGAACGAAAATAGAGTCGTGATTAACATAATTTTTGCGTGCCGGTCTTGATTTTCTTTTTTCAGCCGTGTTGAATTTCTTTTAAGATCCTAGTATCCAATGTCACTACGTGAGGAGGGTAATGAAATGTGTTTGGTTTGAGATATGAGACAGTGTACTAAACTCTGGAAGAAAGATGCTGAGAACATTTTCGTATAAAAATATTTAAAACAAGTAAGCAAAGGCTATAGCCGTGCAGGCCCGACCATGTGATACCCAAGAGCACTACAATATGTTAGAAGCCCACTTATGTTCAAATGCATTTTGGAAGATTTCGCTTTTTCAAATTACGTCATAGAGCACTGGCCAGATATTACCCTTAGCTTTTTGACCAGGGACATTTGCCTAGTATTTACGCACTCAGTCGTGCTGTTAGTTGTTGTTGTCCATTTTACAGCCAAATATAATTTTCAATGGTCATCCAAAATGCTAGACTTCTTCCCTGTCCTTAACTTTCTTCTCCGTGTCGATTGGTTTCAATCGTGTGATCAGGAAAATTTTTCTGTTTTTGGTTCATATAAACCCCTAAAGATTCTGCGATCATCTCCAAGACAAGAGGCCCCACTGTAACTCCAAATTTAGTCTCATTTATATGATTTGCTTGTCTACAATATTTGGCTATATTCTTCAACGAAATCAGCATAAAACAAGTAAGCAAGGGTTATAGTCGTGCGGGGCCTACCATGTGATACCCTACAACACTACAAATTGTTCGAAGTCCCCTTATGTCCAAATCCATTTATGAAGATTTCGTTTCTGAAATAATATCAAAACAAGTAAGCAAAGGCTATAGTCGTGCGGGGTCAACCATGTGATACCCTACAACACTACAATATGTTAGAAGCCCCCTTGTATCCAGATCTATTTTGGAAGAGTTCACTTTTATAATTATGTCACGGAGCACTGACCTGACCAGGGACATTTGCCCAATATATAAACACTCTGTCATGCTGTTAGTTATTGTGGTCCATTTTCCATCCAAAATGCTAGAATCTTTCCCTGACCTTAACTCTCTCCTCAGGCGTGTTTATTTGCTTCAACTGTTTGATCAGGAATTTTTTTCTATTTTTGGTTTATTTGAACCCCTAAATATTTTGCGATCATCTCCAAAAGTAAGAGTCCTCTCTGTATTCCAAATTTAGACTCATCTATATGATTTGCTTGTCTACGATATTTGGCTATATTCGTCAACGAAATCAGAATAAAAAAGCTAGAAGTTCGCACTTTGTGTACTTCGGATATCGCCTGTAATTAATGTTGGTATTTTTTCACACAAAAATGGTGGTCCATTCCACCCGCCATCCTAAACACTAACCTCATGCGAGATTTCGTGTCCTTTGGTTTCCATTTGTGACCTTTATAACGGATGTAAAATCAGGAACATTTCTATTTTTGGTCCACTTCAACCCCTAAATATATTGCGGGCATTTTTGAAAACAGTAGGCCTAGCCCTTCTGAGCCTAACCCTACCCTTGCGATAATTGCAATCTGTATATAATAGCCCCAACCTGTGTTGTAAGGTGAACAAATATTGCAGAATGTACACCTCAATATTATAAGTCAAATTGAAAAAATCGCATACGATAAAAAATATGAAAAATTAAAAAAAAAATGTCACAAAATACTACAAAATCTAAATTAACATCATCATTATTGGCATATTTTTATGCGATTTTTTTAGATTTTATTCTTTTATGACAGGAGGGCATTCAGAATTGACAAAGTTTTTCAAAATCGGTACAGCCTTTCTTGAGATATAAGCATTTTACCTAATATACCCTTCCTTTGTTTATACACATTGTATATATCACGCTATATATAACCGATATATTTACTATCGGCAACTACGTAACGGTCAGAATTGACCTGTTCGTCTATTTGTGATTTCGTCGGAATTAAAAATATTCGCTGTTTAATGGAAAATTTGACTTTTATTTAACACAAATGTTATAGTCTATTTCACCCACTAAGTATTACCCGATGACCAGCAAAATTGGAAGGCTTCTGCCCAGTCTTAAGCTCTAGACCTATGCTAGTTTCCGCGATGATAGGTCCATAATTGCGACCTGTAGAGCAACTGCAAAATCAGGATTTTTTTCAGTTTTTGGTCCATTTCGACTCCTAAATTTTATGCGATCATCTCTAAAAGAAATAGGGTTCTATTCTGACCTTAACCCCACCTCCATACTAAATTTCGTGAAGATCGGGCCATAATTGCGACCTGTAGAGTGATTACAAATTAACATGGACAGACGGACGGACGGACATACATAGCTAGATCGACTCATCTCGGTAAGATAGGAAGATCCATATATACTTTCCTATGTGGGAAACCAATATTTCGAGGTGTTACATAATTTTTGGCCCAATCAAACTTATAATACCCCCAACACATAGTGTTGTAGGGTATAAATAAAGTCCATGTCCCTAACTCTCTTCTGATGCAAAATTCCGTGTCGAATAGTTTTCAATTGTTGTCTATAGAGCGCCTACAAAATTAGAAAAATTGTATTTTATGTAGTCTATTTGAACCCCTAAATATACATTTTAAGAACAATAGGCTCTAATTCTGACTCTAACCCGATGGTCGCCCAAATTGGTAGGGTTCTGCCCAGTTTTAAACTCTAACTCCATGTAAATTTCTCCATGTGGCTTATAGAGCAATTGTAAATCAGGAAATTTTTCTGTTTTTGGTCCATAACAAGCCAATCATCTCCAAAACCAATAGGGTTCTATTCTGACCCGTGAAAATGGACGTGGGGCATTTTCAATTTCGTGACGATCGGGCCAAATTGCGACCCGTAGCCTGATTACAAATCAACATGGACCGACGGACTAACGGGCGGAGGAAGATCCATATATACTTTCCTATGGAGGAAACCAATATTTCGAGAGGTAACATAATTTTTGGCCCAATCAAACTTGTAATACCCCCAACGCAAAGTGTTGTAGGGTATGAAAACCAGAAGTTCGCCTTTTGTGTATTTTGTATTTCGTTGAAAGTTATTTTCAGAGGTAGAATGGAAATGTTGGTATTTTTACACAAAAAAAGTAGTGGTCCATTCTACCCGCTGTCCTAAACTCTACCTTCATGTGAGATTTCGTGTCCTTTGCTTTCTAACCTTTGACCTTCATAACGGCCGCAAAATCAGGCATATGTTTATTTGTTGGTCCCTTTCACCCCTAACGCTAAATATATAGTGGATATATTTAAAAGCTAATTGCATAATAACCCCAACCTGTGTTACAAAATATTATAAATTTAATTAAAAAAAAAACGCATGCGATAAAAAATATGAAAAAACAAGTAAGCAAAGGCTACAGTCGAGCGGGGCCGACCGTTGAATACCCTACAACACTATAATAAACGATACAGTTTATATAGGCAAGATACTCGAAAGAATTCCACAAGATAATGTGACAAATAATAAAAGAAAACCATCAGGTTTCGTTCTCTAATTTTCGAATAATAGCAACTTAAACTAATTTGCTCATTTCCAATTTATTGGTAGATGTTGCACGTAAATGGTCTTCCTAGATCTGGAACCAATATTTCCCAAAGACCAATAACCTCTCAGAAGTGGCAAAAGATTAACATTTATTATTGGTTTTTGACTGAAACACATCTATATGAGATACAGACATTTGACTATACTCTTCAAAGAAATCAGCGTTAACGAAATAGTCAGAAGTGCGTCTTTCCTGTATTTGTGAATTCTCCAAAAAGTCACTGGAATGGATATTTTCGTATTTTGTCTACAAAAGTTGGCAAACTATTTCACACATTGAATATTTTTGGACGGTCATCCAAAACTGCTTGGCTTTTGCAATGTCCGGTAACTCCCTTTCAAATGTGCGTGAGGATCGGGCGATAATTACGACCTGCCGACAATTTTGCAGTTTTTTGGTCCATTTCAACCCCTAAATATATGGCGATCATCTCCAAAAAGAGTAGGCTTCTATTCTGACCCTCATCTGATCCCCATGCCAAATTTCGTTAGGATCGGGCCATAAATGCGATCTGTATATTATATCCTGATATCCTAACTACTTAGTTTTGTTAGCTGTAGAAATATTACCAAATGTTTAATTCAAAATGAAAATATGCCAAAAATATGACAAAATTGAAAAAATATGAGAAAATTTACAAAATCAATATTTTCATCTTTAGAGAGATATTTTTATGCGATTTTTTTAGACGTTTTTTCTTTCCTGCCAAGAGGCCATTCTGAATTAATGAGAACTGTCGAAATCAGTTCAGCCGTTGTCGACATATAAGAGATCTTTCAAGCATATCTTCTTTGATAAACATATATAACGCACATATTTTGCTATATATCCGATTTGTTGGATGTTAACATCAATGTAAAGGTCAGAAGTAACCTTGTCATGGCTTTGTGATTTCGTCGGGATTAAAAATATTCGCGGTTTAATGAAAAATTTTGAATTTTTTCAACACAAAATATATGGTCTATTTTACCCGCTAAATATTATCCGATGACCACCCAAATTGGTAGGCTTCTTCCCCGTCCTAAACTCTAGCTACATACGAAATTCCGCGTCGATTGGTCTATAATTGCGACCTGTATAGCTACTGCAAAATCCGACATTTTTTCAGTATTTGGTCCATTTCAACCCCTAAACATTTGGCGATCATCTCCAAAAGAAATAGGGTTCTATTCTGACATTAACCCCACCTACATTTTAAATTTCGTGAAGATCGGGCCATAATTGCGACCTGTAGAGTGATTACAAATTAACATGGACAGACGGACAGACGGACAGACGGACGGACGGACATACATAGCTAGATCGACTCAGCTCGGCGAGCTAGGAAGATCCATATATACTTTCCTATATGGGAAATCAATATTTCGAGGTGTTACATAAATTCTGGCCCAATCAAACTTATAATACCCCCAACACATAGTGTTGTAGGGTATAATTAAATATTTCACAAAATCTTTATTGACATCATTATTAGCATCTTTTTATGATTTTTTATTAGATTTATACTTTTATGCCAAGAGGGCATTCTGACTTGACATAATATGTCACATAATTTGTCACAACTCCTTAAATATTGACATTTCGGGGTTTTTAGCATCGTTTTGATTGCAGATATTTAAAGAGGAAAAATAGTCCATTTTAAAATGCTCATAATTCCTTAAATATTGAAATTTCGGGGTTTTTAGCATCGTTTTGATTGCAGATATTTAAAGAGGAAAATAGCCCATTTTAAAATGATCATAACTCCTTAAATATTGACATTTCGGGGTTTTTAGCATCGTTTTGATTGCAGATATTTAAAGGGGAAAAATAGCCTATTTTGAAATGTTCATAACTCCTTAAATATTGACATTTCGGGGTTTTTAGCATCGTTTTGATTGCAGATATTTAAAGAAGAAAAATAGCCTATTTTAAAATGCTCATAACTCCTTAAATATTGACATTTCGGGGTTTTAGCATCGTTTTGATTGCAGATATTTAAAGAGGAGAAATAGGGTATTTTAAAATGCTCATAACTCCTTAAATATTGACATTTCGGGGTTTTTAGCATCGTTTTGATTGCAGATATTTAAAGAGGAAAAATAGGGTATTTTAAAATGCTCATAACTCCTTAAATATTGACATTTCAGGGTTTTTAGCATCGTTTTGATTGCAGATATTTAAAGAGGAAAATAGGGTATTTTAAAATGCTCATAACTCCTAAATATTGACATTTCGGGGTTTTTAACATTGTTTTGATTGCAGATATTTAAAGAGGAAAAATAGGGTATTTTAAAATGCTCATAACTCCTTAAATATTGACATTTCGAGGTTTTTAGCATCGTATTGATTGCAGATATTTAAAGAGGAAAAATAGGGTATTTTAAAATGCTCATAACTCCTTAAATATTGACATTTCGGGGTTTTTATCATCGTTTTGATTGCAGATATTTAAAGGGAAAAAATAGGGTATTTTAAAATGCTCATAACTCCTTAAATATGGACATTTCGGGGTTTTTAGCATCGTTTTGATTGCAAATATTTAAAGAGGAAAAATAGGGTATTTTAAAATGCTCATAACTCCTTAAATATTGACATTTCGGGGTTTTTAGCATCGTTTTGATTGCAGATATTTAAAGAGGAAAAATAGGGTATTTTAAAATGCTCATAACTCCTTAAATATTGACATTTCGGGGTTTTTAGCATCGTTTTGATTGCAGATATTTAAAGAGGAAAAATAGGGTATTTTAAAATGCTCATAACTCCTTAAATATTGACATTTCGGGGTTTTTATCATCGTTTTGATTGCAGATATTTAAAGGGGAAAAATAGGGTATTTTAAAATGTTCATAACTCCTTAAATATTGACATTTCGGGGTTTTTAGCATCGTTTTGATTGCAGATATTTAAAGAGGAAAAATAGGGTATTTTAAAATGCTCATAACTCCTTAAATATTGACATTTCGGGGTTTTTAGCATCGTTTTGATTGCAGATATTTAAAGAGGAAAAATAGGGTATTTTAAAATGCTCATAACTCCTAAATATTGACATTTCGGGGTTTTTAACATTGTTTTGATTGCAGATATTTAAAGAGGAAAAATAGGGTATTTTAAAATGCTCATAACTCCTTAAATATTGACATTTCGGGGTTTTTAACATCGTTTTGATTGCAGATATTTAAAGAGGAAAAATAGGGTATTTTAAAATGCTCATAACTCCTTAAATATTGACATTTCGGGGTTTTTGATTGCAGATATTTAAAGAGGAAAAATAGGGTATTTTAAAATGCTCATAACTCCTTAAATATTGACATTTCGGGGTTTTTAGCATCGTTTTGATTGCAGATATTTAAAGGGGAAAAATAGGGTATTTTAAAATGCTCATAACTCCTTAAATATTGACATTTCGGGGTTTTTAGCATCGTTTTGATTTCAGATATTTAAAGATGAAAAATAGGGTATTTTAAAATGCTCATAACTCCTTAAATATTGACATTTCGGGGTTTTTAGCATCGTTTTGATTGCAGATATTTAAAGAGGAAAAATAGGGTATTTTAAAATGCTCATAACTCCTTAAATATTGACATTTCGGGGTTTTTGATTGCAGATATTTAAAGAGGAAAAATAGGGTATTTTAAAATGCTCATAACTCCTTAAATATTGACATTTCGGGGTTTTTAGCATCGTTTTGATTGCAGATATTTAAAGAGGAAAAATAGGGTATTTTAAAATGCTCATAACTCCTTAAATATTGACATTTCGGGGTTTTTAGCATCGTTTTGATTGCAGATATTTAAAGAGGAAAAATAGCCTATTTTAAAATGCTCATAACTTCTCAAATATTGACATTTCGGGGTTTTAGCATCGTTTTGATTGCAGGTATTTAAAGAGGAAAAATAGGGTGTTTTAAAATGCTCATAACTCCTTAAATATTGCCATTTCGGGGTTTTTAGCATCGTTTTGATTGCAGATATTTAAAGAGGAAAAATAGGGTATTTTAAAATGCTCATAACTCCTTAAATATTGACATTTCGGGGTTTTTAGCATCGTTTTGATTGCAGACATTTAAAGAGGAAAAATAGCCTATTTTAAAATGCTCATAACTTCTCAAATATTGACATTTCGGGGTTTTAGCATCGTTTTGATTGCAGATATTTAAAGAGAAAAAATAGGGTATTTTAAAATGCTCATAACTCCTTAAATATTGACATTTCGGCGTTTTTAGCATCGTTTTGATTGCAGATATTTAAAGAGGAAAAATAGCCTATTTTAAAATGCTCATAACTTCTCAAATATTGACATTTCGGGGTTTTAGCATCGGTTTGATTGCAGGTATTTAAAGAGGAAAAATAGGGTGTTTTAAATTGCTCATAACTCCTTAAATATTGCCATTTCGGGGTTTTTAGCATCGTTTTGATTGCAGATATTTAAAGAGAAAAAATAGGGTATTTTAAAATGCTCATAACTCCTTAAATATTGACATTTCGGGGTTTTTAGCATCGTTTTGATTGCAGATATTTAAAGAGGAAAAATAGCCTATTTTAAAATGCTCATAACTTCTCAAATATTGACATTTCGGGGTTTTAGCATCGTTTTGATTGCAGGTATTTAAAGAGGAAAAATAGGGTGTTTTAAAATGCTCATAACTCCTTAAATATTGCCATTTCGGGGTTTTTAGCATCGTTTTGATTGCAGACATTTAAAGAGGAAAAATAGCCTATTTTAAAATGCTCATAACTCCTTAAATATTGACATTTCGGGGTTTTTAGCATCGTTTTTATTGCAGTTTCTTTATAGCTTATTTTAAAACGCTCATAACTCCTTAAATATTGACATTTCGGGGTTTTTAGCAACGTTTTGATTGCAGATATTTAAAGAGGAAAAATAGGGTATTTTAAAATGCTCATAACTCCTTAAATATTGACATTTCGGGGTTTTTAGCAACGTTTTGATTGCAGATATTTAAAGAGGAAAAATAGGGTATTTTAAAATGCTCATAAGTCCTTAAATATTGACATTTCGGGGTTTTTAGCATCGTTTTGATTGCAGATATATAAAGAGGAAAAATAGCCTATTTTAAAATGCTCATAACTCCTTAAATATTGACATTTCGGGGTTTTTAGCATCGTTTTTATTGCAGTTTCTTTATAGCTTATTTTAAAACGCTCATAACTCCTTAAATATTGACATTTCGGGGTTTTTAGCATCGTTTTTACTGCAGATATTTAATGAGGAAAAATAGGGTATTTTAAAATGCTCATAACTCCTTAAATATTGACATTTCGGGGTTTTTAGCATCGTTTTGATTGCAAATATTTAAAGAGGAAAAATAGGGTATTTTAAAATGCTCACAACTCCTTAAGTATTGACATTTCGGGGTTTTTAGCATCGTTTTGAATGCAGATATTTAAAGAGGAAAAATAGGGTATTTTAAAATGCTCATAACTCCTTAAATATTGACATTTCGGGGTTTTTAGCATCGTTTTGATTGCAGATATTTAAAGAGGAAAAATAGGGTATTTTAAAATGCTCATAACTCCTTAAATATTGACATTTCGGGGTTTTTAGCATCGTTTTGATTGCAGATATTTAAAGAGGAAAAATAGGGTATTTTAAAATGCTCATAACTCCTTAAATATTGACATTTCGGGGTTCTTAGCATCGTTTTGATTGCAGATATTTAAAGAGGAAAAATAGGGTATTTTAAAATGCTCATAACTCCTTAAATATTGACATTTCTGGGTTTTTAGCATCGTTTTTAATGCAGTTTCTTTATAGCTTATTTTAAAACGCTCATAACTCCTTAAATATTGACATTTCGGGGTTTTTAGCGTCGTTTTGATTGCAGAGGAAAAATAGGGTATTTTAAAATGCTCATAACTCCTTAAATATTGACATTTCGGGGTTTTTAGCATCGTTTTGATTGCAGATATTTAAAGAGGAAAAATAGCCTATTTTAAAATGCTCATAACTCCTTAAATATTGACATTTCGGGGTTTTTAGCATCGTTTTGATTGCAGATATTTAAAGAGGAAAAATAGGGTATTTTAAAATGCTCATAACTTCTTAAATATTGACATTTCGGGGTTTTAGCATCGTTTTGATAGCAAATATTTAAAGAGGAAAAATAGGGTATTTTAAAATGCTCATAACTCCTTAAATATTGACATTTCGTGGTTTTTAGCATCGTTTTGATAGCAAATATTTAAAGAGGAAAAATAGGGTATTTTAAAATGCTCATAACTCCTTAAATATTGACATTTCGTGGTTTTTAGCATCGTTTTGATAGCAAATATTTAAAGAGGAAAAATAGGGTATTTTAAAATGCTCATAACTCCTTAAATATTGACATTTCGGGGTTTTTAGCATCGTTTTGATTGCAAATATTTAAAGAGGAAAAATAGGGTATTTTAAAATGCTCATAACTCCTTAAATATTGACATTTCTGGGTTTTTAGCATCGTTTTTAATGCAGTTTCTTTATAGCTTATTTTAAAACGCTCATAACTCCTTAAATATTGACATTTCGGGGTTTTTAGCGTCGTTTTGATTGCAGAGGAAAAATAGGGTATTTTAAAATGCTCATAACTCCTTAAATATTGACATTTCGGGGTTTTAGCATCGTTTTGATTGCAGATATTTAAAGAGGAAAAATAGGGTATTTTAAAATGCTCATAACTCCTTAAATATTGACATTTCGGGGTTTTTAGCATCGTTTTGATTGCAGATATTTAAAGAGGAAAAATAGGGTATTTTAAAATGCTCATAACTTCTTAAATATTGACATTTCGGGGTTTTAGCATCGTTTTGATTGCAAATATTTAAAGAGGAAAAATAGGGTATTTTAAAATGCTCATAACTCCTTAAATATAGACATTTCGTGGTTTTTAGCATCGTTTTGATTGCAGATATTTAAAGAGGAAAAATAGAGTATTTAAAAATGCTCATAACTCCTTAAATATTGACATTTCGGGTTTTTAGTATCGTTTTGATTGCAGATATTTAAAGAGGAAAAATAGGGTATTTTAAAACGCTCATAACTCCTTAAATGTTGACATTTCGGGGTTTTTAGCATCGTTTTGATTGCAGATATTTAAAGAGGAAAAATAGGGTATTTTAAAATGCTCATAACTCCTTAAATATTGACATTTCGGGGTTTTTAGTATCGTTTTGATTGCAGATATTTAAAGAGGAAAAATAGGGTATTTTAAAATGCTCATAACTCCTTAAATATTGACATTTCGGGGTTTTTAGCATCGTTTTGATTGCAGATATTTAAAGAGGAAAATAGGGTATTTTAAAATGCTCATAACTCCTTAAATATTGACATTTCGGGGTTTTTAGCATCGTTTTTATTGCAGTTTCTTTATAGCTTATTTTAAAACGCTTATAACTCCTTAAAAATTGACATTTCGGGGTTTTTAGCATCGTTTTGATTGCAGATATTTAAAGAGGAAAAATAGGGTATTTTAAAATGCTCATAACTCCTTAAATATTGACATTTCGCGGTTTTTAGCATCGTTTTGATTGCAGATATTTAAGGAGGAAAAATAGGGTATTTTAAAATGCTCATAACTCCTTAAATATTGACATTTCGGGGTTTTTAGCATCGTTTTGATTGCAGATATTTAAAGAGGAAAAATAGGGTATTTTAAAATGCTCATAACTCCTTAAATATTGACATTTCGGAGTTTTTAGCATCGTTTTGATTGCAGATATTTAAAAAGGAAAATAGCGTATTTTAAAATGCTCATAACTCCTTAAATATTGACATTTCGGGGTTTTTAGCATCGTTTTGATTGCAGATATTTAAAGAGGAAAATAGGGTATTTTAAAATGCTCATAACTCCTTAAATATTGACATTTCGGGGTTTTTAGCATCGTTTTGATTGCAGATATTTAAAGAGGAAAATAGGGTATTTTAAAATGCTCATAACTCCTTAAATATTGACATTTCGGGGTTTTTAGCATCGTTTTGATTGCAGATATTTAAAGAGGAAAAATAGGGTATTTTAAAATGCTCATAACTCCTTAAATATTGACATTTCGGGGTTTTTAGCATCGCTTTGATTGCAGATATTTAAGGAGGAAAAATAGGGTATTTTAAAATGCTCATAACTCCTTAAATATTGACATTTCGGGGTTTTTAGCATCGTTTTGATTGCAGACATTTAAAGAGGAAAAATAGGGTATTTTAAAATGCTCATAACTCCTTAAATATTGACATTTCGGGGTTCTTAGCATCGTTTTGATTGCAAATATTTAAAGAGGAAAAATAGGGTATTTTAAAATGCTCATAACTCCTTAAATATTGACATTCCGGGGTTTTTAGCATCGTTTTGATTGCAGATATTTAAAGAGGAAAAATAGGGTATTTTAATATGCTCATAACTCCTTAAATATTGAGATTTCGGGGTTTTTAGCATCGTTTTGATTGCAGATATTTAAAGAGGGAAAATAGGGTATTTTAAAATGCTCATAACTCCTTAAATATCGACATTTCTGGGTTTTGAGCATCGTTTTGATTGCAGATATTTAAAGAGGAAAAATAGGGTATTTTAAAATGCTCATAACTTCTTAAATATTGACATTCGGGGTTTTAGCATCGTTTTGATTGCAGATATTTAAAGAGGAAAAATAGGGTATTTTAAAATGCTCATAACTCCTTAAATATTGACATTTCGGGGTTTTTAGCATCGTTTTGATTGCAGATATTTAAAGAGGAAAAATAGGGTATTTTAAAATGCTCATAACTCCTTAAATATTGACATTTCGGGGTTTTAGCATCGTTTTGATTGCAGATATTTAAAGAGGAAAAATAGGGTATTTTAAAATGCTCATAACTCCTTAAATATTGACATTTCGGGGTTTTTAGCATCGTTTTTATTGCAGTTTCTTTATAGCTTATTTTAAAACGCTCATAACTCCTTAAATATTGACATTTCGGGGTTTTTAGCATCGTTTTGATTGCAGATATTTAAAGAGGAAAAATAGAGTATTTTAAAATGCTCATAACTCCTTAAATATTGACATTTCGGGGTTTTAGCATCGTTTTGATTGCAGATATTTAAAGAGGAAAATTAGGGTATTTTAAAATGCTCATAACTCCTTAATATTGACATTTCGGGGTTTTTAGCATCGTTTTGATTGCAGATATTTAAAGAGGAAAAATAGAGTATTTTAAAATGCTCATAACTCCTTAAATATTGAAATTTCGGGGTTTTTAGCATCGTTTTGATTGCAGATATTTAAAGAGGAAAAATAGGGTATTTTAAAATGCTCATAACTCCTTAAATATTGACATTTCGGGGTTTTTAGCATCGTTTTGAATGCAGATATTTAAAGAGGAAAAATAGGGTATTTTAAAATGCTCATAACTCCTTAAATATTGACATTTCGGGGTTTTTAGCATCGTTTTGATTGCAGATATTTAAAAAGGAAAAATAGGGTATTTTAAAATGCTCATAACTCTTTAAATATTGACATTTCGGGGTTTTTAGCATCGTTTGATTGCAGATATTTAAAGAGGAAATAGGGTATTTTAAAATGCTCATAACTCCTTAAAATTTGACATTTCGGGGTTTTTAGCATCGTTTTTATTGCAGTTTCTTTATAGCTTATTTTAAACGCTTATAACTCCTTAAAAATTGACATTTTCGGGGTTTTAGCATCGTTTTGATTTCAGATATTTAAAGAGGAAAAATAGGGTATTTTAAAATGCTCATAACTCCTTAAATATTGACATTTCGGGGTTTTTAGCATCGTTTTGATTGCAGATATTTAAGGAGGAAAAATAGGGTATTTTAAAATGCTCATAACTCCTTAAATATTGACATTTCGGGGTTTTTAGCATCGTTTTGATTGCAGATATTTAAAGAGGAAAAATAGGGTATTTTAAAATGCTCATAACTCCTTAAATATTGACATTTCGGGGTTTTTAGCATCGTTTTGATTGCAGATATTTAAAGAGGAGAATAGGGTATTTTAAAATGCTCATAACTCCTTAAATATTGACATTCGGGGTTTTTAGCATCGTTTTGATTGCAGATATTTAAAGAGGAAAAATAGGGTATTTTAAAATGCTCATAACTCCTTAAATATTGACATTTCGGGGTTTTTAGCATCGTTTTATTGCAGTTTCTTTATAACTTATTTTAAAACGCTTATAACTCCTTAAAAATTGACATTTCGGGGTTTTTAGCATCGTTTTGATTGCAGATATTTAAAGAGGAAAAATAGGGTATTTTAAATGCTCATAACTCCTTAAATATTGACATTTCGGGGTTTTTAGCATCGTTTTGATTGCAGATATTTAAGGAGGAAAAATAGGGTATTTTAAAAGGCTCAAACCCTTAATATTGACATTTCGGGGGTTTAGCATCGTTTTGATGCAGATTATTAAAGAGGAAAAATAGGGTATTTTAAAATGCTCATAACTCCTTAAATATGATCTTTCGGGATTTTTAGCATCGTTTTGATTGCAAATATTTAAAGAGGAAAAATAGGGTATTTAAAATGCTCATAACTCCTTAACTATTGACAGTTCGGGGTTTTAGCATCGTTTTTGATTGCAGATATTTAAAGAGGGAAAAAATGGGTATTTTAAAATGCTCATACTCCTTAAATATTGACATTTCGGGGTTTTTAGCATCGTTTGATTTTGCAGATATTTAAAGAGGGAAAATAGGGTATTTTAAAATCATAACTCCTTAAATATTGACATTCGGGGTTTTTAGCATCGTTTTGATTGCAGAATTTAAAGAGGAAAAAATAGGGTATTTAAAATGCTCATAACTCCTTAAATATTGAACTTTCGGGGTTTTTAGCATCGTTTT